>NC_139254.1:51843964-53220728 GCF_977018435.1 Lepisma saccharinum | reverse complement strand
GCTGCGGGACGGCGTAGGTTCGAATCCGGCTCTGGTCGAATTTATTCGGCTACGTGTAGGGCCGGTGGCAACCAACCATCGTGAGGAAATTGGGGAGCTCCGAGTGAGTGAGCGTAATCCGGTCACGAAAACCTACTATAACGGCTGGGGATACGTCGGGCCGACCTCCCGTCTATTCCAATACTGGTTGAAGATCTCCACGCTTAGAGGTGACGAAGGAAAGCGTGGCAGGGAGACCGGCAGTCGGTAGGTAAGCCAAGGCCTTTCAGGGCTGTTGCGCAAAGGATTTTTTTTTTTAATTATGAAATGTAAAAGTATTAATGGAAATAGTTGTGCTGGATATTCACTCGGCTTGTGGATCGAATAGCATGATAATAATAAACAACAATAATAATTAAATTCGAATAAAATATATTCAATTAGGTAGTAATTATTATTATTTCTCTTACTGTTGTTATCGAAGTATTTCAAGCTTCATTTCAACCTGGAGAAGTCTTTTCAAAAACGAAGCTCATGGTAGATCAACATTGCCTTGGAAAATATTAGTAGGCCTATTGTCCCTTATATCTGCATTAAAACTATCCGGGAAATTGCCAATCTTTTCTAGGTATCTTTTTTCTCTACATCACTCAAAAATTTCAAGTGATCCATTTTGTGTCCGTTCTTTTATAAAAAATGAGCTCGGTGACAATCTGTATTCCACTTGTTTACATTGGAAAATTCGCCAAACCGGAAGTTCTTTCCCCGCCATCAATAATCGAATTGTGTGATCGATCATTCTTTGTTTACTCAGGAATAACAGGGGAACATAGGGTACAGGGGAAAAAAATAAATGTCACAAAATCACAAAAATTGATATTTTGCTTCCTTGATATTAAAGGCAGTCCACACTAACGGTTAAAATGTCAAAACATGCTAAAAGTGCTGAGAGAGACATATTTAATGAAGGTTTAAAAAAACGTGTGCAGGGAAAACGATAGATGTCCTAGGTTTACAGGGCAAAAATGATGATTGTCCATCCATTGTGTAGGAATAGATCGTCGCGTACGATACGGACTCATTGCGCAATATAACAACAACAACCTTTACTTGACAGACCCATTGTCGTCTCAGTTCTAACATTGTCAGTGTGAATACAGGTTTTGTTGGTTTCACAGTGTTCGCCATGAGTGAGTGACCCAGAAGTGGATGATAACTTTGGGAGAACAAAGGGTGAGTGATGTTAGAAAGAAAATGCTGTGCAGTACTCATGAAACAGGGACAGACTGCAAGTGCTCTCGTTTGAAAAGTTTTGCGTGATACCTCCCACAGAAAGAAATAACATAATTGTGCAATTTAATAGAATGGACAGTTATAATCCACAAAACTGTTATCTAGGGGGTTTAATTACTGTTAACGATGTTTCACGAAGAAGGCCAAGACAAAATCAGGATGACTCCAATTTACATACACATTCATACAGTTACAAAGTCCGTGTACTTAGAGGTGGAGTAATGGCTGAGTTACCTGTTTGTTACAAGGCATCCGTGAGCTTCAGATTGTACTCACTCAACCAACTCAACTTGTACTACACAGGAACACATCACACTTGAAAAATGCAAGAGAAACATCCAGCCTTATTTAGAAGAAGTTGAATTTGTGTATCCATCAAGAAAATATGATATGGCACTTCCAATTTCTCTTGAAAAATATAAAGACTTGCAAGACTTGAAGAAATTCTGTGGAAGAAGGTTCTATGAAGATCTTCCTCTTAGTGACAAATGAGTGACTTTATGAATTTGCATTTTGTTCGTGTATTTCACAAAGCATTCATATTCTTTATTGAGGTATTTACAATTCAAATGGACATTCATCTTTTTTTGCTTTTTTTCTCTGCGAATAATGGACATTCATCATTTTTCACCTACAAAATGTGCATTAAGAACGAATTTTGCCAAAAATGTGTTCTTCGTCTTTACATTATTAGACACACTGTTATATCATTAGTTAAACAATATAATGCTTCAGATTATGTAAAAATTTCATACAGTGCTAAGCCATATTGTAGATGTAAGAGCGTTTCAAACATTAAAATTCATTCAAATTTCTTGTGACATTCATCTTTTTTCCCCTGTACCCTTCATATATATATATGAATATATAAACTATTTATATATATATATAAACTAAACTAAACCCACAGCGCTACAGCCCTTGAAGGGCCTTGGCTTACCTACCGACTGCTGGTCTCCCTCCCACACTGTTCCTCCGTCACCTGTTATAGCGTGGAGGTCTTAGACCAGTATTGGGGTGACGGGTGATCAGCCCGACGAACCCCCAGCCGTTGTTGTAGGTCTTCTTGACCGGGTTCGCTCACTCACTCACTCGGAGCTTCCAATTTCCTCACGATGGTGGGTTGCCACCGGCCCTATACGTAGGCCGAATAAATTCCGACCGAGCCGGATTCGAACCTACGCCGTCCCGCAGCGAACGATCTCAAGACGAGTGAACGCCTTAACCCGCTCGACTACGGAGCAGTATATATATATATATATATATATATATATATATATATATATATATATATATATATATATATATATATATATATATATATATATATATATACATACATACATACATACATACATATACATACATACATACATACATATACATACATACATACATACATATACATACATACATACATACACATACATATATATATACATATACATATACATATACATATATATATATATATATATATATATATATATATATATATATATATATATATATATATATTAGTCATTCTATCCCAAAGATGAATACGTAGAGGAAAGTGTGTAAAATGTATTGTGTGTGATTTCGGAAACTTTGGTGCGAAGTAAATTGAAGGCATAAAATGAGAACTTTAACATTCCAATTAAGGTTTTTCTAAGAAAAATGCAATGCAGCTTAACTCATATGCTAGAAATTAAATAATATAATATATATAAAAATAATATAATAGCTATAAATATAATATAAATTAAGAACTTAAAATTATTCTATTATTCGTCAGGAACCTAAAGGTCTTCTAAGTGACGTTCTCGCACAGTACGAGGGTGGTTCAGCATGCTCCGCCCCTGACATAGAAGGAACCCTCGTAGGAAAACCAAATCACTGTCACTTTTCAACATAGTCCCCTGCAACATTAACACACTTTTCCAATCGGCCTTCCAGTGCTTCAATCCCAGCAGAAAAAAAAATTATTTTTGGTTGGTCTGCAACCAAGCATTCACAACATCCATAACCTCGGAATCACTGGCAAAATGTTTTCCACAAAGGTGTTTCTTCATGTTCGGGAACAGGTGGAAGTCACTGGGGGCCAGATCTGGAGAATAAGGGGCATGAGGGACAATTTCGAACCCTGCTGCATGAATTACAGCCACCGCAACTTGGGAGGTGTGGCCGGGAGCATTGTCACAATGGAACAACACACCACGGGCCAACATTCCGTCGCGTTTCTCCTTGATGGCAGTACGTAATTCTTCAATTAGGGTTGCAAAATAAACACCTGTGATTGTCTTTCCCTGTTGGAGATAATCTATCAAAAGGATTCCTTCTGCATCCCAGAACACAGATCACTTTGTCCTTTGATGGTTGAACCTTGAATTTCTTTGGGGGTGGAGAATGGGGGGGGGGGGGGGTGTTTCCATTGCATGCTTTGGCGTTTACTTTCGGGATCGAAGTGGTGAACCCACGTTTCATCCATTGTAACAAATCTCTTCAGAAACTTTGGCTTGTCAGCCTTTATTGTCCGCAACAGGTTCTGACTTGTCACACGACGTGTCCTCTTTTGGTTGACCGTCAGCATTCTCGGGACCCAATGTGCAGAGATTTTTTCATTAACAAATGATGATGAATATTGAATGCACACTGCCAGTTGAGATGCCACATGTGTCTGCTCTATGGCGGACAGTCACTCGCCGGTCTGAAAAAATCATGTCATGCACTTTTGTAATCATTTCTGGTGTGGTCACCGTTGCAGACGGGCCACCACCATGCTCATCTTCACAGGTCTGCCGACTACATTTAAATTCACGGCACCATCTCTTCACTAGGTCATATGAAAGGCTAGAGTCTCCAAGAGTTCCCACCATATCTGCATGGATGTGTTTCCGTGTTAGATTTTTCTTGAGGAATATTTTATCACTGCTCGGACCTCAGATTTTTCCATTGTTTCACATGTGGCCACGCTTCTTACTGATCATCAGCGTGTAACAAAAAGAGAAATTGTTGTAAATTCTTGAAACTTTGTGGATATTAGTCTAAAAAATGAACAATTTTACATATAAAATTACAGGTCTCTACTATCACTGGAAATGGGTCAGGGGCGGAGCATGCTGAACCACCCTCGTATAGATTGAATATCCTAAATGTACTCATCTGGGCCAAAAGAGTGTCAAAATCCTGGCTAATTTCATCAGATTAAGGGGGTGACTAAATTTTTTAGGTTATTCAATACTTTATAGTTATCGCAATATTATTCTGAGCCCGTCACTTTGTAATAAAGGTTCAATATCTGGTGGACGCACGTATTGGTTCGGGTCCCACTCTAAACACACAGGTGCCTCGGTAGCGCAGTAGGCAGCGCGTGAGTCTCATAATCTCAAGGTCGTGAGTTCGATCCTCACCCGGGCACAAGTTTTGTACACACTCGATTCATTTACCTATGCTCTTAACCTTAGCCAATCCGATAGTAACATTAAAAAAGAATATTGAATGCATTTTCTTTTAACGGTACTGACCTCAAATTAAATGTCAGAGAAGAATTTATAAACTTTCTAATGGTTGTTGCAGCAACCTAAGTGGGACTTTTGGGCAATCTGCAATATACGAAACTAAGGTGTAAAAAGACTTTATGAAGATTTCGACACATTTGGTATCAATAGAGACTACATTTGCGTCCGCCTTCTATCCGTAAATCATTAACCCATTGTTCCCATATAAAAATGGCATTCTTCCAAGAAACATACATATAAATTTGTGTAGAAATTACAATCATCAGAATTTGGCACTATTTAACATTCAAAACATACCAGAAAAAGGAGCATGCTCTCATGAAGTTGGGACTAAGAAAGTTAGATTATTAACTTACTGGATTCTACATACTTAGACACACTACATCAGTTTCATTTGTCGTGGCTTGAACATAAGTATAATTATACATCTGTATATTCGCTAGGAAAAGAAAGCATTGTCATCGCGGTATATAAACAATTACTGTGATTGTCACGAAAAACAACTTGGCATCGATTTAATTGTTTCGGCGTTTATTGTTCTACAAACATAGTAACGTAAATCTGTGTTGTTACTGAAATTAACTATTATATCAGTGGCTGGAAGAACGTTTGTTTCAAAGGTAAGAGCATAAATAAGATAATTTATATACATCCAAAAGCCTTGTGTACGCTGAAGATCTAAAACTACATTAAAAAAATACTTGTGTAGAAGATGCATTTAAAAAGGTATAATTGCATTATATAAATGGAGCTGCATAATTAACATAGTTTTGCTTTATGTATCTAACAAATACGAGAAATACTATTCACTTTACATCTTTATTAATGGACAATTGTTTCCTCAGGTATATGTAGTAGAAGACCTTGATGTTGTTGCTTATATAAATATCAATTATTGTATGTTGTTATTAGAAATATTAAGAATTTGAAAGGATAAACTGTATTATGACCCAATACAACAGTATTGTAAGAAATAGGCTTGAACATAGGCGCCGACTCCATGGGGCTTGGGGGGGCTCGAGCCCCCCCAATGTTAATGATGTGGTGCAGAGCCCCCCAATTATTTTCCTTAAGAGAATCTAATGTATTATTTTGCTTCTCTTGTAAAGTTTACTCTGAATTGTGCCACATGAACTTAACTTTAAATACACATTTGAAATGTTCTAGACCATCAATTTGGGGGGCTAAACCATCAACTTTGGGGGGGGGGGGGGCTGAGACGGCTAAACCATCAACTTTGGAGGGGCTATGACCAGAGACAGCAAAACACATGACTTATTACTATATACTAAGTATGTAATTATGAGTATTGTTAAAAGTTTTACTAAAAAGAGTTTCAAAAGACGATGTGCATGAACTATACCGCGTTTGGTAGAACCTGTCCCGCTTCCCGCGCTAGGGAGTGCTCGACAGTTTCGGTGCCAATGAGAAACGAGGAAGAAAATCGTCTGCTGGGCAGCGAGGAGCGAATGGAAGCCAGAAGAGAGGCGCTTACGTAGACGCTGTTGCGACGTTGCGTATTTTAATTGGCTGCCTGGCTTTGACTTTTCCCAGCACCGAGAAAAGACAGGGAGCAACTAGCGCGGGAAGAGGGACAGGTTCTACCAAACGCGGTATAGGTTAGTGGATGGGACGTTTGGGCTACATGACATTCAGAACGAGATCATTGATATATTAGAGAGATCTGTTTTGCGCTCCGTGGTAGCAGATATTAAAAGTCGGGAATATTTTTCTATTATGGTTGACGAAACTTGCGACATATCCATCCGTGGACAATTAATATTCTGCATTAGAACTGTGAATAAAAATTTTGATATTTTTGAGGAATTCATGGGCTTTTATGAGATTCCGAACACTGAGGACAAAACTTAAAAAAGGGAGAGTGTGAGTCATTCATTAATTTATTTCAGTGATCAGAGCCCCCCCCCCCAATAATTTTGACAAGCCGGCGCCCCTGGGCTTGAATATACTTAAATTATATGGTCACTAACAGTGGCGGCGATTAGGAGGCGAGGGGGACAGTTGCCCCCCACTTTTCGCCACTTTTGCCCCCGCACTATGCTACATCTTATATACAAAGGGAAATATACTGCCTTTGCCCCCACAGTTTTGCCACCTTGCCCCCCCCCCCTCGGGTTTTGGAAGCCAATCGCCGACAATGCTCACCAATGTATAAATTGCATGAAAAGCCTTGGATAAAATACAGAAGACATTTTGAATATTTATATTACATAAATTACATTACATAGGCCACTACAACAAAATGTGGCATATAACAATTTGTTGGAAGAATTTACTTTTAAGAGCCTTTGTAATAGGCGGAATATTCTATACCAATTATACTTATATAAAACTGTAAACTGTACGTTAGACAATAGTTATTTTCTCAGCCAAACTGCAACTCAGTACATGGAAAAATAATTAGCTTTGCCGAAACTTATTGATTACCAAAATATCTAAAACTCAGAAATATAAATAGAACATGTGATTTATATGATACGATTGCAACCAGGCCTTAGATTTTAAGTTTTGATGGTTTTAAGACAACTTTATAGTAAGAGAGGCTAATTCGGACCGTGCCTACATTTTAAAGTGAAATTCGAACCATTCTGCGTGTCTCCTCCCGTGTCCGAACCCGGCAACTCTTCATTACAGTGCGACAGTATTATCTATTAGCGGCCATCGAGAAGGCATGGATGATTATCTCTTATTGTCGTCAGATACTTTACATGCTTTCAGGTTCGATTCCAAACCTGGAATGCAGGTGTTCTTTGTGAGTTTCCCTTTATCAATTTCATCATATCATCAACTTCCTGTGTATAATAAAGTACGGAACAAGTTCCTCTTGTTTTATTACCATTTCATCATGCTTCGAATGCAATTTTAACATGGTTCGATTTACACATACTGCAGAGTTTCAGCGATTACTTAAGAATTTGTTCAATATATTATTTCGTAGTTGGTTAGATTAGGCAGGCCAGGTTTGGTTCTCTTAACATTAAAATAAAGTCCCTAAATGCATTCTACTAAGGTTCCGATTTACTTCTACATTCATTCCCAAGCTTCTACGATATTTACTGCCGCTTGTCGACGGAAAATATCTTGTCCATGGGAAGTGTGCATGCTTGCGTAAGGTATTTTTAAGTTGCTTTTTTCGACATAAATAACTCTTTTTTCGAGTCCAAACAGTGCTCATTACTTTAAGGAAGGTTCAAATTTCGTGTCACAATGATTGCCAAAATTCTGTATAGGAGAAATCATAAAACAATAGGAACCGTTACCTAAAGTAGACTTCACTTAAACGAAGTGGAAGAAATTATCAGGAGTTCCGAATTTTTCAAGTTTAGTGCAGAAAATACATTAAATTGTGGTCAGTTGTCATGAAAGAAAATTAAACGCGCAATACTGAGGCAGGTGCCTCGGTAGCGCAGTAGGCAGCGCGTGAGTCTCATAATCTCAAGGTCGTGAGTTCGATCCTCACCCGGGGCACAAGTTTTTAATACACACTGGTTTCATTTAATTACTAATGGTCTTAACGTATAGCCAATATGATAGTGACATTAAAAATATTACTAAATGCATTTCCGTTTAATCGGATTAAGCTCGAAATAAATGTCTGAGAAGAATTTATAAACTTTCTAATAATTGTAACAGCAACTTATATTACTTTTTTCTTAGTGGGAGTTTTGGGCACTGCAATCCGAAAGTAAGGTGTAAATGGTGAAAAAATACTTTCGGAAGATTTCGACACATTTGTGATATGAGGAGAGACTTCATTTGCTTCCGCTTTGTATCCGTAAAACCTTAACCATTTCTTTCCATGTATAAATGACAGTCTTCCAAGAAACATACGTAAAAATTTGTGTAGATATTATTATAATTGGTCCGTTACATTGATAGAGGAACATAAATTGAGAGTTTTTGAAAATAAGATCCCTAGGAACATATTTGGACCTAAAAGGGATGAGGAGACAGATGAGTGGAGAAGGTTACATAATTTAGAACTACATAATTTGTATTCATGTTCAGATATTATTAGAATAATTAAGACGTTCTACAAAAGAAGATTCACTCTAGAGATTACATGAACAGTTGTAACCTATGCCTGAATCACACGAGGCTAAATCTCCTGCTGGAATCTACAGTTGGACTTGGAACTAGTTGTGTGGTACTGGCTCAGCTGCTAGTTTCTATTGGTTTATTTATTTATTTGCCTTCTACAGAGAAAGTATATCTCCAATTACAGCGGCATTAATATAACATAAATAATGTGAATATGAGTGAGATTAAATAGCATGCATACATATTACATAGTTATTAACTATAACATAAGTATACTTATATAACGTAGAGTAATGATGTGCTCGCACAAATATATATATACACAACCAGGCCCGTACCCGGGGGGACAAGGGGGACCAGGACCCCATCCTCCTCGAGCCATGAAATATTTTAATGCAAACCTAGAAAAATAACATGCATATTTTGCAGACTTGCAGACTTTGCAAGAATTTAGATTTCCTTCTATAAATCAATGGGTTGTTTCTGGAGAGAGGCAGATTCCAGAAGTCTGCAGTCTACTATATTTAGTAATTTTAGATTCATAACAATTTATGCGAAGCTACTAAATGATAAGCAATTAGTTTGGCAGAAAAAACTGATGATTTTTAAAATGATATAACACAGTGAATAAAAAGAGTTCGTCTTCATTCATATGCTATCCTTACAGTCATATGTATGCCACTATTACTGAAAAAAAAAATGATTTACACCAGCATTAAGTGCGGAAAATAGGCCTCCCTGATGGCGCAGTGGTAGCGTCGGCGCTTTGTAATCAAGGGGTCATGGGTTCGATAACCGGTGGAGGCACATGCTGGTTCGGATCCTACTTTAAACTGTAGGCCCAGTTCCGATTAGCCTTACTGTGCATAAAGTGGACTTAAAGCACCAAATCAATCAGTCAAGAGTGCGGAAAATAACGTCTTGCAAATGGCGCCCATTTTCGTCCACACACTGCTGGAGTCGGTCTTCTGGGGAACAAAATCTGCCCGTTGTTGTTTCGTTTTTGCGTCGCTTTAGCTGCCATTTCAGTCACCATGGAAGCGTGGGACGCAATGCACCTCACTTTCGTTGTTGAAACTCCTTTAACAATATGTTATTTTCCGCACTTAATGTTGGTGTAAATCATATTTTTATTTTCGATAATAATAATAATAATAGCATACATATGGCTGTAAGGCTAGCATATGAATAAACACGAACTCTTATCGTTTACTGCGTTATATAATTTTAAAAATCGTCAGGTTTTTGTGACCCACCCTGTATTTGCAGTAGTTTTACAATATTTGAGCACGTACACACACAACGTTGCATTATAAAGTTTTCAAATAAGAGAACGTACTCGTTCTCTTTCTCTAATACTACATGCCGACATTTCCAAAGACATTAGACATTAAGAGCATTGAGGAACCCCATCTCTAACACGAGAGCGCACAAAACGTTACCGAAAGTGACGTCTGCGAGCGCACAAGACATGGAAAAAGTCAGTAGGTAAGTATACTCAGACAAATTGTGTTAAAACCAAAGAAAATGAACCTTAATATACAGTGGCGCAACCACAATGGCGGCATGGGAGCATTGTCCCCCCCCCACCAGCCTTGGTCGGAAATGAGTTCAAGGGGGGCAAACAATGACGGCCAAGTGTACCTGCAGGGTGCAATCACCGCCCACAACTTCAAATGTTATGCAAATAAAAACACTTTTCGTAAAATTTTCTTGCTCGCTTCACTCGCAATGCTTGCTTTTCTTCGTTTTATCAAGTTCGGACTCGTTGCTGGGCGCCGAATGGTCTAAATGCTAATAAGCTGTAAAATTGATTGATTGATTTGTGGTTTTAAGTCCACTTTACGCACAGAAAGGATAATCGGGACTGGACCTACAGTTTAAAGTGAAATTTGAACCATTCTGTGTGTCTCCTCCTGCGTCCGAACCTGGCAGCTCTTCATGACAGTCCGACTGTATTATCTATTAGCGGCCATCGAGAAGGCATGGATGATTATCTCTTATTGTCGTCAGATACTTTACATGCTTTCAGGTTCGATTCCAAACCTGGAATGCAGGTGTTCTTTGTGAGTTTCCCTTTATCAATTTCATCATATCATCAACTTCCTGTGTATAATAAAGTACGGAACAAGTTCCTCTTGTTTTATTACGATTTCATCATGCTTCGAATGCAATTTTCACATGGTTCGATTTACACATACTGCAGAGTTTTAGCGATTACTTAAGAACTTGTTCAATATATTATTTCGTAGTTGGTTAGATTAGGCAGGCCAGGTTTGGTTCTCTTAACATTAAAATAAAGTCCCTAAATGCATTCTACTAAGGTTCCGATTTACTTCTACATTCATTCCCAAGCTTCTACGATATTTATTGTCGCTTGTCGACGGAAAATATCTTGTCCATGGGAAGTGTGCATGCTTGCGTAAGGTATTTTTAAGTTGCTTTTTTCAACATAAATAACTCTTTTTTCGAATCCAAACAGTGCTCATTACTTTAAGGAAGGTTCAAATTTCGTGTGACAATGATTGCCAAAATTCCATATAGGAGAAATCATAAAACAATAGGAACCGTTACCTAAAGTAGACTTCACTTAAACAAAGTGAAAGAAATTATCAGGAGTTCCGAATTTTTCAAGTTTAGTGCAGAAAATACATTAAATTTTCGTCAGTTGTCATGAAAGAAAATTAAACGCGCAATACTGAGGCAGGTGCCTCGGTAGCGCAGTAGGCAGCGCGTGAGTCTCATAATCTCAAGGTCGTGAGTTCGATCCTCACCCGGGGCACAAGTTCTTAGTACACACTGGCTTCATATAATTACTAATAATCTTTACGTATAGCCAATATGATAGTGACATTAAAAATATTACTAAATGCATTTCCGTTTAATCGGATTAAGCTCGAAATAAATGTCTGAGAAGAATTTATAAACTTTCTAATAATTGTAACAGCAACTTATATTACTTTTTTCTTAGTGGGAGTTTTGGGCACTGCAATCCGAAAGTAAGGTGTAGATGGTGAAAAAATACTTTCGGAAGATTTCGACACATTTGTGATATGAGGAGAGACTTCATTTGCTTCCGCTTTGTATCCGTAAAACCTTAACCATTTCTTTCCATGTATAAATGACAGTCTTCCAAGAAACATACGTAAAAATTTGTGTAGATATTATTATAATTGGTCCGTTACATTGAAAGAGGAACATAAATTGAGAGTTTTTGAAAATAAGATCCTTAGGAACATATTTGGACCTAAAAGGGATGAGGAGACAGATGAGTGGAGAAGGTTACATAATTTAGAACTACATAATTTGTATTCGTGTTCAGATATTATTAGAATAATTAAGACGTTCATCAGACAAGAGTGACATCTACAAAAGAAGATTCACTCTAGAGATTACATGAACAGTTGTAACCTATGCCTGAATCACACGAGGCTAAATCTCCTGCTGGAATCTACAGTTGGACTTGGAACTAGTTGTGTGGTACTGGCTCAGCTGCTAGTTTCTATTGGTTTATTTATTTATTTGCCTTCTACAGAGAAAGTATATCTCCAATTACAGCGGCATTAATATAACATAAATAATGTGAATATGAGTGAGATTAAATAGCATGCATACATATTACATAGTTATTAACTATAACATAAGTATACTTATATAACGTAGAGTAATGATGTGCTCGCACAAATATATATATAGACAACCAGGCCCGTACCCGGGGGGACAAGGGGGACCAGGACCCCATCCTCCTCGAGCCATGAAATATTTTAATGCAAACCTAGAAAAATAACATGCATATTTTGCAGACTTGCAGACTTTGCAAGAATTTAGATTTCCTTGTATAAATCAATGGGTTGTTTCTGGAGAGAGGCAGATTCCAGAAGTCTGCAGTCTACTATATTTAGTAATTTTAGATTCATAACAATTTATGCGAAGCTACTAAATGATAAGCAATTAGTTTGGCAGAAAAAACTGATGATTTTTAAAATGATATAACACAGTGAATAAAAAGAGTTCGTCTTCATTCATATGCTATTCTTACAGTCATATGTATGCCACTATTACTGAAAAAAAAAATGATTTACACCAGCATTAAGTGCGGAAAATAGGCCTCCCTGATGGCGCAGTGGTAGCGTCGGCGCTTTGTAATCAAGGGGTCATGGGTTCGATAACCGGTGGAGGCACATGCTGGTTCGGATCCTACTTTAAACTGTAGGCCCAGTCCCGATTAGCCTTACTGTGAATAAAGTGGACTTAAAGCACCAAATCAATCAGTCAAGAGTGCGGAAAATAACGTCTTGCAAATGGCGCCCATTTTCGTCCACACACTGCTGGAGTCGGTCTTCTGGGGAACAAAATCTGCCCGTTGTTGTTTCGTTTTTGCGTCGCTTTAGCTGCCATTTCAGTCACCATGGAAGCGTGGGACGCAATGCACCTCACTTTCGTTGTTGAAACTCCTTTAACAATATGTTATTTTCCGCACTTAATGTTGGTGTAAATCATATTTTTATTTTCGATAATAATAATAGCATACATATGGCTGTAAGGCTAGCATATGAATAAACACGAACTCTTATCGTTTACTGCGTTATATAATTTTAAAAATCGTCAGGTTTTTGTGACCCACCCTGTATTTGCAGTAGTTTTACAATATTTGAGCACGTACACACACAACGTTGCATTATAAAGTTTTCAAATAAGAGAACGTACTCGTTCTCTTTCTCTAATACTACATGCCGACATTTCCAAAGACATTAGACATTAAGAGCATTGAGGAACCCCATCTCTAACACGAGAGCGCACAAAACGTTACCGAAAGTGACGTCTGCGAGCGCACAAGACATGGAAAAAGTCAGTAGGTAAGTATACTCAGACAAATTGTGTTAAAACCAAAGAAAATGAACCTTAATATACAGTGGCGCAACCACAATGGCGGCATGGGAGCATTGTCCCCCCCCCCACCAGCCTTGGTCGGAAATGAGTTCAAGGGGGGCAAACAATGACGGCCAAGTGTACCTGCAGGGTGCAATCACCGCCCACAACTTCAAATGTTATGCAAATAAAAACACTTTTCGTAAAATTTTCTTGCTCGCTTCACTCGCAATGCTTGCTTTTCTTCGTTTTATCAAGTTCGGACTCGTTGCTGGGCGCCGAATGGTCTAAATGCTAATAAGCTGTAAAATTGATTGATTGATTTGTGGTTTTAAGTCCACTTTACGCACAGAAAGGATAATCGGGACTGGACCTACAGTTTAAAGTGAAATTTGAACCATTCTGTGTGTCTCCTCCTGCGTCCGAACCTGGCAGCTCTTCATGACAGTCCGACTGTATTATCTATTAGCGGCCATCGAGAAGGCATGGATGATTATCTCTTATTGTCGTCAGATACTTTACATGCTTTCAGGTTCGATTCCAAACCTGGAATGCAGGTGTTCTTTGTGAGTTTCCCTTTATCAATTTCATCATATCATCAACTTCCTGTGTATAATAAAGTACGGAACAAGTTCCTCTTGTTTTATTACCATTTCATCATGCTTCGAATGCAATTTTAACATGGTTCGATTTTCACATACTGCAGAGTTTTAGCGATTACTTAAGAACTTGTTCAATATATTATTTCGTAGTTGGTTAGATTAGGCAGGCCAGGTTTGGTTCTCTTAACATTAAAATAAAGTCCCTAAATGCATTCTACTAAGGTTCCGATTTACTTCTACATTCATTCCCAAGCTTCTACGATATTTATTGTCGCTTGTCGACGGAAAATATCTTGTCCATGGGAAGTGTGCATGCTTGCGTAAGGTATTTTTAAGTTGCTTTTTTCAACATAAATAACTCTTTTTTCGAATCCAAACAGTGCTCATTACTTTAAGGAAGGTTCAAATTTCGTGTGACAATGATTGCCAAAATTCCATATAGGAGAAATCATAAAACAATAGGAACCGTTACCTAAAGTAGACTTCACTTAAACAAAGTGAAAGAAATTATCAGGAGTTCCGAATTTTTCAATTTTAGTGCAGAAAATACATTAAATTGTCGTCAGTTGTCATGAAAGAAAATTAAACGCGCAATACTGAGGCAGGTGCCTCGGTAGCGCAGTAGGCAGCGCGTGAGTCTCATAATCTCAAGGTCGTGAGTTCGATCCTCACCCGGGGCACAAGTTTTTAATACACACTGGCTTCATTTAATTACTAATGGTCTTAACGTATAGCCAATATGATAGTGACATTAAAAATATTACTAAATGCATTTCCGTTTAATCGGATTAAGCTCGAAATAAATGTCTGAGAAGAATTTATAAACTTTCTAATAATTGTAACAGCAACTTATATTACTTTTTTCTTAGTGGGAGTTTTGGGCACTGCAATCCGAAAGTAAGGTGTAAATGGTGAAAAAATACTTTCGGAAGATTTCGACACATTTGTGATATGAGGAGAGACTTCATTTGCTTCCGCTTTGTATCCGTAAAACCTTAACCATTTCTTTCCATGTATAAATGACAGTCTTCCAAGAAACATACGTAAAAATTTGTGTAGATATTATTATAATTGGTCCGTTACATTGAAAGAGGAACATAAATTGAGAGTTTTTGAAAATAAGATCCTTAGGAACATATTTGGACCTAAAAGGGATGAGGAGACAGATGAGTGGAGAAGGTTACATAATTTAGAACTACATAATTTGTATTCGTGTTCAGATATTATTAGAATAATTAAGACGTTCTACAAAAGAAGATTCACTCTAGAGATTACATGAACAGTTGTAACCTATGCCTGAATCACACGAGGCTAAATCTCCTGCTGGAATCTACAGTTGGACTTGGAACTAGTTGTGTGGTACTGGCTCAGCTGCTAGTTTCTATTGGTTTATTTATTTATTTGCCTTCTACAGAGAAAGTATATCTCCAATTACAGCGGCATTAATATAACATAAATAATGTGAATATGAGTGAGATTAAATAGCATGCATACATATTACATAGTTATTAACTATAACATAAGTATACTTATATAACGTAGAGTAATGATGTGCTCGCACAAATATATATATACACAACCAGGCCCGTACCCGGGGGGACAAGGGGGACCAGGACCCCATCCTCCTCGAGCCATGAAATATTTTAATGCAAACCTAGAAAAATAACATGCATATTTTGCAGACTTGCAGACTTTGCAAGAATTTAGATTTCCTTGTATAAATCAATGGGTTGTTTCTGGAGAGAGGCAGATTCCAGAAGTCTGCAGTCTACTATATTTAGTAATTTTAGATTCATAACAATTTATGCGAAGCTACTAAATGATAAGCAATTAGTTTGGCAGAAAAAACTGATGATTTTTAAAATGATATAACACAGTGAATAAAAAGAGTTCGTCTTCATTCATATGCTATCCTTACAGTCATATGTATGCCACTATTACTGAAAAAAAAAATGATTTACACCAGCATTAAGTGCGGAAAATAGGCCTCCCTGATGGCGCAGTGGTAGCGTCGGCGCTTTGTAATCAAGGGGTCATGGGTTCGATAACCGGTGGAGGCACATGCTGGTTCGGATCCTACTTTAAACTGTAGGCCCAGTCCCGATTAGCCTTACTGTGCATAAAGTGGACTTAAAGCACCAAATCAATCAGTCAAGAGTGCGGAAAATAACGTCTTGCAAATGGCGCCCATTTTCGTCCACACACTGCTGGAGTCGGTCTTCTGGGGAACAAAATCTGCCCGTTGTTGTTTCGTTTTTGCGTCGCTTTAGCTGCCATTTCAGTCACCATGGAAGCGTGGGACGCAATGCACCTCACTTTCGTTGTTGAAACTCCTTTAACAATATGTTATTTTCCGCACTTAATGTTGGTGTAAATCATATTTTTATTTTCGATAATAATAATAATAATAGCATACATATGGCTGTAAGGCTAGCATATGAATAAACACGAACTCTTATCGTTTACTGCGTTATATAATTTTAAAAATCGTCAGGTTTTTGTGACCCACCCTGTATTTGCAGTAGTTTTACAATATTTGAGCACGTACACACACAATGTTGCATTATAAAGTTTTCAAATAAGAGAACGTACTCGTTCTCTTTCTCTAATACTACATGCCGACATTTCCAAAGACATTAGACATTAAGAGCATTGAGGAACCCCATCTCTAACACGAGAGCGCACAAAACGTTACCGAAAGTGACGTCTGCGAGCGCACAAGACATGGAAAAAGTCAGTAGGTAAGTATACTCAGACAAATTGTGTTAAAACCAAAGAAAATGAACCTTAATATACAGTGGCGCAACCACAATGGCGGCATGGGAGCATTGTCCCCCCCCCACCAGCCTTGGTCGGAAATGAGTTCAAGGGGGGCAAACAATGACGGCCAAGTGTACCTGCAGGGTGCAATCACCGCCCACAACTTCAAATGTTATGCAAATAAAAACACTTTTCGTAAAATTTTCTTGCTCGCTTCACTCGCAATGCTTGCTTTTCTTCGTTTTATCAAGTTCGGACTCGTTGCTGGGCGCCGAATGGTCTAAATGCTAATAAGCTGTAAAATTGATTGATTGATTTGTGGTTTTAAGTCCACTTTACGCACAGAAAGGATAATCGGGACTGGACCTACAGTTTAAAGTGAAATTTGAACCATTCTGTGTGTCTCCTCCTGCGTCCGAACCTGGCAGCTCTTCATGACAGTCCGACTGTATTATCTATTAGCGGCCATCGAGAAGGCATGGATGATTATCTCTTATTGTCGTCAGATACTTTACATGCTTTCAGGTTCGATTCCAAACCTGGAATGCAGGTGTTCTTTGTGAGTTTCCCTTTATCAATTTCATCATATCATCAACTTCCTGTGTATAATAAAGTACGGAACAAGTTCCTCTTGTTTTATTACCATTTCATCATGCTTCGAATGCAATTTTAACATGGTTCGATTTTCACATACTGCAGAGTTTTAGCGATTACTTAAGAACTTGTTCAATATATTATTTCGTAGTTGGTTAGATTAGGCAGGCCAGGTTTGGTTCTCTTAACATTAAAATAAAGTCCCTAAATGCATTCTACTAAGGTTCCGATTTACTTCTACATTCATTCCCAAGCTTCTACGATATTTATTGTCGCTTGTCGACGGAAAATATCTTGTCCATGGGAAGTGTGCATGCTTGCGTAAGGTATTTTTAAGTTGCTTTTTTCAACATAAATAACTCTTTTTTCGAATCCAAACAGTGCTCATTACTTTAAGGAAGGTTCAAATTTCGTGTGACAATGATTGCCAAAATTCCATATAGGAGAAATCATAAAACAATAGGAACCGTTACCTAAAGTAGACTTCACTTAAACAAAGTGAAAGAAATTATCAGGAGTTCCGAATTTTTCAATTTTAGTGCAGAAAATACATTAAATTGTCGTCAGTTGTCATGAAAGAAAATTAAACGCGCAATACTGAGGCAGGTGCCTCGGTAGCGCAGTAGGCAGCGCGTGAGTCTCATAATCTCAAGGTCGTGAGTTCGATCCTCACCCGGGGCACAAGTTTTTAATACACACTGGCTTCATTTAATTACTAATGGTCTTAACGTATAGCCAATATGATAGTGACATTAAAAATATTACTAAATGCATTTCCGTTTAATCGGATTAAGCTCGAAATAAATGTCTGAGAAGAATTTATAAACTTTCTAATAATTGTAACAGCAACTTATATTACTTTTTTCTTAGTGGGAGTTTTGGGCACTGCAATCCGAAAGTAAGGTGTAAATGGTGAAAAAATACTTTCGGAAGATTTCGACACATTTGTGATATGAGGAGAGACTTCATTTGCTTCCGCTTTGTATCCGTAAAACCTTAACCATTTCTTTCCATGTATAAATGACAGTCTTCCAAGAAACATACGTAAAAATTTGTGTAGATATTATTATAATTGGTCCGTTACATTGAAAGAGGAACATAAATTGAGAGTTTTTGAAAATAAGATCCTTAGGAACATATTTGGACCTAAAAGGGATGAGGAGACAGATGAGTGGAGAAGGTTACATAATTTAGAACTACATAATTTGTATTCGTGTTCAGATATTATTAGAATAATTAAGACGTTCATCAGACAAGAGTGACATCTACAAAAGAAGATTCACTCTAGAGATTACATGAACAGTTGTAACCTATGCCTGAATCACACGAGGCTAAATCTCCTGCTGGAATCTACAGTTGGACTTGGAACTAGTTGTGTGGTACTGGCTCAGCTGCTAGTTTCTATTGGTTTATTTATTTATTTGCCTTCTACAGAGAAAGTATATCTCCAATTACAGCGGCATTAATATAACATAAATAATGTGAATATGAGTGAGATTAAATAGCATGCATACATATTACATAGTTATTAACTATAACATAAGTATACTTATATAACGTAGAGTAATGATGTGCTCGCACAAATATATATATACACAACCAGGCCCGTACCCGGGGGGACAAGGGGGACCAGGACCCCATCCTCCTCGAGCCATGAAATATTTTAATGCAAACCTAGAAAAATGACATGCATATTTTTTTTAAGACTTTGCAAGAATTTAGATTTCCTTGTATAAATCAATGGGTTGTTTCTGGAGAGAGGCAGATTCCAGAAGTCTGCAGTCTACTATATTTAGTAATTTTAGATTCATAACAATTTATGCGAAGCTACTAAATGATAAGCAATTAGTTTGGCAGAAAAAACTGATGATTTTTAAAATGATATAACACAGTGAATAAAAAGAGTTCGTCTTCATTCATATGCTATCCTTACAGTCATATGTATGCCACTATTACTGAAAAAAAAATGATTTACACCAGCATTAAGTGCGGAAAATAGGCCTCCCTGATGGCGCAGTGGTAGCGTCGGCGCTTTGTAATCAAGGGGTCATGGGTTCGATAACCGGTGGAGGCACATGCTGGTTCGGATCCTACTTTAAACTGTAGGCCCAGTCCCGATTAGCCTTACTGTGCATAAAGTGGACTTAACGCACCAAATCAATCAGTCAAGAGTGCGGAAAATAACGTCTTGCAAATGGCGCCCATTTTCGTCCACACACTGCTGGAGTCGGTCTTCTGGGGAACAAAATCTGCCCGTTGTTGTTTCGTTTTTGCGTCGCTTTAGCTGCCATTTCAGTCACCATGGAAGCGTGGGACGCAATGCACCTCACTTTCGTTGTTGAAACTCCTTTAACAATATGTTATTTTCCGCACTTAATGTTGGTGTAAATCATATTTTTATTTTCGATAATAATAATAGCATACATATGGCTGTAAGGCTAGCATATGAATAAACACGAACTCTTATCGTTTACTGCGTTATATAATTTTAAAAATCGTCAGGTTTTTGTGACCCACCCTGTATTTGCAGTAGTTTTACAATATTTGAGCACGTACACACACAATGTTGCATTATAAAGTTTTCAAATAAGAGAACGTACTCGTTCTCTTTCTCTAATACTACATGCCGACATTTCCAAAGACATTAGACATTAAGAGCATTGAGGAACCCCATCTCTAACACGAGAGCGCACAAAACGTTACCGAAAGTGACGTCTGCGAGCGCACAAGACATGGAAAAAGTCAGTAGGTAAGTATACTCAGACAAATTGTGTTAAAACCAAAGAAAATGAACCTTAATATACAGTGGCGCAACCACAATGGCGGCATGGGAGCATTGTCCCCCCCCCCCACCAGCCTTGGTCGGAAATGAGTTCAAGGGGGGCAAACAATGACGGCCAAGTGTACCTGCAGGGTGCAATCACCGCCCACAACTTCAAATGTTATGCAAATAAAAACACTTTTCGTAAAATTTTCTTGCTCGCTTCACTCGCAATGCTTGCTTTTCTTCGTTTTATCAAGTTCGGACTCGTTGCTGGGCGCCGAATGGTCTAAATGCTAATAAGCTGTAAAATTGATTGATTGATTTGTGGTTTTAAGTCCACTTTACGCACAGAAAGGATAATCGGGACTGGACCTACAGTTTAAAGTGAAATTTGAACCATTCTGTGTGTCTCCTCCTGCGTCCGAACCTGGCAGCTCTTCATGACAGTCCGACAGTATTATCTATTAGCGGCCATCGAGAAGGCATGGATGATTATCTCTTATTGTCGTCAGATACTTTACATGCTTTCAGGTTCGATTCCAAACCTGAAATGTAGGTGTTCCTTGTGAGTTTCCCTTTATCAATTTCATCATATCATCAACTTCCTGTGTATAATAAAGTACGGAACAAGTTCCTCTTGTTTTATTACCATTTCATCATGCTTCGAATGCAATTTTAACATGGTTCGATTTTCACATACTGCAGAGTTTTAGCGATTACTTAAGAACTTGTTCAATATATTCTTTCGTAGTTGGTTAGATTAGGCAGGCCAGGTTTGGTTCTCTTAACATTAAAATAAAGTCCCTAAATGCATTCTACTAAGGTTCCGATTTACTTCTACATTCATTCCCAAGCTTCTACGATATTTACAGCCGCTTGTCGACGGAAAATATCTTGTCCATGGGAAGTGTGCATGCTTGCGTAAGGTATTTTTTAAGTTGCTTTTTTCAACATAAATAACTCTTTTTTCGAGTCCAAACAGTGCTCATTACTTTAAGGAAGGTTCAAATTTCGTGTGACAATGATTGCCAAAATTCCATATAGGAGAAATCATAAAACAATAGGAACCGTTACCTAAAGTAGACTTCACTTAAACAAAGTGAAAGAAATTATCAGGAGTTCCGAATTTTTCAATTTTAGTGCAGAAAATACATTAAATTGTCGTCAGTTGTCATGAAAGAAAATTAAACGCGCAATACTGAGGCAGGTGCCTCGGTAGCGCAGTAGGCAGCGCGTGAGTCTCATAATCTCAAGGTCGTGAGTTCGATCCTCACCCGGGGCACAAGTTTTTAATACACACTGGCTTCATTTAATTACTAATGGTCTTAACGTATAGCCAATATGATAGTGACATTAAAAATATTACTAAATGCATTTCCGTTTAATCGGATTAAGCTCGAAATAAATGTCTGAGAAGAATTTATAAACTTTCTAATAATTGTAACAGCAACTTATATTACTTTTTTCTTAGTGGGAGTTTTGGGCACTGCAATCCGAAAGTAAGGTGTAAATGGTGAAAAAATACTTTCGGAAGATTTCGACACATTTGTGATATGAGGAGAGACTTCATTTGCTTCCGCTTTGTATCCGTAAAACCTTAACCATTTCTTTCCATGTATAAATGACAGTCTTCCAAGAAACATACGTAAAAATTTGTGTAGATATTATTATAATTGGTCCGTTACATTGAAAGAGGAACATAAATTGAGAGTTTTTGAAAATAAGATCCTTAGGAACATATTTGGACCTAAAAGGGATGAGGAGACAGATGAGTGGAGAAGGTTACATAATTTAGAACTACATAATTTGTATTCGTGTTCAGATATTATTAGAATAATTAAGACGTTCATCAGACAAGAGTGACATCTACAAAAGAAGATTCACTCTAGAGATTACATGAACAGTTGTAACCTATGCCTGAATCACACGAGGCTAAATCTCCTGCTGGAATCTACAGTTGGACTTGGAACTAGTTGTGTGGTACTGGCTCAGCTGCTAGTTTCTATTGGTTTATTTATTTATTTGCCTTCTACAGAGAAAGTATATCTCCAATTACAGCGGCATTAATATAACATAAATAATGTGAATATGAGTGAGATTAAATAGCATGCATACATATTACATAGTTATTAACTATAACATAAGTATACTTATATAACGTAGAGTAATGATGTGCTCGCACAAATATATATATACACAACCAGGCCCGTACCCGGGGGGACAAGGGGGAAAAGGACCCCATCCTCCTCGAGCCATGAAATATTTTAATGCAAACCTAGAAAAATAACATGCATATTTTGCAGACTTGCAGACTTTGCAAGAATTTAGATTTCCTTGTATAAATCAATGGGTTGTTTCTGGAGAGAGGCAGATTCCAGAAGTCTGCAGTCTACTATATTTAGTAATTTTAGATTCATAACAATTTATGCGAAGCTACTAAATGATAAGCAATTAGTTTGGCAGAAAAAACTGATGATTTTTAAAATGATATAACACAGTGAATAAAAAGAGTTCGTCTTCATTCATATGCTATTCTTACAGTCATATGTATGCCACTATTACTGAAAAAAAAAATGATTTACACCAGCATTAAGTGCGGAAAATAGGCCTCCCTGATGGCGCAGTGGTAGCGTCGGCGCTTTGTAATCAAGGGGTCATGGGTTCGATAACCGGTGGAGGCACATGCTGGTTCGGATCCTACTTTAAACTGTAGGCCCAGTCCCGATTAGCCTTACTGTGAATAAAGTGGACTTAAAGCACCAAATCAATCAGTCAAGAGTGCGGAAAATAACGTCTTGCAAATGGCGCCCATTTTCGTCCACACACTGCTGGAGTCGGTCTTCTGGGGAACAAAATCTGCCCGTTGTTGTTTCGTTTTTGCGTCGCTTTAGCTGCCATTTCAGTCACCATGGAAGCGTGGGACGCAATGCACCTCACTTTCGTTGTTGAAACTCCTTTAACAATATGTTATTTTCCGCACTTAATGTTGGTGTAAATCATATTTTTATTTTCGATAATAATAATAATAATAGCATACATATGGCTGTAAGGCTAGCATATGAATAAACACGAACTCTTATCGTTTACTGCGTTATATAATTTTAAAAATCGTCAGGTTTTTGTGACCCACCCTGTATTTGCAGTAGTTTTACAATATTTGAGCACGTACACACACAACGTTGCATTATAAAGTTTTCAAATAAGAGAACGTACTCGTTCTCTTTCTCTAATACTACATGCCGACATTTCCAAAGACATTAGACATTAAGAGCATTGAGGAACCCCATCTCTAACACGAGAGCGCACAAAACGTTACCGAAAGTGACGTCTGCGAGCGCACAAGACATGGAAAAAGTCAGTAGGTAAGTATACTCAGACAAATTGTGTTAAAACCAAAGAAAATGAACCTTAATATACAGTGGCGCAACCACAATGGCGGCATGGGAGCATTGTCCCCCCCCCCACCAGCCTTGGTCGGAAATGAGTTCAAGGGGGGCAAACAATGACGGCCAAGTGTACCTGCAGGGTGCAATCACCGCCCACAACTTCAAATGTTATGCAAATAAAAACACTTTTCGTAAAATTTTCTTGCTCGCTTCACTCGCAATGCTTGCTTTTCTTCGTTTTATCAAGTTCGGACTCGTTGCTGGGCGCCGAATGGTCTAAATGCTAATAAGCTGTAAAATTGATTGATTGATTTGTGGTTTTAAGTCCACTTTACGCACAGAAAGGATAATCGGGACTGGACCTACAGTTTAAAGTGAAATTTGAACCATTCTGTGTGTCTCCTCCTGCGTCCGAACCTGGCAGCTCTTCATGACAGTCCGACAGTATTATCTATTAGCGGCCATCGAGAAGGCATGGATGATTATCTCTTATTGTCGTCAGATACTTTACATGCTTTCAGGTTCGATTCCAAACCTGAAATGTAGGTGTTCTTTGTGAGTTTCCCTTTATCAATTTCATCATATCATCAACTTCCTGTGTATAATAAAGTACGGAACAAGTTCCTCTTGTTTTATTACCATTTCATCATGCTTCGAATGCAATTTTAACATGGTTCGATTTTCACATACTGCAGAGTTTTAGCGATTACTTAAGAACTTGTTCAATATATTCTTTCGTAGTTGGTTAGATTAGGCAGGCCAGGTTTGGTTCTCTTAACATTAAAATAAAGTCCCTAAATGCATTCTACTAAGGTTCCGATTTACTTCTACATTCATTCCCAAGCTTCTACGATATTTACAGCCGCTTGTCAACGGAAAATATCTTGTCCATGGGAAGTGTGCATGCTTGCGTAAGGTATTTTTTAAGTTGCTTTTTTCAACATAAATAACTCTTTTTTCGAGTCCAAACAGTGCTCATTACTTTAAGGAAGGTTCAAATTTCGTGTGACAATGATTGCCAAAATTCCATATAGGAGAAATCATAAAACAATAGGAACCGTTACCTAAAGTAGACTTCACTTAAACAAAGTGGAAGAAATTATCAGGAGTTCCGAATTTTTCAAGTTTAGTGCAGAAAATACATTAAATTGTCGTCAGTTGTCATGAAAGAAAATTAAACGCGCAATACTGAGGCAGGTGCCTCGGTAGCGCAGTAGGCAGCGCGTGAGTCTCATAATCTCAAGGTCGTGAGTTCGATCCTCACCCGGGGCACAAGTTTTTAATACACACTGGCTTCATTTAATTACTAATGGTCTTAACGTATAGCCAATATGATAGTGACATTAAAAATATTACTAAATGCATTTCCGTTTAATCGGATTAAGCTCGAAATAAATGTCTGAGAAGAATTTATAAACTTTCTAATAATTGTAACAGCAACTTATATTACTTTTTTCTTAGTGGGAGTTTTGGGCACTGCAATCCGAAAGTAAGGTGTAGATGGTGAAAAAATACTTTCGGAAGATTTCGACACATTTGTGATATGAGGAGAGACTTCATTTGCTTCCGCTTTGTATCCGTAAAACCTTAACCATTTCTTTCCATGTATAAATGACAGTCTTCCAAGAAACATACGTAAAAATTTGTGTAGATATTATTATAATTGGTCCGTTACATTGAAAGAGGAACATAAATTGAGAGTTTTTGAAAATAAGATCCTTAGAAACATATTTGGACCTAAAAGGGATGAGGAGACAGATGAGTGGAGAAGGTTACATAATTTAGAACTACATAATTTGTATTCGTGTTCAGATATTATTAGAATAATTAAGACGTTCATCAGACAAGAGTGACATCTACAAAAGAAGATTCACTCTAGAGATTACATGAACAGTTGTAACCTATGCCTGAATCACACGAGGCTAGATCTCCTGCTGGAATCTACAGTTGGACTTGGGACTAGTTGTGTGGTACTGGCTCAGCTGCTAGTTTCTATTGGTTTATTTATTTATTTGCCTTCTACAGAGAAAGTATATCTCCAATTACAGCGGCATTAATATAACATAAATAATGTGAATATGAGTGAGATTAAATAGCATGCATACATATTACATAGTTATTAACTATAACATAAGTATACTTATATAACGTAGAGTAATGATGTGCTCGCACAAATATATATATAGACAACCAGGCCCGTACCCGGGGGGACAAGGGGGACCAGGACCCCATCCTCCTCGAGCCATGAAATATTTTAATGCAAACCTAGAAAAATAACATGCATATTTTGCAGACTTGCAGACTTTGCAAGAATTTAGATTTCCTTGTATAAATCAATAGGTTGTTTCTGGAGAGAGGCAGATTCCAGAAGTCTGCAGTCTACTATATTTAGTAATTTTAGATTCATAACAATTTATGCGAAGCTACTAAATGATAAGCAATTAGTTTGGCAGAAAAAACTGATGATTTTTAAAATGATATAACACAGTGAATAAAAAGAGTTCGTCTTCATTCATATGCTATTCTTACAGTCATATGTATGCCACTATTACTGAAAAAAAAAATGATTTACACCAGCATTAAGTGCGGAAAATAGGCCTCCCTGATGGCGCAGTGGTAGCGTCGGCGCTTTGTAATCAAGGGGTCATGGGTTCGATAACCGGTGGAGGCACATGCTGGTTCGGATCCTACTTTAAACTGTAGGCCCAGTCCCGATTAGCCTTACTGTGCATAAAGTGGACTTAAAGCACCAAATCAATCAGTCAAGAGTGCGGAAAATAACGTCTTGCAAATGGCGCCCATTTTCGTCCACACACTGCTGGAGTCGGTCTTCTGGGGAACAAAATCTGCCCGTTGTTGTTTCGTTTTTGCGTCGCTTTAGCTGCCATTTCAGTCACCATGGAAGCGTGGGACGCAATGCACCTCACTTTCGTTGTTGAAACTCCTTTAACAATATGTTATTTTCCGCACTTAATGTTGGTGTAAATCATATTTTTATTTTCGATAATAATAATAATAATAGCATACATATGGCTGTAAGGCTAGCATATGAATAAACACGAACTCTTATCGTTTACTGCGTTATATAATTTTAAAAATCGTCAGGTTTTTGTGACCCACCCTGTATTTGCAGTAGTTTTACAATATTTGAGCACGTACACACACAATGTTGCATTATAAAGTTTTCAAATAAGAGAACGTACTCGTTCTCTTTCTCTAATACTACATGCCGACATTTCCAAAGACATTAGACATTAAGAGCATTGAGGAACCCCATCTCTAACACGAGAGCGCACAAAACGTTACCGAAAGTGACGTCTGCGAGCGCACAAGACATGGAAAAAGTCAGTAGGTAAGTATACTCAGACAAATTGTGTTAAAACCAAAGAAAATGAACCTTAATATACAGTGGCGCAACCACAATGGCGGCATGGGAGCATTGTCCCCCCCCCCACCAGCCTTGGTCGGAAATGAGTTCAAGGGGGGCAAACAATGACGGCCAAGTGTACCTGCAGGGTGCAATCACCGCCCACAACTTCAAATGTTATGCAAATAAAAACACTTTTCGTAAAATTTTCTTGCTCGCTTCACTCGCAATGCTTGCTTTTCTTCGTTTTATCAAGTTCGGACTCGTTGCTGGGCGCCGAATGGTCTAAATGCTAATAAGCTGTAAAATTGATTGATTGATTTGTGGTTTTAAGTCCACTTTACGCACAGAAAGGATAATCGGGACTGGACCTACAGTTTAAAGTGAAATTTGAACCATTCTCTGTGTCTCCTCCTGCGTCCGAACCTGGCAGCTCTTCATGACAGTCCGACAGTATTATCTATTAGCGGCCATCGAGAAGGCATGGATGATTATCTCTTATTGTCGTCAGATACTTTACATGCTTTCAGGTTCGATTCCAAACCTGAAATGTAGGTGTTCTTTGTGAGTTTCCCTTTATCAATTTCATCATATCATCAACTTCCTGTGTATAATAAAGTACGGAACAAGTTCCTCTTGTTTTATTACCATTTCATCATGCTTCGAATGCAATTTTAACATGGTTCGATTTTCACATACTGCAGAGTTTTAGCGATTACTTAAGAACTTGTTCAATATATTCTTTCGTAGTTGGTTAGATTAGGCAGGCCAGGTTTGGTTCTCTTAACATTAAAATAAAGTCCCTAAATGCATTCTACTAAGGTTCCGATTTACTTCTACATTCATTCCCAAGCTTCTACGATATTTACAGCCGCTTGTCGACGGAAAATATCTTGTCCATGGGAAGTGTGCATGCTTGCGTAAGGTATTTTTTAAGTTGCTTTTTTCAACATAAATAACTCTTTTTTCGAGTCCAAACAGTGCTCATTACTTTAAGGAAGTTTCAAATTTCGTGTGACAATGATTGCCAAAATTCCATATAGGAGAAATCATAAAACAATAGGAACCGTTACCTAAAGTAGACTTCACTTAAACAAAGTGAAAGAAATTATCAGGAGTTCCGAATTTTTCAAGTTTAGTGCAGAAAATACATTAAATTGTCGTCAGTTGTCATGAAAGAAAATTAAACGCGCAATACTGAGGCAGGTGCCTCGGTAGCGCAGTAGGCAGCGCGTGAGTCTCATAATCTCAAGGTCGTGAGTTCGATCCTCACCCGGGGCACAAGTTTTTAATACACACTGGCTTCATTTAATTACTAATGGTCTTAACGTATAGCCAATATGATAGTGACATTAAAAATATTACTAAATGCATTTCCGTTTAATCGGATTAAGCTCGAAATAAATGTCTGAGAAGAATTTATAAACTTTCTAATAATTGTAACAGCAACTTATATTACTTTTTTCTTAGTGGGAGTTTTGGGCACTGCAATCCGAAAGTAAGGTGTAGATGGTGAAAAAATACTTTCGGAAAATTTCGACACATTTGTGATATGAGGAGAGACTTCATTTGCTTCCGCTTTGTATCCGTAAAACCTTAACCATTTCTTTCCATGTATAAATGACAGTCTTCCAAGAAACATACGTAAAAATTTGTGTAGATATTATTATAATTGGTCCGTTACATTGAAAGAGGAACATAAATTGAGAGTTTTTGAAAATAAGATCCTTAGGAACATATTTGGACCTAAAAGGGATGAGGAGACAGATGAGTGGAGAAGGTTACATAATTTAGAACTACATAATTTGTATTCGTGTTCAGATATTATTAGAATAATTAAGACGTTCATCAGACAAGAGTGACATCTACAAAAGAAGATTCACTCTAGAGATTACATGAACAGTTGTAACCTATGCCTGAATCACACGAGGCTAGATCTCCTGCTGGAATCTACAGTTGGACTTGGGACTAGTTGTGTGGTACTGGCTCAGCTGCTAGTTTCTATTGGTTTATGTATTTATTTGCCTTCTACAGAGAAAGTATATCTCCAATTACAGCGGCATTAATATAACATAAATAATGTGAATATGAGTGAGATTAAATAGCATGCATACATATTACATAGTTATTAACTATAACATAAGTATACTTATATAACGTAGAGTAATGATGTGCTCGCACAAATATATATATAGACAACCAGGCCCGTACCCGGGGGGACAAGGGGGACCAGGACCCCATCCTCCTCGAGCCATGAAATATTTTAATGCAAACCTAGAAAAATAACATGCATATTTTGCAGACTTGCAGACTTTGCAAGAATTTAGATTTCCTTGTATAAATCAATAGGTTGTTTCTGGAGAGAGGCAGATTCCAGAAGTCTGCAGTCTACTATATTTAGTAATTTTAGATTCATAACAATTTATGCGAAGCTACTAAATGATAAGCAATTAGTTTGGCAGAAAAAACTGATGATTTTTAAAATGATATAACACAGTGAATAAAAAGAGTTCGTCTTCATTCATATGCTATCCTTACAGTCATATGTATGCCACTATTACTGAAAAAAAAAATGATTTACACCAGCATTAAGTGCGGAAAATAGGCCTCCCTGATGGCGCAGTGGTAGCGTCGGCGCTTTGTAATCAAGGGGTCATGGGTTCGATAACCGGTGGAGGCACATGCTGGTTCGGATCCTACTTTAAACTGTAGGCCCAGTCCCGATTAGCCTTACTGTGCATAAAGTGGACTTAAAGCACCAAATCAATCAGTCAAGAGTGCGGAAAATAACGTCTTGCAAATGGCGCCCATTTTCGTCCACACACTGCTGGAGTCGGTCTTCTGGGGAACAAAATTTGCCCGTTGTTGTTTCGTTTTTGCGTCGCTTTAGCTGCCATTTCAGTCACCATGGAAGCGTGGGACGCAATGCACCTCACTTTCGTTGTTGAAACTCCTTTAACAATATGTTATTTTCCGCACTTAATGTTGGTGTAAATCATATTTTTATTTTCGATAATAATAATAATAATAGCATACATATGGCTGTAAGGCTAGCATATGAATAAACACGAACTCTTATCGTTTACTGCGTTGTATAATTTTAAAAATCGTCAGGTTTTTGTGACCCACCCTGTATTTGCAGTAGTTTTACAATATTTGAGCACGTACACACACAACGTTGCATTATAAAGTTTTCAAATAAGAGAACGTACTCGTTCTCTTTCTCTAATACTACATGCCGACATTTCCAAAGACATTAGACATTAAGAGCATTGAGGAACCCCATCTCTAACACGAGAGCGCACAAAACGTTACCGAAAGTGACGTCTGCGAGCGCACAAGACATGGAAAAAGTCAGTAGGTAAGTATACTCAGACAAATTGTGTTAAAACCAAAGAAAATGAACCTTAATATACAGTGGCGCAACCACAATGGCGGCATGGGAGCATTGTCCCCCCCCCCACCAGCCTTGGTCGGAAATGAGTTCAAGGGGGGCAAACAATGACGGCCAAGTGTACCTGCAGGGTGCAATCACCGCCCACAACTTCAAATGTTATGCAAATAAAAACACTTTTCGTAAAATTTTCTTGCTCGCTTCACTCGCAATGCTTGCTTTTCTTCGTTTTATCAAGTTCGGACTCGTTGCTGGGCGCCGAATGGTCTAAATGCTAATAAGCTGTAAAATTGATTGATTGATTTGTGGTTTTAAGTCCACTTTACGCACAGAAAGGATAATCGGGACTGGACCTACAGTTTAAAGTGAAATTTGAACCATTCTGTGTGTCTCCTCCTGCGTCCGAACCTGGCAGCTCTTCATGACAGTCCGACTGTATTATCTATTAGCGGCCATCGAGAAGGCATGGATGATTATCTCTTATTGTCGTCAGATACTTTACATGCTTTCAGGTTCGATTCCAAACCTGGAATGCAGGTGTTCTTTGTGAGTTTCCCTTTATCAATTTCATCATATCATCAACTTCCTGTGTATAATAAAGTACGGAACAAGTTCCTCTTGTTTTATTACGATTTCATCATGCTTCGAATGCAATTTTCACATGGTTCGATTTACACATACTGCAGAGTTTTAGCGATTACTTAAGAACTTGTTCAATATATTATTTCGTAGTTGGTTAGATTAGGCAGGCCAGGTTTGGTTCTCTTAACATTAAAATAAAGTCCCTAAATGCATTCTACTAAGGTTCCGATTTACTTCTACATTCATTCCCAAGCTTCTACGATATTTATTGTCGCTTGTCGACGGAAAATATCTTGTCCATGGGAAATGTGCATGCTTGCGTAAGGTATTTTTAAGTTGCTTTTTTCAACATAAATAACTCTTTTTTCGAATCCAAACAGTGCTCATTACTTTAAGGAAGGTTCAAATTTCGTGTGACAATGATTGCCAAAATTCCATATAGGAGAAATCATAAAACAATAGGAACCGTTACCTAAAGTAGACTTCACTTAAACAAAGTGATAGAAATTATCAGGAGTTCCGCATTTTTCAAGTTTAGTGCAGAAAATACATTAAATTGTCGTCAGTTGTCATGAAAGAAAATTAAACGCGCAATACTGAGGCAGGTGCCTCGGTAGCGCAGTAGGCAGCGCGTGAGTCTCATAATCTCAAGGTCGTGAGTTCGATCCTCACCCGGGGCACAAGTTTTTAGTACACACTGGCTTCATATAATTAATAATAATCTTTACGTATAGCCAATATGATAGTGACATTAAAAATATTACTAAATGCATTTCCGTTTAATCGGATTAAGCTCGAAATAAATGTCTGAGAAGAATTTATAAACTTTCTAATAATTGTAACAGCAACTTATATTACTTTTTTCTTAGTGGGAGTTTTGGGCACTGCAATCCGAAAGTAAGGTGTAGATGGTGAAAAAATACTTTCGGAAGATTTCGACACATTTGTGATATGAGGAGAGACTTCATTTGCTTCCGCTTTGTATCCGTAAAACCTTAACCATTTCTTTCCATGTATAAATGACAGTCTTCCAAGAAACATACGTAAAAATTTGTGTAGATATTATTATAATTGGTCCGTTACATTGAAAGAGGAACATAAATTGAGAGTTTTTGAAAATAAGATCCTTAGAAACATATTTGGACCTAAAAGGGATGAGGAGACAGATGAGTGGAGAAGGTTACATAATTTAGAACTACATAATTTGTATTCGTGTTCAGATATTATTAGAATAATTAAGACGTTCATCAGACAAGAGTGACATCTACAAAAGAAGATTCACTCTAGAGATTACATGAACAGTTGTAACCTATGCCTGAATCACACGAGGCTAGATCTCCTGCTGGAATCTACAGTTGGACTTGGGACTAGTTGTGTGGTACTGGCTCAGCTGCTAGTTTCTATTGGTTTATGTATTTATTTGCCTTCTACAGAGAAAGTATATCTCCAATTACAGCGGCATTAATATAACATAAATAATGTGAATATGAGTGAGATTAAATAGCATGCATACATATTACATAGTTATTAACTATAACATAAGTATACTTATATAACGTAGAGTAATGATGTGCTCGCACAAATATATATATAGACAACCAGGCCCGTACCCGGGGGGACAAGGGGGACCAGGACCCCATCCTCCTCGAGCCATGAAATATTTTAATGCAAACCTAGAAAAATGACATGCATATTTTGCAGACTTGCAGACTTTGCAAGAATTTAGATTTCCTTGTATAAATCAATAGGTTGTTTCTGGAGAGAGGCAGATTCCAGAAGTCTGCAGTCTACTATATTTAGTAATTTTAGATTCATAACAATTTATGCGAAGCTACTAAATGATAAGCAATTAGTTTGGCAGAAAAAACTGATGATTTTTAAAATGATATAACACAGTGAATAAAAAGAGTTCGTCTTCATTCATATGCTATTCTTACAGTCATATGTATGCCACTATTACTGAAAAAAAAATGATTTACACCAGCATTAAGTGCGGAAAATAGGCCTCCCTGATGGCGCAGTGGTAGCGTCGGCGCTTTGTAATCAAGGGGTCATGGGTTCGATAACCGGTGGAGGCACATGCTGGTTCGGATCCTACTTTAAACTGTAGGCCCAGTCCCGATTAGCCTTACTGTGCATAAAGTGGACTTAAAGCACCAAATCAATCAGTCAAGAGTGCGGAAAATAACGTCTTGCAAATGGCGCCCATTTTCGTCCACACACTGCTGGAGTCGGTCTTCTGGGGAACAAAATCTGCCCGTTGTTGTTTCGTTTTTGCGTCGCTTTAGCTGCCATTTCAGTCACCATGGAAGCGTGGGACGCAATGCACCTCACTTTCGTTGTTGAAACTCCTTTAACAATATGTTATTTTCCGCACTTAATGTTGGTGTAAATCATATTTTTATTTTCGATAATAATAATAATAATAGCATACATATGGCTGTAAGGTTAGCATATGAATAAACACGAACTCTTATCGTTTACTGCGTTATATAATTTTAAAAATCGTCAGGTTTTTGTGACCCACCCTGTATTTGCAGTAGTTTTACAATATTTGAGCACGTACACACACAACGTTGCATTATAAAGTTTTCAAATAAGAGAACGTACTCGTTCTCTTTCTCTAATACTACATGCCGACATTTCCAAAGACATTAGACATTAAGAGCATTGAGGAACCCCATCTCTAACACGAGAGCGCACAAAACGTTACCGAAAGTGACGTCTGCGAGCGCACAAGACATGGAAAAAGTCAGTAGGTAAGTATACTCAGACAAATTGTGTTAAAACCAAAGAAAATAAACCTTAATATACAGTGGCGCAACCACAATGGCGGCATGGGAGCATTGTCCCCCCCCCCCCACCAGCCTTGGTCGGAAATGAGTTCAAGGGGGGCAAACAATGTCGGCCAAGTGTACCTGCAGGGTGCAATCACCGCCCACAACTTCAAATGCTATGCAAATAAAAACACTTTTCGTAAAATTTTCTTGCTCGCTTCACTCGCAATGCTTGCTTTTCTTCGTTTTATCAAGTTCGGACTCGTTGCTGGGCGCCGAATGGTCTAAATGCTAATAAGCTGTAAAATTGATTGATTGATTTGTGGTTTTAAGTCCACTTTACGCACAGAAAGGATAATCGGGACTGGACCTACAGTTTAAAGTGAAATTTGAACCATTCTGTGTTTCTCCTCCTGCGTCCGAACCTGGCAGCTCTTCATGACAGTCCGACTGTATTATCTATTAGCGGATATCGAGAAGGCATGGATGATTATCTCTTATTGTCGTCAGATACTTTACATGCTTTCAGGTTCGATTCCAAACCTGGAATGCAGGTGTTCTTTGTGAGTTTCCCTTTATCAATTTCATCATATCATCAACTTCCTGTGTATAATAAAGTACGGAACAAGTTCCTCTTGTTTTATTACCATTTCATCATGCTTCGAATGCAATTTTAACATGGTTCGATTTACACATACTGCAGAGTTTCAGCGATTACTTAAGAACTTGTTCAATATATTCTTTCGTAGTTGGTTAGATTAGGCAGGCCAGGTTTGGTTCTCTTAACATTAAAATAAAGTCCCTAAATGCATTCTACTAAGGTTCCGATTTACTTCTACATTCATTCCCAAGCTTCTACGATATTTATTGTCGCTTGTCGACGGAAAATAACTTGTCCATGGGAAGTGTGCATGCTTGCGTAAGGTATTTTTTAAGTTGCTTTTTTCAACATAAATAACTCTTTTTTCGAGTCCAAACAGTGCTCATTACTTTAAGGAAGGTTCAAATTTCGTGTGACAATGATTGCCAAAATTCCATATAGGAGAAATCATAAAACAATAGGAACCGTTACCTAAAGTAGACTTCACTTAAACAAAGTGAAAGAAATTATCAGGAGTTCCGTATGTTCCAAGTTTAGTGCATAAAATACATTAAATTGTCGTCAGTTGTCATGAAATAAAATTAAACGTGCAATGCCGAGACAGGTGCCTCGGTAGCGCAGTAGGCAGCGCGTGAGTCTCATAATCTCAAGGTCGTGAGTTCGATCCTCACCCGGGGCACGAGTTTTTAATACACACTGGCTTCATTTAATTACTAATGGTCTTAACGTATAGCCAATATGATAGTGGCATTAAAAATATTACTAAGTGCATTTACGTTTAATCGGATTAAGCTCGGAATAAATGTCTGAGTAGAATTTATAAACTTTCTAATAATTGTAACAGCAACTTATATATATATATATATATTTTTAGTGGGAGTTATGGGCACTGCAATCTGAAAGTAAGATGTAGATGGTGAAAAAATACTTTCGGAAGATTTCGACACATTTCTGATATGAAGAGAGACTTCATTTGATTCCTCTAAACCTTAACCATTTGCTCCCATGTATAAATGACAGTCTTCCAAGAAACATACGTAAAAAGTTGTGTAGACATTATTATAATCATCGGAATTTGGCATTATTTAACATTCAAAACATACCAGGAAAAGGAGCAAGCTGTCATGAAGTTGGGCGAAAAGATAAGCTAAGAAAGTCAGATTGTCAACTTGCTGAATTCTATTTTGACACCATACATCAGTTACATTTGTCGTGTCATTGCATTGTCATCAGTACATAAGCAATTACGCCGATTGTCACGAAAAAGTACTTGGCATTAATCAACTATTACCTAATTGTTTCAGTGTTTATTGTTAAAAAACCATGGTAACGTAAATTTTTGTTGTTATAGAAGTAACTATGCCAGTAGGAAAAAGTTGCACTAATATATGACTAGGAAATATCTTTTCTATAAGAGGTAACACCATATAATAATCAACATCATACTTTTAAAATAAAACAGGTTGGTTGAAGATCTCAGAAATATAACTTTTAAGAGCATAAATAAGATAATAATCATCATCCAATATCCTATACATAAGTACATAAGTCCCACTTCCACTCACTTACTGATATCAAAGTTCTCCATGAAGGAAGCCCCGGAGGCAAGAAATGCCCGATTACGATCCCCCATGAAATTGTCTCATAAGACCAAGAAAATATTAAAAAATGACTCACTCACTCCTTTCTTGACGTCACTAGCAACGTCCGTTTCCATGGGCGAAATCCGAGATGTTTCTCATACTTTATCCTCGAGATAAACAATAACGCAGATGAATGAATTCCAAGTTAGAAGACGTGCATCAGACAGGAGTGACATCTACAAAAGAAGATTCACTCTAGAGATTACATGAACAGTTGTAACTTATGCCTGAATCACACGAGGCTAGATCTCCTGCTGGAATTTACAGTTGGACTTCTGACTAGTTGTGTGGTACTGGCTCAGCTGCTAGTTTTTGCCTCGCACTATACTCGTTAACGTATCTGTTGGTTTATTTATTTATTTGCCTTCTACAGAGAAAGGATATCTCCAATTACAGAGGCATTAATATAACATAAATAATGTGAATATGAATATAAGTGAGATTAAATAGCATGCATACATATTACATAGCTATTAACTATAACATAAGTATACTTATATAACTTAGAGTAATGATGTGCTCGCACAAATATATATATATACACACAACCAGGCCCGTACCCGGGGGACAAGGGGGCCATGCCCCCATCCTCCTCGAGCCATGAAATATTTTGATGCAAACGTACAAAAATAACATGGATATTTTTTTTTAAGATTTTGCAAGAATTTAGATTTCCTTGTACAAATCAATGGGTTGTTTCTGGAGAGAGGTAGATTCCAGAAGTCTGCAGTCTACTATATTTAGTAATTTTAGATTCATAACCATTTATGCTAAGCTACTAAATGTTCCAATTTGGTCGGGACAGTTCACCATATTTACTCCCTGTTTTGACTTTTTTTCGAACTGCAGTCTTGATAAGAAAATGTCCTCTTCTTGTGGTTAATTCACATTCAGACATGTTCTTCATTATAAGGATAATTCCATAGCGTTGGTGGTCACATTCAGGGTACTATTTCCCATAATAATAAGCTGTAAAATTGATTGATTGATTTGTGGTTTTAAGTCCACTTTACGCACAGAAAGGATAATCGGGACTGGACCTACAGTTTAACGTGGGATCCGAACCACTGTGCCTCCACCGGGTACTCCTTGGTCACAAGGCGACGATGTTACCATTACACCATCGGGAAGGCACAAAGTTATAAAAGAGAGAATGCGTTGTCGTCCCGTGAAATCATTTGCGCCCTATTAAATCAATATTGATTTCAGCCTGTAAAAAAATTGGATCCAAAAATTTTCTTGCTCGCTTCGCTCACAATATGCCGTTTTTCTCTGTCTGTAATTCATTGTAAATTACCAGACAAATAAGACTTGTCTTAATTGATTTCGTTTTAAATGCATGAACAATTGTTTTGAGAAAAGGGAGCGTGCACATTTGAGACACAATTTATGTAATTTTTTCTGTTGGTTTATTGTGAGATAGATGAATTGTTTGTGTAATGTATTTAAATAATATATGTTATGTATCAATGAAACTTTGAATATTCACACAATTTAGTATCCACATCGCTCCATGTTGCATATCCTATGTGAAACATACATCTTGCATGAAAGTTATACATGTTAATGTAAAAAAGAATTATGTTTGGAATGCACTTATCAAGCATTTTCTGTCTTTCAAAAATAGTTTGTGTGCTTGTTTTCCATTATTAATGTGAAATTGAACATGTTGAAAAAATAATTCAAATCTTTTGTTTGAACACAAATGCTGTATCACAAACTTCTACCCCCTTTTTGCATAATTTACAAGGGTAATAATGTTTTTCATACTACTACTACTACTACTACTACTAATAATAATAATAATAGTGTTGGTCCCGGGTTAGAATCCCGGCTTGGGCGTGGATGTTTCATCACATGATCACTCATCCCCAAATTTGCCAAAAGTGGCGCAATAAGCGAAGTAAAATAAAGCAAATCTATAATAACAATAATAATAATAACCCACAGCTCTACAGCACCTTGAAGGGCCTTGGCTTACCTACCGACTGCTGGTCTCCCTCCCACACTGTTCCGCCGTCACCTTGTTGGAGCGTGGAGTTCTTAGACCAGTAAAGGGGGACGGGTGATCAGCCCGACGAACCCCCAGCCGTTTACTGTAGGTCTTCTCGACCGGGTTACGCTCACTCACTCGGAGCTTCCCAATTTCCTCACGATGGTGGGTTGCCACCGGCCCTATACGTAGGCCGAATAAATTCCGACCAGAGCCGGATTCGAACCTACGCCGTCCCGCAGCGAACGATCTCAAGACGAGTGAACGCCTTAACCCGCTCGACTACGGAGGAGGACCAATAATAATAATGCATTTATTAAAATTTTAATGTTATTACTATATTTGCTCCAGATATAGACCACAGTAGATTAAATGAAGCCAGTCTGTTCCAAAACTTGTGCCCCGGGTGAGGATCGAACTCACGACCTTGATATTATGAGACTCACGCGCTGCCTACTGCGCTACCGAGGCACATGTGGTAGTGTGCCCCGCCGTTACCAACCCTAGTATAAGGATCAGACTTTGGGGCATAATTTTGAAAGGGCAGAATGAACCCTGGGGCTTAACTTTAGGGGTGGGGGAAGAGACTCGAAGAGTTTTCCCTTCCATAAAAATAACATCCAGGATCATTTGCTAAATAACTGTGACGTTTGTGAAATCACAAATATTAGACCTTATTACTTTGGTCCTCAGATACCACAACTTGTAAATTTTCATAAACCTGATTTTTGGGGGGTGGGCAACAAGTGCATCCCCTTGCCCCCGCCAAGTGAAAGCGTTGAAAGAAATAAAGAGAAAGAGAATTTTTAAGTCTTGAACACCAACGGAAGAGCCTACCTTAAAATATTTTTTCCACCCTCGAGCAAACCGAACCAAGAATTATACTGCGACATTAGTGTGAAAGGTGCGTTTACGATATGTAAGAAGGGAACGCGCAAAACTCACAATATTGTAAAACAGCGAGCATACACTTTAAATTCATACATGCCTCGGTAGCGCAGTAGGCAGCGCGTGAGTCTCATAATCTCAAGGTCGTGAGTTCGATCCTCACCTGGGGCACACTTTTTTTAACACCACACAGTTACATTGAATTACTTCAGCCATGAGCCTTCCACAACAAAATACCCTTGTACTTAAAGATTATTCGATGTCGAATTTGCTGGATGGAAACATTGAAAAAAGAAATACCCCCCAACAATACATCTTAAACACGCAGCTATGGTTCCTGTAATTTCGGAAATACAACTTCTACAACCTCATTTGAATCAAAATATGTTAGGTTGAAAAGTGTATTTTCATTGGTTGATTTCACATGGAATGACCCTTTGTGTAGATTCCCTCCTAGGGCATTCATTAGAACCATAGTTTAGATTACGTTCGTTGTAGGCTAGATATTTGCAATAGTTGTGGTCTAAGCAGGGTTGGCATGTTTAAAACAAAAGTGTTTAAAACACTTTGTTTTAAACGTTTAAAACACACGGCTTTGTTTTTTTTACAAATGTTTTAAACGTTTAAAACAATGTGTTTTAAACATGTTTTTTTTTGCAAGTGTTTAAAACACATTTTGGTTGTATATATTTCGTAGTCTGTGATAATTTTTTTGTTAGGCAACCCTGTTTTTCATTGAATCTGTGTCAATTAATCCGGGCTTTACAGGTCTCACTTATCGCACAACACTTGAGCAACCTTATGTTCTGACGTCACGGGAGAAAGCTTTTTAATTTTAGGCTAAATGCCTATGTTGTTAGGTTAGGCAGGCTAGCTATGTATGCACAAGGTAGCAAAATTGTTGTGCGACAAGAAAGACCAGTGCTTTACTGTAGAAATCGGAACCTCTCAGTTTCTTGTTTCGTATCGTCCTGTAAGTTTGAGACTGGTGGAAGCTGGAAATGGAAACTAATATCTGAATACACAATGCCTGATTTTGATCATGACGTGATTTTTTTTTCTTTTGCGATACGATTCATTGGTCTGTATAACTGAATGAAGCGCAGATGCTTACTTTTGGTAACATAATTTTGTACTTTGAAAGATAAATTGATCTGGAGAATCTATTATGACACTGCAGATTGTTTTCTGCTATATAAACTGTTCAGACAGCATGAAATATTTCACCGTGATTTTTTACAGGACGAGGATAGTAATTCTATAATATTTAGTTTCTTGAAATTTAGATGAATATAAATCATAACCTACTTCAGTAGTGGCGGAAAAAGTGAGGCTATTACCCACAACTTTTGTCCCTGCAGTAGAGGTGTGCGGGATCCCGAAAAGTCGGGACCGGGATCGGGAAAGAAAATTTCCGTCCCGATCCCGACTTCCGGAAATGACTTCCCGACTTTTTGGGATCCCAAGCAGTCTGGAAATTCCGAATGGTCATTTTAAAACGTTGTCAATTCTAGACGTTCTCTTCATTGTAAATGTCTGGAACGTATCGGAAATTGTTAGGTTTTGTACCAGAAGTGCAAAAACAAGCTCTTAAGATGGAAATTACGAATATAATTCGAGATTTCAAGAGCTTTGAGAAATTTCGAACAGATCCCGTCCAGAAAATTTTCCGACTTTTTCGGGAAATTGAGAATTTTTCCCGTCCCGAATGTTGGGATTTAAAGAATTTCCCGTCCCGACCCAAAAATTCTGTCCCGCACACCCCTACCCTGCAGTATGGTAAACCTTATCTCCAAAGGTAAATAAACTGTCCTTGTCGCCACTGTACTCATAAAAATTAGTATTTTTTTCTCTTTAACGACTTTAACTACAAGGGTGGTTCAATAATTATTGTCCCTGACATATAAGCAGTATTATTTTTCCACAAAGTCCCCCTTCACAGTAATGCACTTCTTCCACCTATGCTGTAAAGCCACTATGCCAGCTTCAAAGAATGTCTGTGGCTGAGCCGTGAGCCATTCTTCCGCAGCGTCCATAACAGCAGCATTTGAGGGAAAATGCGTCCCCTTGAGGTGCTCCTTCAACTTCGGGAACAAATGAAAGTCACTAGGGGCGAGGTCGGGTGAGTAGGGAGGGTGTTCCAACACATGGAAACCAGCAGCATGGATTACGGCACCAGTAACATGGCTTCTGTGTGCTGGAGCATTATCGTGGTGAAACAGCACTTTTCGCCGCAACATCCCACGCCGTTTCTCCTTGATTGCTTCGCGTAACTTAGGGATTATGGCTGCATAATAGTCCCCAGTAACAGTGTGTCCCACCAGGTAGTCAATAAGTAGCACACCCTTCGCATCCCAAAAAATTGTGGCCATAACCTTGCGTGCTGATGCTTGCACCCTGAATTTGCGGGGGGGAGGTGAATTGCTGTGCCGCCACTCCATACTCTGTCGTTGGGACTCGGGATCATAGTGGTGGAGCCATGTCTCATCCACTGTCACAAACCTATCACAGAACTGCTTCAGGTCTACCCCCATCAGCTCCAAACCAGCCCTTGAACATTGAACTCTGTCTTTCTGTTGTTCACGGGATAACATTTTGGGACCAATCGCGCTGACACCTTTCTGAATCCCAGGTGTTCATGCACAATGGTTTCCACTGAGCCTACAGAGATGTGCATGATGTCTGCTAACTGTTGCACCGTGATTCTTCTGTCAGCCATAATCATGTCATGCACAGCATCAATGTTTTCTGGAGTGGATGCTGTTGTTGGAGGACCAGCACCAGGGGCCTGTTGACAGCTTTCCCTGCCGCAACGGAAATCGCGGCACCAGTTTTTTACCACCTGGTAGGTAGGAGCCCCATCACCCAACACACTGACCATGTCCTCATGAATCTCCTTTGGGCTTAGTCCCTTTTTCTGGAGGTACTTGATGACAGCTCGTTGTTCGGTTTTCTCCATTTTTCAAACTAAGTGCCACCTCTTACACATAAAAAGAGAAAAACAAATTTACTGTAGCACCTACGGTTCTGAAATTTTGCATATAGGCATCTAAGACATTAGGCTACAATATCCCCATCATTCATTGCAATTCATATCCTCTAAGTATGCCGGGGACAATAATTATTGAATCGCCCTCGTATAATTTACTGGGAAAAGGTTGAATTCGTTTTGTTTAACTCATGTTCAAAACTATGTTTAAAACAAAAAAAAACATGTTTTAAACAAAAAAAAAAAGTTTGTTTTGTTCTTTTTAAAAAAAAACACAAATTTTGCCAACCCTGGGTCTAAGGCTCTGTGCTTTGGGCTCCGACTGCGGGACGGCATGGGTTTGAGTCCGCCTGGGTTCAGTCTCCGGGTTCTCGGCCTGTGTATAGGACCGGTGGCAACCCACCATCGCGAGGAAATTGGGGAGCTACAAGTGAGTAGCGTAACACGGTCTCGGAAATCTCCTATAACGGCTGTGCATTCGACGTGCTGACCCCACGTCACCACATTACCGGTTGAAGATCTCCACACCTCTAGGCAGGATTGTGCGAGGGAGACTGGCAGTAGGGAGATAGGCCAAGCCCCTTCGCGGGCTGTAGAGCCACGGATCAATCAATGGCAACAAATATACCATTTTGCAGTAAAAGAAACAAAGGATGTCACGTGGGAAAAATTATAACACGAATTATTTTTGTGCAAGAATATGCCAAAATATGTAATTCTCTCTGTTCAAAAAATCCGCTACCCATGTCCATGGGGAAAGTCCGCCATCTTGAAAAATGACAGCGGTTTTGCATAAATTAATTGGAAACTGTGGGCTTTACCCACAAATACTTTCATAACCACTATTAGCAGAGGCTATGGGCGGAAAATAATGTCCAGCAAGGGAGTAATTAGAACGAAAATGTTCTTGTGCAAGAGTGTGTGAAATGATGTAGCAAATTATACGAAAGGTTTATTTCCTCTACTGCGTCCTTGTTTTATATTGTATTTCTATAATACGCAGTTTGTTTGCTTGTTTGTTTATACTCACACACAAACTATTTGATTTAAGAACTGTATATACAGGGTGCTCGGAAATTCCCCTCATAAACTCGTAGGGCTAGTAGAGGGAAGTGAGTAGACTGTTATGTTTCACCTTTTCATGTATTAATAATTGTTAATACATCATTAACACATATCGTTAATCATATGTATCATTAATATAACAAAATGTTGCGAATATGCTCATTATTATTATTATTATTCATTTTTACATACGTGTCTAACTCACTACCATTCACATGTTTTGCAATTCGATAAAACCTTTTTTTTGGAAAAGTGCACCATTTAATAGTTCGAAGGCCAAACCAAGATTTAAACATATCCAAGTGCAGTGGGAGCGAAACCACAACCAAACTTGATCAGCCCAATAGTTAGATGGAAAGACTCACGCTGCAAATAGCCAATACCTGTTGCAGCACGTGCAAAGAAAATAACAGAGGCGACGGGAAGATGCATTGTGTGTGTCCCTGGAGGTCTTCCGGGTTGGTTTTCCTTCGGGAATCTCTCCTCGAAAGGTCAGGGAGAAGAGGATTCCTCTCCCGCGAAGGTCGCTCAAACAAGGAGGGACAAAATCGCAACGGCCAACCTTTCCTCGCAGCTAGGAATGGGCTGACATTGAACCGCCTGGCATTTCGAGCCGATAGTCTGCAGAAGCTTGCCTGCCAAACTCTCAGTTTCTAAATCCTGTTCGGCGAAAGAATAAACTTCAAAATTATATTCTTGCCTTTTCCGTCGAAAGCAGCGATGCCAACCCTAGCATAATGGCGCTAAACATAGCATAATTTAACCGTCGTTGGCACCTAGCACCCTGTGTTTGGCATAACAACCAAATCTAGCATAATCAGCAACCGCTCAGCGGTAGAAGTTTAACTCAAAGGAAAGTTTTCTGAAGAAGTAAAAATAAAAGTACCTCCACATCTCTATTTCAGGAGTGGACATGTTTTCAACAAAAGAGAGTAAACCGGCCCAGGGATCCCACCACCCACCATCCACCAATACGTTTCATCTCTACCACATCTTCCTTTGATTTTTGATTTGATTTCATTTAGTTTATTTTACTTTGCGTTTTGTGCCTCTTGGCTAATTTGCGAAGATGGGGATGAGTGATGAAATGATGAAATTGATGAATGGACATTCACAAACAACCAAGCCCGACCGGGATTCGAACCCGGGACCCTTGGGGTCCCACATCTTCCTGTCGTAAAATCGTAGAAGAGGGTGGAGGAGTACCATATGCATTTTTAGCATGAGTTTGTGTATCTGTGCTTCTTTTTTTATTGTTTTTTTTATTTGTGTTTGTAAATATGTTTGGAAGAATTTCTAAACATGAGTACTAACACTCTTTGGTGCGCATCCCTGTACAAAGTACCACTTGCCTGGAAATGAAACAATTTTGAACCAGTGTAAACAAGTCTAGATTTCGTGTACAGTGAGGGTGGCCATTTTTTTGTTCTTTATTATTATTATTATTATTAATAATAATAATAATAATAATAATAATAATAATAAATGTTCTAGCAACATTGGGCCCGACCCTGTGGCCGAGTGGTAGTCGACCTCCGTGGCGGAGTCGTTAGCACAGCTCGCTACAACGCCAGGGGTTCCGGGTTCGAGTCCCGGGTAAGGCATGGGTATTTGTGTTTGTCCAGATGATAAGAAACTGAGAAACTGTAACAATTGAAAAGTGTAAAAGTGAGAAAAAGTGTGAATGGTGGGGGATACCTCCGTGTAGGGGGTATTTCCATTTGTTTTAAAAAAAAAAAGTGGTTAGCACATCGCACTGCGACGCCAAGGGTCCCGGGTTCGAATCCCGGTCGGGCTTGGTTGTTTGTGAATGTCCATTAATCAATTTCATCATTTCATCACTCATCGCCACCTTCGCAAATTAGCCAAGAGGCACAAAACGCGAAGTAAAATAAACTAAATCAATCAATCAATCTAGCAACATTGAGTACCGTTTTGGCATAATTTCACTGTTTAATCAGCACTTTTCGCAGCTGAGAGGTTGGCAACGCTGGTCGAAAGCCAGGAAGGGTCACATGAACCGCTGAACTGGCCGGCTTTGTCCAGTTGCCGTGGTGAGGGGAAATTATGGTATTCTGCGTTGACAATGTTTTTCGCTTCGAGCAGTTTTCGAAACAGGTGGCACTCTCAACAAAACCACGCACCGCCGCGTAGCAAGCGAATGGGTCTCCGACTCCCTGCCTCTCGCTGAAATGCGATCGATGGGTGCATGTTGACAGCAAAACGTGTCGTGTACGACTGGACAAGAATCAGACGTGTAGCAACATCGCTTTACCCTCTTTGAAACTCCCACAACTGGAGGCGAAAAGTCTGGGACCGAGAACGAAACAAACCTGCGCAAAATCCAAACGAGGCCTACAAGGAGAGGATACGGCTTGGGAAATTGAGTTTGTGGTGGGCGTGGAACTTCTTGTAGTTGTAGGGTACCCTATAGTTGATTGAGTTGGTGTTTTAAGTCCACTTTATACACAGTAGGGCTAATCGGGACAGTTTAAGTGGGATCCGAACCACTACGTCCTTCCCCCTTGATTAGGAGGAGACGACGCTACCACTGCTCCATCGGGGAGGCCCTATAGTTATTGATATACCAAGGCACGTATAAGCAAGCAAGCCAGCCATTTATGAGAAAAAGCGCTTCAAAGGTTCCAAGTGTGCCTCACCAGGCGAAGACATTGTCCGACTGCCAAGCGGCCCGGTGGTAACGAATTAATTAAACGTGCCGATGGTTCTGGGTTCGACTCCAGTTCGATTGCTCCTACTTTTTAAAACTAGCGCAACTACTTATTGCGAAAATTCATATTTTCTTTGCTGTGCGAATTGGCGAGCAATACTTTCTCTTCAAAGCTTTTACGATAATTACTATTCTGAATCCTGCACAAAAAAATATAAATACGTAAAAGCATGGATTGTGAATAGTATTATTGCGTTTAGTTTCTTGATCATTTCTTCGAAAAATAAAATGTACACTTCTCGCTATACATATGCAAATGTTTGTAAAATGATGAGAATTGTACAAAGTATCGTTAAATATTCATTTCGATAAATAAAATTAAAAATACATTAAATAGGAATATTTTCCCAATAACATTTTTTTAAAAAATTTCATCTTTATATCAAAAAATATTAAATAAAATGTAAAAGACATAGGCCTAGTTCCTGGAGCTAAAACAAAATTTAGGGCCACCGGTCCACTTAGTAGTAATGCATTAACTTCACCTCATGATGCACGCTTCGTAAACTTCCAGGCTTTGAAGCGCATTTTCTCGGAAATGGCTAGTGCGTGCTAGGACCTTAGCAACCACTACATGAAGCCCCATTCCAAACTCAATTTCCCAAGCTGTAGCATCTCCTTGGTAGTATCCGAGACTTTGGTAAATTAGAACTTATTTTATTTTAAAATTTAACTCAACTAAAATGACTATACTTTATTATCATTTATAAAGCGATAATTTAACATGTCCAATATTTTGCAATAATTTGCTAATCAAATCAACAACTAATTATTCAATATAGCTGGAAAAATATATTTATTTATAATGTTATTTTATTCATAACCTAAGCATATTTCAGAATTTGTAATGTAAAACATATTCTATAATTTTCAATAATAAATTGTATGCAGTCTCAAAGTTAGAAAATTAAGACATATTTTGATAGATTTTTTTTAAAGTTGAAACATAAATATGAATGAATTGCTAAATTAACATAATAAGTAATAATAATGTTGTTATTAATATGTATATATTCATAATTATATAGACTATAATGAGATTCTTTAATTGTAAACAGTTTAATAATAATAAATAACCCTTTTACAAATATAATCATTAACATCAAGACATAGTTATTACCAGGGCCCGGATTTTGATGTTCTACACATATCTGCAAAATGCTCTATAAAATTATCTTAAAAATTACTTAAAAATGTTGTCTTCATTTCAGGATATGACAGTTATAAGGACACAGTTCTTACTTCTGTAACGTAATAGAACTGAAATTACAAGGTGTGTGTGAACTTTAGTAATTAATTTTTATTGGTGTGATTCAAAATCTTACCTTGTTCAGAATTATTGCAGTAGGCAATGTCGAGCAACATGTTGCTTTGTTCCTACAGTCGCATGGAGATAGAATTCTTGTTTTGATTGTTACAAACATCAAAGCGATAAATATCAGTTCCAAGCTGAAAATGAGTGAGTGAAACGAAATGCAATTACATTACTTTTTTTTGCAATTACGTAAAAAAAAGACCAGAAAAAGACGTAAAACGCGAAAAATTACCAAAAAATGAAGTGAAACTTGAAAAAAATGACCTAAAACTTAAAAGATAAAAAATAAGACGAAAACATGCACAATAAAATTCAGATTTTTATAACCAGAGGTTCGTATATTTATGATTTTAATACTTAAGAGCAATGCATAGCTACTACATGAGGAATAAAATATGACATGTCATCAAAACCTGGGCCTGGTTATTACTGTTATTATTAATGATCTCCAACTATTAAAATGTTACTATCCTTACACTGCTGAAAGTTGTACCTCTCCAATTATTTCTCTCTACATATGGCCATGCTTTACAATGTGAATTATTCAGACTACGAATCAGATAACTACTTGACTTTTCGTTTAAAAAGTCATGCAAAGCTATTTATTTAATTATTTATTTATTATTATTATTATTGAACTCAACAGGTTTATACCAATTTCTTATACAATACATGGAATAACAATACTGTGGAGTTTCGTAACATATTTCCAACTATTTTTTTATACAATGTATTCATAACTGTTTTCTTGAATTGTGAATATGACATTTGGAACAAATCGATTCTTTAATTTACTTTCTCTGTAGCATTGTATAACGCACTCATTCTCCAAATAGGTTACCTTTTCATGATATTTGTTCGCGCTTTGCTCACATAGAAGGTTCCATGCTTGGGTCGTGTTTTAATGTTCGGAATACGTATTTTGAATTGTGAAAGCCACAGAGGAGATCGAGTTTGCGGTTAAAAAATTTCCAAAGTATCATAAGGTTTTGGTGGGTGGGGGGATTAGTGGCAACTCGGGTGGAGGGTAAGGGGGCATATACATCGTAGATCCTTACATTCTGGATACAATTCAATTTTTGAGTGTTCGTAGGACTAGAAGTGTGTATCACCATTTCCTACAAACTACACCGATATTATGAAAAATATTTCTTATATTTAGTGAAAATATTTCTACTTTACTAGATCCTATTAGGGTATGTTTCAAATTAGCAGTGGATATAAATAAATCATACCACCTTATGAGATATGTCCTAATTATTAGCAGAAAATAAAAGCAGGAATGGAAGGGTGGGGTGAGCGGATCATTGCGCTGAGACGCATTCAACTGTTATGACAACGCTCTAAGTTTCGAAGGCGTCGTAGGGTGGCTCCACATGCAATTTTTAGTACACGCACAGATTACAAAGGAGAGATAGGAAGTAAGCGATCTTGTTAATCTGTGGTAAGGGGCCATATACATTGTAATATAGATCATTACAGTCTGGATAAAATTCCAATTTTGAGTGTTCGTAGTGTCAAAAAGAACTGTTAAACTTTCCTTGTTTTGAATTCGGAAATAACACAAGACTAGAAGTGTGTATCACCATTTCCTGCAAACTACACCGAAATTATGAAAAATATTTCAGAGAAAATATATCTACTTTACTAGATGCTATTAGGGTATGTTTCAAATTAGCAGTGGATATCTTAGCTATAAGGATATGTTTCAATTTAACACTTTAAAAAATGTAAATATGGACAAAGAAATTTCTTAAAAGTTCCTCACATCCATTTGTTCAATTCGATCACCGATAAAACAAACTTCAACCTAATCTGCAACTACACATTAGCACAAACCTGATTGTTAATTTCACTGCTATTTAATTTCTTTGTTCCAAAATGAGTGAAAGAATCAGTCCCTGGTTCTAAGCCGCAAATCGAGAAGTAAAAATCGATATTGCTTGTTCGATAAACGATTTCAGATCAAGGTGAACACGATTCTTGAATCATAATTTCGCAATGTTTTGCACGAAAACTTATACAATATATCGTGAAAACACCATAATCATGTCGTGATATCAATTTGTTGTGTAAAGTTTAGTGCAGAAATGCGTCTCAAAAAGGAAGAGACTATATGCATATGGAATCGTGCAGAGCGTGTCACGTTTTTCATATTTCGCAAACATAAAAATAGAAGAACAATCAAAAATTCCTTCACATTCTTTTGACTACAAACTCATTATTTGTTCTAAGTTATGTGAAATGTGTCATACTTGTAGGTTAAGGTTTGTGTGGCCTTATCCTTAATCACAGTACTCACTCTTCCAATTTATCTTCCAAAATTGGAATATTGAATATTGGGGATTAAGGATAAATTATGAACATTTTTCTTTTAAAAAATGGAATAGTGAATATTGGGAAATACGATAAATTATGAACATTTTTCTTTTAAAAATTGGAATAGTGAATATTAGGGATTAAGGATAAATTATGAACATTTTCTTTTAAAAATTGCAATAATGAATATTTGGATTAAGGATAAATTATTAACATTTTTCTTTTAAAAATTGGAATAGTGAATATTGGGAAATAGAACAAATTATGAACATTTTTCTTTTAAAAAAAGTCGGTAACGCGTCTGACTACCATGCTAAAGGTCCCGGGTTCGATCCCCGGCCGGTTCAAATCCGGGAACTTTTCTAACGATGGAAGCGGCCCCGGCGCCCACCCAGCGTCGAATAACATGGGTACCTGGGGGAAACCCTGGGGGGTAAAGGCGGTCAGGGGCGTGATGCTGATCACATCACCCCACTCACGACCGGATCAAGAAAGTGTGGGGCGTTACCCCCACACTACCTATACGTCTTCATGGCGTGGTGCTATGCACAGGGGAACACTTTTTACTTTTTTATTTTAAAAATTGGAATAGTGAATATTGGGGATTAAGGATAAATTATGAACGTTTTTCTTTTAAAAATTGGAATAGCAAATATTGGGGATTAATTATTATTAGACCCCGGAAGTTTGGCAAAATGCCTCTTTTTATTTACTGCATATATTGATAAAATTTTTCCGGATATACGTTTCTTATGTTGTTTCGAATGTTTTAGAAGCCTTTTCATTTTGCCTATTTTGCCTATTTGGGACCCCACTGCCTATTTTTAATTATAATGCCTTTTTTTGCCTTTTTCAATGAAATTTGACCATTTTTTTAAAAAAATGTGTATATAAATTATTTTTCTCCAAAAAAAACGTTGTTGGCATTTATTTTTCTTCCGTTTATTATGTGAGTAATTTTCGTCTTATTTAAGTAATATTGAACTCATGCATGTTTGAACATTGCTGAAGGAGAAAAGTGTGAGAAAAATGTATTTCATGCTCAGTTAAGATATTGCTTTTCGGTTAACATTTCCTTGTGCATGATTGACTGCTGAAGTGGACAGGTTGATTTCGAACACAAAGAAGATATATCTGAAATCTCCCTCTCGAACCCGAAAATTTAAGGAAGTTGCATCTGAGCTTAGTTTACCTCCGCAACCAGTTTTGACCAGATGGGGAACCTGGATATCAGCAGCTATATATTATGCTAACAACCTTGAAAAAATCAGTGAGGTGATAGATGCTCTTCCAGAAAATGAAGCGGCTTCAGTGGAAAAACTCCTGTGCTATTCAAGTTTATTTTTGCACATTATGGTGCATTGCCAGAGACAATTACTATTATATCATCCATGAAAATCTACGCGGAATCTATATGATGGAAGTGCCAGGAGAAAAGGGGTCAGCTGTTGCGAAAAGTGCAAACGGGTAGTGAGTGCAAATGAGGACTTGAAACAATTGAAAACAATTTGTGATATTCTAAAAGGTGAAAATGCTGTTACCGAAATGAGTCCAGCTACATTAGCTTGTTTTATGTATGCTCCAATAACTTCTGTCGAAGTAGAAATATAATTTTCTATTATGAAAAACATTCTCTCTGACAGACGACTATCAATGAATGTTGAGAACTTTAAAAAAAAACAGCTTGTAGTTATCTGCAATCAAGACGGAGAAAATTGAAATGCTCTTCCCAATATAGATTTTAACATTTTGCCAGAAATTATAGATAAAAGTAAGTGACTTCCAAATGTGCCTTTTTTCGGTTTATTTTGCCTTTTTTCATTTTTAGTGCCTATTTTCCACATTATAAATGCCTTTTTGCCTGCCTATTTTAACGAAAATAAATGCCTGAACTAATTATTATAAATTATGAACATTTTTCTTTTAAAAATTGGAATAGTGAATATTGGGGATTAAGGATAAATTATGAACGTTTTTCTTTTAAAAATTGGAATATTAAATATTGGGTATTAAGGATAAGTTATGAACGTTTTTCTTTTAAAAATTGGAACAGTGAATATTGAGCATTAAGGATAAATTATGAATTCCACTCACACCCTGACCTGCGAGAATAATACTTCATTTTGACACGAGTAACGTCTATTTGTAGGGTACAGGGTGATGCACAATACTCGGCAAATTGTCTATGAATATTTTCATTAATTTTTGTCTTGAATTCTACGCGTTTTTGACTGATTTGCTTTATTTTACTTCTCTTTTTGTGCCACTTTTGGCTAATTTGCGAAGATGGGGATGAGTGATGATATGATGAATGGGCATTCACAAACAACCATGCCCAGGCCGGGATTCGAACCCGGGACCGCTGGCGTCGTAGCGAGATGTGCTAACCACTCCGCCACGGGGCCCGACTATACACGATTTTAAAGTATGCTGGTGCAGAGGTTGTCAGTAACTTGTGTGGTTTGTTGTTTCAATTCTTGAAGCTCTCATTCCGTAAAACGGACAGAATAAACGCGGTGATGGTCATTTGCAGAATGGTGTCGTTTTAATCCACAAGGCCGCGTACTTTTCGGCAAGGAAATCTTTGATAACTGGACCATTAATGTGTTTGTTACAAGTTAAGAAATTGCAAGCTATAAGCTTTCAATTCAATTTTCCTTGAGGGGGTTAAAAACATCCCTGGCAGGGATAACAAATATTTTTCTTTGGCCGGCGAAAAATATTGTGGGGGAGGATCTCCGGCATCCCCCCGTTAATCCGCACACTGCTGTCGATACAGCTAATTGCAAGTGGTGGTTATCTTACGCTAGACATGATAAGACATTCTGTTAGCCAAGAATAGTGTGCGTGTGCAAAAGCAACACGGAATCCGAACAGTACAACTGAACTGGTCTACAAAAGTTGGAAGGAAGCCAGTTTCTCCTCAAGAACTTTCAGTTGTTCTTTATACATGGAGAATTCCCGGTTGCCCTAGTTTCGGTAAGAATACCAAAGAGAAAGTTCAAGTATGGCATTAAGTGCTCATGGTGTAGTGGTTATCACATCCGCCTAACACGCGGAAGGTCCCAGGTTCGATCCCTGGTGAGCACATCTTTTCATTTTTTTTTTATTTCGCTAATTTTCCTTGCGTACTTTGGTTGGTTGATTAAATTTAAAATTTTCGGTGCGTCAGCACTTAGGCTATCTTGCACCCGTCCAGCCTCTTACCTTATCTAAAATATAACTGATAACACAACTGCACTGTCGGAGACTAAAATATTCTGACCACTAAGAAGCTGATGCTGTAAAGGGGGGGCACTCAGCACACGTAAGGACAAAACGCAAGATAAAACACACACACACACACACAATCCTACGAAGATTACACTGGCCGTAGGTTCAGACGCCAGGGCCTCGTTAGTCTGAAAAATGCAGTCCAGGGTGCATTACGTGGAAGTGAGGTTGACAATTGGGTGCACTCCGTGGAAGGTCACGTTTTACAGCCCCTTTCGTATATTACAACAGTAGTAATATACTTTATCTTTCGGCGTTTTCTGAAAACAAATTTCCTTTTCTAGGAGAAGAGTAATTTTGTGCGTATTATCTGAATCTTTGTATGAATTGGTCATTTATTTTAGTTACTTCTCAAACACTTTCTATCCTTCTAGGATAATCCCTAGTGTAAGTAAACACAAAACGCCATGTTTCAACCGAGGAACATGGTCTCGCAACACGTTACATTGAGGCCCGTTCCGAAAGTCGCACGAGTTAAACGAGTTATTGTAACTGGCTGTCCCAAAAGTCGCATTCCGTGCGTCTCGTGAAAGAACGAGATTCACCAAACGCACCAGGAGGCTGGTTTGTTCGGTGAGAATCGTCTGCTGCCTGCAGACAATGTGCGTGCATGATGGATTCAAACTGCACTAGTTCGAAAAATGAATTATAATTTTAACAGAGAGCGATATGAAGCAACATGCGAAAAATGAGTGTTCCTTAACTCTTCTTACAATGTTATTAAAATGAGTAACAGTGTTCGCAGAAGATGTTATTTCTGCCAGAAGGACATGCCATCCGCTGGACACGATGCGGATATTTCTATAAGCAAAACGCTGCGCCTGCGCTTTCTTCTAGAGCGTCCCATACGTCTGTAAAATAACTGGTTTCACCAGGTTCAAGAGGCCAGTTACTTTCGTTCGATTCGTTCGTTTCCTCTGGCACATGTACCAACCTGATAGCGCAAAAGATCCTAGGTTCGATCCCCGGTGAAAGAGCATTGCACATTGGTTCGCATTTCACTTTAAACGTAGGTTCAGTTCAGATTAGCTTATCTGAGAATGGGAGTGTCACCATTCATCTTAGCGACCCCGAAAACTATGGATTCCACACTAATATAGGTCGTTTTCGATTATTTTTGCATGTCACCCCCTTCCACCCCCACCCCGAGGGGTGCCAGGACTGTCTTAACCCCCACAGTATTTCTTTCCAGATTGCAAGTGATACGTGTACCAAGTTTGGTTGAAATCGCTCCAGGCGTTCGAGAGTTATGCTGGAACAAACATACACACACACACACATACGCACATACATCCATTTTTATATATTAGATGTACAAATAGTATATTATTTTCTAAAATTGCTTATTCAATTCTCCGAAGTATTAAAATAGCTCTGCGTTCCGCAAATTAACAATGTTTTCAAAGTTCCATTAATTCTAATCTTATCTTCTCTTTGTTCCACATATTCGGATCTACCCCGTCCCCTTTACAGGAATTCTGGGTACGGACCTCAGCAACATATACAAAATAATGATAAAACACGAATGCAAGACTGATCATAAGTATGAAATCTTATTGAGTTATTGATAATTATTATCAAAAAGCAAGAATTAAATAAAATCTAACACTTAAAAAACATTTAAACTTTTCCATTATATTGTAAACTCTCACACACACACACATATATATATATATATAATGGATAAAAGCAAGGAGGGCCAAAAGGGCTAAGTAAAAATCAAAGAAGGTAAAAGGAAACAGTCACCGGACAGTAGAAAAATTCAAAATTTTCGCTAATTTCATAGCATCATCGGTGTGAGGAGAAATAGACGGAACCGGAAGTTGGGGCCCTGCAGAGTTGTCAGGTCCCCATCGAAGAAGAAGCGGTGCGTAGAACGAAAAAAACACTGTTTCGTGTTATATATATATATATAAATTATATTTATATGTATATATATGTGTGTGTATGTATATAATATATATATAAAATTTACGGATGTGGCCCCTCCCTCAAAAAATCCTGGGTACTGGCCTGATACACACACTTATTCATCATCATCAACCGTCCTTGGATAGTTATGAAACTTGCAAGATGCATATCATCGATCACCTAAACCCAATCAAGACATGTACAGAATGCTTAGCAAGTTTCCTAAACAAAAGAGAAACACTCGTGCTGAGAATGTAAACGAACTCTCCCACGGGCGATCTCAAACGAGGGGCTTAAGCACACGAGAAGACTTGCGCAACATTTAATGAGCAAACGCACTTGCATGCAGAACCAGCGTCTCCATTCATTCTGTTTGTGTCGCTCGTTTTCTCCCCGTGCAGTGCAGTGTTGTTTCAAGTCGATGGTAACCAGGTTACGAAGTTTCACGTCACATGCCGCGCAACAATGTTTGATTGTTGAGTAATTAAGAGATTATCGAAATTTCACAATTCGCCATCGTTTCTTGATGAGACGAGGACATTAATTATGAATTGATTGATTACTCTTTAACGGGGAACCTCAAGGATATGCATCACGTGATCCGAGATCTCAAAGTGAAAAACACGAATTATGATATATGCTATTCGAAATTTTAGTAACCCTGGAGCGTATATTCTAAGCTAGCTTGGCTATCTATGAAGCCTGAAGCCTAGAGACTAATATAAGAGAATCGATCTTAAAATGTGCAAAACAATTATATAAAACCCAACATGTGAAACTATTAAAGCTACTCTAATAGCAATTAGTTAAACCTAATCTTAAACATTATCATGTAAATATTCAATTTTATTATTGTTCTCGATACACAATTTCATAGTAAAAATTTAATTTTTTTACATCGGATTTTATTCTCGTTAGAAATAGGTCCCAAATATTTTAATTCCTGCATTCCGTGCCTATGAACAAGACTCAACAGAAATAATATTTATTATTATTATTATTTTCTTGAAGAAAACAATAAAATAAGAGAATACTAGGACACAATGACACATCACTCAATAAGTTCCAAAACATGTCAAGGAAGAGCCTCCCCAACCACTAACTTCAATTTCATTTGAGAATGTCCAGCATGTATACACACATATATACACTCCTCACAAAAAGTTGGGAATATTGTTACGTTAGACAATAGGTGATAGGCACGGCCTTGGAATGCAACAACACATATTATCTGTCTGGTGGACGTTGTCGTCTCTTCGCCGACATATGCCACCGTGCCTATCACCTATTGCCTAATATAACAATATTCCAAAATGTTTGTGAGGGGTGTATATAAATGTCCGCCCTTTACCCACTTTTACCATTTACGAACGCTAGCTTCAAATGCGAAATTGCATGGACTAAATCCTCACGTCAAAGAATAGTTGACTTGGCAAAAAGATTATATTATTATCACTAAAACAGTCACTAGATGTGCCTAATCATCCCGGACATGCCACAACTTCTTGGTTGAACAGTAATTAACAAAATTATGATTTTCTAGAAAAAAGTTAATCTTCCATGTATAGGGATTAAGTTTGAATTGAATTTCCTTTATATTTTTATATTTAGAAAATATATTAGGTTAATTATAGTTTAATTCTCCTCCCCGTAGGCTTAGTGGCAATACTGTCGCCTGGTAATTATTATCGTTTGTTTTGTCAATTAGCCTGCCATCTAGCGGAGGGTTGCAAATGAGATTCCTCTTGTATATACGGTGAACTACTTAAGTTCTCCATCCACAGTAACCCCTAAAGGTATGCTTCTACTCATTGTCTTCCCACATACGTTCTTGATATCAGCTTAGATTAAGGCATTTTATGGATATGTACCTGATTGCAACAGCTAGCGATGAGCAAGACCAGTAACTAGCTGGTAAATTCAAAACAAGATAAAGAAAGAATCAGGAATGGCGTTGAAGAAAATCTGAGGGAAGTTAACTGGGCCGAAACGTCACGGAGCACAGAATGTTCTAATTTCCACATTCTCTTCTGATGGACTCTTCGTAACACCCATTTACTAGAAGCATTATGCAATCTCGGTTGATCTGAGAATGAACCAGAAGATTTATCGTGCACAAGAACATAAAAAATTGCTGAATACGTGGAAATCATGATTCACCGAAGAAACCTTTCTTTCGATGACAGTAGCAATTACTTTCAACACGGGACATTATTTACGCGGCGAGATAAATCACAGCTCCATTGCCACTTCCCAAATTGAAGAATGGTAATTGACTGAGAGATGTGCAAATTTATTGCTGCTGAGTCTATGTAGGAACGCGAAAGCGAGAGAGACCAGTAAAGATGAAAGAAAATTCATTCATGCATGCATGTTTTCGTGTTCACTGCCATGTGCCGCGCAAAACATTTTCAAAACCGGGTCAAAATTGAGGTCGTGTCTTTGAAATGAGATATATCGAAGTCCGCATCGTGACGTCATGTTTACAAGTCATTGTGAGATCTGAGTTTGAAACATGGTTATATATATATATATATATATTAATTACTTATAACTCTTATCTAGTCAGAGAGGATTTGCCACTAAGCTATACAGACCCCTAGCTAGAGAGAGGGATGGGGGCAACTGTCCCCTTCAGAGCCTCCTTTGCCCCCTTCCCTGTGAAAAATACGGAACACATTCCGACCTGGAATTCTCACTAATCTTTACAATTATATCATGTGTTACTCTAGCATCATAACAAAGACACTTATTGATTTTGTGATTTATTAGGGATTCCGTATAATGTCGTATCAGGATTTGGGGGGGGGATTCACTTCCAGATTCAGACTTCGGGAAATGATTTCGCAATTTTCAGTATCTAGAACAGTTGTGACATTTTGAGTAGTCTTGTATTAAAGGTGCCTAATGTGTTCGGATGTTTTTCTTGGAACTGCTTAAATTTTTGTTTCCCAAGTCTACCTTTTGGTAATAGTGATTCATGTGGTAGAGAGAGGGAATGGATATTGAAATTGATGAAGAGACAGTCATAAACAGTGCTGCAACCACAGGGGGCAGGGGGCATTGTCCTCCCCCCCCCCCTCCGATCTTGGACGGAAGTCCATTCTAGGAGAAGCAAACATTGAAGTAAAAAGAAACAAGACTAGGAGAATCTAAGAATAGTAGGACAATTAGATACTCATACGCCAAGGGTCCCGGGTTCGAATCCCGCTCGGGCTTGGTTGTTTGTGAATGTCCATTCATCAATTTCATCATTTCATCACCCATCCCCTCTTCGCAAATTAGCCAAGAGGCACAAAACCGGAAGTAAAATAAACTAAATCAATCAATCAATCAATTAGATACTCATGATGGAATTAGTTTTCACTTCTTCCTTGCATTTTTCTTCCAGACGGCCAGGGCACTTGCAAGGGGCACAGAGGGGCAATTGGCCCCCTCCTCGATTACAAATTTTATACAAGTAAAAGTTATTTCGTAAAATTTTCTTGCTCGCTCCGCTCGCAATCCCTGCTATTCTTATACTCCAAGTTCAGAGCCATAGCTAGGGGCGGTGGGAGTCGGTCATGGGAGCCAAACGATGTATGTGAAAGAAAAATGTTAAAGAGAATGCCATGGCGCCCCGTAGAATTATTTGCGCCCTATTAAAACAATTTATTTCTATGACACCTAACATGAAATATTAATGATGACACTAATCCAAGAAGTCATTGATCAATCAAGAGATTCTTTGTTTATCAGGTATCAGACACATGTATTTCACCTATAATTCACACAATATTTTGCAAAATGGTTAACATAACCAGTAGGCAAACATTGTCTGTAGTGATTCAAGAGTCTCCCCTTTGAAGGAAATAGAGTCCGTGGTGGCTAATGGGCCCATGTTTTAATGTTCTAGCAAGTACAAAAATGTATTACAAATTTTTACACAATTCATCAAAGTGTAGATAATATGTAGAGCCCCGAACTTTGGCAAAATGCTTCTTTTTATCTACTGCATATATTGATAAAATTTTTCCGGATATACGTTTCTTATGTTGTTTCGAATGTTTTGGAAGCCTTTTCATTTTGCCTATTTTGCCTATTTGGGACCCCACTGCCTATTTTTAATTATAATGCCTTTTTTTGCCTTTTTCAATGAAATTTGACATTTTCTTAAAAAAAATGTGTATATAAATTATTTTTCTCCCAAAAAACGTTGTTGGCATTTATTTTTCTTCCGTTTATTATGTGAATAATTTTCGCCTCATTTAAGTAATATTGAACTCACGCATGTTTCAACATTGCTGAAGGAGAAAAGTGTGAGAAAGAAGTATTTCATGCTGAGTCAGGATATTGACTTTCGGTTAACATTTCTTGTGCATGATTGACTGCTGAAGTGGACAGGTTGATTTCGAACACAAAGAAAATATTTCTGAAATCTCCCTCTCGAACCCGAAAATTTCAGGAAGTTGCGATTGGGCTTAGTTTACCTCAGCAACCAGTCTTGACGAGATAGGGAACCTGGATATCAGCAGCTATGTATTATGCTAACAACCTTCAAAAAATCAGTGAGGTGATCGATGCTCTTCCAGAAAATGAAGCGGCTTCAATTCGTGAAGTGAAAAAACTCCTGTGCTATTCAAGTTTACTTTTGCACATTATGGTGCATTGCCAGAGACAATTACAATTATAGCATCCATGAAAATCTTCGAGGAATCTATGCAGCAGATGATGGAAGTGCCAGGAGAAAAGGGATGAGCTGTTGCGGAAAAGTGCTAACGGGTAGTGAGTGCAAATGAGGACTTTAAACAATTGAAAACAATTTGTGATATTCTAAATGGTGAAAATGCTGCTACCAAAATGAGTCCAGCTACATTAGCTTGTTATATGTATGCTTCAATAACTTCTGTCGAAGTAGAAAGATCATTTTCTATTATGAAAAACATTCTCTCTGACAGACGACTATCAATGAATGTTTAGAACTTAAAAAGCACCTTGTAGTTATGTGCAATCAAGACGGAGAAAATTGAAATGCTCTTCCCAATTTAGATTTTAACATTTTGCCAGAAATTATAGATAAAAGTAAGCGACTTCTAAATGTGCCTTTTTTCGGTTTATTTTGCCTTTTTTTCATTTTTAGTGCCTATTTACCACATTATAAATGCCTTTTTGCCTGCCTATTTTAACGAAAATAAATGCCTGAACTTCCGGGACCTAATAATATGTAACCATTACTATTTAATTAATTTGATTTTTCTTGCATAACACAACACAATGGTGTTGTTGGATTCTCGTTAGATTCCTTTGTGCGTAAAAAATCTTCCATACTGGAAACTAGAGAGAATCACTATGAAGCATGATTTATGAAGGTCTCCCTTAATCAGTTCTGCAGAGAGGCCCAAAGCGGTTGGTACATATTAATCGTCTATTAACATTATCGACCTGTAAATATGAAGTAGATACAGTCCCTATTAGCCTATATATGTTAAACTTTATATTCTTTGGCAATCTGGAAAGGTAACTATCGAAATATTGCTATTTGATTTTGCTCGAAGTTTGTTTTGTTCGTTGGAGTTTCAAGATATCAGCCCTTTTCTGTTACTTATCTCTTTGGGAGGAGGGGCAAGTGCCTCTGTGTACCCTGCTATATCTGCCAATGCGACACCGTATATTAAAAATTTGCCCCTCTGGGATTGACTTCCCTCCCCCTACAAAGAATTCCTGGCTACGGACCTGAGACTATAGCCTAAAGGCCGGAAGTGACAAACACCATCGACTATTAAAATTCCTTAATATTGTGATAATTTCAAAATAAAACAACACGTCAAGTCCTCTTACTTACTTAACGAACATAAACATGTTGAATGACAACAATTGAAAGTCAAGTGGATATATATATATATATATATATTGACGGTTGAAATCCAAATTCTTGTTTCTAAGTTCGCGACTAGTGTGGCTACCGTAATGTAGTGTCGGTTTATTTTCCATTGGTGCGTGTGTGGAATTAGTGTTGTGTGGCGAAATGCATAGTGCAAGTGGCGCTTATAAATGAAAACGACGTTTAATGAATAATTTTTAATCAGATATGTCTATATATTTTAAAGTTTATAAGTGTTATTAATACAGAGCATGAAATTAGTGGAAGTGAAATACCTTAACAAAACTGTTAATAATAATAGCCTAATAATAATAATAATAATGTCTACAGCGCCCAAAACAAAGGATAGCCTAGGGGTCCAAATTTTATAACCCTCTTCACCCCTGTATATAGTGCATGAACTATTTGGATTGAGGACAGTGGCAGCTCGTGATAAAAATATAGGTGGTTCTGAAAATAAGCAGGGTGGCATTTGACGGGGGATGAAGGGGAATTTACTGTGAAATTAAAACTGACTGAGGCTGAAATGGAATTATGTGTGTAAAATATGTAATTTGCCGCTAACCTTCATTCATTTTCCATGAGGGGCAACACCTCTCCTTCTAGTGCACCCTATTCTGAACGCCGATGTGACTAAAAACAGTGACGTAAGAGCGAATACTTGGGAAAGGTATTTATATATCAAGAAATATATTGTTTATTATGTAGTTTTCATTTTTTAATGCCTCCCCGATGGCGCAGTAGTAGTAGCGTCATTGCCTTGCAATCAAGGGGTTCCGGGTTCGAACCCGGTTATGGCACATAGTGGTTCAGATCCCACTTTAAACTTTAGGTCCAGTCCCGATTAGCCTTACTGTGCATAAAGTGGACTTGAAACCAATCAATCAAATTCAATTTTGAATGTTTTCTTTACAATGATTTTTAACATTAAGAGCACAAACTTTAATTTGCACATTGACGAAAAGCACCGTAAAATGGATGTAATGTTTGTCATCAGCGAAAGTTCACAGATGCAAGTGCTGCCACACTAGAACTAGCGGCGGAGTCGAAAGCGAGCGAACACAGCAAAATTCGTGTTTTCGCTTAAAAAAGCAAATCACCCTACATGGCACTAACCCATCGGGAGTTACGGATCTGTCTGTCAATCAGGGGTTCGCGTGAAAGTTTAAGATGACGTGTGTGAGAGCAACTCAAGGATGTTCCACATTCCTACACGTCACGACTCTCAGAGCGAAGCTAACGATGTGGTGACATCCTTTCCATTTCAGCAAAAGCAGCTTTACGGGGCTTGATTATCTTGTTCAAACGACCCAATTCACAGCGCCGCGACGGGCATGACCCCTGGTGGCGAGAAGAAGAAGCACTCCAGGAGACAATGAATTATTATGCGTGGGTTGTGGTGGGAAACATGCCGATACAACTTGTAATCTTTTGTGCAAATGGGAAATTGTAGCTGCCAGAAGTAGATGCGCAGGGATCCACTGTCAAAATTGAATCTGTGATTGTAGTTATTGTCACCGACTCGAAACTGGTAATTCAGGAAAGCCTGAAGCTGCATGTTTATGCACAAAAGTATTTATAAGGACAACAGTAGAGTTCTTGTTGGAAAAATTGATATGCAAAAGCAAAAGGTGGAATCAGTGTTCGTGTCCAAATGGGAAGAAGGATGGTCTAGCATTTAAAACAGAACGGCAAATGCAGGAAAAATGAATTAAAAAGAACGAAAGAATAAATCTTCCTACAAAAATCCTTTGAACGCCACTGGATCAAATACGTGGCCGTTCCTACTAGGCCAGGGCCATACAATATACGCGGGGCCTAAAACCAAAAATTTTCAGAAAATAAAAAAAAACTAGATATTTGTTCCTTAGTCTGAAGTACAGATATTCTAAGAATCACAATATAAACATTAATACAATTAATAAAAAATATTTTTTATATATTTTGTATTAGTACGTACCCAAGAGAAATAAAAGTTTCTAAACCATTGTTCCTTTTCATTTGCGATGTGCCATTGGTCCATTATAAATTACAAAACTGTGTGTGTTCAATATCAACTATTATTATACGTATTTTACGTTTACAAAGTGACAGTTTCTAATCATTTCAAATAACATTATCTATAAATATGAAAATTATATTTTGTTTACTTTTCATTCAATTTTGACGCTGCAGGCACTTTATGTTGTTTCGTATCAAATAAAATGTTTACTTCATGATTAATATCTAAAATTAATCGAATAGTGCGTGTTAACTATTTTGTTACGTGATTTTTATGTGGTACTTCGTTTAGAATATGATTTCAGTAATTTTGGCTAGTTTAAAAATAAAAACACTCCATGAAGTCAGGAAAAATCAGATTAGTTGCTTAATTGGAAGCGTCCTAAGCTCATAATAAACCGTATACAACTACTATTTTTATCTTGCTCGGGTCCCCCTCCCCCTGAAGCGCAGGGCCTAGGACAAGTGCCCCAGTTGCCTCTCCATATTGCCGCCTCTGGTCAAGATACTCTATTATAGTTATAATTAAGTATAAAATTTATACTGTTGTGCTAATGCATTTACAATAGAGAAAGCTAAATATACCTCATTTGCGCAGTTTAGAGGATTTATATAAATTATCTGCTCTAATGCCGTGATTTGGATTCTAAGGTAAAAACTCTAGAACCAGTCACTAGCAGTGTAAAGATCACTTTCAATTTCTTCTTATTAATATCTCCGTGAACCGTTATAAGCTCGACAAAAAGGGCGATGTACAACTTTTGAGGAAGTATGTTATAGGTTTTGAGGGGATGGCACCCAAGTCCATAGAAAAACGAGGAAATAATATTAAATGAAAACTGAGGGACAGTGGTGGTTGTGTTCCAAGACTGCGGGGGACGGGGTCAAGGACAATTTAAGGTCCCTTGGTAGATAAGGTTTAGCATGATGCAGGGGGCAAAAGTGGCAAAAAGTGGGGGAAACTGCCCCCCTAAGCCCCGCCACTGCTGAGGGAAGTTGATGTGACCATGTGACATACTTGGATTATCTTCTCGTGTAATTACTTGTAGCACGTTTCGCAATATGGACTGAAGATTTCTTTAATGGCATTCTCAGGTCGTTGGAAGAAAATGAAAAAGAGTGAATGACCATGAGTTTAAACAACCATCTTATCACGAGTAAGCGCTACATTTCTCATGGGTTGTGAAACGCTAAGTCCTTTATGCTGTTTATTGTTTCTGCAATTGTGTGAAATTCCTTCTCTTCAGTTGTATCAAAGTTTAAATCTTAATGTCTTAAAATCCAGCGAAGGTGACAGTAGTATTGACATATTTGCCCACTGACATCAAGTAAGGATAGAACAATTTATACTGTTCACTAGCAAGATTGAGAGATATGATTGGCAATGTTGCCAGGTATATGGCATTGAAATCGTTACTTGGAAGGACTAAACTCTCTGTTGTGAATAGCTGCTTGAGAATTGTTATTAAAAGCATTGATTTGTTGCAGTCTGGAGAATACATGAGTATGAAGGTAACCAACGATCTATGATCAAAGGATAAGTTTGCATGTAGTGGGGTCACAAATGATACCAAACAAAATGTTTCAAGGCAATTATAATCGTACAGTGGGATCCATGAGTATTGCCGTGCAAATTGTCCATCACCATGTTCGTGCACTTTATTTGACGCAATAAGAGCCTCAAGAATTAAAAGAAAACTCAAAACAAGCTGTTGAGAACTTCTGCACCAGCATACATAAAAATGCATCGCTTAAAAACACATAGGATGTAAGAAAAAAATTAATAAAAATAGTCATGGACAATTTGTAGGGTAATACTCATGGATCCCACTGTACAATCAATCGCCTGTAGTGATGATATCAGGCAAAATTTCCATCGCCATGTTCACTCACTTTGCTATATGGAATGCAATGCAAGGTTGAAGAATTGAAACAAAAAGCTAATTTTGGGAAGGGGTACAGAACTTCCTAATTTCTTTGCTACGAATTGTAAAGTAGGATGCAAGTATTATATTATCAAGCAAATTGTCCATCATCATTATTATTCTTTTCTTTACGCAATGAGAGCTTCAAGAAATGAAAAAAAAACAAGCTACAGACAACCTCTGCACCAGAATAAGTAAAGACATATTTCTTAAAAATTGACAGGGTGCAAGGAAAGATTCATGAAAATAGTAATGGACAACTTGCCGACCAATACTTGTGCATCCCACTGTTCCACTTGAACTCCCTTAAAATAATTTGACAGGCACAAGATTCGCTCGTTCAAAGAATATCGTTTTTAGTAGCAAAACACGAAACATTTTTAGCATTATTTCCCAACGGTGAGCTTTTTACGGTATACGTAGCCCTTCGGGGCCGTAGTTTGGGCGACTTTGAAATACACTCCTGATCCACATTTCCATATATGACGACATATTAGTTGGGTACAAACTGGAAGCAGCCGATTTCGTCATCGCTAGCACTGAAACGGACAAGATCCGGAATATGAAACGCGCTACTTTTGAGGTATCCTGCACCATCCTCCCTGCGTACCGTTCGTCAAATATGATTTATCTGATCTAAGAAACCACATAGTCTTGCATTACAGTAGGAATTTCTCCAATAAAGCATAAATTGCTCATAGCATTTCTCCATAATTTTTATTTTTCAAATTTCTATCAGAATTGTTGGTTTTAGAGAAAAAGTTATAAGAACAACAATTTAAGATCATATTTAGAGCATTTAAATTTAAAAAAGAAAATTGAAATCGGTTGACAAATAGCAGAGAAACAAGCGGTATAAAAATATGAACTCGGCCATTTTGAATCCAATATGGCGGCTAGATGCCAAAATGATGCTAACAATGATCAAATTCGAAGTGCCAGTTTTCATATAGAGGCTTCTGAATATGGGTTCAAATTTATGAATTAAATTTTGGGGAGGTGGTTTAAGGATGGATAACTCAATAAGTATTTAAGCACGTAGGATGCCAAATTAACAGCTTAACTACATGCAAATGGCCCATGAACTGAAGAAACATCAGCCTCTCAAAGCAATCTATTCAGTAGTTACAGCTTGCTAAAGTTTGGGGCAAATTCATCGCAACATTTTTTTTCGCGACATTGAAAAAGAGACCTTCACAGAAGGAGCCCTGCCGTCCCACCCAAACTACTTATGAATCTGAAACTTTGCAGGTCTCCATGCAGGATACGTATGCACACCCTGTATAAGATTCGTCAATATTGAAGAGGGTCGAGCAAGAATACCTAGGCCACTTGATATGGGCACTTGAATGATCTATTTCTTTATATTAAAGAATTAAAGAATTACAAATGCAGTATATACCTTGCTTCTTTCTACAATCGAAAGAATGATCTCAATTTCCATCGGGGAGGGAAGGAACCAGCTCGTTTTACGCTCATGGAGTAAAATTGAAAAAAATTGTTAACTAATCTCTGAAATATTTCAAACAATCCCTGCACACGAATTTCATCAACAAACATCACAGTAATCACGATCTCCATTCTAACCGTACATCATTCCGAACTGATAGGTACTGCAATTATTCGAGTTATATTTAGAAATGAGTGATCCCAAGTCAAATTATCATAAGTGCGTCCTTCGTTCACTAGGTGGCTCTCGTGCTGTGGAGCACGTTGTGGTCCTTTTACATTGAACTCTGATGGTCATGCAAACGCTTCGAACATGCATGTACTCGTATAATCATCGCCTAGTGAGTGAGCTGACGTCATATAATGTGCTGCATTTCTGTATAATTGTTGTGTGAAGATTTCTGGCAAATAGTATGCACAAGGGCGACATATGACCTGTGGTTCAGTTGTTGCCCGATGTTGGCGCCATAAGCAAGCAACATTTTGTTCACCCTTTTAACAGGTAGAAATCCTATCTTTTGTAGTACGGTAGATAAAGTGTAGTTCATTTCTTTCCCGATGTTGGCGCCACAAGCATAAGTTGCAATGACTCCGAGTTGGTCATTACATCGTTGTGTTATATTATTATTTAACTAATATTACTATATAATGGCTAGTATATTATCTCATGTTTATTGTAGTTTATTACAGTTTCACTTATTTTACAGTTAATAATTGGTGCTGTTTTTTGATAAGATGTACGCTTCGAGTACCACAAATTAGGCCGCATATCTCGGTATAACCGGTCTAAACTGCGTTTTATTTTTATTTTGTTTTAAGCTATATACGCGCGCTCGAGTTGGACTACCAGAACCGCAGGTGAACAAACACGTGGACCTCAACGGACTTCACAGATGGAGAAAAAGGAAAGGAACCAAGTATCTCAACATGGAACCCTGAGATACCAACATCTAGTTCTAATGAGCAACTAAGGTAAGTTGCACCAGTGTTCCCAGGTCGTTGGTAACTAGTGCAGCGCTACGATTACCGTAGCAAAGTTCGTTCCCATTATTAACGTGGATTTACAATATTTTCCTAAAGGGAGGTATAATTGATTGATTTTGGTTAATTTACTTCGCTTTTCTACCACTTTGGATAATAGCGAAGATGAGAATGAGTGATGATATAATGAAATTGAAGAAGGGATACTCACAAGAACACTCAATCCCACGCCAATATTCGAACCCAAGACTCCTGGCGAAAGGGAGATATAAGAACTGTGGTTCAGATGGTTCCCAATGGTGGCGCGTAAAGCAAGTTTGTTAGCTATCAATACGTAATTTTCAAAGTTTTCCTTTGAAAAGGAGAGTTCAATTAACATATCAATTCGTAAATGTTTGATTAAATGAGTTGATAGTTTATTATTATTATTATTATTATTATTATTGAGATCAATCTGTTCTCTTGAACAGTCGAATCATTCCAAAGAACAAGAATTGTTTCATTCAATTTTCGATGTAGGAAGCAGGAACTACTCACAACGATTATTCCGTGATTCGAATGATAAATTCAAATATTTTAAATAAACATAAATAACATGATCAACCTTGACCGCGTTCTTTCCAAGGCCACATTAGAATCCGAAAAGAAGAGTGGAACGAATTTGGAGAATTTTATCATTATGCTCAATGCAGGGCCACAACGTGACATGATGTCCGCGAATAGAAGATTACATTCATTGAGAAACGTGCCTAATTGAATGACGTAACGGTAAAAAATAGATAATATGATCAGCAAAAATAATATGTTGCAGCGAATTTGTACACGTTTGACCTCCGCTGCAATAAGGTGCAAATGTCCTCTAAATAGGTTGAACGTGACTGTTTTCGCCTCATTCCCAAACAAACGTCTCTGTTATAAAGGAAGACATGACAACATTTTGATAAGTGGAATTACAAGATTTGGTTGCAGAGAACTTTGTTAAAATTGTGCTGGCCTTGGTACTCGTTTGCCGAGGGCATTGGTCGGTTAGTCTGGTTGGGTACAGTGGGATGCATAAGTATTACCAATTATCAATACCATGTATATTCTCTTTGTTTTAACCAATGGGAGCATAAAGAATCAAGACAAAACCCCAAACAACCCCCTGACAATTTCTGCCCCAGGGTACTTAAAATTCAATTTCTTCAAAACAAGCTAGAAGGAAGAGTAAAATTAATGAAAATTGTCATGGACATTTGCCGAGCAATACTTGTGCATCTCACTTGTACGTACCATATAGTGATGGACAAATTCTCAGTAGCGGTGATTTTTACTGCCGATAGAGAAATGACTCATTCTCTTATATGATCAATGCAGCAGTGAAAGTAAGTATATTTAAATTATATTGACATTTACTATAACTAACTAACTAACTCTCTAGCCTTCTTAAACCCGAAGGTTCATGGCTGCAGCAACACAGGCCTTCCATCTGTCCCTATCTTGAGCAAGATCTATATACTCTTTCCCATCCCTACCGATTTCCTTCAGGTCCATCTCAACGTTGTCCCTCCATCTTCGTCTTGGCCTTCCTACAGGTCTCTTACCATCTGGTTTCCCAACAAGAATCCTGTAAACTCCTCTTTCCTCTCCCATTCGTGCCACGTGGCCTGCCCACCTAAGTCTTCTTGATTTAATTATTCTAATAATATCTGGACATGAATACAAATTATGTAGTTCTAAATTATGTAACCTTCTCCACTCACCTGTCTCCTCATCCCTTTTAGGTCCAAATATTTTCCTAAGAATCTTATTTTCAAATACTCTCAATTTATGTTCCTCTTTTAATGTAAGGGACCAAGTTTCACACCCGTATAATACTACAGGTAAAATTACTGTTTTGTATATTTTAACTTTTAGTTTCTTAGATATTAAACGAGAAGACAAAAGTTTATGAAGAGAGAAGTAACATGCATTTCCTGAATTAAGCCTACTTTTTATTTCCTCTTTAATATAATTTTCATTTGTTAATATTACTCCTAAGTATTTGAATTTGGAAACTGGTTCAAACGAGTTGTTATCAATAATTAGATTTTGATTATTACCTAACACTTGGTTTCGGCCTGTAAGCATATATTTAGTTTTCTCTTTGTTAACTTCCAAACCTATCTCTTTAGCAGTTTTGAAAAATATTTTAGCATTATTCTTAATCGTATTTATATCATCCCCCAGTAAGTCTACATCATCTGCATATGCTAACAACTGAGTCACACCATTTAATTTTAGTCCTTCTTTAGTTTCTTTTACCTTCCTAACAGCATATTCTAAGGCAAAATTAAAGAGCAATGGAGATAATGCATCTCCTTGTTTTAACCCATCATGAATTATAAATTTGTCAGACATATTATTACCCACACGAATTTTACTTTCTGTTTCACTGGTGCATATTTTTATCATACTAACAAGCTTCTTAGGTATTCCAAACTCTACTAATATATTATATAATTTATCTCTTTTGACCGAATCATATGCTTTTTTGAAATCAATGAATAGCTGATGGACATTTTGATTATATTCCCACTTTTTTTCAAGTGTCTGTCTGATGTGAAAAATTTGATCTGTAGTTGATCTGTTACGTTTAAATCCACATTGATAATCACCTATAATTTCATTAGCATATGGGGTTAGTCTTGTTAAAAGAATGTTAGACAATATTTTGTATGTTGTTGAGAGTAGAGAAATTCCACGGTAATTATTGCAGTTCATTTTATCACCTTTTTTAAACACAGGAACAATTATGGATTCTTTCCACTGTTGAGGGATTTCTTCTTTATTCCATATTAAACAAATTAATTTATGAATTTGACATATTAATGAATTTCCACCATATTTAATTAACTCAGCTGGTATTAAATCAATGCCAGGTGCTTTGTTATTCTTAAGCCTTTTAATAGCATCTTTAACTTCAGTCAAGTTAGGTTCTGGAACTAAAGGTTCTGCTGTGTGTACTTCATTTACTTCTGATTTATCTCCTACATGGACATTTAAAAGGTCATTAAAGTAGTTCTTCCATCTATTTAGAATATCGCTTGGGTCAGCTACAAAATCACCGTCTTTATCTTTTATCAAGTTTACTTTAGGTTGCCACCCCTTTCTAAATTCATTTACACCTTTATATAAATCTCTGATATTTTTATTTTTGCTGTTTGTTTCAATTTCGTTAATTTTGCTTTTCAAGTAATCTCTTTTTTTACTTCTAAACGTGCGGTTAACTTCTCGCTTTATTGTATTATAATTGCTTAGATTTGTATCATCCGAGTTATTTAACCACCTAAGTCTAGCCTGATTTCTTATTTCTATTAGATTATGACATTCATTATCAAACCATGGCTTACTTTTTCTTGGTTTATGGTATCCTATAGTTTCTTTAGCTGCTGATTCTATTGCATTACGTATGTGCTCCCAATTCTTATTTACGTCTGTTTCATTTATATTTTCATCATCATTTAAATCCTGCAAAACATCAAATCTATTTGACAGTTTAATTTGGTAATCTTTCTTAATTCTTTCATCAGCAAACTTTCCTGTATCAAATTTTATAACTTTTAGATTTTGTTGCTTATGATTTATCACTGAGAGTCTTTCTCTTAATTTAGCAATTACTAAATAATGGTCACTGGCACAGTCAGCACCTCTATGTGTACGAACGTCAATTATACTAGTATGCCTTCTCTTATCAATGAGAATATGGTCTATCTGATTATGAGTTTTACCATCTGGAGAAGACCAGGTATATTTATGGATATCTTTATGTTTAAAAGTGGTACTTTTCACAATTAAATTCTTTGAGGTTGCAAAAGTAATCAATCTTATACCATTATCATTACTTAATTCATGAAGACTTTCTTTACCAATCGTGGGTTTAAATGTCTCTTCTTTGCCAATCTGTGCATTACAGTCACCTAACAGAATTTTCATATCATACTGAGAAAATTTATCAAAGACCTGTTCTAACTCTGTATAAAAATCATCTTTAGTATTATCATCTTTATCTTCCGTTGGTGCATGTATGTTTATTAAAATAATTTTACACCACCTACCCTGTAAAACTGCATATGATATCCTATCATTAATAAATTCTATTGTTTTAAGAGCCGAGATAATTCTATTATTTATGAAAAAGCCTGTTCCAAAATTATGATTTTCAGTACCACCATAGAAAAAAGTATAATTTTTAGTTTTACAATTCCCTTCTCCTGGCCACCTAACTTCCTGGACAGCTACTACATCTAATTTATACTTCACTATCTCATTAACTGTACACTGAAATGCCCCAGGCCGGTAAAGGCTCAGAACATTCCAGGTGCCTAATTTAATATCCTTATTCCTAACGTAGATCTTATCCTTAGTCCAGGGACCTCCCAAAGTAGTCCCCACCCGGAGATCCGAACGGGGGACTATTTTACCTCCGGAATATTTTACCTTGGGAACATCCATGGCCTTATATTTCTGTTTCTTGACATGTCTTTTTACAGTGCAGAGTTGTCAGCTCTACGCCTAACCCCCGATATGAATGGAGGAACTACTACACAAGACAAACACAAACATATTAGACAGCACAATTACTACACAAGACGAACACAAACACATTAGACAGCATAACTACTACACAAGACACACACAAACACATCACAACTACTACACAAGACACACACAAACACATCACAACTATAACACAATATAAACACACACACACCACAACTACTACACAATATAAAAAAACAAACAAACAAACAAACACAAACACAAACACACACACACACACACACACACACACACTCACACTCGTGGAAGTGAAATCTGATTGTCCCAACACAGCAGCTATTGTTTTTCCTGTTATAGCAAAAGTGGTTTTAACCAACTAACTTTCAAGCTAAAATAGATATTTAATTTTAATATACAGCTAATATGATTATATTACTAGTTTTTATCCAAACCCGTAGTCATCTAGACTGTAATATGTAGAGTGGGATGCATAAATATTATCAAGCAAATCTTCCGTCAATATGTTAATTCTCTTTGTTTTACGCAATGAGAGCTTTGAGAATTCAAACAAAACACCAGCATACTTGAAAATCTATTACATAAAAACGTGTAGGATGCATGAGAAAAAATATTGAAAATAGTCATGGACAATTTGCCGAGGACCGTGATTTTACAGACAATTGCTTAGGACAGCACAATGACTGTACTGTTTTTGTGCACACATTTTCACTGTAACTAGTAAAGATGTTATTTTTAGTGCCTTAAAGCTTATTTCCTCAAAGTTGTGCACAATGCATATGAATCTTCTTTCTCAACAATCGTGTAAAATCCTTATTCATTTATGGGCCTGATCTAAGCTGAGTGAGGGGACTGGGGCACACAATATAAGCGGAGTCTATAACAATTTTTTATTTAAAAAATTGAAGAAAGAAACAGGAGATTTATTATTGATTATCCTGAAGCTAATATATATATATATATATATATATATATATATATATATATATATATATATATATATATATATATATATATATATATATATATACACAATATAAACAGCAATGCAATTAATAAACAATTAAATTTAAACAATTTCGTATAGCAGAACATGAAGGTTAAAGACAAGAATTATGGGAGTCTAATAGAAGTTTCTAAATTAATGTTTCTTTTCATTTCCGATGTGCCACTGGTGCGAAAACATTAAATGATTGTAAATGTGCGTGTGTTCAATATCAAACTATTATTTTACATATCAATGTGACAATTGTTAATCATATTCAATAACATTTTGTATCATAATTCTCTTTTGTTTACTTTTCGTTGAACTTTGACGCTACAATGAATTTATTGTTTCATATGGAACAATACTTTCATACCATGATTCCATTCTATAATTGATCGAACAATGCATATTAACTATTTTTTATTAAAATATCTTGAACACGATTTTTTTTATGTAGTGAGTACTTTGTTAAAAATATGAGTTCAGTAATTTTGGATGTTTTAAGTGTGTCAAAACAATCCAGGAAGTCAGGACAAATCAGATTAGTTGCTTAATTGGAAGCAAGATCTTTTTCTGGCGTGGGACGCCTAGAAGGGCAGGGCCTCGGGGAATTGTATTTGTTGTCCGGTACAGTATTTGGGAAAGAGGTGTTGAAAGAATGAGATTCAATGTCTTCAACTTTCTTGCATATATCGTAGCCTACGGCGAAACTGCTGTAGAATGAATCTACGGTGAATCATCAGTAGATTTTATGGTATTTGGTATTGGTATGGTATTATGGCATAATACTGTCAAGTTTGGGAAAGTTTTTGCTGTGCGAAGTCTCCAAAGAGGTAGGAGTCTGTACAGCAAGTCTATTCTCGTGTCGGTCTGGTTTTGATGCCTGGAAGGGTTTTGTCCAGTGCCGGATTAACAAGCAGCAAAACCCCGCAGTACGGGGGGAAGGGGGGGGTGCGGAGACAAGTAGCCTCAGCCACTGGAAAAGTATAGGGTTCGTATATGGGTATGTAAAAAATAAACTTAGTTACTCAGGGGTACAGAAACGAATACAATATATACGAGTGGCTCCCAAAGTGTGCGCCCAGGGCGCCGCGAAATGTTCCAATGTTTAATTTAATTCCAGTATTTATTGATTCAATGATATGATTGTTCCAAATATGTGGTGCTTATTTAGTACTTTTTACACATAAAATGTTTCTCAATTTGGAATATGTGTTTATTTTTTAACTTAAGACAAGCAACCTAACCACAGTAACTGAGCGTTGCAAGTGTTGGATAGGCCTACATTCTGACTTGGGTGCAGTGGAAAAAAGTTTGAAACGATAAGGGCACCGTGAAACGATAAAGTTTGGGAAGCCCTGATATATACAGGTAAAGGTAAAGTCAGTGCCGGATCTACAAGCCGCAAAATCTCTTAGTGCGGAGACAAGTAAGCCTTTAGGGGGTCCTCGGCCATTTACATAATAGAGGGTTCGTATATGCGTATGTAAAAAAATAAACGTAGTTACTCAGTGGTAACGAAACATATACAATATATACAGGTAAAGGTAAAGTTCCCTGCGCATATAGCACCGTGTCATGAAGGCACATTTAGGGTATGTGAGCCCCACATATTTTCGACGTAGGCCATGCGGCTGCCTTTACCCCCTCCCCCTCCCTCCGGTACCATTTCATTTGAGGCTGGGTGGGCCTTAGAGACGCTTTATGCGGGGACAAAGTCGGAAAAATTCCGCCCTTAGATCACCCACCCCGGGTTTCCCGCGTGGCAGTCAGACTACAATGTCACGAGAAATGAAGTGCTGAAAGTTTCTTCAACCTATCTGTAATCAGGGAATAGTAATGACTGCATGATTGTAACAAATGTAGGCCTATCATTTTCCAGGTGTGAGGAAACCAAAACAGTGTCATATATATATATATATATATATATATATATATATATATATAACATCACCCCCTTCCCATTTACATTTTTTAAAATTTGAATTCAATATGGCGACCACCAATATGGTGGACTTCCGCTTGGAACAAACCAATGTGGTTCCCCCTAAGCTTAACCTGTTTCTATCATGACCAATTGAACCCAGCCTAACTCCTTTACTTTTTATAGAGGATGTTAGGGACTTTTGAATCACCCTGTATAAACCTTACATTCGACTTTGTCAACATAAGATCAAGAATTACACACACACACACACACACACACACACACACATATATGTATGTATATATATATATTATACGTGTGTGTGCGTGTAAAGGGGGGCAAGATTTGTAGATCCGGCACTGGCCTTGTCTCGCTCTTGTACTGATTTTGCACACACTTCTCCCGTTCTAACTGGATGCATAGACCCTAGTAACAGTCGGCGGCATATCATCGATAAAAAGTCCGCATAGAAAAAGCCCAAAAAGTCGAACATCACCAAATCTTTTCCAACAGCCCCAATTACCTGAAGCGGTAACATTTAGAAGCAAAATAAAAACCATTCGCATTGCCTCCTGGGAGAGGAGTTTATGGCTGCCGTGAGCCTTAACCTTTAACAGAACCGCCAGTCATAAAGTCTTCAAACGCCGTTGTTGCAATAGAATTCGTTTGTGCTGAATTTTGGCACAAGGCCGTCATTTGGAATTGTGTTGTATTCATTTTGCGTCACTCTCCTCCCCTTTGGCTAATCGCAACGATGAGAATAATGGTGATTGCACAGACAGAACCCACTTTGACTCCAGTAAAACAATAAAGTGCATAAACTGCTAATGATTGTACTTTTGGTGCATCAAGTACGCAGAGGCAGTGGCGGAGGAACGAGGAAGACGGGGGGGGGGGTTACAGGGCTACATTCTACCACACCAAAATTTTTGGAAGGAGGTGCCTACAGTAGCCCCTAAATCCTTTCATCCGAATTGATCTATAGGTGTGTTTCACCTACGTCACAAACTGTTGCATTGTTGGATCGAGCAGCCATGATTGTGGCGGGTTAGGAGATTTGAACCTTGTTTACGATGGTACACTTTGTGCAATATTAGGCTGTTTAGGTCTAACAGGCACTCACGTTTATCCTAGAATTTTCTGAGAAAGAAGAGAAAGTGCAATTTTCCGATTGTTGATCAGAATACGCCCGTCATGGTGAGAATAAATCGTGCCAACATTAATGAACAAAGCAAACAGTACAGAGCGATGGGGGTGAACATTTCTTTTCAGGTAAGTTCCTACATCGCATTTCTCTGTGACTTTTAGTACAAATGGATTGAACTGGTGTTTTCTATCATACTTGCAAGTAGCGTTTCCTTGTTATTGTTTTATTTGGTAGAAAGGTGTTGATAAGTTTGACAATAAAAATTATAACATTCAAAGTTAAATTCATCTTAATAATTGCACGCTTGTACTTGATTATTTACATTTCATTCATTAACACAAACTGTTATAAATTGTTATCCTATTCATGAGAAAAGATACCGGTAGTAGGTTTTGCGTACCGTCAGAAAATTAATTGGTTTATTTTACTTCGTTTCTCTGCTAGTCGTTAAGATCAGTCATGCCCAGGCCGAGATTCGAATCCGGGACCCATAGAATCGTAGTGCGTTGTGCTAACCACTCCGTCACTGAGCCCTGCATATCCCAAATTGTTAAAGGAAGGAGTGAAATTACTGTTTTTGAACAACTCAACATTTCAAATTACTGCGCTTGAACAAACGTTAATAGGAAACATAGAACATAATGGCTGAGTCTTGGAATTTTCAGTTAATCTGTACTCAAGGTCGTCGAGGACCACTTTCTCCCACCCCGAGCGAGAAACATGGGTTACTTACTGGATGTAAATATTTCAAGCAGAATTCGAACCCCTAATAAATACGAACACAAACTGATTCCATGTAGCTGGTTCAAGTAAATAAACACAGCTGAACTAGAGTTGACCTTTTCGTTGCATTTTTATGCAATGTTACCGACATTTTACACAGTATTAACAACAAACGTGCACTTGGCTCAGGTGTAACGAACGCTGCGTGGTGGGTATTTCCTTGCAGACGACAAACAGCTTTGCCGCAAACATGGCGGCCGTGCGAATGCTGACGTCGCATGAACCCCACCTATTGCCCCTCCTCAAACAATTCGACAGACTCAAGATGTTCAATGGAGGCACATAGTGGTTCGGATTCTACTTTAAACTGTAGGTCCAGTCCCGATTAGCATTACTGTGCACAAAGTGGACTTAAAACACCAATTCAATCAATCAATTCAAATCAAGATGTTCAAAGAATATTTTTCTCGCAGCTCAACGGAAAACGTTTCTTTTGTCTACATTATCTCCATATTCAAATCAAATCAAACCACCGTACACTTATTATATAGGGTCTACCAATTTGAACGTCAGGTCTTTAAAATTAGATAGAATGAAAAGCACAAGTGATAATGACATATAGGCTATTTTATTTTATTTTGAAGAGCAAACAATGGCATTATGTTTTGAACAATATGTCGTTCAAATATCCTCCTCTGCTTCGGTGGGTGGAATGGATTCTGAATGTCCAATTTTCCAGCACGTCTGCACACATATTGAGCGGTATGGCCTCAATGGTTCGTTCGATGTTCCGTTTCAGGTCACGTACTGTGCGTGGCTTACTCTCATAGACCATACATTTGACGTAACCCCATAGAAAATAATCCAGGGGGTTTAGGTCACATGATCTTGGTGGCCAGTTCACATCACCCTTTCTGGGCAGAACTCGTCCGGGGAACTTTTCCTGCAAAACTTCCATTGTTTGGCGAGCTGTGTGGCAAGTTGCACCGTCCTGTTGGAAAAACACATTGTTGATGTCAAGATTTGCCAGTTTAGGCCACAAGAACTGCACCACCATATTCTTATATCGCTCCCCATTGACAGTCACGTGATTTCCATGTTGGTCCTCAAATAATAAGGGCCGATCACGCCATTGGCCCAAAAACCACACCACACAGTCACTTTCTTAGGATGAAGGATTACGTCCAGAATCACTTGCGGATTTTCATCTGCCTATATCCTGCAGTTTTGTTTGTTCTGTCGGAAGATTATGTTGACCATAAATTCCTCTCAATGCACGAAATGTCTGTCGAACTGAACACGAATTTTGATAATAAATTCGAATCATTTCTATGCGCTGTTGCATTGTGTATCTCTCCGTGATAACTCTCTAGTGGTGACCACTTTTTGTCACTTCTGCCCCTGCACTTTGCTAAACCATGGAAGAAAACTGTCCTTGTCCCTCTAGTTTTGACACCTTGTCTTCCCAGTTTTGAACTCAATCGCCGCCACTGTGATTGTCCCTTCTTAAATGTCATGATTACACCACGCATTTTAGGTTTTTAACCTATTTTTTCCTTTACAGGTATGTCAGAAATAATAAGCTATGTCAGCGTTTTGTTAAAAAATGCAACGACTGATGAAGTTTTATAGTGGCTAAAAATACTATTTTGCTTGTTAGAACCTATTTTAGGTTTATGCGTCTAAATGAAGACTTTTTTTAGGTTTTTAAACATTTTTAAAGGTTTTACAGGATTCTTATGTCACACAGAGGCATTTGCTTTGTTTGATCACGAAAAAATCAATGACGAACGTGTTTCAAAAGTATTCTCTGTCGATTTCCCTTCCTCCAAGTCCATGGTGATTTTTCAAAGTTCTAAACAAAGCAACATGTCTGGTGCCACTGTTACCTGTACAATCCAAAGTGGTCTGATCTGTGTGGTCTTGCTCACTTTTCGCGTCACTTTGGTGCTTTGTGCATTCACGCCTTGCAAACTAACATTTCAGCATTGAAGTTTGCACCACTCACTATGAATGATTATTTTCAGCATATAAGATGATCCTCACAGACAAAAGTGCGGAGTTTGACTGTGGATAGCATGAAAAAAGATTATTGCCTAACTATAGCGAAGAGTGGATTTTAATAGCAAATGTACAAGGGTAAGTTCTGCCATCGCCGTAGGGTTAGGCAACACACACAACGTTATGCAAGCTAGTGCATATTTCAGGATATAGGTGTCCCATTTCCATTGTCGGTGACTATACCTAATCAGTATTTTTCAGGAATTTTGAACTATTTTAAGTTTCCTTGAACCTATTTCAGAATTTTTCGAGCCTATTTTAAGGTTTCTAGAACCTATTTTAGGATTTTTAGAGCCTATTTTAGGAACCTAAAAATAAAAGCACACTTTTTAGAACCTAAAAATCCGAAGTCTAGTCATCATATCATCCCACATCCTCATCGTCATGATTAGCCAAAAGTGGTAGAAAAGTCACGTTAAATAGCAGAATCAAACATTAAAATGATACGTAGTATAAAAATATACATAAAAAACGTAACGTTTCCACCTTCTAACAGGGTCTTCTTCAGACGAAACTTCACAAACTTCAGAATCAAATATATGTTCTTAACACTTCCACCATAAATTCTATAAATGCTGCATACAAACTAAATCATTTTCCAGTAATTTAATGCGCATTTTAGAGTTTAATGTTAATATCGTGTTGCGATCCATGACCTACCGTTAATGACGTATGGAAACAAAGTGTCTCTAAGCAGGCTTTGTATTTAAGAAGGCCACTTATTTCCAAATAGCTTGCAGAATGTCCTTGATGTTAGTAACTCAATGGAGGCACGTATAGTGGTTGGGATCCCACTTTAAACTGTAGGTTCAGTCTTGATTAGCCTGCTTGTGCATAAAATGAAGTTAATGCAAAACAGAACTATACTCTGTCCCGTTTAGCTCCGGAGCAACGAACGGAAACAAGTCTCTGCGCAAGTAGTGACGCGAGACAGCTCCAACAATGAACACGTGAGAGGGAACTGGATTGCGTGGAGGGGGAAAAGCGACTGCAGTTACCAGCTTTTCGCAGTATACTGCTTCTCTCTGCCCACCCGGGACAGTGTATAAACCGAATGTTTTAGCGATGCTGGTAAACACTGAAAACCCAGGACTTTTCTTGCCGAATCGAGAGCGTTAACCAATGCCTACGTATGAAAGAAAAAGGTTAAAACTTCCCTGTGAAAGAAAGTCCATTCTGGCCAAAGCAGAGAGATGTAATTGAAGCATGTGATAGCAAGAGCCAAGGTGAAGAACGTGGAGTACATTCTAGATAATCTGTATTCTCGTCGAGTTAGAATCTATAAATCAGGTACGTACTTTCTAAACTAATCCTTGTGACTGATGAGCGAGGCAATCGACAAAATGAAACAGGTGCAAGGCTAGGATCGGTGTACAGCGTGCTCTTCCCTTCAGTTGAGGGGCTACACAGGGTGCGAATTAGGAATGATACCCGGGAACGCTCCGCACTATTTCAAGGTTAATTTTCATCCCCTATCAGGGAGCCTATACGTATCAGGAAATATATAATACGGAAGAAGTCAATGACGGGTAACCAAGCGTCTAGCATGTAATCATAATACGAGGGTCACTATTTATATTTTGAGCCTTGGCAACACTGATTGAAGTTAGGCGCGATTTGACGTTTGCACGGAATCGTCTGGCATTATTGACCATAACGTACTTCAAATGTTTTGTCAATAGCTTCATTTGTGTTGTTTATGTTGCCTTGGAGATTGCGCGACAACAATAAAATGGAATGAACTCGTGAACATTTTCGTGCGATGATTTTTTACGATTTTCGACGTGGATTATCAAGACAAGAGTGCATCGATCAACTTACTTCCACATTTGGCGATGAAGCCCCGTCCTTTGCCACTGTGAAACGCTCGTATAACGAATTTAATCTTGGCCGCCATTCGCTCACCGACGAGATTCGCAAAGGTCGTCCAAAATCAGTTGTTGTTCAAGAAAACATTGATGCTGTGCAAAACCTAATACTGCAAGATCGTCATGTGACATACTGTGAGATTGAGGCAACCATAGGCATTAGTTCCACCAGCATATATAAAATATTACATGATCATTTAGCTGTGAGAAAGGTATGTTCTCGTTGGATCCCACACAATTTGACAAAACCTCAAAAAGACGCTCGCGTCAATTGGTGCAAACAAATGCTCAATAAATACAATCGTGGTGCTTCAAAAGACGTATATAAGATTGTAACAGGTGACGAATCAAGGATATATGCATATGAGCCGGAACGTAAACAGCAGTCGACTGTATGGGTGTTTCAAGATGAACCCAATCCAACAAAAGTTGTTCGCGCTCGAAGCACATCGAAACAAATGGTCGCCTGTTTTTTTCGGGAAAACTGGTCATGTGGCAACTGTGCCTTTAGAGGAACGTAGAACGGTCAACTCTGAATGGTACACAACAATTTGTTTGCCAGAGGTCTTCGGTCAAATACGGAAAACAAACAAACGCCGTCGGATCATTCTTCATCAAGACAATGCCAGCTGTCACACATCTCGTTTAACAACCGACGTTATGAACAGTCAAAAAATCGAATTGATGGGTCATCGTAATAAAGATAATAAATGTTTATTTAAGTGATGATCACAGTATAACCTAATACATCACTATGTCAAAATAGGAGATACAAAATTACAACATTCAATATACGAGGGCTGCTGGTAAAGTTTCTGTAATCAATATGAAAAAGACGTGAAATTCTGGGAATGGCTTTATTGTTTTTCAAATTATTCACACTTAAAATCGATACACTTTTTCATACGCTAAAACCAATTTTGAAAGCATTTTTTCCACTCCGAAGCTGATACCTCAGAAACCACTGTTCGGAATGCATCAACAGCTGTTTCAGGCGACACAAATCGCTCACCACGCATCTTATTTTTCATCTGTGGGAATAAAAAGAAGTCATTAGGTGTTAAATCAGGTGAGTACGGACAATGAATCATTAATTCGACATTTTTACTGGACAAAAAATCAACAGTTTGGTATGCTGAGTGGGAACTGGTGTTGTCGTGCTGAAGAATAATGCGACGATTTGGGTTTGTTTTATGCAATTCTTTGATGACCTCTGGCAAATAAATTGTTGTATACCACTCAGCATTTACAGTCTTTCGATCTTCTAAAACTATTGTTGCCACATGTCAGGTATAACCGAAGAAACAAGCAATCATTTGCTTGGCATCACTCCTCGAACGAACAACTTGTTGATTTCGGTTCACTTTGAAACACCCAAACAGTGGATTGCTGTTTAGTTTCGGGTTCGTATGAATAGATCCAAGTTTCGTCCCCTGTAACGACGTAGTACCCCAAATTTGATTTTCCTCGGTTGACTTTTTTTTAGCATTTCTTTACACCAATTTACATGAGCCTGTTTTCGAGCTTCGGCGAAGTTGAGTGGGATCCAACGGCTTGAAAGTTTCCGTACGTTCAGATGACCATGCAAAATCGTATGTATTGCTTTCATGTCAATTTTCAAGGATGCTTGAATCTCACGGTATGCCACATGCCGATCTCTCTCAATCATTTCACGCACAGCATCAACATTACTGCCAACAACAGACGTGGATGGACGACCTTCAAGAAATTCATCACTGAGAAATGTGCGACCACGCTGGAATTCGGTAAATCAATTGTACATAGTCCTATTGGATGGTGCGTCATCCTCGAAAGCAAAATGAAGTCGCTCGATGCATTGTTTCGGTGTTAAACTACTTTGAAATCATAAAAAATCATTGCCCGAAAGTGTTCACGTGAAATTTTTATTTCTCACATGAAACTACTTCTTCAAACTGCTGTCAAAAATAAACAAATAGGCTTAAACAAACAATCAAAGATAATTCTTCTTCTATTCTTCCGATTTTTATAATATCGGAACACTAGCGCCACTGTTGGTAGTAGTTTGCAGAAACTTTTCCAGCAATCCTCGTATACATTAAATTATACAATAGATCGTAGAAAAGTATACATCATCAAAAGTTCATATTGTACCTTTCCACAAGTTCAGTTATTAAACCTCTAGGCTTTTTGGGAGATGCTAGAATTGAGATATTCCTCATATTCCAGTTAGGAATCTTATATGGTATATTATTCAAAACGTATTCACTATCGAATTGAAAACACAATATCTTTGTTCCTTTTTAATTTTCTTTTTTCTTCTAAGGTAGACATATTTAACTGTGTTAGCTGTTGGGAATAACATTCTTCATAGAATTTCTTTATAAACTTTGTACATAGTAATCTAATGCCCCTTCCCCCAAACTTGCTCCCTCCTTTCCGCGGACGTCCCTGGGTGGAGCCTTTTGAAATTCCGTCCTGAAGTTACACAGGCTTTCAGAGCTCCATAGCACAAAAGGCATTCTCCGTAGGGATGTAGTGGAACCACGGGCAAGAGAACCTGCGCAGACCTGCAACTCGTGTGCATCGTACTCCCGCGTGGAGGGGAGGGGCAGAGTGGAGCATGCTTCCTTGGGGTCCAAGTTGAACCGATGGAGGGGAAGGTGCGCCGATACTTTTGGCCGAAGATTTTCTTTGTGGTCGCTCTATAACAGACATTCTTGGGGAACTGGTCACAGGCAGGTACTACGGTTGCAGGCTGCTACTAAAATAAAACTTTTTGAGTTACTCTGTTCTTTCATACATAACGTATCTTAGAAACAACACACGTTACAATGATTACAAAGTGTGCATTTCTTTTTGAATAACCCTGTATAGGACACTGAAAAATTAGCTCTCCTTTCATTCAGGTGCCTTTGGCGACCTTTTCAGGACCGCGCATCCAGGGGTCCTCTTGGTGGTCGGTGGTCCTTCAACAACCACAATGATTAATCGTTTCACGTGCAGCGCAAGAGCACCGATGCATGCAGAATTCGTCTGAAACAGGTTCCGTTCGACTTGACAACCCGGGAGCATCCATCGACGCATAAGACTTCTTCCTTCCCTTGTGAAACAGACAAGGTCACGTGGTACAGATTATTTTCCGTTAATGATTGCTGGAACTGGGTCATCCGGAGATCCAAGCCAAGGAGATGAAATTCGACCTTCCGCAGAGTGACGTCACTGGATCGCTCACAGGAGTTCATCTTTTGGAAGCCCTTATTCGCCAGACAGACAACTTGCATGGACGTCCTCAAAAAACACTGCTTCAGCCTGAAATTATCATGTTCCTTCAATGCAGTTATAATCATTAACATAAATTACTGTGATCGAAATTAAATTATGTGTGAAATACATTATTTTTAAGTGGATGTTCATTTTCCAAGGGGACATGGTGCCCCTTTCCGGAAGTTCATGCAGACAAGTAGTTGGTAACTTAGAATGAAATAGGCTGGATCTGAATCCCGTTTAAGACATATTGATTTGTCATTCCTCAATATACCTAAACATCAAATCCTATGGTTGATTGATTGATTGATTGATATGTTGTTTTAAGTCCACTTTATGCACAGTAAGGCTAATCGGGACTGGACCTACAGTTTAAAGTGGGATCCGAACCACTTGTGTCTCCACCGGGTATCGAACCCGGGACCCCTTGATTACAAGGCGACGACGCTACCACTGCGCCATCGGGGAGGCCCTCGAATCCTATGGATAGCGTCAAATGTGGTGTTCGAAAATGTTCCACTTTGGGGAGGAAGATTCATTGGATCATAATATTTATTAGACAGTGATCAGAACATTACATTTTAAAAGTAACTTCGACACCTAATCTTCCAAAAATGTGGCTTCGCAGCAGCTACTTACCGACTTCCTTGGCGGAGTGGTTAGAACTGTGCGCTAAGACGTCAGGGGTTTCGGGTTCGAATCCCGGCCTGGGCATCAATTTAATCATAGCATCACGTCTGGCCAAAATTGGCAGAAAAGCTAAGTAAAATAAATCAAATCAATCGCTTTGCACTACTTGTAACCGCTAAATTAGCATAAATTATTAAACAGTCAATTTCGGTATTCAAAAGATGCCCTTAGCATTTGTACGGATTATTTTCAAGATACCGTCATTCGTTATGTTTCGATAGCAGCGTTACCATACGTGACATGTTTTTACCCGTTTTTGAGAATGATACGAAACTGACCAATCAATCAAATTTGATATCTGAGAAATTGCAATTGGGATGTTATCCAAATTAATGTTTTCGATTTGATTTGATTTATTTTACTTCGCCTTTTGTGCCACTTTTGGCTAATTTGGGAAGATGTGGATGAGTGATGATATGATGAAATTGATGAATGGACACTCACAAACATCCATGCCCAGGCCGGGATTCGAACCCGGGACCCCTGGCATCGTACGCGATGTGCAAACCACTCCCCCACGGGGGACGGGTAATGTTTACGACTATACGTAAATATAATTTTGAAATATTATTTATGTTTACATCAACATATTTTTTATCAAGAATAATAATTTCACTTTTTTAAATAAAGCAGTAATTATTTTGAAGGAAAACTATGAATGACAACACCGTGATGAACAACTAAGCCCCGCGACACATGCACAAGCTGAAAGACACATGCAGGCCCGTAGCTAGAATTTATCTCCAGGGGGGGCTCACAGGTTATCAGGGAGGCTTTTTAACGAAGTCCATTTTTAAAAAAATATTAAATGAAGGTAAATTATGTGGGGGGGCGCTCATTCATTTATAAATATCATATACTACACAAATACTACATTTTTCTACATCTTTTAAAACATCTCTTGAAGTGTTAATTGACTGATACTGAAATCATCCCTTACACACCTCACACTATTTTAGATGATACAGATATGTATATCACACACAAAAAACGCACAATATTTAATCAAAGTGCCTACAGTATATTCCACCCCCAGCCGAAGCAATTAAACTCCCCTTCCTTCCCAAAACTTGGGAGCTGTTGTTGACCTTTGACGCAGATGCGGAGGGAACTTGCATGATGACATCAAAGTCACAGATTTCTGTCTAAACAGGAGGTTGCAACAGGGACAGTGAAGGTACAGATAAAGAAGCTCCCATATGAAAGAACTTTCTGAAGTCTAGAGAATATTCTAAATACTTGCAGCTACTTCTGCTGATAAACAAAATGAGCGAATGTAATAGCTGCTGTTCATATTCTGTGGATTTATCCTTAAAGTTGTGAGCTGTCTACATTTTCGCTCTTCACTGGAAACAAATTATACAAAATAGTTTTACCTAATATCAGGGGGCTGATGGCAGTGCCATATATGTATTTATAGCGTGTTATTTAGTTTGTCATAGTAATCAGGTGTTAGATGTACGTGAATGGCTTCCAGGCATTAAAGTTATGTCGTTATAATTTGAACGGCGTGCCCAGGATTTTTCGAAAGGAGAGAATTAGGTATACATTTTTTAGTAGTCAGCCCTCATTTTGCCATCTTTTCCTGCATTTGATGTTCTTTTTTCTTTTTTCTTTTTTTGGAATACTGGGTCAAAGGGGGAGTTATAACTCACACCAGCCCCAACCCCTTGGGCACGCCACTGATTTGAACCTACGTATTTTGTATGTCTTATTTAAAAGGCTTACATCTATGGCGCAGTCGTACAGAATATTCTTGGTGATTCTTCGTGAGAAGTATGGATGAAGACGTCACGAAGAGTACGCGACGATCATCAATCACGTATAGGTTTATGCAATGAGAGATTGTGTGGGCTTGATCGATTTCTACGGTAAGAAACCAAGATTACACGGTTTGTGTATCGTTTACAATAATTGTACAAGGGCAAAGTTTTAAATCAGTGTGATACGGCTTGTGTCTACGATATTGTGATAATTAAGTTGTCCACAATTATGAATATGTTCGGTTTGAATTTATTTTCTCAGTTCCGGCCAGACTCGGAAGAAATTGAAGAAATTTAACGAGGTTGGAACAGTCTTGTTTGGCTCATGATGTTAATGAAGCCAGAAAAGTGCCCACACGTATTTCAGCTGTAGGATCTGAAACTTTTAAATTGCTTAAAACTACCCTTGCACCAGAACCAGTGAAACGACAAACGTATTCAACGCTCAAGGATACTCTACTGAAACGTTATGGCCAAAGAATAAACAAATTTGTGGAACGTTTTAAGTTCAGGCAGTGCATACCTAGGTACAAGAAAGTGGTGAGAATGCAACACAATTTATGGTATGTGTTAAGCAACAAGCACTTAAATGTAGTCTTGGACAGTACTTGCAGGAAGCCATTGTAGAGCAAATAATTGTAGGTGTTCTGTCTGACGCCATTAGAAATAAATTACTTTCTGCGCCTGCATTGACTCCAGCAAAATGTCAAGATATTGTGCTTCAAATGGAATTAATTGAACGGGAACCACAAATGTTCTCACATCGTGAAAAGGAGTGTAGTCCTAACATAGTTGCATTTGCTGGGACACAGAAATTTAAACCAGGTTTCCAGTCTTCTCAAGCACAGAAAAAGTACTTCGTTAATTCTCGTGATAGAAGTTGTAGACGTGCCGAAGAAGACATGAACCTAGACAGTGTCCAGCAAGAAATTCGATATGTTCATTTTGCAAAAAGAAAGGTCATGGGCATGTAAAATGCAAGTTTAGGAAAAAGAATGGTGGAGTTGCGAGTAAGAGAAGGGGCAGGGGGCGACTTGCCCCCACTCATCATCGAGGGGAAAAGGGCAGATAGTCCCTTACCCCCATGTAATATTTTTACTAGTATGTAAATGTTTCCAAAAATAATTTATTTAATGTTAATAATAATAGTGCCCTGTATTGTTAAAAAGATAGTGCAAAGGGTGATACCCGTGGCATCCCACCCACTCAATCCATGCACAAAGCCAAAGTTTGATTCTCAAACTGCATTAAAGGGCTGGAAAATAGAATCTTCTAAGGTGAGATCGTGAGTCCCAGCACTTAGTACTTTCGGTCACTGGGTTATTTTCGTGTTTGTGTAAGTCCACTTTATGCTCATTTTTATTGTATATGCCATGACCAAAATACTACCGTGTAAAGTGAAAATTCTTATGGCTATTTCATGGTATTTCTCAAGGGTAGAATCCGTCCTATTTCTGTATCATTTTGGTTTGGTGGAACTCGTAATCGGGACTGGCCTTGCAGTTATAAGTGTGATCACTAGGCTTCGGATAGTTATGCACTAAAAAAACCTTGAAATATGCTTGCAAATAAGCTCTTAAAATGTTCGACATATGCTCTTTAAATGATCAAAATATGCATTTAAAATTTTAAAAATTTACATCAAACTCAGAAAATTTAGCCATAGCTTGTAACTACTTATTAATTCCACTGTTTACATAAGTAAAAAAATATGGTTTGGCTTACCTTATTGACAATTGACCCTATTTTATATATGTTTTTTATACATGCATCTTTATCATAGTCCACTAAGTGTTTCTCACTTTACTGAACGTCACGATTAGCAGAAGGTGGAATTTCACCAGCTGTCTCTGATTCTACTCAGCATGAAAGGTTACTACGTATTGCACTTAATAACTACGTATTGTTTCAGATGCTCAAAAGTAAACTTATGCTTGATATCCAATAGAATACTTTTATACTCTGAAAACACTCTCTCCACATCACAAGAAACAATAGGCGCATGTTGTAATTTCAATAAATCGGAAACGTGCAGTTCACTTGGAATACCGTCCACATTTTGTTTCCCTTCATGAATAGAGCAAATGTCCTTTAGGAGCTTGTAGCCAGAATTCTACGCGAACACATACTAAATCATTTCTGAATTGCTCCAAAGGAAAGGAAACTACAAATTTTCAGACAGAATATACATTTGTAAGAAAAAATTGGTAAAATATGCAATATATCCTGAAGACACTGAAAATATGCATTTGCATATGCTATATGAAAAATGCATATCTATCCGAAGCCTAGTGATCACTGTGTAATATGCGTCCACCGATAATTTAAATCGGAATCTTTCATTACTAGGCCACAGCGCTACCCACTACAAATGCACTGGTAAATTAAGAGAGCGACTGCCACACTTAACGTCTGAAGCTAACATCCATTCTTAAATTACGTAAGAGTTATAATGCGACGTCTAAAGCAGTAAGTCCTCAATTACACTGATAGCTTGAAATAAGGATCATCCGCCTATTCCTAGCGGAAGTTAGTTGCATTTGTATTTTGGTTTTTACGTCACTTTTCTGCTACTTTTCGCCAATCGTACCGATGAGTGAGTATTAGATAAAACTGGTAAATGGACAAAGAACACCCAGTCTAGTGGCGTGCCCAGAATTTTCGAAAGGGAAGGGTTATGTATAGGTTCTTGGTAGTCAGCCCTCATTTTGTCGTATTTCCCTACCTTTGACTTTCTTTTTTAGGAATACTGGGCGAAGGAGGGGTTATAACCCCCATCAACCCCCCCTTGGGCACGCCACTGACCCAGGCCTGGACTCGAGCGCAGGAACATCAGTGGGCAGTTCGAAAGTCGACCAATTAACAAGGTAGACCCGAAAAGTTGTTAATCCGCTACTGCTGCCATTACGTGTTTCAAACGAAAGAATAAATTGCCATGCAATTACATGCAAAACAGAGAATCTGGAAAGACCTGTGAAACAATGTGGCATGACCTTAAGTAGAACAGTGGAAAGGAAGAGGTCAAACGAAATGCAATCGTTGAAGAGCAGTTAAACCTTTTTTCGTTTGAGATTCGGTTTCCCATTTACTTCCAGCATGCAATTTAGTTAAGCAAACGAACATATCACGACCGAGGGTAATCTCAGATGCCTTTCCCCTCATTAATGCCAAGCATGGCCTCGAGTACATGCGTAATTCCTCCTTTCAAACAGATCTCGAACATCAATCATGCTCGTTTTTCGGCCTCTTCTTCAAGTTTTGTATTTCTTGCGAACTCTTGCTTATCCTTAACACACTTTAAGTGCCCAAGGCTTCTTTCGGAACAGTTATTTTTCACGGATGACGGTGGAAAACTGTTTACTCCCCCGAAGATCTTGCATGCATTTTGTTGGAAGACGAAAGAGGTTGATTTCACGGTCGTGATGGGGTAAGGTAACATTTCTCGAACTCCTGTGTCATGAAGTTACGTAAGAGTAGAGCAGAGCATGAGAAATGATTGAGTATAACACTCTCTTCGTTCCGTACCACTGAGTATTGCACGCATACATTACATTATGGCTTACTTCGATAGGACATGTCACTTACGTCTGTAAGTTTATTGCAGAAGTTACTAGCGCCGCCAAGCGGACTGTTTGGACAAATCAAGCCACTGGTGTTACTATCGGCCCCACAGACCCCGTCTCAAGGGAGTCAAAACATTCAACGCACTGCAAATGAAAAAAAATGTTCAATAGAAATGTCACTAAAACCTTAGTACGGAAGAAAAGTGTCTAGAATATTGTAGTACGTACGTTCTTCTTGCTGTTTGCTGAATCTTGAGTGCACGTTAATTGGACTAGTGCAAACATATTTTTCCAGCTTTTCCAGACTAAAGATAAGTTTGAAAAAAAGTGGTCGAGAGAGAGGGTTCGAAAATTTTGGAGCCTGTATTTAGCGATATGGTATCCACACGTTTTCGACCCCGAACGTGCCAAAAGAGAAGCTGGAAAAGGCTAAATATCTCGGGATCCTAAGAAAGTATTGACACCCCATTAAATTAATATTCTTGAAAGCCTGCACAGAAATGGATGTAAACATTTTCTTGTTTGCTTTGCTCGCAATGATGTGTTCCGAGAATGCGTTTTTGGGGCTTTACTGAGGTGAATGTGAAGATTTATACTACCATTACAAGACATAAACGATATTCTCGATATTCATTAATAACAACACTTCTTAAAATATAATGCTTAGTGTTGGTATACTGCTTAATTTAAAGCAGGTGCATCATTTGGAACAAAAAATATCGAATCTGCAATTGTAACTTCTTGTCAAAGGAAAATTTTACTTTAACAAGTTTAGGAAGGAGGGGCAGATCAAGTATAGTGTTCAGTAAAGCTACGTTACTTTCAGTAGACACGCTGTCGTAATTATATACTTTGTGGTGATTACGATATGGTTTGAGGGCGCGAATGACATCATTTGGGGGGGCGCATTACATGATTTTTGGGCGGGATGCGCCATTGGCCTTGGGGGGAGCACCCCTGTACAAGCGTAGCAACGCTGCAGAGCCAGGGGTGTGGAAGAGACAACAAGTTGTGAAGGCGTGTGACCTTGGCTGGTCAATTTTCGTGTCTTTCACTACAGTTAAAACTAATACCAAATTTTAACCGAGTTTAATCTAGTATTACGTATCTAAACATTCCATAACAAACTTAAAATGTTTCAAAATATCAATGTTTAATTGATTGAGATTGTATTCTTATAAATCCTATACCAGCTACTTGGCAACTATCGCGATTAGGTAAAAGTAAAGGCAAAACGGACCGTAATCGAAAGTTTATATTAGTTGTCCTCCTACAAAAGCAGCTATTATTGTTTTGTCTGTGAACGTCTACTGTAAGTGTGCGGTGCCAAGTTACCACGCTATCTATTGTTTGATCGTGCGCCAGTCCTCCGCCCCCGCCCCCTGTTATCGAGGTTTGAGTTAAACTGACTTGTCGCATTCGGTAGTCGGAAATAGAGCTGCATTGTTCTTTGACATGCTGATTGCGAAAGGTGGTGATAATAGGTATTGCCGAATCGCGCAAGACGCAATAGTAAGAACGAATATCCGCTGGTTTTGTCGTTGCTGGTTGCACCTCATTTACGATCTTGACGGTGTAACGATAGTGCAGTTAGTGTATGTCGTGTGTGAGAACGCGCGCGCGTTTGAGTGTGACATGTATTGAGAGACTTGTGTATTTGTGCTGTCATTAAAACAACTGGTTTGTCAAGTCGACGTAAGAGATTTAAAAATTATTTGTTGCATTTGTAATTGTAAACTAAGGTATGTCTGATAAAAGGGGGGAAAACTCTCAGGTGCAGAATATCGTAAACGCAAACGAGAAAAAGAGCTCAATATAGAGAGACAAAGTGGAGCTTTGCACAAATTTCTGAAACTTGAGGCAAGCGATGTAGTGAAAGCCGAAGAATTCGAAACCGATCATTTTGAACTCGTGGCAGGTTGTTCTAATTGCGATCCTGATGATAATGGTAATATAATTAAGCCTTGTTTCCATATTTAAAAACACTAAGTTGCTGACCAAGGCAATTTATTATTAAGATAAAAACACTTAACAGGTAACGTTTCGACCATGTATCAGGGTCTTCCTCAGACGAAGAACTAAACTAAAACATTTTAGTTTTACATACATACATATATGTATGTTTGTGGCCGATAGAGGAGAGGGGTTGTCATTCCATACTTCGTTTTATGTCACTCACCTTTAAAATAAAAATAAAAAGCTTGAACAAAACAAATTTTAAATAATAGCTGAAAATTGCCGATTTAAATTTGTATCTTGATGGAAAGTAAAGGCCAAGTCAACTTTATGATCAGAACAGCAAATCGGGACTGGGCCTACAATTTTTAAAGTGAGTTTTTGACACCCAGCCCCAGAAATCTATAGTATGGGACCTAACTTTTGGGGATCTGAATCGAACATGGGCATAACTTTGTGGGGTACAATCAACCCATAAAAATAGTGCCGAAGACTACTTTGCTAAGTTACGGTTAAATTTGCGAAATCATAAAAATTACTCATTAACTTGCTCCTCAGGTTCCAGGAGTAACACAAGTTCCATTAGCTTGTTAATTCTGAAAATTTGTTAGGTGGGCGAGTGCCCCCGCCAAGTTATGCCTAATTAGTCTGGTGCTCCTTGAATACATGACTAGTGATTACCACTATTATATATCTAACGCTCATCATTGTGTAGCTACATAATTCCATAATCAATTGCTGTTATGGAACTGATCAAGTCAATATCGATTCTTCTGTACTGTTAGTCATGATATTTTATAAATGTGTTTAGCTTGATGCAAAATTACAAAACTACCAACTTGACAACGCATGCTCAAACTGAAAAATATTTCCAACAAAGGATACCACATTCCAACTCGCCAATGTATATTAGTTTGATTGATTTAGTTTATTTTACTTCACTTTTCTGCCACTTTTAGCTAATTGCGAAGATGGGGATGAGTGATGATATGATGAAATTGATGAATGGACACTCACAAACACCCATGCCCAGGCTGGGATTCCAACCCGGGACCCTTGGCAACGTAGCACAATGTGCTAAGTACTCCACCACGGGGACCGACCCATGTGTTTTAATTCAGTGATGTTGAAAGATAATGTATGTGTAACATCACTAGATACATCAAGCCATGGCAGTGTAATTTTTCATTTGTTAAATTTTTCACAGGTAACCAACAATCAAAAGTAACTCACCACTTTAATATTCCTGCCTTCTTGTGTAGATGCACTTGCAAATTTTCAGTAGCCATGGGTGCATCCTTTGATCAAACAGCCTTCACCACCAGATTTCATTCATTTTTAGCCAGATTTCTGATATTACAGAGTCTGGAACTCGTAATTAGGGGCGGCACCAGGGGGTGCTTGCACACCCCTTAATTTTCTTCCACACCCTCTTCAGCACCCTCTACGTTCAACTAAAAACACTAACCCTTGGTGTGTCATATTATGTCATGTCGTCATATCGAGCACTGAATGTTAAGTACTGAAGTAAGACTGTTATTATTGCAACAGGCAAACACTGAAAGAGATCACCCACATCATTCAGCACCAGTGTTGCCAGACATAGGCTAACATGGGAGGACAAGAGAGACTTTCTTGTTACTTTTTGACTTACTTTGCCCTGACCAAACTTGCCTGGAGAAACATGGAAACACAATGTAAGTCCATGAGGTACAGAAGTGAACAACCAGAGAATCGCAACTGTCTTTAGTGGAGTATCTCTTCACTTGAAAAGGAAGCATGAAAAAAAGTTAAGTAAAGTGGAATCGTGGCTTAAGATTTTCAGAACATTTTTTTCTTCCACGGAGGGTGCAGGGAACAGCAAATATATGAAAATTAGGGATGGGCCGATATGAAATTTTGGCCGATACCGATAAAGTACCGATATAAAATTTACCGATACCGATAACCGATATTCTACCGATCTGATATAAAATTAGAAATGGTCCTTGAAGAACCTGAAATTTTCATTGATCTCCTTAATAACTGTGTTTTGAGGTGACTGCAGTGCAAGAGAAGCTAAATATTTAGACATTTACTTTTTAGAAAGAAGAGCATGGAAATTATCCATAAAAATTACAACAAAATGGCAGAATTTTGCACTAAATTATAAGATATTTATCGATATATCGGATTGGTAAAATAATCGGTAATTTTACCGATAAACCGATACACCGATATGCCTATATCGGCCGATACCGATAGAGTACCGATTAATCGGTCCCATCCCTAATGAAAATATTCAATGAGAAATTTGGAAAAATGTATGCAAGTGACACTTGTCCCACCTTACCACACTTCACATAATTTGCTTCCTGTATATGGTCATTTTTGCTAAAGTGTCTGCTGCTATAATCTCTCTCCCAAATAATTTTCTGCAAATGGCATCTTCTTTTGTGTGTGTCTGTGCTCTACCTCGGAAATGGGATGTGCTTTACAATTTGTCATATGAGAACCAGAGGGACGAAACTCCGATCCATCAAGTTTACAAGAGAAAAAAGGAGAAAGAGGAAATAATGTATTCTTAGGAATATTCCAGAAATAATGTATTCTTAGGAATATTTCAGACTCTCAAAAAGAGTGAGTAAATTGGAGATGCACGACTCAACCTTACAGAGGTTGTTTCCAATGTATGGTGGTGACGATTTCAAACTGCATCTACTTTAAGAGAAACGATGTCGCCACCATCGAGAGTGCTCTATTTGGTGGCCCTGCATCTTGGCAATTGCCCGACAGTGAAGTTTCCACTGTAGGAGACTGGCACGAAGTGTAGTATGCCCAGCTTCAACGACTCCTCCTGACAGGCTTTCCATAGCCTTTCAATGGTGCAGGGTCTCCTGTGAGACAAGGCTCGTTTCAGTAGGCTGAAGGTGCAAAAGTCCATCGGTGAGGCATCAGGCGACTTCACTGGAATGTCTGTGAAATGAATGACACGAATTCCAGTTTTATCTGCCATTTTTGGAGGAAGAGCCAGGTTGAGCGAGATGTGTGACTTGACACCTTGTTTTGAGCTTATGAACATGCCCCTTGCGTCTCTTTTCCAAACCCAAATCACGGTGAATCATGGTGTGCACTGTCTTCAGTGATGTTTGTAGCCAGTTCGCGTTACTTCTCTGTGTGGCTGGATTCTCCCTGATGACCAGCACCCGGACATCCCGAATTTTAGCTGGTGTGCGGCTAGTGGCAGGCCGGGGGTTGGCCTGTTTCTGCTCCATAGGAATCATCCCACGCCTCACCTTACCTGCCCCTTTCAACACCCATGATATGCCATTTTTGGACACACTGAATACACGCTCCTTGCACAGTTTTATAATGGCACTATCACTGTAGTTTACGACGGAAAGTGCAGATATGTAACCCTCCCAATATGTACTGATTTTTGGTGGCATTCTTCCCGATACGCACAGTCAACGGTCCAACGTGCCCACACGACTGGCAGCTTCGTTCTCTTCCCGCTTGGTGGTGCTGCAAGAGGTGTTCAATTTTACTCAAAATAGGGCTCTTCAGAGGAGACATATTAAATAAAATAAAAAACAGCAATTTTGGAGTAACGCTGCTCTGGATCTTATACCACGAATTACAATATACAATAACAACCTAAAACTTTGAAGCAACAAGTTTCCAAGATTTGATTCAAATTCACGATACACTGATATGCTAACTCGAATACACTTCAAAGTGGGACCAGAACCACTGGAAGTGTGCACTTTAACAAATTCAGTACAACTTTCCAAGGAACGATCATGTTGATCTCATCTGGAATTATTCGATTTGATATTGTTATTTAGGATCAATTTTCTACCACTTTTGTATAATTGCGCAGATGAGGATGAGTGATGATATGATGAAATGGAAGAAGGTACACTCACAAAGAAAAAAACATATCCAGGCTGGGATTCGAACCTGTGGTCACTGGCATAGTTATTTTCTTGTAGTTTACGGTTATTACAAGCATAAGAAAACAGTTTTTCTTTGTGACGTTTCAGGAGAACACACGCTCCCTTCATCAGACCTTTATTTTCATTTTGACTAAAGATACAGTTATAACAATGGTTAGTAATTTTTTAAACAAAAAGAATCCCTTATATAATGGATGTTGTCAATGTTACATTGTTGTAATATAGCAACTTAACTGTGAAAAAAGCAGTCTGTTTTATTTTTATTTGAGATTTTTTTAAATTATGAATCCCAAATATCATCAGGTAATTCAAATTGGAATGTACATTTAATGAGTTCAAAATTAGAAACTCTCTACCAGATGTGGAAACCACAGGAATATATAATATAAGTTGTTCATGTTCAAAGGATTACATGGGACAAACAGCAAGGAAAATGGCAATAAGATGGCACGAACACGATTTGGACATTATAAATCTAAACCCACGAACAGGTTTGTCAACTCATATCATCGAAGAGAAACATTTGATTAAAAAGAGAAGGGTTTTAAAAAGATTAACGGGAAACACAGAGTTGAATGTCTGGGAAGCTTCGTTCATTGCAGAAGAACACTGGAATAAATTAAATAATGAAAATGGTAACATAGATCCAGTATGGAGTTTTCTTTTTCACAAATGGAGTAAGCCACCATCTTTAAAATTTAATGTAACAGAAAACATCAAGAGACTTTGTGAAAACAATGATGAATTTGAATTACCTGATGATATTTGGGATTCATAATTTTAAAAAATCTCAAATAAAAATAAAACAGACTGCTTTTTTCACAGTTAAGTTGCTATATTACAACAATGTAACATTGACAACGTCCATTATATAACGGATTCTTTTTGTTTAAAAAATTACTAACCATTGTTATAACTGTATCTTTAGTCAAAATGAAAATAAATGTCTGATGAAAGGAGCATGTGTTCTCCTGAAACGTCACAAAGAAAAACTGTTTTCTTATGCTTGTAATAACCGTAAACTACAAGAAAATAATTCTATAATGCAAGCAATGCGTACATACAAGAAAAACTCTGGCATAGTACCATGCTGTGTTAACCATGCCCCCCACTGAAACAGAACATATTCTGTGGTGCATCAGCCCATCTAAGTGAGGGCCTACCTGCCAACTGCCGACCTGAGATCTGGGTTATGCTACTCATTTGTACGGGACCTACCCCCCCCCCCCCCCCCAGTCTGCCTCAAACAATGTATATTGCCACTTGGTGGGACAAGGTGGTGAGCTGTAGCCCACCCAAAAATTGAATAATGAAATAAATTTTAAATAGCCAAGCAACCAACATTGGACCACTTCATATGGATTGACAGCTTATCACACAGCACAAAAGCTTTGATTTATCAGAACAATTAATTAAAATGCAATGAACACAATATTTTTGACAATAAAAAAGTTTATTACACACAAATATATATATAGAAACTTAGAATTATCACAGCCAAATAATATTTCATAATTACATCACATTACTTATGGCGAGAGTGACTTCGAGCTCCGTGAAACAGATTTACTCCTAGATCTGCGTGACTTCTGTCTCTTCACTTTTGACCTACTTCTAGATCTCCTAGATCGTGATCTGCTCCTTGATCTTCGCCTCGTCTTCCTTCTGCTGTTTACCTTTCGGTGTGATCTTCCTTCACCCCTGCTGGAATTCTTCCTTGACACCTTAGAATTGGAAGACGGAGGGAAGTCATCTATTTCGGGAGATGGAGTCCACCTCCAGTGCCTCTGACTAGAAGATCTAGATTGCCTATTCTCTTCTTGCCACCTGCAATGCAACCAATGGGATAGAACAGATTAACCCATTTCGTGTGGCGGGACTATATATAGACTCTCTAAAGTTGGGCCTCTTTTGCGGAGCGTCTATATATAAACGGTATTTGAACATTAACTGTTCTTGTATTGCAGCAAGTTCTATCAAAATAACTATTAATAGTCAATGTGGGTATTGGCAATAAAGAAATCTATTGTCGATGCTTTCTCAGTCCCTGAAATTTTATATATATATATATATATATAAAAATCAAATAAGGTAAAAGGAAACACTCACCGGACAGTAGGAAAATTCAAAATTTTCGCTAATTTATAGCATCATCAGTGTGAGAAGAAACAGAAGACAGAACCGGAAGTTCCCCAACTTCCGGTTCCGTCTTCTGTTTCTTCTCACACTGATGATGCTATAAATTAGCGAAAATTTTGAATTTTCCTACTGTCCGGTGAGTGTTTCCTTTTACCTTATTTGATTTTTACTTAGCCCTTTTGGCCCTCCTTGCTTTTATCCATTATATATATATATATATGCATGCTTCGAAGTTAGCGAAAATTTTGGATTTTTCTACTGTCCGGTGAGTGTTTCCTTTTACCTTCTTTGATTTTTACTTAGCCCTTTTGGCCCTCCTTGCTTTTATCCATATATATATACATATATATATATATATAGAAAAATTCAAAATTTTCGCTAATTTCCTAGCATCATCGGTGTGAGAAGAAATAGACGGAACCGGAAGTTGGGGCACTGCAGAGTTGCCAGGTCCCCATCGAAGAAGAAGCGGTGCGTAGAACGAAAAAAACACTGTTTCATCACCAGGCTCGTCGTAAACTGTGAGTGTGTAGGAAGAGTTGGGAGGGCGGGAGGGATGGGATGGTTTGGGGGGGGGGAAGGTGGGTGAGGGATGGGCATTACTGGGTGGCCTTGTTCAGGCCAGGTGGAGTGGTTGCACTCATGGCCGATATATAGGCCCTCTCCCATCATATATATATATATATATATATATATATATATATATATCTATATGGAATTAGAGCCACGGTGGTCTAGTTGGTGCCATGCGGGAGACCCGGGTTCGATTCCTCGGGTGAATGTTCTGAGGTCGGAATTTTACCAGCCTACTTCCTGCATAAAGTGTGTCTGGGGCTCAACCAGCCTCAAATCAATGTGTATCTGGGGGCAACCGGGGAGGGCGAAGGCAGCAGGAACATGGTCACATATAAAAAAAATACCAAATGCAACAAGATATTTTCAAGTACTAAAATGCTACATGACAATAATTTGAGTTATTTGATGTGATGAGTTAGTGACTCGATAACTAGCCTTTGTTATTTTAAAATCGAATTTTACAAGTATCGGTACGGTTAGAAGTGTTATTGGCTCAGCCATAGAAAACATGCATGGTTTTAATGTTGGCTGTCTGAATTATTCTGTGCATAATACGCACCACAGTTTCTAGGGGCAAACATTCTGGAAAAAAAAGTGTGCATTATGCATGAGTAAATATGGTATTACTACAAAAACTGTCATTTAAGTTATAATTACTTTACTAACTGCACACACAATACCATAAAGTTCGAAAAAAAAAACGTTCAGTACATAAAAACAATTATGGTAATGGCTCTGTTAACACTGATTGATGGCAAAGACATCCAGGGAGACTTGCTTACATGGTTCAATCATTCCCCATGAACTGTGAACCTTACAATAGTGCTTCAAGAAGGAAAGAGCTTGGAACTGATTAATATTATTTCATGGTTATTTTACATCACTTGGATTAATCGTGAAGATGAGGATAAATGAGCAGACAAAATGGATGATAGGACAAATACAAGAAAACTATCTCAGCCTTCGACAAGATTCAAGTCTGGGTCTCCTGCCTTCCGAACTACTGTGTCACAAGGCTTATTTCAAACTAATTGTACTTGATATTTTACCATGCTGTGTTTTTGCTATGCATAAGAAGTATAAATCAAGGGCTCTGGAGTAAAACATGGTGACATTTTGGTCATTATTGAGTTGCACGGTGAAAAGAGCCATCATTCAATTTTCACATGTAATTGCCATGTCACACAATTTGCGTTGGACTCCTTGAATGTTTCTGAAATTGGTAAACACAACACGAAAACAAATTATCTACAGTATAGCGCCTAATAACCTTTCTGCTTAGGGAACTAAATACTGATAAAATGTCTCTTACCCTTCAATTACCCTGCTAGTGAGACAGAAGGTTCTTTACTATGCATTTAGAATAACATAGACCGATACCCAAACAGCATGTGTTTAGTGCCGGGACGCTTTCAACTCGCAGAATTAGAAATCAAGAACACAATGCACGAGATGTCGGTCGTGTAATTGACATGCAAATGAGAAAAGGAATATTCTCATGAATTTGGGCCTAAAAATCTTAGTGTATGGGAAATGCTTACACTTGTCCGTTTTCTCAGGATGACGATAGATATTAACAGAAGTGAACATGGGAAAATGTAACAGTTGAACAACGTCAGATAATTATATAAATTAAGTCTGGCATACAGCAATTACATATAAATAATTCAGGCCTGGCACACAGCATCAGTCTGTATATGACATGTAAAAAAAGGGGCAGATGGATTCCAGGTTACTGCATGAACGTACATTGTTTGATTGATTGAATTGCTTTACATTACTTCGCTTTTTGTGCTACTTTTGGCTAATTTGCGAAGATGGGGATGAGTGATGAAATTGATGAACAGACACTCACAAACATCGATGCCCAGGCTGGGATTCGAACCCGGGACCCCTGGCATCGTAGCGTGATGTGTTAACCACTCTGTCATGGAGGCCGGCGCATGAACGTACATACTTTCACTATTCAACAGTGAACATTAATTGAACTTTAAGGCTAGAATGAGCAACGGGTACATAATATAAATTATAAAAATATAAATATTATAAATTATAAAAAAATCTTTTGCTATATTGAGCTACATCTTATACATACCTCTGTGACCATTGAGAGTCAGGTGATCGTGAACGTGATCTATTGTAACGACGTGATGATGAGTAATGATTATTACGATATGATGACCTATTGTCTTCAATGAAGTTGAATTCATTGTTTGGATTCCGGAAAACATGCAGGAAATTGCAACCCTTTCCTTTAGGGCACTTCTTCCTGTGAAACAACCCTACAGGCAAATGTAAAGACATTAAAAATTACATATGTATTTCAGTAACAATCACATACAAATTTAAAATAAAAACGGAAAATATGCACTTGAATATGGAGAAGAAATCTAATGTAAATTTTTCCCCCAAAATATCTGCCAAACATCACCAAATCAGAGTACTAAGGGGACAGCCAAAAACTTTGTACTATGATGGTCAAAAGTTTGATATGTCAAGCACAGGTGCACCAACAACATTTCTAAAGGGTGAGTGTTATTCAACTGTTGGAAAAAATAGTTTCGAGTGCAAATATGAATAACAAATGGGAGTGAAATAAATATATTGCACAATTTTCTACAGTAAAATGAAGTTCACAGTTACATCCATGATGTAAAGTGAGTCAAAGCTACAGCACTGACAAGTGAAAGAGAAACGCTGAATCTGGGTTTAGAGCATAAGTTCCGGATCTGAAATTTCTACCAGGTGGTTATAATTAAAGTGACGGTGTTCAGAGTAGTACAGCACGGGCTGTAATGAGAGTAGCAGACTGAAACTTCGTAGATATGCTAATGAAGCAATGCGCTCGCGAATTATGCAAAAAAAAAAAAAAAAAAAAGTTCCAATTCTCGCCACCAGGGTAAAAAATGGCGCTGTAAGCAATCAAAACTTGGTATAATTACAGGAAAAACACTATAAATCGCAGAAAACAACACTCTTTGTAATAAAATATCGCTACAATTTCACTATTCGAATTACATGAACATTACTAAAGGAAAAAGAAACAAGCGTCACCAACAACAACCAGGGAGCTCACACAATGGTTAGGCAATGTCACCGACTTTGACGTCAGAGTTACGGAAAATTCCACGTTTTGACTGCTTACAGCGCCATTTTTTACCCTGGTGGCGAGAATTGGAACTTTTTTTTTTTTTTTTTTTCATAATTCGCGAGCGCATTGCTTCATTAGCATATCTACGAAGTTTCAGACTGCTACTCTCATTACAGCCCGTGCTATACCACTCTGAACACCGTCACTTTAATTATAACCACCTGGTAGTTACACAGACCTGGATCTATCTGAAAGTTCCAGATCCAACTATACCCAGATCTGTTGATCCCTACTTTGGACAAGATGGGAGCTGACTGATTGATTGCTATTGGCTAATCAGAAAATTGCTAACAATTTTGACAATCTTGTATATCTATTTATATACTATGCAAAGGAGGAGAAAGTAAACACTCACTAGACAGTAGAAATAGTCAAATTTTTACAGTCACGGGCTGCATCGTCAGTTGAAGAAGAAAAGATGGATAAAAGATGTCTCTAACTTCCGGTTCAGTCTTTTCTTCTTCAACTGACGATGCAGCTCGTGACTGCGAAAAGTTGGCTATTTCTACTGTCTAGTGAGTGTTTACTTTCTCCTCCTTTGCTTTTATTTAGTCCTTTTGGCCCTCCTTACTGTTATCCATATTTATATACTACAATGTTAAAAGGTACAGGTCGCAAATCACAAAATACCAGTCACTTAAAATTCAAGCATCATTTGCACTTTGTTCTAACATGTTTACAATCTGGCACACATTCATTTTTATCACATTATTTCAACCTACATAGCAGTTTGTAGGTTTGGTGCGTATTACTTACAATTCCAGAATATAAAAAGACGTTAAAAAATTTTTAATGTTAAAAACTGTACTTACATATGCGAGTATGTTGTTCCAATTTTTACTTTATATAGAACTACGTTTCAGAGATTAACCATCTCCTTCTTCAGGTTCGTATGAAAAAACTAGGTACTTAGCATAGTACCATGTCGAAATGTAATATAAGGATTGGACAAAGCCTGGAAGATTGCACCCAATATCGGTTTCCACGTCACTCCGGAAGTTATCCAAGCTGCTCGGGAAGAACGAGAATTTACGTTGGATGTGTGACGTGATAAGGAGAAATGAGAAAATAAAGGGAGAGGAAAACGGAGGAGTGACCTTCATGTAGATTAGGAAGCACAGTTGAGCAGGAATGGCCGAACCTGCAAGTTGTATATAGTGATACACACAGGTTTTTTAGTTTTTTAACATTTTTAACATGAGAATAGGTTTATTGTGCAAGTTTTTTAGTAAAAAAAAATAGAGACCGCAGAGAAGAGAGACATTTTAGAGTCGTGGAAAAAGCCAAAGTTAAGGATAGTAGTATTATAGAGAGAAAATTGATTAAACTAAAATTGAATAGGAAGGACAATTTAGAAAATAAGAAACAAAAAATGGAAGAGAAGGGGAATAATGAGAACATTTTAAATTTAACCACCCATGAACCACCTAAAGAGTTGATTAGGATTATGAATAAGGGGCAGAAATTTGCAATCGGGGAAGAGAAACTTGAAAAAGTAGAATTCATAATAGCAGCAGAAACGATCGTAACAACTATCGACGAAAAGGAGAATAAAATTGAAGTTAGCCAAAGGATACGTAATATCGTGGAACAACATTTGCAAAAAGAAATTAAAAAGGAAATGAAGATGAAACAGGGAAATAGAACGCAGAAAGAGAAAATAAACAAAAACCTAAGGCGTGATTTGAGCAATGTAAAAAAAATGGTTGAAAGAGAATAAGGTATTTCTGATAAGGTCGGATAAAGAAAACAAGATGGTTATTATGGATAGAGAGGAATATCACCAAAAATTGGAAGAAAGCTTTAAAGGTAATGATTTTGAGGAAATAGAGAAAGACCCTATTAATAAGATTAGAAAGGAGATCAAAAAAGGGATAGAGACATTGGGCACAAGCGAAAAGAAAATCCTTATTAAAGACACTAAAGAAGGCAACATACCAATCGCGTTTGGAATACCTAAGATGTACAAACAATGCATACCGCTTAGGCCTATTATACCAACCTATGAACATCCAGGGTATGGACTAGCGAAAATGCTGGTAAAAAGAATAAAGAAGATAAATGAGAACACCCAATATATCGTTAGAAATGCCGTGGAAGTTAAAGAATGTATTGAAACACTGGAAATTGATGACGAAGATGTAATAAGTAGTTTTGATGTTATTAACCTATACCCAAGTGTACCGAGAGGGAAGGTGGGAGATTGTTTACTGAGGTGGCTATTAGTAAAAGGAATAGACATCGTAACAGCTTGGGAGTCTGTACGATGGTATAACCTTGTAACAGAATATAACTCTTTCTACGTCAATGACAAAATTTATAAACAAAAAGAAGGCTTGGCGATTGGAAACCGCATTTCAGGTATAGTAGTGAGCATTTTTATGCATTTCATAGAGAAGGCAGCTTTGGAAAGAACGGGAATAGGTATTAAATATTACGGGAGATATGTAGATGATATCTTGATTATAGGAAAGGGCGTAGCACTGAACAAGGTCTTTGAAGAATTGGAAAAACAAGACGAAAGAATAAACTTCACTAGGGAAAACTTAATCGACGGAAAAATCAATTTTCTGGATCTTAGTATCTTGAAAGAAGGGAATAGGATTAGAACAGGAGTACATCATAAACACCTATCGGGGAACTTATATATTAATAAGGAATCAGCGCACTCCGAAAAAACAAAGAAAAATGTATTCCTAAATTTTTTATTAGAGCTGGTAGACTATGCAATAGTGGAAAAGAAAAAGACAACGAAATTTGGTGGATAAGAAAAACAGGATTGAAAAACGGATATACAAATAGAGAAATGGATAAGATTGCGGGAATAGCACAGAAAATTATTATGAAAGAAGCCAAAAAAGAGGAAGGAGATCAAAAAGAAAAGGATAAAGAGAATGAAAAAATCGAAAATGCAAAGGTAAAGTACGTTGGCATCCCTTATCATCAAATCGTATCCGAAAAAATCGGAAAAATAACAAGAGATTTCAGGATCGTTTGCGGGATGAAAGCCCCAAAGAATGTGGAAAAATACTTTACCGATTATAAGAAAGGAAAGACAACTAGGGAAATACCGGAAAAACAGAAGGGAGTTTATCAAATAGAATGTCAATGTGGGAAGGATTACATAGGACAGACTGGTCGAAATATGGATAAAATATGGAGCAAACATGAAAAAGATATAAGAGAAAAAGTTCCCAAAACAAGGTCTCTCAGAACACATTTTGGAAAGCAGACATAGAATCGCAAAAAAGGAGATAATTAGAAAAGAAAAGAGGAAGTTAGGAAGAAATGTGTATGAAACAGTGAATATTTGTAGAGGGGGGAAGAATAATCTTAATAGGGATGAAGGAAATTTAGAAGAAGGGTGGATCAATTTCCTCAAAAAAGACAAAGCCTGGAAGATTGCACCCAATATCGGTTTCCACATCATTCCGGAAGTTATGCAAGCTGCTCGGGAAGAACGAGAATTTACGTTGGATTTGTGACGTGATAAGGGGAAATGAGAAAATAAAGGGAGAGGAAAATGGAGGAGTGACCTTCATGTAGATTAGGAAGCACAGTTGGGCAGGAATGGCCGAACCTGCAAGTTGTATATAGTGATACACGCAGGTTTTTTAGTTTTTTAACATTTTTAACATGAGAATAGGTTTAGCGTGCAAATTGTTTAGTGAACAACGAGCTTTTTATATACCTCTAGGGCGAGGATATAATATTTTAAATGTATCCACACCAACCCTTGTCCACAATCCTTATATTACATTTCGACGTGGTACTATGCTAAGTACCTAGTTTTTTCATACAAACCTGAAGAAGGAGATAGTTAATCTCCGAAACGTAGTTCTACAAAAAGAAAAATAGGAACAACATACTCGCATACGTAAGTACAGTTTTTAATGTTAAAAATTTTTTAACGTCTTTTTATATTAATTTATTTCAACCTGCTCTAACAGTCTTTATTAGGTGAGTTGATATTATAGAGTGACCACAAGGAAAAGAATATTCGGCGGCAAAAAGTCTCCACGCACCTCCCCCTTCATCCAACTCGGGCCATAAGGAAGCATGGTCCATTCTACACTTCTCCTCCACACGGGAGTACGGTGCACAGGAGTCACGGGACTGCACAGGTCTTTTTTTGCTTGTGGTTCCACTATAAAAGGCACTTCCTTGGCATGTTGAATGATTATATTCCAATATGTCACCAAGGTCATTTGGCTCCTTCAGGGATATTAAAACATGTCGAGACAGTGGAGTTAAAAGTATACAAACTGGTATCCAGTTAAAAGGTTGTAGTACTACATGCAAAAGGATGCATGTTAAAATGTTCTCAACTTTTGTAGTAAAGTGTATGTACATTAAAAGAATGTTAAAAATGGAGAAATGGAAGTGTCACTCACATGATACAGCATATAAATGAAAAAATATTTTGTGTGCTGAGGGATTTGGAAACTGTCAACCTCCACCCTGCATCAGATATTTCTAGCGATGGTGAAAGTACCGACAGTGACATTCAAGAAGATAGTGATTTAAAATGCATATGCTGTTATTGATCAAACGGTAAAAGTAACATAATGAGGAACTTCCGACAGTTCATTTATACTTGCTTCCAGTTCTCTACTTTTTAGGAGTTTAATAATAATGTGCGTTATAAAATTATGAGAGGAATGTACGTACAATTGATTAGGTTAGCTACTGTCAAGAGTTGACTGCTGTCGCTCGCTCCAGCCGCAGGCCAAAAGACGATGGTAACACAGGCTTGGCTGCCCCACCTGAGGAACCTCGCTGGGAGCACTACAAACAGATGGGTGAGGAGTGGAAAAGGGGCAGGGGGAAGACTGCAGTTTTAAAGCATCCAGCGAGGAAGCATCGAGAGTTTCCTCAATCGGTGATGCTAACCCCAGCAAAATGGAACTAAACCTAGCCCAGTTTGATCTTTTCGCATAATCATAAAATCTAGCACAATCTGCAAACGTGAGTTTCTGGGAGAAGGAAATCTAATTTCTACTTCACCAACGAACATGTTTAAAATAAAAGGGTTTATAAGCCTACACAGCGACAAGCTTTTTACAACTATGCCACGATCCATCCTCTATCTTTTCTTTATCTTGGCCGATTTTGTTCGTGAGGAAATTGGTAGAAGATTGTGGGTAAACACACAATTTTCCCAAACCTTTTCAAGTTCTATGCTGAATAGATTTAGTTTGTTGAGCCATTGTACACAATTTTGTGTGAAAATTAACAATATTACATAACTGTAGTGCATAATAAGTAACGCAAGTTCAAAACTAGAAAAGCAGATGCATTATTGAACTTAAAACTACAGTTATCTGAAAAAATATAATAATAAATCCTAGCACAATTTAGAGGCATTTAGCATAAATTCAGAGTTTAAGCAGAACTTTTTGTTATCCTCAATCCACACAACGACAGGGGGGGGGGGGGGGGGTGCGCAAAATCAAAATTCTTGCAAAATCCTAAATATCGTCAATGCTATTTTCGAAGGCTTTTATAGGTTCACATGAAAATATTTCATAGTTCAAGCTAAGCAAAGGGCCCCTTCCCCTACCTTCTGCATGGGCCTGCAGCTAAATTCTAAATGCAATGGATAGTACAAGCGATACGTGTGAGTGTAATTGAACGTATTTTTAAAAAATTCCTCACTTTACCATAACTTTCTCCTACACACCAAAAAAGGCACAGGTCGCCACTGATAATACTACGGTATTCTGCTAACAAACTACATGTATTATGTACATCTGCGTGCCTTAAATTAGAAGTATATTTTGTTTCTCAAAAGCTGAAGCAATATTTAAGGTGTGCCTTACATTTGATGGCTTCCTTGATTTGAAGAAATAGAGCATTCACTGTGGAAATTCAAACAATTCATTCTTTGTTGAAAGCAATTGTTGATAACATTACACCCTACACTCCATGGAAACACTAATTTCTGCTAATCTAGTTATGTTTCAAGTTTGTTCAAAGAGATTATATACTGAAACTACATGCAACTTCACTGCAAAAATATAACAATTACTTTGATAAAAGACCTCAGGTATGTGAATTTGCAATTCCTTGCTTTAGCTGTGGGTTTCACAGCATTTACTGTAGAACATTCAAAAACTCACAAGACTACTGTACACCTATAAGAAAACCTTTTACTATCAATTAACATAAGCTTTAAATCTCATAGTCTTGATTTATTCAACTTCTACCTTTCATGAACAAAAATATTTTAATTCCAAATGTTCTACAACAAAGCTGTTGGGTGAACCGAAACACTGATTAAAGCACAATAGCAGTCAAACTGATCCAGCATATTAATCTACAGGGTCTCCGGGCTGGAGGTATACAAAAATACACAAATACTTTAGCATCTGCAAAGTTTATTCACTTTCTTGTCCCAGATTTGTATAAAGTAACCCAGAAAGTTTTAATGTACGCTTGTGCACCTCAATGTGGGCACCATTTGTAGCTCGACAGATATCCAAACGATACTCAAGCTCGTGCCAAGTGTTGACCAGCATTTGAGGTGCTTAAACAATATGCTGTCTGTTGTTGTGAACTTTGTTCCTCTTGTACACATCTTTAATGAAGTCCCATGGAAAAATAAAAACCTAATGGTGTCAAATCTGGGGTTCTTGGTGGCCAGGCAGTTTCTGCACATGCATAACTCAACAGCACTAGTGATTGTATAAGTGGACTACTGAAATCTAGGATTGATGGTCTATCGACTGAGCTTCACTACGAGACAATAAAAGGAGTGGTTTTCGCATTATAAGCAGTTATCTCTGTTTACCTCTAGCCCAAACACCCTGTATAATTAGTAGGATCAACAAATCAGCTGACACAGACATATAAGTATACAAGTAAATTAATAATAATTTTACCAATCCACAACTAGCCTGTAATTCAGTGCAAAATTCTGTAATTTTCATGTTAGTTTCATATTTCAGTGACACTGAGGATATTCAATGTGCTGTGACCGAGCAACTGAAGTAGGTACCCATTCAGGACATCCACCATGCCTCTGAACCAGAGATGTCCATTTGACTTCAGCCTCGCAAGGCCCGATCTCCGAGTTGAAGGTTGGCCTCCGGCCTCACATGGCCTTAGCCTCCAAGCTCAAGGTCGGCCTCTGGTCTCACACAGCCTCAGCCTCCGAACTCTATCTCAGCCTCCAGCCTCACGTGGCCTCAGCTTCCAAACTCCAACTCGTCCTTGCCTCTAAGCTTAAGGTCAGCCTCCGGCATCATACAGCCTTAGCCTACGAACTCTGCCTTGGCCTCCAGCCTCAGGCACCAAACTCCAACTCGACCTGAGCCTCCAACCTTAAGGTCGGCCTCCAGCCTCAGGCCCCAAACTTCAACTAGACCTCAGCCTCCAAGCTTAAGGTAGGCATCCGGCCTCACATGGCCTCAACCTTCGAACTCCAACTCGGCATCAGCCTCTGAACTCCATCTCAGCTTCCGACCTCAGCCTTCAAACTCCTTGACCTCCAGCCTCCCACGGCCTCATCCTCCGAACTCCATCTCGGTCTCACACGGTCCTCTGCCTCATAAGTCTTTTGGAGGCTGAACAGTAACAGTCGGAATTCAAAAAACAAGTGTTGCTTGCAGCTTTGGTCTGAAATCTCCCTAAAGCATAGTTGTCACGGATTTAGAAGTGACACAATCCCAATGGTGACTGAAGATCAGTTTAGTGTCGAAATGACTCGAAGATTTTTTTGTTTCTGAACCTCTGAGAAACAGAAGTTTACAAATGAACAAAATATTAACTAATCTGCAATGCAGAATTAACATATATCAAAAACCTATACCTTCAAAGAAGCTTGTATAAAGCAAATTACTGAAGTTTTAACAATTGGTTATTGTAACAATTGTAATTATTATCAAAAGGCAGGAGCATATTCTAGTCCTTCAGATGTACTTCATTGGGACTCTTTGAGCAATTAGACGATTTTCCCTGAGATTTCCGTGAGAATTTTAATTTTTTCAAATTCCCTGAGATTTCCAGGTTTTTCCAGGTGTGTGGGAACCCTGATTTTATATTAGTTTCAGCAAATATTTCGTCATCCTCTTGGTCTTCCTCTAGGTCCCTTACTATCAGTTTCTCAATAAGAATCCTGCAATTTTTAAATCATCTCCCATGCCGAAGTGATGAACGAAGTCTTCATGATTTAATTATTCCAATTATATCAGTGGATGAATGATATGTAATATTACCACCCATAAGTAATATTCTCCAATCATGTGTTATTTCATCTCTTTTGGTACAAAGATCTTTTTTAAGTTTTATTTTCAAGAACTATTAATCCCTATGCTCTCTTCATGTACATTTCACATCCATACAGAATGACAGGCATAATTATTGTCTAGCATATTTTAACCTTTAGCATCTCTGATATTAGTTAAAGGTTACAAGTTTATGAACAGAAATATGTTTAAAAAATTAAGGAAATAAAAAATAAAACTGTAAATTTTATCAAGCTCATAACAACAACTTTGGTCACCAAGAACAACAACCTAACAAATTAAGATAGGTGACAAACTATAACATCCATTTCATGGTGGCAGTTGCCACTGAAATTAATAGAACAAAGAAGAAAAAACAGTTTTGCGGATAAAGTGAGTACTAGTTTCTCCATATTTATATACAATCCAGTCACAAAATGCAACTTTCTACCACTGATTTCGAATATTGGAAACCATTTCAACTGCTGTATGTTACAAGATTATATACAATAAAAATAACACAACACAGTTACAAGTACAAGGTCTGACAACTGACTCATTGGGAGCTACATCAGATGACTAGGGAGGGTGTTCCAATACAGTTATTTCTTTACTGGCTAAAAACTCCCTCACATACAGTGTTGTGATGCACAAGAGCCATGAGTGGTTGGCAAAAAGTTCAGGTTTTCCATCCAACTTTTTCAAAAAGCCTTTCAGCACTTCTAAATACTAAACTTTCTTACCTGTTTGTCGAGTTGGTACAAATTCAAAATGAATAATCCCTCTGTTATCAAATAAGGTAAGCAACTTCATTTTGACTCATGATTTGGACTGAGAAAGATTTTTTTTTTGGTCATGAAGAATTAGCCGACTCCCATTGTGTAATTTGATGCTTTGTTTCAGGGTCATATTGGTGCACCTATGTTTCATCACAACATGGCCCTAAACATCGTCTTGCCTCCCCAAAAAGTTTTGGCAAACTTTGACGTAACACCTCAATTTGTTGAAATCCTTGAAACGCAAGCCCTTTTTTGAGGTCACGAAGACGTGATATTCACTAGGTGCAAGGTCCAAACTATTCGAGGCGTGATCAAAAAGTTCCCATCCGAACCTCTGAATAGTCTGGAAAGTGTGTGGTCTAGCGATGTCATGGATAAGAACATTTCCTAAGCACAGCTTGGTTTGGTATAACATGTCTTGCCTTGATAGTGTGTCACAGTATGTGGCCATTTTAAGATGATCTTACACACAGCTAACCAACAGCTGACTAGTGAAGATATGATTGCTGGGTCACCAATAGACTAGTTTATATTACTGCTCAGGCGTGATTTGATCCCTGTTGTCAGTCACTTCTTATAAATTATCGGCCCTTATTTTTTAAATCCACCTCGTACAAAGGTTATGAAAGCTTACCGAGCTATTTGTACAGTGCTGCCAAACTTGTCAGACCACTTGTATAAAATTAAGTATGCAAAAATATAACCATAAATGCACAACATACCACACAAAGCAGCTTTCCATGATGGGATGGTAGCAAACTCTACGCTCAGTTGCTTCCCTCCGTACCACCTCCCGTTGAAGGCCTGGGCTGCCTTGTATGCCTCCCTTTCCGTTTCATACTCGACGTACACGTTGCCTCGAAGGTGGGGCTCACAGTTGCAGCAGACTTTGAACTGATTCAGGTTTCCAATTTTTCCAAATTCAGGAACGACATCTTCATAGAATTCTCTGAAGTGGAGACATTGCATTAATATTTCATTACAATTATGCTGACATCTACAGCTTATGCAGAGTTGTTTAAAAAAAATGTTGGAACTTTTGTGATTGTTTCAAGAGGTAATGTATATGACTATTATAACACTGACACGGTTGTACAAGATGGACCAAATATCATGATCAGCTATTTTTATATTATTATTATTATTGTCAAAGAAAATTTGGTAATTTATTCAGAAACTATATTGAACTGAACAACATACAAAGTGCTCTATTTCATATGTCAGGAAAATAAACTGTATTACACACGAAAATATTTGAATTTATTGCCTGTTAATGGTACATACATGTGTAGGAGTCACAACTTTCATGTCCCAGCACATTACCATTCAAAATGATACGCAACACTCGGAAATCTAGCATTCCATATGACACATTACGCATGCTGTTGCAGCGTTACACCATGCTCTGACCACCTTCACACCTCCTTAGGTACCCACTTATTAAAGGCTGGATGAACCCCAGAACCACTCCATGCAGGGACACTGCTGGAAAAATTCTCCACCTTAAGGCTTGGCTGGACCATTGGCAGATGCCAGAGAATTCTCCTCTATTTTCAAAAAATCACTATGATATTCCAAAATATGAAAAATTACATCAGCTTAGAATTTATTTTACAACGTCCACACAAATCTTCATGTGGTTTGCTTTTGATGTTGCCTAAATAGTTTCTTGGCTACGTACGTACAACTATTAATACGAGGCGCATCCAGAAAGTTTCGATGGACTGTAAAATGAAAGACGAACATCAGAAGACAATGATTTTATTACTGTGGAGTTAGTGATACATAACCTACTATTCAACATATGCACCATCCTTGTTGTGGCAACGCGGCACCAGCTTTTGTATGCCTGTGTCACAGAATTCTGCCACCAACGACTGGAACCATCGTGCATACAACTTGCAAAACTGCAGTCTCTGGGTGACGATCTTATACAGCAGGGAACGGAAGATCTGCAGAAACTGACACGAGAGTTCCGACATTGTGAACCGCCGGTTCTGCAGCACACTTTCCACCAATTCAGGCATCACCATGGACGGTCGGCCACTACGGTGTTCGTCGTGCACATTGGTGCCACCTGCTATGAATTTTCTGCACCATCTTTGGACCATTTCTGCACTCATGACATTCTGACTATACACTTCACACAACTGCCGGTGGATCTCTGTTGCTGACAGCTTCTTAGCATGGAAAAACCTGATTACCGCATGTACCTCGCACTTCGCGGGGGACTGTATGCACGCAGCCATATTTCCCGTACCACAGCTCTATCACCATTGACTTCACACAACTGCGCTTGCGCCAGGTTCTGCCTACGTGTTTCTCCTCAACTCCTGCACAAGCGCGTCCCGCTTTGACCACTCGTGCCATCTTGGGGCACTTTCGGAACTTACTTTCTGGATGCACCTCGTAATATCCAGAAAACAGGGACTGCAAACCACATGAAGATTCACGTGAATGCTCTAGAAGGAATTCTAAGCACATATAATTTTTCAGATTTTGGTATCTCATAGAATAGAAAACTTGAAAAAAGCTGCCCTGGCATCAGCCAAGCCTTAAATCATGCACCTTGTGAATCGAACCTGGGTCTCCTCCGAGGCAGTCAGATGTTTTACTCGCTCTTAACATTTATTAAATGCAGAAGAGAAAACTTTGGAAATATTAAAGTTTCTATCCAAGGACGTATTTAGGGGGGTCCAGGGGATACGGACACCCCCACCCCCGAAAGATTAATCAAGTACTAAAATTAAATAATGAAAAATGTATTTGTTTAGCCGTTGTTATATAAATTCCTCTCAACTTTTTTAAGACATTGATTATATTGGGATCATACAGCTTTGAAGGACACGAAGGATGTATTTCGGGGGTCGTCTGGAAATCCCACCCGACACACTTATTAAGTACGAAAATTCAATAATGAAAATATACTCATTTAGCATTTGTTGTATAATTTCCTCTGAACTTATTGGAAGACAATAATTAAATTGGACTTTGAAGGACATATTTACATGTCCCCCCCCCCCACAGACACACCCGAAAGACTTATTAAGTACTAAAATTAAATAATGAAAATATACTTGTTTAGCATTTATTGTATAATTTCCTTTGAACTTATTGGAAAACAAGGATTATATTGGGATCATATGGCTTTGAAGAACAGGAAGGACGTATTTATGTATTGTAATTAGTATTATTAGTATTATTTTGATTTAATATAATTACTTTAATTTAAACATCATCATTATATATTATTATTATTATTATTCCTGAGACACTTGGTTCGAACCCCCCCCCCCAAACATATTTCTAGATACGTGCCTGTCATGCTCACATTTATCATTAATTAGCTGATTACCTGGCATTGCCCAGGTATTTATTTATCCCAATCTTCCAATAGGCAGGAAAATAACAAATTCTGACTATAGTGTAAAATGTAACTAATTTTTCATGATTGGGAAAAGAGAGACGTGGTAGTATATAAATACGGAGAAACTAGTACTCACTTTTATCCGCGAGCTGTTTTTTCTTCTTTTTCGATTAATTTCAGTGGCCACTGCCACCATCCTCGTTCCAACGAGGATGGTGGCAGTGGCCACTGAAATTAATCGAAAAAGAAGAAAAAACAGCTTCGCGGATAAAAGTGAGTACTAGTTTCTCCGTATTTGTAACTAATTTTATTTATAGGTATTTTAAAGTATACAAATTTTAAAGTAAAATCTTTTTTACAAATTCACTATAATATAATTTAACTCAAAACTTGATTATAAACAATATTTTTAGTTTCACCTCAAGGAGCAAGAATGAATAAATTGAATGGCATTGGGAGTGTCACTATTCATGTTAGCGACCTCGAAAGCTATGGATTCCACACTACTATCGGTCGTTTTCGATAATTTTTACATGTCACCCCCTTCCCACCCCAAGGTGTCAGGTGTGTCTTACCCCCACAGTATTTCTTTCCAGATTGTAAGTCACATGCGTACCAAGTTTTTTTGAAATTGCTGCAGGCGTTCGAGAGTTATGCCGGAACAAACATACACACATACATCCATTATCCATTTTTATATCATTAAAAAATAAAAAATAAAACAAAGACATGTATTATACAAACAAGTACAAATGTAAAAAATGAGAGTATCTTTAACATATCTGATTAAATACAATGGTCATCCAGAAAGTAAGTTCCGTTGGCCAATTGAAAAAAAAATATATATATAATGGAAAAAAAAACACTTTATTGTACACTGGAGTACATGGCTAGGATTACGTTTCAACATAATTGACATCCCTGTTCAGACACTTATCATAACGAGACACCATATTTTGTATCCCCACATTGAAGAACAATGCACCCTTTGTTGATAAATAAGTGGTAACACCTTGTTTGACTGCATTGTCATCCTCGAATCTCTGGCGAGCAAGGAAAGCTTTCAGGTGCAAAAAGAGATGAAAATCAGATGGGGCAAGGTCTGGGATATATGGGTGATGAGGAAATGAACCAATTCATCTGTCACCAGAGATGGTCGCCCACTGCATTCCTCATCATGCACATTGTTCCATCCTTCGTTAAACTGTTGCACCCATCTCCGTACCATACAGGCACTCATGATCTGTTCACCATACTTCACCAATTTAACAGTGAATTTCAGCTGCTGACATATTCCGTGCATTCAAACACCGTATGACTGAGCGCACTTAGACACGTGGCGGGCGTTTCATTTTTCTTGCACATTATTGCAACCCACTACGAAGTGGCTGCACTTCCGACTTCTCTAACACTGATGTCTCTGCCTTGCCAATGGTTCCAAATACTCAGCGTGCATGCTCACTCTTGCAATTGCAGTGCAGATGCGGCATAAATTGCAAACGGAACTTACTTTCTGGACGTGCTTTGTATTTCCAACCTATACATTCTATGTTCAGCTTTTAATCTCAACAGTGGTGCATGTCGATGGGATAATTCAGTTACACATGCTGAACATGCCAACCAAGGCACAAACACCAAATTTCATTTAATAAGGAACAAATGCATATTTCCCAATTCACTCTGTAATAACTAGGGAACGGAACTTTAGGTAAATAAATGTTTTTCTGCGATAAGATAGACCCCCTTGTTTTTGCCAAAATTCTGATCATAGCCTTATATGTCAACATAGCAAATTTTTACATAAAAACACATATTTTCGAGTTTTCCATATGTAAATACATATTTTGCAAATTTTCATTTTATATACATAAAATCGCTCATTGACTTCAGCTATCTCGAAATCCTCGAAGGAAAATGTTTATTCTCCGCACCTCGAGAATTAGGTTTGTTCTGTCTTTGAACACGCCGCTGGCAGACTTCTGGCACCTCGCCTACGACCTTATTGGGGGAAAATATTACCCCCACTGGATCTAACGCACAAGTACTAATCTGTAAATGTACAGACATTTCTTGGGAAAAACCAAGGTTTTCAAACTTTGTGACAAAATTGCACATCTTTTGGAAGGTGAAGTAGAGGAAGAGGAAGCTTTGGACAACTTCAGCGTTAGTGGCATTTTGTGCTTCAAATATGCAAGAATTGTTTCTTGTGACGTGGATCAATCTTTCTCACAATATAAGATGTTTTTTCAGAGATAATCGTCACAGATTTACAATGGAGAATTTGGAAAAAAAACTATGGTGATCCACTGCAGCTCTTCCAAAAAATAGCTTGCTAAGAGGTAAGCATTTAGAAACTGATTTCAGGTGTTTAAAATGCATCTAAAATTTTGTTTCTGTTACCAAATGTTTCTTTTATTTTTGTCACATATTTTCCTGTTTTTATCACATATTTTCAACATTTATGACACATAAAAAATAAATATTTCTGAGTATTTTAGCACATAAAGTTCCATTCCCTAGTGATAACATATTTCCTTTATTTTTACGTATAAGCACATAAAACAAAACACAAACACCTACAAAATTTTAAACACCAGAACAACAAAGTGTGCAATCATCTACAACTTACTTGAAATGCTGATACGTTTCTGAATCCTCGTATTCCAGGGAGAGATCAGTATCGTACTCGTCAAGCAAAGACTGCTCTATCAGAAAGTGGGAGTAGAAATTCGGAATCAACAGAACCTTGCTCAGCAGTGGGCGAACATGATCCCTGGAACCAAATAATACCTGTGCCATAAACTGAACCAATAAGAATATTTGTTAAGTACAGCATAGCTTGCACCTTGTGCCAAAATGTTTATAAATAAGTAATATAAATTGTTTTCTCTTCCAACTGGTTTATTATCTTGTCTGCAGTGTGACCACTTTAAGACCATGATAAAATTCAAGTATAATTCCCGGTTTTCCAAGCAAAAATTCCGAAAATTCAATGGTACAAGCAGGTGTATTTTCTATCTCAAACTTACATACACTCTTTCACCAACCACACATATTCACACACGAATATACCGTGCGTCCATTTCGATCTGCAGCCGAGAGATCGGGAGAAGCGTGGCGGGCGGCACTGACGGAGATGCCGACATTTGCGGCCTGAAATGCCCGCTTATTTTTATGGACATACGCAGACATTTATATAAATATTGCAAAACGAGCACTAACCTGTGTTATAAGAGTATGGTTTTAATTTTAGTAGCTTAGTGACTGTATGTGCCGATGATTTTGACACGCCCACCTCTTGTGAAACACGGCGTAGAGGTTTGTTTGGAGAACGTTCTAACGCTGCACCAATATCATCGAGTTTTGCTTCGGTTAGAATCCGTCGTTTTTGCTTAGGTGTTTTAAAATTTAACGATACAGTTTCTCGTAATTTAAGGACAAGATATCTAACCGTATCTCTGTGTGGAGTTGAAACGCATGGGAATTTCTGTACAAATTACCTACACACGTCTCGACACGAGTTTGTTTTCACGTAGGTACGTGTCATACATAAAAAATCTTTGTTCTAACGTGAATCTTGCGGCTGGCATTCCAATCGTCTCACTGACACGTCACACATACACACTACAATAACACAAACAAGTAACTGCAAGTAACCAAGAATAACACTCTTGCGCACAGTACGAAATTAACACGCTCTTGGTTTACATTGCTCGCCACTATATTTACAACTCTGTCTTCATCTAGTCGCAAAGGAACAAAAAACTCGAGCTCGGATATTTCGGATTGCGAGGAAGCTCACGAAAACCATTCACTTTTATCGGTTTCGTCTGCAGTGTAATCCTGATACAGTGTTGCACATTCGAAACCTCCAAACGATTCCCATCGCCACAAAACTCTTTCAAGGATATAAACTTAAGCAGGACGTTACTGATCAAAACCATGATTAAAATGCTTTTTTATCTGTGGCTCTTAACATCGTTTCTATAGCGTATTTATTTGTGTATATAAGAGCAGAACTTGGATGAATTACAGAAGAACTTTTGCGTGTTATAACACAGGTTAGTGATCGTTTTGCAATATTTATATAAATGTCTGCATATGTCTATAAAAATAAGCGGGCATTACAGGCTGCAAATGTCGGCATCTCCGTCAGCGCCGCCCGCCACGCTTCTCCCGATCTCTCGGCTGCAGATCGAAATGGACGCACGGTATTAACAATATAAGGGGTCTGTGCGATTCAAATACATCCAAAAGTTATAATTCAATTCAAATGGAGATTACATTTTCCATTTCACATACTCAGACTAGAAATATAACTACAAACACAAGTCACAAATGTTACATGATATAGTAATCTACGAAAATTGTTAATTGTATTGGGTTGGTGCGAATGAAATGTCCGCTTTGACGTCTGGTGGGAAACTCACCTCAACAACACAACACAGGGATTGACTGAGGTCACGGGTCTAACATCATAAACTCTGTATACGTCCAGCAAACAGGCTGGAGCACCCAGACAGTCAGGAGGCAGTGTGTTGCTGAACAGGGTCGTCTGAAAGTGCACCATGGAGAACACACAATTGCGAGTGATTTGCCTTTACGAATTCAAACTGGGACATTCTGCTCAGCAAGCCGCCAAAAACACTAATAGTGCATTTGTGCCAGAAATGGTAAATGAACGCACCATTCGCAGCTGGTTTGTCAAATTTCGTTCCGGCGACACAGCATTGCAAAATGAACCCCGTGGCCATCGACCAACATTATGTTCGGATGTGCTCCTCAGGAACCCCATGGAAGCGGACCCTCGGAAAAGTGTTCGTGCCATTGCAGACGAGTTAGGCATACACCATACCACTGTCGTTCGGCGGCTCCATGCGATCGGTAAAGTGAAAAAGTTGGACTCGTGGGTACCACATGATTTGACACCGGTCAACAAGACTCGCTGTCTGGAGGTGTGCAGTTCTCTGAGTGTAAGGAATAGCCGGGATGGTTTCCTGCATCGGTTTGTCACTTCACATGAAAAATGGATCTGCTATGACAATCGCAAACGATCAGGATAATGATTGGATCGTGATCAACGTCCAGGGCGGTTTTCGAAACCACCTCTCCACCCACGGAAGGTGTTGTTGCTGGTATGGTGGTCTATGGTGGGTGTGATCCATCATGTCTTTCTCAGGCGAGGTGAAACCATCAATGCAGATCGTTACAGTGCTGAAGTCCATGAAATTCACTGCAAACTTATTTTCAAGCATCCAGCAATCGTCCACAGACATGGTGTCCTCATGTTGCACGACAATGCTCGCCCACATGTCGTGCAAAGGACGGTGCAGGCTCTCCATGAGTTGCAATATGAAACCCTTCCTCATCCAGCACATTCTCCCGACCTCTTTCCCACTGACTACCATCTCTTCCGGCATCTCGATCACTTCCTGACAGGGAAGACCTTCGCTGATGATCGGGCGGTGCAAGATGCCGTTGAGTAGATCTTTGCGACGCAGACTCCAGACTTCTTTCGCCATGGAAACCAATTGTTGGCTGAGCGATGACAAAAGTGTGTGGCTGCAGACGGCGACTATTTTCATTAACCAGGTATTGTAGTTTTGATTTTTTTGGCCTTTGGCAATGACGCACCTGGGCCGGACATTTCATTCGCACCAACCCAATATAACAATTTCAAACTCCAGAAATATCAAATCAAGATTCAAAGAATCAGATTTTTGAGAAGATGCAAGTTAAACAATACAGTGCCAAATTTTTTGAAGTGGAAAGTTAGAACTCGTATAATGGATTCTTTTTGTTTAAAAAATTACTAACCATTGTTATAACTGTATCTTTAGTCAAAATGAAAATAAATGTCTGATGAATGGAGTGTGTGTTCTCCTGAAACGTCACAACGAAAAACTGTTTTCTTATGCTTGTAATAACCATAAACTACAGGAAAATCATTTCAAACCCACATTTAACTAATCAACTTCAAGAAATTTTATATTTTAATAATCTTCCGTCTGTCAGACACAGTCTGTCTACAAAATACACAAACAAAGCAAACTGAGTGAGAGAATTTTCCACACAGCTTTCTTCTTTTTTCCTTCATCGATAAAAATAAAGGATAAGCTCTGAAAATCTTGCCTCATGGTATTAATAAATATTTATAAATTAAATGGAATTGGGATTCTAAAAAGTTGCAATTTTTCATGTCTGTGGGGAAAAATTCAAACAGAATTCACGCATAATTCCCGAAGCCAATAATTTATGCGTGTGGTATAAACACCTATTAACCCTATACGCCTTCATGGCGTGGTGCTAAGCACAGGGGAACACTTTACTTTTTTTTTTTTTTTTTTAATAATTTATGCGTAATTCCCAGTGAGTAGCCACCCTGGTCTGACATATATATTCATTTCTGCCCATATTTCAATTGTTCCACAGTCTTTGTCACATGAGTTGTCAAGGATGATAAATATAATGTTGGATTGCAACATATTGGTTTACAGGCTTCTTGGAAGAATGTTTATGTGGTTTATGTTCTTTTAAAATACGGAGTAAATGTTTCTTTTAAATAGTTTTCATTATTATGGTAATGTTTTATCCTAATTCCACAGAAATTTCTCTGTAAAATTTAGTGTATTTGTAATATCCAGCAGTGGTTATGCAAACTTTTAAGAAGCATGTTTGCTGACCACCATAGCAGGATGGTTAACACAGTATGCTGTAATGCCAGGGTTCCTGGGTTCAAATCCCAGCCTGGGCATGGGTGTTCTTTGTGAGTGTCCATTCTTCAATTTCATCACATTACTCATCCTCATCTTCACAATTAGCTAAAAGTGCCAGAACACTTATTAAAAAAACAAACCAAATCAATCAAAGAATGTTTGTCTTCTTGTTGGAGGAATATGGTTTTCATTGTTGGAAGAATATTTATGTAGTTTATACTATTGTTGGATGAATATTTACATGGTTTATGTTGCAACAATACTTACATGATTTACAGTAAACCCTCGTTAACACAAACTCGCTTAAGACCAACACTCGGTTAACATGAACAAAATGTTGGTCCGGGCAAGGATGTATTATATCCTATAGAAAGTTTTATCGGTTAACGTGAATTTCGGTTATCACGAATTACGAACTGTTTTTTTAGTCCGTTGCGTCATTAGATCTCATTTAACACGAACTTTCAAAGTTTTCATAACTTTTTTCTGTTGTTCCTCTGTCGTTCCACTGCTAGGTGTGTAAGAAATCGCTCAACAATCTCTATCTTCTTGCCAACAATCAACTTATACAGTATTGTAACCAACAGATTCAGATCAAGAATGTGTTCAAATTTGTTTTTCTATTCTTTAAAACATGGCCAGTACGAGTAACATCAAGATTAAAACTTGGGTGCAATTGCTCGACAAATCGCGATCATCGCATCAACAATGAGCTTATACGTATTTAACCAACAAATTCAGTTGTGTGTTCAGATGTGTTTTTCTATTCTTTAAAACGTAGCCAGTACAAGTTTGATCCGAATTGACTGCTAGTTTTACGGAAGCGATGAGTACAGTTGGCCATGAAGTTACTAGGAATTTGCATTCCCGTCTGCGACAGCGCAATATACAGAAATTTTTCACCAGAAAAAGATCTATGAGTAGTTTTTAAAAAAGTTAATTACTGTAGTACTGTTTTCAATTATGACATACATAATACATATTGTAAATGGTTAATGTGTAGAAAGAACTGTTTTGCAACAATAAAATTTGAGTCGTGTTAACAACGGTTCTTGGAAGAATATTATTTGACCTCCCCTATGGCGCAGTGGTAGCGTCGTCACCTTGTAATCAAGGGATCCCAGGTTCAATACCTGGTGGAGGCACATAGTGGTTCGGATCCCACTTTAAACTGTAGGTCCAGTCCCAATTAGCCTTACTGTGCATAAAGTGGCCTTAAAATATCCAAATCAATCAATCAATTGGAAGAATATTTATGTGCGTTTATAGAAGAATGTTTGTTGAAGAAACCACTTTGTTCTAGCCCAACATGAGATTTTTATTATTATCATTATTATTGTTGTTAATAACGATGCTGCAACTTTTGGTTAATCACAACATTGAGGATAAGTGATGATGTGATCAAATTGATGAAGGGACACTTAAAAGAAACATACAGCCAGCCAGGGAATAGAACCCAGGATGCCTGGCGTCGTAACATGATATGATAACCAAATGAGCATTTGACTAAGCATCTTTTACTCACCTGAGGAAGATTTCTTCAAACAATTGAAATATTGTGATAATAATTAATAGTATGTGCCAGAAAAGCAATAACGTAAGTGGGAAAGCTTACTTATGCCACTTATTCGTAGGAATTTTTGTGCCAAATAAGACATCAAGTCGTCATTCTACAGAGCATTCCCTGACATTCGCTACGAGACTCGGTGGCAAGCACTTGTCTTTCCCAATGAACGGGTCCGCAACAGTCGCACGCTACAGTCTGTTTCTTTCGCTCTCCCTCAGTGGCGTCTCATGGCCTCAAATTTGGCTGGGGATTATTTTTTAAAGAATTTAAAATATAATGACAATTCACATGAATTACAAAAAAAAGGTATTTTTTTCTTCTAGACTACAAAACTGGACTTACTTTTTTGAAAGAATTTAAAATGTAATGACAATTCACATGAATTACAAAAAAAACGGGTATTTATCTTCTTCTAAACTACAAAACTGGACTTATTTTTTTTTAAGAATTTAAAATATAATGACAATTCACATGATTACAAAAGAAACCGGTATTGTTGTGAAACATACCTTTCTACGAACGTTGACTCCTGTTCTGCTCAGCAAATTTTGTTATTACTTTTTCGTTGAAGCCCTCTATGTTTGAAATGTATTCTATCTCTATTGTAAGCAAGTGCCAAGGCATTTGGTCTGTCTTGTCCCATTGCATTTCTTAAGCAGGTTTTAATACGCTTCAATGTGCTGAAACATCGTTCAGATTCAGCTGTTGCCACTGGAGTTATTAAAACTATGTTTGTCATTTTTACTGTTTCTGAAAAGGTATCCTCTAAATAATTTTAAATAAAAAATGGATGCAATCTACTGATAGAGTTTTATGTTTTTCAACTCTTCACTACAATAAAGAACACGAAGTTCCCTCTTTAGTTTTCCCTCTTCTATGAAGGGATAATAAATCTGGGAAGATGCCTCTGTTCTCTTTCATTATGTCCTCATAGAGCAAGTTCATGTCGACCACAGAATTTTAAGCAATCGATAATTCCATTTAATATATGCCTATTTTTCCGGACAAATTCATTGTGTCTTGTAATTGACAGCCTATGTCCTTCATCATTTTGTGTTCGAACATCAACCCTGCCAAACTCACTCAAACATAGCAAATGAAAGCCACCAAAACACTACAGAACAACACGCGAGATCGAACGCGACGCAACGAAGCTAGCCCCGAATCAGCACTCAAATCCATTGCACTCTTCCCTCCTCTCTCTGCTAGCATGTGACCTTCACTGTAGCGTAGGTGGGTGTAGGCCACGCCTTCCTTTGCGATGTGCCCTGGAAAACAATAATTGAAATCAATGCCGCTAGGAGCGCTGTCGTATCCATTGCGACAGATGATGAATTGACGTGGGTAAAAATCGCCTTTTAACAGACTGTGTGATAGTTATGCGTTATGGTGATTGATAATTACGTGAATACGTCCGTTTTTCTTTAGGGGCTAAGCCCCGGAAGCCCCAAGGGACGAGACGCCACTGCTCTCCCTACCTTCGCTCTCTTTCCCTTTCTGTTGACGTTGCAGACTGATGCCAGTATAATCCTCCCCCGGAAGTTTTGTTGTGTCGTGTCCGTGTGTTGAAGATTGTGGCTTAATATGGCACCACCAGAGATTATATTACAACAAAGGATTTATCTTGTCGAACGAATGTTACTTCGGAATGAGGAATTGTGGAGAAGTGTAACGACGTTTTACAACAAAATTTCCTGGTGTTCCCGTTCCATATAGGACCACTATATTAAACCTCATAAAAAAGTTTAGAGTAAAAAGGTCAGTTCTGAATAAAAGTGGAAAGAAAAATGGGGAAATCTAAAAAATAAAGTATACAAAGACAATCCACACACCATCCGTGAGTTAAAAGAGAGTATTGTACAAGAAATCGGGAGAATTGCAGTAGACGAACTTGCACGTGTAAATGCCAATTTCCTTCGGAGATGCCAGGAATGTGTTGCAGCAGGGGGACATCATTTTCAACACCTTCTGTAGTCAATGTTAGTATACAATATGAAAACTGTAATTTTAACAGCCGACTCTAGCGACTGTCACGGACCTGTTTACCGGGAAAGACAATCGCTGATGCCGGGCCGCTTGCCGCTGAGTCTCATAGGGAATGTCAGGAATTGCTCTGTAGAATGATAAGTCGATTTCACGTTGGATCGATAAGAGATAAAACATGAGATAAGCTTACTGATTTCCACAAATGACTTTTTATGTACTGAATTCAAACTCAAAATTTAATTTACTTTGTTTTCGAAATTTTTGTATCTTTATGCACCACTAATCTTCATTCTTGAAGAAGCACCTACCTGAACAACAGCCCTCTGAAACAAAATAAAATGAAACACATTCTCATTTTAGAGGAAATGCATTCTCTAGGGGAAAAAAAAAGGCTTACCTGGTGCACCTGTCTCCAAATCTGCAAGCTCCCGTTTTTGAGAAGAAGGGGCACGGAGGCTTGTTGGGATTGCTTTCAGTTGTAAAATTAGGAGGCAAGGTGATGTTCTTGTCCTGAAAGTACAAATACGATGGAAGAATTTGAAATGCAATGTGGTTTATAAAATGTGGTTGGTTGGTTGGTTGAAATTATAATGGGTGCACCAGCACTGAGGCTACTTGCCCCCTTTTGTTAAAAACAATGTCAACATTTATAAAATCTACATGACTTTCATATGTACTATTCCTAGTATTTCTATGTAGACATAAGCCCCTGAGCAAAAAGATTAGTAATTTAATTGACTGAATTAAAAGAACAAAAAATTTTGAGATAAACTTCTTATCACAGTAAAACACATTAAATGACTAAAATCAGTGTGACAATTATAAGCACTGTGGCTTTGAAATGGCACACATAAGGATGGAACATATAAAGGATAACACCATTTAAGCCTTGTTTCCATGATAACCAAAAAGTCAGTATGCTGACCAAGGCAGAATTTATTTTATTTTAAAACATAAACTAAATGTTACATTTCAACCTTCTAGCAAGGTTTTCTTCAGACTCTGCACCAAGTACAAATGTAACAGGGTACAAAACAGGGTGTATATATACACGAAAATTACTCTCCTCAAGACTATTAGAAAGTTGTTCTGGAACATTCTAGCAGGTGGCTTTCCCTTGCAACTGTACTTTCGCCTGAAAGGCGATTTAGCTAAACATTTCTTTTCATCTGGAACGTGGTTGGACTCCAGACCTCACACTCTTTTTGCTTATCCTTTCTTTCTTCCTTCTTCTCTCCTCCTTCGCTCTTGTCCTTTCCACTCTTTCTAACACCTTCTTCCAATCTTTGTTTATCTTGAGTCCCCCATTCCAGTTAATTGCATCTTCTTCACCTTTCTTCTCTATTTCCTTGGCTTCCTTCCATTTTCTCACTAGCATTCTCTTCTCACTTCCTATCTGCTTAGCCTCATCCCACTCTATGTCATGTCCTGATTCTCTCGTGTGCTTAAATATCGCATTTTTCTATCTCTTAAGTCATACATCATCCCTATGTTGTTTCAACCTGTCTTTCAGCCTCCTTTTCGTTTCTCCTACGTACACACTCTGACAGTCTTTACACTTCACTTCGTAGATAATCCCTTCCTCTTCCTCTTTTGTTTTTCCATTTTCTTGTTTGCATTCTTCGCTATCCTTAAGATGCTTCGTCCTCCCTTCCTGTAAGTCTTAATGACCACTTTCTAAGCACTTTGAATATCTTTTCTGTGGTCTTCCCCATTCTCCTTATGCCAAACCACCTCTCTTTTATTTTCTTGTAGTTTACGGTTATTACAAGCATAAGAAAACAGTTTTTCTTTGTGACGTTTCAGGAGAACACACGCTCCTTTCATCAGACATTTATTTTCATTTTGACTAAAGATACAGTTATAACAATGGTTAGTAATTTTTAAACAAAAAGAATCAGTTATATAATGGACGTTGTCAATGTTACATTGTTGTAATATAGCAACTTAACTGTGAAAAAAAGCAGTCTGTTGTATTTTTATTTGAGATTTTTTTAAATTATGAATCCCAAATATCATCAGGTAATTCAAATTCATCATTGTTTTCACACAGTCTCTTGATGTTTTCTGTTACATTAAATTTCAAAGATGGTGGCTTACTCCATTTGTGAAAAAGAAAACTCCATACTGGATCTACATTACCATTTTCATTATTTAATTTATTCCAGTGTTCTTCTGCAATGAACGAAGCTTCCCAGACATTCAACTCTGTGTTTCCCGTTAATCTTTTTAAAACCCTTCTCTTTTTAATCAAATGTTTCTCTTCGATGATATGAGTTGACAAACCTGTTCTTGGGTTTAGATTTATAATGTCCAAATCGTGTTCGTGCCATCTTATTGCCATTTTCCTTGCTGTTTGTCCCACATAATCCTTTGAACATGAACAACTTATATTATATATTCCTGTGGTTTCCGCATCTGGTAGAGAGTTTCTCATTTTGAATTCATTAAATGTACATTCCAAACTTCTTCGTGATTTAAAAACAATTATGCGTACATACAAGAAAAACACCTCTCTTTTCCTTTCTCTTTGTCTTCTCCTCTGCCACTTTTCTTCCTTCTTCTGTTTATGTCCAGTCTATCCTCCTTCTCATAGCCATTCTTTTCCAGCTGTTTTCATATGCTATTTATTTTGCCTTCTTTTTCACATTCTTTTGTGCATATTTTCTTGATTCTGTCCCCCATATTGTTTATAAAATTTATTTTTGTCACCTCACTTACATCACTTCTTTTGTGACAGAATACCCCTGCTGCACACTTCTTCTGATGCCAAGTAGTTTCAATTTCTTGTCCTCTCTTCCATATCATCAATATATCTAGGTAGCTTATCTTGTCTTCTTCTTCTATTTCGAGTTCCAACAATATCCCTTTTTCTTCATCTTGTATTTCTTTGGCAAATATGTCAAACTGCCTCTTTGTTCCCTTCCATATGCCAAAACAATCGTCCACATATCTGCAAAACAGAATTATTTTGTTACCTCCTATTTCAACCACTTTCTTTTCCCATTCATTCATAACCAATTCAGCCAATGCTGGGCTTACGCTAGAGTCTATATTCAGTCCTTCACTTATTAACATTATTTTATCCCCCATTTTACTGTCAACGTTATTCCAAATGGTTTCCAACGCCTTCACTGCCCTTTCACTGTCCCATTCTCCTATAATTTCTTGTCCCATTTTCTTTCTAACAATGTCCAAAACATGTCCCCTCTTGATGCTTGGGAACATACTTTTCACGTCTAAGCTAAGCATTGTCGTCTTCTTCCCATTCAACTTAAGTCCCTTTATGAGTTTCACCACTTGTTCACTGGTCCTCACTGCTCTGCTTTCTTGCTGTCTTACTAACACTTCAATAACTTTCTTTAATTTATTTTCCAAGGGTTCCAAAATCTTAGCTTTGATTCTTGTCTGCAGTCCATTACTGGTCTCAACTTTATCTTCTCTTTGTGTATCTTTGGAAAGCCTTTCAAACTGGGCAGTCTTTCTGTCTCCTTTATGCAATTCTTGAATCCTCAAATGAAATACAGGGAAGCTGCTGTGAAATTACAAATACAGTAGCTATTGAAAAAAAACAAAAAACAATCATACATTTGATGGTATCATGGTTAGCAAAAATGGGGGGGGGGGGGGGCGGTAATTCTTCGGAGCAAAGAAAGGAATTTCCAACACTAAAATGAGAATTAAAGTAATTGTTTATTGGCTTGGTTTATTTCACTTCGCTTTTCTGCCATTTTTGGTTAATGAGGATGAGTGATGATATTGTGAAACTAATGAAAGGACATTGACAAAGAACATTCATGCTTTGGCAGTGATTCGAACCCTGGACCCCTGGCATCGTAGGATGCTGTGCTAACCACTCTTTCACAGAGGTCGGCAAGGAGAAAATTAAGGCATTTCAATAATTCAAACTTGCAAAAGAACTTTATCTTGGTTATTTTTCCTTGTTTTTGATGGAGTCTTCCTCTTCACGGGAGACAACGATAAGCGGATATGATAATTCACAATAAATGACATGTATTATGTAAATGCATTTTTGCTGAGCACTCTGGCAGTGTGTCGAACACAATCCACTACAAATACAAGGTCCCACATCCTCAATAAAACATGCGCTGTTATATTTGTGCTTTTACATTGCTTTCTTCAACATTGTGCAAAGGCACTCGAAAAAATAAATCTTAGCTTTGATTCTTGGCCAAGTGTCTGGGGGTGGGGGTGCTGATTTTCTGATTTTATGCTGGCTGTGAACACCCAACGATTTACTCAATGCGACGCCACTGAATATAATGTGATAATATAGTGTGTTTCAAAAGTCGTGCAACCCAAACTTTGGAAATTTATATCATGAAAACTGTAAGAGATATTTACACCGGGTTTTCTGCATTACAAAGCCTCATTCATTGAGATATTTTTCAATGCTTGACATTATCAATTTATTCCATACAGAAAATTTAATGAATTAATAACTGGCAAAAGGCAACGTTAATTTTTATCCAGAAATGAACTTTAGAGTGAGAAAACTATATAAGAAATTATCGGAGAGTCATAATTAGACTTCTGATAACTGATGCCATGCCAATCTGTCATCTGTAACAAATAATAATCATGTGCAGCTTTTGACTGATGGATTTATGACTGGCTATTTTATGGCTTGAGTGAAAAAAGTGCCATTTTTGGGACATATCTCCATAGCTGGTAACACTAGTACATCAAAATTTTATCACCAGATGCACGCAACATGTGCCTAAGTATTGGCCATACATTTACGTGAAAAATCAAAATCATAATTTTGCACCGAAATTTCACTTTTGAGTAAATTTCTACGCACCTGGCAACTCTGACATTCCAACACAGCTGACGGGAGCTTGTTATGAAAGGGTAAGCACGAGTCATAAATGCAACTACTACATGTCCACTTTTTTATTATTATTACAATTTGGACATTGGACACCGACTATAAAAAAGGCCAGTGGGCTTTAGCAGAAAACAGGGTTTCCCCATTGATTGACGAAGAGGAACATCTCCAAGTTTAGTCCACTTTTGGTGGCTAGACTTAATCTAATAATGTAGCATTTGGTGTAAGCCAACCCCTGTTGCTGTCTCAAGTCCCCTTTTAGAAAAAGCTTTGAATATGTGGATATTTCCGTAGTGAATAATTGATGCCCAAAAGAAAGAGTGAAGGCGTAAGGAAACGCATTTGTAATGAACGGAATAGCATTTAAGCTGAGGGTAGGCCTGCAGAGATAATTATGCTAACTCTGCTGTAAAGGAAGTGCCGATGGTTATGCCATAGGTGCGCAATTATATTGATTTAGAGATTTGGTAATTTGGTCTATGCAAACACACATGGAAACGCTATGTAAAATATGTATATATATATAACTACGTATAATAAACCAATATATCCTACTAGAATGTTATAATTTAAAGAACTACGGTACTCTCCATTTTAAACCAGCTGTATATTCACTTGTTGTACATGTGTAAACGAACCAGGGACTAAAAAATCTAAATTGTTATGTGAAACCCCCTTTTTGTAACCAACCTACCTACCTACCTACCTACCTACCTACCTAACCTACCTACCTACCTACCTACCTACCTACCTAACCTACCTACCTACCTAACCTACCTACCTACCTACCTACCTACCTACCTACCTACCTACCTACCTACCTACCTACCTACCTACCTACCTACCTACCTACCTACCTACCTACCTACCTACCTACCTACCTACCTACCTACCTACCTACCTACCTACCTACCTACCTACCTACCTACCTACCTACCTACCTACCTACCTACCTACCTACCTACCTACCTACCTACCTACCTACCTACCTACCTACCTACCTACCTACCTACCTACCTACCTACCTACCTACCTACCTACCTACCTACCTACCTACCTACCTACCTACCTACCTACCTACCTACCTACCTACCTACCTACCTACCTACCTACCTACCTACCTACCTACCTACCTACCTACCTACCTACCTACCTACCTACCTACCTACCTACCTACCTACCTACCTACCTACCTACCTACCTACCTACCTACCTACCTACCTACCTACCTACCTACCTACCTACCTACCTACCTACCTACCTACCTACCTACCTACCTACCTACCTACCTACCTACCTACCTACCTACCTACCTACCTACCTACCTACCTACCTACCTACCTACCTACCTACCTACCTACCTACCTACCTACCTACCTACCTACCTACCTACCTACCTACCTACCTACCTACCTACCTACCTACCTACCTACCTACCTACCTACCTACCTACCTACCTACCTACCTACCTACCTACCTACCTACCTACCTACCTACCTACCTACCTACCTACCTACCTACCTACCTACCTACCTACCTACCTACCTACCTACCTACCTACCTACCTACCTACCTACCTACCTACCTACCTACCTACCTACCTACCTACCTACCTACCTACCTACCTACCTACCTACCTACCTACCTACCTACCTACCTACCTACCTACCTACCTACCTACCTACCTACCTACCTACCTACCTACCTACCTACCTACCTACCTACCTACCTACCTACCTACCTACCTACCTACCTACCTACCTACCTACCTACCTACCTACCTACCTACATCTCTCTCTCTCTCTCTCTCTCTCTCTCTCTCTCTCTCTCTCTCTCTCTCTCTCTCTCTCTCTCTCTCTCTCTCTCTCTCTATCTCTATTCTCTCTCTATCTCTATTCTCTCTCTATCTCTATTTCTCTCTCTCTCTCTATTTCTCTCTCTCTCTATCTCTTTCTCTCCCCCCCCTAATTACTAACGACACACTTCAAGGCTCATGTAGCAAATAAATATTATGTGAGCCATAGTATATTCCAAAAGTCAATAATGGTCCTACATATGCTGCATCATGTGCATTATAAGGACTAAAGGTGTAGGAAGTGCATTTTGCTACCATATTTTGACATGAATTACTGCAAAATTACATGCAAAATGTGTGAAATAAATGCTTAAACCTGAAACAAAATATTTCTCTTGTAGTCTACGGTAATTACAAGCATAAAAACACAGTTTTTCATTGTGATGTTTAAGGAGAACACATGCTCCCTTTATTATACATTTATTTTTAGTTTGATTAAAGATACAGTTATAACAATGGTTAAAAAATTTTAACAAGAAAGAATCAGTTATACAATGGATGTTGTCATTGTTACATTGTTGTAATATAGCAATTAACTGAAAACAAGCAGTCTGTTTTATTTTTATTTCAGATAAAAATTTTGATCGCATTTTTAAAAAATTATGAATAGCAAATATCATCAGGCAATTTAAAATCATCATTGCTTTCACAGAGTTTCTTGATGTTTTCCGTTACATTAAATTAAATTTTAAAGATGTCCTACATAATAGGACAAACAGCAATGAAAATGGCAATAAGATGACATGAACACGATTTGGACATTATAAATTTAAACCCAAAGAACAGGTTTGTCAGCTCACATCATCGGGGAGAAGCATTTAATTAAAAAGAGAAGGGTTTTAAAAAGAATGACTGGAAACATAGATTTGAATGTCTGGGAAGCTTCGTTCATTGCAGAAGAACATTGGAATAAATTAAATAATGAAAATGGTAACATAGACCCTCTATGGAGTTTTCTTTTTCACAAGTGGAGTAAGCCACCATCTTTAAAATTTAATGTGACGGAAAACACCAAGAAACTCTGCGAAAGCAATGATGATTTTAAATTGCCTGATGATATTTGGGATTCATAATTTTCAGAAAAGGAAAAAAAATTATCTGAAACAAAAATAAAACAGACTGCTTGTTTCACAGTTAAGTTGCTATATTACAACAATGAAACATTGACAACATCCATTGTATAACTGATTCTTTTTTGTTTAAAAAAAATTAACCATTGTTATAACTGTATCTTTAATCAAACTAAAAATAAATGTCTGATGAAGGGAGCATGTTTTCCTGAAACATCACAAAGAAAAACTGTGTGTTTATGCTTGTAATAACCGTAGATTACAAGATAAATTATTCTATAATGCAAGCAATGCATACATACAACAAAATTATGAAAAAATTGATATAGTTAGTTTGCAAACACAATTCTTTGCACACATGACAGAGTGTTCAATCCAATGTTACTTGTTTAAATAAAATGGTAAAGTGAGCTTAAAATAAACAGATGCAGAATACATGAATACTTACATCTGATAGAAAATCTGCAATTTGTTGCATCAATGCCTCCTGGAAAGTATAAACAGGTGTAACATTAGTTGTAGCATAACGTAAATGAACATGCAATTCAAAAATAAACAACTACAGTGTGTAACGGCGAAGACTTAAATCTCTCATTTTGGTCCTGCTTTACGTCATCCTGTTACATTAAAATTTCCCATCCGGAAATTTGCATTTTTGTAAAAATTCCCTCTGAGTTTTTTTTTTCTTTCATTGCAATTTGTTCCGATACATGTCTCCTCAACCGCTTCACTTTTCCCCCTTCTCCAAACGGCAGCGAAATTACGAGACACAGTTTGATCAAGGTTCTTGACGCAAGTATGTACTACATTTTTGCACAGCTGGGTCTTCATACTCGTTTTCTACCATGTGCTCATATACGATTGTACGTGTTGGACTTTAATAATCACGTTAGGCATACATAGTTAAAACGTACTCGTAATTGTGAACTTTTATCTGACTGTTAGTGTTTTAGAAGTCTGGTCAATATTTCTATTAATTGTGCATTTCACGTAACTAAGAAAATGATTAAGCCTTGATCGAGAACAAGAATAGACATTATTAATTACCACGCCCAGTTATTTTAAGACATTGTTTTCCTAAAAATAATCAACGAAGACTAGTAGCTTTTCATAATTGGGAAAAGAGAGACGCGGTAGTATATAAACATGGAGAAATTAGTACTCACTTTTATCCATGAAGCTATTTTTTTTTTTGTTTCAGTGAAATTAATCGAAGAAGAAAAAACAGCTTCGCAGATAAAAGTGAGTACTAGTTTCTCCGTATTTAGTAGCTTTTATTATGAAAATAAATGGAGGAAATGTTTTATTGCTTCAAACGAACTGTACGATTCCGGCATTTCTATTTGAACCTTGAATTTGTACACGTCATTCCACGGTTCAGAACTACGAGGTGTTGAGCATGCCTGAATAAGGAAGTTGCCCAGAGAAGACATTATGCAATTACGTCAGATGAGTTTGACCGTCCCAATTGTACAGCTTATATCATGTGATTAGGGTAGCAAATATTCAACGAGAACTTTCGAAAGGTACGTAAGTGTTATTATGTTTTTTTTGGTTGAACAGTAAAAGCATGAACTATTAAATTGCTTGTTTGCCTTACGTAAAATGCATGCTTTTGACTATAACTTGTTGAGCTTAAGTACCTTGCAATAGATTGCAAATAACTTGCACTTTTATGATAGCCATTTATTTTAGAAGACTGTGTTTGTGCAAATATTGGAATAACGTCGCGCAATAAGGTGTGCTGTTATAACTCACGTAACTTGATAAAAAAATGCACCAATCAGTGCTTAAGTGAATTGAGTGTAAAGCCGTGAATTAACAATTGTGATTAATTATAATTAGAGGCATGCAAATTTCGTTTTTGACGAAAACACGAAATATGAACATGCTGTAATGTTCATTTTTCATGTTTCTGAAAGGTCTGAGGTGCATTTTTCTACCCTGTTTTGTCACGAAATAAACTGCAAAATGCGAAATTGACTCAAACACGAAATTTACCGTTTATATACCAACACACCGCTTTTGAACTCAAAATCGACTCTGTTTTTGTACCGAAATTTTGCTTTTTTATTTACCAAAAATATGTGTCTCTAATTATAATACAATAGATCTTGTCTCGTAAAAGGGTTGTGCGGAAATAATATTGAGATTTTTTCTCTCTCTCTCGATCTCTCCCATTTTTACCTTTGAGCACACTCCGAGCATCTAGTCAATAATTTATTAGGCAGACAAATTCATTTTGTGTAATTTTAAAGTATCACTTGTCTTCTTCTATGAATTTTAATATGTCCAGGGATTAATTGTCAACAACTGAACTGATATAAATTTGTACTGAGAGTATTTGAAGGCTAATGCATGCACTGATTAATGTTCACTACGTCGTTCATATTTTATTAGTTGTTGTAACTGATTTTGATGACATGTTGGATCAAGAACCCGTTACGATGTTTCAAAGAAACAAATAACCAGATTATAAAATATAGGAATGTTCAATGAATTGTAATAAACATATTTTAATGAACATACTATTTTTATTGAAGTCAAGCATGCGTAGATGAATACCAGATTTAGTTGTAGCATAACAGCGTACTGATTTTTGGATGGGTATTTGGTGTGAATATATATGCGTCTTCAAGCTGTTGTTATTGTGGGACCGAAGCTATCTTTTTCAGCAAACCCCGTAACAAGGATAATTTTATACTCGTGGTTCCTCGATTAATTATATTCCACGTAGAATCTTGCCTCTGCGTTATGATTCACGCCCTTATTGCTTCCACTCTATGGTTATCGAGGAAAGACGTTACAAGTAAAAAAAAAGAAACATGCATGTAAAAACTAAGTTCCCATTGTCATGCATATTTTTAAATGAAATATGAGCAATTAAAAAAAACATCCTGTACAGGAATACACAATTCTTTCATTTACAAGTCCATGGATAATACTAAAAATAAAAATAAAAAACCATCTGCAAAAACAAACATATATGAGGGAAATTATGTGTACACATTGAAATAATCATAATTTGGTAGTTTGTCCCAAAAAAAAAACAACATCACAGCAGTACCAAGATGTTACTGAACAGTACTGGGAACTTGTGTATTGTCCTTTACAAGCTTTGCAACATATATTTCTTGCTTACGTTAATAAGACTAATTAAGTTATTTGTGATTTTTCTTAGTTTACATTACTTTTCAGCCAAATTTGGCTAATGGGAATGACTCTGCAACATTTTTGGAGTCAAAATATCCTGAAAATAATGTAACATTGTGAGGGGTAATGGATTTTGGGATTGCATGATTCTCTCATGTGAAATTACGAGTAATTTAAAGCAACATTCTGGTAGATTAACATGGTGGTGTTCGAATGAAAAACTTTCACTTTAAAATTTAGAAATATTCTGAGCTGCTTTGAACTGTTACAAATTTCAATTATATGTATTGGCCAAGCCATAGTAAATAAGATAACAAATAAAATATTTACTCATGTATAATGTGCACTTCTTTCCAAAATTTTTGCCTCCAAAAAGTGTGGTGAGTATTATGGACGGAATATTTTTTTAATGTTTACGGAACCCTATCATGTTATATATCGTTGTAAAGCTTGAATTCTACAGTTTCTGAATATGGCAACAGTATTCCATTAAGATGGCAACACAAATGTGCAATGCGGTTGAAATAAGCTCATCACAAAATGAAGGAACATTCTGATTTTTTTTTGTGGTACTTTGGATGAAAGAAAAGATAAGGAGAAAGAAAATAATAATTAAAATGTATTACTGGCCAAATAATATGACATATATGGTGTGTGTAAATGCCTTAATAGAAAAAAATCTTGTGCTGCTAACTGCTAGTTTGAGGGTCCTGAATGAGCATCCTATAAATGTTTCGTTAGTCATAGAAAAAGTATGTATTTTGAAGTTTTTTAGAAAAAGTAAAGAGGAAATGAGCAAAACCACTTATAAAAGTTTAAAGGCAACAGCTTTACGACCTACAACTAAGAAAGCCATTTCTTGAACCTGGGTTGTACTATGCATTATACACGAGATATAATTGCTTGTCACTTTTCCGTATCAAAAACTAGGGTGGGCATTATAGACGCACGAGCAAATACGACATTTCAACTGCAAATGGCAGTTCAAAAACAAGTACCTGTTTCTCTTGTTTCTCCTTCTCCTGCCTTTGTTTCTCTTCCTCAGCTTCCTTTGCCTTCCTCTGCTCCTCCTGCCATTCCTTTCGGATCCTCTCCTACAAAGATACATGAACTCAGAAACATAGATAATTCACATCAAAATACAAACTGTTGTCCCATGCAATTTAATTCAGTTTAGCTACATAAGAAATAGCACTACGGCAATGGTTAGATGTGTTAAAGTTATTGCAAAAAAAAACTCATTACGTTACAGTTACTTTAAAAATTACTATTCCATAATGGTATTACATATGTCATTTCAGTTTTGTAGATTGCTTTACACACATGAACTACTCCTTGTCCAAAACAAAACCAATTTATCTCTACGACAATTAGTTCTTGAGTTACGATTTTTGTTGTACTTCGAAGCAAGTTTGAAAAGCATGTGCTTGAAAAGGTGGCAGCTAAAATTGGAATACACCTGCACGAGGCTCCGGCCTCTAAAGGTTAAAAGTAATTAATTAATTCTTGCATCAGAGTGGCCTTCCTAAACGACTTTACATCTGCTGGCAACAGTATGAATAACTATGCATTACTTTCTAGAACAGGGATGGCCAAACCGTTGAAGGCAAGCTACCGGAAGCTCGCGGTGTTATTTCCGGTAGCTCGTGAGGGGTTTGGCTAGAATATACTGTAGATAAATACGGCAATATTTGAGTGGCAGAAAGATCTGCTTTTGCAGACAGATGGACATCTGGACAACTCGTTACAATATCTGTAACAACCCATTCACCAAACCTAACAAATATCGTGGATGAAAGTGAGTGTCATCCTTCTCATTAACATGGAAGAAGCAAGATGATAATGATTAGGGGCAAGTTTTTAAATTTTACTGTGTTTGTAAGAAAAGTGTACATGTTTTGAACTTTCTTTTAGAAATGACAGATTCTGTATGTTGCATAAAAATTAAAAATAATTTGATTTGATTTGATTTTTATTATTTAGTGTCGCTTTCATGCCAGTTTTGGCTAATGACGACGATGAGGATGAGCGATGATATGATGAAATTGATGAAGGGACACTCAAAAAGGAAACACATGCTCATATTGGGATTCGAACCCTAGGCACATGCAGATCTAGGTGCTGTAAAAATTATTACTTATGTCAAAGCTTTTATGAACCAAGAAAGATCATAACAAAATAAATCCACTCTTGGTAGGTTGTCATATATTTTCAAATGTGATAAGTAGCTCAGTGGCTCGGTGAGTTTGGAGACCTCTAGTCTAGAATATGGGCGACTCTTACCATATCTTGGCAGATTTCAAAATTTGGTTAGTAACAGTGAAAATACTTAATAATACTTATCATAATACACAAAGTACTCATCATTAAACAAAAAAAAAAAAAGGAAATTTTCTTCACACAAGTTGTATTTCTTAGAATTGAATTTGAAACTTCAGGTGCCATGGCAACCTGTATTTGTCTCGTTTAATGTCACCTTGGGAGTCAAGCCTGTTACTATTGAGCATATTCTTCTTGAATGTGCTAAATTTGCTTTCCTCAGGTAGACTTTTAATCTTCCCAACTGTTTGTCATCCCTGTTGGGAGATGACGACAGAGTTTTATCATGAAAACCACATGGAAAGAACGTGCTTTGTCCATTTTATAAATTTTACAGGAAGGCACTTTATTTCCATGTTGGCATGGTGATGAGCACTTTCTTTCACTGTATACACAATCAAAACCTCTTTGTAATGGATGGAAAAATCATGTTCTATTCTTTTGAAATTCTTAGTCAGAAAGACCCTTCACACACACCACTATCTGATAGCACCTTTTCCCCAATTTGGCTAAAAATGGACAAAGCATGTTGTTTCCCTGTGGTCTTCAAATGTTTTAAGCTTTCTTGTGAAGAGCCAGACTCTTTCGCTGTCTGTGAGGAAGCTTGTAGTTTATTCTGACTTTTTAATATGTTGTGTTTGTCTTGTGCAGGGCCCTTTACAACATTCCAATTTTAATTTTTCCCAAGGCACCTTATTTAAAATTTTTAATTAAAGAATTTTGGATAAGGGGATATTTCCCCGTATACTTTAAAGTGTGGAAAATGGCCTAAAGTGCCGACACATCCGAACATTTTAATTCAATTAATCAACGAAACTTGTGTTTTCTCTGTGATACTGAGATGACCTACAACAGGACTACCGCAGCTTAACCCCGTAAGAGATAATGAATAAGACATTAAGAGTAAACGAGAAGGACCATGAACATACCTCCTGTTCTGCTAGTTCCTTTTTCAAGCGAGCCTGCTTCTTCTTCCACGCTCTCCATCGTTCCTGGGCCAACCTCTCTTCTTCCCAAAAACTCGTCTCTTTCTCCATGTTGAGTCTTTCTTCTTCTTGTTCTGTAAACTTTTCTAACTCCTCCTCTTTTGCTAGCCATTCCTGGTATGATGGGGACTTCTCCCTTGTCTCTTGTTCTGAAATGGAAAAAAATTGTAGGGCCACATTCTTTCATAATTATGTATTTTTCCTTTTGTATGTAGCTAAAGAAAAATGACAAATGTAGGGATGTCAGAAGGGGATTGTATAAGTAATTTTAAATTGACTATCTAAGTCTCAAATCCCACCTAAATGTATCATAGGTGCAACTTGGGAGGGGTCACTTCCTCCCCCTCAATTTTCAAGCTTATTAAAATTTATAAGCTAATGGTAATTTTGTTAAGTTTTGGTTACCACGTATCTATAGGGTGTCCCAAAAGTAATGCACGATTTTAATTGTTCACTATTTTTTCCCTGCAAGGTTGGCAGCGTTCTGAGAGGTCACATGTTGTAGGAAAAATATTGCAGTTAGTCAATATGGAGTGCTACATGACGAAGGAGCAAGTGACAATCGTTGAAATTCGTTACAAGTATGGGAACTGTGGGCAAATTACTTGACATTTTCGATAGGAGAAGCGCCCCAAATGAAACAACTGTGCGACCTCACACCGTGCAATCTTTCTCTTCTGGGTATTCATTAAGTCCAAAGTTTATGCTGCGAAGATAACAACGATTCCTGAATTGAAAGCAGAAATTCAATGAGCTTTCGACGGCATTGAGCCACAGTTATGCGAAAAAGTGATTCAGAATATTGTAAACAGAATTCGAGTATCAAGTGCGTCGTGGAGGACATTTTGTCAGATATTCTCTTCCAAATTTAATGGGAATGTTCACTCTTTCATATAATGTAATAACTTTGCCAACTAATAAATATATGAAATGTTTTTTCTTTAAATTAAATCCTGCGTTACTTTTGGGACACCCTATATAAATAGAAACATTCGGTAAAGCCCAGGTGACCACATATCTGTAAATAGATAAGTTGTCATGTTCGTAGTTTTTACATCATAATGTCGCTATTATTCGCTGGAATTGTGATTTTTTTATATATATATATATTTTTTTTTACAGATATATGTCGGCATAAGGACTGTTGCACATCCCTGGAAATTTATTGTTATTCCATAGAAAAAATCGGAAAAATGGTGGCTTTCTTTGAAGAAAAAAAAAAGGATTTTTGTACACAATAAAAGCTGGAATGTTTGTTCCACGATAATAATGCAGACGTACTTGGAGTTAGGAAAAGTTTTCTGGTCTGTAGCAGCAAGTTCGTAAGTGCTTTCAGTGTTGGCAAAAGGGGAGCGGGAGCGGAAGTAAGGGGTGGAGGAAGGGGGGGTGGGGTTAAGAAAGGATGTATTCTGCTGAACAATGACCACAAAGTGCATGGGCAGAAAGAGAAAGCCTTCGAGTAAAGTGTTCATCATGTGACACTCAATGTGCATAAATTGTATATAGTCCGAATCTATGGTTCATTCTGCGTATAACGGTACTTCATTCATCCATCTAGCGCAATTAGTCTTTGATCTAGTCATCTAAATTAAACTCTGCATTTTGCTAAAAATCGGCCCGGTCACGGTGGGATTGCCTTCAAAATGGGCTCGGTAATCCAAAGGGCTCAGCTGGACATCAGGCCAACTGTTTTTGAATTTTCCTCTCCTTTCAAAAAAAAAAAAATGTCATATTCTAAAATTTGAAAAATTACATATGCCTGGAATTTTCTCTTAGAGTATTCACATGAATCTTCATGTAGTTTGCTTTCACTCGTCTAGATACTCTCAATAGTTTCGTGGCTACGTAAGTCTATTAAACTATTGATAACATCTAGACAACAGAGAAAGCAAACCACACAGATATTCACGTGAATGCTCTAGAAGGAATTCTAAACACACATAACATTTCAGATTTTGGAATATCAGGGTTGCTACGATTTTTTTATTATAAAATTCCCTGACATTTCCAGGTATTTCCAATTTTCTAATCTATGTGATATAAGGAATCAAATTAATTTTGTAAGCATTAAAAGCACAAAAGATAATTATATTTGACATAAAGCTTTACTGGCAACAAATTTATACTTTAGGGTGGTGGTTCCTAAAGTGTGTGCTGCAGCACCCTGGTGTATCGTGGCTGGCTTACAGGGGCACCACGAAATATTCCAATATTTATTGGATATTGATATGATCGTTGAAAGCGGCCCCGGCACCCACCCAGCGTCGAATAACATGGGTACCTGGGGGAAACCCTGGGGGGTAAAGGCGGTCAGGGGCATGATGCTGATCACATCACCCCCACTCACGACCGGATCAAGAAAGTGTGGGACGTTACCCCCACACCCCCTATACGCCTTCATGGCGTGGTGTTAAGCACAGGGGAGCACTTTACTTTTTTTTTACTTTTTTGTTCCAAATATTTGCTTATTTAGTACTTTTTACATATAAAATGTTTCTCAATTTGAAATGCGTGTTTATTTTATAACTTAAGGCAAGCAACCTGTGCACTAACTTAGCGTGGCATGTGTTATATAGGTATACATTTTGACTTACGCACCACGGAAAAAATCTTGAAACAATAAGGGTGCCGTGAAACGAAAAAGTTTGGAAACCCCTGCTTTAGGAAATTCCTGTACAAGGCTTTACACTATGTTAATAAACACAAATAGAAACACATGTGATAATAATGAACAAAAATTAACAACAGAAGATTGAAAGGTGAATAATAATATATACCTATTAACATAAAGACAAACACAATTGTTACCAAAAATATACCAAATGTTATAATTTCTAGCCTCCACATACAAGTAGAGCACATACAACACATCTCTGTTATTTAACATACCTCTAGTCACATGTGGTTTTGTTAACTGTTTTGCAAGTGATTTAATTAAATAGTCACTCTTTCCTGACATGCACGAGTTGCCAAATGAATTATTCATTACTTGACAAGTTAAATGATCAGTAGTGCATGCAAAACGTAATATAGAAAAAATAACATACCCCTATAACAACTTTGTCAGTATATTTTAAACTCAGTATCGGCACAATAGGTAACTATGGTGCTATGTTGAAAAGGGTAATTTAAAATTTACATATACAGATAACTTTATAATTATTATATTGATAAAAATAAAAAAAAACTAGAAACAACAAAAATTACAATAGCATCAAATTATGCAATTACTTGAAAGAACATTTATATGAAGAAAACACTTCTTTACTGTTTCCTTGCGAGGCAGAGCAAGTCCTTCTCTAAATATTTGGGCATGCGTCAGTTCTACATCTGAGCACACTCAACATGTCAGATTCCTCAATCAGGTCCACAAGATGGCTTCCTTCAATTTTCAAAACTTCATATTTGGCTTGTTCACATCCAAAATGCAGAAAATATTACACTCACTTAGTCTTATTTCTCATAACATTTCATTTTAGATAATGCAATATTCATTTACTAGCTAGTTAATGCAGATGCCAGCAGATAATAATTTCCTGCTCCCAATTATTAAACTAGGCACTTTACACCAGTTCCAAATCTTTTCTTTTTCGTTTTACAGATTATTCCATTATAAAAGCATTTCCAAGCTTCTGTTATCAACAAAATGTCTCTATATAGTTTAAACAAACTATTAAAGATTAACTTATCAAGTATAATCTCTCAAAATATCCAGATTTTTAATGATATCAAACCTTCACCAATAGTCACATTTTTACTTATGTCCCATCTATCTTGAGATCTCATTTAAAGTCACAGACAACTAGTATTAGAGCAACTAGTTCAAGCCAGATTTTTTAGTATGTGTTATCTTCAATTGTTTTTGTTTTATATTTTTGTCCATAAGTGCTTAACAGCTTGAATGTTTGTGTTGTAAATGTACATATTTGCTCTGTTACAGCTATTTTACTATGTATATCACAATATACTTATCTAATGATTACAATTACCATTTTTTGAATGTTGATATAAAATACCAAGTATGACATCATATTAGACATTGAACAATTTTAAAGAGTTGACCTTTGTATATAAACCTTGATGTCAATGCAAATGTACATAATTTCAATAAATTTAATTATAAATTTGAATGTAACTTATCTTGCTTGCCTGAAAGAACACATATGATTGAAGATATTTGTTTTTTCATATTGTCAGTCAAAAATAACTGTTATGAATATGAATTCAGAATATTGCACAATTTGATAATTTTGTCATGATATACGAATTGGCTTTTTTAAACATCATATTTAATGAAATTAGTTTAAATAGTAATTTCAGCCACTTCATTGCATTATATGAATAAAATTTTGAGCAATCATATGACTAAATTATTATAGATATAGCACAAATGTGGAACTTTGGACTTAGCCTAACCATTTTCAAATGTAGTTATGACAATGTATTATTTTTATTGTCATACCCCAGTGGGTCATTCCACGTCAATTCATCCAGGCCATGTCACCCACCATCCCCGATTTTGATGAAATTCGGTATGCTTATAGAACTTTTGATGCTGATTACAAAAATGAATACTTTTTTAAAATTGGTCAAGGGGTTCAGAAGTTACGCGCTTTTTAAGATCTCCGTGTACGCCACATCCGGCTCCACTTTGAATGACACGCATTAGGTTATAAACGATCAGATCTTCCCTCGGGTTTGCCGTAGCGACGCACAACGGGGAGAGGCGAAAGGGATGGCATGAGACTCTTTATGAAAGTTTACGTAGGTGTTAACCCTTTCCCCACCTCGCCGCCGTGAGCACTATAATTTGTTCATAAAAAAAAACAATTAGTACAATAATATTTATACAAATATTGAATTTATTATTTCTGCGTTGTTAAAAGAAAATATGATTAAATGATTGTGAACATTATAAGTATATACTTTTGCTTCTTGTTGTATTTACAGTTCCGTCTTAGTTATTAGAGGCCTCTACTATTTGTTTTACTTATCCCATGCACACACACACTAACTAAGTCCCGGCGCCTTTCGTTGGGGCCCTTATTCACTGCACTCTCACCTGCATATTCCTTCTAAGCTAGTCCAGTCCTCTTCTTTTACGCACTTTCCTTCTGCGGCTTCATTCTTTCACTATGTCCAATCCTTTCCTAAGATCCTTGCTTCGATATTACACATGTCAAAAAAAAATCCTTATCCGCACTATTTGCACAATGCACACTCGCACACTCTCTACAGGCTGTTTTACTATGTCCTTCTACTCCACCATATTATATCTTTGTTATCTTTCTATAGACTCTCTCCTCGAAGAGAGAGAAAAAAACGTAAAAAAAAACTTCCCCCTTCTCCCTCCTGGGGTGGTTCTTGGACTGACCGGCAGAGGGGGTGTCCAACAAGAGTCCTTTTTGGTCAGTCACATGAGGTGCTGCCCTCTTGCGTATTTTGTTACACTACATGTTAAAATTCCACATTTAGCTGCCCGTAATCTGTTATGGACCGTATATGAGGGTACACTGGTAGTACTGGACCTCAACTAATCCCTAACTATAACCCAAATACCCCAGGAGAATAGGAATAGATTAATGTTGAATATAAACCCAAGAAAAAAATATATATATATAATTATAATACGAAATTTCTACCCGCACCTTCTCGCCAGAGTCCTCCATGACCGGATCGCATATACTCCAGAGAAGAGTGCAAACTACACACGAAACACATACAAAAAAATAATATGTATATTATTATTGAAAAGGAAATAAAAGAAATACTAAAGTGGTGGTTGCCTCACATCCCCCCTACGTAATCATACAGTAGGGCAAGCCCTCTACAGTATGATTTCGTACTCCTTGTAATTTAATAAATGATTATTCTTATTATTATTATTTTTAGGGGGACATAGCCCCTGCTACCTATAAGACTACGCCATAATAACTAATTAGAAATATAGATGCAAATTGATATTACAACATTATATTACACACATAAACAAGATTATAACACTAATATTCTTTAAAATTGTGAACTTTACTTTGTTTCCTATTTTTTTTCTTTCTTTTTTTCAATGCCAGCAGCACAACACGGTCTCTTGTATGACCAGATCTTCTCACCACGACCCTCTTTGGCTTTCTCCGGCTGTTTCCTGGGCCGTGACGTAGGGCTTTAAATGGCTGCTGTTATAAACCCCGCCGTCTTTGTCGTTTCTTATGTCCCACAGCTGATAGGAATTAATTCTTACAACATTTCTGACCGAAAATGGCCCTTCGTACAACTGGGCGAACTTCTTAAAGACCCCTTTTGCAACCTCCGAGGACACGTTGGTCTTGCGGAGAACTAGATCACCAGGTTTGTAGGATATTGTATGATGTTTGTCATATATTCTCTTTCTTCTCTCTGCTTCTAGTTGTATGTTCTCTTTAACTTTCAGAAGTTTATACTCATATGGAGGGGAAGCGTTCAGCTGAGGCAAGTGAAACAGCTTCGTGAGATTCTGATCAGGTTTCCGGTTGAAAAATATTTCATACGGAGATGCTTTTGTGCTATTATTTTCCATTGTGCACACATACACGTCAGCCTTAGTCACTTGAGGTTTCGCTTCCTTAGAGTTCATGTTTTTCTTCAAACTATCATTTACATAACCCCTTAACGATTTTATCTCAGCCTCGTCACAACATATAGGCTCCTTGCATTCATAAGATAGAAAAAGGGTCGGCACCCCGTCGGCTATTTGCACCTCTTCCTGCGACAAGAATTTAATTTCAACACATTGTTGCTCTATTGTCATCGCTACAATGCTTCGATCATAATCAATGACAGCTCGACACGCCTTCAAGAAATCTGATCCTAATAGTATTGGTTTCACTAAATTTCGAATTACAAGACACACGACATCAGTGGTCACTTCCCCAAATGACATCGGAACGTATGCTTGCGTCACCACCTTTGATGCTTTGTTGCCGAAGGCTGATATTACCTTGATGCTCCCTACGCTTAACTGAGGGATATCAGGCTTCCATTTTACTATTTCTAACCACACTTCTTCTGATAAACAAGTGACCATAGACCCTGAGTCGGCCAATGCTTGATAATGGCTTCCACCTATACCAACTGAAATAATAGGCATTCTTAGCACCTCGCTTTTCGAAACTTCATTTTCATTCTGAATGAGCTGGTCAAATATCGAACAAACAACGTCTCCATTTCCATTGTTATTGTGGTTAATATTTACTGCATCTCTTGTATAAACTTGCATTACTTTAGTTTCATATTCATCCTCACAATTTGTATTTTCTTCCCCAGATAAATCAAAAGATCCATTTATCGCAGTCCGGTTTCGTAGGTGTCTTTCCGAATTTCGGATATTTCCCTTTTGTCATGCTTCATTAGTGGAGGGACAGTCTTCCTCATTTTGCCTTACCACGGAAACACTGTTGGCAGAAAAGAACCGCGAGCTCTGTTGTCCGCGATGCGCCTCTTCCTCCCCCCTAGACCCGTGGTTGCCACCATTACGTCTGCCGTAGCTCCCCCCTCCTCGGCCTTGCTGCGTGAAGGGTCTGGGGCCCTGAGGCTGTTGCCTCTCGAACCTGTTGACATTCCTCTCATTGTCGCGAGAATAACTCGCACTTGGGCTGACGTAATTATTCCGTCTGTCTCTATCAGTTTCTCCGCCACGCACAGAATTTACCTGTCTCATCCTCGCTCTATTGTTTGGTTGAAAAGTTGCAGCATGCGACGTTTCTTGTATTTCCTTAAGAAGGTTAATTAGCTGCTTAGAGGTGTCGACCGGTGACCCAATGAGGCACCTCTGAGCGTACGCAGGCAATTGCTTTATAGCCATTTTAGCTAACATCCTGTCATCGAGCGGCGAAGGTAATATTGCGTTCTTCTGGACAAGGGTCATAACATATTCACATAAAGATTTCCCGTCGGCTGGATTGTATCGAGAAGTAAAGAGCTCAGCACGCAGTCTCAGGAGTCTCTCTTCACTCAGGTACTCTTGAGAAAAACAACTTTCAAACCCCTTGTAATCCGTAATATTGCCTTTGTGGATAGTAAACCAATTAGCAGCCGCGTTTCTCAACGACAGCCCAGCGACCTGGGCTTGTTGCTCATATGGTACCTGAGACAACGCTAAATATGTCCTCATTTCTTGCATGTAATTGTGCGTTTTTAATTCATCCTCAGTTCCATGATAGGTGGGCAATTTCAAATCTCTATGTAAGTATGCATTATTGCCATGGTTAGAGGGTGTAACTGAGCTTGGCCGTGAACTTTGCCTCTCACCTTTATCTATGAAAGTATCTAACCGTCGAGTGACCGCGGAGATAGCCGATTCTGTATCCTTTCTTACAGATATGATGTCTCTTTTAAGGCCCGACACTTCCTCTCTCAACAAAGCAACCTCTTGATGGAATGCGTCATACTGCTGCTGCAGTGCGTTGTTGAATTCTGCCATCGCTGCTTGTATTACATTTTCTGCAGTTTTCTCACAGTCACCTCCTGTGTGGATGCGTATATCCTCCGTTCTATTATTGTGCAGAGTGGTGACCCTTTCCTCTAATTTATTTGCCCTATCGCTTACGCAATCTATTCTGGAGCCAGTGATCTGATTAATCTCAATGAATTCGCTCTCAAGCTGACCCATCCTTTCCTCAATACCCCTATTGGATTGGGACAAATCTTTAAAATTTTTCTTCACTTCCCCTTTTAGTTCTTGGTGACCTTTTTCCAAGCGTTTTACATCATCTTTTAAATTGTTATGATTTTTCTGAAGCTCTTCATGATTTTTTTCTAACCTCTTTCGTGTTTCCTGCTGATCTTTTTTCATTTCTTCCAGGGTACCTTGGACATTTTGGAGTAAGGCAAAAATTTCTTCATTAGTTATCTGGCCTCCCCCCAAGGAATTACCACCGACAGATTTATGAAACGCCCCTGTACATTTAGCACTGTTCTCTGGACTTAGCGTTCCCTCCATAGTGGCATCTTTAGGAGGACCCTTTAGAGAAGGAATAAAACTAGATGTGATATTATCACGCGTACGCCTCCCCATAATGCTAGTCGTGAATCTATTTCTTTTCTCACTTTAAACAAAACACTAACAGCAACACAAATTTAGAAATACCCCACAAAAAATAAAATTGCTTAAGTCCTGAAATAAAGATTTAAAATTACCTATAAGATTTACTTTCTATTCTACACTACAGCATGCATCCTCACATACGATCCATGGCAAATACAACGGAACTGGCATTTTGATTTTCATCCTTTCAGATTTAAAACTGTGTTACTAATCTTTTGTTTCCTTCTTTTGATTTTTCTCTACAGCTTACGTGGATTCGCGCCACGCTATTGGGCGCCATGTGACGCACAACGGGGAGAGGCGAAAGGGATGGCATGAGACTCTTTATGAAAGTTTACGTAGGTGTTAACCCTTTCCCCACCTCGCCGCCGTGAGCACTATAATTTGTTCATAAAAAAAAACAATTAGTACAATAATATTTATACAAATATTGAATTTATTATTTCTGCGTTGTTAAAAGAAAATATGATTAAATGATTGTGAACATTATAAGTATATACTTTTGCTTCTTGTTGTATTTACAGTTCCGTCTTAGTTATTAGAGGCCTCTACTATTTGTTTTACTTATCCCATGCACACACACTCTAACTAAGTCCCGGCGCCTTTCGTTGGGGCCCTTATTCACTGCACTCTCACCTGCATATTCCTTCTAAGCTAGTCCAGTCCTCTTCTTTTACGCACTTTCCTTCTGCGGCTTCATTCTTTCACTATGTCCAATCCTTTCCTAAGATCCTTGCTTCGATATTACACATGTCAAAAAAAATCCTTATCCGCACTATTTGCACAATGCACACTCGCACACTCTCTACAGGCTGTTTTACTATGTCCTTCTACTCCGCCATATTATATCTTTGTTGTCTTTCTATAGACTCTCTCCTCGAAGAGAGAGAAAAAAACGTAAAAAAAACTTCCCCCCTTCTCCCTCCTGGGGTGGTTCTTGGACTGACCGGCAGAGGGGGTGTCCAACAAGAGTCCTTTTTGGTCAGTCACATGAGGTGCTGCCCTCTTGCGTATTTTGTTACACTACATGTTAAAATTCCACATTTAGCTGCCCGTAATCTGTTATGGACCGTATATGAGGGTACACTGGTAGTACTGGACCTCAACTAATCCCTAACTATAACCCAAATACCCCAGGAGAATAGGAATAGATTAATGTTGAATATAAACCCAAGAAAAAAATATATATATATAATTATAATACGAAATTTCTACCCGCAACTTCTCGCCAGAGTCCTCCATGACCGGATCGCTTGTACTCCAGAGAAGAGTGCAAACTACACACGAAACACATACAAAAAAATAATATGTATATTATTATTGAAAAAGAAATAAAAGAAATACTAAAGTGGTGGTTGCCTCACAGCCGTAGAAACTTCAAGTTTGTTTTCTTTTGTTCAGAATAGTATAAGCTTTCATTTAAATAACGTTTCAGATGAATGCATCAATAAACATGTATTTTTATATATAGTTTTTATGTATTTTTTTAGAAAAATAAATGACTAACTTCAAGAGCAAATTTCATGCAATGCCCCCCCTTCAATTTCCCCCCAATTTTATATGTAGGTAGCTCAGAGTGTGTACTAATGCCTGATGAAAAAATTGGGATGGGCGGTTCAGAGACAGGGTGATAAAAAAATCATTTGCATAAAATGACATTAAAAGTAAATCTTATTAAAAATGCTTATGTATTTAGCACAAAGCCTGAAGTACAATATGTTTCAAGTTACAATATTCAAAATTTATGTTCACTAAGCATAGGCGTAACCTGGCGGGGGCAAAGGGAAGCACTTGCCCCCCCCAAAAAAAAAATTTATAAGTTAAATATATTTTGTGATCCTCCTGGCACTTGAGGAACAAACGAATAAAGAGTAATAATTGTGATTTTTCAAATGTATTTATCAAATAATCCTGGACACTATTTTTATGTGATGGAAAACTTTGCAATTATCTCAACCCGAAGAAAGTTTCCAAGTGACCCATTAAGATAGTACCTAAAAATTGTACTCTATGCATTGCCAAAATTTCATGTACTATAAATTGTGCCGTTCACATTTTAGATGGATATTTTGACCATTTCAAACACACTAAAGTATTTGACTTATCACTAAGTACATATGTCCATCCATTTGTGTTGTTAATGTCCACTGGACACAGCATACTTTTTGGCCAGTAGTGGGAAGTTGATGGACAAAGTGGATGCAAGAATTTAATAGCTGCATTTCCATTTTCACATGGACTTTTGAAGCAATCCTACAAACAAGTTTGAGTCACGCACACACATGCTACTACATAACTGCTCACTGTTGGAATTCGAAAGCCACTTCTTCACAAAAGTCAAACCATACAGTTATACAAAACATATCACATCAGCACTTACTATTTTGGCTCTGACTGTTAAACAACTAGTGTTTCGAAGTAACTAGTTACAAAGTTACAAGTACAGTTACTTTTTTATTTAGGAATTCTAACTGTAACTAGCTACTTTTAAAAGTAAGTACCTGTAACGTTAACAACGGTAACAGAGTTATTTTTTGTAGTAGGGAAATAGCTAAATTGGACAATTCTGTTCCAGACTATAAAAATAAAATATGTACCTTCTCCGGATGCTACGTGAAAGGATTTACTTGGAATTGCTGGCAAGGAAGCTATAATTTGTTGCATGCTAAATTTAGAACATCCACGCTTTACTGTAATTCATTTCTAATTGTATGTGAAAACTCCATTGTTTTTGGTAGACTCCTGCGTTCGTTTGGAATGTTGTTGTTCAGCTAGGAAAAAGTCATTGTCGAGGGAGTGGATCTTTGGATATTGTTGACCTTGGAATGGAGGAGAAAGAAATAGGTGCAAGTGGAATCAATGACACCATATTCAAAATACCGTAGTCAGCATACAAATGATTTTTAATTATAATCGTTCAAGCAAAGTTGACTGTGCTTTCCATCATTTATTAGCAGTAATAATGTAAATATATGAATATTATGTACTACAAACATAAGTAAAACATGGAAGTCTTCTTGATTATTGATTTTGTGTAACGTTTACACAAATCAATGATCATTAACAGTACGTTACTGTTACAGTAACTGTAAAAGAAACTCAGTTACTTTCAAAGTACCAGTAACAATAACTGAGTAACTGTTTTAATGATTGACTGTAACTCAGTTACTTGTAAAAAGTAACTTACAGAACCTGTAAATTCAAAATAGTGCATACTTCCTGGTACCAGTGGCGTACGCAAGGGGGGGGTTACCGGGTTTAAACCCCCCCCTTGAGCTTTTGAAATATTATGGAAAATGCTGTAGAAAAAAATTAAGAAATGGCTAATTTATCACAGTCAAAGATCTGCGACAGTAATAATAATAATAATAATAATAATAATAATAATTTGAATTATTATTCCCATGCAGAATGAAGAAAAACAAACATTCCAAACACAATCTAAGCGGCCGCAAAGTTCAATTTTGCAATTTTTTTTGCAAAAAGTCGCGCAGTGACTCGCGAGAATTGTGAAAATTCCTTACTTCGTCCTTATTGCAAACGTTCTTCCCGGTACTGATTTCACATCACCTTGGGAACTCTCAAGTGATGCTGAGTCTATATCCACATCATTAAACAATGTTGAAGAAGTGCTTTGTGAATCACCTAGAAGTGATAAATGTGTTGGAATGTCTATAAACTTACTTTTCAACGAAAACATAGACTCAGTGGAATTTAGCAACATGTATTCTCGCACTTCATCATCATCCTGGGTGAGTTCCATAGGTAAAGGTAATGTAAATTCCCCCGTGCATATAGCAGCGTGCCATGAAGGCACACGTAGTGGTGTGGTGGGCCCCAAAGATTCTCGAACTAATTTGCATGTGATGTAATCAGCACCATGCTCCGGCAGCCTTCATCCCCCAGGGTTGCTCTCAGGTACCTATTGCTATGAGGCTGGGTGCGGAGACAAGGCTGGATAAATTCCAACCAATTCCGGGAATCGAACCCGGATCTCCCACGAAGTTGTCAGACTAGACCAGCGCGGCTCCTTGAATGAGTTTCATATTTCGATTATTTCAATAAATTTAATATATTTGCTTGTTTTTATGGATTTTCTCTTTTTTTTTTAGAGAATTTTTTTGTAACAAAGAAACAAAAGAAATGTAATTTTGTTCTATTTCTTTCATAAATAGCAGCTGCATTAGTAGTAATTATTAGTAGTAATTAAATTAATTAATTATAAGAATTATTAATTAATTAATTATTATTATTATTATTAATTAAAGTATAATAAAACAATGGTACTGTGAATTTGTAGAAAGTTTTCGAAATAACACCCCCCTTGATGAAATCCTGCGTACGCTACTGCCTGGTACTGTTGTAGTGCTTTGCAATCGCTGACACGTTGTACTGTGGGTTGTTGTCATTTCACCCTAGATGATTACTAAGAAATTTATGCCTTGAATACTATTTCTACATAATTGCCGTACTTGTAAAGACTTCTATAGTATAAAGCAACAAGTATTTTTACTGTTCCAAGCATCCCGTCAGAAGAATATTTTCTGTGGTATGTGGCGCAAAAGCTCTATTTGAAAAAACTTCAATCAGCACAAATGTGTAGTATTAATTCTTACTTCATATTATGTATCCCCATAAGAGTAGCCAAAAAAGAACTTCCATATTGAGATAAAATGCACAAAAAGAATGTTCTCGAAGATAAATTTGCTAAACTTGGGAATGTTAATAATAATTATATAATATATAAAATTTTAAAAAATGATACAAAAACTTAGATACAGTGGAACCTCAATTTTACATTAACCAGGAGACCAAGCTGAAAAAACTTAATACGCGAGAAAATATAAAATCTTGGAAAATTTTTAACCAGACTATTAAGATTGAATGCAAAATGAAGGAAAATGTAAAATCGAGGAACTTAAATCGGGGTTCCACTGTAATTATTACTTGCAAATTTTAAATTAATCTATAAATTTTGGAGGGGGCAAGTGCTTCCCTTTGCCCCCGCCAGGTTACGCCTATGCTTAGTGAACATAAATTTTGAATATTGTAACTTGAAACATATTGTACTTCAGGCTTTGTGCTAAATACATAAGCATTTTTAATAAGATTTACTTTTAATGTCATTTTATGCAAATGATTTTTTTATCACCCTGTCTCTGAACCGCCCATCCCAATTTTTTCATCAGGCATTAGTACACACTCTGAGCTACCTACATATAAAATTGGGGGGAAATTGAAGGGGGGGCATTGCATGAAATTTGCTCTTGAAGTTAGTCATTTATTTTCCTAAAAAATTACATAAAACTATATATAAAAATACATGTTTATTGATGCATTCATCTGAAACATTATTTAAATGAAAGCTTATACTATTCTGAACAAAAGAAAAAACTTGAAGTTTCTACGGCAAACCCGAGGGAAGATCTGATCGTTTATAACCTAATGCGTGTCATTCAAAGTGGAGCCGGATGTGGCGTACACGGAGAACTTAAAAAACACGTAACTTCTGAACCCCTTGACCAATTTTAAAAAAGTTGTCATTTTTGAAATCAGCATCAAAAGTTCTATAAGCATACCGAATTTCATCAAAATCGTGGATGGTGGGTGACATTTTCACAAAATTCTGGATGATTTGACATGGAATGACCCCAGTATGAAATTATAGAAGTTCATGTTGTGGTTACTCACTTCCACGAACATAACCACCACCAATGGTGCAGTGGTAGCATCGTCACCTTGCAATAAAGGGGTCCCACGTTCGATACCCGGTGGAGGCACATAGTGGTTCGGATCCCACTTTAAGCTGTAGGTCCAGTCCCAATTAGTCTTACTGTACATAAAGTGGGCTTAAGACACCAAATCAATCAATCACAACCACCACGTGTAACAGTCAATATAATCAACTGACAGAAAGGTACCCAGTTGTGTTGCTTTGATGGGTGATGGATATCCATATCGTGATATCATCGATATATCATCTCCATGATATATATTGCCAAATATTGTGATGATATATTGCCGACACAATATATGTTACCAAATATCGTGATGATATATCACCGACATGATATATATCGCCAAAATATAATGACGATATATTGCCCACTCAACATATATCACCAAATATCATGATGATATATCGTTGACACGATATATATTGCCAAATATCGTGATGATATATCACTGATAGAGAAGGTACCCTAAGATGGGGACCTCGTTATACAAATATTTACAATATATCACAAAATATCATGACAATATATAATCTAGTTGATATCACCTGGATGATATATATCGCCATACTCTAATGTAGAATATGAAAAAAGCTGGGGAAGAAATTATGCCACATACAAGGTTACAGGTTAATATTCTGGTTTAATTCTTGAATATTTTGAAGGAAAACTGGTAAATTGATGCTTACAGTTGAAAAAGACACTCACGATTAATATAGGGTGTTTTTTTTAGAGTGATAGAACTTTGAATTGAAATAAAACACATAAAAAAATAAGTTTGAAGCCAATTCTGTTTTCATTTCAAAGATAACTTTCTGACATTTACTTTTTGAAAATAATTTCCTGCATATTTCCACCACGACTAGCTGTGATGAACAGGATTCGATCAGTCCAATTTTGAACCACTTTTTCAAGTAATTGGGGACGTATGCCGTTAATAACACGAGTTATGTTGGCTTCCAAAGCGTCAATTGTTGCTGGTTTATCAGCATAAACCAGAGACTTTAGATATCCCAAAGGAAATAATCCAGTGGCGTTAGGTCCCATGATCTTGTGAGGTCAATTCACTGACAGCACCGATATTTCCGAAGTGCTCTATACGTTTGGCGAACAGAACATTGATTTTGGAAATATATTTCCACAATATGTAAACGTTGTTGCGGCGTCAGTCTTTCCATGATCATTTGCCAATGCTCACTGATATGAAATGACAAAACAACATGTCATCAAAACAAAACAAATGACAGCTATCCCTATCGAAAGTTCTATCACTGTTAAAAAAAACACCCTTTATTAATTAATCAGTATTTTGAACAGCTTTTTAACTGTTACAATTTTCAAGCATCGGTATCAATGGAATTGGTGTGATTATCAGTTTAAAGTGGAATGAGCTTAGTCCTAATTAAAAGTCTAGGCTATTGGTTCCCAAACTGTGCACCGTGGTGCCGTGGCTGGCTTACAGATACGCCGGGAAATGTTCCAATAATTTCAGGGAAATGTTATGATTGTTCCAAATATGTGCTTATTTAGTACTTTTTAAACACAAAACGTTTCTGAATTTGAAATATGTGTTAATTTGTTAACTTCAGGCAAGCAACCTAACATCACTAACTAAGCGTTGAAAGTGTTAGATGGGCCTACATTCTGACTTGGGCACCGCGGAAATGTCTTGAAACACTAATGGCGCCGTGAAACGAAAAACTTTGGGAACCCTTGGTCTATGCAATTCGTCATGAGTCTATTCAAACAAAAAGTCAACTTTCTGTATTACGTCAAGGATATTGCATTTCTTCTTCCCAGCACCTCACAATAATCATTTTTGCATCTAGTACACTATGACTGGCCTAAACAAAAAAATTCCAGGCACAAAGTAACCAAGTATACTTTTATCTCATCTGAGGAACGAATCATCCCTCCAGGGGATTCAATACATACAGGGTGGAACATAAAAAGTTACCTAGGACAGTAGTATGGAGTAAATGCACATAATACAAAAAAAAAAAAATAATAATAATAAACTTACGCAAAATGTTTAAAGGAGTTTTAGGCCCTATAGAATTTCAGTGGTACTGTGTACATGAAATGCAAAGATCTCTATATAGCACATGTCTATAATGTAGAAAAGAGAAGAAATATGGAACTAGAAATTCTTTCCCTGGTAATGACTCACCATTTTAAACATTGAAAGTGGCTCTCCTCGGCTGCTTCAATACACAGCTGTTCATGTTCTTGTGCACATGGTGTAAAAATTTTTACAGCCATGTAAATTTGCAGAATACATGGTACTGCATCGCAGCGAACCCTCTCCGTGAGCATGAGCAACCACTCCATGAACAAAAACAGTGTTTAGTGTGGACATAATAGGAACAAAATTTTTCAACAGTAACATCCACACTATAGTTGCCAGCTTTTTTTGAATGGGTGATTTTGTCTGATAAAAAGCCAGCTTTTTTCATAAAAAAACTGAAATTTTGGCTTTTTACTAATTGCAAATAACCTGTTTCATTTGCTGTGTCAGTTAAGAGTTTGCAGGCTCGTAATGTCATATTTTGGAATTAGCAGAAATGATTTTGCTTGGTGTAGCAGTCAGGAGACAAATATTGGCCATTTCTTCTAGTTAATAATTTGTTATTAATATGCATGAGGCTTCACTCATTGCAGAAGAACACTGGAAGAGACTACGAGAATGGTAACATAGACTCACTATGAAGTTCCTTATTTCACAAGTGAGGTAAGCAACCACCTTTTAGTCCTACCGAAGAGATCAAGAATCTTTGTACAAAGGTGGAATATATAAATAAAATTTGACAACAGCTTATTTTAAAAATAATAAATTGCTTGTTTTACAGTTAAATTGTAATATTCAAACAATATAATATTATTCACAATCTTCATCATATCACTGTTTCTTTATGCTTTTGTTAAATCATTTCTGTTGTTATAACTGTATTATTATTGAAATTAGAAATAAATGTCTGATGAAGGGAGCATGTGTTCTTCCAAAACATAACCGCAAAAAATGTGTTTATGTGCTTGTAAGAACCATAAACTGCAAGAAAAATAATTCTACAATGCAAGCAACAAGTACATACAAGAAGAATTATAATTATTAATGCTGTTATCAGCAGAGCCATCTCTAAGAAGGCCACTCCATGCTATGAAGGCACATTTAGGGGATGTGGAGGTAGGGCCCTACATATTCTCGATCTTGGTCATTTTTGGAGGTGATATGATCAGCACCATGCTTTAACCACCTTTACCCTCCAAGGTTGCTCCCAAACGCCTAATGACTTGAGGCTGGGTGAGGCCTGGAGCCGCTTTATGTGGGGACAAGGCCGAGAAAATTCTGACCTTGGATCACCCACCCCACAAGAAATAATTACTTTTAATCCAATTAATTAATTAATTAAATGTTTTAAGATCACATTTCAAAATTTGTAGCTTATTTTAGCTGGATTCATGGCCTTCTGAGCCCTTACTGGACTATTTGATGCCATGTGTATCAAAATATAATTTGGTGAGCACAGCCATGTATTGACGCACCACAGAACCACTTTCCATCTTATATGATGGAGAATCATTACATCTTTGCCTTTGCTTTTATATCTGTTATATTTGAATTAACCCTATGCTACTGATGCAGGCTACTTCGTGTACCATCATGTACTACCAATTTCTTACTGAACCACTCACCTTTTCTGATTATTTCATCTCTCTCCTTGGCCCTTCTTTGTCTTATCTTCTTCCTTCTCAATTTCTTTGCCAATTTTCTCCATTCTTTATGTCTAGAGAAGATATAATCAGGAATAAATAAAGCATTACACATACACCCACGCAAATACATACATAGGCTATACATATAAACACATGCATACATAGCATGGGTGTCATGAAGAAGGAACAGAATAACTGAAGTAAAATAAATGAAGTGCAAAAATGTAGGACCCACACAGAATGTAATACTCCTTCATATTTACGTCATGTGACAAATTAGCAGCAACAGTCTGTATCTGAATACGTTCCTGAATTCTTCATCTTCAGGGTGGACAGAAAAAAAATTACTTATCAGCTGTATGAAAATAGGTGTACACTGACATGGGCTTTATACACGCCAACAACTGAAGAAAGCATGCATGTCAGGCCAGGCCAGCTGTAGCTCATGCACAATTTAAACACGAAAATAGCTCACAAGCTAGCTTCACCACCTGGTAAACATAGTCACTCCCTTCATATATTTTACTTCACGTTTTGGTAAAATTTAAGTATCCCCGAAATGGATTTCTTCAATTTTACAGGAGAAAGTACTTACTGAAAAGAGTTTCTGTACGTGGAAATGTGGTTGACATTTGGGTGTACTACGACGAAGTCACCCCTTACACTCCTATCAAACAGGTGCATCATTTTATTTTTATAAAAGAAATAGAAGATAGGGCAAATATGCGATATCGCCCGAACGGATTTCTTCAAATTTACAGGAGAAACGGTAAGAATTTACAATATAGAGAAAGTCTCCAATTTCGTTAATTTTCGGTATACTAACTAATTTTGGCCTCCTAATCACGAATCTGTTGTAAAAAACCGGGGGTCACGTCTGGAAATTGTACATTTTGATGAAAAATTGTTTGTTAGCGCCAAAAACCATCCACGGGTAGCCCCACAAACCATTCACGTTAGCCCCAAAAACCATCCACGGGTAGCCCCTCAAACCATCCACGGGTAGCCCCACAAACCATTGACGTTAGCCCCAAAAACCATCCACGGGTAGCCCCACGAACCATTCACACGAGGTTAGGTTAGGCCTGTTAGGTTAGGTTTCATTAGCTCTCATTTCACCCCTAAATTCATCGAAAAAATAGGGATCATACTAGAATTGAACATCATAAATCATTTTCTTGTAAAACAACGGCGTGGTTGGACACAATGACAGATTACATTTTTGTTCTTAAAACTACGCATATACACCTATATATAAAAAAAATTCAATCGGCTTTTTTTTCAAATTTTCAGACGTGACCCCCGGTTTTTTTCAACAGATTCGTGATTAGGAGGTCAAAATTAGTTAGTATACCGAAAATTAACAAAATTGGAGACTTTCTCTATATTGTAAATTCGCTCCGGAGAAACTTCTTACTGAAATCAGTTTCTGAAGCATTGTCGAAGTTCTTCGAGGTATTTTCTTTCGCGGAAACTAAAAACTTCACCATAGAATGCTGCAGAACAAGAAATAATCACTTTTTATGTAAGGAACTTGCATTTTCTGTAAAGTGACAAAATTATGCCGTTGTTTCCATTATATACCTGCTGATGGCGCGAGCCATCACCTTAAAGAATATTCCGCAATGCAGAATAGGTAAGTATCAATGCTAAAATTAACGAAATAAACGAGTGAGGTGTTCGGGCGATATCGCATAATTACCAAAGAGGGGAACCAACTTTACCTTAGTTTCACGTGATTTGGGGGCATAATAGAAAAATGACTTTGCGATATATCATTGTCACTGAAACATTAATATTGTCATGTATAACCACCTTCCAATTTACAGCCTTGGTGGAACATTCTTGCCCGTAATATAATACATTTCAACTGCACAACACAAGCTTCACGGAACTACCACGAAACGAATCCACCACAAAACGTTTGTTTACAGCCGTTCTACAACTATTTTATACAACATTGTCTTGCAATATGAATGTGGTTTATTTAGCAGTTGGGCATACGTAACTTCCCTATGAACAAAATAATTTTGTTTGAAATGATAATTCGTTATTGTAATTTTGTCTCCGAAATGCATTAAACTGAAAAAATCACGAAAGAACATGAAAAGGCAACCCAAATAATAGTAGTAGGCAAATTGCCCATTACCATTTTCTTTACTTTTTTCCTCATTCTACACCATGTGTTGCTTTAAGAGACTGAGTTCTGTTGACTCGAAGCAGATGTACTTCCTTAACTGACGATTTCTAATTTCAATTCATAATCATCATATTGTGGAAAACAGACTGAATGAAAATTCTGATGGACAATTCGCCTAATAGCTTTAGCGGTGAACAATCATGCTGTAACAATAAACGCGGTAAAGGAAACTGATAGCTGATACAGCAAAGTTACAGCGCCTAGAAAAACGTAGTGTGGAAAACGGCATGCTTCTGCGCTCTCAGGCTGGTTCCACTCGAAAATGATACCGCTAGAGGCGCTGGTGTCGGTACACGTGCTAGGCATTCGTCTGCTTATAATGGAAGTAAATGGAGTTTTCGCTGCAATTTCTGATTCTTTTACATGAAGCATTTCTATGAATGTGATAATTGCTATGATATTTGGTACAGTGGTCGCGAAGATATTAACGAACATTCTAGACAGTCGACCACGTCCTGTTATCGTCATACTTTCGTTAATAATACGGGAGAAAAAATACGCGTGGAATGTTCTTGGCAAGTAAATTTTTGTGTATGAATTAGGTTCATCATTATTATTATCATCATCATCATCATTTCTTTTAAAGATATACACACTGAAGCATTTGTATTTTGGATATTTATCTCTTTTCTTCTGCTTTAAACTAATCGCGGCGATGATGATAATGATGATTGCATGAAACGACAAGGGGAACCCCACAAAACTTTCTTGGTGCCATCGACATGAGTGTAAGGCAACTTTCAAACCAATGGGACAAGCGACACGGGATGTTCACACTGTCACACTAGTGACACACACTTCCAGATTGTAAAATAGCATTCATTGCACACATAGGCGCCGACTCCATGGGGCTTGGGGGGGCTCGAGCCCCCCCCCCCCCAATGTTAACAATGTGGGGGTAGAGCCCCCAAATAATTTTGCTTAAGAGGATCTAATGTATTATTTTGCTTCTCTTGTAAAGTTTACTCTGAATTGTGCCACATGAACTTAACTTTAAATACACATTTGAAATGTTCTAGACCATCAACTTTGGGGGGCTGAGACTGCTAAACCATCAACTTTGGGGTGGCTATGACCAGAGACAGCAAAACACATGACTTATTACTAGGGCTTGGAAGTTGAAGACCTATAAATTGCCAAAAAAGACCTATAAAAAGACCTAAAAATATCAAAAAAGGACCTAAAAACGAAAAAAAGGACGTATAAATGTGATCCAAATTAATTAATAACTTCAGTTCTAATTACATGTTTAATGAATATGCGCGGCACCTCCTTATCTGACTTGAGATATTTTCAGGCGCGTGCTGTCTGGTCGTATACACCGTGCTGAAAGCTTCAAAACAAGATAAAGTTGCCACTTACACCTTCCAGACAAGTTACGGTTAAAGGACCTTGTACCGTACCTGCTTCAGTCGTCCAAAAATGTTTTTCTCTCGTTTCAGGAATGGTTCAAATATATTTATTTCTCTCTTTTTTTTATTTCTTTACTACAGAAAGGATGTTTAAGAGGTGATGAACTGATGATGATTCGAATTGAGAATGGTCAGTAAAAACCTAGTCGAAAGAAGGTGAAGTTTAAAAAAAAAGCCGATAAGACCTAAAAAAATGGTAAAAAAGGACCAATAAGCCAAAAAACGCCAAAAAAGGCGAAAAAGGCAAAAAAGGACAAATAAAACCCACCTTTTTCTGGCCTACAATGACCCAAAATGAACATATATTATGTTGGGCCTCGTCTTTAGACACTAGGAAAAAAAAAGGATTTTCCCTCAACTTCCGAGTCCTACTTATTATTATTTACTAAGTATATGATTATGAGTATTGTTAACATTTTTACTAAAAATAGTTTCAAAAGACGATGTGCATGTACTAGGGGAGTGGATGGGACGTTCGGGCTACAAATGGCTCTCACATGACATTCAGAACGAGATCTTTGATATATTGGGGAGATCTGTTTTGCGCTCCGTGGTAGCAGATATTAAAAGTTTGGAATATTTTGCTATTATGGTTAACGAAACTCGTGACATATCCATCCGTGAACAATTGACATTCTATATTCGAACTGTGAATGAAAATTTTGATATTTTTGAGGAATTCATGGGCTTTTACGAGATTCCGAACACTGAGGCCAAAACTTAAAAAAGGGAGGGAGTGAGTCATTCATTAATTTATTTCAGTGATCAGAGCCCCCCCAATAATTTTGACAAGTCGGCGCCCCTGATTGCACATGAGGGTCCCAACTAAGTGACAAGCGACATGGTGCCTTCAGTCTATTAGCAAGCGTTGCTTGCGAACAACAGATAGGCGACACGATAAATCGCACATTACAACAACAGATCTAGGCGACACGATAAGCCACACGTGTCGCTTTGTCGCTTCTGCGTCGCTCAAACTGGGCCATTTCCTCAATAGCTTGCAACATGTTGCCGTGGTTTGTTGTTCGCGCATACGCGATGCAATGAGTGTCTTGCTTTAGTGAGATTGCGCACCAAAGCGTCAAGCGGCACGCGACACTTATCGCTTGAGGTTTTCACCAACCGAACGCTGGCCTGTGCTTCCCGTCATGCCGCTACGATGTGAAATGTTGTTCTTGATTGGCTCCTTTCCAAGCAACATGTGTCACTTCGGTATGAAAGTTGCCTTGGACCGAATGACCCGTGTCGCTTTGGTGTGAAATCCGCGTATCGTTTGTCGCTTTGGTGTAAAATCTCCTTGAGGAAACGGTGCAGTCAGAGCTTTTGTCCCTACAGTTCGAAAGGCTGCATTGATTTCCGACTGCTCGCTTTCAAGCGACATTTGTGGTTTGTCGCCTCGGTATGAAATATCTCTCAGGATACTATTTATATTCTAATAACATAGAAAAATAAACTCTAATACCAGTGGTCAGAACGCTACATTTTAAAAGTAGCTTCGCTACAGCTACAGCTACATTTTCCAAGAAGTAGCTCGCTACGCTACTCCTGTGCGCTACTCGCTACTTCGCTACTTTTTGCGTTACTTCTGCATAAAAAAAATAAAAACAACCATATGGGTATTAAAAAATCTCCTACTACTGGTAAATAGATTGTTATTTATTATCATGATTCCAGTCATTCGATAATTTTGATAGCAGTGTTACTTCAGTTACTTATTTTTACTATAGTTTTTGAGAATACCATACCTATGCAAGTGGCATATCAATTCAAATTTGATATATGAATATTCCAATTAGGGTGTTACCCAAATTAATTATTACAACTATACACAAATCAAATTTGGTAGGATTACGTATTCATGTTCACATCAACATATTTTTCTTGAAAATAAATATTTCATTTTTTATAGACTGATATGAAGACAGCATTTTGAATGAAAAGTACCTGAAGCCCTTTGACTACCAAAGGGCCCCAGGTTCGATTCCCAGCGGAGGCACATAGTGGTTCGGATCCAGTCTCGATCAGCTTATCTATGCATAAAATGGACTCAAAACAAAAACTAGATGTCAAGTTGGGAGGATGGGATCCTCCTGCTCCTCCATTCCCCGCACTGTTCATCATTCATCATTCTTCCTCGTTCTCACAATTAGCCGAAAGTGGCAGAAAGCGACTATAGATAATAGAATATTTAAATAAATCATTCATCCTCATTGTCATGATTGAGAGAAGTGGAAGAATAGATGAGGAGGTAAAGAGAAGAGGACAAATGGGTGGTGGACTATATCAAAGCGTTCAAAGATTAATATGGAACAGGGATGTACCTATGAAACACATACTATGTGCCAATAATTACGTAAGGAACAGAGACTTGGACAATGACAGAGAGAGACAAAAGAAAGATGCAGGTAGTGGAGATAAAATTTTTAAGGAGTATATTGGGGAAGACTAGAAGGGATAGAATAAGGAATGAGGAGATCCGACAGACAGTGGGTGTAGTGAAGCTTCAGGACAGAATAGATAAGGCACAGATGAGATGGTTCGGACACATGAAGAGGATGGATGCAGAAAGACTACCAGTAAGAGCTTAGAATGCACAAAGAGTGGAAGTAAGGTCAAGGGGGAGACGAAGATGTTGGTGGAAAGAGCAGATACGAACACCGTGGAAAGAAAGTAGTGTTGGAAGACCAGGAAAAATTGGAGAGGCTTGACTTGTATGCTGACCCAGCCAGAGACAGGAAACTGCAAGGGATTGACACGGTCGTGCCAGGTTCAACTATAGCATATTAATATCCATAAGAATAGATTTATCTCAATACAAATTGAGAATGAGTAACATGAGACTGTATATCGGTATACACGTGATACCTCCCAGGGCACGGGAAAACATTAAGATTTGCAGTAAATTAACAAACTCAGGACTTACGTGTTAACATCTAGGTTCAGAATATATTTATCTTGATTATGCAATTAAGAACAACATTTTACATCATAACGAAATGCACTCAAAATCATAGTAACAGCAGCACAAAAATTATCACCTGAACTTCCATTAATCTCGTAACTTCTATTCCAAGATTCATATCTATCAGGCGGGATGATGTACTTCAGCAGACTGTTCATACGTCCGGGAAGGACATGTCAATCGCCCCCTCCATTGAGAAACAAAATCGACGACGACTCGTGGAAGCACTCACAGTCTAGGAGATTTTGGATTCAACCTTCTAAAAGTATTTTCCTCATGTCTGGAGAACAATTAAAAATCTTCAGATTGTCGAAATTTACCTTGCACACTTCCTTACGAGTTTTTGTGTCCAATAACACTGCCGTGTTGAATTTCACTTGGGTAGCTATGAACGGTCCTGTCCACAAATAAAACAACTTGGAAATGGTTCGGTTAACAGCTGAACTTGGACGATGACTTCTTAGCAGCACCAGGTCATCCTCTTTCAACTGCAAAGCATGGCACTTCTGCTTCAGTTTCCGCCTCTGCACAGAATATCGTTCCCTTAACTGCACTTGAACAACCTTACTCTGCCAGTCTTTCTCACCGTCTTCTGACACAGGCCATGGAAAATCTCTTAGCACTTGTGGTGGAACTGAATGGTGGAAAAACAATTCAATGGGTGAATATCCTGTAACTTCAGAAAGAGAATTGTTAATTAACCAGACAACTTCATAAAGATGCTTGGACCAAATCTGGTGATCGTGCTGGCAATAAACCCTAAGTAAACGAGTTATCTCTTGGTTTGCTCTCTCTACTAAGTTTCCTTGAGGGTGGTAGGGCGTCGTACACACATGTTTCATTCCCATGGATTCGATGAAACTCTGCCATGACCTGGAAGTGAACTGGGATCCTCTATCCGACAAAATTAGTTTAACAGCTGGATAATGGGCGAAATATCTCTCCTTCATTAATCGAATTATCTCAACGGTACTAGCCTTCCGCACAGGATAAACTGTGACGAACCTGGAGAAAACATCTATAAGGCTGAGAATATAATAGTACCCTGAAGAAGGCGGTAATTTTCCAATAAGGTCAATGGAAAGCATCTCATGAGGTTCCTTTCCACTAATGTGCAGCTTTTCCTTCATGATACCTAACTTGTCAGGCTTCACTTTTGCACAAATCAGGCAATCACGGATATAGTTAGAAATATCAGGTTTCATTTTTTTCCAATAATATCGGGATTGCAATTGCCTATAACACTTTCCCACACCAAAATGACCGCCGTCATCATGAATTTTTTTCAGCAGCTCGGGACGTCTGGAATTCGGAACACACAACTTGTACTGTGGAGCCTCCCCACTGTAACTTCTAAACAGCAATCCATGATGAAGTTTAAAGGACTTCCGTAACCTGGTCATGCCTGCATCTTCGTTTTCAGTAGGCTGCTGAAGTTTAGCAATCATTTCACTGCAAAAAGAATCTTTAGCCTGGGCTTCTTTCCAATCACTCACTTCTTCATCTTCATCTTCTTCCCAGAGAAAATTTATGTGGTAATGCAGACAATCAGACTCCAGCTTGCTCTCAGTATCTGCCTTCACAGGATATCTAGATAACGTATCAGGAATAATGTTTTCCTTTCCACTAACATACACTATTTCGAACTGATATGATTGGATTTTCAAAGACCAACGGGTCAATCGACTATTCCAATTTTTACTATTTTGCAGCCACTGTAGTCCTTTATGATCAGTATAAATTTTAAATTTTCGCCCCTTAAGATAGACTGCAAAGCGTTCTATTCCAAATAATATAGCAAGGCACTCAAGTTCATGAACAGAAAAATGAAGTTCATTGTTACGTAACTTTCGGCTAGCATATTGGATAACGAAAATATCATGTCCATCTGTCTGGAACAAAACGCAACCAAGCCCTTTTCCACATGCATCTGACTGTAGACAAAATTCTTTAGTAAAATCTGGTTGCGATAGCGCAGGTGCACTAACCAAATCAAGTTTCGTCAATTCGAAAGCTTCATTTTCTACTTCTGTCCATTGAAATTTCACATCTTTGGACAAAAGATAAGTAAGTGGTTGCACTTTCACTGCAAAATTTTCAATGTACTTTCTCCTCCAACCGGCAAGTCCCAAAAATTTCCTAACGTCTTTTCTATTTCTAGGTCTAGGAAAATTTAAAATGGCGTCGTTCTTCTTAGGATCAGTTCGGATGGAATCCCCAGAAACAATATGGCCTAAATATAATATTTCCGACTTAACTAAGTCACATTTCTTCAACTTCACCGTCATTCCAACTTCTTCTAGTCTGGTCAAAACATAATTAATGTGCCGGAAATGTTTCTGCAAATCACAATCGAACAGTAATAAATCGTCGATATACTGGGTCAGAAATGAATCAGTTTCGGGCCCAAATATAGAATGCATAGCCGAAACAAAAACTGAAACTGCGTTAGCTATTCCGAAAGGCATTTTTGTAAACATCCACTGTCTTCCTTTATAAGAAAATGCAGTGTATGACTGGCATTCTTGCTTTACAGGAATCTGCAGATACCCGGATACCAAATCAAAACTAGTGAAGTACTTGGCACCTTTAAATTTCTGGAGTGCTTCGTCTATTGGTTCAACAGAACTTCTAGGAACAATAACAAACTTGTTCAACAACCGAAAATCTACACACGGACGTACAGAACCATCCGGTTTGTCCACAACAATGAGCGGGTTCAAGTACGGAGAGTTACAAGGCACAATTATTTCCCAATCTTTCCATTTTTGCAGTTCAGCCTCCAGTTTTGCTCTTTTTGCCACTGGAATCGGGTACGGTTTTTGACTCACTGGAACGGTACTGGACAAATGAATATCACAAACTAAGTTCTTGGCAGTGCCAGGCCTCTCTGAAAACACCTTACTATGGGCAATAAATATCTCGAACAATTCGGCTCTTTGTTCCTTAGCCAATAATTCACTGGAGTCAATCTTCTCCCTTATATCCTCTAGCGGTGTAGCCCATTTATCGTAGCTAGCTTCAATCCTCCGGACGCTCATTTGCTTATCAACGGAATCATCATCATCTAGCTTTTGCTCAATTGGCTCTCCATCCACCATTAGATACAACTTCTTATGCTTGAGATTGATCTCTGCTTCATATTTCTGCAGGAACGAATAACCCAATAATAAGTCTGAAGGCAAATCCTTCACAACAAAAATTTCTAAAGGTATGGTGTTCTCAGCAATTTCCAGCACGATTCTGCGCTTTCCCACAACTCGAGTTCGACTTTTTCCAGCGAAATCAATAAGTCGTACCTCTGGAGTAGCTTGTAACATGGCCCCTGGCAAATTTTGCTTTATTTTCTTCCAAATCTCGAGACTCAGAACAGATATTTCAGCTGCAGTGTCCACTATACAAGTGATATCAACATTTGCTACACGTGCCTTGAACTCAGGCGCTCTTCCAAAGTTTTTAGACTGACTAGCCTGACACAATTTGTAAAGAAACTCACTCTCTTCATGATTAATAACAAACACCAGCTTCAGATCATTATTTACAGACTGGGAAATATTTTCTGCAGGCCCCAGTTCTATCCGAGACCGCCCGACATCAGAAGGGGACGTTTCTATGCCAGGCGTGGGGTAAAATCCCGCACCTGGTCGAGATTTGCTCCATTCTCCCAGCAAAAATTTTTGGTCAGCTCAACGCTCTGTTGCTGCTCGTTACTAGGGTACGACACTGCAGCATCTGTTTGTAAGCCACTGCTCGCCGCTTGGAATCGTGGAGAGCTACGACCTTCCCTCAAAGGTTCACTGTGCTCCGGTGAAGATAAACGGTTCTCATTTCGTGGTCTCTCACAAGGTTCGTATCTGGGAGCAGCATACTCACGTCTCTGCCTATTTTGGCTTTGTTGACGATAACGATTGCCGTTTCTATATGGACCTGCAGGGCGATTTTCACGGTAATGATTCTGCCTCTGGACCATACGAACCCTCGGGTTTCTGTTTGCCGAGTTGCCTGGAATATCTCTGTTGTTCTGGTGAGTAGGATTCTCCTTCCTCCACGCAGTTCGCCAAGCATCCTGCTCTTCCGCTTGCTCGTATCTCTTAACAAAATCTGCAAGCAAATCAACAGTTACGGGTGCGTGGGCCATACACAATTGCTTCACTCTATAAGGCAATTGGCCGATTATGAGGTTTACCACCTCCTGCTCTGTGTAGTGGCTACTCAGGTTTCTGTAAGCAGAGTATACAGACCAAACATATTCTTCCAAACTATTGTCATTGTTTTTGTTGTACCGTTTGGCCCTAACAGATGCCAACTCCCTTTCTTTTGCCTCTGAAGACGCAAAACGCCTCTTAAACGCCCTACGGAAATCTGAATATGTGTGGAAATCATTCTTATGAGAGTAGAACCAATGATAAGCCATGCCCGTTAGCAAACGAGGAATAATCTCCAGCCTGTATCTATGCGGGATCTGAAGGATCTCAAGGTTAGTATCTAATTCTTTGAGATAAATCTCAGCCGAAGTGGCTATAATATTTCCGTCGAATTTCCGCATGGAATTCAGGTCAGCCATCCGGGGAGTCATCCCACCACGCGTAGCTTTGGTTCGAGATGTTCTTTCTTTTCTCTTTTCCGATAAAGTCGACTCGCTGCCTGAAGAACTGGAAACGATCTCTCTGTGGCGTCTTTTTTTTACATGTGTACGGTTTCGTTGCCCCGAAGAGACCTCAGAACGACTAGGAGATAGTAACCTTCGACAAGGCGCGCCCAGCTGGTCCATCCGCGGTAACTCTGGTTCACCGGAGAGTGGCAACTTGCTTAAAGTGGTTGAAATTTGAGCCACTTCGTCACAAAGATTACGCATGTCTGAAGAAAGCTTACCTTGTTTGGATTCCATATCATTTTTCCACTCTTCAGCATTCTCTCTAGGACCCTCTGTGCCTTTAAATTTTTCCGCCACAGTCTCTTCAACTCGCAAATTCAGGTTTTCTCTCAGCTGATATGCCATATTGGTCACCTGGTTGTCCAACTCTCTGGACATTTCTTCTCTGAAACCGCTCTGCGTTTCACTGATTTCCTTTCGGAACTCCTCCTTGGTCTGCTCAGCTTCTTCCCTCAACAGAAGAACTGTTTCATCGAGTTTAGATTCCAGCTGCTGAGAATTTGACTGACATGCTTGACGTAAGCTCATCATCTCAATTTCAAGGCTTTCCTTCAATTTCTGCTGTCCCTCAGACATTTGCAGAGTCAGTTGTTCGATCCTCCGTCCCATCTCTGAATTGGACGCAGCAAGTTGTGAACAACTATGGGCCAGTTTCTCCTCCATCCTTGCTTCTAGCCGGCACTCAAGAGTTCTACTACTTTCTTCTAGTCTTAGTTGTAAACTGTGCTCCAAGATATTCATATTTTTCTGAAGTTTATCCTCTAACCTCCTAGAGTTCTCATGTAACTTAGCCTCCAAGCTATCAGAATGTTCCCGCATTCTAGATTCTAGATTATTAGCATTTTCCGTAATCTGTTCCTGGATTCTAAGTTCTAGATTACTAGAATTTTCAGTAATTCTTTCCTGTATTCTAAGTTCTAGATTACTAGTATTTTCAGTAATCCTTTCCTGGATTCTAAGTTCTAGATTACTAGAATTTTCAGTAATTCTTTCCTGGATTCTAAGTTCTAGATTACTAGAATTTTCGGTAATCCTTTCCTGGATTCTAAGTTCTAGATTACTAGAATTTTCGGCCATTTTTTTCTCGATTCTAGTTTCCAGGTTGCTGGAATTTGCCTCCAGCATTCGCTGCAATGACGCAAGCAAATCAGCAGTAACAGGAACAACAGGAACTGCAAGTTTTTCTTTGCATGCGAGACATGCTAATTCACCAGGAGAATTACTTTCCTTTGGTGACTTTAACTTTGCACAATTCAAATGAAAAGTATTGTGACACTCAGTGCAAACAAACGTATCATCAAGCCTTGATGTAGTCTCACAGCAAAACACATGAACTGTGCTTTCATCAACACATGAAGCTTTGGTTCCACTTCTTAATATTTTCTTTTCCATTGTTGCGGATCAAAAGTTCTGAGTCAACTGCAAATCTAAAACACGTTACCAAAGATTAACGTAGCTAGCTAATGCACAATGTGTTCGTGGCCCCACGTTCTGTCCGCCAAATTATTGACACGGTCGTGCCAGGTTCAACTATAGCATATTAATATCCATAAGAATAGATTTATCTCAATACAAATTGAGAATGAGTAACATGAGACTGTATATCGGTATACACGTGATACCTCCCAGGGCACGGGAAAACATTAAGATTTGCAGTAAATTAACAAACTCAGGACTTACGTGTTAACATCTAGGTTCAGAATATATTTATCTTGATTATGCAATTAAGAACAACATTTTACATCATAACGAAATGCACTCAAAATCATAGTAACAGCAGCACAAAAATTATCACCTGAACTTCCATTAATCTCGTAACTTCTATTCCAAGATTCATATCTATCAGGCGGGATGATGTACTTCAGCAGACTGTTCATACGTCCGGGAAGGACATGTCAGGATGATGATGTCATGATTAGCAAAAGTTACAGAAAAGTGACGCAAAAGTAGGAGAAATACATAAATTTGAAAACTATGTATACGTATTAACTAAATAATATTGTCGTTTGTGTAGGAAAGTCAATAACTCGTACATACTTTTTTGCAAATATGATAAAATTATTGAGTAAACTATCGTGTAAACCTGACTGTTCTAAACGTATTGTAATGTTAAAATTTGTGAACAATTACTATCGCAAAAATAATTGTAATTCCAGAAACTCTATCATTATTGTAACAATAATTTCCTGCTGGTGAGATCCTATAGACCGTGTTAAAAATGTAAACATAAACATTGGTGAGGTCTTGCCCGGTCCCCCCGGAACTTCCGGTTTAGGCCAGTCCCCGTTGTTGCCAGTGCAGATTCACCGGCATACGAAGTAAGAAATGAGCGCTTGTTTTCATCAGTTGTGCGGCGATAGTCAAGAAAGGTATTTGTTAAAGTTCTACTATGAAGGAGTGGACGTCTAGAATCCGTCGGATGATCAACTGCAGAGCAGATTATTAAAATATGACGTGTCTTTGTGGCCGCCAGTTGTATGTACACGCACGACGAACTCAAAACGTACAAAAGTTTAGATATATTCAATTATTTCGTAAATGGAAAAGTGAGGGAAAGATAATCGTATAAAACTAGTGATATTATTATATTATAAAGTAAAGTAGATTAAAGTAAAGCTTAAGTGAATCTTTGCCAACAAATCTGCAGAAGTAATGACACACAACAAATGCTAAAGTAAATATATGTGCTTTCAAGGTCGCCTTTCTTTCGCACAGAAGCATTGGATCTAAAGCAAACCATTCACCAGCCACGCTTGCGCAAATAACAGGCCGGGGCAACACAATGCACGGTATTGTGAAAAACTAAAATATGCTGACCAAGGCAGTAATTTATTTTATAAAAAACATAAACTAACGTAACGTTTCAACCTTCTAGCAAGGTCTTCTTCAGACTCTGTATCAAGTACAAAAGTAACCAGATACCACAAAAGTCTGGAGGGAGTAATGTTTGTTTATATAATGGTCTTTTGTGGTATCTGGTTACTTTTGTACTTGATACAGAGTCTGAAGAAGACCTTGCTAGAAGGTTGAAACGTTACGTTAGTTTATGTTTTTTATAAAATAAATTACTGCCTTGGTCAGCATATTTTAGTTTTTCATAATCATGGAAACAAGGCTTAATGGTGTTATAATTGCACGGTATTGATAAAACGGCCCAGTCCGAGCGACAAGCGACACCTCCAATTTGTCGTGTCGCTTTAATTCGGAAGGTGTTTTTTTTTTTTTTTTTTTTTTAATGTTGGTTTCCAAGAAACGTGTATCGCTGCAGTCTGAAAGCTTCCTTTCGAACCAATTCATCAAGATAAAAAGCACGTGTCGCTTGGTCTGGACTGTTGTTTTGTCAGCACCATGCATCGTGTCGCCTCGGTCTGTTGTACTCGTATGCAAGGTGATTTTTATTTCCTTTAGAGTAAAGGGGCTGTTGCTTGTCGCTTCGGGGTGTAATCTCCGTGCCACTTAAAAGTGAATCCTCAGTGATCAATGAAATTTTTCGAACCGAAGCGACACAACAAGCTGCACGTGTCGCGCAGATTCCCAATGGCGTGTATTGTGCCGCCTGAGACTTGATTTCCCTTGAGCGGTAAATGCTTATTTATAGACTAAAAGGGCCTGTGTCGCTTGTCACTTCGGTACGAACCACTGCTGTCGCGTGTCGCTTCGGTTTGAAACCTCACTAAGAGGCGTGCTTTTCACCACAACACAATACGCAGATAAACGATCAACATGCTTAACAAAATGCAAGTCGTACAAATACTTTCCGGGTACCAATCCTTTCTTCGTTCTGCTTGTATCAACAGGTTTCGTCTCTCTACGTCCTTCGGAAACCTACGAAGTGATACTTGACACAATAAATTTGTTCCAGATTGAACTGTGCAACCATATGCTACACAGCTGACACAATATTTCCTTGTAATAGAATCTCCACTTTGCCCTTTCATATTAACGTCCATAGCATCGTAAGCGCAACCGGATGTTCGAGGGGGACCAGACGAGTGCGCATGCTCCGCAGTAGCTCCGCCTTTAACACCGTCTATATACTGACGATGATCAATGCTGTTAACGTACTGAGCCATTTATTGCTGGCACTATTCCTTTGTCAGTGCAGTGGAAAATCCATCGCTCATTTTTGCACTGCAAGTTGTGTCTTACACAGCAATTAATGACATTTTGGTGTCTCTTACACCATGAATATCTATCCACAGGATTTGTTCCGGGGGTGACACAAACAGGCACTTTTTTCCAGTGGTGCAGCAAACTAGGCATGTTTCTCCCCAAAATAGCGATGCAGGTAAAAAAAACACGTAGCTGTTAGCAGGAATATATTCATATATGTCAATTAGTTATCTGGATATCTGAATTATTCAGCTACTAATTAAATAAATTACGCAGATATCTATAACCTACAATCTAGATAATCTGTACCTCCGTGTAATAGACTGTCTTTATGAACCTCCTGCAAAATTAAGGGTTATTGTCGATTTTTTCTGACGCTGTTGCCACATTCAAAATTCACCTCAAAATGCTGAGGAAAAATGTAGCTGTAGCGAAATTTTCGCTACAACTACAGGAATTTTGTAGCTTCGCTACCGCTACAACTACAATTTTCAAAATGTAGCGTCGCTACAGCTACAAATTTTGTAGCTAGCTACAGTAGCGACGCTACAAGTAGCTCGCTACTTATGACCACTGTCTAATACACAGTCCAAGACCTGACGTCCGGAATCACATTGTGATGTTTCTTCTTGTGTTACGCATGCTATTTATTTATTAATTTTATTTTACTTTTCTTTCCAAATTAATGCCATTTCTTGACTGCAAATCACTCCACAAATATAACTGTTTCCATCAATTCACTTACCGCCTTTCTAGAGAAACAAATCTACACAATATATTCCAAAAACTAACTAAGCCGCATTATTTTCATAACAAAATTAGCAGCTGTGTCGATCGCACTGCCATCTACTTGTCATCGTCTCGGGGAACCAGTTTCTTGGGTCGTTTTCCACACTACGTTATTCAAGGCGCTGTAGCAAAGTTTCTCCAGAAACGGGGGGAGTTAATGGAAGTAAATCGAAAAGAAATAATGTATGGAATTTTAAAATAAAATAAAAACACACAAGTTGGATGTGTCCAAAATCAGCACTATTTGGTAATACTCGTAGGCGGCGTAATTTGGCAGGAGCTAGGGGGGACAATTGCCCCAAAATATTTCAGCTTATTCGAGTTAATGTCCTGGGACACGAGGAACAAAGAAATAAAGAATATTTTTTTTATGATTTCTCAAATGTAGTAGTCACTTAGCAAAATAATCCTGAACGCTATTTTATGGGATAGACAATTTTCCAATGTTCTCGGGTCGATTTTGCCCGCCCACCCTAAAGTGGGCCATTCATTTGCAAGGAAGCTTGCATTATTTTCTCCCGGCCAAGGACACTTACCCTCGCACCAGGCATGAGAACGGTTTATTGCTATCCCAACCAGATGTGAAAGTGGATGGGGGACTTGCGGGTTAGGTCAAGTTCCAATATCTCTTCAGTTTTTCACAATATTCAGGCATTCCAAACGTTTGGAAGTTTTGCACCAGTCTGGCCAATTCGCGCATGCCCAAAGCTGTCTTTGCTGTTGTTTGATGGAGGTGGATCGCCCCTCCCAAATCAAAAGCTTAAACTTGTTTTTTCCATACATTATATTTAATTTACATTTCATTTGCATGTCAGTATTATACAGTAAGCTCTCCTGTATTTAATTGGTGTAATCATTATAGATGGTTATTACGAATATTTTATACATATTGTAATATCGAATTTCAGTTATTATTATTATTTGTTCCCAAGCTTGTATTGAGGATGTGTGCTGAGAATATACATTCTAAATCAAAATTATAAAAATAAGTAAATAACGATCCTAATGCTATATGCATATTTTTACATTCCTACATCAACATTCGCATATTTATGTAATTACTAATTAGGGTTATCACAGTAATGGAAATATATAATACTGATTGAGAAAATTAATAAGCATCCTTTACTTATCCTGGTTTGTATCCAGTACCCTTGTTTTCAGCTGTGCACGTTAATCCATGTAGACCATGGGGCAAGGTGCAAACCCCCTCGGCCTTCCCCCACAAATTTTCATGTTTACTAAAATGTACAATGGTAGAAGACATTTTTAAAACCCTTTTGGAAAAATTTTCACGTTCTGTTCTCCCCCACTTCCCAAAGTTAGGCCCAAGTTACACTGGTGATGGAACCTAGAGGGGGAATTATGTTGATTTCATGAAATGCATGAAGGATATATTAATTCCTCTCGAAATATTTCTAGATACGTGATTGCAAGCTTCGTCATTGTGTGAACAGATTCATTCAGCAAGTTCGTATGGCTGTATGTACAATTCACATTACAAAAAAACAGAATCTATAATTTCTTTTCTTTTTAAAAAGGGCGCTATCTAAAATAACATTGAAACAAGAGACTCTGTGTTTTGTAAGGATAGGAGCCAGGTCTTGCTGCGAGAAATTGACCGAATGCAATGGATGGGCAAAGCCAAGAAAATGCAACGAGAACTTGGTGACCTTGATTTTCCAGCTGCAAGTGTGCAACTGTTTGACTCCAGCTTTTCGCAAATCACAGCGTCTCGCTAACGGCATGAGAGCATTTCCCTCTCATTTTCTTTGTAAATGGATGGCCCGCTTAAGTTTCGCCCATGCTTGCAGCTTCTCCAACTCATACATATTATATACAGTATGTAACATTGTTATTCGTACACATAGAATTTCCGAGGAAAAAATGTCATATCTACTAGTAAATATAATCATTTTCATATGTACCTGGAAATTAATGTTAATAAAGGTTTCACCAACAAATGTCAATAAAAATGTATGTTCAAAGTGTATAAACAGAGCATATAATTTGTGTGAAAATATAAAAACACGCTGTTTCATGCAACATTGTTATTCGTACAGGCAAGAGTTTCAATCTTCCTCGCATACAGATTATTATTCTAATAATATCTGGACATGCATGCATTTCCAGGTGGAATTTCAAAATATCCCAGTGTCAAACATGTGGTCACATTTTGATGGAAGTGAGAAAGAATGACCTCTTAAGAAATTGAACAGATGCTTAAGTTGCCAGGTCATAAAAAGTTTATCTGTACAGAAGTGGTAGATTAGAAATTACCCAGGGTATGACTTGTTTCATACACAAATGAAGTACAGGGTGGGAAATAACCTTTTGCTAGGGGTCTGTAGGAAAAAGTAACAACAATTAAGAAATTATGGTAATACCAAATGTTTACTACGACAATTGTGGTTACAAAAACAAAATTAAAAGTTAGTTCACGACAAACAACCTTGCTTCAAGGCAAATGCTAAAACCAAGACCTTCTTCGGCGAAGTGGCATTGACTTCTTCAGCAGTTATGAATGGCCGGGTGAATCACCGGACCTGAATGCAGCGGAGCACTTTGGGGCTATTCTGAAGGACGCAGTTGAGTCCTTGATGATAGTGGAACGCAGACCGGACCGCTATTCCCGGCCAACACTCCTTGCACATCTGGAACAAATCCTCCGTGACAGGGAATGGAATACGGACTGTTTGCGAATCTTCTGAGCTCCCATCCTGATCGTCTTCGTACTGTGAGAGAAGCAAACGGCGGACATACTAAGTTTTAATTTTGTTTTTGTAACCACAATTGTCGTAGTAAACATTTGGTATTACCATAATTTCTTAATTGTTGTTACTTTTTACTGTGGACCCCTAGCAAAAGGTTATTTCCCACCCTGTATATGCTCCTCAGCTACTGATTGTGTACATGCTAATATGATCCATAATGGGTCTCAAAATACACACACAAGCAAGTTCCCCTGTGCTTAGCACCACGCCATGAAGGCGTATAGGGGGTGGGGGGGTAACGCCCCACACTTTCTTGATCCGGTCACGAGTGAGGGTGATGTGATGTGATCAGCATCACGCCCCTGACCGCCTTTACCCCCCAGGGTTTCCCCCAGGTACCCATGTTATTCGACGCTGGGTGGGCGCCGGAGCCGCTTCCATCGTTAGAAAAGTTCCCGGATTTGAACCGGCCGGGGATCGAACCCGGGACTTTGAGCATGGTAGTCAGACGCGTTACCGACTGAGCCACCGCGGCCACCTACACACACAAGCTGTTGTTCATTTACTGTTCTGGTACAGTTGATTCTGGACACAAATTCATCTCCAATGTAGTCCTCTTCAAAGCACATTTAATTCACTTGATATAACAATTATGAAGATTCTCATAATGCAAGAAATGTAAGTAAAAATACAAAAAATATTTTTGCAGATATTCTTTAAACATCTTCTTGTTTTGAACATGCCATTTGAAAAATGAATTGAACATGATGTAAAGAAATAATACCTTTAAGGCAAAGAGTGACAGTTTCACACCAGGTGTGCATTTACATTGTATTTCAATATTGTTGCAATGGGCACTCCAACTATAAAAAACCTGACTATACAAGAGAGCATGAATTTCTCTCCATGTTGCAAGTGGAAGCGAATTTCCAAGTTGATTATTAAGCTGGACACGATGTTTGAAAAATATGAAAAGAATTTTCAGATTCTCACGCATTCCTTATGGAGGAAAAAAACGTAACTACTTCAAGTTATAGCTAATCAAACTGGAGTTTCAACTTTTCCAACAAATCAAATCTTTCAAGTGTCCTCTATCCGTGAATATGTTTTTATATGACATCGGGAATTTGGGATTTCCAAGAAAACAGGTAAAATAATAGTCTCATAAGCATAATGCTACGTTTTCTCCTATGGCTATCCAGCACACAGACTTCTCTTTTCCCAGCATGCCACGGGGAAAGGTCGGTGGGGGAGCAGCAGTTTAGTAGCATCCTCGCATCTAGCTGGACACAAACTGTTCCTCCTGCCCTTCATAAATAAATAAAATGTATGCCATATCAAACCTACAGTAAGTAGATTTAGATAGGTTATGTTTTTTGTTTTAGGTGTACTTTTATGTTCATATATGCTAATTCTGTCCTGGCCATCCTGGCCTGCAGTTTAAAGTGGAATCTGAACCACTGTGTCTCAATTGGGATTTGAACCCAGGACTTCTTGATTACAAGGTGACATTCACTATGCCATCCATTAGGGAGGCCTCAGATTAATCATAATAAACATACTTCTCAGGGTTGGGTGGGAGAACGGCATATGCTGAACTTCCCCCACTGAATGATATTATTATTATTCCTTTGAATAAGGTAACATAAGAAAATATCTTCTGATCTAATTGAAAATAAAACTGTTTGAAGTAGCAAATTAAATATCACCTTGTTGGCATTTAGTGTGATGTAATTTTGATGATAAAGAAATTCTATGCTATTTTTTATTCATAATACATTAATGTTTGATTCCTCACAAGCTGTGGTGTGCAGAAAATTGACTTAAATTTTATTGATGCGTGATACAATAGTTTGTAGACTTAACATGTATTGATGCATGATACAATAGCTTGTAATCTGACTGGTTTGAATAACATTCACTTCAAATCAGACTTCTCTGCCTTCATTTCAATGAAATTACCTAACACTTATCACACGCAACTTTAACTCAAAGGACGAAGCATTTCCCTAAATTGGAACAAAAAAAGTTGCTGAAGTCATAAAAGATACTTGCTTATGCAATCAATATTAACTATTAGGTTAGCTAAAGTAGCAATTACATATTGTGTCAACTGGAAAAAAAAAACAATAAAAAAAATAATTACATCTAACATACCGGTACTGTAAATCCTGTCTGGCCAATCTAGAAATTAATTTAGTTAAGAAAAGGAGAAAATTATACCAACTTTTCATTTACAATTTCAGCTTAGTTTCTCTTCTGCGGTTGGAATTAGTCTGTAACCATTTGTTGTTGCAAAAGACTCTTCGGCAAATTTAGGTAGTTGTCCTGCATTATATATAGCATTATCTCGAACTAATAACGGAGGCGATATCTCAAAGAAGTCAAACTCTTTAGTATGAACATCAATCATAAAGTTAATTAAGGCACGTTCTAGCTTTGGTAAATCGCCTTTTAATGTTACAAATGTAGCTCCTTTTCCTTCTTTGGTGTCCATCAAAATACAGTCAACTCTCGATTCTACGACCCCGGGTATAACGACCCTCTCGAAGTAACGACCCTTTTCCCGGGAACCGTGAAAAATTTAGAAAAAAATAGAAAAAATTGGAAAAAAAAGTTGAAAAATTGAAGGAAATCGGCCGAAATATGCGTTGTTTTTTCCTCCACTCATTCCCTTTACGAGTGCTCTACCCTCACAATTAGGTCTGAACTAAAAATAGACACCACCACACCATGCTTGAGTGATATCCAATAGCACTTGACCTCTGCCCTCCCCTCCCTCAAGTGCACCAATGTTACCCCGCACCCGACGGCCGCTACCCAACGCGCCAGGCTTGTTTTGCCACGCTTTCTCTTGGATACGCGAGAAGAGAAGATCGAATGTGCTTGGATGTTATTTTAAATCGACTTGACTTGTTTCCTTGTCCTAAGAGCTGCTGAAAACTCGCGGGTGAGGGGGGAATGACTGCTGGACTTGCAGTCTTTGCCAATGTGTATGGCAGGTCAAGCTCTTTCATCGATAAAGACCCCACCTTGAGAGATAAGATCGCAGGAATGTTCGAAAATACAGATGGGTGGCGCCTGGAAGTCTGGCCCATCTGTCCAGCTCTGACCTAGAGTTCAGCAGGTTCCCGTGAGTGAGCAACATTCGGCCTTGTAGCCGACAACTTCCGGTAACCGCTTTCATTCAAAACGTGTTCTTTGTTCCCTGCAACACTTCATAAAAAAGCGAAACTGTTAGAGATAATCAAAACCACATAGGTGAACTAAAGATCGTCAACCCGCTTAATGTGTTGTCATCCAGGTTTCCACAAAAGTTTACTTCGATCTTACGTGCATCATAACTCCCGTTTCACACTTCATACGTTTTCCTAATTGTGTCGATGTCGTAATATCTGCCAAAAAAAGCGCCGTTGGCTGACTGACTTCTCCCTCTTTTCCTGTCAGCAAACGTAGGGGGGGGGGGGATGCAGATTGTTTCAGCCACGATTTTCTTGCTGATGCGGGCTGATTACAGGCGAGGGTGGAAAGGAACCACCCCTCTTCCTTTCCTTTGACGTCTAAAATGGGGCAACCAGTTCTGGATATATTCTTCAAAACGAACAAAAACCATAGAACAATTAAAAAAAAGTGATCCTCTACCCTTTCCCCAGCTCATTCTCCGCCACTGGTGTGCACGGCAATGTTGATAATTGCAGATTTCAGTTGTTGTTTTTTTTTATTTATTTATTATTATTATTTTAATGCTGTTGTCTGCATAGGAAATATTGCCCGTATTATTGTCTGTTGCATGGTAAAACGTAAAGCAAGGGTAATTTCTTTGTTCTTTACACTGGTTAAAAGTTCCGTCTTCGACAGTTGCGTTATCTTTAAAATGCTGGGACTTTTCTCTTCCGCCACCTGTTGCTCGAACTTCCAGCCAGTCTCCTTGTTTTTACGATGCAGCTGGCGCCAGTGTTTTGTCTAGCATCCGCAAAGCTCTTGCTTGCCGATAACAGCGATGACTCATCCAGCGCGAAGGAAAAAGTTATTGTTTTGAATCTCGCAAAGCTGTTTTGATTTGACGATAACGAAATTCGATCTCCAGAAAGGAAAACAAGAGTTAAAATAACTTCATGTTTTGCGCCTTCTGATAAGCAAATCTGTAAATTTAATTTGCATCCGCTTTTCTTCAGAACCATTCATGTGGAGGAAAAAAAAAGTGTTCAATGTAGGAATGTTCGCTGAGACTGATTAAAAAGACATTATTCAAGGGGAAAACGTTTGGAAGGGTGGGTGTTTGACATCGAGAATACTCCTAAATAAAACATTAAATCGTCGATTAACGTGAGAGTAAATAACGATCTACCATTTTGATATGTGAAAATGCGCAGTTTCATAAAGCTTGTTTTCAGTTCATTTTATGCTGATGCGCTAATCAGGACTAAATATACAGTTTAAAGTGAAATTCAATTCCAAACCCGAATGATTATCGACTGCCACGCTGTTTAATGACGTGTCCTAGAATACGCATTGTGTGAAAACAGATCGCAAGTTGCGCGTTTCCTTTTTCACGCTGGATTACAATGCAAGTCGAGGAAGGAGTTTGGACTGCTCCCTTGAATGGGGAAGGGGGAGGGAGAATGAAGTTGGTTGAAGTAAAGAAAAGTGACTTTTTTTTACGATGTATTTTACACAGCCGAACCAGAACGAAAATTACAGCCCTGCCTTTATTTTTTTTTTGTCTGGTACCTAGAGAGGTTGTGTTGTTTCTCCCGAGAGATCTAATCTTACCAGTTAATCTTGTAACAGACAATGCTCCAGTAGACCAGTATAAAATCCAACGTTCATTCTGCCCGATTATCTCCCGACTTTTGCTGGCACCAGTCTGACTGGTGTCAAGATTCTTCTAGTCTCAGTGCAAATGGGTTTCTCATGAACTAGAATTGTAAGAATTTCCTGGAAAAGCAAAGACTGTGCACAATTGAAACAGAGTAACATTATTTTAAATTCTCTCCTGTGCATAACAGGTTGTATAACTACCAGGATAAATGGTGTTACCATCTCCTAGGCATCTTTGTGTCCGTTTGAGCTCCCTTTAAGCTGAAAATTGGTGCAAATTCCAATAACGACCCCTTCGAAATAACGACCCTTTTCCCGGGAACTGTGAAAGGTCGTTGAATCGAGAGTTGACTGTACATCTGTTACTACAGCCTGCCTTTTCAGATGTATTTGAGTTAACATTCCTGCTCCCATATTGTTATAAGGCCTCACTGTTGCTACAAGTTTCCACAGAAACAACAGAATTCTGCAAGAAAGTTGATGAAGTTGTACCAATTTAGAAATGGATGAATTATGAAATTTTATTTCTACCCATGCAGGTAAGTGTGATATTATCTTTTCTGTCAGTATTAGTAAAACTATCAAGAAGTTCTGCATAATAAGCATTGTAATACATATCCAAATGCAGCATTAGAATTAGCAAGTTCAGGGATGAGAAAGAAAATTACAATGACTTTTCCCAAATCACTGGAATTGTCTTTTCCAGTTCTCCTGGTCATTTACCAAACTGCAATATTTGTAAACTAAATCACGTTAGAAAATGGTGTGAATTCAATTTGTATTAGTTATTGGATCTTTAAAGAAACTATGCCCTAAAGTACAATTGAAGGGTCAGGGGAAAAAAGCAGGTTAATTCAACGCTCATCAAACTCCAGAAAAATTAATTTTAATTGTAAAACATTACTCAACATGACAACTGACCCAAGATATTGACTTTCTCAACTCATTGGATTATTTTAAAGTAAAGATTTTCTGCCGCGCTTTAGATTCTAGCGAATCAAGTAAACAATAGATTTCAGAGTATGAAACAAATCAAAGGAAGTTTCACCTCTTTAGGTTTTTAAGCTCCACCGCCCTAACGGAACACACGGACAAGCAGTTAGTGGAATCTGCTACTAATTTCTGGAAGAAATATGAAGATGCATCTTACACTACAACCACAGAAATTGTTTGCTTTCGGAATGTAGCGTCAACAGAAAACAAAAGAAGAAACATGTCAAACATCAGCGAAGTTGCAGAATTCCTCTCAATAGAAAACAAATGCTGGCAAGTAGCATTCCTGCTTATATACTGTACTTGACCCTACCTATATCATCTTCACCAGCTAACAGCTCAATTTCCAAGCTAAAATTGATTTGAGCAATTGAGCAATTTTCACACCGATAGTACCCCTGGGGGCATTGGTGCATGTACATTACAAAAGACATGTTGACATCGCACATATATATATATCTATACATCAATTTGGCAATTTTTTTTAATAATAATATAACATAATATAATAGTAAAACACACAATGACAAATTAACATGTAAACATGTGAAAGTACATGTTATATAGTGTATACAATCTAAATTTATTTTATAAAGTTAGTTAATTCTTGAAATTCTTGAGAATTACAATGACCAGAATGTGATGTGTGGACTGGCGCTGTTAAGCTTTGAGAACGATCGGACTCGAAAACTGAACTTGACCAAACCAGCAAAAAAAATTCAGAGGACTGACTGTTAATGAGCATTTAACAATATCGTAATTTTTTAGTAACAATTTTCATATATAATTATAATGTATATTTTTTTTACAGTTTTCTGTTGTCTTAACCATTCATATCAGTTTCTACTTTGATTCAAATTCATGTATGTATTTTCATATTTGTATGTACCGAATGTAAATGTAGGCATGATTTAATAGTATTTTAGAAAAGAACGCTTCTTTTTAAAGAGTAGGGGCACACAACTGAAAGTTGCGGGAAGGCACGCTGCTGAGTATTACTGTTCATTTTTGGAACATAATCTGCAACCTGCGTTGAGAAAGAAGAGGCAACACTTTCTGCTGAATCCTCCCATCATTTTGGAGGACAATGTTTGGGTACATGTAGCACAACTTGTGGCTGATATGTTAGCTCTATGAGGCTTGCAGATGCTCTACCATCCCCCATACTCCCTGGACTTAAGCCCCTGTGACTTTAATTTGATCCCTAAGATGAAGAAACCACTTTGTGGCATTCGATTCTGAACCGTTCCCGAGATTCTTCAGGCAATAGACTACTCCATTCGAACCATCATCAGAACAGGCACTGCTACAGGTACATTACGACTTCCACATCGCTGGCAATGAGTTGTAGACAATGCTGGTGACTACATCGAAGGACTGTAAAAGTTTCACAGAGGTATCTCTTTTGATCATTTGTAAATAAATATTTGGTCTAGGAATTAATTCGTGCACCTGGACAAGAGATGGCGTAACAAGCGTATCGTTTCACAGTTCCGTGTAGCCACACATGCGTGGGAAACTCCTGTCAGCACGCATCGTTCGTAGTATAGGGCAGTTGATTGACGCGTCAACAACAGCATTTTTTAGTCAACTGAACATGGCGCAGTTCGTGCCAGATAAAGTGTTTTTGGAGGGTGTTCTGCTTCATTACTTTAACATGCAGAAAAGTGCTACCGAAAGTCATCGTATTTTGGTGGAAGTGTATGGTGACCATGCGCTAGCTGAGCGAACGTGTCAGAAGTGGTTTGCACGGTTTAGAAGTGGTGATTTCGGCCTGGAAGACCAAGAGCGACCTGGACAGCCAAAAAAATTTGAAGACGAAGAATTGAGAGCATTGCTCGATCAGGATTCGTGTCAAATGCAGGAAGAACTTGCAGAAGCATTAGGCGTTGATCAAACAACAGTTTCCAAACGCCTCAAAGCCATGGGAATGATTCAAAAGATGTCACATTGGGTTCCACATGAATTGAAAGACAGAGACGTTGAAAGACGAAAAACCATTTGCGAATTGCTGCTTCAAAGACAGAAAAGAAAGGGGTTTTTGCATCGCATTATTACTGGCAATGAGAAGTGGATCCATTACAAGAACCCGAAACGAAAAAAGGCCTGGGTGAAGCCAGGTGAACCAGGTCCATCACAACCGAAACGAGATATTCACTGTGCAAAGGTTATGCTGTGCATATGGTCAGATATGAAAGGTGTGGTGTACAATGAGTTGCTGCAACCGGGTGAAACTATTAATGGAGAACGTTATCGACAACAATTAATGCGTTTGAAGCAAGCTCTGGCCAGGAAACTACCAGAATGGGAGAACAGACATGATAAACTTATTTTTCAACATGATAAAGCTCGCCCACATGTCGCAAAACCGGTCAAAACCTATTTAGAAAATGTCGGATGGGAAGTTTTACCCCACCCGCCGTATTCACCAGACGTTGCTCCTTCGGACTACTACGTGTTCGATTGCATGAATAACGATTTGATTGGACAGCGGTTCACTTCTTCAGAAGATATCGAAAAATGGGTCTCTGACTGGATCGCTTCAAAGGATGAGGACTTCTTTCGCCACGGAATCCGTAACTTGCCTGACAGATGGGCGAAAGTGGTGACTCGCGATGGACAATATTTTTAAGGTATTTATGTATTTTGTGTTCGAACTACAGCTTCAATGTGTGCATAACAACCGCACAAATTAATTCCTAGACCAAATAGTTACCACTAAATCTCCAACCCACATATTAATTTTTATACAGTATCTCCATTCCTCAATAAATACATAATTTCTTTATTTACATAATAGTCAGCAGTATAAAAAAAATGTTTCAATGGAAAATAAATTTACACAATTTACATTTTGCTGGTTTAAATTAATATACAACTTTTACAATCTGGAAAGCTTCACTATTTTTGAAGCAACTTCGCTAAAAGTTCCAATTTCTTTTCTTCCATAAGCATTTTTTCTCGGTGTCTTTCTTCTTTTTGCCTTTCTCTCTCTTCATATCGTTGTCTCTTCTTTTCTTGCTTCTCCTTATCCAATTGTTCTTTCTTTGCAAAATATTCATACACAAATGAAATCAAGTCGTTATCTTGTTTCTCTTTATTTGATGATTCTTTGGAAGACAGAATTTCTTCAGGATGTTCGGGACTAGACTTGGGAGATTTCTCTGCGGTTGGCAACAACGTTGGAGATTGCACGGTTATCACAGTGGTGTCATCTGACAATGTTTCGTTTGAAGTGGTAATGGGAATAAGAGCACCGGGGGGTAAATTCAAGGGCGTTTCCACTATGTATAATGATTTGGCGACTAGTTTTTCACTTGGCATGTCTCCCACAACCTGCCGTATCCTGTCAAAATATCGAAACTTCATGGGACCTTTCTGATCTCTTCTTCTATCGTCCATAATCGTCCTGTAAGTTTTTAGAAGGTTCTTCCACTTGTTATGGCACTGTGTCGGTGTGGCCTGAGAGAAAAAATATATATATAAATAAAGCTCACACCGAAACTACATCTCAGTCGATGCAGATGACTATGTACCAGTATTTAAAATCGAGTGGATTTTATTTACTGATAACGTCTGATACCTTTGTAGTGGTTTGCCCAATTTGCAAAAATGTCAAATTACAAATGTCGAGGAGTCAAATATCCTGGAAGTTATGCAACATTTCAAGCTTCCGTTGATTTTCTACCAATATTACATGAAAAAAAACTATATGTTGTGATTACATGACAGGTATTTTTATATTCTGCTGTAATTTTTTAATAATTCAAAACTCTGGTAAACTCCTGCAAAATAATATTATAGTTTTATTTTTCCTGCGACATTTCGTCCTGGCTTCCCAGAACGTTTTCTAGCTTACACCTAGATACTCTACACTTCTAACATTCTTACACACACACACCCTAACCTTCAAGTGACTAACAATGTAAAGTTGCTGTGTGTGTGTTTATCTTGGTGTAAGCTTGAAAAAGTTCTGGGAAACCAAGATCAAACCGCAGGAAAAATAAAAAACACTAAAAATAAATGAATTATATTATTATGCATCTACAAAAAGTGGTTATGTGAACCTATAAGAAGAACATAGATACTCTGGTAAACTGATGCTTATAATTGGAGTGAAATATTAATCAATATTTTGAACAAATTTTGTTACCATTTTCAAATACAGTGAACGCCCTCTTAACCGACCACCACAGCACTGGACCCTTGTCAAGATAACAAAATGGCTGGTTAAACCGAATTATGTAATGGAATACAGTAAACATCACTTCACAAGATGAGCAGGGGAAAAAAACAGAAAACTACTGTATCGCTGTACAGTACACCATTATTAAAAAAGTATCATCCGATTTCGAAGTCATTTAACTCGGTAACCATTCGCTAAAACACATCGAACAACGTACTGTTAGGAAGAGGATACTCGTGAGTTTCACATGATTGCCGGCAGGTAGCAGTAGCGTGCTCCTCCCTGTGCTTGCATCAGATTCAAGCAAGTGGGTGAATCTGTTACAACAGTGCACCGTGAAATTCGCCGACAGTATGGTGAGAACTGGCTTTTCCTACAGTTACAGCTTGATTCCAATGACTACTGTGGATGAACTGCAAAATCGAATCACAACAGCAGTGGCAGCAGTGACTCCAGACATGCTCGCATCTGTATGGGATGAATTCTCCTACCGTGTGGAAATATGCCAAGTATCCAAAGGGGGTCACATTGAGCACTTATGAACAGTCTTTATGTAAAACTTTATGTAGAGCTGTGTATTTTAAAAGTAATTCCAAGTTCCTAGTTTGATAAATAAAAAATATATAGCCTTTTTAAATTGGGTGATTCTTTTTGAAACACCCTATATTTGTTTCTAAACTAAACACTACACGTATTTAAAGGCTGTACTGTATTCTAGGAGAAATCAATATATTTTCCTCAGCTGAATGGCCAGTTAAACCGACGACCAGTTGAACTGAGGCAGTTAAAAGTGTGCCCACTGTATTGGCATTGGTAGGAATTGTTATGGGTATTAATAGTCTGGAAAAAATGAAAGGTTCACAAAACTAAATATTCGATAAGTAAATCTTCAGGTTTATTAAAATTTGCAAGAGCAAAGTAATATAGAGTAATATTTAGCAACTAATCCTAGACACTGTTTTTATGGGATGGAAAACTTTTCGAGGCTCTTTCCCCCAAGTCAAGCCCCATATTTGATGCTAACCCCTCAAAATTAGGCCCCAAGTCTGATTCTGCCCCCTCAAAATTAGGGCCAGTTTAAATCTGCCCGCTCAAAGTTAGGTCCTAAGTTACGCCCATGACTTCCCCTGTTGAAAATGCACATGCGAGTCATTGCTAGCAAATAAGGGTTCAGCCCCTTTCTGTAGATAAAATGAATATCTGTCTTCGAGGACTAAAATGTCCTTACCTAGGCTAAAAGCTGAGGCTGTAAAGAGGCACTCAACATATATATATGGACTAAACACAGGACAACACACACCCCTACAGAGGATTACACTGGCAGTAGGTTCAGACGTCAAGAGCCTCGTTAGCATGGAAGACTGCAGTTACCGGGATGTACTACGTGGAAGTGAGGTTGTCGTTTAGGTGTGTTCTAAAACGGACACCCCATGCACCCCCAACTCCAAGTTATGAATTAAGGCAGGGGTTCCCAAACTTTTTCGTTTCACAGTGCCCTTAGCGTGATTGCACATACCGTTCTTTTACCGAGATAGTTTTCCGTGACAGCACCGACCCCGACAGCATGTTTTTCACACCCACCGACACAATCGGAGTTCTCGCCATGACCTTGGAGGGAAGGCACGAAAGCCTGGTGGCTCCTGCCCTGTGTTGCCAACCTCCCGATAAGAAAAAGCTGTTTAATCTATGAAATTATGCTAAATGCTGATGAATTGTGCTAGGATCTAAATAATAATAACAATAAATTATTATTATTGCTAATTAGTAACAGTAATTTATTATTATGATAATTTTTAGGATGATTGTAATTTTAAGTTATGCATCTATTTTTCGAGGTGAGTTCAACATTGAAGTAGAGAAAGCTTGAGATGATTCGCCAACTACAAATCGGAACATTTGTTTAATTTTTGCCCCACAACTTTCTACCAATTCTTGCCATGAAATGTTCCTTGCGAGGTAAACGGGAGAATAAAGAAAAGATGAAGAGGAGCAAGTTTGCAAATTATGTTACACTTTCCCACTATGCAATCGCAGACTGCTAGGTGTGAACAAAACTCATATGTGCTAGGTTTAGCATTATTATGCTAGGGTTAGCCTCACTGCCCTGCTTCAAAACAACTTCCAGCTAAATTTTATGGCTTGGATCTGTGTCCTCTTTTTCATTTCCTGAGTCGCAGGGAGCTGATCCCGACACTTGATGTGTCGAGGGGAGTCCGGACACATACCCACCATCGAAAGGTCCTTGCAGGAAATTTGTCTTCTCGGGCTACGTGTGCACCTGTCTCATTTAGCCCTGTTGTTTCTTGGTGCACTCGATTTCGAGGTAGGGGTCGCAGTCGATGTTATCGATGTGTATGCAAACGCGCTTAGTGTTTCAAGATTTTTCCAGGGTGCCCAAGTCACCATGTAGGTCTATCTAACACTTGGAACACTCAGTTAGTGTGGTTAGGTTGCTGGCCTCAAGTTAAAAAATAAACACACATTACATATTCAGAAACATTTTATGTGTAAAAAGTACTAAATAAGCATGTACAGTGAGTGTAAAAAGTGTTTGGACACCATTGATGGTACGTAAACAAGGGATCCGCTCAGGGTTGTGGGTGCAGGTAGGCGAGTGGAATGAAAACCACATTATTCTACCTCCTATACTTGTTTAATCTGATACAACAGGAAAATATAAAAAATAAACCATCTATAAACAATAATAACGAAAATATCACATATTTTGAACACAAAAAGTCTTTGGACACTTGCCATTCTTGTCCACATTTTCTGCAAAAACAAAAGCATTTAATATTTTGTTGGATTTCCTTTGGCACAAATCACTGCCTGGAGCCTGTCTGGTACAGATTTAACCAGATCTGCAGTAATCTGAGGTGAAATAGCGTTCCATTCTTTCTGCAATACTAATTGTAGGTCGGATTTGCTGGATATGTTTCTTTTTCTTATCTGTTCCTCTAATACACTCCATAAATTTTCTATGGGGTTCAGACCTGGGGATTGACGGGGTGTGAAGTTGTTTTGGGGTGTTATATAACAGCCACAATTTTATATTAAGGCCAGTATGCTTAGGATCGTTCTCCTGTTGAATCAAGTATTCATTACCCAAGTTCATTTGAGCCGCACTAGCGTTCAAATTATTCTTCAATATATCAATGTACAGGTACTGATCCATCGTTCCCTCTATGAAATGCAACTTGCCGACCCCAGCAGCACTCATGCAACCCCATACTAAGAGTGAACCGCCACCGCGTTTGACAGTTGGGATTAAGGTTTGCGGCTCCAACTCTGTATTTCTTTGAAGCCATGCCATATGCCTACCATCCGACCCAAATAAGTTGAATTTGCTTTCGTCCGAAAAAATGAGCTTGTTCCAGAAGTCTGCATCGTAATTGCGGTGATATAGGGCAAATTTGAGGTGCTTCTTTCTGTTTATTGCACTAACCCAAGTTTTTTTCCTTGCCACACGTCCATGGTAGACATTTCGTCGGCATACGTTACGAACTGTACTGGAGGAAACTTGCTTATCTCAGTCTTGAAGGCTTGCAGCCAACGTCGGAGCACTAGTTTTGGGGTCCTTTTTTGATAGTTCGCAAAATAAACCGTTCGTCTTGCACAGAAAGCACTTTTGGTGGTCCACTCCTCGGCTTATTATCTACTGTTTTTCTTTCGCCAAAGTGATCTATGATCACGTGCACTGTTGATTTAGGAATTCCGGACAAGCGTGATATTTCCCTTAACGATTTGCACTGTTGTGTAGCCGGATAACTTGCCGACGTTCAAAAACTGTGAACTCTCTCCTTCGGGGACCTATGTTGCACTATCGTGTTCAATGAGGCGGAGCTATTGCCGGTACTGAGACTTGCGAACTGACATCTGTGAGCACAGAGGTTGAAGGGGTCAGTGGTACGTGTATGGCAGTCCAGGTTTATTGATCGTGTTTCACACAGGTCCTTCTAAATGTTTTTTACTAAGTGTCCTAAGACTTTTTGTGCCTATAATTTGTGGCATTTTTGTTATAATTGTTCATGGATTTTTTATGTTTTGATATTTTTATTTCGTTCTTGTGACAAGAAAGAAAGAATTTGAGGTAGAACCATTACATTTTTATCCCGCTCACCTACCTTCATCCAGAATGCCAAGAGAATACATTATTAACGTAACTACTGCAGTGTCCAAACACTTTTTACACTCACTGTATGTTGAACAATCATATCATTGAATTTTCAATTGTAATTAGTGGGACAGGTGAAACTCATGTGCACTGCATATCTTCTCAAATCTTGGTGTCAAAGAGGACACATCACCCTCATTTCGTGTTCCACGTTAATTTTTGCATGATACTTGCTCTTTATTACAGCAACCATTGAAATGGAATTAAGATTCACAGAGCTTTATCGCTTAGTAGTGGATATTCATCTTTTACTGATATCCAAAACTTAGTTAGTTGAGTTAGCTATCCGCACGGCCACCATGACAAACAACTAACTGCCTTCTATACTGCAGCATCTTGACTAGAAAAATTCAGAATTCAAAAGATGCTGTTAAAATTCTTAACTTGAACGCCATCTAGTACCCATGTCGAAAAGCTAAATACTGATTTCTACAGTGTACATTAGGTGTCTTTTCAATCATGGAATGAACAGATTGATGTGATGGTCCGATTCTAAAACCATGTGTAGTGAAGGCTAACAAGTAAGTGTCATTTCAGTAAAAATATTGGAACATTTTGTGGCAACCCTGTAACCAGGTCACCATGGTGCACACTTTGGGAACCACTGACCTAAGGTATGCATTTATTGTCATAATTTCCTCATAAATTTACAAGCTTAACCTAGATATAGTCTCCACTTTAATGGCCAAATAATTTAGCAAACTACGCACCTTAATGCCAATGCATCTTAGGTCATCTGCTATGATATCCCACACAATCTTCCTTTTTGCGGTGTTTGCAAAATCGTGTATGTGTTTCTCATAGGTTTCTATCAGAGCTAATGTTTCGGCATACGTCCACACCATGAAACCAGCTGAAATTAAAGCAATCCTTATAATTTCTTCAGTAACTTAACAACAGCCGAATGTTGTAGAAGTTATATAAATATAAGGTTTGGTTTGCAGAAAGCATGAATGAAGAATCATATATAGTAATAATTGGAGAAGGGCAGCAATCTATAGGTATCTGCCAAAATAAAGTATATCAGCTTGACCAGTACAATGCTGATAATTTTGCTAATCCTATATCTCTGATATTCTCTTACTCTTTATATGCACTGATTTTTTTCACATTTGTCAATATTATTTTTTTCTTTTAATGCTTCTACCATCAACTATACATGCCTTCTCCTGCCTTACGAAGAGTAATGCTAATTGGTTAAAATATCAAGAAACAACAAACATGACAACAGAATGTACAATAAGAACTTTTCTTGTTAACATTTTCTATCCAATATTTATAGAGCCCCAATCCAACCACTCACTCACTCATTCATTCACACAAATGTTCTCCATGAAGGAAGCCTGAAGAAAAAAAAATAAACAAAAAATTGCTCCATTACGACTCCCTCCCCCCAGGTAATTGTCTGGAAACAGAAGACAATTTAAAAATCACTCACTCACCCCTTTTTTAAGGGTGAAATTCATTCATTCATTCATTTCTTATTTTGGACTAACAGCTTTTATGCAATTTTTTGTCCATTACAATATACATATAAAAATACATAATTGTTTTATATTAAAAAAAGGGAACACTTTGCCTTTTATAATTGTATGTTACACTTCCTTAAAAATGTTAAACTAAAATCCATCTGCACATCTGAACTGACAAAACTTGACAAATTTATTGGAAACTGAACCTTTAGATTATATAAAGTTTTATACAAGATATTTCTCTCTCTATTATATTTTGAGCATTCCAGTATTATATGTTGTGTGTCTGCACTTTCCCAGCCCCATTCACATATCTTATCGTTAGGGACACAAATTTATAGTAAATAAAAAACTGAGGAGAGCGGTAAATAAAATGATAGATCAGCAGTATATACCAGTGGTGGAAAAAAAAATTGGCACACACTTTTTCATCATGAGAGGAAACAACATACAAAAGAGCTATAAATTGATAAACTATTTCTTCATTTTCATATACTGTACACATACACAAGTACTTAGCTGTCCAACCAAAAAGAAAACATCAACACAAAATCACTTCATTTCTAAAATGCATATTCGGGGGAAGAAAGGAATGCAGCTTCGAAGTTTTCGAACCGAGATTATGTGCATGGGAAATCCCAATTTGCAGCGTCTTCCTGATGTGATCGAAGGTAAAACGTTCTTCAGCTGCAAGTGGTAGGAAACGTTAGGCTAACGTTTCGTTACAAATCGACACTTTGCGTGCACAACCTCGATTGCCGATTTTTGCATCTTTTCTACTTAATCTGATGATATTTCACGGTTATTTCGAGAAAAAGCGTTCATTTCGTGGAAAAGCACACATTTCGCATTACTTCGCGAATAAAACTCATGCACATTTCATCATTGGGGGTGTAGTTACGTGCAGAATGTTCAAAATTGCATCTTTTTTTCACATTTCGCGATTTCGTGCATCGCGAAAATTCAGTGTCCCTACTTATCGTTCACGTTATTTCAATTCTGGATAAATGTTGCCTAGTACACAAATGACCCAATCTCAGTCTAATTAAAACAATTACATTTCTCGTGCCACTAATATGATGGAACCATGGTTTGTGTGGTTTGAATTCAGCAAATGGTCTGTATGATTCTTCAACTGTTACAAGTTCATTTTGACACCAGTGAAACCATTCATTCAAAATTTTCTTCTTTACTCTAGGGAGAAGATCAGTATAGTATAATGATACGAGGTCTTACAATTAAGTTGGCAAACTCGCTACCATTTAGCACTTAAGCAGCATTATACAAGCAGCTCTGTAAGATTTTGTAACCTTGGTATTTCAGTGTCTCATAGCAGTGTTCGCGTTGACGCGTGGCGGATTTGTGCTGAGTGGCATGCATTGTTCTTTGTGCTTGTGTGTGTGCACTGTCGTAAAAATGGCTGAGCTGGAATTAGAGCAACAAACAAACATCAAATTTCTGGTGAAACTGGCAAGAGTGGGAGTGAAATACAGGAAACGTTAGTGCAGGTGTACAGCAAGAATGCCATGAAGGAAACAGCGGGTGTACTATTTGGGAGTGCTGCAAAGGTTGCATGAAAAAGAGAGAAGCAAACGACTGGAATTTTTCCCCAACAACTCATGGCTAGTGCATCACGACAATGCACCTGCACACGCACACAGCACTGTCTGTACAGGAGTTTTTGACCAGGAAACAAATAACTTTGGTAGACCATCTGCCATACTCACCTGACCTTGCCCCCAATGACTTCTTTCTTTACCCGAAGATCAAACAAGTTTTAAAATGAAGACATTTTGATGACATTGAGGACATTAAGGTAAATACGACGGCAGCTGTGAAGGCCATTCCAGGACCGGAGTTCCAAAATTGCTTGGAAGGGTGGAGTAAGCATTGGCATTGGTGTATAGCTTCCCAAGGGGAGTATTTTGAAGGTGACCACAGCGCTATTCAGCAACAATGTTATGTAGCATATTTTATGGGATAAGTTCGTGAACTTAATTGTCAGACTTTATGTGTCTGTAATATTTGGAAGGCTAGTTGCTTTCTTTGCACACTCATCAACATGGGAATTGCCTGTAATATTACTATGTGCTTTAACCCAAGTAAACTCAATGGTTTTTCCAATCTTTGTATTGTTTGGACTAATTGAATACAATTTACAATATACAGTAATGGGAAAATTTGTAAAGACTCTTGCAAGAGTATTTAAGGTCCTGTAATACACTTTGCGAGTCAGTCAGTAATAGGAACTTTCTCAAATTTAATTTTTGGAAATATATTAAAGCTTGGTAAAGTGCTTAAGATTGTGCTGTAAATATTGAACAGTCTTGTGGAACGTCCGTTTCCAGGGGCAAAAAAATCCTTCATTGTCTCACAGATTTAATAACATTGTTAGATGTACAACAATTATTTCAAGTTTGCCATTTTTGTTGTTGACCATGGTAACGGACGTTGCTAGGGAACTAAAAGAAAGGAAATTTTCACCCCGAAAACTATGGTAAGTGAGTTAAACTTAAATTTTCGTATTTCAAAATATGAGCATGAGAATCTATTACAGAGGCAAGGTAGGAATTTGCGGGGAATGACAGGAAACAATTATTTTTCAATTATGTTTAAAAATGTGGAAATGACAAAAGAAGTAAATACTGTTCCAATTTAGTGTTGCTATTGAATTCGTTCATGTAAAACATGTAACTAACTATTTTGAAATGGACATTACTTACCCAGTTTATTATTAAGAAAATAGACAATAACATTAGAGCCCATACACACATAACGTTACATTCTAAACTTTTCAAATAAGCGAACGTATTTACTTGTATCCATTCCTCCAATAATACATGCCAATATTTTCAGACATAAGAGCATTGAGGAACCCAAAACGTGGCCAAGACGAAAGTGCATCAGTCTACTATATAAAGGTGTAATTTATGTACTTGTGATTCTTCTTTAAGTACATAATGCTTGTTGTCATCAGTAATGCATTTAATTCACCACAATTTTAAAAATGGGGGCATAGAGAATAAATTGATTGTGGCAATACAGTAACATGCAATAAATACAATTACAGAACTTTCAAAAATAAGAAAAACAATGTTCGGAAATATAGATTTTCAAAAGCTTAATCACTTGTGCTGGTATTTTCATGACAAAAATCACAAAAATATGTAACATTTTAAAAAGGTTCTCATAACTTAAAATTTCAATGAATTCGCCCTAAAACATTTTTTAAAAATGTCCTACCTAATATTTTTCCTTCAAGTACCGAATATTTGTGTAGGAATAAAAAAGGAGGGAAATAGTTTAAATGATTCATGATTTTGTGCAAAAATTTCATGTCCGTTTGATTGAGGCATTTTAGAGGAGACATTCTGTTGTGAGTAATGACGAGGAAAAAACTGAGGATAAATCCTGGTCCAGATAGGAGAGCAGTATTCAAGAATTGGGAAGTAAAAGATTGTGAGTAATGATTTCAGTCCATGAAGATTTACATAAAAGAATGCCTTGATATTCATATTTGAGCATCTCTAATTTAATGAAAATTAATTTGTGTTTTATGTGGATATCAATGAAAAGAATAGACCAATTGAAGGGCTCAGGTGTAAAACATGGTAAATGACAATTTGGTCATTTCCGAGTTCATTAAGAAAAGAGGTTATTAGAAGCTATACTGAAGATAAATTGTTTTTGTGTTGTGTTTACCAATTTCAGAAGGCTTCACTGAGTCCAATGCAAATTGTATGACATGGCAATTTCACTCAAAAATTGAAGTTACTTTGTAACTCAAAAATTACCAAAATTTCACCATGTTTTACACCCAATGAACACATTGTGGTGCAATAATCCTTTGAGACTTAAGATATGACAGCACAACGAGTTCCATCACTGCTGTTTTTGGACTTTTGAGACCAGACTTCAATAATTCTTCTTTTCAAATAATAATAATAATAAATTCTCTTTATTCAGTGGGCAAGGTTCAGCCAAGGGCTGCGCTGCCACCTAACCCTTGTCAATATGATAATACATATGAGATGATATAAACTGCGTATGGAGCAGTAAGCTAAAAAAAAATATTAAAAAAAATACAGATACAAAAAATGAGGGAAGAAAAAAAATACATAGGAATTAGTTGCACACAAAAAACAAGAAGTGTAACTAGAAATACAAAAGACAATAGTAATAATAATACAATTCCATATAGTGAGTGACTTGATACCTTCAGTATGTGCCCCGACTCTGCCATTGTTCCATTAACAGCAGATCATTTACTTTACCTTTGAAGTTTACTGGGTTGTTTACACTAGCGATATTTGCAGGCAATGCATTCCATGCTTTGGGAGCCGAAAAGGAGAAACATGATTTGTAGGCCGTGGTAGAGTGATGGGGTAAATCGAAGTTGTTCCGCTTACGGGCAACATACTGATGGATTTCCCTACGGGAATGCATCTTCTCAAACCGGTACTACCAGTGACGTGCACTCAGGAGTAGCTAGTCTAGCAGAGATAGATTGATCAATCTCAAATCTCTAATTATTTTCAAATCACAATATTTATTGTTTTGTTGAAGCCACAGTTCATATGCAACACTTTTCTTCACGTGCTTCTCGTCCCTCGGTGCGTTCAGCCGTCTAGCTCGCTCTTTCTCCGCCTCACAGTTCCAGGTATAGAAACGGGTTTTCGAAGGGAAAGGGAAGATTTCTGCCTCTACCTCCCTTGCCCCCTCGCCCCCGCTCCAATGGTTGAAAACCTGTGGTTTCAGGTCCTCCAGTCTATCTCCTATAGGACAGATAGGGGATTGGTTTCCCTTCGATTCCTTTGTAAATCCTCTAAAGAACTAAGGGGAAATTTTTCTGCAGTACTTCTGTTCTCTGTATTTACACCACTTTTTACACGTTGTTTTACACTTATATGTATGTATAATATGGGATGTAATTTTATTATTTATGCAATTGAAACGTCTAATGTTCAGACAAAAATGTTATGCTTTTTTTTTTAAATATGGAATATATAATGATTAAATAACAAATATTTGCTCACGCTCTCTCTTGCTCTCGTTTTAGTAGTGTTTTATTTAAATATACTAATCTCTTGGCCTCCAATAAAAAAAAATGGGTAAGCTAAACAATCATAAATACGGACGTATTTATTTGGGCAAGTGAACGTGCGTTCTACTTCTTGTTGTTGGTTTGGTTTATTTTACTTCGCTTTTCTGCCACATTTGGTTATCGCGAAAATGAGGATGAGTGATGATATGATGAAACTGATGAACGGACCTCACAAAGACCAATTCAGGCCGGAATTCGTGACGAGCGTGCATTCTTGTTCTTATGTGTTGTACTCTGCCTGCAGTGAATAATGAAAAAATTAGAATGAAGAAAATAGAAAAAAGGTTTGTTTAAAGGTGTGTTTTGTTACCCATCGCTTTTTCTATCTGTATAGATTTAATCAGAATAAGTAGCTAAGAGCTTGGAAAGTCGTGAGGGACAATCATAAACAGAGAATTCTAGGCTCCTGATTTCACAGTGACCTGCAGATGCACTGGGAGGAAATTATTTGTATTTTCTTCTCTCTTCCATCACTTTACCTAATTTCTGCCATGACGATGAACGTTGATTAAATTAAACGGGTTGCAAAGAAACACTCACGCAAAGGCCAGGGCTCAAGCCCGGATCCTTCAGTAACGAGATCGTGAGATGGGGAAATTAGGGAAATTAGGAAATGCAAATTTTTTGAAAAAATGTTAATCATACATAAAGATGGTATTTCAAAAATTCAATTGAAAATTACTACTCAGGAAAAATGCAGTTTGCTTTACCGATACCCATGTATCCGAATGGTTAGCGCCTTCCTCACACGTTTGATGTCGGCCGACCTCCGTGGGGGTGTGCAAATGGTCCGGGATCTGTACCCGATGGAGGTATATAGTGGTTCGGATCCCACATTAAACTATAGGTCTAGTCCCGATTATCCTTTCTGTGTATAAAATGGACTTAAGGGCATGCGATACAATTTCCACAGAGTCTTCCCAAGCCCTTCCGTCCATGGCAGTGTGCCAACTTAGCTCTCTTGGAGCCAGATCTGGCTCTTTCGTGCACTCTAGCCGGATCCTGTGGCCGAGTGGTTAGCACATCGCGCTGCAACGCCAAGGGTCCGGGGTTCGAATCCCACTCGGGCTTGGTTGTTTGCGAATGTCCATTCATCAATTTCATCACTCATCCCCATCTTCACAAATTAGCCAAGAGGCACAAAATGCGAAGTAAAATAAACTAAATCAATCAATCAATCTTTCGTGCACTCGTTCGGCTGTGAACTGGGACACCCACCACCCGTGCCCCACTATGATGCCATCTCTGGTTCCGACCCACGTATACCACCTTTCGTCATAATTATACATTTGCACGTGACGTGATATTGTTATATTGGCTGCGTCGCCCCACTCTCTCTTATCTCCCCACCTACTTCTTTATAGGGCAATGTTAGATGTGAAATTGGCAGGGAATTCTTCACTTTCGATTTCATACCACCATCGGTGGATTATTGAGATGGGCGATGCCGCCGGATCTAGATGTTGAAAACTAAGAATAAATTGTCATCAATTTAGAGTTAACGATAATAGCAGTGCCCCACCCCTTTGACAACTAACATTACCCTAGAAGGCACTTTATACAGCCATCGTAAATCTAGCTCCATGAGAGTCAGTTTTAACTCCATTTAAGGTGAAATTTAGTTCTTTTATGCCCATCAGGTTTGGCAACACTGCCAGGAGGCAAGGGAAAAAGCATTGATCAAATGGGAGTATGATTTGATTCATTCTCTTGTGAATATAAAACTTCCGATGGAATAGAAAGAGATGTCAACGGGAAGAGGGCAGTTTGAAGATGAATTTCACCAGCGGAAAGTCGAAACTTCCATTTAATTAGCCGTAACTTGATGTTGAAGTTGATTCCCCATAAGGAATACATGGGATTCCGAAAATTATTATTCATCATATTTTTCAAACATCGTGTCCAGCTTAATAATCAACATAACAAATTGTTTGCACTTGCAACATGGAGAGAAATTCATACTCTTGCATACACCCAGGGTTTGTTTTAGTAGCAGTGCCCATTCGGGCGATACTGAAATAAATGCACAATTGGTGCGTAATTGTATCTTCTCGCCTTAAAACGTCGAATCAACCATCCAATCAACCAACCGTGGAAGAGTGGTTACCACAGCACGCTACAACACCAGGAGTTCCGGGTTCGAACCCCTACCTGGACATGGGTGTTCTTTGTGTTTGTCCCTTCATTAATTTTGTCGTATCATCTTCGCGATTAACCAAATGTGTCAAAAAAGCGAATCAAATCAAATCATTCATTGATTGTTTCATTTGGTTTATTTTACTTCGCTTTCCGCCATATTTGGCTAATCGCGAAGACGATACGATAAAATTGATGAAGGGACACACAAAGATCACCCATTGCCAAGCCGAGATTCAAACCCGGCATCCCTGGCTCAGTAGTCAAATCAAATAGTTTTTGATTTTCGAAAGTGGGTAGAAATTATGTGTACAATTTTTTGTAGTCATTCCTAACTTTGCAGTTTTTCCTGTACTTGACGTTCTTCTTTTAGGAATATTGGGCCCTAAAAGGGGGGGGGGGGGATTATGACCCGTTGGGCATGCCACTAATTGCTTCCCCAAGTGTCGACGTCACCGCACGTCACTGGGTACTACGGTTTACCTTCTGTCAGTATGCGGCATATGAAACAAAGATAGTGCAACTTCCTTCTGTTTGCCATGGTAAGAACCTGATTATTATTTAAGAATGGAAGAATATGATCGGATCTTTAGAAAAATGTATCGGAAGTACGCATTTCATATCATCCACAACTTTAGCAAGAGCAGTGGCTGTGCTGTGTTTCTCACAAAATCCGGATTGCAGCGGGGGCAGTAAATTATTCGTGTTAACGTAGTTTAACGTCTGCGAATGCACTATTTTCTCGAGTACTTTAGATAGCACAGGCAAAAGACTGATAGGCCTAAAGTCATTGTAAGAAGTGACGATCTGCTTTTTCTGAATATACACAGTTCTCCAATTGTCCTCATAATGCTGGATCAACAATTAAAGTTTGGAGCTGCCATTGTGAATCAAACCTAGGACCATTTGCACCAATAGCAAGAGCACTCACCATTGTCAGAGTATGTATGTATGTACAATTTAATTTATTTTACTTTGAGTTTCTGCCACTTGGATAAATTCAAAGATGAGGATCAATGGCGATCAGGTGAAATACATGAAGGGACAGACAATCACAAAAACATAAGGACAGGACAAAACTCAAGCTCTAGAGAGAATTACCCTGGTTGCAGGTCTAGGTGCCACAACCTCGTCTGCTAAATGCAGTCCATGGTGTATTATGTGGAAGTGAGGTTGACGTTTGGGCAGTGTTGAATCCAGCCAATTTCCTCCGGGGGATATCAAACTTCACAGAGGGGGATGTCATAGAGATCAAATTATATAACTAATATTTTTAATTGGCCCTTTGATATATAATTAAATTAAGTGTAAATTTCGATAAGACTGCACAAGCAACTCCACAGCAAACTGTTGACTGACTAACCGTTAAAATAGCTGCAAGAAGTTGAAATTTGTTGCAACAATAGAAGCTTACATTACACCAGCCTGCCGTTCTACACGTGTCCATTGTTGAGCTTCAGTGAAATGGAATTCTATTATATATTATTAGTTAGCAGTTATTAAAGTGGACGATAATTTAAATTCATTCATAATTTTGACTTAATTGTAAGAAGACTGAATTAATGCTTATTATTATAAAAAAAAAACAAGAGAAAAAGTAGGTTCTTTGTTAAATTAAAATGAATTAAAGGAAGCCAAAGTGAATATGGTTGTCATATTTCTTAAGAATTGTGCGAATGCTCTGCCAGATTATTGAAATTTTCTGAGGGGGACTTTCTTATTTCTGAAGGGGATTTCCCTCCCTGGGGCCACCCACCACATCCTCATTGTCAAAATAACTTACAGTTAATATTGAAATAACGGCAAATGTAACTTAAAAGTTTTAAAAAATATGTTCTTACATGTTTGCATAACTATAATTACTACAATTAAAACTTTATAAAACAGGTCTACTTATACCTGGTTAGAAAGTAACTTTCAAAAGACTGCCACTTTTGTTATTAACAATCCATCAAAGTTTATGTATTTTAGATAAATAAGCACTTAAAAAATGGTTCCCTAATCCACTACAATCATAATGTTGTAATATAATACAACAAATGTAATAAAATATAACAAAACATACCACCTCTTATGCTTTTGTCATTTCCTGCCTCCTCTTCTGGCTCCCCAGTCCCATTGCTTCCAGCTGCTTCCGGAAGAGGGGATTCGGTGGTCACCTCATTAGGGTGGACTTCTATTGGAGTACATTCCTCAAAGCATTTATGGAGTTTGGCAGAGTTCAAATCGTCTCCCAACACAGCATTGCAGCCAGCACAAGCGAAGTGGAATTCCTGAAAAGAAATGAATCTGGGCTTTGTCTATGTTTCTTCAATTGGGCTCTCGGCAGTTCCATTCATATTTTACCTTATAAATGCTTCATTATTTTGCGTGAGTTTGATGGAATGAAGTAATGGAAGTATGAATTAAAGAAATGTAGAGGAAAGGGCAGATTTTAGAAATTTCTCTTTGAAAGATTTTCTGTTACAATTTAGCTACCTAATGAAACCCTATTCAAATTAAGTAATTTGCTATATTCTGCCACACTTCTTTACAGTCTAAGTGCATGCTACACATTACAATAAAGTGCATGGCAAAAGTTAACCTATGTGTGCTAACTTAACCAGTCACAGGTATAAACTCCAAGTATCTCAAGCTACATGTATGCAATGAATGTAAAAAGCTGTTAGCACACGTACGCCATCATTTTACAGGGTGCGCACAAAGTCCGTATACCTCTATAATTACATGAGTAATATAAAGCAATACAAGCCTCGTTCGTGCTGGCGGCTTTCACATGACCTTGCCATGTGCTCTCCCGCTATCACAAGTCTCAAGGTGCTGTCCTCTATTGGCACATTGCAATTTTGAGTTCATTCTTTGTCTGAAAGTCATGGCAGATGGAAGTCAAAGAAATAGCTTATACAAGTGATTACACAATTGAGGAGTGTTTCGTGGCCGCTGTGTGGGTCCATGTTGGGTACTTTGTTGTGCGGTTTAGGGAAGAGAAAATCCACATTTCTTTGAAGAAAGTGAGCACCATTCACCTCATGTCATGATATGGGCCGGACTGCATCTGTATAGTCCGTATTTTTTTTTTTACTTATTCTGTTGATAACATTAGTGCCCTCCAAATGATATGTGCACCTGTGACTCATTCCGCAAGCGTGAGACGCGGGAATTCTGAACAGTGTTTCTTTTCAGCATGATATGGGCACCGGTCCACTTCGCATTAGCTGCTTGACATCTGGCGAATGCAACTGGGATTTTAGGAATAGCTGGATCGGACAATTGTCTAACTCCTCTTCCATGTCCTCTAAGAAACCATGATCTAACAAAACCGGATAACGTGCTCTGGGGTCTCATCAAAGGATGAGGTGCAGATGCATCGTTATCTACAACCTTGGTGACAATGAAGTTCGACCAGAAAGGAATACGTGATTAAATGCACAGAGGCATAGGCGGTGGAATGGGTGACCCGCAGAAGTGACGCATGTGTGTAAGAGGAGGCGTGTGAGCAGGCAAGAATCGTGATCCCAGCATGTTGCACCCAAGGTCACGTAAAGAACGAAAACAGGGAACTATACGCGTGACATTGAACTTCGACCAGGCACAAGACCCATACGGAAAATTCCAGATAGTGGCGCATTCGACGGAAGCATGACGTCACGGACACGATAAGGGAGTCCGCCGTATATAAGCGCGTGCTGTGCACCGAGGAACCGCAGTGCATCGTCACCATGGCCAGGGGCAAACCTATTGACAACACCGTGAGGAAAAGAGTGGTGGAGTTGCAACGGGATGGACTCAGTGAACGGGAAATAGGGCGCCAACTGAACTTACCCAAGTCAACCGTCCACTGCATCATCAAACACCACCAAAATACGGGTACTACAGAGCCAGGTAAGGCCCCCGGTCGAAAACGCCTGCTGAGCGTGCGTGACCTACGGATATTTAGGCGCTATATCCAGACCAACAATCATGTTTCTGTGGCCGAATTACAACCGTGGACTCAATAACGCTTTCACATTGAAGTGTCAACCAGAACCATTCGCCGTTACCTACAGCGATGCAGTTACCAAGTGTACAAGGCGAAACGTAAACCCTTCCTTTCCATGTTGAACAAAGGCAATCGACTACGGTGGGCACGAATGTACCGGGGATGGACATTTCGGCAGTGGAACGGGGTTTTGTGGACGGACGAATCCATTTTCAATGTTGTGTACGGGAAAATACGGAAAACAGTCATTTGTCGGAAGGAGGAACAGAATGAAGCAAAATGTTATGCACGTCGGGTACAGAAACCTGCGTCAGTGATGGTATGGGGATGCATGACGGCATCTGGGGTTGGCCCACTACACGTCTGTGAGGGCATCGTGAATGCACACGCCTATACACGCATACTGGAGCGGCATCTTCCCACAGTGCGAAGGCACCTGTTCCACAGGCGGCATCTCATCTTTCAACACGACAATGCCAGGCCTCATACAGCGCGGCTGACAAGAGAATGGTTGACTCGCCATCACGTGCGAACTCTGCCATGGCCACCATCGAGTCCCGACCTCTCGCCCATTGAGAATGTGTGGCGTGTTCTTAAGCGACATGTGCAACAGAGGGGACCCACGACAGTGGCTGCTCTTATCGCCTGCCTGCAGGAGGAATGGCACCGCATGGATGTGGAATACCTTGAACGACTCGTCTGCAGCATGCCCCGATGCATTGCCATAGTTATTCGCCGACGGGGCGGGGTCACACCATGGTAAACAGGATCCCCTCTAACAGTGGTCGAACTTCAATGTCACGTGTAGATGGACGAAAATGTTTTATTTTGTGTGGACACCATACATTCCTGCGTTGCAGCGGAAATTTATGTTTTCCTTTGTTCCATGTAGCCTGCTGAATAAAATATGTTCAGCATATGCATGTGTTCTCCTTCTTTCACAATGCACTCCTATATTTGTGACTGGTCGAACTTCATTGTCACTAAGGTTGTAAGACACGAAGAACTAAAGATTACGGTGCATGCAGCCTTCCAGTGATTCCATGAATGTTGGATAACATGAACAACGCATTCAGCTATGTAGAGATCACAGAGGGACACACAAATATTTCAGATTCCTAAGAGTAGGGACGGAACATCTCAAGGAAGTTAGCTTAGCCCCTCCTGAAAAATCCTTAATCATAAAACTATTATTATTATTAGTTAAACTAGAAAATATGTTAGCATTCACCAATTCATTACCAATTTTCATTTGAGTTTGTGTTGATACGCAGAATTTAAATTCATCGTGCAGGCCCGCATTAAAACAACATGTACACTTTTTGGTCATACTTATACACAGCTCAACAAATAACGGAATCCATTCAAAACAATAAAAACCCCGACCCGAGCTAACTTAATTAGTAAACTGCTGCCTACTTGAATCTTCGCGACGAAATTGTATCACTTAGATTTTTATGCGCAAGTAGCGAAAAGTGGCAGAAAAGAGACGATAAATATAAAAAATAACAAATTTCTAGTGTTTACATGACACTGTTTTACAAAATGCAATCGTCTTTATTTTAGCATGAAATGTCTCAAATTTAGATCTAAATTTCGAGCTAACTTCGAGATTATAATAAAACAGGACATACTGAGGATTTTTAAAATATGGATGGGACGACCGGGACACACATCCTAAATGGGACTGTCCTGGTCAAAATGGGATGTATGGTCCCCCTACCTAAGAGACTCCTTTGTGATAATAATATATGTGGGAGGTATATGAACTTTGTGCGCACCCTGTACTTACATACTGTAATGACCTGTGCTATGATGTCACTACTCTCCAGATCACAATGAATAGGGAGGTAGAGACCATGCACCCCCCCCCCCCCGCCCCCGCATCAAGATGTCAGGAAGAATACACAGACCTAATTTTCTTTGGAGCCTAAAATTCCTGGTAACCAATTACACCCTCTGTTCATGTCACATGTTTCACTCAAGCTGAAGAGTGAGTTCAATGTACTCCTGAGCATTAGCTGGGAAGTAACAACACTCAGTCAGTACTGCTGCTAAAGAGGTTAGAATTTAAGGAAGCCCCTCCACTGTTACCAATGAACAGATGGTGGTCCCGGTACATCCCAAGCATCAACCTGAATGTACCAGTCTGGCTAAAGAGGTGGACTAGTAGGAAGGTTACTAGACTGATTGCTGGTTACCTTTAAGTTTGCCAGTCAACATCCAGGAGCTAACTAGGCTCCCTGCTGTGAACTCGCAGCTTTTCAACTTTTGGAATGGCAGCACAGGCATGTGACAGAAATCTGAACTATGCATGACATTATATATTTCAGCATAGCAAACGCACTTGAAGAGTTGCCAACCTCCTGCAGTGCATTATCCCCCCCCCCCCCACACACACACACACTGAAACATTTTATGTTACATAAAACATGGAAATCTATCAATTAAAAAAATAATCTTACACAATCCTCGAGAGGGTACAGTCAGTCAAGGGGTCCCAAAAATGACTCTCCACTAAACATGCAGTAAGTAATCACTAAGCTGATGAATAGCATTTTTTAGGTTTGTCGCGTGTTACTCACAAATCCAGAATATGGTTAACCAACCCTTAACCACAATCCTCATATTACATTTCTGACGCAGTACTATGCCAAGTACTTAGTTTTTGTTTTTTTATACGAACCTGAGGAAAGAGATAGTCAATCTCTGAAACGTCGTTCTACAATAAGAGCACTATACTCACATACGTAAGTACAATTTTTAACTTTCCTTTTTTATAAGCTGATGAAGTATGTAAAAGAAATGATCAACCCATGCTAAAAGTAAGTAAGTAAGTAAGCGAGTGAGTGTGTGTGTGTCTGCAACGGCCCAAGTTCCTTTTATTTTATTGTGATTTCATCATGTCACGTATGCATTTTTTACATGGTTCGATTTCGATTTATGTCTGGTAACACATACTGAAGAGTTTTAGAGATTACTTAAGCTGTGTGCTTCCTTGACACTGGTTTTTCACTTCCACATATTTCTATGTAATTCTTGCTGCCAAAATGTTTGAAGATTTTATTCAATACATGCTTTCGTAGTTAGGTTAGGAGGATCACGTTTAGTTCCCTTAGAATTTTAATAATAACCCTAAATGCTTTTGTGGCTAGGTTAGGCGTGCCAAGTTTAGTTCTCTTAGCATTAAAATAATATCCCTAAATGCTTTCAGAGTTAGGTTAGGTGGTAGTCTGTTCAATGCGCCAAGCATTGAAAAATGGGGAGTTCTGTTTCTAACATTTTACTTTACCCGTATATTATTTTTTTTCCGAAATGATAACTGTGCTCATTAGTTTCAGGAAGGTTCCAAATAACTTCTACATTCATTCCCACTATTCTACAATACTTGCTGTCACTTCTATCAATGGAGAATGCTTAGTCCATTGGGAGTGCAGATGATTGCGTAAGGTAATTTTTTATTTTAGAAATCTGGCAACCCTAGTGAAACTGAACCGTGAAACTGCATGAAAATCGAGGGAGTACAGAAGTATCATACTATTCAAATTTCATCTTAATCGATGGGCAGCTTGGTTTATAAAAAAATAAAACATTCCTTTCACAGATACATGGTTATACACATTGAAAAACACATAATAACCAATATTGTTAAATACTACAATAGAACAGGTAAAACATAATTTAAAAAGTGAACATGTACCTTTCTCAATTTTATGAAAAAACGACTGAAGATTATGGTTCAACTTTAAAAAGATTATATTTAATTTTTATTACCTGAAAGTGGGCTACCCTGCATTTTGTGGTGCCCTAACAATTTTTTTGTCCGTCAATTAGTTTATCATTGGTTTACTTATGGTAGAAAATAAAGTTAGTGTATTTCTTAGGGCCTCAATGACATTTTCAAGGTGGATCCAGTACATATAAAATTACAGTCAAATGTTTTTCAGAAGTTGATGAATCAATAATAATAATTTCACATGTCTTGTGCATAATTTGAAGTTATTATTCAAGTGACTCTTTCAATTCTTAGATTACTTCAGAGTTTCAGAGTTCATTTATAAGGATTATAGACGAGACCTCCATTCCATTTTGTGTAACAGGTTACCGACTGGGTTACTTACAGAATATGAAAGACAGCCTATGTGAAATTTATACCTAGAAATTGAAATTATACCTCAGCCTCAGCTTCACTTTTATCTTCAGGTTTAGACATTATAGGTCAGAATCTTCTATCAGTAACTATTTTCCGTACCATAAGTTGAAACTTGTTTTCATGGTGACTTGAAGTAATCTGTGCATAACGTAACCAAACGGAATCCAGCCATCATTGGTTCCATCATTCCATTGGTTGAAATGACATCATGGAAAATAATTAAAATGAATTTTTATCTGATTATACGTTTCTCAGGAAATATTTTGATGAATTTCGTAACCGAAAGAATAAACAGTTTCATGTTACAATGGTGTGCAACGCTTTCTGGTGAACAGTGCGTTCGCAGCAACGGAACAAGGGTGGGCATAAGCCCGCTGTAAAATGTTTGAAAATTTTTGTATCACAGGTTCTCTTGCCCACACGTGAGATTTTCGGATTTAAGGCATTTTAACTAGGGGTGTGCGGGACAGAATTTCTTGGGTCAGGACGGGAAATTTTTTAAATCCCGACATTCGGGACGGTAAAATATTACAATTTCCCGGCAAATTCGGGAAATTTTCGGGACGGGAAATGTTGGAAATTTCCAGAAGCTCTGGAAATCTCGAGTTCTACACGTCGTTTTCACCTTAAGTGATTCTTTTTGCGTTTCTGGTACAAAAAAATTTTATTACAACAATTTTAAAAACTGCACCCTGGAAAAATGACCCCTGCAAGTTCTCGCGTTTCTCTGCGTCCAGTTTAAGGCAAAAATGAGACTTCCAAACTTGCGAGGCTAGCGTTGCTCTGAAAACACACCGCCGCCATGTTAATACGTCACTACTCAGAGATAGCTCGTTTGTCGTCTGCTTCGAGCGTCCAGTTAACTGCTGGTAGCCCACGGTGAGCGAACATGTGCAGCAGTTTTACAAATCCTTACAGATTTAAATAATAGAAGAAGGATCGATAATGGAAAGGAAAGCTATGCTTTGTAATGATCATTCTTCCATGAAATATCCCTGCTGCTCACGTGCAAGATAAATGAAAGGGTTCTGCTGCGTGCGTGTTCTCAGTTCATGCGAAAAATATTGCTTGTAAAATTGGTTGCTGACCAAACCTTCAAAAATATATATATTTTAAACTTATATTTATCGAAATTTACAGTAACCTATGTAGTGCAAAATAAGAATTTTCACATTCTTCACTTTATTTTCCATAATTCAATTTCAGTTTGTGTTTCATTTCTGTTGCGCAAGTTATGATCAAATATTCTTGGGCAATTAAGAGAAAATACACTGAGAAGATTACATCAGTTGCACAGTACATATTAATACTTAGTTTATGTATAATTATTACAAGGAAATAATGTGTATAACCAAGGACGTATTTAAGGGGGGGTGTTCAACGGGTCCACCCCTCTTTGGTTCAGTAAAATTACCAGAGTTACCTGTTCATCCGCTTGTTCATAAAAATTTCTTCGGACTTATTTTATTCTCTTAAATTAGAGACATAGGACGGGATACGGATGGGAAGGAAATTACGTAATTCCACACATCAGATGGGACTGACTGCAGACCAAATGTCCGCAATTTCCTGATAGTTTCGGAATTTTTGCTATAAGAAACTGCATTGAGACTCAAATCAGTTATTTTTTTCCCCTCGAGTCATTTTAAAGATATTTGGTTTTTAAAAACGCAGTAACACTAGATGAACAGAAAAGTATCAATAATAGCGTGACCTCGTGACCACATACACACAACTTTGTCGGGTCCAGCACCCCCTGCTCCCCAACAAGCTTCCGGCCAGCAGTGTCCTGGATTTTCACTTACGAAATAAAGCAACCCTAATCATACCAAAAGTTGATCCATCCATATCCCCCCGCCCCCAACGTGAACTATATATCAGGGTTTCGGAGCGGAGCGGATCAACGCTCCGACTGTTGCCAACGCTCCGGAGCGAGGAGCGAGATTCTAAGAAATGGTTCGCTCCGCTCCGGAGCGGAGCGATGTCTTATCCCGCTCCGCTCCGGAGCGGAGCAACGGGAATCGGAAAATTTCTCGCTCCGCTCCGGAGCGAGGAGCGAAATTTTAGAAAATGGTTCACTCCGCTCCGGAGCGGAGCGCTACCTTGACACGCTCCGCTCCGGATCGGAGCAGAGGAAGTTGGAAAATTTCTCGCTCCGCTCCGGAGCGAGGAGCGAAATTTTAGGAAACGGTTCACTCCGCTCCGGAGCGGAGCGATACCTTGTGACGCTCCGCTCCGGAGCGAGGAGCGATATTCTAAGAACTTGCCCACTCCGCTCCGGAGCGACTCCGGAGCGCTCCGAGGTTGGATAATACGAGTGTATACAGAAAACTAACGATCAAAGGTTCCGAGTACATTAGTAATTTTGTTTGTGAAATTTGTACGGCATTTTAAAATCGCCCGTTATTGTTGTTATAAAACTGATTATTACTAAAGCTAACGCCACGGAAACAGTCCAGAAAAGATTACGTCACTCACCTACAGTGTTGCCAATAAGCAAGGAATAATCCTTACACAATACACCAGGGAAGGCACAATCAACCGCATACGTACTGTCCGTGACTGTACAACGCGCAATGTGTCAACTGTGAAGCGTAGAAGAAGTGTGGCAAACCTGGAGGGCCAGGGGTGTGGAGGAGGCAAGGGGAAGCTTCGATCTTCACTGGACTGTTTTCGTGAAGAGAGAGATATTATTATTATTATTATTATTACATTTTCATTATCACTTTTACTACTCTACTACTACTTCTGGGGACAAAATATTTCAATAGCAGGTGTGCCACCTGTGGTTTTATAAGTTGAGAGAATGGAACCACTCTCATTTCCTGCCACCAGGGATCGCAACTGAAACTCATTTCGGTTCAACTTCTGGTTCGGGCTAAGCACTTCGGCATATCGGCCTGACGTTACAGTCCACGCCGCGGGAGAAGTGAGTTATTCCGGAATATTGGTTCGAGTAACACTGGCGAAAGTACTGCAGAGAATCCATTCGACCTTCTAAAAGGCCAGAGGAAAGGCGAAGCAACTTGTACGGAGGAAGATAAAGGCAGACAGGTGTTCATGCAAAACGCTCGCTGGTGCATGATTGTCATATCTAACTTTCTTTTACGCTGGTTATGTATGATACTTTGAATGTAGCGAAAGGGAAAAGTTTAAAGTAATTGGAAATTCAGGTTGCTAATTTTAACTTTTCGATTTTTGAATGTATGAAGTTGAAAATCGGAATCATGCTTATTAATGTTACCGTCGGCCAATAAGGAAACGTTTTAATTTGAAATACAGAGTTTTCATATCTAACTTTTTAAAAATTCTGACACTAGAAAGTTGAAAACCGGCTTAACCAAAAATGTAAGTTGCCACATTTGGTTTACTTTTATGAAGGTATAAAGTCGAAAATCGGAATGCTGTTTGTATACAGCCGAACAGGGGAATTTAAATAGTATGAAATACAGGGTTGTCATATCGATTATTTTCCCCAATTTTAAAGGCAGGAAGTTGAAATAGGTATTTAATAGTTACATACGTATACTACTGCAAAAATTGCAAAATGTCTGGTTGCCATATCTAACATTTCAAGTTTGTAAGCAGTAACCTGGAAATAGGCATGGTCGTTATAAGAAAATTGAAAAAATTTTGGAAAGACGACGAATGGAATGTTGCTATATTTAACTTTCTGAGTCTAGAAAGCCAGAAAACGTATACGTAAAAAATTAATATTTTTTGTATTGAGTACGTTGTACACAGCAAACTGAAAGCAAGTTTTCAGTAATGAACAATGTGTAGTCAGCAGATAAGTCGAAACAAGATGTATAAACCTTAATAACCGTGATAAACACAAAATGTAATATTATCTACTTGGATAGGGTCATGTCCTGAATTTTATGGTTTCATTTTGAAAAACAGGGCTGCGAGCAATACGTGCCTTCCTCACTGATGGCATTTGATTTGATTTTTGTAATTTAGCTTTGAATTTTAGCTAATCACGACGATGATAATGAGAGAATTGATAAATGTGTACTGAAAAAAAAAGTAGCGCCCTGTACCCCGATAACATAGTGGTAACAACGTCTCCTTGTAATGAAGGGGCACTGGGATCGATACCCGGTGGAGGGACATAGTGGCTCGAATCCCACTTTAGGTAGGATTTAAACTGTAGGTCTATTCTCGATAGCGTATTGTTGAGTCTTAAATCCACCAAAAGTCCATAACAAAAGGCATTGTTTCAACGTATGTTGAATGTATAATTGCAATGTATATTGTGATAAATTAATCCTTAAGCAAATATACATTTGTAATTCTGTTTAACAATAAGAGATGTCACTTTCCTTTAAATCTATTCACAAAATCATAAAAATACAACTCGGAAATTCATTTCCAAATGAACAACCTCTTATGCATATCTTTTACGTATGTGTGTGTGTGTGTGTGTTTTTTTTTCTGAAATTTGGCAAAGTTCTAATAATGTATTCACTTCATAAATGTCTATTACATAACAGAAAGCATCATTGGGTATTCAATATCAGACGAATAATGAATTCCATGGGAATATTTCAGCGAGTTCGTGGATTTGAGTTCAGCTCTCAACGACAAATGGTGTTGGTTTGACCCACGTTAATGTCATTGGTGTTTCCTTTGTGTTTGTTTCTCTATCACAGTACATTTCTTTTCCATAGTTTCGGTGTCCTATTTTTTACCGACTTATCTAGGATTTGTTTAAAATTACGGATCATGAGAAATGTACGATTAAAGGCAAGGCAAAGTCCGGAAAAAACAAATTGAAACTTATACTTAGTTGAAAGGACAATTGGTTATTGTTGATTACAATTATAGAAATAACTTTATAGAAATACTTGGTTTTCTTTTACACACATATTTGTAATTCATTTTGTGCACCATTCCATTCCTACTTGAATATGTAGACTATAAATAAAAACTCGGCATGGTTTCCTTCAATTCATTATTACAGTATAGATCTTCCATGATTATCTTGGCTTATGATGCATAGAATTAACAATTACGGATTTTTTTTCGTTCTTTTTTGTTCCTTTATATTGATTTAACAAATCTAGTCACCTTATTATTCTATTAAACGATACTGGTTGGAATGATTTCTCCATTCGCATGGACGTCCGGAAATGGAGGGGGCCACGCCACCCGGAAATTAAAGGTAATCAAGAAGTACATATTTCACGCATATAATTTCATTTCAGTCACAGTAATATATGTTAATTATTGCAAGGGCGTTGCAGGAACATGATAACTTCAAACTGTAGAATATTTTTAATGGGAGTAATACTATTTTGGGGAAATTCTGTATAATTCTGCCCCCCTCCCTTGGACAAATATCTTGCTTGTCCCTTCCTGGAAAAAATCCTGAAGACGTCCATGTATCAGCGGCGTTAAAAATTTTTTTAAATGTCCATACATCACCGTTGACAAGCACACATAATATGCATGTAATGATACAAGAGAACACAGCTTTTAAAGGCTTCTTTTTATGACAGTGAAGAGAAGAATAACACGCGCAAGTAATACTTTTAAAAGATAACAATCTAGCCAGAATTGGTGTAGCATAATTCTAATACAACTGGCAACACTTGATCTGTCTGGCAAAGGCGATGTCTCTACCATGTACGGATAAGTCGAACGCAACGTACAGCGCAGCGAACGAAGTTCTCAACCCCGAAAGCACACACAAACAAGCTATGTACCAGTTTCACCCTCCTCCCCTCTTGAAACGGGCACAAGACCAATGAGCTAGCCGATTGCACTGAGTCACCTGCAAGGAACACGGAATACGGCACAAAACGAAGCTGTATGTTGTATGGGGGAGGTGGGTCGGACAAATCCGCAAAAAGAAAAACTGATTGCTTGAAATTATTCGTAACCCATTCAACACATAACATTCAAACCCTTATATCTAAGAGTCACAATACAAAATTTGAAATACCCCACGGATCCCTGACGTCATAGGGTGCTGTGCTGTAGAGCGACCACAAACAAAAAAGCTTCGGTCAAAAGTCCCCGCGCACCTCCTCCTCCCCTCCAAGCGGGGGCGATCATACAGACAAACAACTAGAGTACGTGGAAACAGGACTGCAGGCTCTTTTCCATGTGGTCCCATTATAACCACTCCGTCACGGAAGTCGGCTTTAACGCGCCCATTCCATTATTCATAGTTGCATTACAGCATTCGTGTAAAAAAAACTCCTAAACGGATCGGAGCGTGCTGTCAAAGCACCACGCTCCGGAGCGGAGTGCTGTTGCCTCACGCTCCGCTCCGGATCGGAGCGTGCGTCTAAAAAATCTGAACCACTCCGCTCCGGAGCGGAGTACTGCTGTATCACGCTCCGCTCCGGATCGGAGCGTACGTCTCAAAAAGCTGAACCACTCCGCTCCGGAGCGGAGTGCTGTTGTATCACGCTCCGCTCCGGATCGGAGCGTGCGACTTAAAAAGTCGAACCACTCCGCTCCGGAGCGGAGCGTGTCTCTCAAAAAGCTGAACCACTCCGCTCCGGAGCGGAGTGTTGTTGTATCACGCTCCGCTCCGGATCGGAGCGTGCGATTCAAAAAGTCGAACCACTCCGCTCCGGAGCGGAGCGTGTCTCTCAAGAAGTCGAACCACTCCGCTCCGGATCGGAGTGCTGTCGTACCACGCTCCGCTCCGGAGCGAGGAGCGGAGTAGAAATGACGCTTCGAAGTCGCTCCGGAGCGCTCCTTTAGTACGCTCCGCACTCCGCTCCGAAACCCTGCTATATATACGCCCATGCGTATAACAATATCCCATACTGAAATGGTACGATATATTTTGAATTTTGTACTGCGAAAAAAAGCCGCCTCATCTCGTTACCCCGAACGCATTAATTGGTTGGTTGACAACTTAACCACTAAGGATCCTATCGAGACGAGACATGGCAGCCTTGGTCTCGTTCTCGTTGAGAGTTGTAAATGTCTCATCGACAGTCTCGTCTCGATTTATAAATATCCGTCCCGGTTTGGGAGGGCAATTCTCGTTCTCGTCTTATTTCTCGAAAAATATAGAATTAACAACGTATGCAAAGGCCATTATAAATACAAAAATAAATACTTTTTTTCTTTTTTTTTTTTTACTCCTCGTTTCGACGGTACGAGCCATCGAAAACTGAATATTATCCTGCTTATATATGCAAACCAAACGGAAGATTCAGAATTACCAGCAATGAACTGGCGTTGTAATTATTATACACAAAATTCATGATTTATCTGAGGGAGTCGCATGTTCCAGATTTGACTCTCCACCTGGGCATGACTGTTTCCTTGTGAGTGACATTTCATTGAACTGGAAATTGTTACATGGGAGGATGTTTGCTCGAGACTTTGGGGACAGCTAGGGGGATGCTTATATTGTTAATGTTAGTGTTGCTCATGAGACGAGGCATGTTCCGTCTCGTCTCATAAAAGGAGATGGGACAAGTGAATATGTTTTCGAAATGAGATGGGACAGTCTTATATTGTGGCAGGTTGGGTTGATACGCACCCACTTATTGTATAATTTTAGGTGTTTAATACGTTTAAAATGTTAATTGTCTATTATGACGTAATTTGTGTTGTTCAATTGGGTAGTCTCTTATGGTTATGGACTAACCTTAAAAACATTGGATTGGGGGTTGTAAGGTGAGAGATAGGATTATGGATGTTTCTGGAATAATGGAAATGATTTTGGAAATGTGAATGTTTTAATTTGTGTAGTGGAGAAGTATTATGATCTAAATACACTTTTGTTTGTAATAAGAAGTTTAACTGTGAGTTCTAGTGTAATATATTAACATTAGCATATCCTTATCTGATTTCCCACAACCTGAGGGCTTCATGGTAGGCTGATAAGTCTCAGGCTCGCCGTTGAGGAATAAACGTAAGTAGTTCCCTTGAGAATTATCCGGGGAACGTAGCAGGTGTAAACTTTTTGGCGCCGCAACGCGGGACTCGATAAATGTGTTTGAGTAGGGTATGCAGAAGCATAATTTAAGAAGTGATCGTCGTAAGTTAAAAATGGATACTTTAAGTTGCTGTTCCGATAAAGGGAAAGCTGATGATGAAGAGGTTGAGTGCAACGATTGTAAAAGAAGCTTCCACTTACGTTGTGCTGGTTATCCTTTGCCAAAATCGCAGTATAAGGGGGAAGAATTGAAATGTCGTATTTGTAAAGAGAAGGGTAACAAAGGAAGTCCTTGTTTGGAACAGTTGTTTCAAACCCTGATGGAGAAAATGGAAATGGGAAGAAAAGAAGATAAAGAGGAACAGGAAAGGATAAGAAATGAACAAGAAAGAATCAGAAGAGAAGATAAAGAGGAACAGGAAAGGATAAGAAATGAACAAGAAAGAATCAGAAGAGAAGATAAAGAGGAACAGGAAAGGATAAGAAAAGAAGATAAAGAGGAACAGGAAAGGATAAGAAATGAACAAGAAAGAAAAAGGAACGAAGAAAGAGGAGAATTGATGAAGCTGCTCAGCCAAGATAAGGAAGAATTATTATTTAGAATAGAAGAGGGGCGAAAGGAATGTAGAGAAATTAAGGAGACTCTGAGGAAGGAAATTGCGTGTGAGAGGCAGCAAGTAGCTGAATTAATACTAAAGCTGGAAGAAAAACAAAAGGAGGATTATGAAAAGTGGAACTTAGACTTGACACAGGAGAAAACATCTAGAGAAGCTAAAGAAAAGGAAATGGAAAATGAAATTGAGAAATTGAGGGGACGAATAGAGAGTGTTGAAATAATTGCAAGGCCAGAAGCAACACAGGGTTCCTCAGAATTACTTGATAATTTAGAGCTAAATCAGAGAAGGCAAGAAAGGAAACTTGAAGAAGTTACGGAGAAAGTCGCATCTGTAGATAGGCAGGTCGATCAACTACAGATGTTAATGGCAGGCTGTCGGGTTCAAGAACCTTCTCAAAATGGTGAAGCTGTATTTCAACCGGGAATGAACGGTTCAACAACTAGAGGTGATTCCAAGGGGAAGATGAGGAAAAGAAATCGTTACTCGTCAAGTTCTTGCTCTGCAGTTTCCTCTAGTTCTGAGGAAACTGAAACTAGGAAAATTACAAAGCCCAGGAAGAGACATAATAATGGAAAGTCCGAGAGATTGGTACAGGATGAGATATCTCGTGACAATGCCTATAAGAATAGCTCCTACAAATCTTTTCGCATGTCTGATGTTAACGCTCTTTCAAAGTTTACTGGAGAGATTAATACTGTCTCTGCTGAGAGGTATTTAAAAGAGCTAGTAACTTACCTGGATCTAATGAATGTCCCTATGATTTTTAGATTGAAGTTATTGCCCTCTCTTATGGTAGGAAAGGCTAAGGCGTGGTTTGTTGCAAATGAGAAGAAGTGGAAGACTTTTGAACATTTTTGTGCTGCCTTTAGAAAACAATATGCCTCTGCTGATGCCAAGCAAAGGGAAATGCAGATGCTGAGAAACAAACGGTATTCGAGGAGCTGTGGCCTCTCACTTGAAGTATATTGCTGGGACACATATGGCTCTTATTGTAATCTTGCGGATAGCGTTGACCAAAGCGAAGCGCTGAACTTGGTTATTAGTCAACTTCCGCTGCGAGTGCGTCAGTTGGTACTTACTCGCGATCCACGCAACATGGACCAACTTACCAGCTTCTTGGGAAGATATGAAGCCTCGGAGCAACTTGAGGGATGGAGGAGAGAAAATCCGAGATTCGAGGACAGAAGAGCCAACCAAGCTACAGTTAGGCAATTGACGTTCTCCAGTAATCAACCCAATTCAGCAAAGATGCCTGCAGGTAACGGGAGATCTGATAATGAGAACTTCAGTGGTAGCGCTCGACAAAGTAACAATCCTTCAGGAGAAGAAAATAGAAGCGGGTTCTACAGAAGAAGGAACTGCGAGGGATCACAGCGATCTTCTGGAGAAGAAAGAAGAACGCCATTCCGAAGAAGAAGTTCGTATGGTAATAATAATTTCTCCCCACATCGCGATAACCGGTATAGAGGTAACTACAATTGGAGGAAGAAAGAAAGTGCTACACAGACGGAAGATTTCGATAGTGCAGAAACTAGTGTTAAACAATTACATGTTACCACTTGGAATACGTCTGCCCCGTCCTACACTCCAAGAAACTGAGAAGCAGTTGTTGAGTTGAGTGGATGGCCCTAGAGTTTTGAAAAAGAAACTTTACTCCATTTTCATTTTGTTAATTTTCTTTTTGTTTGTGGGAGGATGCCATGATACGCACCCACTTATTGTATAATTTTAGGTGTTTAATACGTTTAAAATGTTAATTGTCTATTATGACGTAATTTGTGTTGTTCAATTGGGTAGTCTCTTATGGTTATGGACTAACCTTAAAAACATTGGATTGGGGGTTGTAAGGTGAGAGATAGGATTATGGATGTTTCTGGAATAATGGAAATGATTTTGGAAATGTGAATGTTTTAATTTGTGTAGTGGAGAAGTATTATGATCTAAATACACTTTTGTTTGTAATAAGAAGTTTAACTGTGAGTTCTAGTGTAATATATTAACATTAGCATATCCTTATCTGATTTCCCACAACCTGAGGGCTTCATGGTAGGCTGATAAGTCTCAGGCTCGCCGTTGAGGAATAAACGTAAGTAGTTCCCTTGAGATTTATCCGGGGAACGTAGCAGGGTGATACTTAGATTGTGCTTGTTGGTAATGGTGGTAGTGAGTGTGTGTGTGGGGGGGGGTCCTCCTGCACCCCGACTTCGAATACGGCTTGTAGTCATTTGTCTTCATTGTAGCGATTAGCCAAAAGTGGGAAGAAATGTGATGTTAGAGAAGATGCATATTAAATTAACCATGCGTTCTCATCGTTGCGGTTAAACAAAGTGACGGAAAAGCGACGTAAAAGTAGGCTAAATACAAAAATTTGCAATATATATATTAACTGAAGAAAACTGTCATTTACTGCAGGAAATTTAAAAACTCCCCTTACCTTTTTATAACGTATCACCTCTTATATTGCAGAAATTGGCGTGTAAACCAGTGTTCTGAACGTATTATCTTAAAATTTCCGAAGAAAATATTATGACGAAAATAATTGTAATTCCAGAAAAGGCATTCCTATAACATTAAGTTCTTGCCAGTCAGAACCAACCTATGTATTCGCAATGAACAAGGCTGTTCACGTGTTGAGCCATTGACTGTTACAAGTTTTGCTTTGTCACCCTAATGGGAAAATCCTCTACCGCGTGGCTGAATTATAGTAAATACTGCTATACTGCTAGGGCATAATTCATCTCCAAGAAATGGAGCACAGACTTTTGCACTGAAAGTTACAAGATACTTTCTTTACACAGTAACAAGTGAATTTTCTGTCGCTTCCGCGGCTCATGCTAAGTTGACGGGACGAGCAGAAGCCCCGCCTTCCACGCATTTCTAAGTGATGACGTCAGAGGACCTCCTGTCTGTGGAGAGGACGTTTTCAAATCCGTGATGTAGGAGGTGACTCTCAGCGGTGTTTGAAGGCGTGTTTCTCGAGAACCAAAACAAATATCGCCGAGATATTTTGCACATCTCATGTTTGTGTTATTATCTGTAAATTGAATGGATTTAAATCGTTTTTCGGGAGGGTGACGATGTTACAAACAGTATTTTTTTTTTTTTTTTTTTGTTTCTTTTTTGTGATTGTGTATGAATCTGTATGTTTGGGTTTCTTCCATGGTTCTGTGTAGCTTATAAGATCCAATAAGGTTTGAACTTTCAGCCCTCCCCAATGCGACGCGGGAGGAAGTATAAATATGGCCTCTGTCAGAGGACCAGGAGAGAGTGTTTTTGAACTGGATAGCAGAAGGGAGAGCGATCTTCGGGCTCCAGTGGCCTCCCTTGAGAAAAAGCATCCCGAGGCAGTTCTGCCGATGCTCAGCTTTCCACTTGGCAGTTCTGCCGTGGGGCTCACGTTAGTGGAATGTAAATAATGTAACTTAGTGAATTATTGGAAGAATCCGAGCCTTGTTTTGTTGAATTGTAAATAAATGTATAAAGCCCATTTCTGCGAGTTTTCAGCAATCACCCTGCAACATTAATTCAGTAAGTTCTTGCCTGTGATTGATTCTTTGGTTCTGAGCTCTCTGGTGAGGAACGGGATGGGAAGCCAGGACTAACGAGCCTATTTAGTTGTTTATTTGGGTTTTTCCTGCCAGAAGCGGCCCGGTAAGGGTGGAGTGTTGCGGAACAGAGAATTATTGGGGGCTCGTCCGGGATTTTTTGTGTGAAAGGACACAGGCAAAGAAAGGGAAACGGTTGCTGTAAAAGGGTCGAAATGCTGACAAGGGCTCAGTCTACGTTGTCGTCCGTTAATGGGGAAACGAGTTCGACGCGAACAATGGGTACAGAAAATAATGCTACAGTAACAAACAGGCCGAGGATTCTTACAGATGACATTAGAGTACAGTTACCGACTTTTAATGGGGAAACAAAAGGGATGGAAGTATATAGCTTTTTGGATGAACTGGATGCATACAGGGATCTCTTGGGCATAAATGAAGATGAATTATTGCTTTATCATCTTCCGTTAGCGTTGAAAGGAGAAGCGAAGGAATTCTTTCATTTTGCAAGCCCGTTTGAAGGATATGTGCAATTCAGGGATTTGTTGCTCAAGAATTTTCATGGGTTGGATCACGAATGAGAATTAGAGCGATTCTTGGATTCTCGCTTTCAGCTAAAGAGCGAGTCCTTGGCAGTCTATATTCGCAAGATAGATAGATGGTTCGAGAGGGCAAAATTCACCGCTACAGTCGAAGAGAAGGTTAATTTTATTCGGCGTAAATGTAACCCTGTGTATCGTGAGAGATTAAGATGTGAGAATTTCAACAGCATGAAAGATCTTCACGAGTATGCTTTGAAGCTACAGGGAGAGATGTTGGAGAACGCTACGTTTCGTCAGTATGAAACAGAACAGGAAATCATTAACTTTGCCTTGAGAGGTGCCACACCTCCTCAGTCCGAGGGACTGGTGGCCGTTAGAGGGGGCGAGAAGCGCCGCGGGGGAGGATCTGCTATGTGTGCTCGACCCTGGGAAATATTCTAGGTTAGGGAAGGAACCCCCTGCTGTTTCGAGGCAGACAAAAGCAACTACTGACCACCCAAGAATGTCTGGCAAAGAACGCAAGTGTTACGTTTGTCAATCAACTGCACATCTGGCAAGTTTTCACAAAGCTGCAAGGAAAGATAATGTTTCAGAGTCAAAAGAACGTCATGGACAGGGCGCGACAGTGAGACGCGCCTGTAATTCGACAATAAAGATGTCAAATAGTAAAATTCAGGAACCTTTCGTTTTTGGAGAAATAAATGGAATTCAGATCCATATGTATATGGATACCGGCGCTAATATATCCTGCATGAGTTTGTCTTTATTTCGGAAATTGGAAGGAAAGGGGGCGAAATTACGTCATAGCAAGCTGAATGTACAGTTAGCTGAAGGGAAAACAACAACTGTGGGACACGTCTTTTTCAATGTAACTTTCTATGGTCAACGGGTCCGAGAGAAATTCTTTGTTTTGGAGAATCCCCAGAATGACCTGATCGCCGGTAGAAGTTTTATGGCCAGGGCGAAGATTTTAATTGCACCCGCGTTGAACGGTTGGGCTTTTCTGAATGAGAGGGACGATATTATTCCTTTTGACACAATTGGGAAGAAAGAGAAGAAAACTAGTAACCTCCTGTCTTCCACTGCCATTCACGTAGAAGAGAACCGCGACAAAGAAGTGTTGCAAACCCCCAGAACCGAAAAAGTCAAGGAAAAGAAAAGGTTATCGGCGAGGAAAGGAAAAGATCATATTCCGATTAGCTACCTGAAGGATGAAGGTTATCTCCGTTTTGAACGTCCGGATGGTGGGTATAAATATCACCACGAATTCGCGAAGGATGTGAATGAGAAATTCAGTAAGTTCCAGGAAAAAAGGAAGAACAAAAAGCCTAGTTGCCTGGTAAGAGAGGACTCTGGTTCGAGTCCCGGTCCTTCGGCTGCGCAGGAAACGGAACGAGAGAAAGTAACCTTAATTGACATTAAGGAAGATGTAATGGCACTATCTAATTCGGATGATGATGGACGGAACAGCGAAGATGAAGAATTGTATTGCTCTGTTTTCTTCAAGCGTCTTTTGAGAGACAACCCTGTCACCGCTTCTGTTGAACTCCTTGGTGATGTAACACCTGAGCCTCGTGGCGAAATCAACAGTTGCACTCAATCAGCAATAGAACCTAATGCAAAAAAGTTGGAAGTAAACGAAATAACAACCGGAAATATCAACTTGGAAGATAAGCGATTATGGGCAAGAGAGCAACGGAAGGACCCATATTTGTCTTTGTTAATTGCGTGCCTTAAGGGAGAGGAAGTTCAATTGGAAGAGAAATTGAACAAGAAAGTTTTTGATTTTCATCTGAGCACTTCTTACCTGGATGAAGATGGGATTCTCTACAGAAACATAGAAGAAGGGAAGGGGTTGTTTCCCGTGTTTGAACAGCAGCAAAAGATTTCGACACCGGATTCGATGAAACCGGAAGTGCTGCGAATATCCCATGATGAAGTTCACGCCGCACATCCAGGGGCAGCTAAGACTCTGTTCAAGATTTTGGAACAGTTTACGTGGAAAAATGTTTACTCTGATGTTAGAGATTACTGCAGATCATGCCTCAAATGTTTGAGATACAATCCAGATTCTTGTAAAAAGATGGGATTCATGAGCAGTCGCAATCAGCCACGCCCAGGAGCGAAATTGTACGGAGATTTGTTTGGACCATTTCCGACCAGTTCTAGGGGGCGTTATCGCTACGTATTTCTCATTGAAGATTCTTTCACGAGACACATATTCTTGGCACCTTTGACTACAGTGACGGCTAGGACAATTTCCAACGCTTTATTGAAATATTGTCACCTTTACGGCTTCCCATCGATATTTACCAGTGATAATGGAAGTGTGTTTCGTAGCCGCCTGTTTCGTCAAGTACTCAAGACTATCAACTGCAAACCCGTTTACATTACTCCATACCGCCCCCACACAGATCTTGCAGAAGCAGCAATTGAGACAGTTAAGAGAGCGATAGCAAAGTTTTGCACGGAACACAGCAAGTGGTCAGAAAACTTGGATTCGATCGCATTAGCAGTGAACAACGAGGTGAAAAGATGCCCGAAGCGTGACTAACGGTTTCTGGTGGAAACGAAAGGCGCCGTGAAGAACGGTCAGCTGACCCAGAGACACCCCATGGAGTTTCGGGGGAAACAGCTGGGTAGACCATAACAAACCAGTCTTCTCTCCTTTGCCGAATCCATTACAAAATAGTTCTTTAAAGGGACAGTTCTAATTGAAATCTCCATTAGTTAAAAGTTTATTTTTATTCGGAGGCACATATTTACTCGCGAGTGTTTGCACTTTCTGTAGTAATTAAGCAGAGAAGTGCCGCGAATTCACGTGCTGGATATTACTCCTACCCTAGGAGTGGATGGGAAGAGGTTCGATCCCAGAACCTCACAAGAAGGAAGCAGCCTGGAAGAGGACGTCCTTGCCATGGATGTCAAACAGCCCACACCTGGAAATAGACTTCACGACGATGAATTAGGATGTCACCGGTTCCAGAGATCACAGGATGCAGTGAGGAACATTCGGAGACTTATTCCGGAAAGTGTAAAGTCAGTGAAGTGTAGTGAAGTGGACGGTGTTAGTGTTTTTTTTTCTTTCAGGCAAACCTCACCAGGACATTGGACTCACAGACTTACCTGGGTAAGCCCTTTTTTTCGGTGAGGGGAGTATAATACTGTTACAAACAGTATTTGTTTTGTTTTTTTGTTTCTTTTTTGTGATTGTGTATGAATCTGTATGTTTGGGTTTCTTCCATGGTTCTGTGTAGCTCATAAGATCCAATAAGGTTTGAACTTTCAGCCCTCCCCAATGCGACGCAGGAGGAAGTATAAATATGGCCTGTGTCAGAGGATAGGGGAGTGTGTTTTGAACTGGATAGCAGAAGGGAGAGCGATCTTCGGGCTCCAGTGGCCTCCCTTGAGAAAAAGCATCCCGAGGCAGTTCTGCCGATGCTCAGCTTTCCACTTGGCAGTTCTGCCGTGGGGCTCACGTTAGAGGAATGTAAATAATGTAACTTAGTGAATTATTGGAAGAATCCGAGCCTTGTTTTGTTGAATTGTAAATAAATGTATAAAGCCCATTTCTGCGAGTTTTCAGCAATCACCCTGCAACATTAATTCAGTAAGTTCTTGCCTGTGATTGATTCTTTGGTTCTGAGCTCTCTGGTGAGGAACGGGATGGGAAGCCAGGACTAACGAGCCTATTTAGTTGTTTATTTGGGTTTTTCCTGCCAGAAGCGGCCCGGTAAGGGTGGAGTGTTGCGGAACAACGAGGAGCAACTTGTTTACTAACAAGTAAAAGGAGATTGGTGGTATTCCAATTTTTTAAAATAACAGTAATTTTTTAAATTTTAATTTGACATTTAGGTAAAGTTAATAATTGTATTATTAAATGACGAAGCTCTTTTCCGTTAAGAAGTGTGCAGTACGTAGTGCTATAAAAAATAGGCCACACTTTTATTATAAAATTATATGTACTTTTGGGTTTGGCGACTACTTTAATCATGTCGAATTTTCTATGATCCAACAAAACACTCACCAGTCTCAAGTCTGGAAATGAGTTCCTTTAAAAAAAAGGAGGACAGAATCAAGAAAATATGCACGAAAGCCCATGGAAACAGCTGGAAAAGAATGGCTACGAGAAGGCGGATAGACTGGACATAAACAGAAGAAGGAAGAAAAGAGGAAGGGGAGAATTGGAAGAGAAAGAAAAAAGGAGGAGAAACAAAAAGAGAGGAGGTTTGGAATAAGGAGTATGGGGAAGACCACAAAAACATATGCAAAGTGGTTAGGAAATAGGGCATTTAAACTTACAAAAAAGGAGGGAGAAGCATCTTAAGAATAGCGAAGAATGCAAACAAGAAAAAGGAAAACAGAGAAGAGGAAGAGGAATGGATTATCTACGAAGTGAAATGTAAAGAAAGTCAGAGTGTGTACATAGGAGAAATGAAAAAGAGGCTGAAAGACAGGTTGAAACAACATAGGGATGATGTACGACTTAATAGAGAGAGAAATGCAATATTTAAACACACGAGAGAAACAGGACATTACATAGAGTGGGATGAGGCTAAGCAGATAGGAAGGGAGAAGAGAATACTAGTGAGAAAATGGAAGGAGTCCAAACAAATAGAGAAGAAAGGAGAAGAAGACACAATGAACTGGAAAGAGGGACTGAAGATAAACAAAGATTGGAAGAAGGTGTTAGCAAGAGTGGAAAGGACAAGAGAGAAAGAGGAGTGAAGAAGGAAGAAGAATGAAGGAAAAAGAGCGTGAGATAAAGAGTCCAACCACATTACAGATGAAAGAAAATGTTTAGCTAAATCGCCTTTCAGGTGAAAGTACAGTTGACAAGGGAAGGCCACCAGAACAACTTTCTAATCTGGAGGGGTGCAGAGTCTGAAGAAGACCTTGCTAGAAAGTTGAAACGTTGCGTTTATTTTATGATGTTAAATGTTGAGATTTACCCTCCCGATGAATATAGTTAGAAAGAAATAGTAGAATATAGAATATTTACACCAAAATTTTCATTCAGGAAGTTACTATGGCCATCACAAAAATTCCTACCATAGCACAAAGAAAGAGTTGAAAACCGTTAGAAACTTCCTGGGGGTAAAAATAAGCATTGTATACAGAGTGTTCCGTTCAAATCTCCCCAATTTCAATTAATTACTGTGAACGAAGTACGATGAATTGTGAAATAATTGTAACACCAAATGAAAGGCCAGATCTTTAAGTTTTGTTTTCGTGACTTGAAGTTGTCCGTTTGCTCACTACGCAGCGCCACAGTCGCATAAATAAAAATGGCGACTGTTGAAGGACGCGCGCAGGCAGTGGTGTGGTATGCTGGGACAAAATCTGTGATTGCAACGCAACGAAATTTCAGACGAGTGTACGGAGGAGTTGCACCTGATGCTAAATCGCTGTGGTTTAGTAAGTTTCTAACAACCGGCAGTGTCCTAAAACAATCTGGTGGAGCTTGCCGTCGTTTGTCCGAGGAAAAGGTGGAAGAAATTCGAGGAGGGGGGGGGGGGGGGGGTTCAGAGAAGCCCGAGTAAATCCATCCGCCAGGCATCTAGGCAATTCGTGTGTTTGCGACTCCAGTTAATAACATCCTAGAGTTACGAACCCGCATACGTGATACGATTGCAACAGTAACAGGGGACATATTGGAGAGAACATGGCAAGAAGTTGAATACAGACTGGATATTGTTCGTGCTACCAATGGGGCACATGTGGAGGTCTATTAGTGTGTAGTAGTATGTGGAAAATAAAATTGACGAGTTTTTCTTCAATTCTCTGAAATTTCATTGCTCTCTCATTCATACTTTCTTTTCTACGATTAATTGAAAATAGGGAGATTTGAACGGAACACCCGGTATTTCTTTGATAAATATTATCCTTAATATTTGTCAGCTACAGTAAAACTGGTTACAGCTTTTGTATGAACTTTTGTATGTAAAAATCAATGGGTTAAATCAAAACCCCGCATGTAAGGTTGACCGTAAACTTGCCAAGATACCTAATCAATTAAATTTTCTTTAACTTTACCCAAAATTAATCAATCAAATAATGCATATATTCTGTGTAACAATATTGTATTTGAATTCATAACATATCTTCCATTAGCCTCCGATTAGCCTAAAGCAGCATAAAATCGGAGTAAAATAAGAATGTAAATGCACACATGTATCAATTTGGCCCAGTTGTATAGCTGTCTTTCATTATGCATATTTTGAAACTGAAAATTTGTGTAAATTATATGAATACAGTTATCGAATGCGTGCATAACATTTACACTAACAAACTGCTTTGGTAGACATGACCGTAATATTTTAAACGTTGACTAAATTTTGAAACTAATTATTTTGCAATCATAAGCAACATATCTTAACGTTGTGACTTGACTTGACTTAATTCCTGTTGTTCCCCGTGGAACATAGGGCATCAACAAAGCATCTCCACCTGATCCTACTGACGGCAATTCTCTTCACTGCATTCCAGCGCTTTCCTTCCTCCAAGGCCTCAGCGTGAACAGATCTTCGCCACGTCTGTCTAGGCCTCCCTCTTTTCCTTCTTCCCTGCGGGTTCCAGTCTAGTGCCTCTCTCTCGACAGCCTCATTTTCCTTCCTCAACGTATGCCCTATCCAATTCCATTTTCGCCGCTTTATTTGTATGGACACCTCGGTTTCTCCAGATTTTCTCCAAAGTTCTTGGTTTTGAATCACTTCTGGCCAAAAGATATTCAAAATTTTTCTCAGGCAGCGATTGATGAAGGTCTGTAATTTAGAGGTAATCGTTTTTGTTACTTTCCATGTCTCAGACCCATACAACAGTACAGACTTAACATTACTTCGAAAAATACGAAGTTTGGTCTTCATAGATATCTTCTTGTTCTTCCATACTGGATAGAGCCTCACAAAGGTGCCATTTGCTTTTTGGATTCGTTGAGAAACATCCTGTGCCGCCCCTCCGTCTTTTGCCACCACACTACCCAGGTAAGTAAAGCTATCCACATTTTCAATAATCTCTTCACCAATATTAAACGGGTCTGTTTTTCTGGAGTTAATCCTCAGTGCCTTGGTCTTCTTGGAGTTAATCACAAGTCCTGCTTTTTTTGCACTTTCTATCAGATCTGCTAGTTTTGTTTGCACATCACCATGTGCTTCAGATAAGAAGCACAAATCGTCTGCAAAATCAAGGTCTTCTAGTCTGTTATTCAATCCCCATTGGATACCACGTCTTTTCCCTCCTATTGCATTTCGCATCACTGCATCGATCACGATCAGGAACATTGTAGGTGATAATATACAACCTTGCCTCACTCCAGACTGCACATCTATTGGTTCAGATACACGGCCTTCATGTATAACTCTACATGTATAATCACGATAAGTTTCTCGGATAAGATCAAGAATTTTTGTGGGCACTCCATATCGTTTCACTTCCTTCCACATTGCATTTCTGTTGACCGAGTCAAATGCTTTCTCGAAGTCAACGAAAACTGTATAGAGACGAGATGACCATTCTATACATTGTTCCAAAATTATCCGCAAGGTGTTAATTTGATCAATACAGGAGCGATTTGGTCGAAACCCTGCCTGTTCTCTTCTGAGTCTCAAGTTAACATGCTCCTTAATTCTGTTTAGGATAACTCTAGTGAAGATCTTACTCGGAATGGAGAGAAGTGCTATACCTCTCCAGTTGTCACACTTTGATGTATCCCCTTTTTTCGGTAGCTTCACCAACAGGCCACTCCTCCAGTCCTTAGGCATCACTCCCTCTGTCCATATCTTCTCAAATAAGGGCTGCAACATATTTGCTGTGGTGTTTATATCATTTTTCAGCACTTCCGGTGGTATGTTGTCGACACCAGCTGCTTTACAATTACGTACCTCTCTCAGAGCCTGTTTAATCTCTCCTACTGTTGGAACATCCGTCCTAATTCTTACACTGGGGCCAACATCACCATCATTATCATCTTCCTCTTCCCCCTGGTCTATCTGAGCATCCACAGAGCGATTAAGGGTTGCAGAGAAGTGCTCCTTCCAACGTTTCAGTTGGTCCTCAGTATTCGTAAGGAGGGTACCATCTTTACTTCTCACTGGTCGATTTCTCTGCATCTGTTTCCTTGACAGAACTTTTGTGATGTTGTATAGTTCTTTAAGATTCCTCTTTTTTGCTGCTTCCTCCGCCTGCTGAGACAGATTGTCTACCCAATTTCTCTGATCCCTACGAACACTACTCTTTACTTCTCGATCCTTCTCTGTATACTTTGTTTGCAATTCTGCCTTCCTTGCCCTTGTCCTGCTTGAGTTCATTGCTCCCTTAATTACTTTTCGCTCATTAATCCTTTCCCAGGTCTGCAGAGACATCCAATCTTTTTCCTCCTATCCTTGAAGCCCAGAACCTTTTCACTTACTTCTGCGAAGGCAGATCGAATTTTTGTCCATTCTCTTTCAATTGTTTCATTCTGCTCACTTTCATCGGTCAATACTTGGAACCGATTTCTCAGTTCAATCCTGAAGGTTTCCTGGAGATTCTTATCCTTCAACTTACTAACATCATACCGCTTCCTTGTCTGTTCCATTCTCTTCTTCTGAGCTTGAATTTTCATTTTAAAGTTAGCCACTACCAAATGATGATCACTCCCAATGTCCGCACCTCTCTTGTTTCTTACATCCTGTAGCGAACGTCGCCACGTGGTCTATCTGGTTTTCTGTTGCCACGTGGTCTATCTGGTTTTCTGTTCTATGGTCTGGTGATACCCACGTTACCTTATGGCATTTCTTGTGAGGAAATATAGTACCACCAATAACTAAGTCATGGCTAGCACAAAAGTCCACAAAAAGTTGTCCATTCTCATTTCGCTCTCCTAAACCATGTTTACCCATGACATGCTCAAGGCCTTCGTTGTCCTGCCCCACCTTTGCATTTAAATCTCCTCCAATTATTATGATATCCTTCCTTTTTTGCTTCTTTATTGTTTCATTGAGCTGCCTATAAAACTCTTGTTTATCTTCAGGCTCTGCTACTTCTGTGGGTGCATAACACTGGATCATAACGATGTTTCTGATATTGGTTTTGAAATGTGCCACAATTATCCTCGCAGACACTGGATACCATTGAATAAGGCTCCTTTTTGCTTCCTTGTCCATCAATATACCCACACCATCACGGCTCACACCTTCACCCTCAGGTCTTCCGGAATATATGAATGTAGCTCCTTCATGGGTATTTACCTCTCCAAACTCTGGCCATCTGACTTCACTTATACCTAGGATGCTCAGACAATAGCTCTTCATGCAGGCCACTGCCTGCCGTAGTTTTCCACTCTCCCGCAGGGTTCTTACATTCCATATTCCAATTCTCGTTGTCCTTTTCAGGCCAAATGTCGTCGTCTTAGAATCAGTTCGGCTTCCTCTTGTTGATGTTTCTTTAATAGTGTGATTTAAAGTGTGCGGGTTATTGGCCCACAGCACCCGATCTTGGTGATGGGGCTGCCATCTGAGCCTCCAAGCAGGCTAATTTTCTGTCGGGGTATTTTCCCCTAGTCTTTTAGGATCCCTCCTCCACAAGACAGTGGTTTTCTCTCATATTTATACTCACTGAGAATGAGTGCCTCTTCCGCCAGCTATGCCGTTCCAAAGGTCTCCTTCTCCGCCATAGTTGCCGTTGAGGTCTTCACCGTAACCCTGGCAAGGGACCCTTACAAGGTACTACCAGCCGGTGCCAGCTGGCCCAAGGCCTTGGGCCAGCTGCTGGAACCTTAACGTTGTAATTCAGGGTAAATTATTTGATATTTCTAAAAATATTGTTTACAAAAGATAAAATTTGACCAAATACAAGTGATTATTAGATGCCTATTTCGGCCACATGAAATCTTTACATCACGAACTATTTCTGTTGTTTATTTAAGAGAATAAAACCTTTGTTACTTAACTTGTATTTTTTCGTAGGGCCCGAATTACATGGAATTGTCCTAAACATTTCTCATTTTCAGCAACATCTTGAAGAAATGTGAGCTCTACTCTTACCTTTTTCATCATAATTGCCTCTGCAATTGAGCACACAACACTTACAGTATACTGTAATGACTGCCTACCGGTAGAAATAGGGAGCCACCACATCATGAAGGCAACAGTGCCTCCGGGAACCAGTTGGGCAACAAAACAAAACAAATCAAAAATTAAATCCACGGCTAGCTATGCATACAACCTCAACTGGCTCCTTGTAACACACACATTTGTAGGTGAAACTCAATATAAGGAGGTAAATCGAGATGCAAACACAACCATTATTATTTTGATAATTTTAATTTATATTATTTTAGCTAACTGAGGCATGAAACAAAACTGATCCAAGAATAAAGACCTATAAACATATTTATAAAATTTACACACACTGTCCCAAACTAAATTATCAATGAAGAGTTGAAATTATTTGGCCAAATACATAATGCATGCAGTACGCGTACTACACTACAGTTTGCACATTACCTTGTCTGCCGATGCACATTAGAAAGAAAAATATATATAAGCGCGCACTGAGTTCATCGTTGGGGCCCAGTCTTCTAATATAGTCCTGGCGTCACGTTTGAAGAGATATGGATGGGGGGGGGGGTAATAGATGAAATGATGGCGGTTTTTTTCAGTAGAGCAGCTACAACCACTGGTGGGTTCCTTGGTCGTCTCCGGTTCAGTCCATTTCAGCACGCGTGATTACTGTATAAGCTGTTCTGCAGGCATCTTAACGTTGAACTCGCCGTACTTTGACAGTGCTTCACACTTGCCCGTTCACACGCCCGAGCGTCAACAGATCCGCACTGCTCTCATATGCGTACAAGGCAAAGAATCAAAGAACTTTTCGAGAGCGACCACTTTGCCTCCTTACTTCTTCACCGTTAAAACTTAGACTGTCTGTCCCAGGACTCTCCACACTCCTGGAAACACTATTTTGCACTATTGTGCTCCTCTGACCAATCAGGAGCTTGCACTTTCTTCTCCATTATGCACTACTGACGCACTATTGACAATGAACATGAATGGAGGGTGTGTGACTTTGCAAGTTTACAACGTTATATATAACTCACCCTTTTACTAAAGTCGACAGAAACATGCCTAGGTTCGAAATTTATGAAGGTAAATAGTTCTCCATTGAGCTTAATTCTGAAATTTACACGCAAGGGATGTTTTCGAAATGGTGACAGGCTTGTAAATATTCGAGAGACAAATATATGATCGCACAGATGGACAGAGAAAAGGCTTGACGTGAGAATGTCTGAAAAATTGGTGCGACTCGAATCGGAAGAGACCCCCCCTACAATGGAGGGTGTGGAGCCATCTAAGATGGAAGAAAATCACTAGATTTAGAAAGTTGAAAGAGGAAAAGACAAAGTTATACCTTTACATACTTATGCCGGTGAAATTTTGACATGCCTGGCAACACTGACGTCCAGGCGCGCATTTCGTTGGGGAGAGCTAGCTCTATTGTTACATTTTTTTCAGCTTTCTAGACTGGCTGCTGCATTCTGTCCCTCGGCCGTGAAAGTCGCATGGTGGTAAATTCACGTAACTGTGACAGCACCATGCTGTGCGAAGGAGGTGGTCAAAAATAGGGGTGACGTCCATGAGAGTTCCCACGACCCACGCTAACTTTCGAAAATAAGAAAAAAAAAATAAACAAAAAAAACCCCTTGGGTGGACGCTGGGAAAAGTCCATCACAGAACCCCCCCTTCGGATTAATCACGATGAAAATCTGAATAATCTGAATATTCTATACAATAAATTATTTGGGGCATATGGCTGTTCACCCCCTCACAGTACGCCGAAAAAAATACAAAAAAATTTACTGGGATGAACTTACAAGATATAACATCATTATGAATAGACAATATACAGAAACAAAAAGATCTATACATGTAATCATAAAAAAAATAGAAATACAAGAAGTTTAAATATTCACAAATACAAAGAATACACAAGTACATAAAAAAATAAAGATTCCATTCTGAATCCGGAAGAGGTCTTTCAACTTTCTTTCCTTTCAAACTGTCCCTGGAAGGGTCGCAAACGACCTGTGGTCATTCATTCATGTGCAGGCGACCTTCAGGCAAGGTTTCCTTCCTACAGCTGGTCAACAGTTTTCTTTGCGCTTGAGGAGTGGTCGGGTAGCTTTACTACAAAAGGACCCCTCTTGTTCGCCGCACAGTCATAAATACTTGACACTTCTTCCTTTTTCCAATATTCCGAAAAAATATATACATTTATAATCTTCTTATCCTCTTCCCTTTTCTTTTCAGCAATTGCTGGCGAAACTTTTTCATTATTATTTACAATTGGCACTTTAAACATGATGCACATTACAATTACAAAAACACTAATGATGATAAAAATAATAATAATAATAATAATAATGACAATTACTGTTAATAATAATAACGACAATAATAATAATACTAATAATACAATAGAAAAACATTAAAATCACTAAATTACATTTAAATTCCATCATCAGCCTCACTGTGCTATTCCAGTGTTGCAGTGTACCGGCGTAGGTTGGTGGTGTTGTAAACACCAATCTCCTTGTTGCTTCGTGGGTTGGACAAGAGGTACGCATTGGGCCCTACTTCCTTCACCACCACGAACGGGCCTTCAAAGAGATGCACGAATTTTCTGTAGATCCCTTTGTCTACATTTGAGGTCGCAAAAGACCTTTTTAGAACATAGTCTCCTTCGTTGAATGTTGTCAAGTGTCCTTTGTCGTGCTGTTTCTTTCTAGCAGCCGCAGCTCTTTCTAGATTTTCCCTGGCTTTCATTAGCTTTACCTCGCGACTGGAATCGTCGTTTAGTCGAGGGATATTGAATATTCTCCTTATTTCCTCCTCCGGGTTTCTGTTGAGAAATAGCTCGTAGGGAGCATATCCCGTCGAACTGTGCACGGCCAGATTCATGCACTTTGTGATGTCCGGAATGTGTTGCGGCCACTCACGATGTTTGTCCTTTAAGCAAATGCGAAAAAGCCTCCCTATCTCCCTCATGGTTCTCTCCACAGGGTTAGCTCTAGGATTCTTGACACTAATGAATCGCACTTCGATTCCCCTCCCATTCAATTCCTGCTTCCATCTCTTCCCCGTAAACTGAGTCCCTTTGTCTGTGAGGAACGTCTTTGCATTCGGACAAAGTACTAAAAAGTCATTCACAATCTTATTTAGGATTGCGTTTGTTGTAGCTTTCTTCAACGGATAAACCATCACAAACTTGGAGAAGACGCACAGAAGTACCAGGCAGTACTGGAGACCGTATCTCGCCTTCGGTAGTGGACCGTATAGATCAGCTGATATAATTTCGCCAACGTTACTTGCCACCACTGGGTGCATCGGTCCTTTCATCTCCTGGTTAGAATATTTCGTCCGCAGGCAGAGATCACATGCATTCACGTGCTTCTTGATGCTTGCTCTCATCTTCTTCCAAGTGAAGAATTCGGAGATTGCAACGTGAGTTTTCTGTTGTCCGTAGTGGCCTCTCTTGTGATAAAAATCCATTATGCCATCCGTTAGGCACTTCGGAATGCAAATCTTGAACACTCCGTTTTCCTTTTTGCACAAGATGTCATCTTTTATCACATAACGAGAATTTTCTTCTCTCTCCTCTTCTTGGTGTCCCTCTAGGGATCGAACTATTGGCCCTAGCACTTCGTCTTCTCGTTGCAGCTTCGGAAGGTCCTGCATCGACGATCTTGTCTCCTGCCCTTTTGCTTTCTTCTCGTAGGCTCTGGCAACACTGCGATTCTTTTCTCTGGCTTCTACAACTTGTGCCGCTGCGACCATCGTAGCCGGGGGTGTTGGTTGACAGCTGTCCCTCGTCACAACAAACGGATTTGCTACCTGGATGCGAAAACTGCATTCCGGCTCGCGACATCCCTCTCCACATGGTTCCAATTGTTTCATTGGAAGGAGCGGTGCCATTACGTCACCATCGCACCTACAGATGGGCCCTTCGCACTCGTAGCCAACAGTAATGTGGTTCGCTGCTTGTTCAATGCTTTCGCACTCGGCGGAGACAAATTTTATTTCTGTGTATAGGCCTCTGCATCTCAATCTCATCGTCTTCTTGTGGAAGTCCAGGTGGGCGTGGTTGTCTTCTAAAAAGTCGTTCCCCAGAATTACAGGTTTAACCAGGTTCCTAACAACAAGAAAATTGACGTCTACCGCCACACCTCCAAACGATACAGGCAGATAAGTCTGCGTGACAATCTTTGAGGCCCTGGAACCGAACGCTGAAATTATTTTCAAGCACCCAACGCTTAATTGTGGCAGATTGGCATTTTCCTCCAATAGGGATAGCCATATCTCCTCGCTCAGACAGCTGTGGCTGGCCCCGGAATCTAATAGCGCTTCACACATTTTTCTCTCTAAGAGGACATTTACAAGGGGCAAGGGGCGGGGCTTGTTAAGAGCATCTTGATTATTCTCATCAAACACCTTATCAAATAACGTATTTACGTGTGCATTTTCTTCCACGAAACTCTTCACATGTGTTTCACACTCTCCTTCGTCACTGTGGTCACCTTGGTAATCAAAATTCCTGTTTTCGTTGCCTATGTCGTTTTCCCGGGGCCGGGGAGATGACGTCATACTTTCACTCCTTTCTCCCCTTTCCCGTTCTGGCTGTCAATCGCTGCTTCGCCTTCGATCCACGTCGTCTTGCCTTGCTTCCATTATTGAATTGACGTTCATTTGTTGCCTTTCTTCCGCAGTATCCCTGGTCGGTCCATTATTGTAAGAGTCATTGTAACCTTGCTGCCGTCTGTCGCCTCTGTCCCGACGGGGGGCGTTGCCTCGAGGTGGCTGTCGGCCGTGTGGTTGAGGGTCGAACCTGAGTGACCGCGAAGGATTGTCATCCGATCTGAATCCCCTGCTGCTTGCACCGGCGCGAGAGGACCGACCGCGAGTCTCAAAAGTATCTACTTGCCTGCGGTTGCGATTCTGCACAGAAGCCAAGTTTTGCGGCGGCGCGTAAGATGTTTCTTGCACCTCCCTAAGCACGTTAAGTAGCTCGTTACACGCTGTAATTTTGAGTCCTATAACTGCTCTCCTAACATATGCTGGGTACTGCTTCAGAGCCACTTGCACCAATGTTTGTTCAGAGAGAGGATCCGGCAACAGCGCATTTCGCTGCACCAGGTCCATGAAATATTCTGCAAGGGTCTTCCCGTCTCCAAGCGCGTACCTGCTTGTGTAAAGTTCGGCCTTCATTTTTATGAGTTTCTCTTCACCCAAAAAACTGTGCCATAAACCGCTCTTTGAAAACTTGAAAATCCGTGAAATTGCGCTTATCGATGTTGAACCACGCGAGCGCACTTCCTCGAAGGGACAGCCCGACAACCTTGATCTTCTGGTTCTCCGGAATCTGCGCGAGATCCATATAAGTTTCCATCTCTTGGATGTAGGTGCAAGCTTTTAATCCATCTTGATTTTTGGCGTCGAACTTGGGTAGCAACAGGTCCCTCTGCAGATACACATTTGCCGCTGCTATCCCAGCACCACACACTGAAGCGGGGGAAGGGTTGTCGCGTCGGTCGAGGTTGCTTTCCAGCGTATCGACTCTGCGTGTCTCTGACGAGGCTGTGCTTGAGATCTGCGCTCTGAGAGCTTGAATCTCCTCATTGATGGTCTCCCGCACTCTGCTATCTCTTCGTTCGATTGTGGCTTCAAGATGTTGAGACAGGGTGTCTCGCAAGTTCTCGGATATTTCTTGCATCCGGGTCTCCTGGACCTGATCCATGGATTCCGCAAATTCAGCCCTGATGTTATGCAGGCTCTCTTCAACAGTTTCCGTCCGCTGCTCTAATGATTCGGTTCTGTCTGCCACTTCATCGATCGCCTTCCCTAGCACGGTATTCACCCTTTTGAGGTCCCTCTGCATCTCTCGTTTTAGATCCTCGTTCGACCTCTGCATCTTGCGTTCAAGTTCTTCGAATCTTCGGTCCATTTTTTCATCCTGTCTTCTTTCCAGGTCTCGAATATCCGTCTGCAGGACATCCAGCTTCCCCATGATGGATTGTAGCATCGCAAACATCTGAGCGTTGCCGACCGTTGTCAACTCACCCGCGATAGTTGTCACATTAGCTTCGCTTCTTCCCTGCATCTCTGGAGTCTCAGTGACGTCCCCACGATCGGCGAGGTCTCGCCTTTCACCTTCCCGATCGCCCGACTCTTCAGCAGAACCAATAAAGCTAGCCAGCCTAGTGTGATCGCGAAAATTATACCTCGAATTCATGGTCGGTTATGACAAAAACGCTCAATTGCAACAACAAAACAAACACTATTACTACTAAATATGGGAGGCCAATATGTGAAAGAGAACGAGAGAAAAAAAAAGTGAACGGCACAAGTATATCAAGATATAACACTTTGAGAGGGGGAGGGGGGAGAGTGGCGTATCAAAAAGATGTAAAAAAAATTACTGACTGACACGTAAAAAGATAATGCAAAAAAAATACAATCGACACTAGCAGATAACATAGCTTAATGGGTCGAAAGAGAAAAGAAATGACAGAGAAACGAGAAAAACGCTGCTAGCGGCAAACCCTGTCACCATCTTAAAACCAATCTCACGTGCGCAATAATTTCCGTTTTCAAAAAGATATTCTACGTGCATGTTTAAGCCTTTGCATCTCGATTTCCTTTTATTGCTGATATTACTTCCATGATAATTTAAATAATTAGTTGAAAAAATGAATCAATGATTACAATTACTAATATATGACAGATATCCAAATTGAATAAACAGGGTTTCTTAGCTGATTTAACAGATATTGCCCATTAGTTGGGGGCCACGCTGTAATGACTGCCTACCGGTAGAAATAGGGAGCCACCACATCATGAAGGCCACAGTGCCTCCGGGAACCAGTTGGGCAACAAAACAAAACAAATCAAAAATTAAATCCACGGCTAGCTACACATACAACCTCAACTGGCTCCTTGTAACACAACATATGTAGGTGAAACTTAACATGAGCAGGTAAATCGAGATGCAAACACAATCATTATTATTTCCATAATTTTAATTTCTATTAGTTTGGCTAACTATGCATGAAACAAAACTGATCCAAGAATAAAGACCTATAAACATATTTATAAAATTTATACACACTGTCACAACTAAATTAGCAATGAAGAGTTGAAATTATTGGCCAATTACATAATGCATGCAGTACGCGTACTACACTACAGTTTGCACATTACCATGTCTGCCGATGCACATTAGAAAGAAAAATATATATAAGCGCGCACTGAGTTCATCGTTGGGGCCCAGTCTTCTAATATGGTCCTGACGTCACGTTTGAAGAGATATGGATTGGGGGGGGGGGTAATAGATGAAATGATAGCAGTCCTTCTGTATGGCAGCCAGAACCACTGGTGGGTTCCTTGGTCGTCTCCGGTTCAGTCCATTTCAGCACGCGTGATTACTGTATAAGCTGTTCTGCAGGCATCTTAACGTTTGACTCGCCGTACTTTGACGGTGCTTCAACAATTGCCCGTTCACACGTCCGAGCGTCAACAGATCCGCACTGCTCTCATATGCGCACAAGGCAAAGAATCAAAGAACTTTTCGAGAGCGACCACTTCGCTTCCTTACTTCTTCACCGTTAAAACTTAGACTGTCTGTCCCAGGACTCTCCACACTCCTGGAAACACTATTTTGCACTACTGACAATGAACATGGAGGGTGTGTGACCTCGCAAGTTTACAGCGTTATATATAATTCACCCTTTTACTAAAGTGGACAGAAACATGCCTAGATTCGAAATTTATGAAGGTAAATAGTTCTCCTTTGAGCTTAATTCTGAAATTTACACGCAAGGGATGTTTTCGAAATGGTGACAGGCTTGTAAATATTCTAGAGACAAATATATGGTCGCACAGATGAACGGAGAAAAGGCTTGACGTGAGAATGTCTGAAAATATGGTGCGACTCGAATCGGAAGAGACCCCCCCTACAATGGAGGGTGTGGAGCCATCTAGCGTGGAAGAAAATTACTAGATTTAGAAAGTTGAAAGAGGAAAAGACAAAGTTATACCTTTACATACTTATGCCGGTGAAATTTTGACATGCCTGGCAACACTGACGTCCAGGCGCGCATTTCGTTGAGGAGACCTAGCTCTATTGTTACATTTTTTTCAGCTTTCTAGACTGGCTGCTGCATTCTGTCCCTCGGCCGTGAAAGTCGCATGGTGGTAAATTCACGTAACTGTGACAGCACCATGCTGTGCGAAGAAGGTGGTCAAAAATAGGGGTGACGTCCATGAGAGTTCCCACGACCCACGCTAACTTTCCAAAGTAAGAAAAAAAAATAAACAAAAAAAACAAACCTTGGGGTGGACGCTGGGAAAAGTCCATCACAGTATATATTGTAGAGATATGGAGATTATTAAACCGAGAAAACCTCGTCATGGTAATATTCACGCTTGTTTATTTCCTGGAATTGTCCGACCAGCGGGTGATCCCAAGAATGCGCTAACTTGTAACTTCCGTTAAACAAGGAACTGAAAGTCAAACGCGTGGATCTAAACAAGATCTAGCGCGTTCGAAAGGTTTAACAACCTTTCGAAACCTAAGATTATAAAAGGGAGCTCACTCCCGGAGCTCAGTCTCTTTTGGATTTTGACGCTCATTCGACGCTCATATGGATAATTAGTCTCTGATTACATTTTATTCTACAACACATTAACACTACTGAACTACGACGACGGAACACGGAGTTACGGCTGCCTAGCATGCAGCGAGTCGCAAGGAATTGCTCGGTTTGGTGAGCGAAGGGTCGCAGGATAGAACCTTGGCACCAGTCACAATTCGGTCTGCAAGAAGCATCTGGACAAGAACATCACACACCTACCAGGTATGAACAAGCGTAAATAACCTTTACATTCACATTCCATATCTCTACCCTCTTAATCGGAGCAGGTTCAGCCAACAGGTACAATTAAGCTCTACCTAAATGTATCATTGAAACTTCCCTGTGACCTCAGATCCCAGGTAAAACGGGATTACAACATGGTATAGTCTTGTAAAGAAAAGGATCAAGGGCCTCCTCGGTGGCGCATGGTAGCATCGTCGCCTTGTAATCAAGGGGTTCTGGGTTCGATACCCGGTGGATGCTCATAGTGGTTCGGATCCCACTTTACACTGTAGAACCAGTCCCTATTAGCCTTACTGTGCATAAAGTGGACTTAAAACACCAACCCAATCAATAAATTGGAAAGGAACATCATTTTCTTTTGTAGCCCCCAACAGTCTCGCGAAGTCCACAGCCATTATTCGGGAAACTATATGCAGAATGAACTCATTAGCTTAATGGCTGATGCACCAAGAACAATGTTATTAGTCTTTAGATTTGTAAATTTGCTGGAAGAAAATTGAGAAGTAGATAAAACCCTTTTCCGTGATTTTTGATATAAAGTGGTGGAACCAGGATTACAAGTATTGGCAACAGTGAAAATATGAAATATGTGCGTAATGAGTTCAAGCTATTTAGGTATCTCATGTATACAGTTCATACCGGAATCAAATGCGGTATGTCTTAGTTCAAGGCGACCGCGTTAAGCACTATTCTAAAGGGCGGGCCTGAGTCTTCTATGGCATCTCATTGTTCACTTCGGAAATGATGACGATAAGAAATTATATGCACACGTCTAATTTCTTAAAAGTAATCTTATTTGTGTGTGGAAAACTGATATATGATGGCACTGGATAAAACAAAGTTCCCACACGCTCAAATGATTACGCTCTCGTCTTTGGTTTGGTAGGTTCAACAACCTGCCCGGGTTCGATTCCCGATGGAGACACATAGTTGTTCAGATCTCACTTTAAACTGTAGGTCTAGTCCCGATTAGCCTTACTGTGCATAAAGTGGACTTAAAACACCAGTTCAATAAATCAATCAATCGAAAGGTTCAAGGTTCGATCGCTGGTGGTGAGGCCGGTAGCCAGAATTTGATTTCGGAAGGGGCTTATCCCTTATCGGCAGCCGCCATCTAAAGACGAAAAGGTTGGGGGGAGGAGTAAATACTCTGAAGATGAATTTCTTGGTATATTGTAACTTACCATATACAAGATGTTTAATCCTGTTAATGAAGTAAATTTAATTACTATACTACACATTATTAAAATCAGATATTTGTAGGATTTCGGGAAAGGATTGCAGCTCCCGAGCCCCTTCCCTGGGTATGTGCCTGCTTGTATTAGTTCCAAAATTTCTGTGCTGTTCCAACATCGTGAGGACAATTTGGGAAGTACTTGAAAGCGATATGGAAGCAAATTCTGCTCTCGAAACTGTGGGACTCTATGAGATGACCACGCGCAACCGAATGAAAGAACTCTTCGCGTTCCTTGTCCCTCAATATTAATTTTACTGACTAAGTTTTTCTCGGCCTCCTCGATGACGCAGTGGTAGCGTCGCCGTCTTGTAATCAAGGGGTCCCGGGTTCGATACCCGGTGGAGGCACATAGTGGTTCGGATCCCCGATTAGCCTTACTGTGTATAAAGTGGACTTAAAACACGAACTCGATAATTGGAAGCTTTTTAGAAGAACTAAACATAGCTTTTTTATGAATCGTACAACTTTGCTTCTTTTCACCCTACTTTTACAGTTGTTCTTCCTAAGAATTCCACTGAGTAAAACACGCTACGAAACCACAGGTCCAAGGTTCGGACATTGGACAGGTGTGGTTGTATCATGTCTGTCCCATCGCCATTCCTTCGGCTCATCATTAATCCTCATCGTCGCATTTAACCCAAGAGATAGAAAAGCGGCGTAATATAGAAATATATAAATGATTGATTTGGTTTATTTTACTTCGCTTTTCTGACACTTTTTGGCTAATCGTGAAGATGAAAATGAAAATGAGTGGTGTGAAATTGATGAGAGGACCATCATAAAGAACACACATGGCCAGTCCGGGATTCGAACCCAGGACCCCTGGCATCGTAGTGCACATTGTTAACCACTGCACAACAAATAGAAACAGAAAATGCTTGATAAGTTATTTGCTTCTCCATAACTCATGATTATATTATAAGTATTATTCGCTGTATGACTAGGGGTTAATTATATTTGCATGTCTAGCCACCTAGCCACCTAAGCAGCAGCAGCTTCCGTATTTGCAGGTGGAGGCTAAATGAAAAAAAAATCACAGAAAGTCAGAAAGATGAACAAATTTTGTAACATAATACTTATAGAGCATGCAGACGGCTGTAAAAACAATTGCTACATACCTAGTTTCCTTCCTTAATTGAAACGTGGTTTATTCTTCATTATACATGAGATCAACCACCCTGGGAGTCGAACCCAGGATCTTGTGTGGTAGTCAGACTCTCTTTTAGAATGCCAATACGTTGGATATTTGGTCGATCAGTCGATCCTGATCCATTGTTTCCAGAGGAATTGTAACACAGAGGGGGAGGGGGTGGGGAATCAAGTGTGATATGATTGAATAGCTTTCTTTCATTTATTCCACAGGTATTTTTTCGTTTTCCGATTCGATGTGTATTTCTCACGGTATGTGACCGTTCCGGGACTTTTGGACCACCCCGTATAATATACACATGTATCTTCACAAATTAATTATTTTATTACAATTAATGATCGATTTGTGTAATTTGGTAGCAAGAAAATTTTCAGCAGAAAGAAACTGTAAAAGTAACTTGCAGTTACTTTTGTCCAATACAAAAGCTAAAGGAAACGAAAAACCAAAAATAAAATACTTGGGAATAGCAAAATAAATCGTGCCTCACCCGCTATCCACACGTTTAACAGTTGCTGCCATCTGTTGACAGTTTCTTTCGGATGTAGCACGTGCTCCGATTTCCAGATCCTCCCTTGGTTTCTCTCGGCTTCTTCGTTGGAGCACGAAGAACACAAGAAGAATACAGACAGCAGAGGGAGTTCATAGCGCTAGATATGCCCCGGTCTCTCGCTTCCTGATCTGGTGAGCTTTTCTTGTCAACAGTCGGAGGAAATTGTTAAATGTGAAGACTTTATGAACGAAAAAAGCTGCTTTGTAAAATAAGTATCTTGAAATGTAGTGTTTTATAAAGGAGAGAAGAAAACAATTTGAATTTTTTCGTTATCAGTTGGGGGTTCGTGTGCTCCGTGAACCACCTTCAGGCGACGCCTCTGAACATAAGCCGTGGCATCATGTATGAGTATTATTATTTCTTCGGATGCAGGGGGAAATATTTTTAAAGAAGCGAAATTTTGCCCCTTGGAAAGGGACATTATGCTCTCAGATCGTGGCAACAGTGCTGGGTTGATCCATCTTGTTTGGTGCTGCCACCTGGAAGAATGTTCCGTAGACAGTTCAAGCTGGGCCCGTTAGGCGACGCTCGCTGAGCAAGATTTTCGGTCGTTGTGGATTTACTTGATGCTGTTTGCTCATTGATCAAAATAATGCCTTTGAATAATCTGTGGTCAATGTGGCTGCGTCGAGTGAACAATATTTCGGTGTTTGAAATTATGGAAATAGAACAGTTGATGTGAACAAAACTGTCGAAATTTTCATTTTTCACACCCTTGCACAACTTTCCAAAACTACGATGTATATTTAATATTGATTATTTGGAATAAGCAATACTTTCATTTTAATACAATTACAAAAACTGGAATATTACATCACCTTCTGTTACTTTAACTTCCTCTCTAATTACTCTATATCGCAAGCCGTTCATCATTATTCATAAATATTTCCTCATTGGTCGCTACTAGAGGTGTGCGGGACAGAATGTTTTGGGTCGGGACGGGAATTTTTTTAAGTCCCGACATTCGGAACGGGAAAATTTCGCAATTTCCACACGGGAAAATTTCTCAATTTCCACAAAGTCGGAAAATTTTCGGGACGGGAAATGTTCAAAATTTACCGAAGTTCTGGAAATCTCGAATTATATACGGCATATGTACTTTAAGCGATTGTTTTCGCATTTCTGGTACAAAAGCGAACAATTATCTATAAGTTCCAGACATTTACCATGCAGAAATCGTCGAGAATTAACGACTTTTAAAAATTACCATTCGGTATTTCCCAACTGCTTGTAATCCCGAAAATTCGGGAATTCATTTCCCGAAGTCGGGATCCCGCACACCCCTAGTCGCTACGCCACTCGTAGCTCGCCACCCCGCCATCCTCAAACAGTTTTCCTCTTCTTCCCTTTGCCTCACGAGATTGTAACACAGAAACGCTATTCGCGATTAAAATTACCACCTGAGCGCTAGTGTAACTTCCAATATGGCCGCTCTAAGTAGGATAAATCTTTGTTTACATTCAGCAGTAGTACAAAATAGCAGCGTGTTGTAATGACTGGTATGGTAGAAAACGTTTAAATTACGAATTATTTTTAAATATTGCGAATGTGATGTGAATTCCAGGTACTCTAACAAACGTGAAGCTGTACTGAAAACGAAGCATTTAATTATGATAGGCAAAAATAACACGGAAAATGCAGACGAAACTATGTATACTCACTGGTTGTCCAAAGCAGTGCTGTATCATCTGCACGTCATGTTGTAACTGGGGCTCTAGGAAATTATTTGAAAATAAAGAAATTGAAATTGACCTGTACTTGAAAAGCTGGGACAGGAGAAATTTGCGAACATATCGTTGCAGTTCTTTCTCGAAAGAGAAAGGCTGGTTTGATAATAATATTCACGATTTCATGACCAGGCTATACTCACTGAAAAAGGACACCGTACTGAATGAAACAGTAACATTAGCATGTCCACCTTTCTTTCTGGTTACATTTGACATTAATTCATTCTCAAACTATTTTCATCTTCTCTCTTAATCGACTAGCACCTGTTCCAAATTTCACACATACGTAATACCATAGAAACTATTCTATGGTAATACCGGTAATACATGGACGCATTGGGTAAGACGCTTCATGATTTTTCGAAAAAAAGAAAAACTTTATTTATAAAGTACACTTTAAAACTTTACTTTCATGGTAATATATATTTATCTCTCGAAAAATAAAGTAAGCAGACTCGTGCATTCTTCGTAATTTCCTTGCCGAATTACAGTGTTATATCCAGAACACCAATCTTCTGTCAATTACGTTTTCCCCGATTTATTAACAAATTTCATTTTGTTGATTCCACGGGGTGGAAACACTTGACAACTTTTAATTTGTTCTGACCCATAAAACGATTTAGAGCAAAAAAACCCTGAACAGTAGACCTTACTCTCTCGCATATTCCCCATGCTTTAAACGACTTCAACACAACGTATCCTACTTAGAGTACTTCCTGGAAATCCCACCAGATGGCATATCGGTTAATTTTAATCGCGAATAGCCTATTCTGTGGCGAGCAAGGTTCAAGTTCGCTCAGCGATCAAGTGAGCAGCGCTCGCGGAGCAACGCCTATTTGGCCGTCAAATTGCTTGCTGAGCGCTCAGATATTACTTGACGCGCCCCTGGACGCGAAGGTAAAATAGGCGCTTTTCATTAATTCATTTCTTTCAGTGACTTCGCAGCGAACTGTTAAAGTCACTTTAGTTCTCATCTCATATGCGAAATACTTACATTCAGACACTATAGAATGGAAGATATACACGAATTCATTCGCTTGATTTTGAACAATTTTAGAAGCACGTAAACTGAGCACTCTATGAACAGCAGTGGCGTCTCGTCCCTTGGGGCTTCCGGGGCTTAGCCCCTAAAGAAAAACGGACGTATTCACGTAATTATCAATCACCATAACGCATAACCATCACACAGTCTTTTAAAAGGCGATTTTTACCCACGTCAATTCATCGTCTGTCGCAATGGATACGACGGCGCTCCTAGCGGCATTGATGTCAATTATCGTTTTCCGGGGCACGTCGCAAAGGAAGGCGTGGCCTACACCCACCTACGCTACAGTGAAGGTCACGTGCTAACAGAGAGAGAAGGGGAGAGTCCAATGGATTTGAGTGCTGGTTCGGGGCTACTTCCGTTGCGTCGCGTTCGATCTCGCGTGTTGTTCTGTAGTGTTTTGGTGGCTTTCATTCGCTATGTTTGAGTGAGTTTGGCAGGGTTGATGTTCAAACACAAATTGATGAAGGACATAGGCTGTCAATTACAAGACACAATGAATTTGTCCGAAAAAATAGGCATATATTAAATAGAATTATCGATTGCTTAAAATTCTGTGGTCAACATGAACTTGTTCTACGAGGACATAATGAAAAAGAACAATCTTTAAACAGAGGCATCTTCCCAGATTTATTATCCCTTCATAGAAGAGGAAAACTAAAGAGGGAACTTCGTGTTCTTTATTGTAGTGAAGAGTTGAACAACATAAACTCTATCAGTAGTTTGCATTCATTTTTTATTTAAAATTATTTAGAGGGTACCTTTTCAGAAACAGTAAAAATGACAAACATAGTTTTAATAACTCCAGTGGCAACAGCTGAATCTGAACGATGTTTCAGCACATTGAAGCGTATTAAAACCTGCTTAAGAAATGCAATGGGACAACACAGACCAAATGCCTTGGCACTTGCTTACAATAGAGATAGAATACATTTCAAACATAGAGGGCTTCAACGAAAACGTAATAACAAAATTTGCTGAGCAGAAGAACAGGAGTCAACGTTCGTAGAAAGGTATGTTTCACAACAATAGCTGTTTTTTTGTAATCATGTGAATTGTCATTACATTTTAAATTCTTTCAAAAAAGTGAGTCCAGTTTTGTAGTCTAGAAGAAAAAAATGCCTTTTTTTTGTAATTCATGTGAATTGTCATTATATTTTAAATTCTTTAAAAAATGAGCCCCGGCCAAATTTGAGGCCACGAGACGCCACTGATGAACAGTATATTCATCCGTAAAAGAAGCGCTGTACAAGGGCGTATTTAGGGGGGGCCGGGGGCCCGGACCCGCCCCGAAAGACTTAGCTACTAAGTGACAATATTAAACAATGAAAATAATGAAATAACTAAAATTAGATAATAAAAATATACTTGTTTAATCGAAGGTCATTTATTTATTTCCGCCAAACCTATTGGATGGCAAGGATTATATTGGGATCATACCAGGCACGTATCGAGAAATTTGCTTCGGGGGAGGGGTTACGAACCAAGTGTCTCATAATAATAATAATAATAATATTTAAATTAAAATAATTATATTAATCAAATTGATACTAATTACAATACATAAATTAATATTATATTATTATTACACGTTGAGCTAAAGAGACTGTAGCTATAAAAATAGAGATATAACAGCGCATATTCATTACGTAATTTACCTTTAGTTAAGATCGGAATAATTTACATGAAAACAAGTGCTCGGGCAATGAAATTAATGTGAAATAGATGAATAATTGAATATTTATCGAATAACAAAAATGATGTCACATAGTCGGAGAAAAGTAAGTTTCTGATTAAAAAAAAAGGTTCACAGGAAATTAATAACCATCGATTATGCAACACTTCCTAATATTTCATTACTTAATTTTAGTACTTGGTAAGTCTTTCGAGGGATCCGGACCCCTGGACCCCTCCTTCCTGTCCCTCAAAGCCATTTGATCCCAATATAATCCTTGTCTATCAATAAATTAAGGAGGAAATTATACAACAAATGCTAAACGAGTATTTTTTCAGTATTCAATTTTCGTACTTAATAGGTCATTCGGAGGGGGGGGGGGAGGGGGTCAAGACACCCTAAATACGTCCTTCGTGTCCCTGAAAACCGTATGATCCCAATATAATCCTTGTCTTCCAATAAGTTCAGAGGAGGGCCTCCCCGATTGCGTAGTGATTGTATAGTGATTGCGTCGTCGGCTTGTAATCAAGGAGTTCCGGGTACAATACCCGATGGAGGCACATGGCACAGTGGTTCGGATCCCACTTTAAACTGTAGGTCCAGTCCCGATTATCCTTCCTGTGCATAAAGTGGACGTAAAACAACAAATCAGTCAATATGTTCAGAGGAAATTATACATCAACGGCTAAACTAATATATTTTTAATTATTTAATTTTAGTACTTGATAAATCATTCGGGGGGTCCGAACCCCCTGGACCCACCCTAAATACGTCCTTGGATCATACGACCATACTGCCGGCCCCCGTGGCGGAGTGGTTAGCACATCGCGCTACGATGCAAGTGGTCCCGGGTTCGAATCCTGGCATGGATGTTTGTGAGTGTCCATTCATCAATTTCATCACACCATCTTCGCAGATTAGCCAAAAGTGGCACAAGAAGCGAAGTAAAATAAAACAAATCAATCAAATCAATCAATCAATCATACGACCATACAGTACCAAAGAATATTCATGCATCATTTAATACTGCTTGTAATAATATGCGTAAAATATTACCAGGAACTTTACTATTCGTCAACTGGATCTGACATCCTTTCTTGATATTCAATAAATATTCAATTCTTTATCTATTTGACATTAATTTGCTTGCCAGGCCAGTTACTTTTTTTACAAAGTTTGCCTAACTCAGATAATAAATACGTGCTGTTATATCACTACCCTTATGCCGCATTTTTACCAATTCATGTAACAAAAATATATTAATTGAAAATTTTAATCAATATTGTCATTAATTATAATTATTTATTTGATTTAATATACTTAATAATAACAACAGTTATTATTATGAGAACTATTATTATTATTTTCCTTTTGAGACACTTGGTTCCGACCACATCTCCGAAATGTATTTGTAGATGGCGCTGTACTAACTATTCCGTCACAGAGGTATCCAGAATGAAAAACCATTCGCGACGTCACTGAAAAAAAAATCGCTTCAGATGTCGCCACCGAAGTCCACGAGTTTGCGTCCCGGTCTGAGACTGGATATGGATATTCTTTGTTCATGTCCCTTCATCTAATCATCAACCAAAAGTGGAAGAAAAGCGAAGCGACTTGAAACAATAACAACAAAAGTCATGTTATGGTGTATCTGGATGATTTTTCTTTATTTGAAAATATGATTATAAACACAATCTGGCCACGCCAGTTCTTAAAACAATTTGTATATTTTCTTGTGCCTTTTTCTGTCACTTTTGACCAATGAATGATATTGATGACGGGACACTCAGGTGCTCGAACCGGTACGCGACTTTTTTTTCTAGTCAACTTGTGAATGAGGGTTCATTTCTTGCTCTCTGATTGGCTGTTGGAAAGTTACGGTGCTCTGATTGTGAGAATATCTTATTTCCTATTTTCAGCGCAAATTTGCTGCTTTCTAATCTAATCTAACCTAACCTAACCTAAATTAACGTACAGCGCAAATAAGATAATCTCACAATCAGAGCACCGTAACTTTCCAACAGCCAATCAGAGAGCAAGAAATGAACCCGCATTCACAAGTCGACTGCAAAAAGAAAAAGCGCAGCTGGTACGCGAACCCAGAATTATTATTATTATTATTTTAATAAATGTATATTTGGTTGTAGCTTTTCAGCTATGCACCAGTTACATTTGTTTTACATTTCATAATTTTACAATTTCAAAATTTTATAATACAATATTTTCTCTCACAATATAGTTTTTAAGTACATATATTATTTTCTTACTTGGGTTCCTCAAAAGTGTTGACAAGGCGTATGCGCCATTATAGCCTGCTTCTTTTAGATCTCTTAAGAAATACTCACTCATAGTTACATTAAGACGACATTCAAATATAATGTGATCAGGTGTTCCTTCAGTTGCACCACACTGACAGATTGGGGATTGAACAATGTTCCTAGTGTACAGGTCTTTAGGTGCTAGGGTGTAATTTAGCCGACATCTAAGAAGGCTTGTTAAAGAGTTTCTTGAAAGGTTAATGTCTTGATACCAAGGTTCTTTATGTATAAGTGGTTGAATTGAATAATATTTTTTCCCATTAGACTTCCCTGTAATTGTCCATTGTTTCTGCCAACTTTTCAACAATTCTGTTTTAGCATGCGACTCGAGCGCTTTTGCAGAAAATTTAATCCGAAGCGATCGGTGACTTGATTCTTCAGCTGCGTACTTGGCTAATGTGTCTGAACCCAGAATTTGAGTGGAGAGTCGACCACTAAACACGGTCGATCACGATGCGGTTGTCACAACAAATAACTTACTATCAAGTAACATTGCTATTAAAATTATCGAATGACTGGAATCATGATAATAAATAACAGAATCTATTTACCAGTAGTAGGGGATTTTTTTAATACCCATATGGTTGTTTTCATTTTTTTTATGCAGAAGTAGCGCAAAAAGTAGCGAAGTTGCGAGTAGCGAACAGGAGTAGCGTAGCGAGCTACTTCTTGGAAAATGTAGCTGTAGCTGTAGCGAAACTACATTTTGGAAGAGTAGCTGTAGCTGTAGCGAAGCTACTTTTAAAATGTAGCGTTCCGATCTCTGAAAATAGGTTACTGCGGCAATACTGCTATCAAAATGATAGAATGATGGGTATCATAATAATAAATAACGGAATCTATTTTCTCATAAGTACAACTGCTAGAGGCTTCTTTTGAATACCCATATTTTTTAAAATAGAAAAGTAGCGCAAAAGTTGCGAAGTAGCGAGTAGCGAAAAGGAGTAGCGTAGCCACTCAGCCACGGAGATCGGCGTCATGATCACGTATGTTTTGTTACATTAATATATTTGCGTGCCTAGATAATTCTAAATTGGAGATTTTATGTTATAGTGAGGAGCTGACAGACCAAAGAGAGGTTATGACACCCATCAACCCCCTCTGGGGATATTAACTTCACTGCTGTTTCTCAACGGTGTTCAATATAAATCGTGAGAACTGATGAAAGAGTGCGAGGTCAAACACCCACTTCTTGGATCATGTAATAAATATGGCCTTTGTGATCCATTGCCCCGATGCTTGGAGATAATATAATAAGCGGAGTCCTTCATTACACTCAATCTCCTGGTCATCCGTGACCTCTCGTCTCTTTTCTTCCACACGTCATACGCAGGCAGCGTGGGCAAATCACTTTCTCCCTTCTAGTCATCAATCGAAGCTTCTCTGACCTTCTTTACCCTTTCTTCTTCTTCTTTTTACAACGCCAGGTTTCCTTTCCCCGCTTCGTTATCCTGTGACATATCCTGTGTCCGAGTGCACTTTCTTCCAGGTGTCGCGCAGCTTCAGAGAAATGAGGATTTGTTCAGCGGTCTTGAGATTTTGTTTTCACAATGTTGCAGAAAAGACTAAAGCCCGCATCACACGGAACTGGATTTCCAGTAGGTATGCCCTAGTTGGCGCTGAACTTGCTATCAATGTGCTAGTTTTCGCCTCACACGATACTTATCAGCGTACTTGTCGATAGACTTTTTTGTTCCCATACGAGGGAAGTTGTAATGGCGGCCGCGTGAGAAGTAAACAATGTATCACTTCACATTTTTAAAAACCGATAACTATTCAACCGAGAGGAAAAACGTTTCGTATAAAACGTTATTAGGTACAAAACAATGGCGCTGCTTAAATACATATTTTACAACGTTTACTGTACACGTATGGAAGAATATTTTAGTTGTTTCAAATGTAAACACCGTGCACTCAGCATAGATGATGTAACTGAACGCGCCTTTCATGCTGCATACGTTATACATTGCTGGAGTAACACTCGGAAACCACAGACAAAAGCGCTCCTTTGCACACTCACAGATTATCTTCACATGGTGAAACTTTGCTCTGATTGTCTGTTCCACAGAATCGAGGCGAGGAAAGCAAGTAGCAATTAGAACATGTCCTATTCCTCCAAACCAGTCAAGCAGTCAGCCAGGCGGCCATGATTGCTACCTAGAAAGTTAGTTCAGCGCCAACTAGGACATTCCTACTAGAAATCCAGTTCCGTGTGATAGGGGCTTTAGCATGGTGTCATCTCGTATGATGAGGAAACATGTTTCGTATTCGGTCTCGTATGCGATTACGATCTTTTTTACTCGATCTTGGTCTAGTTTCTAGCTGAAAATTTATATCACGATCTCGGTCGTCCTCGAGCAGCGAATACCTATCTATGGAGGTCCGCAGGATTTTTTCCAGGGTGGGTATACTGGAGGCTAGGTAAACTCCGTACCAGCTAACTGTAGACCACGTGAACGAGAACAAGTCTCTGCGCAAGTAGTGACGCGAGACGGCTCCACCAATGAACAGTGGGAGGAACGGGATTGTGTAATGGGCGACGGAAGTTTTGCCGATTTCCCCTTTCGTTATGCAGCGTTGCAAACTTTTGAAAAGGATAATACCGAACGCACATGGCAAACGGACCGTATTTTTGTCTCCTGGTCCGTACGATTGGTTTAAGAATTTCTTAGGGAAATATTAGAGATAAAACTGCAAGAGCAAATTTTGACAAACCGTGCACTTAGCGTACGGACTCAGGTCTGGACCGTACGTCCGTACATGCCATGACATTTCTGCACATGTACGGTCAGAACAGTACGGTTGGCAACGCTTTCACCACTCGATATTCCTCCTCTTCCTCCTGCCGGACCCTGTGGCCGAGTGGTTAGCACATCGCGCTGCGACGCGAAGGGTCCCGGGTTCGAATCCCGCTCGGGCTTTGTTGTTTGTGAATGTCCATTCATCATATCATCACTCATCCCCATCTTCGCAAATTTGTCAAAAGTGGCACAAAATGGGAAGTAAAATAAAGTAAATGAATCAATCATATATACACAGTTGTCCCATAAAAAAATGCTTCAATATGAAGTTATCATGTACCTCTAATGCCCTTGCAATAATTACTCTGAATAAGAATGAATTATATGTATAGATTTTCATTGTCCAACGGGGCCGTAGACTCCACTTGCCCCCCACCCCCAACCTTTCCGGACATCCATGCTGTCTCGTTCTTCTTCATTTCATCCTACAATGATTTTAATCAATGAATATAACATGCCTATAAAAAATTCAGACCTCCCTATATCCACGGCTGTAGTCGAGGCTATACGCTGTTATGCACCGTATATCCTCTTGTAAGCCTTATGCCCTCTGCTGCAATACCTTCTACTTTTGTCTACTTTATTCTTATTTATGCGATTTGTTCATTGCTCTAGTAAGTATGTTGTTCATTTGTTGATTTAGTGTTTTAAGTCCACTTTATGCACACTAAGACTAATCGGGACTGGACCCAGTTTAGAGTGGGATCCAAACCACTACGTGCCTACCCTGGACACCTTGATGGCGACGACGCTACCACTGCGCCACGTGGGAGGCCCATCTGTAGTAAGTATCATTACTAGGGCTAGGATTTTGATGATCTTAAAATTGCCAAAAAATGACCTTTAAAAGATGCATTTATGACCTAATACATGCAAGAAAATGCCCTATAAACTTAGAAAAATGACCTAAAAATTCTGAAAAATTTGTAAAACAAATTTATAAACTGCCAAGAGAAATTCAAATTACAAATTAACGTTACAGGTATCTATCACATGTTAATTGCGTATGGTAGTACAAGTAAGAAAGTTCACTTTTTGTCATCTTTTACACTTTAAGTACTGAGTACGCAACGAAAATCATATGCAAATTTTCAAAAGTGAATGTCGGTTGTCAGACAAGAGAGCCTTGTACATGGAAAAAAATATCTTGACTTCCACCGACACAAGAGGAGCGTACTTGAAATGAACAATATCACTTGCTGGTTAAGTCCTTTCAATTCCATCGAGTGCAAATTATTTCCCTGACAACATGTCCGATACAGAACACCAGTAATAAAGGGCTATTATTCAAGACAAAGTTAAGATGTAACGATATATGGTATTTTTTTTATGTTGTGTATTGTATGTATTGAATTGTACTTAACGTTATGGATTTGTATATTATCTTTTATGTTTATATGTTCGATAATCTGAAAAATATTAAAATGAGAGTTGGGTGTTTATCTCTTTTGTTTAGTGCGGGTTTTAATATGGATTTTCGTTATACTGTTTGAAGTCTGAAGCTTTAGCTTCATGTATATTGGTGCTATAGTATTATTCTAGTTTTGTAATTATTCTTATAATTTTTCTCTTGTTGTATTATGTTTGTTGGTGGGTATATTGTATTGTATTTTTGTATTGTATTTTTTATCTTCTTTCTCTTTCTTTATTTTTTATGTGTTGCATAATGTGAGTATTGGGTTTATGATATCCCATTGTAATTGGAGCATTTCTCTGTTATGGGATTGCTTATAAATAAATAAATAAATAAATAAATAAATAAATAATATCCATGGATCTGATCTGGACATTCTGGATATCTTAAGGATATCCCTTAAAGATACGTTCTGTGTGGAAACACCTTTCAATGTTTTGATCAGAAAAATGAACAACAATGGCAACCACGATTCTTTCCTTGCCGATCTCCGTGGCTGAGTGGTTAGCACAACGCACTACGAAGTCGGCGGTCGACGGTTCAAATCCCAGCCAGGACATGGCTGTTCCTTGTGAGTGTCCCTTCATCAATTTCATCACATCATCACTCATCCTCATCTTCGCGATTACTCAAAAGTGAAAAGTGAAATAAAGCAAATCAATAACAATATGGAATCTTTCCGTCATGTCTGCTAGGGATGCCCACGGGACGAGACGGGACAGGCTTTTAAAAATTCGAGACGAGACGAGATTGATCATGTGTCCCGAGACAAACGAATATTTTCGAGACGAGACAGCATTTCACAGCATTTCCACGAGACGAGACAGGCCAAAGTCTCGTCTCGTGGGCAACACTAATGTCTGCATACATACCGATAAAAATTGCCGTTTTTTATGGCTCGTAGCATCAAAACGAGGCTGTTGCCAGGAGAAATTGTTCGTGTCTGAAAGCTTGCCTTTGTTGTACGGCAACAGTCTGTATATAATTTCACCTTGGGCTGTAACGTGCTTCACACTATCTCTACTATTGACCGGGACGTTGTCAACAGCATTCTTTCTGACACTTCGTTCGCCGTCAAGTCTCAATGCAGAGCAGGACTCCCCGTAGAAAAGGACAAGGTATTCTCATGTAATGAGTTCTCGACACTTACAAGAACGAAAGCAGGTGAGTGACTGCGACAATTCCAAGCGGCCTACCTGATTGAAAGGCAGGGCGAGGTGGCGGTCGTCGCCTTGCTCCCTTGACCTCGAATTCCTTTTGCTCCGGATACGTGTTCCGTGTCCTTTGTTCCTTCTGTACGTTGACATCCGGCCCGGCCCAAACTCCGCATGGAGATCTTCGGATTCAAAATTTCTTCCATCATCCACGGGCGTTCTCAATCCCCAATCGGTAACGTTGAGAAATTCCCGTACCCATGAACTTATTGGAAAGTTAATTCCAAGAAACAGTTGAACGACAATTCTTGGTAGGTAGAAGTTGCTTTGGACTTCAAGAAGCAAAATTGGATATCTCGTTGGCGTAAAGTATCGTCGTCGCCTTGTAATCCAGGTGTCTCGGGTTCGATATCAGGCGAAGGAACATAATGGTTTCGGCCCCACTTTAATCTGTAACATAAACCCTGTCCCAGCTAACTGTAGAGGAGGTAAATCGAGTGGTGAAAGCGCAGCGTTGCCAACCGCACGGTCCTGACCGTACGTGTACGGAAATTTCATGGCATGTACGGACGTACGGTCCAGACCTTAGTCCGTACGCTAAATGCACGGCTTGTAAAATTTCCTCTTGCAGTTTTTTCTCTAATATTTCCCTAAGAAATTCTTAAACCAATCGTACGGACCTGGAGATAAAAATACGGTCCGTTTGCCTTGTGCTTTCGGTATTATCCATTCAAAAGTTTGCAACGCTGACAGGAAATCGGGTAACTCCCGTCGCCCATTACACAATCCCGTTTCTCTCACTGTTCATTGGTGGAGCCGTCTCGCGTCACTACTTGCGCAGTGACCTGTCCTCGTTCGCCTGGTCTACAGTTAGCTGGTACGGAGTTTAGACGTGAGCAGACCCTCTGATTAGGGAGGCAAAGGCCTTGAAGAAAGTTCAGTCGGAGAAAGAAAAATCCTCATTCTATCTCATTGTTTTATTGTATTGATGGGTACCAAACAGGGGCGTATATAGTGTGTGTCCGAACCCACCGAAAATTAGAAGAATTTTAGCATCCGTGGCACAGAAGTTCTCTGTTCCCCTACCCCTATATTTTCCATCTCTGTGGTTCAAACTAATTTACATATAAACAGGATTTCGTACAGCAGATTCACAAAGACTACACACAATTTATTCATTTCTGTGACTAATTTATTCTGCGACCACAACTAGGCTAACGAATAAAATGCGCGAGTCTTAATAACAAGTAATTTGGTTAGTGAGATAGTCCAATTACGTAGGAAATAAACCCGCCGAAGTTGCTGGGAACTTTCGTCGTCTTGAAAATACTTTATTTTTTTTAAAGAGAATAATATTGTTTAATAAAGGTAATAAGATATCTCTACACTAAATTTCTAAGTTAGAGTATGATAAAGGGCAACTGCCCCCTTGCTCCCCCCTTATGCGAACTCCTATGATCTGTAAGTCCAGTTCAGATTAGCCTACATGTGTATGAAGTGGGCTTAAAACTATGTACAGTGGGATCCATGAGTATTGCCGTGCTAATTGTCCATCACCATGTTCGTGCACTTTATTTGACCCAATAAGAGCTTTAAGAATTAAAAGAAAGCTCAAAACAAGCTGTTGACAACTTCTGCACCATCATACATAAAAATCCATCGCTTAAAAACATATAGGGTGCAAGAGAAAAGTTAATGAAAATCGTCATGGACAATTTGCACGGTAATACTCATGGATCCCACTGTACAAATAAAAAGCAAAAAAACTGCTGTTCCAGAACAACTCAACTCAACAAAGTTTTATTGGACTTACAGCTTTATACATATAGCTGTTTATGCCCAGCATACATTATGAGTATATAAGATACATTTTTAATACACACAAAGTTCCAAAACGCTCTTAAATACAATTTTCCATAACTACATTAACTCATTCAGCAACAAAAATATATTCGAATTTTATGTTCCAGAACAGCGACCCTATAAATCGGATGGTTTGAAGAGAAGTTACGAAGATGAAGGTAGGTCAATCAGCGGTAGTGAACGGCCATTGGCCGACTAGTAATGATGTCAAATCGAGAGTAGTTTTCTTTTATGGAAACTAAATGCAACATTAACTATATTTTCGTGAAATTAAACCTGCTGAAAACAACTTCAGACACAACAAAGAAAGCACTGACATATACAGGGTAAAATATATTGATTGATTCATTTGGTTTACTTTAGTCCCCATTTCTGTTACTTTTGATTAAACGCGGAGTAAAATACGAGAATGAGTAGTCATACTTCCTTTTCTTGAATTATTGCATGCAGGCACTGACGTACACACGGGGAAGGGACTGAAGACCTAAATTCCCTCCAGAAATTTTGAGGAAATCAAATGAATGCAGTGAATAACTCGGGAAAAAACCAAAGTGTTCGTAATTGCAAGCTCCACTTAAAATTACTCTCGATTATCATTTTTGCCTTTGAATAACTTTAAAAACGAGGGTTAAAAATTAGGTACTTATGAATTATTAATTGTGGATTCGGCCCCTACCTAGGTCGCAGGTATGTGATATCCACTTTTACGATTCCTGCGTACTGTAGTGCACCTAGGGTTTACAAGTTTGTAGTTTTCAGGCTCCTTTTTGGCGCTAAACAAGTACCTGGACAGTCGCGCAACCACAAGGGGGTAGGGGTGTATGGTTCCATAATCTTGGACGGAAATCGATTCTAGGTGGCGCAAGGAGGGCAAAACTTGACGGCCAAGGGCATCTGCAGGTGGCACAGAGGATCAATCGCCCCTCACGATTTAAAATTTCATGCAAGTAAATTACATTTCGTAAACTTTCCTTGCTCGCTTCGCTCACATTACCTTCTTCTCTTAGTCTTATCAAGTTCAGAGCCGTAGCTAGGGCCTGGGAGCCGACCGACCTAAATGAAAAAAGTTGTAAAAGAGAGAATGCCATGGCGCCCCATGAAATTATTTGCGCCATATTATATCAACTTTGTTTTCAGTTTGCAAAAAATTGAATCTAAAAATTTTCTTGCTCGCTTCGCTCCCAATTCATCCTTGTTTTCTGTAATTCATTGTGAATTATCAGAGAGAGATAACACTTATCTTCGTTCATTTTCTCTTAAATGCATGAACATTTGTTTTGAGGATAAGTAGCGTGCACATTTGAGAGACAATTTATTATCATTCTTCCTGTTGGTTTATTATGAGGTGGATGAATTGATTATGTAATGCATTTAAATAATATATCTTGTACATCTATGTATTAAATAAACTTTGCATGTGTACACAATTAGTGTTAGCACATTTCACGTCATGTATTGTCTTATTTTACGTCTCTCCATGTTGCATTTGCTTTACACAAATGTACGTACGTGCAAGTTATACGTGTTATGTGGGAGAAAAATATTCGGAATGCATTTTTCATGCATTTTCTGTCTTTCAGAAATATAGTTTGTGTGTTTGTTTTACATTATTAATGTGACATTGAATGTTTTGAAAATAAAATTAAAATAGTTTGTGCCAACCAACACAAATGATTAGCACCGACTTCGTGATTTACAAGGATAATAACGTCTTTGATACTACTACTGCTACTACTACTACAATAATAATAATAATAACAATGTTATTTTTATTATTATTGGTATGATAATCTGGTACTTGCCCCTCAGACAAAAAATCGTGGTTGCGCCTCTGTACCTGTATGTCTGCAGGTTTTGCACTTTAGAAGTTATTTCTATGAATTTACTTGAGCAGAAGTAAAGCCTATGTTCGACACTTTCAATTCTTGACAGTTGCAACAGTTGTATGGGAAATACGAGATCGTGAATTGAGGTTCAACAGGCATTTTCTGGAAACGGAGCACATTGTGGCGAATGGCGATTCTCATTTCTGCACTTACTTGAACAATTTTCTGCATTTCGACCGAAAATTTTCCACTAAACATCCAATCGGAATGAACTTTGATTATATTAACAATTCTTGTCACGTACTGGAGAATGCTGCAAAGAGGTCCATTGTTAGCTTAGTAAGTTGTCCATCCCCACCCCATTCCCCGTTTCTTTGTGGGACTTGATTATGTAGACGATGAGACGCACCAAGCAACAATCGGATGTCCTATCCTATGCAAGCGAGTTGACCTAAAAGACAGGTAAACAAGGCACCGAGATAAAAGGAAGCAGTTGCACAAGCTTTGCACATTTTGAAGCGCAGAGAAACGTTGAAATTTATAAACACGATGCTGGATGTCCTTGAGGTTAACTTCGCGATGTTTTGTCTTCTTTTTCTTCTTTTCTGTGACGACTCCGTAATGACCCAGTGGGAGACTTTCACCGCTGGTGCCAAGGTGGGATGTTCCACTTGAGCCAGGTCAAATAAAACTCCCTCATTCTGTACGGAATCTGTCTGCACGATCGCGCTTTCTTTCAATTTCGTCGACATTCTTTCACACCATTATCAATTCTTTGCGCCATTAGCCTGTGCTTATAAACAGGCACGAGCGCTGAATATTGGAAGGAAAACACGTCTCATTATGTACTGAAAGTTGCTGTTATTTTGTTTTATCGTCTGTGCACAGCTACGAATCTTTAATAACATGCCATAAAAAACATTTTAACAATGGTTTACGAACGTGCAGCATATCTCAATGAGATTTCTGTGTCCTACTGGGAACGTAGTCTGTGACCTATGGGGTATCACTTTCACTCGGAATACCAAAATCGTTGTTCTCATATATGTATCTACACATTTTATTTGAGTTTATTTTGGTAGGGCTACAGACACGCTGACGCACCCAAAATTTCAAATCCAATTAATCATCCTCTGATCCATTTTTCCCGGAATTGCCCTAAATATACGTATACACTCTACTTATTTTAAATTGAAGTTGTGGAATCTTTCAATTACTTTTCGTCATAGAAAAACAATTGAAAAATGCCATTTCCCGCCTTCCCACTTCCAAATAAGTTCCGACGTCTTTGGTACAGGTAGCTCTCAGTAGTTAATAAGCCCCACAACGGCGTCAATGTGGCTACCATTTGTGAGGGTTTCTTTTCTTTTAGGTTGCAGAGGGACGCAAGACCACCTGTACCTTGCAGCATTGCGCCAAAGAACCAATTTGTGAACTTGGCACTGTATCATAAGATTGTGTAACAGAACGTCAGATTTACATAAAATAATACCAGATTTTCATTAATTATGAACAAAGGATTACAGCTGCTTTGCTTTACTAAATATCAAAGTTTCAGTAACACCTTTGATTATTGCTCATTCCTTGGGATATAGACACGCCAACTTCAAACAATATTTTATGCGTGCTCGATGGATGAGCATGTCAAGTGGTCGCCTTAACATCATAATCTTTATTCATCCGTTCATGGGTATGGATTTCGTTCTGATACATGCAAATATATGGTATGGTATACAAGCAATTACAGTGTAAGAACAAAAGATTTTTACATGCTGCACATATGTGATAAAAAATAAAATAAATAAATTGTACATTACATTCACAATATTAAAAACAATGATAAGCATATATACCTGTACATATATATAAAGTACATGCATGACTTTATTTTTTAAAAATTAGAGTTACATTGTTTCTTCTATGGTATAATTACATTTCCTTGCACTTCATATTTGTACCCAACTTAAGTTCTGGTTTGAGCATGTGAGTGCCACTTCATCAATTTCATCAAATCATCACTCATCCTCGAAAGTGGCAGTAAAGCAACGCTAAAGAAACAAAAATACAAAATACAAACATATATGTAAATATATAAAATAGCTGTTCCCTCTTGAGGAATTTTGCGGAGAGTAGTAGATGAGAAAATACTTGGGAGCAATTAATCATCATTTTAATTGACATTAATGGCTTTTTTATTCATTTTCGAGGGGTGACGCTATTGTTATTTAATCATCCGCCACGTGTCGGCACGTGTCGGGGGTGGAGGAGGAGATGAGTCATCGATGACTCATGCACACGTGTGAGTTTGAAATTAATGGTTTTCCATTAGTGCACAAAAGACACTATTATGTATTCCGTTTTCGGCATAAGCTAACACTATTGTTGTATATTATATATGCGTTTCTGCCGGATATGAGTCATGGGTGCTTTATACAGACGTGGGAACTTGGAATTAATGGTTTTTCCATTAATGTACAAAAGACATTTTCGGCCTATTGTAAGGCGTCCGGCCATTTTAGCGTCGGTGGTGAGTCATATTTGGTATAATTAAGGATCCGTATTTACATGTATTCAACCGGTGCCGACGCGTTCGATCGGAGGTAGAAGATATTATAACACATGTTCGCTTTAAAGGCGAAGAAATTGAACGATGTAGCCTATATGCAAACGAAGTATGCGGACAGAAGATATGCTATTAATATTAACCTGTTAGGTTGTTTGACTTCAGGACTATCCTTTTTTAACTTTATTGTTGATTGCTGTTTTGTTTATTTCCTTATTTGTTTTTATTTGTTTACTGAATCTATTTGTTTTGTGTCTTGTAATATTATTTACTATAGTAACAAAATTATTTTTAAAAATTGATATTTATCAACATACTTGTATATTTGTCATGTTATATTACTTGTATATATTACAAGACACAAAACAAATAGATTCAGTAAACAAATAAAAACAAATAAGGAAATAAACAAAACAGCAATCAACAATAAAGTTAAAAAAGGATAGTCCTGAAGTCAAACAACCTAACTCAGATAACAAGCAGCAACAAGGATAAACAGAAACCAACATGGAATTCAGAAAGGGACATCAATACCCCCAGCCATAGCAAAAATAATAGTTAGTCAAACAAGCTAACTCAGATATGAACCAGCAACATACCTCAGATACCTAGAAGCAACAAGGCATAGAATAGAGTAAAACAGGCCATGCTTATGGAGAAACTCAACAACATAGGAATAAAAGGGACAGCCCACACAAATACGCTACATCATACATAGCCCCTGCGAATAGAAAATTAACAACATCAGCAGTAACTACTTATACCTGCTAGAACAACTAAGCGACTATAGTTAATCAGAAAAATACATATTTTCACAAACTAATTTACCTCTACGTTAATAATACTGTACTAGCAGAATAGTAAGGCTTCAAAAGATAGCTCCCAGAACAAAGTACAGCGTGGAGTATAGGGCCCCATGCAAATGATTATTCAAAGGAGCTTCGTAGATCAATAAGACAATAGCGATTATTCTAAGTACTGCAACTTGACCGAAAATAGGAATCCTACATAAGAACAGCAACACAAGAAGGAAAGATACTTACTACCATTACAGCAGCAACTCAATATCCCAAAAGACCATGCAAAATATTCTACAACAATCTGCTTCATAACATAAAAAAACTTCTAAGTTCCCAAAAGAAACCTACACAAGAACATCAACACAAGAAGGAAAGATACTTACTACCATTACAGCATCCACTCAATATCACAAAAGACCATGCAAAATATTCTACAACAATCTGCTTCATAACATAAAAAACTGCTAAGTTCCCAAAAAGTATCCAATCAATGAAAGAAAACTGGTTGAAAAGAGAGAACTCTCTACAGTCTCGCAGAATTATAGGAAAATAACAGCAAAACTTGGAAGCATACACACTCAATAATGCTCAATATGTATACACTTCACATGCAATCCCCTGCAAAAGGCACATAGCAGCCTCTCATCTGAACTTGGACACCAAAAACAGCACTTTGGGATTACTAATACTCATAAATACTACATTGCCTGCCCTTGTTTGAATAGCGTGGATGCAAACTTCATAGCAAAATATTGAAAAACGTCAGATGTATATTCGTATAAGTGTGTAAATGTGTGTGCGTGTGTGGCGTGCGTGTGTATAAAAGAGAATATATGTGCATTTACCAGAGTGTGGTCTTACATAAATTGATAAAAACAGCAATATAGAACCTGATAGAATAGGAAATAGTAAAAAATAAGGTTTTTAACATGACAAAGTAATTAGTTTAGTTTGTTAATTATAAGAAACATAAGTTAATTACAAGAAATATAAATGAAATGCGCTAAATAAGTACAATTGTTTGGTTTGAAGGTAGTGAATATATCGAATTTGAGCAAAACTTTGCATTATAACCAGTAAATTAAACAACGTTTGCCTTAGAATAGCACAAAATAGCATACTTATTAGATTAATAACAAACTTTCTGATGCAGTAAAGTATTGACTAGGGCTGAATGATTCAATTACTGTAAAATATTAGTCTGTGATTGAAGTAAATAAAGTGTAAACAATAACTTTTGTTTGTAAAATAGGGTTGTTAATTCCTCTGATAGCAGAAATATCAACTTGTACACAGTAAATTTGAGAGTTTTAGCAATATTTGTCCTGAAATGGATATAAGTGTAACGTGTCAAATACAAAATATTTAAAAAACAGTACAGTATAACCTCAATTTTGAAAGCTAACAGTACTCTAGTGTTTCTACATAGGCGTCTGTAGTGGTAAAATACAACCAGTCCTTAAGATTTTTGGCCATCCATTCATCCTCAGCGTCACGATTAGTTCCAAAAGCAAAAAAGCGAAATCTTGTGGTTGTTATAATTTCTACTTTTCATGCAATCACATACACTATAGTACTAAGTTTAGTGAATTTTGTCGTCTTCCTGATTGGTCTGTTAAAGTTAGTAATCAATAAAATATACTTACATAGAAAAAATCCTGATATAGTTGGATTCTCAAAAGTATGTACGATCAGTGTTCTTGCTACATTTAGCACCTAATAAAGTATAAATTGAAGTCTAGTTAGTGCTGGGCTGTAAAATGTTCTGGTACATGTAGTTACTTGAAATAGCAAATATTGGCTGTGTAACTGGTAAAGCACTCAAAAAAATCAACTTCGTTTCCTCGTAGTACTCCCTGAAAGTGTTTCTTGCACGCTAATAAGGCTCTGGCGTGTGTTCCTATGCCTCCTACTAGCCTCTGTAAAATTCATATTGACCAGTGCTTAACCATTCAACATGCTGTAGAGCCTAAGCTTTAAGCTTCAGTCAGCGGAATTTAGTTCTCAGGGACATATAGTGATTGTAGAATAAAAAAGAAGCCTCAAATAATACAGCCTAACAGATACAAATAACCCCTGGTGTTAATCAAACACTCAAAAAGTCAATAGTACTTGAAACGTGCCCCGAATAAAAGACTATAAGGGTAAATAGCATGGTAAGAAAAGTTTGGCCTGTGGACTTAAAAGCCACGTTGTCATCTGCTAACATCGACTTGTCCTGTGATTTGTCATTATATTGTTAAATTGTTATATTTAAGGGATGAAAGAAACAATATTAATAAACATGCAGTTATAGTACTCTTGGTAAAGGGGTTACAGTGCCTAGAGACGTAATAATTTTAGTTACAGTAAAAGTTTGGCCTCTTATAAGTGCAAAAAGTACAAATATTAAACATTTCATACAGTTTATCTAGTAAGCAAAAGCAAAAATACAATAACTGCGCAACATACTTAAAAATTAAGCAAGCCGTGATATTCTAGTGGCCCATAATAAGTCTAAAATATACTCGAAAATACTCTGACATAAGGTTGACGGTTATCTGAGATCGAAATTTTCAAGCTTTCTCTCATGCATGAAGTGGATCTAGGAATCACTAAGCCTCAATAAAAATGGAAACATGCAGAAAAAGCCCTTGGAGAGTTGTGGTGATCACATCATATGAAAAACATGCAAGAACAAGAATATATGGAACCCTACTCATATATTTAGGAAACTTTACCTACCCTAACAGTAAGAAAATACCTAGGAAACTAAAATAAGCAAACTTTCCTACGAACCAAACCAAAAATAGCGTAGTGGAAGTCAATAAACCCTAACAACAACAACAAGATTCAACAACTACATCAAAACAAAAACAACAACAACAATAATAATAATACTAATAATAATAGTAATAATAAAGTTTGTGGGTACAGTTTTACTTAAAAGTACTTCTTCCTTAGTGATTAGAGAAATTCTTTAAATAAAGAACAAAACTCAAAGTTAAGAATTAAAAAATATAAGATACAAAAGGCAATAAATAGAAAAATTAATAAAAGAAGTTGAAAAAATTATCTTTGCAAGTCTAAACTGGAATAAACACTCCTGCCAGAATAGATGAAATTGTGATATTAGAGTAAAAAATGGAAATAAACTTTTAAAATAGCAAGTTAAAAGTTGAAAAATGTCTTTGTGAGTCCAAAATTTAATAAAAAATGTTGCCTGAATAGAAGAAATTGTGATATTAGAGTAAAAAATGGAAATAAACTTTTAAAATAACAAGTTAAAAGTTGAAAAATGTCTTTGTGAGTCCAAAATTTAATAAAAAATGTTGTCTGAATAGAAGAAATTGTGATATTAGAGTAAAAAAATAAACCTAAATTTCAGCTAAAGTTGAAGAAACACAGTTTGAGTGTCTAAATTGCCATGCGAACTCTTGCTTGAATCGTTCAAATAGCGTTTTCTGAGTAAAAATACACAAAAAATGCGAAATATTGTCCCTAACAGTAAAAACATCTGGTCAATTTTACGTGAATCCTGATGTTTATAATGCAATAATCAAATGGTCCGTGGTTCGCAACCCCGAAATAAGGGCAAATAGCAGACCGCATCCACTTTAACCTGTAGATACTGGAACTGAATGTTCCTAGTTCAGCCAAATTCCTTACGGTTTGGTCAAATAGTCTTTGCAATGTTACAAAAGGCGGCAGAAATACCGCGTAGATTACTTCCACCCAATAAAATTGGAACCTCAAAGAAAATCAATACTCGTGTGTAAACATTTGGCGACACTTGACTTCCATTCAACTTCGGAAAAAGGCCAAGCGATGAGGGCCGTAACAATGGAGAACCTTTCTTCCCCTCCCGGGTCCATGAACGCTCTCGGTTTGAGGGTGCCGATGAATGCAACCACATAACAGGTTCTTCCGTAACAGGTTAATATTAATAGCATATCTTCTGTCCGCATACTTCGTTTGCATATAGGCTACATCGTTCAATTTCTTCGCCTTTAAAGCGAACATGTGTTATAATATCTTCTACCTCCGATCGAACGCGTCGGCACCGGTTGAATACATGTAAATACGGATCCTTAATTATACCAAATATGACTCACCACCGACGCTAAAATGGCCGGACGTGGCGCCTTACAATAGGCCGAAAATGTCTTTTGTACATTAATGGAAAAACCATTAATTCCAAGTTCCCACGTCTGTATAAAGCACCCATGACTCATATCCGGCAGAAACGCATATATAATATACAACAATAGTGTTAGCTTATGCCGAAAACGGAATACATAATAGTGTCTTTTGTGCACTAATGGAAAACCATTAATTTCAAACTCACACGTGTGCATGAGTCATCGATGACTCATCTCCTCCTCCACCCCCGACACGTGCCGACACGTGGCGGATGATTAAATAACAATAGCGTCACCCCTCGAAAATGAATAAAAAAGCCATTAATGTCAATTAAAATGATGATTAATTGCTCCCAAGTATTTTCTCATCTACTGAGAGTGCCTTCTTCTCCTCCTTGAAGTGTGAGGTATGGACACTAGGATAGAAGGAATACACAACATACAGCAACAACGTTTATGTTTAAGGCAAATGCGCAATTACAAATCATAGCGAGCATATTTTTCTCAGCAACTAAGATCATCTTGTACGCAGAACGTGGCAACACCGCAATCATTGACTTGCAGCGCGAGCCCCTAGTTTTCACGGTTCAACGGACATAGATGTGTCCAGTGTTGCCACGTTCCGCGTGCAGGTTTACTCTGCTAAATAAAAATCTGTTTAAAATCGGTTTCGCAATGTGAAGATAACGGTTTTTTGACAAATTTTGAAAACTTGAAAATTAGGAATTGTATTTAAAACCTCTCTGCCTCCGCTGTACTAAAATTTCAAAACGATCGGACAAACCGTTTTTGATTTACAGAATTTCAAAGAGAGCGATCGTTTGCAAAACTAAAAAAACGGCCCTTTTTTTGTTCACACGACGATTAAAAATATAAGGGCTATTCGAGAAAAATTTGGTTAGCATAGATTAACGCAGAATTGAATAAGCTAAATTTTGATGTAACTCGTTTTTATGTAGGTCTACTGCTTAATTTTTAATTGCATTCCAAACTCGAGTATCTATAATTTTTAATGCGACAGTAGGCAACGCAGCCTCGTTGACGTTGCCACACAGTGCGCGGGAACAGCGGCTTTTGTCCCGCCCTCGCTTTGCTTTTTCCACATGTGGCACCAGTGCAATTCTGCCCAGCCGCCTAGAGTGCGCGTCAAATCTCCTGCATATAGCGATAGCCAATAGCAGCGCACTGCAGCGGTGCCATGTCGAAATCTCCCGGAAAAGAGACAGCGTGGTTGATCGAAACGCCTTGGCAAGGAGAGCACGGCAACGCCGCACGTCTGTGATTCGCTGGTGCTGTTCAGCCTTTCAAGGTAATAAAGGCCATGTGCAGGAGATTTGACGAGCACTCTAGTTTCATGGCTGTGCGTTTAGAAGGGAAACATAAGTACTAAGAATTCTTCAAAATAAAATGCAAAGAAAGATATTTGGACTTCAAGAGAAACAACAGGAATGCGAAGAAGGCTACTTAAAACAGAACTGTATAATATTTATTTAAAATCTGATGTTAATTAAATCATGAACACTTTGGCAAGGATAGAAACGCTTATCAATTGATTTGATTTGGTTGTTGGTATTTCGCGTCGCTTTTCTGTCAATTTTGATTAACCGCGATGATGAGGATGAGTGATGATATGTTGAAATATACTCTTTTCCATCCGTACCAATCCTTTTAAAATCGAGGCGAGACCGAGAACGGGATGTAGAGAATATCTGTATCTTTTACGTACAAAATGCACATCGCGCTACGACGCCAGGTGATGTTACAACTACGCCAGCAGGGAAGCTACATCCGAATGTCAAAATACATGTTATGTAATTACAATATACAATTTTTGACACAAACTCGTAAGAAGTAAAGTGAAGTGCTCCCCTGTGCTTTGCACCAGCGGGTGTGGAGTTAGGGCCCCACAATTTTTTGATCACGGCCGAAGGTGGGGGTTATGTGATCAGTACCACGCCCCTGGCCGCCTTTACCCACCAGAGTTTCCTCCAGGTGCGACGTTGGGTGGCGCCGGAGTCGCTTAAACAGGTGGGAAAAAATCCCGGTTCTCCCCCGTAGGGGATCGTACCCGGGTCTCTCGCATGGTAGTCAGACGCCATAACAACTGAGGTACCGCGGCTCAATACACAAAACTGGTGCAAAATAAAAATAAATTTGAATTTTGCATAAGTTTCAGGATAATTTGACTCCGTAGCGGGACAATACCGCGAAAGACCAAAATGACAGAAAAATATCGGTTGGTATCGATAAATAAAATCCAATCGATACTTGGTATCGGTCCAGTCCTACCTCAAACCGTTCGCCTCCCACGTTCGTCCTATTTAGCAGATCCTTGCTGCTTCAAGATGCCCCTTCCAGCAAGGCCGCTGCAATTCGTTTGCGTTAACCTCAGCCGGGTCCATGTCTGCCTGGACAGGAGAAATAATTGGTTGCGGCAAAAGAACACACTCGATTACTAAACTTGATGACGTAAACATGGTCTTCCCTTTGGTCTCTCGGCTGACAGATCATGATTGGGTGCAAATTAATTATCTGCTGGTACCTTGGTGCATCAGCGAAGAAGCTCAGCGAACGTGGACGTTGTGAAACTGCCTACCAGAAGGAGAAGAGAAAAACTTGCGCTTCATAATAAGTAATTACGAAGGTCATGTTTTGATTATAAAGATGCTAATCTGCTTTCGGTACTTCCAGCAGTGTTTTGGCAACGTCTACTTTAACTGGAGGTATGAATTTTGCAAGACAAAATTACGTTCTTCCCAGATATAGTGTCCACCCACCTGAGGTGTCATACAAAATGTTCTCAGTAATGGTATTTCCACGGTTTGTCCATATTAGATATTTTCAGAACACTTTCCTGCAGCTTAAGAAACAACTCTTGAATGTTAGGTCAACATTTACGCTACTTCGGCAATTTAGGCTCGCTTTAGACGAAAACATTTTTCTTAACATTTCTTCTTCGATCGAATTCTACCGTGCAAAGCAGGCCCGTAGCCAGAATTGATCTCCAGGAGGGGCTCACAGGTTATCAGGGGCTTTGTAAATCAAGTCCATTTTTCAAAAGTTTAACAGTGTTGAATGAAGGTAAATTTTGTGTGTGGGGGGGAGGGGGGTCATTAAGTTACATAAAGTTTAGAAATATCACACAAAAACTACATTTTTCTATATCGTTTAAAATATCACTTGAGGTGTTAATTGGCTGCTACTGAAATCATCCCATACTACGTTTGATGATACAGATATTTACATTACACAAGAATAAATGGACAATATTCAATCATAGTGCCTACCGTACATTCCACTCCCCGACCAAAACAATAATACTCCCCTTCGTTCCCAAAACTGGAGCTGTTAAACTTTGACGCAGATGCGGAGGGAATTTGCATAATGACATCAAAGTCACAGATTTCTGTATAAATGGGAGGTCGCAACAGGGGCACCGATGGTACAGATAATTTGATTTAATTTGAATTTAAAATTTTGGGTGCGTCAGCACTTAGGATATTTTGCACCCGTCACATTATGCGGAGTCCATCCCCTTACCATAACACATAACAAAACTGTACTATCACATAACTAAAATCTTAAAATATTCTGACCGGTTAAAAGCTGAGGCTCTAAAGGGGCACTCGGCACAGATAAGGACAACAAACAGGACAACATTCAGAATTATACTGGCCATAGGACCAGTCGCCAGAGCCTCGTTAGTCTGCAAAAAGCAGTCCAGGGTGTACTACGTGCAAGATTTATCGCCCCTTGCACCCCGAAGGTACAGATAAAGAAGCTCCCCTGTGAAGAAACTTTCTGAAGTCTAGAGAAGAGAATATCCTAATTACTTGCCGCTACTTAAGACTTCTTCTCATAAATAAGATGAACGAATGTAATAGCTGCTGTTCATGCTCCCTTCACCGAAGTTGTGAGCAAAATAATATCTGCTGTCTACATTTTCACTTTTCACTGAAAACAAATTACACAAAATAGTTTTACCTATTGTCAAGGGGGCTGACTGTAATTCCAGGGTTCTCAGCCCCCCTGGCTCCTGCCTGGCTACGGGCCTGGTGTAAAGTGCAGAAATATTACAGCATTTCGATGCCATAGCATATTCCATTTCACAGATAGAACCGGTCGTAACTTCCTTAGCATTTCCTGTAGCATAACCAATCAGAAGCGAGCTCTATGTCATGAGTGCAGTTGTAATGGCGGCCGAGTGAGATGTAAACAGTGTATCACTTCACATTTTTAAAAGCCAATAACTATTCAACCGGTAGGAATAACGTTCCCTATAAAAAGGTGTTAGGCACAAATCAATGGCACTGCTTAAATACATACTTTATAGCATATACATACACGTATGGAAGAATAAATCAGTTGTTTCAATTGTAAACACCTGGCACTGGCTCATAGAGAGAAATATCTCAACATATAGGTGCGACTGAGAGTTACTTAACGTTACAAAGAAAAATGTCTAGATAATCAGTTCGTTTACATGACATCTCGTCAATTGAATAGCCATTTCTTCTTTTAAATTACATCTATTGCTCTTTAAATTTATTAGTTATTAAATGAAAACCGCGTCACTCGTATGTCTTTCGTGCTAACGTTCTCTACACGCGTCGTATCGCAATCGCAAATGCTAACCGGAATATTTTGAAATGCTTCTGTGTAAAGTACTTGATTGATTGGTTTATTGTTTTAAGTCCACTTTATGCACAGTAAGGCTAATCGGGACTGGACCTGGAGTTTAAAGTGGGATCCGAACCACTATGTGCCTCCACCCGAGACCCCTTGATTACAAGGCAACGACGATACCACTGCGCCATCGGGGAAGTCTGTGTGTAATGTACTGTCTCCTACAAAAATAATAATAATAATAATAATAATATTTTTGGAGAGAAATGCCTCCATATAAAGCCGGCTTTAGACTGTTGTGTTTACACTGACTGCCGTAAATTAAAAAAAGTTTTTGAGCTAAAATTTTGTAGCAGCTACATAACATACCTTGAAGTCCTGGTCAGCTGGTGTTGTATTAAGGTAGATTCGGTCATCGTGTTTCAACATATGATGATGTTGGGAGCGCTCCAGATTCTCTAAAAAGAGATACATTGATTTAACATATTTAAAGATATTATACGGAATACCCTAAGCAGATCATATTGGATAATTTTTACATGCATGAAGTGACCAAATTTCAAGAAAGTGGAAAAGGTTAGCACTGCATTGATAATTCACCATACTTTGGAAAATACATTTACCACAGTTAATGTAAAAGTGTAAGGCTAACTTGTTAATCTGTTACCCTCAGGTCAACAGTGTTTCGTTTTCATCTCTTTTCTATTTTATCGATGAGTTTATTAATTAGGTACATATGTACATGAGCGTGAATGTGTGTGTGTGTATGTGTGTGTGTGTAGATACGGCCGTACACGAATTCAGCAATTAGTATAAATCAATTTATTATGATTTTTAAAATGCCTACTGTGGAACTCTGCATATCATAGTTTATAGAACGCTAAAGAAGAAGCAGCCGTTTTGACAATTAAAGTTTCGAAGAGGGGCTGTTGATATTTGTTGCAGAAAAAGTGAATCCAGTTGCGTGTCTAAGAGGGGGTGGTGGGGGGGAGCTAGTGGCCCAGCATTCATAAAAGAGAACAAAGTATGAAGGTAAGGATGACAATATATAGGACTCGCTTCTAACAAGGGAAGATCCTTCCCTTTTACGGTCTTATCTCCCCATTATGAAAATCCTGGACAAGTCACTAAATGCATCAATTTATTAAATAAACTAAAACTAAACTAAACTCGATGGCGCAAGAACCCTATGAAGGCCAAGGTCTCGTAAGTTGCTTTCCATTGGATGACGTGTGGTCACATGACTGGTGTTTTCTGGCTTTCAAGACCCAAGCCTCCTGCTTCTTGTTTTCAATTGTTCTCACGATGCTGGGTCAACACCAAACTTTTGGGCACTCGTAGTGAAAATCGAATAACAGTCGAGAACGCTAACCATTTGCAGGAGTTTCAATTTACTGAATAACTTTGAATAACTGAAAATAACATGTAGAGCCGAATGAACTGAGTTTCAACTCACATCGGTTTCTTCTGAGAACATGGTGGTTTACCTGCGGCGTGCGGTGTCTTTTGTGGTTAAACATGCAACTAAATGATTCAATTTCACAGTTAACATTATGATATTATAATTCGTATGCAAGTTCGAATCAACCACACCATAAATCCATAAGGCGTTAGGCTTTAACCATATCAAAGGCAAACGAGCAGAGAATCGCGTCTGTCTTCGGCGGAGAACCAGCGCAATAGAAAAGGGTGCGAAATCATTGCAGATTTGTGGAGAGGGAGGTCAAGGATAGGGATGGCCAGATCCGGATCCGGTTGGTTCCGGATCCAAAAATTTTTCGGATCCGGAATTTTCATATCCGGATCCGGATCCAGAACTTTCGGATCCGGATCCAGAACTTTCGGATCCGGATCCAAAACTTTCGGATCCGGATCCGGTACTTTTGGACCCGGATCCGGATCCGTTTTGCCATCCCACATGCGCTTCTTTGGAAAGTAAGAATGTGCTTATAACATATTGTTACCTGCTAATATATATATATATAGTGTGTGTATGCGCGATTTGTAATTAATTAATACACTTACAAGGGAGGTCTAAGTCTCCCCCTCCGATTTCCATGAAACTTGGCAGGTGTATAGAGGCCCCCCCTCAAATGTCAAGATGAGGAGAAATTGAAGTGGGGATCTGACCCCGAAACCACGTAAATATGGCATAGGAAGAAACAGGGAGCATAGGGCCTCTCTATACACCTGTCAAATTTCATGGGAATCGGAGGGGGACACAAGGGTCAGATGATCCCCACGTCTATTTGTCCTCATCTTGACATTTGAGGCGGGTTTTGCCCCCTAACACAGTTTTTTAGCCGAAACAAAAAAACTCGCATTTCTTCCTTTGGGTCCCTCTATACACCTGCCACGTTTCATGGAAATCGGAGGGACACAGCGGTCAGATCCCCATTTCAATTTGTCCTCATCTTGACATTTGAGAGGAGGTTGCCCCTAGAACAGATTTTTAGCCGAAACAAAAAAAAACACGTATTTCTTCATTTTGGGCCCGTTTATACACACACCTGCCAAGTGTCATGGAAATCGGAGGGGGACACAGGGGTCAGATCCCCACTTCAATTTGTCCTCATCTTGACAATTGAGTGGGTTTTGCCCTGTAAAACCGTTTTTTAGCTGAAACAAAAAAAACACGTATTTCTTCCTTTGGGCCTCACTATACACCTGCCAAGTTCCATGGAAATCGGAGGGGGACACATAAGTCAAATGCCCACTTAAATTTGTCTTCATATTGACATTTGAGGGGGGGGGGGGGGGTTGTCCACTAAAACAGTTTTTTAGCCGAAACAAAAAAGCACGTATTTCTTCATTTGGGACCGTTTATACACACACCTGCCAAGTATCATGGAAATCGGAGGGGGACACAGGGGTCAGATCCTCACTTCAATTTGTCCTCATCTAGACATTTGAGGGGGCTTTGCCCCTAAAACAGTTTTTTTAGCTGAAACAAAAAAACAAGTATTTCTTCCATTGTGCCCCACTATACACCTGCCAAGTTTTATGGAAATCGGAGGGGGACACAGGGGTCAGATCTTCACTTCAATTTGTCCTCATCTTGACATTTGAGGGGGTTTTGCCCCCTAAAACCGTTTTTTAGCTGAAACAAAAAAACACGTAATTCTTCCTTTGGGCCCGACTATACTGTCAAGTTTCATGGAAATCGGAGGGGGACACTTAGATAACCTCCCTTGTTAGTCTTACACTTTGTAATTATATTTATAACACTGCATATATTATAATGTTTTATTTTAATTTGTAAAACTGTAACTGTAGAACAATTGTATAATTTTTGTATAACATTTCTATCTTGTTATATGTGTTAAAGGTTTCATCCTGGAATGGAATGTCTCACATTTATGTGTGTTTTCATTTCCAATACATTCGAATTCGAATACATTCGAATACATATTCGTTTCAATGGCATTTACAAAATCACCTCTGACATTTCATGTTAAACAAGTAAGATTATTTTTGTGCACGAGTGTGTTAGCCGATGCGTAGCAAAGTATTTTAGGAACAACACTTGAAAAAAAATCTTGTAGGACTAACGAAAAATTTCTTTGTAATCGAAGATCATAATACCTTTTAAGGTGTGGAAATATTATAATGGGATTGAGATACGAAACTCTCGGATCCGGATCCGAATTATCGGATCCGGATCCAGATCCGAAACTTTCTGGCCCGGATCCGGATCCGAAACTTTCTGGCCCGGATCCGGATCCGAAACTTTCAGACCCGGATCCAGATCCGCGGATCCGGAACTTTCGGATCCGGATCCAGATCCGGAACTTTCGGATCCGGATCCAGATCCGAAACTTTCAGACCCGGATCCGGATCCAGATCCGAAACTTTCAGACCCGGATCCGGATCCGGAATTTTCGGATCCGGATCCAGATCCGTAACTTTTGGATCCGGATTTTTCAGATCCGGATCCGTTTGGCCAACCCTAGTCAAGGAGCAAACAGATACACACATTATACATATAATGTCATTAAATATATGTCAATTATTAAAAAAAAATTATATTATACAATATACTATTATATCGACTGATCTTCATTCCAAATTCAATTGCAAATTGAAGATTTAATAATGCTATGAACAATGATTTGCGTGTCTAGGGTGAGAGGAAAAAATGATGAGAACTTAAGAAGATAACATTGGAGTATGTATATAATATTCATTTCTAAAAGCTAATACATGTTTTACTTATATATGGAAGGCGATGAGAAATGGAGAAGAAATAACAAGTTTGAGTAATTCCTGTATTTTGGGGATTGCTCATCCTGAGAGATGAGGCTTTTTGTTGTTCGCTTTTTGTGTGTTATCGATATTATTCCCATAAAGTATATTCGACTTGAAAACTAATTGTTTATCTTTTGTTGCTAGAATAAAAACTCTCCCTCTTTGAAAAGTTTGGGGGAAATGGGAGGGGACAAGATTGTTGGTGGGGGAATTCCCCTCTGTTCCCCCCGTGATTTCGTACCCTGAGTGGAATCTTGGCTTCGTATTTTGAGAGCACTTCATCTCCTCATAGAGCAAGAAATACACGATACTATTCTTGGAGAACTTTGGAAAAATCTACGCAAGCGGTGCTTGCCCACCTTTTCTTCAGTGGTTACATCACCTTCCAGAAAAATGTCTGAAATTGAAATTCGCAAAGTTGCTTACAGGAAACATGACTGACGGCATCTCTTTCAGTTGTCTTTGGGATGCCGACGGCTCGGAAGGCAACGTCCCGTCTCTCTGGCCTTGGCAAGGACAACCACTCGCTTCTCGTCCTTGGAGTAGCATCACGTCGAGCGCGTCCGTCCGTCCACCACAAAAAAAGAGTGCATTCATAAATCAGACGTGTGGAAGAGGCATGTGTCACGGACTTTGAGGTGCAGTCGGTGGTAACCTATTTACAAGAAGGACGCCGGCGAGGTGTGCCTCGAGTGGATTACTTTGAGGGGGCCCTGTTTGCGCTTGGGCTAATGGGGGAAGAAAGGCTGTTATTAAGAGGGCCCTCTTTACTCTCTCTGTCTAACCTCCAAGGATTGAAAGAGCTTCGGAGAGAAGAGAAGTGGTCAAGTTAAGCTGTTATGAGCACTACACGACAGTAGGAATAATTCCGTGGTAGAGTTCGAATTTAATCTATTCAAGTTGAAAAATACTATTTTAATTTTTTCGTTTTTCGTTTACGTAAATTTTTCAAGTAATTCAAGGAAGTTCTGATTCCGGATAAAAAATTGTGCTCACCAGGGATCGAACCTGGGACCTTCCGCGTGTTAGGCGGATGTGATAACCACTACACCATGAGCACTTGTTGGCAACATACAAAAGCTTTCACTCCACTTCTAAACCGGTCGTCACGCAAGAGAATGTGAAACGGGTTCTTTGTTTCATTCACAACTCGGTTCCTGGGTTCGAGTTTCACGGCGTTCGTTTATTTTTGATCCCACATTTAATCTCCATCCATCTTGATCGTCGGGACGCCTTCCAACGAGGTTGAGAAGTGATGGATGGTGTCTAGCTGCAGTGCGGAAGACCCAGATTCGATTCGCAAGGGAGAGTGATCTCAGATGGGAATTCTCCCGATAATAGCCTTGCAAAGGTGGCTGGCGTTTTCCTAGAGTCTCATCAATGGGTATCTGTTGGTAAGACTGGAGGGAAAAGGCTACCTGATAGTGAAGTGAAATTAAAATTTGGGTGCGTCAGCACTTGGGTTATTTGTCACTTTATACGGACCTACCACAACTAAAGATAAAAATTAATGAGAATGGTCATGGACAATTTACCGAGCAATACCAGTGGATTCCACTGTACGGACAGTGACCTTTCGGACATAGAAGAAAAAAGGGCGTGGCAGTCTTCAAACATCGGAAGAAGAAGAGTTAGTTTGTCATTATTCTGTGCATACGCTTGCCTTGGCACCTCGCTCTTTCGCCCCACGGTTTTTCATGTCACTGAAACCCAGCCACGCGAGATGTGGCACAACTCTTTATACATATTCATAACCGTAAGCAGCGCCACAGAGGAAAAAGTGTGAGAAAAATAAACAAGCCGATCTCGCCATTTAAGTCCAAGTTCCGTTTCCTGAGCGATGTTAATCTACGCATGGGTTTAGTGAAAGTTAACAAAACCGTTTCTAACTCTACGCATTCGTTTCTTTAGCTTTGGAAGACTGTTTTCAAAGCAAACAGAATAAAGACTACTCCCGCAAACTGTAAAGCTTTGATTAACATGCCATAGACATACATGTATTTTAAGAAGCAGAGCCTCGTCACGTGTTTTGTTTATTCTTTGCATGATAGCTAAGTTTATCTGCTTTCTTCTCAGTGTTGTTTTAAACATCATGGCGTGCAACACGTAACACACATGTACATGTGAACCCTGTACTTAACCAGTAAAACGCAATCTGCATGGCCTTTGCCTTGAAAAGAGCTCATGTCATATCTCACACCTGACTTTCTACCGAAGATTTGAAGAGAAATTTTGGCAATCGAGCATTTCAGGAACTACATGTAGGACAGGGGCGTGCCCGAGGAAATGGGCGGCCCCCCTTTGTTTCAGCCTTTAGAATAGAGGATACATGATGAAAATATAGTAAAAAGAATTCAGAGATCAAAATAAATGTCGTAAGTCGTAAATCCTTGGGGATTTTTTATTTAGCGCTACTTTTCTGCCACTTTTGGCTAATCGCGACGATGAGGATGAGTGATGATATAATGAAAATGATGAACGGACACTCGCAAAGAACACCTATGCCCACGCCGAGATTCGAACCTTGCTCCAGATATTATTGGGATAGAGTGTAAATTAGGTGCATATAGCACCGTATAATGACGGCGCATTTAGGGTATGTGGAGATAGGACACCACACATTCTCGATCTCGCCCATTCTGGAGGTGATGGGATCAGCACCACGTTTCGACCGATGCGGGAAAATTCAGACCTTATCACCCACCCCGGGAAACGAACCCGAGTATCCCGCGTGGCAGACACTGCCGGGACTGCGCAGGCGCACCAACATTGCCATAACCACGTGCGGGATTGATTTATTTAAACTAGTTGTGTTGTGTTATTTCTTTGTTGTGTTATGATGCTGTTTTGTTGCTTTGTTATAGTGTTGTGCTTTTAGTTTTTTCCTTAGACTTTGCATAATGCAAGTTATCACTCACGGCTGCTAGTGAAAATCCCAAGTATGAAGACAGCATTGCAGGATATTATTTCCTTCATGAAGAGCAGAGGTGCCCATCCCCCCCCCCCCAAAGCCAATGGCGCATTCCACCAAAAATCATGTCATGCGTCCCCCAAACAAACGTCATTCGCGCCCTCAAACCATATTGTAATCCCCACAAAGTATTTAATTACGACAGTGTGTCTACCGAAAGTAACTTTTTCCTTAGCTTTACAGAACACTATACTTGATCTGCCCTTATTCCCTAAACAGGGGTGCCCATCACTCAAGACCACCCCTAAAATCGTTCATCATAATCCCTCGAAAATAGTTTGGATGAATGTGTAATAGTTGATGTCTATTTGAATGAAATACCATGTTACATTGTCCATATTTTTTGATTGTTCGATTTTCGAAAAAACTTAAAGCTAGCACATTGATTGGTTAAATGTAGTAAATTAAAATATGTAAATATGCATATAAATAGTATTTTTGAGTGGGTCTATAAAACTCAATTTGAGTATTTAACACAAATTGCTACACAACTTAAGATAAAGATAGATTAATTCAACTTTGGCAAACCAAATAATATGCTCCAGCCGTATGGCAGATTCAATTTGTTTCACGAGACATTACAGAACCCTAGCTAGAAATTCTTAACCTCAGTGCGATAATATAACAGGGTTCCTCTTTCAAAGAACTCACCCCCACTCCCCGTTTTCCTGGGGTAAATATAATTATTTTAGTAACAAACCATAATCCATAACAATAATTACTTGGATTTTATCTTCAGTGCAAATTTAAAATTTTCCTGTGACAAGTTAGAAATGCGGATTCGATATATTTTTGTCCCAAATGATGCACCTGCTTTAAATTAAGCAGTATACCAACACTAAGCATTATATTAAGAAGTGATGTTATTAATGAATATCGAGAATATCGCTTATGTCTTGTAATGCAGCTATAGTATAAAACTTCACAATCTCCTCAGTAAAGCGCCAAAAACGCATTTTCGCAACACATGATTACGAGTGAAGCGAGCAAGAAAATGTTTACACCCATTTCTTTGCAGGCTTTCAAGAATATTAATTTAATGGGGTGTCAATACTTTCTTAAGATCCCGAGATATTTAGTCATTTCCAGCTTCTCTTTTGGCACGTTTGGGGTTGAAAAAGTGTACATACAATATCGCTAAATACAGTCTCCAAAATTTAATGTTCGAACTCTCTCTCCACTACAGAAATCTCTCGACAATCTAAGATTTAACACTTTATCAAGAGCTTCCTATTTCCTCATTTAAATTTAATACTCAATCCTACCACCAAAATTTCCATGCTAATTTTAGACAGCATTGCCTCCTGCAAAAAAATTAATTCTCAGTCTCCACACCAGAATTTCCGCAACAGTCTAAGACAATAGTAATACACAAGAATTGGATACCCCTATCAATTTAATGTTCAATCAACCTCTAACTAAAATACCAGCCATAATGTAAGACCTAGACTTGGATACCGCCCCCCCCCCCCCCCCACGTTTAATTCAGAATCCTCCCGAGAACCCTCGTGTCAATTAAGGCCTAATATGTAAGCGTTGGATATTTCTCCCCCCCCCCCCCCTTCGATAATACCCTTAAACACTTCCTTTTTAATCTTTATCTGTATTTCTTTTCTCTTTCCATATTCTTTAATTTTGTTTCTCTTTCTTTTTTCTTTACTATTTCCTTCTGCTTTTCCTCTTTATCTCTTCTTCAATTTGGCAACATAACTTTCCTACTCCAGTTTGTTGCTTCTACTTCAAGAGAAAACCGCCAGCTTGGGTGTTTCTTTTAACAAAGAGTATCGCTCCCTTTGTTAACCGCTGGGGATATAATGAACGCGCGGACTTTAAGGTTTGGCGAGAATGGAAGTACCGCCTTTGCATCTGTTGTGACACACTTTGGGTGCACATCGAATGCATTTAAGGCCTGTGTGAAAGTTCAAATATTCATCTTCCAAATGGTGCTAATATCATGTATTTCTGTTAATTATTGGTGAAAATATAGTAGGCTATATCTGTTCATTATTGGTGAAAATATAGTCTCACAAAATCGACCAATAATTTATGAAGACGGTGTATATTAAGACTTCTTCATGGGGTTGTTACATCGTTAAGTATCCAGGCACAGATAGGTGCACTCATTCAACAAGTACAGTCGAACGCGTAGTGGTGCAATGCGGAACACTTTCCCCCCATGTAAAGAAAGTAAATTTGCTGGACTCAGCAGTCACAGCACAGCTTATGCTAATGTTAAACAGTAATGAGAGACAGTAAATCCAAGTTACGTGCTGTAAAACAACTTCTGTACAAAAATTGAGCTCATTTGAGAGGTGTAACACCGGGACAGTAAAACGAAGAACCACTTCTTAAATTGTCGCAGGAGTTAAGCTGACTTAAGATCATTATCTCAAGAAGCGCAAGGTAAAGCTAATAAAATTTTACTGACTGTTCTATTTCCTTTAAAGACCATTGTTATGATGTTTTGCTCTAGTTTTTCTTTCGCTCTACTCTAGAAGTCGACTGTCGCGTCTTCAGATTTCCTTGCACAACGATACCCCAAGTTTAGACACTTTAGGAATTAACGGGGGAGGGGGATGCCGGGAATTTCCACCCCACGAAAAATTTGTGTCGCCCCAGTCAACACATGTTTTTTTCAAGCACAAAAATGTTCAATCTGTGTTATACGAATTAGTGTTGAAATCTTTTCTTGTAAAAATGTTAGAATCCTTTCTTTAAAAATGGGTTATTGTAAGTAAAGGATTGTTTAACTTAATTCTTGCAGAGATGAAACTATGGATATGTAGTTACCTTGGAAAAATGTAGACAATTTTTTGATATAAAAGAGCGAGACCTTTGTAAGCCAGCGGGACGTTCTCCTGGTTGCTGAAAGTCTGATGATTCAGGGGACGTTGGGGAATATCTTGCTTCAATCTTCGGATTGGCTGGTGTACTTGTACTCCATGTTGGCAGATATTTCACAACCCAACTCTGAATAAGGTGTTCTCCTGCATCATCAAAAGGACCAGTGTTATAAACTTCGGTTACGTTTAGGCCTACAAGTTGTATCGGGTGAATTGTCTGTTTGAAAAGTGTTTGTATATCATCGGAAGTTTAAATAAATCTCCGAGTAGAAGATCTGGATGATCTTTCATTTCAACCTACATAGGTGATAATTAAAAATATATCCTGCTCCATAGACCACGTAAGGGTTTGGTCCTACTAACTCTAAGAAGCCTTTGAGAAGTCCGATAAAAGGGTTGTAACCGACTAACATAAAGCCGTAAAGGCAGAAGGTGCTTGTCAAATTTCATCCCCGAAAAGGAAAATTATTTTTATCGCTGCCAGGGATGATTTTCTTTAAAGCATCCTACCATTTCTTAACTATGAAAAAAAAAAACAGTTGAAAAAATCATTCGTGTCCATTAATGGATCCCTGCCGAAAAGTATGCATCCTTGTGAATTAAAGAAGGACACCATTACAAAACACCAATCTCACCCAGTCGAGACAACAGAGAGTTTATCGCATTCTAGCAGACCGTTTTCCACTTAAGTTTTCAGGACTAATGCATGTGTTAAAATGTCCACGATAAACTTGTAGGTTCAGTTGGTTATATGGACATTATGTTTGAAGTTGGGAATAGAAATGTGGTCAAGTATTCGGTGTTATTAAGTTCGATAGCTCTTTCGTGTATTAGTTTGGGTTTTCTTAGGATGTAAATGCACTGTTTCTAAATGTTTAAATGTTATCTTAAGATTTAATGACCAGGTTAGAACCACTGTTCTAAGGTACAGTGGGATCCTTGAGTTTTACCGTGCAAATTGTCCATGACTATTTTCATTAATTTTTCTCTTACATCCTATTTGTTTTAAGCGATGGATATTTATGTATGCTGGTGCAGAAGTTGTCAACAGTTTGTTTCGAGCTTTTTTTAATTCTTGAAGCTCTTATTGGGTCAAATAAAGTAGACGAGCATGCTGATGGACGATTTGCACGGTAATACTCATAGATCCCACTGTACTTAGAACAGCGAGGCAATAGTTTAGTTTACTGACTGGTAACCTATACAAATTTGCATGCACGTAAAAACCTAGCTCCAGAAATGAAATCACAAAAACGTCACTGATTAGACATTCGCACAGTGATAGACAATGCACTATTTCAACATGATTACGTAACGATACATTTTAGAGTGGAATGCATAATCATTATCAAGCAAATTGTCCACCGTAATGCTCATTCAATTTATTTTTACGCGATGCGAAATTTAACAATTGAATCAAAACTCTAAGCAGTTACAAGAATGAGTACAACTAAAATTTATTAACTCCGTGGTGTAACATGCCTTTGAGGACCTGCCAATCGGCTTTCTCTGGGTGAAGTGTGGTTAGCAGTGGACAATGAGATGCACAGGTATTGCTCGGTAAATTGCCCATGAATGTTTTCATTAATTTTTCTCTTGTATCCTACAAGCTTTCAAGAGGTTTTCAGCAGCTTGTTTGGTGTTTTTTTCTTTTCAATTCTTGATGCTCTCATTGCATCAAACAAAGATAATAAATATGGTAGTGGGCAATTTGCTTGGTAATACTTATGCATCCCACTCTACCATCGTCGCTGTTTTCTAGGGATGTGCGGGATCCCGAAAAGTCGAGACCGGGATAAGGAAAAAGATTTCCCGTCCCGATCCCGACATTTCGGGATCCCCAATAGTCGGGAAATACCGAATATTCATTTTAAAAAATCGTTAATTCTCGACGTTTTCTGCATTGCAAGTCTCTGGAACTTATCGGTAATTGTTAGTTTTTATTCCAGAAATGCAAAAACAATCACTTAATGTGAAAATGACGTGTAGCATTCGAGAGTTCCAGAGCTTCAGGAAATTTTGAACATTTCCTCACTTAATCGGGAAATTGCGAATTTTTCCCGTCCCGAATGTCGGAATTTCAAACATTTCCCGTCCTGACCCAAAAAATTCTGTCCTGCACACCCCTACTGTTTTCTGACTTTCTGCTAGTATTGCATTCAGTTTTCCTCACGACGTCGGGTCAGCAGCAAAAGTTTGGTGCTTCGATCGTGGATCGAATCCTGGACCGTTCACACCAAAGACCAGAGCGTAAACCAACATGGAAGCTTCTGTTCCTTAAGAGACAGGATTACGGGGTCGAATTTATATACGTGTTAACCCGAGAATAAAACAACTTTATTCAAGTCGAATCGATTATGTTTCTAGTTGTTTCCACTTTCACGCCATTTTTAGTCAACCAATAACCGGTCGTTACCTCAAAATGACCCTTCCTTATGTATCCACCTTGAACGATCGTAGCTGATCTGCGGATGGACAAATCGAGACTCAAAATGACTAGTTTGGAACACTCCGTCAGGTGGCATGCAAGTCAGTGAATTAAACAAATCAATGGTTAAATACTAATATCCAGTAATAATTTGAAATCGAATTGTTGGAATTAGTATTTGTAACGAATTAGACACATGCTGTAGCTAGTTTTACACTAAATAACATTAAAAAAGAGAAAAAATAGTTTGATAAATTATTGACGAGGTTAAATGTAATTCGCTGGTGGGTTTCCATAAGAACAACAAAATGGTTAGTGGAGATCAGTGGCGTGGCGCAGTTCTCTGGGGGCCCCCCTGCAAGTAAAATATTGGGGGGCCTCAGTGGAGAAAAATATCGAAATGATGTCAGTTGTAAAATGAATTAACGTTAACCCTACCTTCCCATTTTTTGTCATCGACGTAGGCTGAATATCAGTTTAGAAATATTTTATCTTACTTCAATGCAGTGGCACAGCTAGGATCCTCTTTTTAAGAAGGGTGGAGGCTTCACACAGCCAACTATTTTGTCTGTGATCCCTTGAATTTTTGTTCGACCTTTTTTTTTAAAAATGTAGGTTACACATAATACACATATATTTAAAAAAATATTATTATGAGAAATTGTTTCAAGGATAGTAATCCCTCCTTTTTTGGACTTGAGGTCTGTGCGCCTTCAGCCCAAAAAGACATCCCCTGGCTGGCTATGCCAGGCTAAGATTCTGCATGAGCCACTCACATTACGCTTCTAATACTAATAGTGAGTTATATACTCAAGCAAACTTATAATTTCAGTTCTGGGGGTTGAACTGGACCTCTACCATTGTCGATGGTGACCTAACATCAAAAGGTCAAATGCAATCTGCTACGAAGAAATAGCAGCGGACTCCAATCTTGAGAGATAGAAAATTAAGCAGCGACTGGACTTTATTCACTGAAAATGTGTCACTCAATGAAATTCCGATTGGAGAGATGGACCACTTCGAGCACTGTATACATTGTATACCCTGCGTGGTGGAATTGGAGCTACTGGATCTTAGGGTAAAGGCAGTGCCGGATCTACAAATCTTGCCCCCCTCAAAATATTACCCAAGCCCCCCCTACCTACCTACCTTCACAGACACACACACAGATATATATATATATATATGTGTGTGTGTGTGTGTGTGTGTGTGTGTGTGTGTGTGAGGGATGTTCATTAAAGATTTCCCCTGACCCAGTTCTAGTTAACGTAGAATACTGAAATTTTACGTGTGTAATGATACATATGTGCATAGGTCATGAGGTAATTTGCAATTCTGAACTCCTCTTAGTTTTTGTCTTACAAATACTAAATTGAGACAAGATGTAGTGATGGATCCAGTGGAATACCAAGAAGTCATCAAGTTTCATTCTTTGAGAGGCCGCACACCAAAGAAAACTTTTGGTGAGATGAAAGTGACCTATGGAGAGGATGCCCCATCGTATGACGTAGTGAAGCACTGGCATCTTCGTTCAAGTGTGGTCGGACTTCAGTAGAAACAGCCCCCATTCCCGGGCGACCCCAGTCAGCCATTGACTAAGACACCATTGGGCAAGTGAAAGCCGCCATCTTGGAGGATCGCCGCATAACCGTCCGCCAACTAGCTGAAGATGTCAAATTCAGTGTGAGGTCTGTGGAAAAAATCATCCATGACCATGTGCACATGCGGAAGGTGTCTGCCCGATGGGTTCCTCGGCTACTCACACTTTTCCAAATGCAGGAACGAGTCACATGCTCCCAGGCTAATTTGACCATGTGCCAGGAAAACCAGGAGGAATTTTTTTTACAGACTAATCACCCAGGGCTAAACGTAGGTCCATCACTATGACCCAGAGACCAAGGCCCAGTCAAAGCAATGGAAGCATCCTGACTCACCACCACCAAAGAAGACCTGTGTCCAACCCTTAGCGGGCAAAGTGATGCTCATGGTTTTTTGGGACCACCATGGAGTAGTTATGATGGATTTCCTGGCGATGGGTACCACAATTACCAGGACATACTACACTTCACTGCTGCAGAAATTGCAAAAGGCCATCAAAACCAAGAGGCATGGCATGTTGACCAAAGGCGTCCGCATCCTTCAAGACAAAGCTCCAGTTCACAACTCGAATGTTGCCCAGACAGAAGCACGGTCCTGCAAATATGAAATCCTTCCTCATCCCCCGTACTCTCCAGACCTCGCACCATCAGACTTCCATCCTTCCCAACCATGAAGTCATTTCTGAAGGGAACGCACTTCCACGACGAAGAGGCGTTGATTTCTGAGGTCAAGCCATGGCTTCTGGAGCAATCTGCAGACTTCTACAAACAAGGTCTCCACGGATACATAAAGCGATGGGAAAAGTGTGTGGCCATTGGTGGTTCCTATGTATAGAAGGACTAATGTCTGTACCAATTTTCGTTTATCTCCGTCCATGGGAACTGGTTCAGGGAAAATCTTTAATGAACGTCCCTCGTGTGTGTGTATATATATATATATATATATATATATATATATATATATATATATATATATATATATATATATATATATATATGTATATAATGTATGTGTGTGTGTAATTCTTGATCTCATGTTGACAAAGTCAAATATAGGTCCTAGAGGGTGATTACCTATAAAAAGTAAAGGAGTTAGGCTGGATACAATTGGTCATTATAGAAACAACAGGTTAGGCTTATGGCCTTAGGGGAAACCATATTGGTGTGCTCCAAGCGGACGTCCGCCATATTGATTTCTACTATTTTTTTTTTTTAATGAGAAAGGTGTGATGCTCGTTTCAGAGCAGAATTCTGCGTAATTTCGCACTTAGTGTATGCGAAGTTTCTGTGTGCAAAAGTTATGTATTATGTTGAAAGTTATACATTGTGTCCCTTATAGCCGCGGAAGGGGGGGAGACCTGGAGGGGCCCGGGATCCCCTGGCCCCTCCGGATTCGGCGCCTGTGCTGATGTGATATATACTATATATGTATATACCTGTTTTCTCGCATCTGGAAAATGATACATGTGTTCTTACAATCATGAAGTCATAAGTTTTCCTGATTAAAGATAGGGTGAAGAAACCTTCACCACTTCGTTTCTCGTGAAATTCTAACCTGACTGCCATGCGGCAGACCCTAGGTCGGTGATATAAGGTCGGAATTTTTCCGGTTTTTCCCCCGCATAAAGCAACTCCAGGGTCCAGGGAAAGTGTCGTGAGCGGACAATTGGGGCTAGCAAAGCGAAGACACGACGAAGTACAATAAAATTTGTTACCTGGTTCTTGCGTTTAACACTTGTGCAATTGGTGCTATAATTGACTAATTACATGGCATCTGGAAGAGTGATACAGGAGATTACTCTGCAGCGTGGTTGCCGCTCTTTACATTACCTTGCAACATTGCTTTCGGAATGACCACTTGATGAGCACAATAAAGTCTTCTTGCTACTATGTATGGAAGTGAAACTCACTTTCTCTTGACGCTATGACTGACCATTCTATCTCATTAACAACCGGAACACATACAAAGTTTGGTCATGGTTTAAATATAGAGAGAATGACTTTTGCACAAGTTAAGGAGTTGTGAAGGATTAGGATAGCATAACACAAACAAATTCAATGTGTGAATCAATTATGGAACAGTGGCATATTCTGAAAATTTGACCTGGTTTATCGCAACAATCTGTATCTATTGTATATATTTATTATACAGGGTGGCTCAAAAAGTCACTTAACACCCCCGGTGCAAGGCCACTGCAGCGCGCAACGTAGAAATGGTGATGATCAATCGTTATCAGGCCAAGGGGGAACCACATTGACGCCACCCGCGTGGTCGGCGGCCATCTTGATGTCCGCCATTTTAAATTCAACTTCAGAATTTTAAATGGGAAGGAGGTGATATGATATATCAAATCAGGCTAGAATTTCACGAGAAATGCAATGGTGAAGGACTTTTTGACGTATCTTATACCAGTAAAAAGTTATGACTGAATTCTTGTACCAATTTGCTCCTTTTCGAGGTGTTAGAAAAATGCCTTAAAATTTGTTTAGCGCATCGGTAATGCATCGAGATCTAAGTGATGTCTAGGGAGAGAAGTTCGCATGCCTTTGCACAAGATTTTTAATGAGATACATCCATGAAGAGCTGTGCATTATGAATGGTTGTCGCGAACAATTTACAGTGTGACGTTTCCATTGAATGAAAAGTTCTTCACAGTGAAAAGGCTAATGTTCATGTTCATAAGGAAGTTCATAAACAGAATATACGACCCTTGTCATCTGATAACTAACTTTGGACAGAAACTGCTTCACAACGTTCCCATAGTGTTCTGGTGTTCCTCCCTATTGAAAAACTCTGTAAAAAGTACCTTCTTCCATAAGCAAGAATGAAAAAACCTGTTTATTTAACAAATCCAAGTAGCCCTAAGCATTTAAGGTTCCGTTGATGGAAAATTGACTAACCAATTGTGTTCCACACAGCACGCCACACCATTGACTTACCAGCACTAACCATTCAGCTTTGATCTGTCGATAATACGTTATCAAATAAAAAGCATCAAGTATTCTGTTTATGAACTTCCTTATGAACATAAACATTAGCCTTGTCACTGTGAAGGACTTTTCATTTAATGGAAGCATCACACTGTAATTGTTCGCGACAACCATTCATAATGCACAGCTCTTCATGGATGTGTCTGATTAAAATCGTGTGCAATGGCATGCGAACTTCTCTCCCTAGACGTCACTTTGATCTCAATGCGTTACCAATGCGCTAAACAAATTTTAAGGCATTTTTGTAACACCTCGAAAAGGAGCAAATTGGTACAAGAATTCAGTCATAACTTTTTAGTTGTTAAAGATACACCAAAGAAACCGTCACCATTGCATTTCTAGTGAAATTCTAGCCTGATTTGATATATCATATCACCCCCTTCCCATTTAAAATTCTGAAGTTGAATTCAAGATGGCGGACATCAAGATGGCCGCCGACCGTGCGTGTGGTTCCCCCTTGGCCTGGCAACGATTGGTCATCACCATTTCCATGTTGCGCGCTGCAGTAGCCTTGTACCGGGGGTGTCAAGTGACTTTTTGAGCCACCCTGTATTAATTACATGTAATAGAAATGATACACCAATGCAAGCATGCAAGTTAAACAAAAACAGAAGTCCGACATATTAGAATTTGCGGGCAAATTTAACATGAAAAAACTTGGTTCGCCGGTGGTAACATGGAAGAATATGCTACTGTTTTGGAACAGGATCGGCAGAAAGGCCGAGCGGACAGGGTCACCGAAAGGGGCGCTGTTGTTTGGAGGTCGAAAAGCATATAAGAGTAACTTGGCTGGGGCAAAGGGGGCACTCCCAATAGTTTCAGGTTTACTAGATTTTGTTAACCTCCTGCAACAAGAGTATCTTTTATGATGCCTCAAGTGTAACAGTTATTAGCAAAATAGTCCTCGCCGTTATTTTATTAGGATGGAAACTTTTCGAATCTGCTCTCCCAAAGTTAGGGTCCAAGTTACACCCATACCGAAAAAATATTTCTCTGAGTGTATGGTCAAATTGGCTTCGATTTCGACTGTACAATTACACGGGCGTACACGGCAGAAAACGGCAGAACAAACAACATATGTAAATAAGTGTTGACAGTCACATTAGACCCGAACTCTGGTACTCAGCTGTATTTCACCCGTACCTATTGGAACTAAATCACTGTTGCTTTCGGCTGAATTCGCCAAAGGTGTAGTTTCGTGCTTGACATATTACATTTTTGGATGGAAAGGCGGATGGATAAAAATGGTTTATTGACTTGGTATGCTAACGTAGTGGGATCCATGAGTATTATAGCGCAAATTGTCCATTACCATGTTCGTGCCCTTTATTTGACCCAATAAGAGCTTCAATCATTGAAACAAAACTCAAAACAAGCTGTTGACAACTTCTGCACTAGCATACATAAATATCCATCGCTTATAAACACATAGGATGTAAGAGAAAAAATAATGAAAATAGTCATGGACAATTTGCACGGTAATACTTATGGATCCCACTGTACACCACCACGGGGTACTCATCAATCAGGAATTATCATAATTGAGAGCCAGGAAACACTGACTTAAAATTACAGGAGTGTTGAAAAGCACCGGCTATATTTTTTGTTATTAGAAATAGCACAAATAATAACAAATATAATCTTTCAAAATCTAGTTAACCCACCCCTGTCACCAGTAATATTTTCAGCAAAGCGTTTTCCAATTAAACATTTCGTCGGCCGTTTCGGTATATTCAGTACATGAAACCCTACTAACACACTGGCGGCTTTTCTGATGCAAAATATATAATGGAAAAATCGTTGTCCTGATATTCACTCGTTTCGTGGATTGAGTCTCCCCATTTATATAATAGTAATAATAATCATTATTATTATTTGGAATTAAATTTACTGGTTAGTTTATAATATTTATTATTGTATAACAACATTTATTTATAACCGTGATAATAATACTTATTATGTTTCTACTATTCAAACTTTTATCATTTGCATGACATCCCCCCCTGCAAAAATTTTTGGTGACGCCCCTGCATTTTTTAAGGGTTTTTAAAGCACTGTAAAAAATTACAAATACTCTCTATTTCTCTCAAAGATAAGTTACAATTTAGAAATAATTTAAAAACCAGAAACGCTAGACTATGTACACAAGAGAATTCAGTGTGTTGCAATTGGGAAGTTGGATAGACTTCCCTTTGACTCAGTGTACTTTCAGACCAATAATAATAATAATAATAATAATAATAATAATAAAAACATAGTCATCTTCTTCCACTACGAAATTCTTGGCCATGTTGTTACGTTTACTCGCTATTTGAACAGTGGGATCCATGAGTATTACCGTGCAAATTGTCCATGACTATTTTCATTATTTTTTCCTTACATCTTATGTGTTTTTATGCGATTGATTTTTATGTATGCTGGTGCAGAAGTTATCAACATCTTGTTTTGAGTTTTCTATTAATTCTTGAAGCTCTTATTGAGTCAAATAAAGTGCACGAACATGGTGATGGACAATTTGCATGATACTACTCATGGATCCCACTTTGTATTACCCCAGAGATTGTGAAGTTTCTAGAAACGGCAAAGAAATGGACAGAAAAAGAAGTAGGTCTTGGCCACATTGATAATAATTTAGCGTCTCCAAACGATGTGCATTAAAATCCCATTATCGAATTTCCTGCACCTGGGCGTACTTAAGGTGTCATTCTTTTACAACGTGAGTCACCTGGCTCTACATGTGTCAAAACACCACACCATGTCCACCTGAGAAACGCACGAACGCACACGCACAAAAAAAGGATGAGAAAATGTACTGTGACCTTCAGACAGAAGAACACTGGCTTGGTTAGACAGCGAGACACAAAAAAGCCAACCGATCTACGCTTCATTGAGATTTCCTAACTTTTTTTTATTACGATCTTCTTCTTTTTAAGGTGATCACGTGCTCTTGCACCGCATTGATGTCCCAGAACATCACGATGACCTAATTTCGATAAAGGTCTTTGGCTTTTTTGTCGCTGGAAAGCGTCTTCCCATGACGATCATATTGAGGCATTCACATTGCTGTCAAAATGGCGGGGAATGCGATTTCATTGAGCAATAGCCAAGGTCATGTCTGAAATGTATCACAGTTATTGTAAATAGTATTGTTACGTGCCAGAGCGGCCGAACCCAATAATCAACATAGGGAGAATTAGTTGGCGGAAGCAACAATAGATGGCAGCGCGACGGAAAGGCAGAAAGTAAATTGATAGACATAATTAGAAAAGACAGAAAGTAATTATATTAAACAAAACAAATGAAAGATAATGAGTACAGATTAAACATTGTAAATATAGGATAAGAAATATAAAATACTAGAGGAATTATAATGATTAATAAAATACTCATGAATTGGACATATAGGAGAGTAAGGAAGTCAAGATGTCAATTCGAATCCGTATCTTTTATCTCTGTCTAGGAGGAAGAACGCCTCGTTAGGTTTTTGGAGAAAATAAGAATAGAAGAAATAGATGATCCTTCTCCATAAGAATAGTAGAAATATTTAACCATTCTACAGAAGAAATACGAGGGTCACTATTTATATTTTGAGCCTTGGCAACACTGATTGAAGTTAGGCGCGATTTGACGTTTGCACGGAATCGTCTGGCATTATTGACCATAACGTACTTCAAATGTTTTGTCAATAGCTTCATTTGTGTTGTTTATGTTGCCTTGGAGATTGCGCGACAACAATAAAATGGAATTAACTCGTGAACATTTTCGTGCGATGATTTTTTTACGATTTTTGACGTGGATTATCAAGACAAGAGTGCATCGATGAACTTACTTCCACATTTGGCGATGACGCCTCATCCTTTGCCACTGTGAAACGCTGGTATAACGAATTTAATCGTGGCCGCCATTCGCTCACCGACGAGATTGGCGAAGGTCGTCCAAAATCAATTGTTGTTCAAGAAAACATTGATGCTGTGGAAAACCGAATACTGCAAGATCGTCATGTGACATACTGTGAGATTGAGGCAACCATAGGCATTAGTTCCACCAGCATATATAAAATATTACATGATCATTTAGCTGTGAGAAAGGTATGTTCTCGTTGGATCCCACACAATTTGACAAAAACTCAAAAAGACGCTCGCGTCAATTGGTGCAAACAAATGCTCAATAAATACAATCGTGGTGCTTTAAAAGACTTTATATAAGATTGTAACAGGTGACGAATCATGGATATATGCATATGAGCCGGAACGTAAACAGCAGTCGACTGTATGGGTGTTTCAAGATGAACCCAATCCAACAAAAGTTGTTCGCGCTCGAAGCACATCGAAACAAATGGTCGCCTGTTTTTTCGGGAAAACTGGTCATGTGGCAACTGTGTCTTTAGAGGAACGTAGATTGGTCAACTCTGAATGGTACACAACAATTTGTTTGCCAGAGGTCTTCGGTCAAATAAGGAAAACAAACAAACGCCGTCGGATCATTCTTCATCAAGACAATGCCAGCTGTCACACATCTCGTCTAACAACCGACTTTATGAACAGTCAAAAAATCGAATTGATGGGTCATCCGCCGTACAGTCCTGATTTGGCACCCAATGACTTCTTCTTGTTCCCGAATGTCAAGAATAAATTGCGTGGACAACGATTTTCGTCGGCGGAAGACGCCGTTGATGCGTTCAAAAACCATATTATGGAGGTGTCTCAAGAAGATTGGAAAAACAGCTTTGACAAATGGTTCGAACGAATGCAAAAGTGTATTGACCATAAAGGAGAATACTTCGAAAAACAATAAAGCAGTTTTCAATGCCAAATTCCTGTTTTTTTCATTGTTAGGCTCAAAATATAAATAGTGACCCTCGTATTTAATCGATCTATAGAAGCATAGAAGAAATAAATGATCCTTCTACATAAGAATAGTAGAAATATTTAACCATTGTACAGAAGAATAGAATAAATAGATGATCCTTCTATAGAAGAAAAGAAGAAATAGATGATCTTTCTATAGAAGAATAAAAGAAGTAGATGATCCTCCTATAGAAGAAATAGATGATTTTTTTCTACAGGAGAACAGAAGAAGTAGTTAATCGTGTCATAGAAGAAGAAGTTAACCTTACCCAAAGAAGAAGTTGACCACTCCATAGAAGGAAGAAGAAGAAGCCAACCTTTTTCCTAGATGAAGAATATAATTGTTCTATGGAGAATTTAAGCATATGATATTTGTAATTGTGAAGGTTTCAGAATATATATCCTCATTCTTATATCCATTGCCATATATCTCTGCTTTACATTCCAAAGAAAAGAACCCATAACCCTCGAGATTAGCCATGGTATACAGAAGCTGTGCTCTCACAACGTGTGGCATACACGAAGGTGCGTAGCAGTATATAGAATCGTCAGCAGTATCATGCACTCAAGCAGGTCGTTGTGCTGTTCATCTTTCGATTTACGTAACTCCCTTCTTTCACATCATGCACCGGCACCGAAAATAATGTAGGTAATACAGCACTTTCGACCTCTCAAGATCCAAGTGACTACAATGAATGATTTTGCCCCTTCCATAAAAAAAGAGGAAGATAAGAGTTACATTTCTAATACATACCACTAACAAACTGTACTCCATGGTGCAACAGCCCAGGGCCAGTGAAGCGGCTTTTTATTGGATAATATTGTACGTGGCTTACTTTTCTGACTTTCCGGACCAGAGTCCGTCCGTTACTATTGCTGTCAAGTAGCTTCCCAATTGCTCTCACCATTCTACTGTAGAATATCTTACATATGTGTTAGTGTTGTCTACAAAATCGTAAAAAAAAGCAGTGGCTGCGATTGGGTTCCAAAATTAGGGGGGGTGGTGGCAAGGTGCCAACACTGGGGGGGAAAGACAGCTTACTTCCCCTCGTAGATAAAGTTTAGCATAGTGCGGGGGCAAAAGTGGCAAGAAGTGGGAAGGCCAACTGCCCCCCTTGCCCCCTAAACGCCGCCACTGTAAAAAAGTATTAAACTTCATGCGAGAAGCCCATAGAACTGAAAAACCTACACCATTTTAAGTCTTATATTCGCATCCACAAAAATTCCTCCTCTTGATAAAGAAATAGAGATAGTTGGTGAACTGTTTTGTGAAATTTATGCATAAAGATCCCAACACTGTTACTTAAATTTAAATATTGGATCTACTTTTTTTAGAAGTGAAAATTATTCTGTAACGAGAAAATTACCAAGAAGCATGTTTCAAAATTAAATGTCAAATGTAAAAAAAATAATTTTGAGTAGAATCAACGGTGGAAAAGTACTCAGGAAATTTTGTGTGAGGGAACGAATGGGTAGTTTTTATATTAATGCTTTCTTCCAGTGATTGTTAATGATAACAAGATGGACTATTTTTATTTCAGAGGTGGTACATAAAATGTTCAACGCATCTTTCTGTTTACACGTTTGTTGTCTTTCTCCATGCTTCTCTGTCATCCTTTCTCTCACACTGTGAATTCGGAGTTCAGAAATGATGTGTTGGATACTTATTTACCCTGAATACCTGAATCCGGATTTCCGCCACCCTGGATGTGTTTCTCCTTTCTAATTACCAACACAAAACAAGAACGGAGCTAGTAGCTGGAGAAGAAGCCTTATCTCTCCTTCCTTCAATATTTGGCGTTATACCCACGAAGTCTGTGCAAGGAGTGCATTTTGGTCTAGTTTATCTGTAGACAAAGAGAGCTGAACATGTTCTAATTTTGTCTAAGAAAAGTGGAAGTTATGTGAAAAACCATACTTAGAATTTTTCAATTATTATATAATGATTCGTTTTAGTTTTTTCAGTTTTTGTTTAATTGAACTTTATGCACAGATGGGCTAATTAACACTGGATTGATTGATTTGCTTTATTTTACTTCATTTTTGTGCCACGTTTGGCTAATTTGCGAAGATGGGGATGAGTGATGATATGATGAAATTGATGAATGGACACTCACAAACATCCATGCTCAGGCCAGGATTCGAACCCAGGACCCCTGGCGTCGTAGCGCGATGTGCTAACCACTCCGCCCACGGGGGCCGGCTAATCAAGACAGTTTAAAATGGGATAAGAACCATTATGTGCCTCCACCTTGTATTCGACGAGAGATTCCTTGATTACGAGGCTACCACGTTATCACCATGCCACCGGGGAGGCCCTTAATTATTATAATTATAGCCATTGAACAATCAATCTCATCAGATGCAGGTGCAAGAGGACGCCGGAGAGTTGGAGAACATTAAGCGACGCTACTCTCCTCTTCCATTAATGTTATTATCGCAATCCAAAAAGTCATAGATGAAACTATTGGGGGTCAGAGGCTGAATCCCCGACTTAGAAGCAAACGTCCCGTACATTCAATTTCGCAGGATCGCAATTTTTCGTTTCACGTACGTAAATAATGTATGGTACTCAGTGGCGGCGATTGGGTTCCAAAACCGGGGAAGGCAAAGACAGTATATTTCCCTTTCTAGATAAGATTTAGCATAGTACGGGGGCAAACGTAGCGAAAAGTGTGTGGGAAGGGCAGTTGCCTCTCCTCGCCACCACTGTTGGTACCTAAACCCAATATGGCCTACCTAAGGTTTGCAATTGTTTCTAATGTGCAAAGTGAGAAATGCAAAACTAATCGCAAGATTAGAAAGAGGGAACATTTCTGGATGTTTACTGAACATCGGAGTCACTTCCAACTAATAAAATGTGTACATGGGTACCCAATATGGCCTAGTAATATATTTTGTTCTTTTTCATCAAAAAATTCAACTGAAATTATAAAGATAGTACCACACTATTATTTTTATAGGTAGATAAGTATATTGATGCCCTTACGTTTTATTTACATAACGGCATAATGAGATTACACACAAAAATAACACTGTTTACAAACCAATAAACAAGAGAGTGACATGTCACAATTTGTTACCAGAAGACCATGGATTGCACATCACAGTCTGGGCAAATGAAAGATCCTTCATCATCCTTACTGACTCCTACACACATTACGTGAAAGTAAAAGTAAAAAATGTCACATTTGCACATGTACACGATATATTCCTGTGTAGGCCACATGGAGACTATCTTACATAGTGTTATTTTATACATAGTTATAAACAGGACTTTATATTAAAATCTAAACTAAGTACATTGTTGTAAAGCACAAATTATGAGCTATCATAATATGGACTAGAGATATAATCATCTATCACTTGGAAGATGCAGTAAGTAATAACTTACATATGCAAAATTAGATCACGTAAAACAAATCACGAGATACAGCTATGTCACTTCTTTGTCTTCCAGTTACTGTACTATAGATACAGCCAACAGGTCCAATCATGTCATTCGGACAGTCTATATGACACACTAACATCATCTGTTGAATTAACCTTGTAACTACTTCAAAATAGCAAATATGCCATATTGGGTACTAGGCCACATTGCGATCAGGTACCTTATATATAAGAATCGATCAACTTGACCTTCGGAGAATAGACTTCTAGTTGCACTAATGAAAGAAATCATTTGCTAAATTTTTCTTATGGTCTTCACGAGGTTTCAAGACAACTGGTGCCAATCAGGATAATGCAAGTCTCACACCTCGCACAAAACCATGAAAAAACCGCAAAACATTAGGTTGAGAACTTCTTCCACGTCCCTCCTACAGTCCCGACCTAGCACCTTTAGATTTGTATTTGTTCCCCAGAATGATATTTCAGTCAAGATGAGCTCAAAACGTGACAGTCAGTAGCGTAGACAGAATTTTTTTTTTTCAAGTTTCCTTTTTGCATTTGACAGTTTTTATTTCCCCATCAGTTTCCTCCCAGAGTACGCCAGTGGCTCTAGAATAATCACATTCTGCTTGTATTATGTATTAGCACACATTCTGTGTTGTAAATTGAGATGTATTTTAAAAAGTAAAGGTACTAATCACAATTTTGTTATTTACCTGTCTAAATGAGCATTGGACCAGCACAACTTACATTACAGAAATAAACATAAATTAAAAAAATCTTGCACCAGAGAGCACTGAACTTGTTTCTCGCCTGGCTCAGGAGAAACTGCCAAGTGAAAAGCTTGAAGGGTAGTCGACAGGTGCTCATGGTGTAGTGGTTATCACATCCGCCTAACACGCGGAAGGTCCCAGGTTCGATCCCTGGTGATCACACTAACTTTTTCTTAAATCAAACTTACATCTGATGTCAATAAATCAATTTATTGTTAGTCAGATCAAGAAATACAATATACCCTCTTCAATATATTTATATTTACCTTGAAATATATTCTATAAACGTACAGATTGCAGGGTGGCTACTCTAGGACCATGACAAAATTCTCGGTTTTCAAGGCAAGTTTGCCACAAATTCAAGGATACAAGCAGTTGTTTTCTCTATTTCAACTTCGTATTACCAACTCTCACTACCCACACACATACACACAAGTATATTAACAATATAAAGTGTCTGTGTGATTCTAATGTATGAAAAAATTCTAATTCAATTAAATTAAATGGTATATATATATATTTAAAATATATAATTTAAGGTATATGGTTTACATTTGCCAGCTCACATACTTTGCCACTTCACATCTTAGACTCAAATACATCTACAAACAAGTCACAAATATTACGGTTTATAATCTAATCTATGAAAAATTGTTAATTGTATAAGAAGGATTCCAGTCTAAAACTTACCTAATCGACTTCAAGATATCTTATCTTGCAATAATCTTCAGTCTGTGTAATAGATTGTTCTCCAATGGACACTAACAAAGTAAACGGGCTGAGAGAATTGTGTTTTATTTTCGACGCAGTTTTCTTTTCCTTTCTCGATAAAATAAAAACTAGACTGTGAAAAACTTGCCTCGGGATCCATGAGTATTACCGTGTAAATTGACTATTACTATTTTCATTAAGTTTTTTCCTTTCATTCTATGTGTTTATAACGGATGGATTTTTATGTATGCTGGTGCAGAAGTTGTCAACAGCTTGCTTTGAGTTTTCTTTTAATTCTTGAAGCTCTTATTGGGTCAAATAAAGTGTACGAACATGGAGATGGACAATTTGCATGGTAAGACTCATGGATCCCACCAGTGGCGGCGATTATGGGGGGCAGTTGCCCCCCACTTTTCGCCACTTTTGCCCCGGCACTATGCTAAACCTTATATACAAAGGGAAATAAACTGTCTTTGCCCCCACCAAGTTTTGGCACCTTGCATCCCCTCCCCCGGTTTTGGGACCCAATCACCGCCAATGGATCCCCCTGTACAGTAAATGTTAAAGAAAAGGTTTTCCAAATTAGTCATTTTGTCTAAAGTTATAAAGAAAGAAATGTCCATTTTCCCGTTAAAAGATTATTTTTAGACAAACAATTTAAAATATATAAATTAGCAATGAAAGCTTAGGACGGTACCGAGACGATACAAGTCTCGGTCTCGTCTCGACTTCTAAGCAGAAGAAAGATTATTAAGAGAAGTTGTTTGCCTCAATGACTTCTGTACGTTGTGAAATTTGTGTTGACACGTTGTGTTTGTTGTTTATGCTATATACGGTAAACCCTCGTTAACACAAACTCGCTTAAGACGAACACTCGGTTAACATGAACAAAATGTTGGTCCCGGCAGGGATGTATTATATCGTACAGAAAGTTTTATCGGTTAACGCGAATTTCGGTTACCACGAATTACGAACTGTTTTTAGTCCGTTGCATCATTAGATCTCATATAACACGAACTTTCGAAGTTTTTCATAACTTTTTCTGTTGTTCCTCTGTTGTTTCTCTGCTAGGTATGTAAGAAATCGCTCAACAATCTCTATCATCTTGTCAACAATCAACTTATACAGTATTGTAACCAACAGATTCAGATCAACAATGTGTTCAAATGTGTTTTCCTATTCTTTAAAACATAGCCAGTACGAGTAACATCAAGATTAAAACTTTGAGTTCAATTGCTCGACAATCGCGATCATCGCGTCAACAATGAGCTTATACGTATTTAACCAACAAATTCAGTTGTGTGTTCAGATGTGTTTTTCTATTCTATTGGACACTTTATAACGTTTTGCTGCAACATCCGAATTGACTGCTAGTTTTACGGAAGCTATGAGTACAGTTGGCAGTGAAGTTACCAGGCATTTGCGTTCCCGCCTGCAAGCTCAATATATAGGATTTTTTCACAGAAAATGATCTGCGAGTGTTTTTTTTTTTTTAAGTTAATTACTGTAGTAGTGTTTTCTATGATGGCATACATAATACGTATTGTAAATGGTTAATGTGTAGAAAGAACTGTATTGCAACAATAAAATTGAGTCCCCGGTTAGCACGAATTTATTTAACACGAACTCTTGATTTTTCGGTCCTTTGATATTCCTGTTAACGAGGGTTTACTGTATTTCGAGACTAGAAAGAGAGAAGAGTACAAGACAAGACGGATTCTTATAAATCTAGACGAATACGAGAACGAGACGAGCAACCCAAGACGAGACCGAGGAAGTCTGGAAGTACTGAATCTTACATACTAGTCTCCTGCTTTTCACTATCAACCTTCTCTGTGCATCACAGTATGATATAAAATCAGACTCCATCACATGCTTTGGGAGGTCGACCAATTCCATCTTGCTCTTCCGTGTCTATCAATGTACCATCCATTGTTTTCGTAAGAAAATTCACCTGGCACAGAGCCCTGACGTGACCTGAGGTGAGTGCCCCAGCTGACCCCTTCTACGTGAAGAAATGTAAAATAGGTAGCTCTTTGCCCCAAACTTCGGGTTTAATGATTTGAGCTCCAGGACACTTCCTGGTGGAGCTTATCACTTCCTGATCTTCTAGAGGGAAAGTTGCTCCTGGTCCTCAGCATCCGAGAGTTCTTGTTTGATCTCAGGCATCTGGAGCACGTCGGGTTTATCCAGTGACGTGAGATGAGTAACAAGATGAGGAGAGTGCCGCAATGCTTGCTTCTTGACGAAACTGTGTTCCGTTGAAGATTATGTGAGATACCAACATTTGGAGTCTCTTCAGACGTTCTAGTTTGAAATCGGTGCAACATGACTTACTTGATTTTCAGAATTTATTTACACAAGAGTGTAGTAATGTGTGTCGAAAAATTCACACACTGCTAGAATGTCCAATGTAACTGTGGCGGACTGGTTACCACATCGCGCTACGACGCCAGGGGTCCCGGGTTGGAATCCCGGCCTGGGAATGGATGCTTGTGAGTGTCCATTCATCATATCATCATTCATCACTTATCCCAATCTTCGCGAATTAGCCAAGCGAAGTAAAATGAAGCAATCAAAATTCAATGTAACTGACCCGTTTCAACCCAAGGGTGAATAGGGTCATGCAGAGCTGTGGTCTGTGGTCTAAATGCTGTTGACAAAATAATACGAGAACTTAACAAATTATTAGTTACTGGCAATTATAGTTCAAGGATTGATTTGTTACTACTCGAATATTCACGACAATTTCCAATTTGAATGAAATTATAAGAAATATTTACATTGTTTGATTTTTTGACCCGATTCACCCTAAGTCACCGTATGTTTATTTCTTAGCACCCCAAAAGAATATGTCCATGAAAATCTCTTGAGGCGGTCCTGTATGTAAGAAAAAGAGCTTATAACTTCACAAGTTTAAAAACAAGACGCTGCAAATAGCTGTTGTGCACCTCACACCACATTTCCCAACTCCATTCTCCGCGGCGACGTTGGTTTGCAGTGTTGCGTTGCAACCTGGAGGGAGCGGAATGGTCTGAGGATTATCAACGCAATTTGTATTCGCTTTTTCCTGGGCTGTTTTCTACCTGTCAGAGTACAGAAATTCAGCTCACCTTTCTCCAACGACTCTTTTCCTTCTTTTAAAACTTGGCCTCCACGATGGTGCAGTGGTAGCGTCGTCGCCTTGTAATGAAGGGCTCCCGGGTTCGATTACCGGTGGAGGCACATTCCCACATTAAACTGTACGTCCAATCCCGATTAGCCTTACTGTGCATAAAGTGGACTTAAAACAACAAATCAATCCAATTCAATTCTTTTAAAACTTGAGAAACCATCCATTTAGATACTGTGAACTCGACAACATTATACTTAAGTTTATGTAACTCCTTCTGATTTCTCAAATATGTTGTAACATTGTAAACAATTTCTCTGGCTTGTCCTCTAAGGGGCTCTCAAGAGCAGATTGTGGATTTCGTTGGACCCGGCATGATTTGATTTTTGCATTTCAAAATTATGCAGCCAAGAGCAAAGAGCAAGAATATTTCAATGCTTTAAAAAAGAACACAGGCAAGCATGTTATCAGATTGCCTTCTCGTAGTGATTGTTGTACGATAAACAAAAGAACATCCACCCCCACCCCCACTAGGCTTTAAAAAAAAACAAAAAAAACAGGCCACTGCTCGATGTCGCACTCAGAAAATGAAGTCATTCGCCCTGTAGTTTCTCTTCGTTATAAACCTTCACGAGCGAGCGTAATACTACAATTTACGATCCGCGCACCGCACGCATTTTCAAAGACCGGATTAAATCAAATGAACCACTGATAAACTGATATGATCCGGCACCGACAATCTACACAGTAAAAATAGTTTGTCATATTTGTTTTAGCTTAATTTTGCTGAGTTGGCACCACTCGTAGTCTCAAGGCCAGACCAGTACGTAGAAGAGCGGTGGGGAGGATGACGTAATAGGAAGTGCTCAGCAGCGATATGCGCATATTGGGACATAACTTGTCAGGTTATACCTGTTTCTGTTATAATACAGGGTGGCTACTCCCTGGGAATTCCTTGAATTTCAGGAATTATGTGTGAATTCTCGCAGACATGAATAATTGCAACTTTTATTAATCCAAATCCCATTGAATTTATACATATTTATAAATGCCCCACTGTACATGTTCATGATAAACATATTTTCAAAATGTTTGAATGGTATCCATCTTGGAAATTCTAGAGAAGGCGAAATTATAAACAAACACTTCTTCGGTTTGTGCCATTAAAAACATATAAGTAAGAAGAGTTCTTACAGTTTAGAGAACAAGAAAAAATAGTATATTGGTAGATTAGAGCCCAGGGCTGGATGGCGCACGAATCAAGTTTTAATTTTTAAAAATGTACATATTTACAGCTTACTGATTTCCAGAATTGTCCATGCTTAACATGATGAGAATGTTGGAATCGCCTTTGCAAATCAATGCTTCATTATTATTATTGTTAGGCCAAGCAACAATAGTTACTTTAGGGTAAGGAAAAGTATTATAAATTAACGCTAGATGCTTTCGAGAAACAAAAACTAACGCCAGTTACTTTTGAAGCATCGTAGAAAAAACGTAAAATAATATCAATTACTTTTAGAGTAACGAGAAAGTAATGTGAAGTAACACTGAAACAAAGCCAAGTAATGCAAGTACCTTCTGGGTATCAAAAATCAACGTAAAATAAAGCTAGTCAATTTTAGACTATTAAAGTAACATTACTTATAGCAATTAAGGAGCTAGTGTCACAGTTAATTACATAATTGAGGTTGCTATTCACATAACAGATTATTGAAGAAAGTATAACGTTGCCTGTATTAATTTATCTCTCAATACCCTGTTTATCTGCACTTCCAACTGTGAATGAATTACGATGCATTCGCTTATAACTGATGTGTATTTTTTTACAAATTGTTCGTTTTATTGCTATAGGTATTTTCATTTCTTACGGCGGGCGCTCTACAAGCTGGCAAAGGAAGTGGGGAGCGCGCAACCAGAAAACATCGGTGGCGCCGAGAAATACGACGTGGCAGAAATAAGTACTACGCGCACTTCGTTCTACAGGCTGCTGCGTTTCTTATCGCGCTGAATAGGCAGCTTTCTCGCTCTCCTTCCCAGCTTGTAGAGCGCCCGCCGTAAGAACTGAAAATATCTACACTAATCTCCTGTGTAAACTGAGCGTCTATTTATATTTACAGAAAATTCTCACCAACGAATGCCCGTTCAGTATCGACTATTGACCCGCCTTTATGTACTAACCTTGTTACTTCAACTTTCTTTTGCATGACCTTGTAAATTGCTTCCCTCGCGCAATGCTTATGCGAAGCGACCGCTTTGGAAGGGATCCAATGGACTGAAACTTGCTAACCGAGCGCAAAAGAGAAAACTTATGATTCATATTGATGTTGCTTGTTAGGTTTGAACTGCGATTTCTGTTGTCTTGGTTTCGAGAAGAGTTGGCACCGAAGCGAGACAAATGAATTAGGAAGCTTCTCCCGTTCCAGTCTCGAGAGGAATGTCTGTACGTACTTGCATTTGTCTCGTTTACGTCGCATTACTATCACTTTTGGCTTATCGCGACGATAAGGATGAATGATGATTAGATTACATTGATGAAGAAGTTCCCATGTGGAGGTCAGGACTTGAATCTGAAATGATTGTTGGTGAGATTGTGAGTGAATTGCGAAGAACGTAAGAAGTAAAAGGTTTTCTTTGATAAATTCTACAACAAAATGTATATCTTTAGTAATATGAGCGTCATCTTCAAAAAACATTATGTTTTTACGAGAAGTAATATAAAGTAGGGGGTCCCGGGTTCGATACCTTATCGATTAGCCTTACTGTGCATAAAGCACATTTTATCAATCAATAATTCATATCTACTATGCTGCTTTCTGCTGAAGTGTATTCATTTCAGCAAACAGATATACAAGGCAGCAGGTAACTTTCTTCTACACACACAATACTACACACATTTTACAATTCCAAATGGGAACTGACCACGCATAATCGCATCAAACTATCTTCAAAATATGGGAGCTGGAGACCGACAGCGGAACACCTAGCCTCTGAGGTGAAGCATACCCATCCAACTGAATTAATATAACTCAAATCAATGGTCTTAAACCACATGCTGATCTACTGTCGCTCTCTGGCTCCCTATGCACTGTTTGTAACAAGAAAATTGTAATATGCAGGGCGCGTGAGCTCCCAACACTATAGATTTCGGATCCCGAAATCCGGTATATGTTAAACAATGCATACATACACACAATACTTATATCGTATTTTAAACATATTCCAGCTAAGGTTCATGTAAAAAATAAAAGGTATAGATGTATTAACATTGTACTGTACTGATACCAATGTAATTATACAAAATTATATTTATGTTATATATTATGTTATTAAATATTATTGTAATTGTCAAATTTTTATTTCCAGATTTATGTAAAATGCAAATTTCAATAAAGTAATGGAGCGTAACAATAACGGGGGAACCGTAAAACGAGCAACTGCCGTCCCAGTTTTTTCACAGAGGCACTGGGACATGCGCATACCCTCGAATGTATGCGGGTGGAGGTTAGGATACATTCGGGGGTTCCCCCCTTATTGTGCATAAAGCACCACAAATCAATCAACCAATAATATAAGGTAGATACAATAGACCTGTGGAGACAGACAGTCAAAGAAAATTCATTGAGACGGGGAAAGATAAAATGGCTATCCATCTATCTATTTCAGTAATTTTACGTCAACATATTTGGGTTAATCGCCACGATGAAGATGAATGATGAAGTGCCTTAGCCCGTACTTCGAACCTGGGACCTCTGGCTTTGTATCACGTTGCACTGACAACCTAGCCACGGTGCAAAGAAATGAAAGAATGAAAGGAAGACAGAGTGGAGAGAGAGAGGGAGAATAAGAGGAAGAGAGAGAATGAGAGAGGGAATGAAAGGAAAAGAGAGAGAATGAGAGGATAGAGCAAATTAAAAACACGGAATGATAGGGATAGGGAGAGAAAATTAGGGGAAGATAGAGATAAAAAAAAGAAGGTAAATGTCTGTTATATCGGAGACACATTTCTTCATTTTTACAGAAAAAACTACTTACGGAAATGAGTTTCTGTAGCATTTTGAAACTATGTGGAGGTATTTTTTCACCGTAGAATGCTGCACAACAAGAAATAAGCACTTTTGATATAATACACTTGCTTTTTGTGCAAAGCGACAACATTATGCCGTTGTTTCCATTATGTACCTGCAGATGGCGCGAGCGTCGAAAATCACGCGGTCTCGCCAGTGTTTCCAAACGTGCCTTTTTTACCAGATATTTTTTAACTATGCTTACCTAACCTAACCCAACCTAACCTAACCTTGTCGGAAATGGTTCGTGGGGCTATCGTGAATGGTTTTTGGGGCTATCTGTCAATGGTTTGTGATGACATAATGAACACGAAAGTAGGTATTTTTCGGTTAAGAAGATTGAAACACTGCTTACCCACTCCAAATCGACAAAACACAAGCACGACGCGCGATGATCCACAGCTGTGCGCGTCATATTGTATGTTCCGCAACGGAAGAAAGGAACCAAAAGAATTACTCGTAATGTGAACAATCGATGTTATTTTCGTGTAAAAAGCATAATGGCACTTTCAACTATGTTCTGCTATACATATTTGGTAAGTGCGAACCATCCGAAACACAAAATATCCAATTTTAATATGTCTCCAATATAACAGACATTTACCAATAAGAATACAGAATAAGGGAGAGAGAAAAGGGATTGAGAAAGAGAGAGAGAGAGAGAGAGAGAGAGAGAGAGAGAGAGAGAGAGAGAGAGAGAGAGAGAGAGAGAGAGAGAGAATGAGACAAACATGAAAGAACAAAGAGAGAAAATTGAGAGAATAAGAGAGTATAGTGGAGGGACTACGCAGCGTATGGTGGCAGTATGAGCGATGCCCATTCCGGTAGCGTGCTAAGTGCGTGATGTCATCGAACATCTTTGTCGTATTTTTTTGTTGATGTTGTTGCACTTTCTCTCCTTGGGGAGTTTCTCCGCACGGCGGCACACTTCGTGACTTACCTCGGGAGCCACCAGCAGCTGCTTCGGATGAAACCCCTTCGCCTTTTATGAACCTCCTGTCCAACGGTCACTCACGAGCATCAGTGGCGTATCCTGAAAATGTGACCTGGTTTACAATTCTTATTTATAGTATATATTTACTATCTACCCATCTAGATTAATTAGATATACTAGAAATTCAACTTCGAGCTGTAAGGGGTGATCTTTCCACGTAGTACACCCAATTGTCAACCTCACTTCCACGTAGTACACCCAATTGTCAACCTCACTTCCACGTAGTACACCCAATTGTCAACCTCACTTCCACGTAGGACACCTAATTGTCAACCTCACGTCCACGTAGGACACCCAATTGTCAACCTTACTTCCACGTAGTACACCCAATTGTCAACCTTACTTCCACGTAGGACACCTAATTGTCAACCTCACTTCCACGTAGTACACCCAATTGTCAACCTTACTTCCACGTAGTATACCCAATTGTCAACCTTACTTCCACGTAGGACACCTAATTGTCAACCTTACTTCCACGTAGGACACCCAATTGTCAACCTCACGTCCACGTAGTACACCCAATTGTCAACCTTACTTCCACGTAGGACACCTAATTGTCAACCTTACTTCCACGTAGTACACCCAATTGTCAACCTTACTTCCACGTAGGACACCTAATTGTCAACCTCACTTCCACGTAGGACACCCAATTGTCAACCTCACGTCCACGTAGGACACCCAATTGTCAACCTTACTTCCACGTAGTACACCCAATTGTCAACCTTACTTCCACGTAGGACACCTAATTGTCAACCTCACTTCCACGTAGTACACCCAATTGTCAACCTTACTTCCACGTAGTATACCCAATTGTCAACCTTACTTCCACGTAGGACACCTAATTGTCAACCTTACTTCCACGTAGGACACCCAATTGTCAACCTCACGTCCACGTAGTACACCCAATTGTCAACCTTACTTCCACGTAGGACACCTAATTGTCAACCTTACTTCCACGTAGTACACCCAATTGTCAACCTTACTTCCACGTAGGACACCTAATTGTCAACCTCACTTCCACGTAGGACACCCAATTGTCAACCTCACGTCCACGTAGGACACCCAATTGTCAACCTTACTTCCACGTAGGACACCTAATTGTCAACCTTACTTCCACGTAGGACACCCAATTGTCAACCTTACTTCCACGTAGTACACCCAATTGTCAACCTTACTTCCACGTAGGACACCTAATTGTCAACCTTACTTCCACGTAGGACACCCAATTGTCAACCTCACGTCCACGTAGTACACCCAATTGTCAACCTTACTTCCACGTAGTACACCCAATTGTCAACCTCACATCCACGTAGGACACCTAATTGTCAACCTCACGTCCACGTAGGACACCCAATTGTCAACCTTACTTCCACGTAGTACACCCAATTGTCAACCTTACTTTCACGTAGGACACCTAATTGTCAACCTCACGTCCACGTAGGACACCCAATTGTCAACCTTACTTCCACGTAGTACACCCAATTGTCAACCTTACTTCCACGTAGGACACCTAATTGTCAACCTCACTTCCACGTAGTACACCCAATTGTCAACCTCACATCCACGTAGTATACCCAATTGTCAACCTTACTTCCACGTAGGACACCTAATTGTCAACCTTACTTCCACGTAGGACACCCAATTGTCAACCTCACGTCCACGTAGTACACCCAATTGTCAACCTTACTTCCACGTAGGACACCTAATTGTCAACCTTACTTCCACGTAGGACACCCAATTGTCAACCTCACGTCCACGTAGTACACCCAATTGTCAACCTTACTTCCACGTAGGACACCTAATTGTCAACCTCACTTCCACGTAGTACACCCAATTGTCAACCTTACTTCCACGTAGGACACCTAATTGTCAACCTCACTTCCACGTAGTACACCCAATTGTCAACCTTACTTCCACGTAGGACACCTAATTGTCAACCTCACTTCCACGTAGGACACCCAATTGTCAACCTCACATCCACGTAGGACACCTAATTGTCAACCTCACTTCCACGTAGGACACCCAATTGTCAACCTCACGTCCACGTAGTATACCCAATTGTCAACCTTACTTCCACGTAGGACACCTAATTGTCAACCTCACTTCCACGTAGTACACCCAATTGTCAACCTTACTTCCACGTAGGACACCTAATTGTCAACCTCACTTCCACGTAGTACACCCAATTGTCAACCTCACATCCACGTAGTATACCCAATTGTCAACCTTACTTCCACGTAGGACACCTAATTGTCAACCTCACTTCCACGTAGGACACCCAATTGTCAACCTCACTTCCACGTAGGACACCTAATTGTCAACCTCACTTCCACGTAGTACACCCAATTGTCAACCTCACATCCACGTAGTATACCCAATTGTCAACCTCACTTCCACGTAGGACACCCAATTGTCAACCTTACTTCCACGTAGTACACCCAATTGTCAACCTTACTTCCACGTAGGACACCTAATTGTCAATCTCACTTCCACGTAGGACACCTAATTGTCAATCTCACTTCCACGTAGGACACCTAATTGTCAACCTCACTTCCACGTAGGACATCCAATTGTCAACCTCACTTCCACGTAGGACACCCAATTGTCAACCTCACTTCCACGTAGGACACCTAATTGTCAACCTCACTTCCACGTAGTACACCCAATTGTAAACCTCACTTCCACGTAGGACACCCAATTGTCAACCTCACATCCACGTAGTACACCCAATTGTCAACCTTACTTCCACGTAGGACACCCAATTGTCAACCTCACTTCCCCGTAGTACGCACTGGACTGCATTTTGCAGACTAACGAGGCTCTGGCGTCTGTGTTTTGTCCTCATATGTGCTGACTGCACCTTTACAGCATCAGCATTTAACCGAAGTCAGAATGTTTTAATATTTTAGTAAACGACATTAGAGTTAAATTAGGTAAGATAAGGGGCTGGACCCCGTATAACGTGACGGGTGCAAAATAGCCTGTAAGTGTAGCCTTCAAAGAAAATATAAATGCTTTGCTTGCATTGTTGTTCTAAGTCCACTTTATGCTATGCTAATCGGGATTGGACCTACTACTACTACTACTAATTTATTATTATTATTTGAATTATTATTCTCCTGCAGCACGGAGAAAAGCACAGCATTCAAAACACACGCATCTTTCAGAGAGAAAGCCTTGAAAATTAACAAGTATTCTTGAAAATAAAATATGAGGGCAACTATGATTTAAAAGAGAGAAAACTTGTTTTGTATCTCAGTTGCAACAATGTTCAATACACTGGGGTACGCATTTTTTTTTGTCGGGATGGGCTGGAATAGTAAATGTGGATAGCACATGCCTTCGTTTTGGAGGGCAGGATGCATAATAAAATATTTCGTATTTTTGGAGCTTTTCAATCTATTAAAATCGTATTCAAAGACAAAAATGGTAATCGGGACTCACTTTAAAAGAGGTTTCGCATTTACACATTTTGATTTTTTAAAGTACTTAACGGATTTTTATTTGAAAATTCTGATTTTCTCAAAATTTCCGTAGGGGCTGTAACTCCTTCAGCCACCCCTCTACGTACGCCAGTGTTCGCTGTCGCACCCAAAAATTCAAAATTCAAAAAAATTCAACTTCAAATTTTACGGCAATTTCGATATCTTACGTGAAATTTTCCTTTGGAAATTAGATGTCACCTTACAGCATCGATAAACTTTACAGTGTGTACAGGCATGGATGTTCTCTCAGTTTCTACCCTACAAGGCCTCCCCGATGGCGCAGTGGTAGCGTCGTTTCCTCGTTATCAAGGGATCCCGGGTTGGATACACGGTGGAGGCACATAGTGGTTCGGATCCCACTCTAAACTGTAGGTCCAATCCCGATTAGCCTTACTGTACATAAAGTGTACTTAGAACACGAAGTCAAAAGAAGTCAATTATACCTTACAGATGGAGTGGATTTTTTATATGAACAGTTGAATGCGCTGTGTTGTACTGGAAATTTTCTTAAACTACAAACACACTCAGTTAACAAGAATAGCCTTCCAAAAGCTCCACCAGTTCTAGTGCAAATTAAGTGAAAAATAATCTGATTTTACTTTGCAGGTGATGGACGCATTTGATCGGTTTTATTTATTTTATTTCGCTCTTCTGCCACTTTTGGTCGATCGTAAAGGTGAGGATGAATGATGAAAGATGAAATTGATGAAAGGTCGATCACAAGCACATGGCGAGGGCACAACACAAATCCCGCAGTATTTTCGACCCAATAACATATTATTCTTTTAGTGGTCAGGAGTTATGTAATTTCTCGTACCTTGGCGGAGTTGTTAGCACATCGCGCTACTACGTCAGGGGCCACAGGTTCGAATCCCGGCTTGAGTGTTCTGTGATGTCCCTTCATCAATCTAAATCATTATTCATCTTCATCTTCGCGATTAGCCAATAGTGGCAGAAAGGCGAAATAAACTAAACCAAATCAATGAATCAATCGTACAAGGTCAACGAATTTGTAATTCGGTATGTACGCACAAACTTCAACCTTGTGCAATGCTGCCTACTATGAAATAATATGGATGAAAACTTGAAGCATTTGACACATTAAAGCAGTGTTCCGCAACCTTTTTTTACTCACGGCACACCCCAGACGGGCCTAGACTCAACACGGCACACCAAAATGTCTGTCCCATCAAAATCATATGAATTTTAATATAATTACGAAATATTACGTCGTTATGTAATCAATTATTATTATTATCATTGTTGTTGTTATTATTATTATTATTATAAAACATGAATATACTTATGCATTTATTAAAAATTTATTAACTTTAATTCACTGTAGAAAATACACATTTCTAATACGAATTTTAAAGTAAATAACTCTACCCATACCTTCAATGTGATACTTGATCCTGCTTAGCTGCACAAAGACGGCTGATTCGTGGCGGAATCGTTGACAAAGCAAGCCTCATTTCTTCATCGATGGATTTGAGTCTCTCTCTCTTTAATGTTTTAATTGCAGTCAACGTCGAGAAGCCCAGTTCACACAAATAAGTAGTTGAAAATGGTAATAACACATTAAGTGCCATCTCGGAGATAGCCGGGTATTCACTGCTTATTGACAACCAAAATGTGTCCAAAGGCACTTCGAAAAAATTTAATTTCAATGTTCTGTCTGCTTTCAAATCTGCCAGTTCCTCTTGTAAGCGTAAATTTTTCGGAAGATATTTCGAATCCATACTGAATGGATCACGAACCCAGTCAAAATCTTCAACGCTCTCTCCAAAATATTTTTTGGAAGTCTGCTGCAAGAGTACTAAATGTTCTTTAATTAAGTCCATCAACACCTTGTTATCGTCAGCAAGGGGCCATACAATTTAGAACATCTGATATATATTATAAAATATATTATTGTATATGGTGAACTAGCAGTTATGGCCAATGTATATAGTCTGTGCATAGCAACGATTATACATCTTGTTTATCTGTCTTATGGATGATTTAAGTTTTAATCATGTAATCCACCTTGTTACAAGTTTTAATATATTAATTATGAAGTTCCAATCTTGAGATAATTATTTCTGTTTATGTCATTAACATTAGGACATAACAAAATGGCGACGAGGATTAAAGAAGATAAATAATTACTACTGTAAGTAGAATTATAGTAATTAAGTCCAAGTGAGCCAGTATGGAAAAACACATAAGTTTTATACCTGCATTTGAGGCTTATAACCCAAGCCAGGATATAAATTCGTATATTAAAAGATTCAAGGCTTTTGTTGAGGCTAACGATATACAAGAAAGGAAACGAGTGTTTACTTTTATTTCTGTAATCGGTAGTTTACCATATCAAGAGCTGGAACACAGATTAAGTCCAAAGGATCCACAAGATTGCACCTTGGAGGAACTCTTTGATACATTGCGAAAAATATATGCACCGCAGGTAAATAAATGGATTCAACGATTCGCTTTTATGCAAATAAAGCAAGAGCAAGGTGAGACAGCTACATCGTACATAAATCGTTTAAAAGTTGCTGCAATAACTTGTGAGTTTACAACAGATGAATTAGACACTCGTCTTAGAGAAAAACTTGTGTTTGGACTACCCGATAGTATAATAAAAGATAGATTACTGTCAGACATGCCCAACACATTCGAAAAGGTTTGTGATGTAGTACTCCAACATGAGATAATACGCACAAATAAAAATAAAGTCAATCAAAATGCATTTTTGGTAGGTGAAAATAAACAAATACAAGGCTCACGTAGATTCGGTACAAACAATTTGTTTACTAAAGCTCATTTTTCAAAGATTCAACAAGCTACAAGAGAATCAAGATTCGGAACAAATAATGCATACAAAGACATGCCACAATCTAAACCCCATACTGCATTTAGCCAAAAATTTGTATCACGGCAAAATCAGGCAAATGATATAAAATGTAAACGCTGTGCAAGGTTAGGTTGTACATTCAAAGAGAACTGTCCTGCATTCAATGCTATTTGCAGTTTCTGTAAGAAGAAAGGACATTTCTTGGCTGCATGTTTCGAAAGAAATAAACAATGGAAGGAACCTGCAGTCAATTTATCTAGTATTTATAAAGGAAATTGTGAAATGAGGAACAGTAATTTAGATACCAAAGGTAATGTTTATGGAGAATGCAATTCTCAACATAGCTTATTCTCTATGCAAGAAGATAGTACGTATACCTTCTTAACTACAAACACGCAACAAATGTACAATAAGAAAGCAAACGAATCTATTTCTAATTTGCAACACGCATCTGATCAGATTTCATTGAGAAATGAACGTTTACCTTTGTACATTGATATTATAATACAAGACCAATCGTTAGAAGCTATTGTCGATTCTGGTAGTTTTGCTAATTTCATTTCAAAAGATTTGTTAACTAATCTTATTGGCAACTTCACACTGAGTCCGTTATTAAATTCATATACGTCGATATCAGGTGAAAGATTGTGTTTATTAGGCCAATTAAACTTAAAACTTTACTATCATGGCAAAATGTACATGATGCCTTTTGTTGTTGGCGATAAGATTAATACAAATATATTAATTGGCAGAGTTGGAATGAATATATTATTTGGTGATTGGCGCAGCAAACTTCTAAATGGGTTTCCTGAAACTGATTATGTTCAAAAGGGAGATTCTACACATGCATGCTTAGGTCTAGAATCAAAAGATTCGCTACCAGATGCTTGTTCGAAAATTCAGCGTTCAGGCATAATGGATACTCCAAAGGTACATGTACAGAAGATTGATGACGTGGGTGAATGTTCACGAACATCAAATGTGCAAGGGCAAACTAGCAAAGTCATGATTCTGAACAAACATAAAGCCGACATACATAATTCAAGTAATGTAAAACAAATGAACATTGAAGACTGTCGTTCACAATTACTGACATCTTTTGCAGAATTGTTTAATGAGGATATTAGTACACCCATTAAAGATTTCAAGGTATCAATACCTTTACAGAAGAATGCTAGGCCTGTGTTCAGGAAAGCGTACCGAATAGCATATTCATTACGAGATCAAATAAAAGAAGAAATATATAATATGTGTAAGCAGAATATTATAGCTCCTATAGAACATTCAGAATGGGCTAGTCCTATTGTGCCAGTTAAGAAATCAAATAATTCTATACGTATCTGTGTAGACTACTCGAAGACGGTCAATTTTCAAACGGATGGTTTAGTGTATCCTCTACCAGATTTTCCTGATATTTTACAAAAAGTTAAAATAGGAAAGTACTACACCAGGCTTGATTTACGTTCAGCATTTTTACAAGTTAGTTTGCATCCAGACTCACAAAACATATTATGTTTAAATTATGATTCTCACTTGTACAGAATGCAACGTTTACCATTTGGTACAAATGTTTCGTCTCAGCTTTTCCAACAGGTAATTGATTCAATTTTAACAGGATTGGAAAGAGTTGCAGCATTTATTGATGATGTTATCATTTCTGGAGATAGTCTACAAGAATGTTTCCTAAGAACAAAACAAGTTCTGGAACGCTTCAAAGATTATAATGTTAAAGTCAATTTAAGTAAATCTGAATTCCTAGTGCAAGAAGTGATTTACTTAGGAAGACGTTTCACGGCAAATGGAATCACACCAACTGAAAAGCATGTGCGTGCTATTTTAGAAAGTCCAGAGCCAAAGGATAAGGTTCAACTACAAAGTTTTTTTAGGGATGGTTGCATTTCAAAGCCGTTTTCTACACAACTTGTCATCTACAATACCACACCTATATCGACTTCTGAGGAAAGGCGAAAAATGGTTGTGGTCTAATCAATGTGTATCGGAATTTAAGGCTGTTAAAGATAAGATTGTTCAGACACCTGCTATAATTCCTTTCGATCCTTCAAAAGAAATAATCCTAGAAACTGATAGTTCTTGCTACGGTGTTGGAGGACGATTAGGGCACAAGATAAATGGCGAACATCGAACAGTGGCGTGTTTTTCAGCTACACTTTCACCTGCTCAGAAGAATTACTGTCAGGGAGAAAGAGAGGCATTAGCCATTGTTTCGTCTGTGAAACATTTTTACTTATATCTGGCAGGTCAAAAATTTACAATATACACGGATTCAACGACTGCGAAATCATTGCTTGATTCGAATACACCAGTGCCAATGCAACACAATGCACGTTGGCAGAGATGGAAAATATTCATGGCATCTCTGAATTACGAAATAGTGTATTCTAAGAAGGTTCCAATAGCAGACGCTTTGTCAAGATTACCACTACCTGAAGAATTGCAATCGGATTTGGTTTTGACAGCGTATGCAGATCTAGAACAAAAGTTACAACCATTACGCATATCTGAGATCAAGGAGCATACAAAAAGCGATAGTTTGTTGTCTAAAATAACAATTTACGTTAAGAATGGTTGGCCAAGAGGAATTGACCCACAAATCAATGAGGAAGCAGTAGCTTTATGGAAGAAACGTCTGGAACTGTCAACAGAAGATGGATTGTTGATGTGGGGAAATAGAATTGTATTGCCAGAGACACTGCGATGTAAGTTTCTGACTCAAATTCATGGCCTTCACAGTGGCGTAGTGAGATTAAAACAGATTTGCAGAGATTTAGTTTGGTGGCCAAAAATGACTTCTGACATTGAAAGTTTTGTTGCAAAATGTGATGCTTGTCAGACGAATGCAAGAGCTCCAGCAAAACGACAATTTACATCATGGACACCGACATCACAACCTATGGAACGTGTACATGTCGATCATTTCTATTTCAAAGGTTATTTATTCCTGTTGTGTGTTGATGCTCACACGAAATTTTTGAATGTTTGGCAATGTTCTAATTTAACGGCTCAGGAAGCAATTAGACATTTAAAAAGCCAATTTTACATACTTGGTTCTCCAAAAGAGTTAGTCTCAGATAATGGACAACCCTTTGCAAGTGAACAATTTAAGATGTTCTGCCAACGGTTGGGCATTGAACTAAAGCATTCCTGCCCATATAAACCTTCGGGAAACGGGTTGGCTGAGAGAACAGTCAATACCGTGAAAAGGTATCTAAGTTTTTCTCTGGAAGGGGAGAAGATTGATATATATTATAAAATATATTATTGTATATGGTGAACTAGCAGTTATGGCCAATGTATATAGTCTGTGCATAGCAACGATTATACATCTTGTTTATCTGTCTTATGGATGATTTAAGTTTTAATCATGTAATCCACCTTGTTACAAGTTTTAATATATTAATTATGAAGTTCCAATCTTGAGATAATTATTTCTGTTTATGTCATTAACATTAGGACATAACAACATCTCTCACGATCTATTTTAATTGTCTGTATCCACAAGTTCAACTTATTAATAAATCCTTAAATCTTATCCATACTAGTCAGAATATTTTTGTTTGTGTGATAGAACTGAACTGAAATACTGTAATTGTTGTCTGACAATGTGTGGGTCCTTCGGCGAAGGAAAAGATGAATAAAGTTTAAGAAGCGCCGACAAACAGGCACAAAACAGCCAGCCGTACACAAAAGATGCAGTGTTACAAACAAAGAACTCGCTTGAATAGCTCTATTGTATGATTGGTGCGGGCCGCTAAAAGGCTTGCTAAAAGTCTTACGCGGCTTTCTTTTCGGTGAACACAAAGCTTGCTGCCTGTAACCCATCAAACCGGGCCAATATTACAGGCGAGAATACATATAAGATGAGCAAACTATAACAATATTGAGTAAATAAATTACATTTAATTTCTATGAAAATATAACAGTTATCAGCAAGAATAAACAAGCACATTCTTACTTCACATCGAGAATGAATTTCTTACAATATTACAATAGTAAGTAAAAGTTCGCGTCACACCTTTCACCTTGTGACGGCACACTAGTGTGCCGCGGCACACCGGTTGCGGAACACTGCATTAAAGGACTCTCATTTCAAATTGTCCTCCAGATGGCAGGACTATCGATTAAACGAATCATTATAATCACTTAAATACTAGTATCGAGAAATGACTTTAAATGAAAGTGGTAAGCCTAACTTCGCCATGTAAAACAAGATGAAAAAAAAGAAAACTCTTCATCGAATTAGACATTTAGTTTAGCTAGTATTTTACACTCAATATCACAATTTGTTCTATGAATTATTTTTTATTATAAACATGTTTAAGACATGAAAGGAAAAGGGCGACAATGAAAAAGAAGAACAATTTATACAAACCATATTTTCCACCACTTGTACTTCCATTTAGAGGCTTGGGACTTTTAGTGTTTTTATGACATGAAATATTATTTGAAAGTTTACAGACGAAAACCATGAAATTATCTTGTATTGAGATTGCAAGAGAATAATTTCGTGTTTTCTGCAATTTATTAGGTCATCCCTTTTAATTGTAACAATACAAATCTTCACTCTCTGTATAATTTATTCAAACATAAACAAAGGTAAGAATATAATATAGAGTACACGCCGAAAAATGTTTCCTATACAATTAGATAAATGCTTCTTTAATACCGATAATAAAAGAATTAAGAAACGTTCTGAAACATGTAATTGGTAGAAAGCACACTTCATTCACACCAACCTTGAACAGGGAAGAAGTTCATCTTTCCTACATATAATTTCACACCCTTTTGTCGGATACATTTTATAGTGTAATAATTCCGCTCGTAAAGAGGAAAATGATACTATCAACTCCACTCTCACCTTGACCGAACCCAAGACCATTTTCTCAAGGTAACTTCACATGAAATTACTGTTTTCAGAGCCACTTGGCATTAAAAAAAAGATAAAGATGATCCATCTAATTGCCGACTGGAAGATTTCTACTCTGAGGGAATCGCAAAACCGCATAACCTTTACGATACGTATTCATATCATGAGAAATTCTTAATTGTCTCCTCCCAAAAACTCACTTCGCATACTCTTTCACAATGCCGGTCGTAAAAAAAAACCCTTTCTTATGGCACAATTTCTTTTTACATCCCACTTTTACTTAGTTGCTTCACACAAATTTGCAACCTCTTTGTTTTTTAATGTTTTCCTCTGAGAACACGGTGTTCATTGTCGGTGAGAATGGGCTGCTTTGTTAGGGGTAAGGTCCGTAGCAATCAATATATAAGATATAGTGGATGTTACTGAAAGATGTAAAACGTTAGAATTTATTTAACTTACTTTGTAAGGGAGCCTTCAGACCAGTGGCGGCGATTAGGGGGGTCGAGGGTGGGGCTGCCCCCACCTATTGTCATTTTTGCCCCCGCACTATGCTAAACCTTATCTAACAAGGGAATGCAAAACTGTACTTTACCTCCCATTTTTGGCACCTTACCTTCCTAGTTTTGGAACCCACTGCTTCAGACCAATAGTGAACGCAGGATTTTTTTCTGAAGGGGGCTGGAATTGTAAAGATGAACAGTGGCGGCGATATTCTACTGTTTTAAGAACCGAGATAATTCTATTATTTATGAAGACGCCTGTTCCAAAATTATGATTTTCAGTACCACCATAATTTTTAGTTTTACAATTACCTTTTCCTGGACGGCTACTACATCTAATTTATACTTAACTATCTCATTAACTGTACACTGAAATGCCCCAGGCCGGTAAAGGCTCAGAACATTCCAGGTGCCTAATTTAATATCCTTATTCCTAATGTAGATCTTATCCTTAGTCCAGGGACCTCCCAAAGTAGTCCCCACCCGGAGATTTTACCTTGGGAACATCCATAAGCTTATGTTGCCGATTCTTGACATGTTTTTTACAGTGCAGAGTTGTCAGCTCTACGCCTAACCCCCAATATGAATGTTGACCATTTCACTCTGTTGGTTGACTAACTGCAGTGAACAAGCCACGGGCGATAGGGTCGTCACATCCCTACGCCTGAAGTTAAATGAAAAGTATTCCTTATATTTTCCCATTTTATAAGGAAAGGTACTTCTCCTTCCCAGATGTTTCATGAGTTTTAAATGCATTTGATAGCATAAAACAAAGTAAAAATATGAAATAAAGTATGAAAAAAACTACATTAACACTTAATCGCTTTTCCCCTTTCGCTTCGATAGTTTAAGCCACGAAACATTAGATTTTATCAAATTATGGAACTAGTTTCTTGTCATTTATGAAAAATCAAACTTCCCTTCTAATTGCGTAAATTAATATTATTTTTGTAAATATTTAGGTCATTTTGAACAATTTTAAGGTCATTCTACAAGTCATTTCTTGAAAATTTTTTAGATCAACTTCCGAGTTCTAGTCATGTTACTCGAAAGCCAAATCTGAGATATCCGATTCGGAATAACTCGGCTTGACTAGTTACAGCCCCTCGAGCAGTGGATCTCCACCTTCCTGAGCCAGCGGCCCGGTAAATTCATTTTTTTAAAAGTCGATGATCCTATCTCAGCAATTTTACTCGTAAATAGCTTCTAATTTGTTTAAACTTCACACGTTAATAAATACCAACCCTTGAAATTTACAATAAATGATGGCATAAGGATAGAGATTATGTGTAGGTTTCAATTAGTCGACAATGACTGAATGTAATGGAATATTTTGGTTTTCTCTGGCTGATTTTCATTGCATTTCGGACGCAGGAAAATTCCAGACCTCCCAGATGGAGCAGTGGTACGCGTCGTCGCATTTTAAACAAGGGGTCTCGGATTCGACACCCAGTGGAGGCACATTGGTTCGGACCCCACTTTAAACTGTGGGTCCAGTCCCGATTAGCCTTACTCTATACAAAGTGGACTTAAAACACCAAATCAATCAATGAATCAACCGAAAAATTCTAATTAAATCACAATATTTCCACTTTAATGTATTTGTTAGTGAAATGGTTGAACAAACTAAATTGACAGTAGTGTCCGTTTGTCAACCTCCAAATTTGGAGACTGGAAGTGACTCAACTCAAGTAGAACCGCTGTGTCATGTACCTAAAACGGGTATCGAACCCGGGACCCCTTGATTACAAGCCGACGACGTTACCACTACGCCATCGGGAGGCCCTTTGACGCTACACGTCTCTTCACCCTTCAGGAGAACCTCTCACGTCCCGGCAAAGTTGACGCCGCGGCCCGGCAGTTGACAAACACTGCCGTAGAAGACCAGTGGGTGGATGTCATAGAACACGGGTTTCCAACTGGCGGCTTGCGAAGCCAGTTTGCAAAATACATTAATTTTATGTATTTTCATTAAAATACGTTATATTTATGGATTTCCTTACACAACTGGCGTTTCCAACAGATATCACAGGTCCTCTGAACGAACTGAACTTGAATCTGCAGGGAAGAAACCAGCTGGTGTCAGATTTAATGGGAAACATAAATGGGTTCCGTAATAAACTGTAGATTTTCAACGTTACTTTGGAGAGGAATAACCTGGTCCATTTTCCAAGCTGTCGGCGACTAGCAGAAGATGAAGAAACACTAGACTTTTCTGAATTCAGTGCAAATATTAAAGAAATAATGGATGTGTTTGACTCCAGATTTAAAGGTTTTGAAGAACTTAAAAGCAGCATCCAGCTATTTAGCAATCCTCTTGGTGTTAACACCGAAGAACAAGAAGCTTCTCTCCAACTTGAATTGTATGATTTGCAAGTCGATGTGTTCCTTCAAACTATGCAAGAAAAGGGGCCAGAGTTTTTGAAATACCTTTCAAAGGAACGCTATCCAAACTTTCGTAGTTTTGGGCAAAAAAGACATCGATGTTCGGCAGCACATACACGTGTGAAAGTGTCTTTTCCTCAATTAAGTTCATCAAGAACCGCTACAGAAGTCGACTGGTAGATTGTTCACTGCTTCACCTTCTGAGACTTTCAAATACAGAAATTCAAGTGAACATTCCAACTTTAATAAAAGAAGCAGATCGGCATCAATTTTCACATTGAACACTTACTATGAAGGATTCTTATTTGTATGGTATGTTTTTCATTTCTTTCAATTCATCCATAAGTATTGGGTTTTTGTGAAATAAATTGTAATTATACAATTTTGATTTGTGATTCCATTGTTTATAATGCCTCATTTTAGAAATGTAGGTCATGCGAAAGTAAGTATTACATTTTCAGATCAGTACTTACAATTTTTGTAATTTTTAATCCCCCCACCCCCCAAATGAAGTTGGAAATCACTGTCATAGAATATTATCTTTATTTGAAATTGTGGGCGTGGCTGACGAAAACGTATTTTACTGCAGCCTCGTCTTTTTCTAGGAGATTCCGGAAGACAGATCACAAGGTCGATGGATCGACTTCCAGCGCTTTCGAAGGGCCGTAAGGATACGGATGCAGGTCGTAAACACAGACGATCAAAGCGTGCTTTACGCCTTTCGCACGCTGCATTGTCTCCTGCGTCGCTGGGAAAAAGGTTGCCTCAGTGCAGCTTTCACTTTCCGTGTCTTCGGCGTGGAGATCTCTTGAACCCTGTGTAGTTGCCTTGTAGGCTGATTAGCGCCTTCCAATCTACCTGACGACATATCTTCGTCATACACACACCAGATGTCGCAGTGCACGACACAAATCTTTTGTGAAGTGCAGAGAACGCCTGATTGAAAATTTTAAATCCCCCACGCACATGGGCGGGGACGTCGTTAAGGGTGGGGCCAGGGGAGGCTGGCACTACCAGTTATAACTCTGCCCCCCCCCCCCGCCCCGAACAAAATTTTGATCGATTAATATTATCTTAAAGGCCGCATCACACGGAACTGGATTTCCAGTAGGTATGCCCTAGTTGGCGCTGGACTGGCTACCAATTTGCTAGTTTTCGCCTCACACGAAATATATCAGCGTACTTGTCGATAGACTTTTGTTCCCATACAAGGGAAGTTGTAATGGCGGCCGGATGAGATGTAAACAATGTATCACTTCACATTTTTAAAAGCCGATAACTATTTAACCGAGAGGAATAACGTTTCGTATAAAACGTTATTAGGTAGAAAACAATGGCGCTGCTTAAATACATACTTTACAACGTTTACTGTACACGTATGGAAGAATATTTTAGTTGTTTCAAATGTAAACACCGTGCACTCAGCATAGATGGTGTAACTCAACGCGCCTTCATGCTGTATACGTTATACATTGCTGGAGTAACACTCGGAAACCACAGACAAAAGCGCTCCTTTGCATACTCACAGATTATCTTCACATGGCGAAACTTTGCCCTGATTGGCTGTTCCACAGAATCCGGTCGAGGAAAGCAAGTAGCAATTAGAACATGTCCTATTCCTCCCAACCAGTCAAGCAGTCAGCCAGGCGGCCATGATTGCTACCTAGAAAGTTAGTTCAGCCCCAACTAGGGCATTCCTACTAGAAATCCAGTTCCGTGTGATAGGGGCTTAAATTAATAATATATGTAATTTCCCGGTAAATTTGTAGCTTAGCTGGAAACAAATTCGTTATTCCGAAGAATGCAGGACTAGTGTGCGTATTAACGGGGGGATTTCCCCCACACAAAATATTTTATCCCCGGCATAAGAAAATTATTTCTATCCCTCAAAGAAAATGGAATTAAAAGCATATACGACTGCAATTTCAGCAAAGAAAATCATGGCTTCTGTGTTCTGGGACAGAAAAGGCATTCTTCTGATTGACTTCATGTCTCCCGGCATCACAATTAATGCTGCTGCATATTGCCACACCTTGCAATGCCTTCGGCGAGCCATTCAGAACGAACGCAAGGGAATGTTGAGAAGAGGTGTCCGCCTGCTTCATGACAACGCTCGGGCTCACACAGCGAATGTCAACAAGCCGCTTCTCAAAGCATTCAAGTGGGAAGTTTTTGACCATCCGCTATAAATCCCGGACCTTGCGCCCAGCGACTTTCACTTGTTTCTTCACCTTATGAAACCTCTTGCAGGTCAACACTTCCAGGACGATGAAGAGATCAAGAACGAAGTTGAAATATGGTTCCAGCAGCAGGCGGCAGAATTCTATGACTGTGGAATACATAAGCTAGTACCTAGACTTAACAAGTGTTTGGACAACGCCTTCAATTATGTTGAAAAATAGCTCATGTAACACTAAATAATCTGTAGTGGACGTGTTGTCAAATACATATATTTTTTTGAATGAATACTAGCCGTTGTAACCTTTCTTTCCGCCTCGTACTTATATCATTTGTTTACTAGGTAACAAACACAATTGAAAAATCATTCCTGTACATTGACAGTAAGGTCACCAACGTTTTCCCTGCCGAGAAGCATGCAGCCTTGTTGATGAAAGGACACCATTCTGTAACTAAACAACCTCGCCGAGCCAAGACACAACAGACTGTTTCCCACTTTAGTTTTAATGCGTAGTGCTAATATTTTACATCAAAGTGTTCACAAGAAACTTGGAGGTAGGTCAGAAGGACAATACGTCTGAACTTGACAAGAGAAATTTGACATATTTTAAATTTACAATGAAAACAAGAAATATTGACTTGTGCTGTAATAGTGAACACTCACAAGGTAAGGATATTTTTTTTACACCATCATGAGGTTCATCACTAATGTAGGAATTTAAAAAAAATGTTTCTGCAAGGAGATTCAGCAATTTTATCCCCTCTCTACACATCAGAGAAGAAGATAGAATTTAGATGATGTGATGATGTCCATATTGGGAACTAACTAACTCACTCACTCTCTAGCCTTCTTGAACCCGAAGGTTCATGGCTGCAGCAACACAGGCCTTCCATCTGTCCCTATCCTGTCTGTCCTTTTCCATCCCTACCAATTTCCTTTAGGTCCATCTCAACGTCTTCCATATTGGGAAACAAACACAAAAGGACAAAAAAGAAACAATTCAGTAGAAAGGTGAGATGTAATCTGTGACTGGATCGTAAATTCATTCGATAGGATGCAACCCACTAGCAGTGAACGAGGAGAACGTTTTTATTCTGTGTGTGTGTGAATCACGACCCATCCTTGGGAATGCATGATGTTCAACGAGTTGATTGCATCGCAATGCAGTTACATTTGACACGTTGAGGCGTAGAAAAAGTAAAGATGTTGGTTTATCCAATAGAAGGACGACCGGATTCTGGTCTACGTTTAGATCATGCAGAAGTTCTATGACGTCACACGCCGAGGAAGTTCCGATGGATTAATTAGGACACGGGTACAAAAAAGGTGATCTTATCTTCTCGCTATCTTCAGATGTGTAGTCAATGAAAAGAAGCTACGGCATCCACACCGAAAAGATTGATTGAAATTAAAATTGTCTGCGCGTCAGGACCTAGGCTATTTGCACCCGTTACCTTAAACGGAGACCATCCCCTCACTGTATCTAAAATCAACGTCTTTCTCTAAGGGAGAATTCACACCGAAGAGACACGCGACATGCGACACGAGACACGTGTCGCTTGGAAGCGAACCCTCAGTAATCAATGCAACCTTTCGAACAGAAGAGACACGGCAATATGCACGTGTCCCATGTCTTTCGGACTGTGCCGTTTTCTCAAAGTGCATCGTGTCGCTTCAGTTTGTTGTTCGCGCATGCGCAGTGAATGCTTCACTTCGACGAGCAATATTTAGACTTTAGAAGAGAGCCCAACCGGAGGCCTTACAACGTGTTTGAAGCTCAAATTTGTTGATATAATAAAGTATCGATATGTTCAATGTTTTAACAATGTTTTTAAGATTTAAACACAACGTTCTTTTCGCTTTATCAAGTTTTTGATGCAGTTATGGCCTGTAATTTGCCTTCAACATTGTGTAAAGAGGCCGTTTTTTGCCATTTACGACGTGACTGTTTTTTATTTGAAAAAGCCAGCATATGGAGGCACTTTAGTCCAAAACAGATCAGTCAACAAAACAACATCGTAAAGTAAGCTAGTGCAATGTTTCTCAACCGCCGAACCGCGACCCGATACCGTGCCCTAGTATCATCTATACTGAGCTGCGAAAGGTTCTGTTGAAAGTGGTTGACAACTATCATAATCCCAATATCACATTTGAGTTGTGAATTGTCGTTTTTTGTCCATTTTGTGCACAAATATACATATCAGGACTCGACCTACAGTTTAAAGTGGGACCCGTCCCACAATGTGCCTCCACCGGTTATCGAACCCGGCATCACATAATTACAAGGAGTCGACATTACCACTTCTTCATTCAAATTTTTATATTTGTCAACAATTCTACACACGTAATCAAACTATTATTACTCTTTATGATTATGCTGTTGTATTTATCAATATTTAATTTCATAGGTATATGTTAATTCGTGAATAGAATCTTTAATACAGTAAAGGTATTTAAGAGGAAAATTCTTGGGCTAAGGGCATTGACTTAAAAAAATACCGGGAGATGGTTTCACGAAGATTATGAACCATTTTCTTAGTGTTTAGGTATTCGCTTTATCCAGGCTGGAAAGTCTAGTGTATGCAGTTTGAGGTCAGTGCATATTATATCGCAGTTTTCTTGTGCATAACATGTCTCTCCCGAGTTTCAATAACTTGCACAAATTCTACAATGCGATTTAGATGTAACAATGTCTCTTGTTACGTTTCTTTCGGGTGACTCATAAACTGATTATTGCAATTATATCGGCATCATCATGGGAACAGAGCAAAGAAATAAATGTCGCTTGCTGCGTGTCGCGTGCATCTTGTCACTTCTTTCGGTGTGAAACTCTCGTGTCGCGTGTCTCTTCGGTGTGATTTTTCCCTACGACTAAAGTCACCTTACTCATGTTAAATGCTGAGGCAGTAAAGGGAAATCAGCACCCATAAGGACAAAGCACAGGACAACAGAGCCCTACACACGATTATACGGACGCCAGAGCCTCATTGGCCTGCAGTTACCGTGGTGAAGTACAGAGAAGTGAGGTTGATTTTTGTGTGCCTTCTTTAAAAGTCACCCCTTAGACACCCACACTGGAAGACTGTAAATGCCAGTGGAGGTACATAGTGGTTCGGATTCCACTTCAAACTGTAGGTCCAGTCCCGATTAGCCTATATGTGCATAAAATGGACTTAAAACAAGAACTCAACTCAACTGTATATGCAGAGTTTTTTGTCCTTTTCTGAAAAGGTCGCTGTACCCTTCCTAAGTCGGTTTGCTACAGTGACATAATACATGATAAATGATACATGATTCTAAATTGTAAGTCTATTACCATCCCCTTGTGGAATTTTTGACATACATCAGTGGTGGCGCGTTCAAGTCGTGACCCACAGCACATTTAGACTGCGCGTTTCAACTGCCACACCGACTTGGCTGCGCATCCCTATACAGTGGCACCAGATCCACACTTTCGGATGTATTCAGTATAGAGGTGGTCCGTTCAAATCGACGCCCAAAGGCTGTTTTATTAGGTTATCAATATGACTTGGCATTAGTGATTTGAAGGATAGAAGTTGAAACTGGATCTAGATACAGGATAATCCTTCTTGTACTCGACGAAAAGGTGAAGTGTATCTGCGGTGAACTATTATTGAAGGGATGGATCCGCGGTCGAAGAGATACACGAGAAGCCCAGTACAGAAGGAAATCGCCAGAAGGAAGTCCAAATCCAGAAGGAAGTCCCAGTCCAGATCCAGAGGGAAGTCCAGTAGGAAGTCCCAGTCCAGAAGGATGTCCAGATCCAGAGGGAAGTCCAGAAGGAAGTCCAATTCTAGGGAGAGCGGGATACACAATAAAATATTTCGTAATTGCCATTTTGAATGCTCTTTATCGAAGGTTGGGTCCCACCCGAAATAATCTTGGTTACGCCCCTGAACCTAACGATGGATAATTTGCCTCTTCATGTGTCTGCTTCCCTCCCTTCGTGGCGTTCACGTCGAAGAGAAATCCATGCACTTCAATCTTTGCGACAATGCCTGGTGTTCCTCCAACAGTGCCACTTCACGACCTTCTTCACATTTCCTTCAGAAAGTATGCGGTCCTGAGGCACCAATTGTTTTCCGAGTCTCACATTGCAGAAGCAATGGATGCGCAAATTGCAATTAGAATTTTAGGCCAACTTTTACCACTATGGAAAACGGTTGTTGTAAATCATGTAGTAAGCATAACTTTTCTTTATCTGTTTCTCATGATTATTTCTAAACTTGCATGTGAATGTTCTCATCTCTAAAGCAAATAAAGAGCTAACCTTGGCCTCATTATGATTTCTGAAATGCTCTAAATGGTTAATTTTAATCTTATTTACATGACAATCAATTGTTTTCTAAGAAGATTGGCTTTCGTTTGTATTTAGGTACAAGTGAAAGTGTCATTGTGTTAATAAATCAGTTGCTCTTACTTCGTTAATCCATAAAAAGATGAAGCAACGACTTCATACAAGATTTATGATTAGCTCACTCAATTAGACTTACATTGTTCCTAATGTTTTTTCTGTGTTCACGCGAAACGCAACTAATTTGTATTCAGTATATTCAGCGTGCAAGAGCGTGCAACCATAGGCGTGCGCAGACCCTCTGATTAAGGGGGGCAAAAGCATTGATGAAAGTTCAGTCGGAGAATAAGATTTGTCTACACTACATTTCTAAGTGAAAGTATTAGGACGGGCAACTGTCGCCCTTGTCCCCCCGTGCGCACGCCTATGCGTGCAACGATACATACAAGTATCCATATTGGTTGAACGTGGCAACACTGATAACGGTCTCCGGACACCACTCTATGCCGTGTTGCCACATTTAATGAACATCTTTACTCAGTTGAATAAAAATCTGCATAAAATCGGTTACGCAATATCAATTGACAATGATAATAAGTTTTAAAAACATCTGCCAATAGCTTCAAAACAAGGCCAACAAAGTATTTGTAACAGGTGGCGCAAAAGTCACCATCCTATTTGAACAGACCTTTATTTTGACATCTTGTTGTTTATATCAGTAGTGTTTTGTTAGTTAAATAGAAGATACTCCCGAAATTTATTGTGTGCGAAAATGAAAAAGTATACCCCACAAGAACGTGTAAAAATTGTGACAATATTTTTAAGGAATAATCTATCTGTAATCTTGACGCAACGAGAATTTAGACGACATTTTCCCAATCGGCCAGCGCCTACACCGCAAACCATTCGACGTGTTGCTTCCTTTGGGGATATTTGAGGCCATTGGTTTATGTGAATAAGCCACAGACGTTACAGCAACTAAAGGACAATATTCAGCATGAAATTGAAAACATTTCCCCGCAGATTTCCAATTCCATGGAAAACGCAATAAAAAAATCCCAAATTTGCATTAATTCGAATGGTGGTCATTTATTGGATGTTATCTTTAAAAATTGAGGACATAAAACTTACAAGTATCAATAAAAGTTTAACACAAAAACCTACTTTGCTTAATTTAAAACCCAAGCTATAGGCTAAGAAAATCAGGTGATGACTTTTGCGCCACCTTGTGGGACTACCCATTACGAAGAATAGGTTGTTTCGCAAAATTCACAAGAACCTTTTTCTGACTGAAATAGAAAAAACAAATCTGAAAGTTAAGAATTGTACTCAATACTTTTCTAAATTCGAAGAAAAAATCGAAGGCATACTCGAAAAAAAATTAGTTACCATAGATTAACGCAGACTTGAAAAGAAATAATTTTGATGTAACTCGTTTTTGTGTAGCTGGAGTATCCATAATTTTTAATCCGATAGTAGTTCTCATTTTCAAAAGTTAAATGTTTGTTTTTCTTTTTACATCCTTCAATCTTTATTGATTGATTGAATTGGCGTATTGCGCCCACTTTATGCACAGATAGGCTAATCGGGACTGGACCTATAGTTTTGAACTGGGATCCGAACCACTATGTGCCTCCACCAGGAATCGAACCCGGGACCCCTTGATTACAAGACGACGACTCTACCACTGCGCCATCGGAGAGGCCTCAATCTTTATTAAACGAACCTATATTCTATCCCCGGAATCGGCGAAGCTGCTGGGAATGCTGGTAACTGCAGTCGCTTCTTCCCCCTCCACGCAATCCCTTCCCCTCTCGCACGTGTTCATTGGTGGAGCCTTATCGCGTCACTACTTGCGCAGAGCCTTGTTTTCGTTCGCTTACTCCAGATTTAGTTGGGACAGAGTATATATCTACAAACTTCATCTCATTGCTTCATGATATTTAATATCGGTGAAGTGATTTATGAACTAGAAATAATCATTTAATATAAAATTCCGTGAAGTGACTGATTGATTTAAATTATTTTACGTCATTTTCTGCAACTTTTTTGCTAAGCGCGACGATGAGGATGAACGTGAAACAGATGAAAGTGCAACCACGATCACAAACGGACAGCACACAACACGAGCCCCATTGGCCGTGAGTCAAGACGCCAGAGACTCGTTAGTCTGCCAGATGCAATTCAGGGTGTACTACATGGAAGCGAGGTTTGGCTGTGTTCACAAAAGGCCACCCCTTATATCCCATTTTGTCAAGTGATTTGCTAGTATGAAACGTAGCCAAGTGGCATTTTCCGTCTGATTTCACTATTGCACTTCTAATTTAAGAGCAACTGCATTCCCTGTGCACTCACCAACGTCCCATTTCGCTACGGCCTTCAGAATCCTTCAAATGGCAAGAATCCGTAGACGATTGTGTAAGCTGCAGACTTAAGTCTCGTGTCGAATGCTTAATAATTACTCTTTGCTACTTGCAGGCGATTGATTCTCTCCGCCAGCCGGCGCTGGGATCGTCAAATAAGGCAACACATGTTAACCTTTCCACCTCAGGAGAGTACTTTTTCCAATTTTCCTCCCACTAGCTCTTCTCACCTACCTGGATGATCAAATGTTTGGAGGTGCATGACACGTTTTCCTTTGTACTTTTCTTATGACGTAACGCTGTTAGTTAAAATGTCGTGATGAAAAAATGAGAATCTAGCCCCAAATTGCCCCAAAAGGGTGACTAATAGTTTCAACTCATCGTCAAAGTTCATTTGAAGAAACTACATACTCGAAGTACGTACACAAGTATATGGATTGATAAATACGTATTATCAGACAAATTGCTTATGACTATTTTCATCCATCTTCCTACGTGCTTTTAAAGAATGAAAGTACGGATGCTAGTACAGTGGGATCCATGAGTATTACACTGAAAATTGTCCATGACTATATTAATTTTTTTCTCTTACATCCGATGTGTTTTTAAGCGATAGATTTTTTTGTATGCTGGTGCAGAAGTTGTCAACAGCTTGTTTTGAGTTTTCTTTTAATTCTTGAAGCTTTTATTGGGTCAAGTAAACTTCTAGAACATGGTGATGGACAATTTGCACTGTAATACTCATGGATCCCAGTGTACAGAGATTGTGAACTGATTCGATAGTGTTTTGTTTCAATTTTTGAACATCGAATTGGCGTGAAACAACACGAATGAAAATGTCCATGGGCAATTTGCTTAGTAATATTCATGCATCCAACCCTACGGATCTCAGATGGTGTAGTGGTAACGTTGTCGCCTTGTAATCAAGGGGTCCCACGTACAGTGGGATCAGTGGCGTATGCTGGGTTTAAAAAATGGGCTATCTCTTTTTATCATAATGTTCAAATGGGAGGCTCCTTTTCGTTCAATTTCTTGGATTTTAAGGTGATGTGACATTGCGATTAAAATACATACATTACAATTTACTAAGAATTATAAAAATATCACTGTGTCATTAATATAAAAGCAATAAGGAAAACATTTCAAATATTTCATGATTATTTATAAAATATAGAGACCCATATTGTGAAATATTTATGTAGGCCTACGTCGTGCGAGAATAAAATATACGCCTATAATAAATTTCTTATCTTGAATATTTAATTTGGACAGGAACTCCATTCTTTTCTTGGCAACCTCTGTGGTAAAATGGTTATTAGCACAGCGCACTATGACGCCAGAGGTCCCGGGGTCAAATCCAGGCATGGACATGGGTATTCTTTGTGAATGACCCTTCATGAATTTCATCGTATCGTCACTCATTCTCATCGTCGCGATTAGCTAAAGTGGCAGAAGAGCAACGCAAAATAACAAATTAAATCCATTCTTCTCTTCTTTGCGATGTCAGAGGCATGCATATTTGAAGTGTATCCTCATGCAAAATCAGAGTAAATTGTTTCGTCAATAGTTCGTTAATTATGTCATTCATTTTCGTTCACTGCACGACGCAGCACAGATCATTCAAAACATATATACGTAATTCACTCACTCAATACACTTCAGAAAATCCACACAGTAAGAAACCTAATTTTCTTAAACTTCCTTCAACGCGATTTCCACTCGCAAAATGCCCTTTGTCATCTTCGGCCAGTCAGTCTACCCCAGCCAGTCATAAACAAAGCAGCAGAGGGGTTGAAAACATCGTAAAGCATATTGGTTGAAGGTCAGCGGCCTGTGAGTTCTGCATATGTTCGATGGGACAGTGTTGTTTTGGCCTAGAGGACAAATTCCCTATCACATGCCAGCCACTCTTTTTCCCGTCCCTGTAATAGTAGTTTAGTTTCAAAATTTCCCTTACCTGGGAAAATCCCATGCTGGTTAGCGCATTGGCATCGCTGTAAGGTTTTACCGCCGTTGTAAAGCGAAGAGTTCCCTGTCCAAGAAGCCACTACAAATACGTCACCGACCGCCACCAGGCGCTCGTCGGGGAAGAATTTAACCGCTGATGTCTGGTGGTAGTTTTAAAGGAAAGGAGTCCATCCCCATGTATAGAGCGAGCACAAGGAAAACAAACCTTGGACAAAAAATTCCGGAGCAGCCTTTTCTTCCGTTCAAAGAAGCATAAGGAAGCATGGTCCACAGGAGTCGCGGGTTTTATACTATCATTTATTCCCGCGGTCGTTGTTTGAGAGTGAAGCATCAGTCACATTTGATAGTCGATTAATTTCTGTATTTAATCTGGGCTTCGGCGACAGCCTGGGTAGCCTAGAATATACGCTCCTGAGTGGGATCCATGAATATTACCGTGCAAATTGTCCATCACCATGTTCGTGCACCTTATTTGATCCAATAAGAGCTTCAAGAATTAAAAGCAAACTCAAAACAAGCTGTTGACAACTTCTACACCAGCATACATAAAAATCCATTGCTTAAAAACATATAGGAGGTAAGAGAAAAAATAATGAAAATAGTCGTGGACAATTTGCAGGGTAATACTCATGGATCCAACCGTACAACAAAACGTAAAAATTTATTCTTAAAAATACGCAGGTTGCAAGCAAAACATGAAAGAAAATAGTCATGGTCAATTTGCCGAGCAATATCATCCTAGCTAAAAATCCTGAGATCGAATTTTGTTATTAATTCATTCTTACTATGCAATAAAGTATTTGCGATAGCATTTCTCACGTATTCGCTCAGCGTGTATCCGCTCTTCATTGCCTTATCCGATACTTTCATCTAATGAGAACAAGTATTGAATTATCACTTTTTACACCACAATCCCCCGAACTCGAATTCAGCAGGAAAGATTCGCACGAAAATTGTTTTAGTGCCTCATGTAAACGTTTTGCTGTTTCTTATACGTCATAAGGATCTTAGCCAGTTGTAATACCATACGATCATTGATTACTGAATGGCAATCACAGATAGTTCGGAGGTGGGTTGAACCAGAAACCAGGTCTTACTTTATTAGCGCCAAAAACGTATTTCTGATTACATAAGCGTGGCAATTTGTTGTTTGCTTGAGTTTATTTTTAAGAGCACCTCAAGCGCAGAAAGTGTAATTGGGACTATACCAGCAGTATAAAATGGGATACAAACCGCTATGTGCCTCCACCGGGTGTGTGACTGTTGGTTTTAAAAAGAGCTTGATTCCTTATTGACAAGAATTAATTGAAGTTACTGCTACATAACATAATAAATATATTCCAAATCAAGTAACAATTTAAGCTAAGATATTACTGTTATTTTGATGACATTATTTAGATATTAAATAAACACACACCTACGAGTACAGTGGGATCCATGCGTATTACCGTGCAAATTGTCCACGACAATTTTCATTCATTTTTCTCTTACGTCCGATGTGTTTTTAAGCGATGGATTTTTATGTATGCTGGTGCAGAAGTTGTCAACAGCTCGTTTTGAGTTTTCTTTTAATTCTTGAAGCTCTTATTGGGTCAAATAAAGTGCACGAACATGGCGATGGACAATTTGCACGGTAATATTCATGGATCCCACTGTTCAATATATTTGTTCTTCAACAGTAGTATATTGCAGGACCCTGTGGCCGAGTTGTTAGCACATCGCGTTGCGACGCCAAGGGTCCCGGGTTCGAGTCCCGGATAAGGCATAGGTATTTGTGTGTGTGAGATGATGATGAGAAACTGACAAACTGTAACAATTGAAAAGTGTAAAAGTGAGAAAAAGTGTGAATGGTGGCGGATACCTCCGTGTAGGGGGTATTTCCTTTTACATATATATTAAAAACAGTGGTTAGCACATCGCACTGCGACGCCGAGGGTCCCGGGTTCGAATCCCGCTCGGGGTTGGTTGTTTGTGAATGTCCATTCATCGTTTCATCACTCATCCCCATCCGCGCAAATTAGCCAAGAGGCACAAAACGCGAAGTAAAATAAACTAAATCAAACTAGACTTAATGTATCTATATATTAAAAATATTGCTATTACTTTTCGTAAAACCGTACATATAAAACATGGCCATGTTTTTTATTGGAGGAAGCTGGAATGTAGGACGACGACGGTATAAAGATGAGGGGGGAGCAGGGTGGAAAGTAGTTGGGGCACCATAATTCACCTTGTCAGGGAGAAAATTTTATTTTGAGTTGCCCCTAACAGAAAGAGTCTAAAGTGTCACCATGCAAAAAAAAATATATATATATATAGTGTTGAGACAGAGGGGAGGAGAGAATGTTTACTGGGGTAGTCACATTTAATGTGATGCTAAATACCACACAAAAAATGCTAATTCTTGGCGAAAAGAGTATTTAGTTACGTAGTTACGTTGCTTGCTGGGGGCAGTAGGAAGGTTGGCCGATGGACGTCCTCCGCCACCCTCTGCTCCCCCTCTGGCGCCTCACTTAACAGGACTAGGTATGAAAACTCGATAATAAACTTAAAGAAGAATAGAAATAAACTAGATCTGAGCCGATACCGATACCGATACCCACCGATACTGATACCAATATTTCAAATTTGAAATAATTGAAAGTTGTTCAAAATATTGGTTAATATTTGTGTGTAAGAGTTCCACTCAAATTATTTTCACTCTCGCTTAAAATATTCAAGAATTACGTCAGATCGTAACAATATGTAGAATTCTTTTCCGGAGAGGGGCATCGTAACAATCTGTAGAATTCTTTTCCGGAGAGGGGCATCGTAACAATCTGTAGAATTCTTTTCCGGAGAGGGGCATCGTAACAATCTGTAGAATTCTTTTCCGGAGAGGGGCATCGTAACAATCTGTAGAATTCTTTTCCGGAGAGGGGCATCGTAACAATCTGTAGAATTCTTTTCCGGAGAGGGGCATCGTAACAATCTGTAGAATTCTTTTCCGGAGAGGGACATCGTAACAATCTGTAGAATTCTTTTCCGGAGAGGGGCATCGTAACAATCTGTAGAATTCTTTTCCGGAGAGGGGCATCGTAACAATCTGTAGAATTCTTTTCCGGAGAGGGACATCGTAACAATCTGTAGAATTCTTTTCCGGAGAGGGGCATCGTAACAATCTGTAGAATTCTTTTCCGGAGAGGGACATCGTAACAGTCTGTAGAATTCTTTTCCGGAGAGGGGCATCGTAACAATCTGTAGAACAGTGGCGTAGCGTGATTCTATGAAAGGTGTAAGGCTTCCTTAGATAAACCTGATTTAAATATTGGATAAAGAAAACCCAAAGATATTTTAACTAAATAGGATCTATTTGAATGTAAGTCCTGCATGGGCATACTCAATTTCAAACTCAAAATACACACACTCTATGTTAACAATAATAGCATATGTATGTATTACTTAATGAAAATTCTCATTTCTATTGTATCTCGATCTGACGATCCTTTGGTCTGAACACCTCCATCACGTCGTCGTAGAATCGGGAGTTTCTGATCAATTTCTTTAGCAACTCATTTTCAATGGATATCAATCACATCAGTCCCAAGTCAGATTTCCTTGCCTGAGTCTGTGTGCTGCGTTGAAATTTAAGAATCCTCTTCAGTGCAGAAAACGACTTTTCCACCGACAAGCTTGAGGCAGGAACAGTGAGGAACAATTCTGTTAGTTTGTACACTTGTTCAACAGCTTCATTCAAATGGGTAGTATGCAAGTACTCATGAAGTTCAAACACACTCTTTACTCGATATTCGGCTTCAGAATAAATTACTTGTACAGCTTAACTTTCAACTGGTAGCAATTGACAAATTTCGCATACAGCTTAGTTAAGGACACAAACTCTTCTTCTGGAAAGGCCATATTTTTATTCTTATTATTCTTTTTCTTTCACTAAAAAAAAACATTTGTGGGAAATGCGTAGGATACAATTTGCAAATGCAAATGCATTCGAGAATATTACTCATTATCATGGTTACGATATTTGCGCACATTTTGAAAAGCATATCAAGCAACTTAGTCAAAGGAAAAGGTAAAACAAATCTGTAAATCATAACGCTAAGTATTACGCATATGCTTTTAACATTACGGGCAACTGGGATGCACGCGCCTAACTTTGCGGACGCTGCCGGATCTAGGATTGCTAGACATTCCTCTTTTATCTTTAACTTCGCTGCTTCTAATGAACGTAATATCCAACATTAAACCATCTCTTTGTGAACTTAATAGTTAGTTTACACATTTAAAATGACACCCGTTTTGTTAGCTACACCTCTCGTCAAGCATTGTTGAAACAACACGGGAGTCGATTTTCTTGGTTGTCTCCCGACCGTGGCAAACAGATGCAGCGGGGACAGAAATCTCGCCAATTAGCACCCACTCGTAATGCGCCTTACAGTGCGTGAGAATCGGGGCGCCCTGTCGTTGGTTGAGAAGATACTACGTAAGCAAACACACCCGCCATGGGCGAGTCCAAATCATTTCTTCCATTCACCCGCACGTAAGTCCTCTCAAGAAGCCTTACAGAGAAACAACTCGAATCAAAACAAGTCCTCAATTGTTTCGTTAAAAGTTCTACTTGAAGTCTGATATTGCTATGTGTGTTCAAGCGATAAATACGGGAATGAAATATGTTTTCTTCAATAATTTCAACTTGTAAGGTGGACTTACAAGCCTTACGTGGGCACTACGCCGCTGCTGTAGAATCCTTTAAAGGTAATGTACAACGAACTCTAAAATCCCAGACATTTTAGCCATCACTTTTCTAGACAGGAAATTGCTAGAACCATCTAAGGAATGTCTTGTCAGACATTGCGGAGCTTCCTTGATCATCATCGTTGTAAACAGTCGCAATCAAGGAAGGGATTATAGGTCAGACCAGGCCCGGATTTCCCAATAGGCCTCATAGGCCCGGACCTAGAGCGGCACTTTGGTAGGGGCGGCACGATTGTTTGTTTTAAATTTATAAGGAATACCTAATTCTCGGATTGACTCTTTTTTTTTCTCCGGACACACGAATGGAATGACTTAATGTAGTTGTATTGTAAAAATAAGTTAACGAAGAATATTTCTTAATAGAGATAGGCTAGTTTACTAATTTGTTGTTTTAATTACCGACGATGTTGTTTCGAATGTACAGTGCTGAGCCGGGTCGGCGATTGCGGCAAGAACATGGAGCCTGCCGCTTGCTTTTGAAAGACAACGCCGGCTTGGCTGCGTTCCAGGAACGCCGTTCCTTGTTACTGCCGGCATTGGCCGCATATCAAAAGCAAATGATTCGCGTTGAATTCTTGAGAATTAAACTATCGGCGCAAGCATTATTAAAGAGGTTTCGCATTGTACTATTCTACTGTTAGTTGCTCGAGAATATCATTCAAGAAGTAGGTGGTGTGTCGCGTCTCGCGTGTCAGTGTCGGACGTGCGTTTGTTGGGGTAAGTTTAAAACGTCATTACGCTCATTATGAGTGATCAAGGAGTAAGACTCAGTGGGTCACAATACAAAAAGAGAAAAGCGGAGAAAGATGAAAAGCAGGAAGCATTTCTGAAGAAGGTTCCGAAAATCAGTTCTTTTTTTATATACAGAAATGTAATCAGGAAAAAAGTGAGCAAAGTGCCGTTGATGAGCCCAGTGTGTGTTCTGTCCTATCACTTAAATGAAGTAAAATTAAGTCTTCTCTGAAAAACAAAGTAAATGTTAAAATGTAATTTATATAATTTATGTCATATTGCTTTGTTACATTTTTTGTATGTAACTATCATTTAATTAATACTGCATGTCGTTAATAGTAAAAATAGTAATACAGAAAATAATGATTTTTTTATTCTTGATAAACGGTATGGGGGGCCGCAGAGCTTGTTTGGCCTAGGAGCGGTCCTGGGCCTGACTGTGGATTTGTTGAGCAAAATCAATCTGACCAGTTTCTAACTAGAAGTCAGAGGGGTAGAAGTACGAGCTAAGAGTCTAGGAGAGGGGAGTGAAGTCTGGACATCTAGACTTGCACTACAAACGGACACTTCGTTTAACCAGTCCGTGGTTCGACACCTCGAGGGAGCACCTCCACACGGTGAGAGACAGGTATTTCGATACACCACGCTGATCCAGTCTGTAGGGGTTCAAACTCAAGCCATTGATATGTGTGTAGTTAATGCCTCTCGCACCTTACCATCAAGCCTACCATGGGTAGCGAGTTGCTCAATATAGAGGATGGATAAAATCAGTGAGCTTCATCACCCATTGGAACACCTAAAGATCCCTAGTTTGATCCCCCCTTCCTAGGAGAACGTTACGAGGTTATTAAATTAAATGTTATGGCATTACAAAATTCAGATTTTTCACCCAAAACGAATACAAAATGAAAATAAACTTAAAATTTTGACTAATTTCCATGATAATTAGATTCCGCGAAAGTGTCGCATTTTTGTGTAGTCTGTCAAAGACCGAAAATGCTGGAAAACTGCATCGGCCCTAAACAATAGTATACTGTGAGCTTCGAAGACGATGCCTTAACATTATCTCAAACACTGAATGTTTAAGGTGATTGCAGAAATTATTACCATGATTTGCGGTGGTCAAGTGTTTCTCGTTAGGTCACGTGACGTTCTTGATGACGGAGGCTGTTTCCTCGTTGCAGGCGGACGGAAAGTACAATGACCAGCCGAGAATCGCTCGCTTCAGAGTTATGCTCATCTTGTGCAAATTTAGGAGTGATTTGATGCAGTTTTGAGCAATGTTACGCAAGAGTGTACATAACGGGAGATTCTTTCCCTTGCAATTACAAAGCAAGGCGTATATTTTAATGGATAGAAAGTTCAAAATAACAGGGGAAGCTAAAAAGTCAAAGGTCGCCAGTATTGTGTTGCCAAGTTTTCTCCCCTGCTTTAAAGTCCAGTAATAACGGAAATCAACTGTTTGAAACTCGTGACATTTTCATGCAAGCTGGTGCAACAGAGGAAAGGTTCTGACTGAAGTGTTCCTTATGTGGCACCATAGGAGTGCAGGATGGTGCTGGGGCATCTTCGTTTTAAGCTTTGCACTCCCAATCTTCTTGATAATAATCAGTGTATGTACCACAGATAAAAGTATGCGTTTATCTGAGTAAGTACCGAATTTGAATTTATGCTTTAAGGAAAGTACCATCCATCGGTGGTAGAGAAGAATTTCATCCCTTTGATAATTTTCACAAGCCGTAGCATGTACGTACAGTCGTGGGAAGAAATACTTCCCCCATAAGACAACTGGTATCACAGCTCTATGGGATAGTACTTTTTCCATTACTATACTCCTGTCACAATCAGCTGAGCTCGAGAGACATAAGGAGAATAACATGCAAAATCAGGGACTGCTCAATATATAATTTCCACCCGGGCGAGGTGGATTTTTGGCGCTCCACACTACCCCCCCCAAAAAAAAAAACTTTCTATCTGGTGCCTTTACTTTCCACTTTCATCCAATAAAACATGGCCACGTTATATATTTAAGGATTTAATGACGAAAAATTATAACCTTTTAATTGTTGCTGTTAAAGAACACGTTTATTGTAGGTATGTGTTTATTTAATGCGTACATAATGACATAAAAATTACAGCAATACCTTAAATTCTTTTTTATGTTATGAAGCAGTAACTTCAATTAATTCTTTTCCATACAAATCCAAATATTTATAGAACAACGCTTATGTATTCAGAAATAAGGTTTTGGCGCTATCAAAGGGAACACCCCAAACCGGCGTTTGAAATAGATAAAATCATAAACAAACACAAGACTATACGTTAAAAAACAGGATGTAGTTCACACGAACTTCACCAGGTGTCTCTCCTTATACAGAAGGTATTTTCATGTCCATGGTAACAAAGTCAGAACCCACCTCACCTTAAGAAAAACCATGACGCCACGAGCGGTGGTGCTCCACGTGATACTCCTGTCTTGCAGCAATGGCCCTGCAGCGGAGTTTCCATTGGAGGAGACTGCGTTGAAGAACACATTGGTCCAAACGCTTATATTCCTCCTGACAAGCTTTCCAAAGACCCTCAATTGTGCGGGGCCGTCTGCTTCCTAAGGCTCGTTTCAACAACGGAAACCCACAAAAATCCATGGAAGAGGCATCGGGGGATTTCACAGGGATGTCTGTAAAGGGGATTGCATGAATGCCCGTTTCACGTGCCATCCGATCCATGTATGCCTGCGTGGACTTTGGCGTATGACTGGAAGCCTTACCCAGGTGGATGACAACACGAGATGTGCCGCTGCCATAGAGAGAAGGAATATCATGTCTGTAAACTGGCTCCAAAATATTCGTCTGGTAATAAGCTGCATTTATTTTAGCCTTTTTCCCCACTCTGCGCAGTGAAAGTTTGCCATTATGGCAGTAACCACCAACAACCATGAACCCGCGTGGAAAATTTCAGCACATTCACGTACCCACTCAGATCGACCTCTTGCATCACAGGAAAGATAGTAGATGGCCCTTTTTTTTTTACAACAACCCGGCAGATACACCCATGCTTCATGCAGGGACACCACATACTTCCAGCGGTCCCCTGCCAGATGGTGTTTGTAGAGCTTCCGACTGTTGGTCTTCCTCTCCTGGACATGTGAGGCACACAACTTATGAACTTGAGCCTTGTGCGTCCGCACAAGTTGTAAATCTTGGGCTATGATGCGATTTGCAGTTGCAGGGAAACATTGCACTGCCTGTGCAATCACTCTTTGCGTTGCAGAGTTTTCACATCGCACCAAGGATCTCACTTTCCGCACAACATCGGAGGAACGCTTGGGCTTCCGATATCTCCGAGGCCGTTCCAGCAACAAGCTTTATGGCGATTGAACACTGCATTGATGGATGCCCTTCTTTGACACATGGAATGCTTTCATGTGGCACTGTTTAATTATCTGGCTATATCTATAACCAACGTCGGAAAGGGCACAGATGTACCCCTCTCAAAAGACTGGAATTTTTGGTGCCATATAAACACTCACTCACACAGCAACCATCGTTTTTGCAAGTCAACACACAGTACTTTCATCCTACTGGCTCTGGCTGCTCTGTGCTATGCCTACGTGCTGCTCCCTGGTGATCGAAATCGTTACCATCAACGTGAAACAACCTTCTGTACAAAGCTGCTCTCGATTATTTTTCCGGAAAGAAAGTGGACGAATTGGTCGCAGAAAAAATTATCATAGCAGGAAGCTTTCAACATGCATAAATATATACATCGCGATTTTCCAGATAAAATCGTCATTACTTCAGGTAATCAAGTTATTTGCAGATAAAAATCTCGGCTGCTGGAAAGCTATCAAGCAGAAAAAAGAAATTACATCGAACTCGCTACTGAACAAAAAATCAAGGCACTTGCCCGTTTTGTATGCTCTAGAGGGGAAGCAGGGAGGACGCAGCCCTTTACGAGTAATTCAGAAATATATTTTGAAAACAGCTCTGCCATTAGTTAATTCTAAAATATCCAGCCTTAAATCTCCCTTTCCAGAAACACTATTTGAGATGCAATATTAATAACATAAGCGACGTTTTCTGTTATTGAAACTGGTGTCCCATCATACCCCAGAAAAAAATTCTCGCCAATCGTGTAAAAAGATAGCTATAAGAACCCTCGGTCAAATCAAGCAACAAACAAACCAATTAAATTCATTGTTCCCTTTGTAGATAAGGTTTACCATTGTGACAAAATGTTGGGGTGGGGGTGACTGCCCACATAATCGTGGCCACTGGTTCGTATTAAGTTTCTTTCTCGTTATTGTTGATGGCACCGAGACGAGACAAGTCTCGGTCTAGCTTATTAAAAATGTAAGCGAGAAAGAAACCATCCTACTGTTCGGATGTGTCCAGCCAAGACGAAAAACAAGACGGACCTTCGTAAAATCGAGATGAGAAGAGATTTTTTCAGACTCCCGGTATCGTCCAATTCTTGACTATGATATTGGAATTTCTTTCTGTACTAAATTGACTGTACCATGAGACTTTTTCAGATATACCAAGCAGATAGCTACTCTACTATTTATAGATAAGTCGTCTAGTTTGCTTATTGTAATTGCAAAGAAAATCAATTACAATACTGTCATGTTAGGGCCAGCTAAGTCCACCTTATGCACAGACAGGTAAATCGGGACTGGACCTACAGTTTAAAGTGGGATTGGAACCACCATGTGCCCCCATCGGGTATCGAACCCGGGACCCCTGGATTGCAAAGTTCCGACGTTACCACTACACCGAAAGTTTACACTAACGTGTTCGACTGATGTGGTGGTCACATTGCGTCAGGAAAAGCATCAGTGTGCTGGTCGAGTTGAATGTGCGGAATGCATCGAAATCATATTGTTGGAAAACATTTTGTTGAAAATAGATATTGGACAGAGTGAACAGTGGTTTAATGATATTTTGAAAGATTTGTTATTACTTGTGCGTGTTTTATAACACAGAAAAATTAGTATTGAGCGTCAGTTTCCTAGCTCAACTCTAACTTATCGTGTAGTGCAACTTACTTACCTAAGGTATGGGGACGGGGCGTTCTGAGGCCCACAATTTTTTTTAAACTAAAATTCAAGAAAGAATTTTGTTATTAAATCACCAATTGCTTTGTTGTTTATATAGATGTAGTTATAATTATAATAGTTACCAAAAATACTATCATTATTAATAAGAATTAATTATTGCACGATTGTCTCACACACATATTTTAATATTTACTAAACCCCAGAAAAATGTATTATGTATGTCCAGATATGTAGTAATTATAATAATTACTAGCATTACCAACCAATTGTACATTGTTACAGGCAATGTTCATCGAACTCTAATATTCCAGACATCTAGCCATCGCCTTTCCAATCAGGAAATTGCTAGAACCATGTTAGGAATGTCTTGTCAGTCATTGCTTGGCTTCCTTGATCGCCATCGTTGTAAACAGGCAGCCATCAAGGAAGGGGCCAGACGTCTGATTCGCATTATTGAGTAAATTGAATCGGAATAAATATCTGGGGAGAGAGAGAGGCCGTGGTCAGTTCTAAGCCAGCAGTGAGTTCGAGATTATTAGTCAGAGAAGGAGAGAGGAGTTTGAGCTTTCAGGCTCGCACGACAAACGGACACCTCGTTCGATTAAGCGGTCCGTGGGTCCCTCCTTCGACTCTACGAAGGAACACAGGTATTTCCCTTCACCATGCTGATCCAGTCTATAGGTGTTTAAACTCAAGTGTTGTGTTTTGCCATCAAGTGTGTAATGAGAACCTCTCGCACCTTACCATCAAGCTCGCCATGAGTAGCGAGTTGCACTAGAATAGAGGATGAATGGTCAGTGAGCTACATCACCCACCAAGACGGTTAAGGTCCCTGGTTCGATCCCCCGTTCCTAGTAGAAGAGCAAACCTCGGTGTTTACAAAATGCAATCAATGACGGCTTGTAACCACACATTCGCACACATTATTAGCATTTTACCAACTAGGACTACGTTTACAAACAATGAAGTCAGTGGCGGCTTGTAATCACACATTCGCGATTATCTCGAAAACGGCTCGTTTGCAGACCCATGTTTACTGAGACTTTTTTGCTTCTATTATCGTGTACTTTCACCTGTGTCAGTTTGCGCTATTACTTATGAGACACCCATATCGAGACGAGAACGAGACAGACCAACCACCCCATTTATGAGACGAGAAACTATTAATTCTCGTCTCGACTCTTCCTTCATACTATCTCTACTTGAGGGGTGACCTTCCATGTAGTACACCCAACTGTCAACCTCACTTCCACGTAGTACACCCTGGACTGCATTTTGCAGACGAACGAGGCTCTGGCGACTGGTCCCATGGCCAGCTTAATTCTGTGTGTTGCCCTGTTTTTTTTGTCCTTATGTGTGCTGAGTACCTAACGGCCTCTGTTAATAGCCTCAGCTTTTAACCAGTCAGAATGTTTTAACATTTTAGTTAGGACACGACATTACAGTTGTTATTTTAGTAATGGCAAGGGGCTGGACCCAGTATAAAGTGACGGGTGCCTAAGTGATGACGCATCCAAAATTTCAAATTCAAATATCTCTACTTGTGATCCTAAATAATGTTGGATTTCAACATAACTCAGCGACATTGACGTCACCAGAAAAAGTTAGCGGGGGGGGGGGGGGGGGGCGGAAATATTTTCTAGAGGGGAGCTGTCAAATAGGGATGACAAAAACCGGATAATTTTCTATCAGAGTTTCAAATATCCGAATATACAGATTATCCGTTGCATTGGAAATGGATATCGGATAATTTGAAATGCGGTTTTTGGGACCATCCCTACTTTCAACCACTACATGCTATACTAAAACGTATATTTTGGCTAAAAGAGCATTTTTTTTAATTCCCTGTTCTCCTCCTTCTCCATTCAAAAACTGATAGTTATATATATTGTTATTTAGCGTCGCCTTTCTGCGACTTTCGCTAATCGCGACGATGAGGTTTAGTGATGATATGATGAAATTGACGTAGGAACACTCACAAAGAAAACCCACAACCAGGCCGGGATCCGAACCCGGAACCCCTGACTTGGTAGAGTATTGTGCTAACCACACCTCCATGGAGGTCGGCGACGTTTATAAAAATAATCGAAAATAAACACTTGCATATGCTAGGCTTAAGTTCACAAAGTGTTCTGGTCGAGAAGTGGAGCGTCAGCGAACCCATCTATGGAATCTGGAACACCGACTTGCCTTGAACTTCCGGCACAGTGTCTCTTCCAGTCTCTTATTACGTCACGTGTCTGTTGCGGCACTTCAGCTGCTCTGCTGGGAGCGAATCGGTGATGATGATAAAGTGAATCGCTCAAGATTCGACCCCAGGGCTCGACGGACCTTACTGGGGAGTGGTAATTTAACCACCTCTTTCCTCGCTACCTTGAGAGCAGATTAATATCGCCGGAACTTTACAAAGGGGTTGTACTTGCGACTTTTCCCCATCCCTATGTTCATATTACAATACTGAAAAAAATAGAATATGAATGGTGAACATGTCAAGTCCTTGATTAGGGAGTACATTTGCTAATTTAAAAACATTATCTCTGAATGTGATTACTTCACAGTTCATTATATTTACACACTTACAATTGTTCTACAGGTGCAGTGGCGGCAATTAGGGGGCATGGAGGGCAGTTGGCCCCCACTGTTTGCTACTTTTGCCCCTTTCTATGTTTAACCTTATGTATAAAGGGAAAATAAACTGTCCTTGCCTCCACAGTTTTGCAACCCAATCGCGGCCACTGCACAAGCTCATTATGAAAATCTCAACCAATTCTGTAATTATGCACCTGGGACTTACACCACTGGCACTTTCGTTAACGCAGAAGTAGCATATCTATATACCCTGTATTTAATATCACGATTACCAACAGCAACCTCCTAGCAGAACCAGTGGGATTCGGTCTAGTGCGTTTCCTTACGCAGAATCCTCTTATTTTCGCCCGATACGCAATACGATACGTTTTTGGAATATTTCATAAATCCAAAAAAATATTCCAATGGAAAATTGGGAATTTCAACAAGGGCTAGTTTACACCAAAAATGCTACTTTTAGCCATTAACGGTCTAAACCAGGGTTTTTTAAGGTTCAGGAATTTTAAATAAATTCAGGAGAGAAAATCACAAGCGTAAATGGGTTCTGGACCGTAATGAACCTTTTTATCTGTATTTCAAATCGGTCCAGGAACGTTTCTTCCCGGCTGAATTCGTATACGGTCCAGGAACCTTCTTTCAGGAAGAATTCATACTTTATGCACAGAGAGGCTGTAAAGAGGCACTTAGCACACACAAGAGCAAACGCAGGACAATACATTAAAAGATTCTCTCGGGCTATCGACCACGTGAGTTGTGGTAAAGAGCTTTCGAGAGCTAATGTCGCTCTCATCTTCAGGGTAGATGTAGGTGAGTGGAAGCAGATCTTCTACCCTGAAGATGAGAGCGACGTTAGCTCTCGAAAGCTCTTTTCAACAACTCACCTGGTCCATAGCCCGAGAGAATATTTTCATCATTCATCGCCAGGAAAGCTTCATGCAGGCGCCGTTCTACCCTTAGGTCACACAGTCCATCCTTTACATATCTAAAAAGAACTACAATTATAACAATTGTTTGCAAAGCTTGTATTTTATTTCCTTTGCCGCACGCACTCTTTATCGGAGCGAGGACGGCCCACAGTAGTTGAACGAAACTTTGCAACATAGCAAGGGTCACAGTAGTGGGGTTTGTGGTATTATAAACCCGAGAAAGTATGAACCCCCCTCAGGCAGATTTGGCTACACTTAAAACTAGCTCAACATGCCCATATGAGTTTTTTGCTCAAGTGTGGCACCCTGTCTAATCCAAGATTTTTGTAAAAATGCCCTCGGGAATTTCCCGTGAAAGTATGACCCCCCTCAGATTGATTTGCCTACACTTATAAAAGGCACTTCTGTGAGATTGTTGTCCATAAATTTGTTAAAAATATGCCCCTCTTGATATTTTTTTGCCCACACCTAAAACTAAGTCAAAAATGCTCATAAGAGCCACCCACACCCACCCACACACACACATATTTACTTCCGGTCAACTTCCGGTCCACTTCCGGTCTATTTCCGGTCCACTTCCGGTTTGCCTACTTCCGGTCCACTTGTGGTCCACTTGTGGCTTATTTCTATTGCATCATGTTTTGCAACAAATTATTACCCAATATTATGCAATAAATTATTAGGGATGTGTTGTTTTCTGATTGGTTGGTTATGACATAATGTGATGATGTGTTATATTCTGATTGGCTTATTGTTTCAGATGTTTTCAATGCGGTCCGTGCTTAGGCTATATAAAAAGATTTTGCATTGCATATCAGCCAGTATTGTGAGAGTTGTTGAAGAGAAAGGGTGTGTTGTTGCAGTGCTGCTCATATTTTTTAAACACAAAAATATTGCAAATTTATATAAATTGAATTACAAATCTATTTGATTTAATATACAGAATTTTTTATTATTCATATCAAACATATTTGTAATATATTGAACAAAGGGTTTATATCTGCCCCAGTGCTTCTGTACTTATTCTATTTTTGTGCATGTAGGCTATCAGCTTTACAACCTGTCATAGGTTTATTAAGTATAGAGTTTTGATTTGAACCCCAAGAAATTTTATATAAATACCAAAGCCAAAAATATTAACACACATACACATACACACACACACACACACACACACATACACACTAAAAGCACACTGCTGAACCCAACTGATATTTTTATTAAGCATAGAATTTTGATTTGAATCCCAAGAAATATATATAATAAACCAATAACAAAAATGCCAAATCAAAAATATTGTAATCAATGCAATAAGAATATATCCAGCCCCAATTGGGCTAAACACCAAAGGAATTGTAATCCAGACAAATGCAGAATTCTCACAAAAATATGCCCTAAATGCCATAGAAAATATAGCATGGAATATTTCACTTATACTTGTTCTGCACAGTCATCAACATTTCCAAACAAAATTGATTGGAAATATTTGTGTGATTGCCCTGTATAACTTAGATTGCAAGGCCATATTTTGTAATTTTCTAGATCAGGAGCTAGACCCTGTGCACCAGAAACAGGCTATAAAGTGCCTCTCCACAAATTATGTAAGCATTATGGAGCACACAATATATTTTACAATTTTGAGAATCTCAATTTAAATTCAGGAACAAGAGATTTGGATTTGATGTATTTGGAAATATCTCTTCTTTCAAAAAATGTTTGCATCTTGAATCAACCTGCAAACAACATTACATGTTAGGCTGGGCTATCTCAACAGCAGAGGCATGCAGCTTAGTGGTTTCCCGCACTCACACTCTGTAAATACATTCCATGATTTTATTATCCTATTAAAGCACCCAATGCTGCAATTTTTAAATTTTTGCTGAAGAAGATACATGATAATCTTATTTGTGTTCATTATCTGAGAATTGTATGCATCCAAAAAATTGTAGAGTACAACCTGTAGAGTACAAATATCAGACCCCCGGACCTGTAACATGCATCATTTCTGAGTTATTCAAGTTTATAGGCAAAATTACAAGTTTTTTGAAAAAATTATAGAGACACAAAACATAGAGAATTGTATATGCATAACATCTGAAAAGATTCCAGGTCTCCACCACTCATAGTTTCTGAGATAATCAAATTCAAAAAAATTATCGATTTTTTCAAAAACATGCACAACAGCCTGTAGAGTACAAATATCAGACCCCCGGACATGTAACATGCATCATTTCTGAGTTATTCAAGTTTATATGTAGAATAGAAGACAATTGCATGCACATTACATATATAAAGATTACAGGTCCACATCACTTATAGTTTCTGAGATAATCAGAATTCAACCAATTTTGACTATGTTGTTCAGTAGGGTACCACAAGTTTATATCTCCCTGCTGGAGTGGCACCTATCAGGAAAATTATAGACAAAAAATGTAGAGAATCATGCCTAGAATATGCCTACAAAATTGTAAGTCTCCAGCACTGATAGTTTTTGAAAAAATCACAAATTCAAAAAATTATCGATTTTTTAACAAAACTTCTAAACAGCCTCTAGATTTCAAATATGCAACCCCCATGCTCCTATCTTGAAAAATAGGCAAGTTATTCAAGATCTAGAGAACAGCAAGAGATTTTTGAAAAATTAAAGAGATCAAAAAGTTGCATCTCGGCATGCCCATGTTAAAGCAACAAGCCCCATGTCTCTAGCATTCATGGTTCCAGAGATAATCAAAATTATTGTTTTTTTCCAAAATTTCAGTATGTTGCTCAGTGGGACCTAACAAGCCTATACCTGACTGCTAGAGTGTCTGAGCATGCATAGATTTCAAAATATTAACAATTTTGTTAATATTGCATTTTTCAGAAAATTCTATTTATAGAACAGACATAAATCAGAGATTTACAGCTTAAATATTGCATATATCAGGAAAATTATAGAGACAAAAATGTAGAGAATCACGCCTAGAATATGCCTACAAACTTTTAAGTCTCCAGCACTGATAGTTTGTGAAAAAATCACAAATTAAAAAAATTATCGATTTTTTAACAAAACTTCTAAACAGCCTCTAGAGTTGAAATAAACAACTCCCATGCCTCTATCTTGAAAAATAGGCAAGTTATTATTATAATAGTTATAATACTGATATTTATTAAATTTATAATATTGAGTACTTACAATTGTAAGCAGTTTTGCCTGTAGAATTTGAAACAGCTCAGATTGATTTTAGATCTAAATAATATAACCTGCCTGCTGTGTAATAAGCATGGCCATGCAAAACAATATAACCTGACTGCCCTGAAACAGTGCTGTCCCACAACCTGCTTGCTGTACACCACTGCCACTTCTTAACATAACCTGCCTGCTGTGTAATTTTACACATGTTCGGGCATAACTGCCTGCTGTGTAATAAGCATGGCCATGTAACACTGCCCATCCTAAAACAATGCTGCCCTACAGTTCTTAACCTGCCTGTTGTACTATAACCTACCTGCTGTGTAACATGTTCAATCCCCCAACATGATATTCTCAGTTCTGTTCTAAAATATTATAACCTGCCTGATGTGTAAATCCCTAATACTCGAAAATATTATAACCTGCCTGCTGTGTAATAATATTTATACCTGTTAAATCCTAACATAATATTCTCAGTTCTGTTCTAAAATATTATAACCTGCCTGCTGTGTAAATCCATAATACTCGGGCCTAAAATATTATAACCTGCCTGCTGTGTAATAATGTTTACCCATGTTCAATCCAGAGACATGATACTCTCAGCTCTGTCTTAAAATATTATAACAACATGCCTGCTGAGTAATAATGCTGAGACATGTTTAATCCAGAGACATGATACTCTCAGCTCTGTCTTAAAATATTATAACCTGCCTGCTGAGTAATAATGTTGAGACATGTTCAATCCAGAGACATGTCTCAGCTCTGTCTTAAAATATTATAACCTGCCTGCTGTGTAATAATGTTTACCCATGTTCAATCCAGAGACATGATACTCTCAGCTCTGTCTTAAAATATTATAACCTGCCTGCTGAGTAATAATGTTGAGACATGTTCAATCCAGAGACGTGATACTCTCAGCTTTGTTTTTATAACCTGCCTGCTGAGTAATAATGTCAATCCAGAGACGTGATACTCTCAGCTTTGTTTTTATAACCTGCCTGCTGAGTAATAATATTGATGCATGTTCAATGTCTTAAAATATTATAACCTGCCTGATGTGTAATAATGTTTACCCCTGTTCAATCCAGAGACATGATACTCTCAGCTCTGTCTTAAAATATTATAACCTGCCTGCTGAGTAATAATATTGATGCATGTTCAGTCCAGAGACATGTTCAATCCAGAGACATGATACTCTCAGCTTTGTTTTAAAATATTATAACCTGCCTGCTGAGTAATAATGTTGATGCATGTTCAATCCAGAAACAGTTCTGTCTTAAAATATTATAACCTGATTGCTGTGTAAAAATATTGAGACATGTTTAATCCAGAAACATGATACTCTCGGTTAGGGCCTATAGTTTTAATATTATAACCTGCCTGCTGTGTAATAATGTTGACATGTTCAATCCAGAAACAGTTTTGTTCTAAAATATTATAACCTGCCTGCTGTGTAATAATGTTTACACATGTTCAATCCAGAAACATGATACTCTCGGTCCGGGCCTATAGTTTTAATATTATAACCTGCCTGCTGTGTAATAATGTTGAGACATGTTCAATCCAGAGACATGATACTCTATAATATTATAACCTGCCTGCTGTGTAATAATGTTGAGACATGTTCAATCCAGAGACATGATATTTTAGAACAAAACTGTTTCTGGATTGAACATGTCTCAACATTATTACACAGCAGGCAGGTTATAATATTAAAACTATAGGCCCTAACCGAGAGTATCATGTTTCTGGATTAAACATGTCTCAATATTTTTACACAGCAATCAGGTTATAATATTTTAAGACAGAACTGTTTCTGGATTGAACATGCATCAACATTATTACTCAGCAGGCAGGTTATAATATTTTAAAACAAAGCTGAGAGTATCATGTCTCTGGATTGAACATGTCTCTGGACTGAACATGCATCAATATTATTACTCAGCAGGCAGGTTATAATATTTTAAGACAGAGCTGAGAGTATCATGTCTCTGGATTGAACAGGGGTAAACATTATTACACATCAGGCAGGTTATAATATTTTAAGACATTGAACATGCATCAATATTATTACTCAGCAGGCAGGTTATAAAAACAAAGCTGAGAGTATCACGTCTCTGGATTGACATTATTACTCAGCAGGCAGGTTATAAAAACAAAGCTGAGAGTATCACGTCTCTGGATTGAACATGTCTCAACATTATTACTCAGCAGGCAGGTTATAATATTTTAAGACAGAGCTGAGAGTATCATGTCTCTGGATTGAACATGGGTAAACATTATTACACAGCAGGCAGGTTATAATATTTTAAGACAGAGCTGAGACATGTCTCTGGATTGAACATGTCTCAACATTATTACTCAGCAGGCAGGTTATAATATTTTAAGACAGAGCTGAGAGTATCATGTCTCTGGATTAAACATGTCTCAGCATTATTACTCAGCAGGCATGTTGTTATAATATTTTAAGACAGAGCTGAGAGTATCATGTCTCTGGATTGAACATGGGTAAACATTATTACACAGCAGGCAGGTTATAATATTTTAGGCCCGAGTATTATGGATTTACACAGCAGGCAGGTTATAATATTTTAGAACAGAACTGAGAATATTATGTTAGGATTTAACAGGTATAAATATTATTACACAGCAGGCAGGTTATAATATTTTCGAGTATTAGGGATTTACACATCAGGCAGGTTATAATATTTTAGAACAGAACTGAGAATATCATGTTGGGGGATTGAACATGTTACACAGCAGGTAGGTTATAGTACAACAGGCAGGTTAAGAACTGTAGGGCAGCATTGTTTTAGGATGGGCAGTGTTACATGGCCATGCTTATTACACAGCAGGCAGTTATGCCCGAACATGTGTAAAATTACACAGCAGGCAGGTTATGTTAAGAAGTGGCAGTGGTGTACAGCAAGCAGGTTGTGGGACAGCACTGTTTCAGGGCAGTCAGGTTATATTGTTTTGCATGGCCATGCTTATTACACAGCAGGCAGGTTATATTATTTAGATCTAAAATCAATCTGAGCTGTTTCAAATTCTACAGGCAAAACTGCTTACAATTGTAAGTACTCAATATTATAAATTTAATAAATATCAGTATTATAACTATTATAATAATAACTTGCCTATTTTTCAAGATAGAGGCATGGGAGTTGTTTATTTCAACTCTAGAGGCTGTTTAGAAGTTTTGTTAAAAAATCGATAATTTTTTTAATTTGTGATTTTTTCACAAACTATCAGTGCTGGAGACTTAAAAGTTTGTAGGCATATTCTAGGCGTGATTCTCTACATTTTTGTCTCTATAATTTTCCTGATATATGCAATATTTAAGCTGTAAATCTCTGATTTATGTCTGTTCTATAAATAGAATTTTCTGAAAATGCAATATTAACAAAATTGTTAATATTTTGAAATCTATGCATGCTCAGACACTCTAGCAGTCAGGTATAGGCTTGTTAGGTCCCACTGAGCAACATACTGAAATTTTGGAAAAAAACAATAATTTTGATTATCTCTGGAACCATGAATGCTAGAGACATGGGGCTTGTTGCTTTAACATGGGCATGCCGAGATGCAACTTTTTGATCTCTTTAATTTTTCAAAAATCTCTTGCTGTTCTCTAGATCTTGAATAACTTGCCTATTTTTCAAGATAGGAGCATGGGGGTTGCATATTTGAAATCTAGAGGCTGTTTAGAAGTTTTGTTAAAAAATCGATAATTTTTTGAATTTGTGATTTTTTCAAAAACTATCAGTGCTGGAGACTTACAATTTTGTAGGCATATTCTAGGCATGATTCTCTACATTTTTTGTCTCTATAATTTTCCTGATAGGTGCCACTCCAGCAGGGAGATATAAACTTGTGGTACCCTACTGAACAACATAGTCAAAATTGGTTGAATTCTGATTATCTCAGAAACTATAAGTGATGTGGACCTGTAATCTTTATATATGTAATGTGCATGCAATTGTCTTCTATTCTACATATAAACTTGAATAACTCAGAAATGATGCATGTTACATGTCCGGGGGTCTGATATTTGTACTCTACAGGCTGTTGTGCATGTTTTTGAAAAAATCGATAATTTTTTTGAATTTGATTATCTCAGAAACTATGAGTGGTGGAGACCTGGAATCTTTTCAGATGTTATGCATATACAATTCTCTATGTTTTGTGTCTCTATAATTTTTTCAAAAAACTTGTAATTTTGCCTATAAACTTGAATAACTCAGAAATGATGCATGTTACAGGTCCGGGGGTCTGATATTTGTACTCTACAGGTTGTACTCTACAATTTTTTGGATGCATACAATTCTCAGATAATGAACACAAATAAGATTATCATGTATCTTCTTCAGCAAAAATTTAAAAATTGCAGCATTGGGTGCTTTAATAGGATAATAAAATCATGGAATGTATTTACAGAGTGTGAGTGCGGGAAACCACTAAGCTGCATGCCTCTGCTGTTGAGATAGCCCAGCCTAACATGTAATGTTGTTTGCAGGTTGATTCAAGATGCAAACATTTTTTGAAAGAAGAGATATTTCCAAATACATCAAATCCAAATCTCTTGTTCCTGAATTTAAATTGAGATTCTCAAAATTGTAAAATATATTGTGTGCTCCATAATGCTTACATAATTTGTGGAGAGGCACTTTATAGCCTGTTTCTGGTGCACAGGGTCTAGCTCCTGGTCTAGAAAATTACAAAATATGGCCTTGCAATCTAAGTTATACAGGGCAATCACACAAATATTTCCAATCAATTTTGTTTGGAAATGTTGATGACTGTGCAGAACAAGTATAAGTGAAATATTCCATGCTATATTTTCTATGGCATTTAGGGCATATTTTTGTGAGAATTCTGCATTTGTCTGGATTACAATTCCTTTGGTGTTTAGCCCAATTGGGGCTGGATATATTCTTATTGCATTGATTACAATATTTTTGATTTGGCATTTTTGTTATTGGTTTATTATATATATTTCTTGGGATTCAAATCAAAATTCTATGCTTAATAAAAATATCAGTTGGGTTCAGCAGTGTGCTTTTAGTGTGTATGTGTGTGTGTGTGTGTGTGTGTGTATGTGTATGTGTGTTAATATTTTTGGCTTTGGTATTTATATAAAATTTCTTGGGGTTCAAATCAAAACTCTATACTTAATAAACCTATGACAGGTTGTAAAGCTGATAGCCTACATGCACAAAAATAGAATAAGTACAGAAGCACTGGGGCAGATATAAACCCTTTGTTCAATATATTACAAATATGTTTGATATGAATAATAAAAAATTCTGTATATTAAATCAAATAGATTTGTAATTCAATTTATATAAATTTGCAATATTTTTGTGTTTAAAAAATATGAGCAGCACTGCAACAACACACCCTTTCTCTTCAACAACTCTCACAATACTGGCTGATATGCAATGCAAAATCTTTTTATATAGCCTAAGCACGGACCGCATTGAAAACATCTGAAACAATAAGCCAATCAGAATATAACACATCATCACATTATGTCATAACCAACCAATCAGAAAACAACACATCCCTAATAATTTATTGCATAATATTGGGTAATAATTTGTTGCAAAACATGATGCAATAGAAATAAGCCACAAGTGGACCACAAGTGGACCGGAAGTAGGCAAACCGGAAGTGGACCGGAAATAGACCGGAAGTGGACCGGAAGTTGACCGGAAGTAAATATGTGTGTGTGTGGGTGGGTGTGGGTGGCTCTTATGAGCATTTTTGACTTAGTTTTAGGTGTGGGCAAAAAAAATATCAAGAGGGGCATATTTTTAACAAATTTATGGACAACAATCTCACAGAAGTGCCTTTTATAAGTGTAGGCAAATCAATCTGAGGGGGGTCATACTTTCACGGGAAATTCCCGAGGGCATTTTTACAAAAATCTTGGATTAGACAGGGTGCCACACTTGAGCAAAAAACTCATATGGGCATGTTGAGCTAGTTTTAAGTGTAGCCAAATCTGCCTGAGGGGGGTTCATACTTTCTCGGGTTTATAATACCACAAACTCCACTACTGGTCACATACAGGCTGTGAACTTCCTGCCTGCATTCTGTAAGCTGTGGGGGGTTTATTGGTGTTTTCATTGCGAATGGTCACAATATCGCTGAGACCCAGGACAGTTTACGTCTAGATGCGTTGTCTACACGTAATCTACGCGTAGATTACATTGGGTTGTAGTTTACAGAGACTAAGTAGACAATATAAAGTGCATTAAATTAATTTTCAAGGCTTTCATGAAAGGAAAGTGACATTTCCAAATATTGGTTTTAACGAACTGAAAAGAATCCTATTTACAACAAAATTTCTCATCCCTTCTATCATCAACTATGGAAGAAGATAAATAGTATGCAACAAAAAACAACAGATGGCAGACGTGAGGCAAAATTAGTCTTTTTTCCCCATAAAACACTAGAGTATTTCCTATCTTAGGTTTTTCCTAGGTGAGAAATTGTTCGAATTTGCAAGGAAGAGTATGAAAGGTTCTCCTGACACGTTGCCAACTGATACGCAGTATAATTTTCTTTAAATTCCACAGCGCCCTTTGCTAAGTTATCACCTTTCGCCATGTTGTTTACATAGATTACATCTACGTGTATAAAATAGTCTACGTGTAGAATGGAGACTATCGTTGTTTACGCGTAGACGCACATCACTGCCCAGGACCCACACTTAGGGCGTTGTTTTTCGGTTTCCCGCCAGATGGTGGCTGGGTCCATTTACCATAGCTACCGAAAAAAAGGAATGGGAGGGAACTTTGAAAGAAGGAGGTGGGGAAGTCTTATCGAGGTTCGATATGCTTTGAAAAGTTTTCATAAACTGGTGTTATGAGTTCTTTACTTCACCGTGCGCGTAAAAATAAAGCGAAATTAATCAAGTGAGATATTACAAAGTCAAATTTTAAATCACCAAGACCGATTGTTGGCCAAAGAATTAAGCCCGCCAAAACCACAGCTTTGCCTAAATCAAGTGTTCATTGTTCAAAGATAAAAACAGAGCAGAACATAACAACAAAAAAATAGCTAATTCCCCCCTTTTTTCTCGTGATATAATAGAAATGAAATAACAAGGTAAACTTTTCTAAAGTATTACATATTTTTAATTTGATATATATTAAATGCCGCTGGTATGATGTGCCCTACACCTTGCAGACCCCACGAGCCGCCACTGGCTTCATGACTTACTACAGGACAACAGAATCCCACAAATTATTATCCTGGCCCTGGGTTCAGGCACCAGATCCTCCTTGGCCTGCAAGAAGCAGGATATTTACAAATGTCCATACCTAGAGACATAACACTACAGCAGGCAACATTGCACCTGACAGTATATTATTCCCCATGACGCTGCATTACTTATGCACGGTCTAGTTTCTGTGATTGATCTCCGTCGAGTTTTTAAGCAGAATCGGAATGCCTCCAGAAGATGCCTTCGCCTTGCACAAGATGTCTCTCTTTTTTTTTTGGAACGAGCTGTCACACTGCGGTGTGCAACACATTCCGCATTTTCCCCCATCGTGTTCGTGACCAGGGAAACGTGCTCTTGTGCGAAAGAAGAAAGTGGGGCTCTCCCGGCAGCCATATCCATGCCGATCAATGTTGCCAACTCGGCTCTTTTGGAGACAAATCTATTTCTATTGGACACGGCCACGACCCTTGCACAAATTTATATGTGGTCTCACACAATGCTTATTTCGGCAACGATGATGGGTTTGTATTATATAGGGCTACAATGACAATAATACCGAGTAATCCGTTCTAGCTGTCAGAAAAGTAAACCGTTATATACAAGAGGTTAATATGGAGATATCTCCGAGCAGCTTGTTGTAATATAAGCAGAAAGGATGTAAGTTTCAAATGACTGGAGGTTTACAGACTTCAGTCACATGGCGGCGCTAACGTTCATAGTAACAAAGGCGGTGGTCACTTCACAACAGCGCACACAGTATGTCGCATGGTATGCGAAATTTTCGAGTATTACATGCATGCTACTGCCGCCACGCAACTGAAGTCAGTAAACCTCCAATCACTCGAAACGTACATCCTTTGTGCTTATATTACAACAAGCTGCTCACATATATCTACATTAACCTCTTGTACGATAACGGTTTACTTTTCTGACATCTCAAACGGATCACCCGGTACAATGGCAATAGTAAAAAGGTCCTGAAGGAAATTTGGTTGGTCAAGAATGGATTGAACTTGCGCAGAACATGGACAGATATAAATCTAATGTTCCTGAAGTAATGAACCTTATGGTTTTGGAATACTATAGAGTTATTTAGCCGACCTCCGTTGCGGAGTGGTTATCACAGCACGCTACGACGCCAGAGTTCCAGTGTTCGAATCCCGGCGTTCTTTTTGAGTGACACTTCATCTAGTTCATCACATCATCACTCATACGCATATTCGCGATTAGCCAAAATTCGCATACAAGCGAAGTGAAATAAATCCAACCAATCATTCAGGAAGTTAGTTATTATAGATTAAAGAATAAAAAAATCATACAATGTACAAAGTTATTGAATAATTTCTGACAAGATAGAAAAGTCTGATATCACCAATAGTTGAAACACTTCATGTTTGATTTATTATCGATATATTTCACATTTTCATTCTTAGCACCTCATCAATTTCACATTTTCAAAATATTTCCTAATTTTATTTCATACTTCCATTGCGTAAAAGGTTATGATGGCCTTTCATACAATCAACGTTCTTTTTTTTGTAGAAAAACTAGGTCAGGGAGCAAATGAAACCCCTTCCCGCCCTCCGTTTGGAACGCCACGGACTTATCATTCACATTTCTATTGGATTCTGAATATGTTCGTTAAAACTACCAGTGACTTGTTCTATTTTTGTGAATGTCCAGGGCAAACCCAACAGATTGTTGTTTATTTCCCTTCCAAAGTTACATTCGGGAAAGGCCATCGCAACAGATTGTCTACCGAATTCGACGCATTAACAAAACACAAACGTTTACAACCCTTCTCACAGTTTACTTCCCATTCTTTTGTAGCACACCCAGGAAATGAACCGCTCTTTTGCACACGCATGCGCAACACGTCTTTCATCAATCCGAATGACGTCACATATACACACCGTTCTGAACAGAACAGAAACAGCACACGCCGGCGGGCCGCGTCATTCCGGCCGCTTCACGGGCACACATTCCAGTGGCACAATGACCAACACTGTAGTGGAAACACGCATTTATACAATCATGTCTCAGATTAGGCTGACAAAACAAACAAAGAAAAGTTTTTGGGAAACAGAAAAAAAAGTGTATGGAGTTGGCAGAACTTGGGTTTAGACCTTTGTTTTCATTGATGTTTGGCTACACTGACTATATTTTATCAAAGCTTGGCTGGAAGGCGTCTTCATGAAAATCCATCGCACGTACATCCAACCTACTACCTTGGGAAAAGTACGTACGCTTCGCAACGCATGAACGTGAGTACAGTCGATATTAACTTGTTTCGTGAAAGAAAGGAAAAAAATATTACATCACTCGCTGTAGGCAATCAAACAATTTACAAACAACATGACGATATACGATCGCTTCTGCAAAGCCCAATTTGTCAACTTGAAACTTGCTTGCTGGTCACGGAAAATAATTCACAAGATTTTTTTTTGGTCCGATACCTGGAAATGTACCAAGGGGGATTATCAATTACTCGAATCTTATCGTCACTCAAAAGGAGTAACAATACCTCGATATATGTAACCCAGTGTTTGGAAGTAACTGTAACAGAATTACTTCCTTGCAATCGAAGTAACGTTATCAACATTTACTTTGCAACACTTATATATTTGTAAACTTGAAAATATGTAGGGTAAGAGCTAAGGTTTGTAACTTTGTTTCCAACTATATGCAACTTGGATTCTAAAGTCAACGAATTCTCATCGAATTGCCAGGCTAAGGACGCTAGACTTTGTTGCATGCTAAATTAGAACATCCACTCTTTGTTGATTGCTAAACTTAGAACATCCACGCTTTGTTGCATGCTAAATTCAGTACATCCACGCTTTGTTTCATGCTAAATTCAGAACATCCACTCTTTGTTTCATGCTAAATTTAGATCACACACGCTTTGTTGCATGCTAAATTTAGAATATACACGCTTTGTTACATGCTAAATTTAGAACACACCCCTTGTTGCATGCTAAATTTAGAAAATCTACGATATATTGCAATTCGTCATATCCAATTGCATGCAAATACTTCAGTGTTTTTTGGGTGGATTATTGTATTCATATAGAATGTGGCAGTCGAGCGAAAAGAGAAGTCATTGCAGGGAAAGTGTATCTTGCTGACCTTGGAATGGAAGAGAAAGAAACAGGCGTAAACAGATATGGTGCTACCACATGCAAGGAACCGTAGATGGTACGAGGGGGTGCTGGTAATTTCTTAGCCTTACCCCCTTCATCTTGTCGTATTTTCATGAATTTGGTCTTAAATTGCAGCTTAATGTCTGTATATTGTTGGTAGAGAAAAGTATATTTGTACGTCTAATGGTTTTTCTTTATTTCAGATGTGACTGAAAGATGGCAGCACCTGAAGCAACATTTACAGTGAAAGACCATAGAGTGGTGATAAAGTTTTTATTCCTGCAGAGAAAGTCCGGCAAGGAGATACATGACACGTTGGTACAGACTTTGGGGGACCATGCCCCTGCATATGCCACTGTTAAGAACTGGGTAGCTAAATTTAAAACCGGCCATTTCACCACAGATGATGAGCCACACACAGGAAGGCCAGCATGTGTGGTTGTTCCGGAAGTAATCGATGCTGTGCATGATCTAATTCTTCAAGATCGGCGAATTTCCACTAAAATCATTGCTGTCTCTCTAAACATCTCCCGTGAAAGAGTTGGTGTTATTATCCACGACCATCTAGGTATGAGTAAGGTTTCAGCAAAGTGGATCCCGAAACTTTTGAACGCTGATCAGCACCGTCACAGGGTGAGGACATCCAAAGTGATTCTTGATTATTTTCAAAAGGATGCGTCCACATTTTTGTCTCGATTGGTGACTGAGGATGAGACCTGGATCTACCTCTATGATCCTGAAACAAAAGAACAGTCAAAGGCATGGACCCACTCTGAGTCAGCACGCCCAAAGAAGGCCCGTGTGCAAAAGACGGCATCCAAGGTGATGGCCAGTGTTTTTTGGGACAAAGACGGTGTACTGCTAATTGACTTTTTGGAAAAGGGTGCAACTATTACAGGGGCATATTATTCATTACTTCTTGATAATTTGAAGCAGACAATTAAGTCCAAACGACGCAGAAAATTGACAAATGGAATTCTGTATTTGCACGACAATGCCACTCCACACACTGCAAGCATTACCTAGCAAAAATTAAAGCATTTGAAGTTCACAGTTTTGGAACACCCTGCTTATTCACCAGATCTGGCCCCCTCTAACTACTTCCTATTTCCAAATCTCAAGAAATTTCTGAAGGGGGTCAGATTTGGGTCACTTTCTGAGGCACAGGATGTACGTACGTGGTTTGCGGACCAACCAAAAGAATTTTTTTTTGGGGGGGGGGGTTACAACAACTGGAGAAAAGACTTAGGAAGTGTGTTCACCTCAGAGGGGATTATGTTGAATAAAAAAAATTGATTCCCATCTCTGTCTTATTTGTTTCTTGTAAAGGCTAAGAAATTACCAGCACCCCCTCGTATACGAATGATATTTCGAATTGAAATCATTCAGGCAGCTAAGTGATTGATTTTTGTTATTTAGCTTCGATTTTCTGCCAATTTTGGCTAATCACGACAACAAAGATGAGTGATGATGTGATTACATGATGAAGGGACACTCACAAAAAAAACATAGCCTACCCAAGCTGGGACTCGAACCCGGAACCCCTGGTTTCGTAGTGTAATGTGCTAAAAACTTCGCTTGAATAACAGTTGTATGCATATTTATACCAGTATTTGGAAGTTACACAGCTACGAGTAACAGTTGCCTCTTTCAGTGCCGTATCCTGAGTTCAACATCTGGGCTATCTCGCTATGACACGTGGTCCTAGGCAATGGAGGAAGGAAGCCGATTACCGATCAGGCTCTTGTAAACGCCATGTGTAAGTGGTTAAACACTTCCATTTTGATCGTTCTCTGCATCTTCAAGGAAGACACGTTCAACGTCAGCAAGGTTGCCAACTCCTAAGAAAACAGGTTGCCAACTACTAAGATTTCAGGTTGCCAACTCCTAAGATTTCAGGTTGCCAACTCCTAAGATATCAGGTTGCCAACTCCGAAGAAATCAGGTTTGCCAACTCCGAAGAAATCAGGTTGCCAACTTCAGAATCACCATCATCTTATTGGTATGAACATTTTTATTCACAATTTATAGTTGATTTTTCTTCAGTACTTTACTACACGCTGTTGCCTCTTTTAGAAGTTCTACGTGCAATTAGCTATTTTTAAAAGTAAGTAGTTTTAACTGAAATGGAGTTATTTTCTTGCAATGGAAGTAACTTTAGCCTAGCTTTCTTGCCTTACGCGATTCCACGAAAATTCTTTCACCTTTGCATCCAGTGAAGACACATAATTAGAAAGATAGTTGCCAGATTTAACTCTTCCCACACGTTACAAAATTTTCAGTTAACAATTTAAATTTTGCAAAGTAACTGTAAAAGTAAGTGTTGGTAGTGCCAAAAAAGTATCTCTGTTTCAGTCATAACTACTTACTTTTAAAAGTAGCTAGTTGAAGCTAGAATTTCTAAAAGAAACTAATTGCTACTTGTAGCAGTGCTAAAAGTATCTAGCTACTTCAAAGCACTGGTTATTCAGCTCTATTTTTCTTATGGCCCAGCTCCTAAATTAATTCTAGAATGTATTTTTACAGGTGCATTATATTTGGACACCAAATCAATTTGCCGACCTCCGTGGTGTAGTGGTTAGCAAGCTACGATAGAGGTTTCGAGTTCAAACCCCAGCATGGGCATGGATGTTCTTTGTGAGTGAGCTTCATCAATTTCAATATATCATCACTCATCCTCGACGTCGCGACTAGCCAATAGTGGCAGAAAACGAAGTCAAATTAGCGTGTCTCCCCGATGGCATAGTCGTAACATCACTCCCTTGTAATCAAGGGGCCCCGGGTTCGATATCCGGTGGAGGCACATAGTGCTTCGGACCTGACTTGAAAACGTAGGTCTTGTCCCAATTAGCCTGTCTGTGCATAAAAGTTGACCTAAAACAAAAGTCAAAATCAATCAAATCAATTTGATGATAAATTTCTTGCAAACTGAATGTGTAGGAAATCGAATCCAATAGTTCCGCTTTGGTTTATCATTGCACAGTCGCCAGACACAAGTTGAAAAACTAGTGATACAAAACTCATGAATCACGTCACTAAATGGACTACAACTTTGGAAGCGGAAGTTTCTCATTATAACACATCCAGGAATCTACTCGTTCGCGATCGAAGCGAGCATGGAAAGAGTCAGGTCATGTACTGAAACGCCAGTTCCCTAAGAAGTGTTCCCAACAGGTTTTCGAAGTCTGGAAAAACCGTTTAAAAATCCGCCCCTTTCCATGCTTTCACCTGATGAACATGTCACTACCGCTGCAATGTCATATAAACAATTGACGAACGTGACAGAGGACAAGAAACCGGTTACGAATTTCACGCTGCTAGTGTCCACTTACTTGTCCTACAGATATGTGGTATTTGAAAAATGTCCAAGGATTCCAGAGACTTTTTGTAAAACTACTGGTTACATTACATAACGTATACATACAAATGTACTCACATAAAGAACTTCAGGGAGGGGGAGGACGGGGCAAGGTAGATTCTATTCCCGAAGTGCTCTGTAAGAAAGTAATTCGTACTCAGAACATGTTTTGTAAAATTCATTTACGTTCTTCTAATATTTTACATGTCACTCTTTAAAAACCAATCCTAATTTTAAAAGTCCAACACCCTGTATAGAAATTAAAACTACTTACCGATATTGCTGATTTGTAACATTCCAAGATACTTCCATTGTACCTGGAATATTACCTGTCACTAACAAGAAAATAATATGAAAGTAATTAGGGGCGAAGTCAGTATTCTTCCTTAGGGGCATTCACCTGACAAAATATTTGAAACATGAACTTTCTCAAACCTTTTCGTTTCAAATCCAACATCTAATTGTACGCGTATATCTCATTTTGTCTTTTAAATAAAACATAATTTTACTCTAAACACATCAGTAAATATGGTGTACAGTGGGATCCTTGAGTATTACCGTGCAAATTGTCCATGACTATTTTCATTAATTATTCTCTTACATTCTATGTGTTTTTAAAGGATGGATATTTATGTACGCTGGTGCAGAAGTTGTCAACAGTTTGTTTTAAGCTTTCGTTTAATTCTCTTATTGGGTCAAATACAATAGACGAACATGGTGATGGACAATTTGCACGGTAATACTCATAGATCCCACTTTACATACACACGCGCGCGCGCGCGTGCTTGCCGATTTTTGGCTCTTTACTAATTCGTTTATGACACGATATGAACATGTAAATTCGCTTATCATTGCTTTTTTTATAATTATTCGGTTTTACATTAAGACTAGATTTGTCGAAAATATAAAGAATCTGAATAATTTCGACATTTCGATATTCTTGTGTTTGAGAAACTTTAGGACAGTGAGCAAATTTCATCTGTCTAGGCTTCTATAAAATTTGCGGTGATAAGGGATCTATGCTAACAATAAAAATCTACATGATAACACCATTAAGCCATATTTCCACGATAACGCAAGATTCAATATGCTGACCAAGGCAGAATTTATTTTATTTTAAAACATAAACTAAACGTTTGTATTTGGTACAGAGTCTGAAGAAGACCTTGATAGAAGGTTGAAACATAAGGTTCAGTTTATGTTCTAAAAGAAAATAAATTCTGCCTTGGTCAGCATATTGAATTTTTGGTTAAAAACTACATGTTATAGATTCAAAACAAGAAACAAGAATTGACACGAAACATCGACGAAGCACCTGCCAATTTCTGCATTAGCATAAATGCAATTACATTTCTATGAAACACCTAGGATGTTTTAACATAGAGTGAAAATAGCGATGGACAATTTACCAAGTGATATTTATGCATCCGCGTAGACCTGGATGCATAAATATTAGCAGACAAATTGCCTATGACCCTGTTCAGTCAATTTCTTTTACGAAATGTGGGTCAACACAATTCGAACAATGTGGGAGATTGATGAAAGAAAAATACTTACGAAATTTTGCTGGTGATATTTATGTACTTCATTATAGAGTGTACAGGATAAATATTAAAAAGCAATTTGTTCATAACTGTGTCTATTTTCCTTGTCATACGCAATGACATCTTCAAGAACTGAAACAAAACACCAAACAAGCTGCTTGCAACTTATGTAACAGTAATCTATTTAATAGAAAATATAGGACGCAGGATAAAAATTAATGAAACTACTCATGGACAATTTGCCGATCAATACAACGAATATTTGTGCAACCAGCTGTACAGTGGGATCCTTGAGTATTACCGTGCAAATTGTCCATGCCTATTTTCATTTATTTTTTCTCTTACACCCGATGTGTTTTTAAGCCATGGATTTTTATGTATTATGGTGCAGAAGCAGGGTTTCGGAGCGGAGCGGATCAACGCTCCGACTGTTGCCAACGCTCCGGAGCGAGGAGCGAGATTCTAAGAAATGGTTCGCTCCGCTCCGGAGCGGAGCGATGTCTTATCCCGCTCCGCTCCGGAGCGGAGCAACGGGAATCGGAAAATTTCTCGCTCCGCTCCGGAGCGAGGAGCGAAATTTTAGAAAATGGTTCACTCCGCTCCGGAGCGGAGCGCTACCTTGACACGCTCCGCTCCGGATCGGAGCAGAGGAAGTTGGAAAATTTCTCGCTCCGCTCCGGAGCGAGGAGCGAAATTTTAGGAAACGGTTCACTCCGCTCCGGAGCGGAGCGATACCTTGTGACGCTCCGCTCCGGAGCGAGGAGCGATATTCTAAGAACTTGCCCACTCCGCTCCGGAGCGACTCCGGAGCGCTCCGAGGTTGGATAATACGAGTGTATACAGAAAACTAACGATCAAAGGTTCCGAGTACATTAGTAATTTTGTTTGTGAAATTTGTACGGCATTTTAAAATCGCCCGTTATTGTTGTTATAAAACTGATTATTACTAAAGCTAACGCCACGGAAACAGTCCAGAAAAGATTACGTCACTCACCTACAGTGTTGCCAATAAGCAAGGAATAATCCTTACACAATACACCAGGGAAGGCACAATCAACCGCATACGTACTGTCCGTGACTGTACAACGCGCAATGTGTCAACTGTGAAGCGTAGAAGAAGTGTGGCAAACCTGGAGGGCCAGGGGTGTGGAGGAGGCAAGGGGAAGCTTCGATCTTCACTGGACTGTTTTCGTGAAGAGAGAGATATTATTATTATTATTATTATTACATTTTCATTATCACTTTTACTACTCTACTACTACTTCTGGGGACAAAATATTTCAATAGCAGGTGTGCCACCTGTGGTTTTATAAGTTGAGAGAATGGAACCACTCTCATTTCCTGCCACCAGGGATCGCAACTGAAACTCATTTCGGTTCAACTTCTGGTTCGGGCTAAGCACTTCGGCATATCGGCCTGACGTTACAGTCCACGCCGCGGGAGAAGTGAGTTATTCCGGAATATTGGTTCGAGTAACACTGGCGAAAGTACTGCAGAGAATCCATTCGACCTTCTAAAAGGCCAGAGGAAAGGCGAAGCAACTTGTACGGAGGAAGATAAAGGCAGACAGGTGTTCATGCAAAACGCTCGCTGGTGCATGATTGTCATATCTAACTTTCTTTTACGCTGGTTATGTATGATACTTTGAATGTAGCGAAAGGGAAAAGTTTAAAGTAATTGGAAATTCAGGTTGCTAATTTTAACTTTTCGATTTTTGAATGTATGAAGTTGAAAATCGGAATCATGCTTATTAATGTTACCGTCGGCCAATAAGGAAACGTTTTAATTTGAAATACAGAGTTTTCATATCTAACTTTTTAAAAATTCTGACACTAGAAAGTTGAAAACCGGCTTAACCAAAAATGTAAGTTGCCACATTTGGTTTACTTTTATGAAGGTATAAAGTCGAAAATCGGAATGCTGTTTGTATACAGCCGAACAGGGGAATTTAAATAGTATGAAATACAGGGTTGTCATATCGATTATTTTCCCCAATTTTAAAGGCAGGAAGTTGAAATAGGTATTTAATAGTTACATACGTATACTACTGCAAAAATTGCAAAATGTCTGGTTGCCATATCTAACATTTCAAGTTTGTAAGCAGTAACCTGGAAATAGGCATGGTCGTTATAAGAAAATTGAAAAAATTTTGGAAAGACGACGAATGGAATGTTGCTATATTTAACTTTCTGAGTCTAGAAAGCCAGAAAACGTATACGTAAAAAATTAATATTTTTTGTATTGAGTACGTTGTACACAGCAAACTGAAAGCAAGTTTTCAGTAATGAACAATGTGTAGTCAGCAGATAAGTCGAAACAAGATGTATAAACCTTAATAACCGTGATAAACACAAAATGTAATATTATCTACTTGGATAGGGTCATGTCCTGAATTTTATGGTTTCATTTTGAAAAACAGGGCTGCGAGCAATACGTGCCTTCCTCACTGATGGCATTTGATTTGATTTTTGTAATTTAGCTTTGAATTTTAGCTAATCACGACGATGATAATGAGAGAATTGATAAATGTGTACTGAAAAAAAAAGTAGCGCCCTGTACCCCGATAACATAGTGGTAACAACGTCTCCTTGTAATGAAGGGGCACTGGGATCGATACCCGGTGGAGGGACATAGTGGCTCGAATCCCACTTTAGGTAGGATTTAAACTGTAGGTCTATTCTCGATAGCGTATTGTTGAGTCTTAAATCCACCAAAAGTCCATAACAAAAGGCATTGTTTCAACGTATGTTGAATGTATAATTGCAATGTATATTGTGATAAATTAATCCTTAAGCAAATATACATTTGTAATTCTGTTTAACAATAAGAGATGTCACTTTCCTTTAAATCTATTCACAAAATCATAAAAATACAACTCGGAAATTCATTTCCAAATGAACAACCTCTTATGCATATCTTTTACGTATGTGTGTGTGTGTGTGTGTTTTTTTTTCTGAAATTTGGCAAAGTTCTAATAATGTATTCACTTCATAAATGTCTATTACATAACAGAAAGCATCATTGGGTATTCAATATCAGACGAATAATGAATTCCATGGGAATATTTCAGCGAGTTCGTGGATTTGAGTTCAGCTCTCAACGACAAATGGTGTTGGTTTGACCCACGTTAATGTCATTGGTGTTTCCTTTGTGTTTGTTTCTCTATCACAGTACATTTCTTTTCCATAGTTTCGGTGTCCTATTTTTTACCGACTTATCTAGGATTTGTTTAAAATTACGGATCATGAGAAATGTACGATTAAAGGCAAGGCAAAGTCCGGAAAAAACAAATTGAAACTTATACTTAGTTGAAAGGACAATTGGTTATTGTTGATTACAATTATAGAAATAACTTTATAGAAATACTTGGTTTTCTTTTACACACATATTTGTAATTCATTTTGTGCACCATTCCATTCCTACTTGAATATGTAGACTATAAATAAAAACTCGGCATGGTTTCCTTCAATTCATTATTACAGTATAGATCTTCCATGATTATCTTGGCTTATGATGCATAGAATTAACAATTACGGATTTTTTTTCGTTCTTTTTTGTTCCTTTATATTGATTTAACAAATCTAGTCACCTTATTATTCTATTAAACGATACTGGTTGGAATGATTTCTCCATTCGCATGGACGTCCGGAAATGGAGGGGGCCACGCCACCCGGAAATTAAAGGTAATCAAGAAGTACATATTTCACGCATATAATTTCATTTCAGTCACAGTAATATATGTTAATTATTGCAAGGGCGTTGCAGGAACATGATAACTTCAAACTGTAGAATATTTTTAATGGGAGTAATACTATTTTGGGGAAATTCTGTATAATTCTGCCCCCCTCCCTTGGACAAATATCTTGCTTGTCCCTTCCTGGAAAAAATCCTGAAGACGTCCATGTATCAGCGGCGTTAAAAATTTTTTTAAATGTCCATACATCACCGTTGACAAGCACACATAATATGCATGTAATGATACAAGAGAACACAGCTTTTAAAGGCTTCTTTTTATGACAGTGAAGAGAAGAATAACACGCGCAAGTAATACTTTTAAAAGATAACAATCTAGCCAGAATTGGTGTAGCATAATTCTAATACAACTGGCAACACTTGATCTGTCTGGCAAAGGCGATGTCTCTACCATGTACGGATAAGTCGAACGCAACGTACAGCGCAGCGAACGAAGTTCTCAACCCCGAAAGCACACACAAACAAGCTATGTACCAGTTTCACCCTCCTCCCCTCTTGAAACGGGCACAAGACCAATGAGCTAGCCGATTGCACTGAGTCACCTGCAAGGAACACGGAATACGGCACAAAACGAAGCTGTATGTTGTATGGGGGAGGTGGGTCGGACAAATCCGCAAAAAGAAAAACTGATTGCTTGAAATTATTCGTAACCCATTCAACACATAACATTCAAACCCTTATATCTAAGAGTCACAATACAAAATTTGAAATACCCCACGGATCCCTGACGTCATAGGGTGCTGTGCTGTAGAGCGACCACAAACAAAAAAGCTTCGGTCAAAAGTCCCCGCGCACCTCCTCCTCCCCTCCAAGCGGGGGCGATCATACAGACAAACAACTAGAGTACGTGGAAACAGGACTGCAGGCTCTTTTCCATGTGGTCCCATTATAACCACTCCGTCACGGAAGTCGGCTTTAACGCGCCCATTCCATTATTCATAGTTGCATTACAGCATTCGTGTAAAAAAAACTCCTAAACGGATCGGAGCGTGCTGTCAAAGCACCACGCTCCGGAGCGGAGTGCTGTTGCCTCACGCTCCGCTCCGGATCGGAGCGTGCGTCTAAAAAATCTGAACCACTCCGCTCCGGAGCGGAGTACTGCTGTATCACGCTCCGCTCCGGATCGGAGCGTACGTCTCAAAAAGCTGAACCACTCCGCTCCGGAGCGGAGTGCTGTTGTATCACGCTCCGCTCCGGATCGGAGCGTGCGACTTAAAAAGTCGAACCACTCCGCTCCGGAGCGGAGCGTGTCTCTCAAAAAGCTGAACCACTCCGCTCCGGAGCGGAGTGTTGTTGTATCACGCTCCGCTCCGGATCGGAGCGTGCGATTCAAAAAGTCGAACCACTCCGCTCCGGAGCGGAGCGTGTCTCTCAAGAAGTCGAACCACTCCGCTCCGGATCGGAGTGCTGTCGTACCACGCTCCGCTCCGGAGCGAGGAGCGGAGTAGAAATGACGCTTCGAAGTCGCTCCGGAGCGCTCCTTTAGTACGCTCCGCACTCCGCTCCGAAACCCTGTGCAGAAGTTGTCAACAGCTTGTTTTGAGTTTTCTTTTCATTCTTGAAGCTCTTATTGGGTCAAATAAAGTGCACGAACATGGTGATGGACAATTTGCACGGTAATACTCATGGATCCCACTGTACCAGTAACCTTCATATTAATATAAACTTTTCCATTTTAAAATTATATTACATTTTGGGCGGTAAACGAGACCTCTGGAAGTTTGCAAAGAACTAGATTTAGGCCACGAATATTATATGGAAAGTTCTTCCTGTGCAGAAATAATTACAGACGATGATATGTACCTAATTTGTTGACATGTCGAGATATTATTATAAGGTACAATTTCAAGGTGGAAAATTTGTCTTTTTTTTCACAACTGCAACATCTGGCGGCGGAATTTCTTCTAGGCAGTAATTATTCTTAATAGCTGCATCTGTCTTGAGAGCTGGTTCGTTTGCTTTTATTACGAGGTTCTGTGGTGACACGGTAAAAGTACCCGAGCAACTTGAGGAGATTTGGTTCCTGAACTTTCGGTGAACTACTTGACCGAGGAGAAAATCATTCCGAGTCCTCCATGTAATCTCTTCTTGTGTCGTTAGAAAGCTGCCTTTGTACATGAATCAAGGCCAATCACAAACGTTGTCATGCACCTTATGCATGCAACGATGAATGAACTCGAAGCGATACGAATCCTTCTTTGGTTGGAAGCAGTGTTGGCAAGTTCCTTTCGCAGAAAGAACTATGACAATTAGCTAGTTAACACTAATTCCGTATTCATATCAAAATTAGTGGAATTAAAAAGAAATAGAAAACTATCTTCGGAGATTATTAGAACGAATAATGAATAGATGAAATGTGTTTCCAAAGAGGATACAATGGTGTGTGTGTGTTTAAATGTTTGCACGCCCGTATTCTCACTTCCCCTCTTTCTGGCACCGTCCTTCTCTCTCTTTCTCTCTTGTCTCCCTCTTTTGTAACTCATCGCATAGCTACGTCTGTACTGATATGATATATTACGTAAATTATCTTTCTTGCTTATTGTACTTCTCACTCTTATCTGTCTTTCGTTCGCTTTTCTTGTTTCTATTTCTGACATCTTCTTCAACATCTCTTTATCCCCATCACCTTCCTCGCCACCTTTCTTTATTTGTTTTTGGTCAAACTCCACCTCCATCATTTCATTGCCATTTTGTTTCACTTTCTCCCTCTTTTCCTTCATTTCATTTTCTTCTGTTCTACTTTCCCGCTCTCTCTCTCTCTCTCTCTTCTTACTCTTATCTCTTTGTCCCCAATGATTACACTGGGCAACAAATTTTGACTAGCCGATCATTGCATAAACTCTGATAAGTGATTCCATTTATTTAGGGTGTGCTGAATCCAAATCTGTAATCAGTTTTTCTTGATCTTGATCACAAATCTTTTCAAAGTTGATGTGAAGGTACATCGTAGTACGTAAATGATGTGTTTTTTTGATGCATGTTTAGTTATATATTGAGGTGCCAAAATCCAAAATAACAGTCATACATTATGAAAAATTTAATGTACCTACTATATCATACAAGGGATTGGAATGTACAGAAATAAATCAATATACCTATTATTAGAAACAAAAATCTGAATGTATCAGTATCGTCATTCAACATATGCATTCCTAGTTACAGCGTTTGTAAAACTTAAATAAATGAACCTTGTCATGACACATGAGTAACTGATTTCATGCAGTTTCTACATGGAAATGGACACAACACACATAACATACAAACTGGAAGATGTTCAACATTTCAAGAAAAGCACTGCCCATCTTTATTCAATGCCTTGACGAATTCCTTCATCAGCCCTAATTTTATGTGTAGGGGCGGTAAGAGAACGTCGGATGCTTCAATAAGACACTTCTGCTTGATATTTTTTGATCCATTGTCTTCTGGGCCATTCTTTCCGAGGCCGATGCTGAGACCTTCCTCTGCTATCCCACTCGCAAATGAAACACGGAGATTTTGTATTACCTAGGTGTAGATCCAGTAATAGTGCTATCACTTTAAAATCGCCACACACTTTTCATTTATGTTATTCATACTTAATCTTTGTCAACAGCAGTTTCAAATTTTCATAAGATTCTTTCCGAAGTAGGGAGTAACCAATGGGAACGGAAGCATACGTGTTGCCATTGTTGAGGAGGACACTTTTCAAACTGCATTTTGACGCATCAACAAAAGTCTCCATTCACTAGGGTCGTGCTTATGGTAGTCCTAATCTACGCATCACTTCATGGATGTTGTTGCAAAATACAAGCTGGCTGTCTTGTGTCTTGGATAACACGGCATACATTAACAATACGAAACGTAATTTCTGAGAAAACCTGATGTGATGGGGTTTTCTGAACTCATATCTGGTTTCAGTGGGTCGATTAAATATTGGAACCGTTACAACCTCCCATGCAATCAAATCAATGTTGCCCAGTGTTATTTGATTCAATTTCTCATTTGTCTATTTCCCTCACACCAGTTTGTCTCCTTGACTTGTTTCCCTGTCTCAATCCTGTTTTTATTGCACTTCCACCTCTCTCTCCTTTTCTCTCTCTCCATTTCTCTCTTTCTCTCTCTCTCTCCCCGCTCTGTTTCCAGGTTCTTGATCTCTTTTAGTTTCACTCACTCTTTTTTGTAAATTTTCCACTTTGTTTATCATGTTATTCGTTAAATTCTCCCGGCTTGCCTTGTTTCCCTGTCTCCCCGGGCCTCCTCGATGACGTAGTGCTAACGTTATCGGCTTGTAATGAAGGGGTTGCAACGTCCCTCTAGTGCACTTCTTAAAATAAACTTATACCACGGCTACAGATATCTTAATCTCAGGGGATAGGTTCTTTATTCGAGAATTCCAAATAAGAAAGCGTTTATAGCCCAGAGGATATAGTTAAATGTGGAATGCGGATCTATATTCTGAAAACTATACACAATACAGAGAAAATATATAGCGAAGCTTGTATATACATTGAAATATATATATATATATATATATATATATATATATATATATATATATATATGCTGATTCCAAATTTACGTTGGTTATATTCTTCTTATACATATATGAATAATTGAAAGGAAATCTTCTTCTTCTTTCTTTTCGTAATTTCTGGGAAAATACTTCTTCTTCTTTTTATTTCGGAAAAGGCTTCTTCTTCTTTTCTTCTTTCTAATTTTGGAGAAGACTATTCTTCTTTTCTTTCTTCTATTTTTGGAAAAGGCTTATTCTTCTATTCTTTCTTCTATTTTTGGAAAAGGCTTATTCTTCTTTTCTTTCTTCTATTTTTGGAAAAGACTTCTTCTTCTTTCTATTTAGGAAAAGGTTTATTCTTCTTTCTAATTTTTGAGAAGGCTTATTCTTCTTTTCTTTCTTCTAATTTATTGTCTTTCCTTTTAAAGCATAATCTTATTTATTACATATATGCGCTCGCTTTCCCCGTTTCTTTGGCAAACGATACAAGCTATACCTACTTATAGAAAGAGTAGGGTCGACTAAACTGACAATAGCGCCACCTCCTATGTAAAGACCAAAAGGGGAATAGCCCAGGATCGCTAACAGCAAGCGCTGCCTATGGCCCAGTGCGTCTAATAAGAAGCGCAACCGTAAGTGCTTCGGGGCGTCTAATTTGGACACAGCGCCACCGAGGGACGGACAAATACAAAAGCTGACGATATTCTCCTCGTCAGAAGATCAAAAAGGAGAGAGATACATTTCTGGATTCATTTGCTCACTTATTAATTTTCATAATTGTTTCATCTACGAGCTTATTCTTATTTATCTTAATTGGCTATATACAACATTTTATTCACTCCTTCTATAATTTTTATACTCTTCCTTTATATATTTTGCATTTACTATAATATATATAATAGCTCTTCTCCGCTCCTAGTTTCTACAATGAGCTCTGCTCTTCTTTATATGACGCGCTGCCATCTATCGTTGATCTCGGGAAATTCTTCCTTGCATTTTTCATTGTGTCGTCGGAACTGGCACATGACAGGGTACAGGGTTCGATACCCCGTGGAGGTACATAGTGATTCAGATCTTCAAACCAGAAGTGGCAGATAAGCAAGGTAAATTAAATCCAATCAATCAATAACATTTTAAAATTTCCTCCTTACATTTTTACCCAATATAAAAGCTTATTGGCTTCTTTTTCTATATGTGTAACCATTGTCTTATAACTTCAGAATGAAGTGAAATATTTTATAATTACGATGAAAATAATACTTTTGGTTGAGAATAACTTTTGATGAAAAGTATGAAACATGTTCAAACAAAAGTTCCTGGAAATGTATATGCCTGAAAATTATATTAGAACAATAGATAATTGTAATCGCAGGTGCATACCAACATTTGAATGTTAGTGTTGCAAATGCAAATAAAATGCATTTCCAAACTTTGTGTTATTGATACGTGTTCGTTGCATATTTCTTGTGTATATCTGGATAATAGCATGAATGTTGACACAGATTATTTTGTAGGATGTTCCGACTCTCCTTCTGGTATAAATTAACCTGCGTAACTCATTCGTAAATGTTTCAAGAGTAAGAAAAAAGCCTTTTTACGTTACAGAACGTGCAGAAAAAGTTCAATGAAAAGAAAAGGAAGAATCTGTGAAAGATGACACGTGCTTACCCCGCGACACTCGAAGCAATCAATCACCGTTAGCGGACGAGCATATCGGTCAAGGTGGCGCTTCGGCCTTCGCTGGCCAGAGGGCGTTGATGCCGCGATTCTCTTAAACTCGTCGCCAGATGAGCGCGGCAGCCTTGCACACAAGAGGAGGTTTGTGGATAATGAGTGGACGTACGTACATACGTGTCCTAATTTCTCCGTGCTCACAAATTTCATTCAGGAAAAAAGAAAGAGCAAAACTATCCCCCGAGACAGAAGCTGCAGGAACGTTTCTCGAAAGAGGTATCTGCACTTCCACACGGTGTCTACTAAAATAACAAATCCAAAATTTGTGCGACCTGTGTTGTCTGTATATATTTGTGATTGTCCCTCCGTTCAACTTATCTCACCACTATTCATTCTCATCTTCGCGATTAGCCAAAATGGGTATAAAAGTGAAGTAAACGAAATCAATCAATCAGTCTTGTGATAACAAAAATTCTTGACCACTGGGGGAAACCCTGGGGGGTAAAGGCGGTCAGGGGCGTGATGCTGATCACATCACCCCCACTCACGACCGGATCAAGAAAGTGTGAGGCGTTACCCCCACACCCCCTATACGACCTCATGGCGTAGTGCTATGCACAGGGGACTTCTTGACCTACGTATTTGTTGATTTATTTACTTATTACTTTCATGACTGGGAGACACTATTTACCGTGTCCCACTTGCACCATTATGGAAGTCTTATTTTCACAATGCTTCTCTGATTTCCTTGTTTGAACACATTTGGATCAGGGTTGGTCTTATCAGATATTAATAATTTTGGAAATAATATTGAGATGGACGAGAAAATCGTTTGGAGCCATTAAAAAAAAGTGTTTCCACCTGTAGCCTTTTCACCCAGATTAATAGGGTATAGAGTGGCATTTATAAGAATTACGTAGTAAATTATATATCACTGCGTTTATTTTCTTTATTTTACGCCATAAGATATTCAAGAATTCAAACAAAATGGCAAATAAGCTGCTGATAACCTCTGCACCAGGATACGTCAAAATCCAGGCCTTAAAAGCATATAAGATGCAAGGGAAAATTCAATGAAAATAGTCATGGACAATTTGCCGAATAATTCTTGTGTTATATATTAATTATAATATTTTTAAAAATAACCATAATTACGAACCAACTGTTCATTGTCACTAGTATGAGTGTCTCGAATGACACCCATCCAGAGGGGTGCCTGATAGGACGACCAATTGAATTTGCCTTCTATGTACGCTACATTTATGTTTTTATGAACAAAAGTTAATACAAAAATATTGGGAACACCTTAGGGACAAATGCATAACCTATCATTTTCAATTTTTTACAAAAATTTTCAAAGTTGAAGAATTTAAAAATCATAGATGGTGGGCCTGACAGCGCCCCTCGAGCAATCTAGGATTCTCCGTCTGCTACTTTTTTCTATCTTGATTTCATTTTCTTGTTTCCCATCCTACGTTCTTCCTCTGTTTACTCATTTCCCCTCTTTCTTTGTTCCTCGCAGTTATCTTATCTTTCTCTCTCTGTGTTTGTTTCCTCTATCCTCCTTCCTTTCTCTATTTATTCAGTTCTTTCTCTCAATTTCTCTCTCATTCAATCCATAGGCGTGACTTGGCGAGGGCAAGTGGGGCGATTGCCCTCCAAAATTTTCAGGTTTATTAAAATTTGCAAGTTAGAGGACCTGAGGAGCAAAGTAGTAAGGACTAATATTTGTGATTTCGCAAACGTCTCAGTTATTTTAGCAAATAATCCTGGACGCTGCTTTTATGAATGGAAAACTTTTCGAGTCTCTTCCCCCTAAAGTTAAGCCCCAGGTTTGATTCTGCCCCCTCAAAATTAGGTCCAGTTTGATTGTCTCCTCAAAATTAGGCCCAAATTTGATTCTGCCCCCTCAAAATTAGGCCCAAGTTTGATTCTGCCCCCTCAAAATTAGGCCCAAGTTTGATTCTGCCCCCTCAAAATTAGGCCCAAGTTTGATTCTGCCCCCTCAAAATTAGGCCCAAGTTTGATTCTGCCCCCTCAAAATTAGGCCCAAATTTGATTCTGCCCCCTCAAAATTAGGCCCAAGTTTGATTCTGCCACCTCAAAATTAGGCACAAGTTTGATTCTGCCCTATCAAAATTAGGCCCAAGTTTAATTCTGCCACCTCAAAATTAGGCCCAAGTTTGATTCTACCCCCTCAAAATTAGGCCCAAGTTTGATTCTACCCCCTCAAAATTAGGCCCAAGTTTGATTCTGCCCCCTCAAAATGAGGCCCAAGTTTGACTCTGCCCCCTCAAAATTAGGCCCAAGTTACCCCCATAAATCTATCTCTTTCTCTATCTATATTTACCCCTCTAACGGCGATTCCTGTTCCATTATAAATAATTCTTAAAGTTTCACATTTGAGAATTCTAGTGGCAGTTTCATTACGTACTAGCATGATACTTGGACATTACCCACTGTCTAGTGCTTTTACTTATACCTATTCTAACACTATATTTTGAGAGAGCACTTCTTTTGTTATCTTCAGGTGAACACTTCCTGTCGTAGGTTCGATCCCCACCACCGACAAAAGAAACAGCTGACTTGCAGACGAGAGACGTACGTACGTAACGAAACGATACTACGTAACGTAGTGTAGGATTGATTGATTTGCTTTATTTTACTTCGCTTTTATGCCACTTTTGGCTAATTGCGAAGGTGGAGATGAGTCATGATATGAATGGATACTCCCAAACATCCATGTCCAGGCAGGGATTCAAACCCGGGACCCCTGACGTCGTAGCGCGATGTGTTAACTAGATGTACGAGGGATATCTACAAAATAAGTTCCGTTTGTAAATATTAAAGCTGTTGCACTGATGTGTGATTATAATATTTAAGAAAATCAAGAAGCCTGCCACATGTAAAATGCTGTCTGTAATCTATTTTCTGAATCCGAGGAACATGAAATCGACTGAAATTTATGGTCAACGTTGTGAGGTGCATGGAGAACATGGCATGAGTCATTCAGGTAAGAAATGAGTGAAACTCTTAAATAAAGGACACAGAAATGTGCATGATAACCGCGGACAATGCCCAGGTGCCAGAAAGCAAGATCTCAACACATTTGGCCGAGAACAATTTGATCATCTCTCCTACATCCCAGACTTTGTGCCATGTGTAGCTGCATCTGAAATCCTTCCTTGCTGTACGGAGGTTCCACGAGGATAACGAGTCCAAAGAAGCCGCTACCACGTGGTTGCATCATAAGCTGCATCCTTCTACGATGAAGGAAAGCAAAAACGAGTGCCGTACCGTAACAAGGACCTCAACAGTGGTGATAACCAGGCCCATAGCCACAATTTTATTTCGGGGGGTCTTATCCCTTATCAGCAAAGGCGTTGCCAGAAATATTTGTAGAGGGGCAGGCCACTGATAAAACTTGATTAGTAGAAATAATAATGACAATAATAATTATTACCACGGTTATAATTTTCAATAATAACTATTACAATTTATTAAAAATAAACCAATTTTAATCAGAATTTATTGTTGTTGTTATAATTATTATTATTATTATTATTATTATTATATAAATGGAGAGACGTTGCTACTCGATCCACCGTATGAGTGAATATCCAACACAATTGTTGTCCATTATTTTTCTTACATTTTGTACAGTTTGTACTGAAATGCATATTTATTTTATTTTGTTATTAACTTTTACACATTCCGTTCAAAAAAAGGCTTTAAAAGTTAGGGGCAAATTTTACTCATAAAGTTTATATTGTGTGATCTCTCACAAAGAAAACTATACATTTTGAGAGCTGTGTATTCATTTATGCTTTGGATTAGCTGGTAGAATATAAAATATAATCTGGTTCCTCTATTATTCACTAAACTTTCTTCGATCTAATGTTTAATCCTGCTAAGGAAGTAATATTAATTACCACTATTCACTACTTAAATTAGATATTTGTATGATTTCGGGGGGGCTTCAGCCCCCTTAGCCCTCCCCCTGGCTACGTGCCTGGTGATAACTATATCGAAAAGTTGTGTACGGTACTTATCTCAACTGACAATATAAATGGTTTCCAAATATATTCTTGTTTTTTCCCTAATAGCTCATGTAAGTTACTTTCTTGATAACCCTCACGTATATGAAATACTACTTTTGTTAGTAAACCATTTTTTTCCCCCATTTCTGTTGGAACGTACAAGAAGTAATAATTTCGTTAATCGTTACCTGAAGAAATTTACGGTTCGAAAAGCAGCAGTTATTTATAACTGCGCCTGTTCAATGTTCCTGTGCTAATGGATATCTTTAATACACACACACACTCTGACTCGCACATATTATATACTAGCCGAAAAAATCATTTCTAATCTTCTCCTTGCACATGTTTCTCCGTTCCTCTCTCCCACTCAACACAGCTTTCTCCCTCATGCTTCCTGTGACACAAACCTTGCTTGCTTGCTTACCAATGCAATTAACTGCCTGAATGCCAAGAAAGACGTGGATGTCGTTTACTTAGACTTTTCCAAAGCCTTTGACTCTATCTCTCACACGCAACTCATTCACAAATTATCAAATAGATTCAATATTCACGGACCTCTTCTCAAACTACTTTCATCTTACTTACACAATAGAAAGCAAAAGGTTATCATACCTGGTTGCTCTTCGTCGTGGCTTCATGTAGTTTCCGGTGTGCATCAAGGAAGTTCTCTAGGGCGTCTGTGTTTCACTCCTTTCATGGATGACATTCACGAATGTATTTCTTCCGAATGTTCAATATTATTGTATGCTGATGACTGCAAATTATTTCCAAACATTACCTGGCTCCGGTATCCCTTTCTACACCCTCGATTTCGGGCACATTTCAAATATTTTCGTGAAAATATTTAGTTCCTCAAAACAAACAGTGTTTGCAAATAGCGCGGAAGTTAATTTTTTAGATCTACGTGCTACGAAACTTACGTTTAAATTCCTTGCGTAACGTCAAAAAGGTTTTTCAGAGCTTCTATGATGGCGGATGATGGATTCATGTCACAGGCGCAAGTCTGAAGATTTCGGATCATGGATTCGTGTCACAGGCGCACGTCTGAATTTTTTTCTTTTTCTTCTTATGATTGACTTGTGCAATGGGAACATTTGCGATTAAGATATGTTATTTGTGTGATATATTGGCGGGTTGGACATTTCAGACATTGGATTTAATTTATGCGACTTCAGATATTGGAATTAATTATTTCTGTTTGGCAAATGCAGGCCGTAAAGGGGAGGGTTGTATTTTCTAAATGACTTGTGGGATGGGATAATTTGCGACTTCTTATTTTTTGGATGGGAAGGGAGTGGAGGGTGGACAACAAGGACTATCAACGTAGGAGTTACTTCATTTTTGGACTTACAAATTTAACTTCGAACCGCAATTCAGTGCCTGGCCTTGGTAAAAAGAGGTAAGTTACCTTCTTAGGTTTAATTTTAGCCTTCATTTTTGGTATCTTCATGTGTCAATGCGGAAAACAGTGAGAAATAGTGTTAGGGGCAGGTGACTCCGGTCAATTTCTAACATGCCTTTAAAAGGGACTCTATGGATAAATGCGGGTAGCCGGAGCGTAGCGTGGCGGAGCGGAGGCGGGGCCGGGGTAGCGGTAGATCAATTACCCAAGGGGCGGAGCCCGGAATCGGTGGGAAATTTGGACTCAACAATTTCAAACGACAATATCTCAACTTCAAACGGCTATACATTCGTAAATACTTGTTTCCGCGCTCCAAATTTTTGTTCTTCATAATTAGCATCATATAATCTTCATATAAAAACCTCCGAAATCGAGGGTGTAGAATAGGATACCGGACCCCATTACCTTAGTTCGAGACACATGTTATATCCAAGACAATCTCAAACGGATTGAACGCTGGTGTCAAGACTGGAATCTCAAATCAAATCCGGAAAAATCTGTTGTCATGGGGTTTACCCTAAAATACAATAGTGTATCACCATCCTACAAAGTATGGAACCAGTTTATTCCGTTCGTACGACAGCACAAGGATCTTGGGGTCATTTGTGATAGCAAACTGACTTTCAACCACCACATAGACTACATAACTTCGAAAGCGATTAAAACTCTTGGACTAATTTACAGATTCACAGACATAACACACGTATCTGCCCTCAAGATCTACTTTACAATGTGTGTTGTTCCTTACAATTCTTGAATATGGTTCCTGTATTTGGTCAATGGCATGTGAAAGCAACATAAAGAAAACAGACAAAGTAGTAAATTTCTTCGTCAGAATAGTCAAACACAGATGTCCAACCCTGACAAACTTCTCCAAACACGAAATTCTATCCACTCAACAAATTCATGACCTTTCCCTTCCCCGTCAACTCTCGGATTAAAAATTTCTTTTCAGAATCATGAATGGACAACTTTTCACCAGCGAACTCTTGCCACATCTTAATATCAGAATCTCACATACAAACAGCAAATGCAACAACTTCTTTTACATTAAATCTTCAAGGCTATCTTTAGAACAAAGATCACTTCTCTACAGGCTACAAACTATTTACAACTCGTTAAAAGAAGCTCCGGGCTTCCATTTATCGAAACATACTCACAGAACGGCGTGCATAAAGCAGCTGAAGAGTAAATAATGTTGTTTTCACCGTAGTTGCTATTATTCATGTTATACATGTATATATGTGTGTATGTGTCCATCTTATTATATTGTTTATTTGCTTTCCGGTTGATGTCCTGATGTAAAATGGATTTTTCTGTATTCAGGATTCAAATAAATAAATAAATGATTGTCAGTATTCCCATTAACGAATTTGCTAAACGCGATGAGGTAAAAATTTCGTTTCTGCCTTGAATAGCCTTGTAAACACCACACAGCAAGATGGATCACTAACACGATGTTTAGCGGATGAAGGCGCTGCAATAGCGCCTCCAGTGGGAGAAAGCGAAAGTAAACATCACCTGTAAGGCTGAACATTGTGATTAAGAGTACGTGACGGTTGTAGATTCTGCACATCGATTTATTAGGGCAGGTGAAGGCCTATAATTATTGAATGCAGAGATCAAGGCTAATGTGATTGAAGGTGCATTTATGTGTGACGCGTCTCGGGAAACATCTGCATTTTACAAACTTTTTTTCTTAGCCCTGAAGCTCAATCCTTGTCAGTGTTGTCCATTTACGATTTTTCTCCAAATTTGGTGTTTTCTAGAGCTGAGCCGATACCACTGTACCGATATTGATTAATCTTAGTGGATGATTATTATAAGTATCCATTTATCAGAGTTTTGTTTCAGAGTATTAAATTGTAATCACAAAATACCGTATCTTTTTTTACATAATGCTGGTGCAAAATCAATGGAAATCTAGAATTTTGCATAATTTTTCAGGATGGTGTGAAGTTGCATTTTTGCGGGAAATGCTAAATCGTCGAAAACGTATCGACCGGTATTGCCAAATAAAATTCAACAGATACTTTCCATTACCGATACCGGTGTATTAAGATAGAAACAGAATTCGCCTTACTTCCTTTCCATAAACATCTATGAATTTTTTGATGAACAACATTTTTTGTGCTTTTTCACAATGCACAGATATAAATCAGAGTTAGAGACCACTTAATCTACTGTCCTTCATGGTACCTATGATCCATGGTTTTACGTGCCGAAGGCTACTGTAAATTAATAATAATAGTTGCTGCAACTCTGTGGCGTACGTAAGGGGGGATTACGGGGTTTAACCCCCCCTTGAGCATTTAAAATATTATGAAAAATGCTGTGAAGAAAATTAAAAATGGCCAATTTATCACAGTCAAAGATCTGCGACAATACTACTACTACTACTACTACTACTACTACTACTACTAATAATAATAATAATAATAATAATTTGAATTATTATTCTCATGCAGCATGGAGAAAAGCACAGCATTCCAAACGCAAGCGTCTTACAGAGTGATTGCCTTGAAAATAAACACGAATTCTTGAAAATAAAATATGAGGGCACCTTTGATTTAAAAGAGAAAAAAGTTGTTTTGTATCTCAGTTGCATCAATGTTCAATGAACATGTATTTTTTTGTGTGTGTGAACAATGAGCATTAACTAAAGAAAGTTCTTGGTTCGTTGTAAGAAGGTAATGTATAGCTAGGCGGACAAGAAAACACAGTCACCAGTCCACCTTCCCATTGTTTACACTGGCACGTTTAACTGTCTGATTTCAAACGACAGTAACATTAACTATTGTAAAATGTTTTGTTTAAGAACAGCGAGACATTCCAGATGTGAATTATCGGAGACATTTATGCGGGGACAAGAGCTGAAAAGTTCCAACCAATTCCGGGAATCGAACCCTGATCTCATGCATGGTTGTCAGACGCCCTATCGACCAAACCACCGCAACTCCTTGGATGAGTTCCATACTTTGATTATTTCAATTTATTTTAATATATTTTCTTGATTTTATGGATTTTCTTCACACTTATAATGTCTCACCTCGTTGACTAGACAATTATTTCGTATCAAAGAAACAAAAAAAAAATGCTTCTAGAATTTGTCAAAATCGAATGACTAGAAAGTAATTTCGTTTTATTCCTTTCATAAATACTATATTTATGTAGATCTCTACTACTTAATAGTAGTAGTGGTATTAGTAGAATTATTATTAGTAATTCAACTAATTAATAAATTATAGGTATTATTATTTAATTAGTCCTCCTAAGTAGCCGAGCGGGTTAAGGCGTTCACTCGTCTTGAGATCGTTCGCTGCGGGACGGCGTAGGTTCGAATCCGGCTCTGGTCGGAATTTTTTCGACCTACGTATAGGGCCGGTGGCAACCCACCATCGTGAGGAAATTGGGAAGCTCCGAGTGAGTGAGCGTAATCCGGTCGAGACGACCTACTATAACGGCTGGGGATACGTCGGGCTGACCCCCCGACTATTCCAATACTGGTTGAAGATCTCCACGCTTAGAGGTGACGAGAGAAAGTGTGGGAGGGAGACCGGCAGTCGGTAGGTATGCCCAGGCCCTTCATGGGCTGTTGCGCAAAGGATTATTATTATTATTTAATTAAAGTGTAATAAAGAATGGTAATGTGAATTTGAAGAGCTTAAGAATCAGCGCCCCCTTGACGAAATCCTGCGTACGCTACTGCTGCAACTTACGGCCTGTAAGTCACAGAAAACAATATTTTTTGTTGTAAAATATCGCTACAATTTCACCATTCGAATTACATTAACTCTTTCCGGTAATCTCAAAGGTGGGGGGGGGGGGGGGGCGGCACTGATAACAACACTGACGCCAGAAACCAAACCAAGAAGCAATGGAGAACCTATTCTTCAAGGAGAAACACGTCGTCTAAAATTCCTGTAGACAGAATTCTGAATTATATTATTTGATCAATTGAAAAATTCATTTTATTTCCAAGTGCTGCCAGCCGGCCCCCGTGGCGGAGTGGTTAGCACAGCGCGCTACGACGCCAGGGGTTTCGGGTTCAATTCCCGGGTAAGACATGGCGCATGGGTATTTGTGTTTGTCCAAAATTAGAAAAACTGAAAAATTGAGAAAAAAAACGAGTAATGAAAAATTGAGAAAAAGTGGAAAACAGGGGATTCTACCGATTAGGGGTATTCATTTTCTATTATCTATTAAAAAAAAAGGTGGTAGAGCAATGGAACGGTATGCCAGAGACCCGGGTTCGAGTCCTGGTCGAGCGTGCATTTTTCGCTGAAAATTTCTACGTGATGCTCCAACAGTGTAAGAAAATTTGTAACTGTATATGCTTTGTTATTCAATGTCTTGTATTACTGTATGTACTCAACCACGATGCAAGTATGTAATGCTCTGAACAATACATTACAGTTGCATGCTACTTATCTCTGGAATTTTTTATATATATATATATAAAATATTTATTGGTTGTGGACAAAATCCATGCACCAGTTAACAATTTATCAATTGGTATTATATACATGTATGCACATAATATTTACTCACAATTATTCCTTTCATAATAAATAGTTTCCAAATTTCATTACGCTTTTACAGAATTATATTAGACTTATTAAGATATTTTGTAAGAATATAGATTACCGAGGATGAAGGTGAAGTCAGTAAACAAGGCAGTGTCAGTGGCGCTTGATGTCCACTCCTGTACAATTCCTGTAAAAATGGTTCTCTGTAAGTTTCATAAAGTTTGCATTGAAATATAATGTGGTTTGGAGTTGCAGTATATTCATTGCACAAACAAACTGGTGAAGTCACTTAATTCTTCTTGTAAAGGTGAGCTGCGGCGATGGTGTGATTTAACCTGCAGCGCATTATAGTTGTGAGGGAACTTCGGGAGAGTTGAATCTGTTTAAACCAACATTCCTTTGGAATTCTTTCTTGTATAGAATAGTAGGCCTTACCGCATTGAGTGACAGTATTTGTCCACAAGCTTTGCCAGTCAGTAAGTAGTATTTTTGTAGTGTGTGATTCCAAAACTACGGACGGAATCTTTATTGAAAGCGGCCGTTGGATTGTTTGATTCGCTGCATATTTTGCCAAAGTATCTGCTATATTGTTCCTTTCTATTAAAGAATGTCCAGGTGTCCAAATAAAGTTGATATCATATCCCAATCTCGTTAATTTTAGTGTGAGTATTCTTATGTTAACAATGTACTACTCCGTATGGCATGACCATGATGCAAACTGTAAAGAATTTAGCACAGAGGCTGAATCGGTTGCAATTAGAACTGAATTTATCTTCTTCTTTTGTACATAAAGCAATGCCTGTCGTATTGCAAAAGCTTCTGCAGTGTAAATGGACAGATACGATGGCAAAGGAATTCTGGAATCTTGAGTTCCTTCAGTTTGTATATTGCAAACTCTTTAGTGTGTCACAGACAACCAGTAGATGTGAACCTGGCAACGAGACTTACAAATAAATTAAGTAATCAACAGTGTAGCAATATGCATGGCAACGAGTTAACAGAGTAGGGAAGAATATACTATATTAAGTTACCTTGGGGAAGAATTCGAGAAAATTTACCGACTCAGACTTTTGGCCATGCTCTCTTAAGATAGCAAAACGTTTTAAGTAAGTACTTATTTACTTACTTGAAAAGAAATAATACGTATAACTGAGAATTACTTACAAGTCAGATTTAGATACCATGCCATATGATTATTAAAATACTATTATTGTATCAATTTTGAGGAACAAGATACACATAATACTGGCTATTTCTGTCATAAAGTGGTAAATTATCGACTAAAAGGTTGACTCTTAAATACAGGAAAGAACTGCTCTTCTTTCCTCTTGTTGACGGCTGCATTTTGTTAATATAGTACCCAATTTTCAAAATTCGTCCAAACTAGCATTTCTTTTACTAATGACTGTGCGAAGTCTGGTATAAGCAATGCCTGAATCTGCAGCTATTTCATTTTTAGTTTTATGTGGATTAGCATGTACTGCATATCCCGGAACCTCTATAAGAAGGAAACCTGTAAATACGGATCCCAGAACGGATCGATTTTATACCTGAAAATTACCTTCTTAAGGCGGAAACCTCCTTAACGCGGAAACGGAACACCATTTAAAGACCAACGAGATGTTTTTATTCTCAGTAAGACGGAAATTTCTTCCTTTATTTTTTTCGCTCGCAAGAAAACAATGCAATACAATAAGTGGAACACGCCTCTGTTGCCACTCGCTTATCGGTAACATTGTCGATATGAAAGGATGCGCTACAATACTCTTAGCTGATACGATTCAGTTTCTTTCTTCCATCTCTTACCCTCTTTCTCCACCTTTCTTTGTCTATTTCTCCTCTGTTTTTCGTCAACTTTCTATTTTTCTTGTTATCTCTCTTTGTTTCTTCACTTTTATCTCAATCTTTCTTCACCTCTCTTATTCCATCTTTCAATCTTTCTCTTTCCCTCTATGCACATCGCGCTACGACGCCAGGGGTCTAACTAACTAACTAACTCTCTAGCCTTCTTAAACCCGAAGGTTCATGACTGCAGCAACACAGGCCTTCCATCTGTCCCTATCTTGAGCAAGATCTATATACTCTTTTCCATCCCTACCGATTTCCTTTAGGTCCATCTCAACGTTGTCCCTCCATCTTCCTCTTGGCCTTCCTACAGGTCTCTTACCATCAGGTTTCCCAACAAGAATCCTGTAAACTCCTCTTACCTCTCCCATTCGTATAATATCTGGACATGAATACAAATTATGTAGTTCTAAATTATGTAACCTTCTCCACTCACCTGTCTCCTCATCCCTTTTAGGTCCAAAGATTTTCCTAAGGATCTTATTTTCAAATACTCTCAATTTATGTTCCTCTTTCAATGTAAGGGACCAAGTTTCACATCCATATAATACTACAGGCAAAATTACGGTTTTGTATATTTTAACTTTTAGTTTCTTAGATATTAAACGAGAAGACAAAAGTTTATGAAGAGAGAAGTAACATGCATTCCCTGAATTAAGGCTACTTTTTATTTCCTCTTTAATATCATTTTCATTTGTTAATATTACTCCTAAGTATTTGAATTTGGAAACTGGTTCAAACGAGTTGTTATCAATAATTAGATTTTGATTATTACCTAACACTTGGTTTCGGCCTGTAAGCATATATTTAGTTTCCTCTTTGTTAACTTCCAAACCTATCTCTTTAGCAGTTTTGAAAAATATTTTAGCATTATTCTTAATTGTATTCACATCATCCCCCAGTAAGTCTACATCATCTGCATATGCTAACAACTGAGTCACACCATTTAATTTTAGTCCTTCTTTAGTTTCTTTTACCTTCCTTACAGCATATTCTAAGGCAAAATTAAAGAGCAATGGAGATAATGCATCTCCTTGTTTTAACCCATCATGAATTTTAAATTTGTCAGACACATTAATACCCACACGAATTTTACTTTCTGTTTCACTGGTGCATATTTTTATCATACTAACAAGCTTCTAAGGTACTCCAAACTCTACTAATGTATTATATAATTTATCTCTTTTGACCGAATCATATGCTTTTTTGAAATCAATGAATAGCTGATGGACATTTTGATTATATTCCCACTTTTTCTCAAGTGTCTGTTTGATGTGAAAAATTTGATCTGTTGTTGATCTGTTACGTTTAAATCCACATTGATAATCACCTATAATTTCATTAGCATATGGTGTTAGTCTTGTTAAAAGAATGTTAGACAATATTTTGTATGTTGTTGAGAGTAGAGAAATTCCACGGTAATTATTGCAGTTCATTTTATCACCTTTTTTAAACACAGGAACAATTATGGATTCTTTCCACTGTTGAGGGATTTCTTCTTTATTCCATATTAAACAAATTAATTTATGAATTTGACATATTAATGAATTTCCACCATATTTAATTAACTCAGCTGGTATTAAATCAGTGCCAGGTGCTTTGTTATTCTTTAGCCTTTTAATAGCATCTTTAACTTCAGTCAAGTTAGGTTCTGGAACTAAAGGTTCTGCTGTGTGTACTTCATTTACTTCTGATTTATCTCCTACATGAACATTTAAAAGGTCATTAAAGTAGTTCTTCCATCTATTTAGAATATCGCTTGGGTCAGCTAGAAAATCACCGTCTTTATCTTTTATCAAGTTTACTTTAGGTTGCCACCCCTTTCTAAATTCATTTACACCTTTATAGTATAAATCTCTGATATTTTTATTTTTGCTGTTTGTTTCAATTTCGTTAATTTTGCTTTTCAAGTAATCTCTTTTTTTACTTCTAAACGTGCGGTTAACTTCTCGCTTTATTCTATTATAATTGCTTAGATTTGTATCATTCGAGTTATTTAACCACCTAAGTCTAGCCTGATCTCTTATTTCTATTAGATTATGACATTCATTATCAAACCATGGCTTACTTTTTCTTGGTTTATGGTATCCTATACTTTCTTTAGCTGCTGATTCTATTGCATTACGTATGTCCTCCCAATTCTTATTTACGTCTGTCTCATTTATATTTTCATCATCATTTAAATCCTGCAAAACATCAAATCTATTTGACAGTTTAATTTGGTAATCTTTCTTAATTCTTTCATCAGTAAACTTTCCTGTATCAAATTTTAGAACTTTTAGATTTTGTTGCTTATGATTTATCACTGAGAGTCTTTCTCTTAATTTAGCAATTACTAAATAATGGTCACTGGCACAGTCAGCACCTCTATGTGTACGAACGTCAATTATACTAGTATGCCTTCTCTTATCAATGAGAATATGATCTATCTGATTATGAGTTTTACCATCTGGAGAAGACCAGGTATATTTATGGATATCTTTATTTTTAAAAGTGGTACTTTTCACAATTAAATTCTTTGAGGTTGCAAAAGTAACTTTCTTTACCAATCGTGGGTTTAAATGTCTCTTCTTTGCCAATCTGTGCATTACAGTCACCTAACAGAATTTTCATATCACACTGAGAAAATTTATCAAAGACCTGTTCTAACTCTGCATAAAAATCATCTTTATCTTCCGTTGGTGCATGTATGTTTATTAAAATAATTTTACACCACCTACCCTGCAAAACTGCATATGATATCCTATCATTAATAAATTCTACTGTTTTAAGAGCCGAGATAATTCTATTATTTATGAAAAAGCCTGTTCCAAAATTATGATTTTCAGTACCACCATAGAAAAAAGTATAATTTTTAGTTTTACAATTCCCTTCTCCTGGCCACCTAACTTCCTGGACAGCTACTACATCTAATTTATACTTAACTATCTCATTAACTGTACATTGAAATGCCCCAGGCCGGTAAAGGCTCAGAACATTCCAAGTGCCTAATTTAATATCCTTATTCCTAACGTAGATCTTATCCTTAGTCCAGGGACCTCCCAAAGTAGTCCCCACCCGGAGATCCGAATGGGGGACTATTTTACTTCCGGAATATTTTACCTTGGGAACATCCATGGCCTTATATTGCTGTTTCTTAACATGTCTTTTTACAGTGCAGAGTTGTCAGCTCTACGCCTAACCCCCAATATGAATGGAGGAACTACTACACAAGACAAACACATTAGACAGCACAATTACTACACAAGACGAGCACAAACACATTAGACAGCACAACTACTACACAAGACACACACAAACACATCACAACTATAACACAATATAAACACAAACAGACGCCAGGGGTCCCGGGTTCGAATCCTGGCATGGGCATGGATGTTTGCGAGTGTCCATTTTACTTCGCTTTTTGTGCCACTTTTGGCTATTTTGCGAAGATGGAGATGAGTGATGGATGATATGATGAAATTGATGAATGTATCGCATTTTTATTCATGTACAGTGGTGGAAAAAAGTTCTTCCCCATAAGACTTTAATGGCAGTAAATAATGCCGGAAAGGTAGGCAACACACATTGCACCTTTAGGTGATCGGGTGATTCTGTCTGTCTCAAGGAGCAACTCGTCTTTCTTGCAATAGCCAACAGACACAGGAAATGTAGGAAAGTCACGTGACTTGTTAGGTGGAATGTTGTTCGTCATAAAATCGCCTTTTCTCGAGCCAGGTCGCAGAACCGACAAGAGTTATAGCCTATGTCCGAAAATGATTCCCCTAAAACCGTTGAACGAAACGCTAAAATAATTCTTGCCTTAATTACAAAGGCTACTATACTATATGTGCCGCTGTAGCTCGGTCGTTAGGGAGTTTGATTACCATGCGAGAGATCTGAGTTCGATCTCCGACTGGGGAGAATTGGAATTTTGTCCACCTGTTCAAGTGGCTCCGGCGCCCACCCAGCGTCGTATAAAGTGGGTACCTCTAGGAAACTTGTGGGGGGTAAAGGCGGCCAGGGGCGTGGTGCTGATCACATTATCCCCACCTTCGGCCGTAACAAGAAAGTGTGGGACCCTAACTCCGCACTCCCTACACGCCTTCATGGCTTGGTGCAAAGCACAAGGTAGCACTTTGCTCTTTCATTTACTATACGTCCCGATTTTGTCGAAACAGAACTTTCTAATTTCTATGTGGACTTTCTTCCAAGTTTCGTAGGGATGTGAATAGGCTCCAGTTTTTCTTGACACAATTCATCCATATTATATTTCGTTATAAAAACCACGGCCGATATCCTGTGTGTGGGGGGGGGGAGGGGGCTATAATTCAAACATGTGAGGTGATATTTTTCTCACTACTCCATTCTCCGATTCTTCGTATCAGAAATAAAACATTAATTCCACACACTGAAAATGTAGCATTTCCTACATCTTAGCATGCAAATATCTAGCAGCAAAGTAATGTGTAGGCACATAGTGGTTCGGATACCACTTTAAACTGTAGGTGCATTCCCGATTAGTCTTACTGTGTATAAAGTGGACTTAAGACACCAAATCAACCAACCAACACAATCCCGTTATCGTCCAGATTATCGAAACCAGAAGCTTCGTCGCGAATAACATAAGCAGGAAGACAATGTGCAATTACCCAACAGAAACAGAACCCAGAACGGCTAGATTGGATTAAATCGACGATACAGCACGCGTTCTAAAATGAAGAAGAATACTTAAGTTGAAGGACCTCGATAGACACACACACTTTTCCTCCCCTCAATGGTAAGATTTCTTTCTTGCAGAGAAGCCTTTAGGTAGGTCTTGAAGGCCACGACGAAAAAGTGTTTTACATGCAATGACGGGACCAAAACACGGGTCTAGTTTGATATGAAAGCTGTGTTCCTCCTTATTTCGTACGTCATTGATAACAGGAACACGGCCTCGTCTGCAAACCCTAGCTTCGTGGAGCAGACGCTTGTTTGCCACCCTTTGGTTCCGTGACCTTCGCTCGTAGTTAGCAAGAGTGAATGACTCACCAGATACCTGTTGCCTGTGAGCTTATACAAGAATAGATATTTCGTTAGCGTCTGTAAGTATTGTTTCATCTGCAGTTATATCAGTTAACGTTCGAATTGTTTCCTAATGGTTACGTTATTTATAAATTAGTTCTCGAGAATGAGCTTTCTATCTATTTGTATGGGGGTTGTGGGTATACAGCCTGCATGTATTATTTTTTTCCTGAAACAAGAAGAAATTCCAAGACAAAAAAAATAGTCGTAGAAGAGTAGTTAACAAAAAAGAAAGAAGAAAACGAAAATGTAAATGTTTAAATAAATTATTGTATAGATCGAGTGAATAATATTTTCTAACGGGGCCTCCTCGATGGCGTAATGATAACGTCGTCACCTTATAATCAAGGGATCCCGGGTTCGATACACGGTGGATGCACGTAGTAGTTCGTATGTCATTTTAAACTTAAGGTCCAGTCCAGATTAGCTTATCTGTGCAGAAAAACTAAAAAAAGAAATTGTCACAGTGTAAGAAAATTTCATGTTCAACCACATACAAAAGGGAATAATTTATTCCATGTTGGAGTTCACATTTATAGCATCTAACCAACACAATTATGGATCGCAACGTATTTTCTCAGATCCATTTTAATTATACGTGCATAATAAAATAACAGAAGTTGAGGAAAGAGAAAGCCAAGCGAAACACAGATGCCTTCTCCAGGCATAAATCCTCGTTATGGTTTACTTCCAGGGGAGGAATAATGACAATAATTGCCAATACAAAGCCAATAACGAACAGAGGCAGATGTCAAGAAAGAAACAATACTTTCCAGTGTCTCCGTCTCTCGGTTTCTCGAATTGAAAATTGCTCTCCCGTTCTCGGTCTCGGCTAGTTAAATATAGAAATCGAAAAAGTATGTGAAGATACATATATTTCATATATCCCGGTTTTATAGGAGATTTCGTGAGAGATGAAATAAGTACTCTTCGATCATGTTTATTTTTATTAGTTTTGTTATGTAACATCACTTTTCTTCCTAGTCGCGGACGAGTGACCATTACATGAAATTAATGACGAAATACTCAAACACCTGTGACAAGGACGGTACTCAAATCCGGGAACTTTGGTGACGAGATCGAAGGTTGATCACTTAATGAGCTTGCCCACCGAGCCTGCTTAATGTTGCTTGTGTCAGGTAATTCGAAATAACTGCCAATATCCCACATTCATTATTATTTGTTTCATAATTTATCTTATTGATGTTAATCTGAAGGCGAAGAAATAGTTGAAAGGCAATCATGCAAGATTGAATGTCTATGATGTTACTTCGTGCCGAATAATATGACGTGATATTATGATATGAATATATTAATAATATAATATGCCTAGTCATTCGATTGATTGATCCCAATTGCGTACACAAAATATGGTATAATGTCCACTCCTAACCAACCTCCGTGGCGGAGTGGTTAGCACAGCGCTCTACGACAGCATGGGACCCTGGTTCGAATCTCGGCTTGGCCATGGGTGTTCTTGGTGAGTGTCCGTGAATCAATGTCATCATATCATCTTCATCGTCGCTATTTGCCCAAAGTGAAAGAATAGCGACACTAAATAACAAAAATCCAATCAAATGGAACATCTTCACCGATTTAATTCTATACCGTACCAAATTCCCAGTTTATTACTGCTTCTTGCTTCATTTTACAGCATCTCAATTGTTTTCCGGTTCGAAAATGTAGGATTCCTTGAATACGACTGAAGTGACCGCAGAATATTATGCATAAAATTTGTTTCGCTTTTTCCTTTTATTTCTGTTTCAGTTATTTTACTTCGCTTTTCTTCTCCCACTCGCGTTAATCGTGTCGGTGAGGAAGAATTATAAACTCGTGAAATGGACGATGGTACAAGAAATCTATCCCTCTCCCACGGTTCGAAACTGTGACCACAAAATATTGTCTTATTTTTCAAATTTACGCCAAATATGGTTTCACTCGTCTCTTTCTCAAGGCGTTCCATTGCCTCTCCGATGGCGTAGTGGTAACCTCTTCGACATGTAATCAAAGGCTTCCGAATTCAATACCAGATAGAGGAACATTTGGTTCGGATCCCACTTTAATCTGTAGGTCCAGTGCATAAACTGGACTTAAACCATTAGCGTGTGGCATGTGGCCTGTGATGAGAACCATCATTTCAGTGAACCTTCTTGACAATGACTAGTATCACTCGAAAAATATTTTCTTACGAGTAGATCTTGTTAAGAAACCAGTTGCTGAAATTTTCTTCTTGAGGCCACGTAGCACCCAGCTGTTGTTTGTTGTTGCTGGGGCATGAGTCACGTGACTCATGCTATCAACGCTCAATCCTTCCCGAGAACTCAGATCCACCAGACAAACTTAAGCGAATAATTTGTTATTTGGGTTGCATAAACAACAGGCTTTAAGACGTTACGAAATTCTAGGTACCGTGGCCCAGGTAATTCTTTCTCCGACTGTACGTACATGCATTAGTACACTACATTATAAGTAATGCGAAATGTAAATCTGTCTTTCCATTATTTCCTGCAGCTCTCTATACTGTATTTAAAGTCAACCCTGTATAAGAAGGAAAACTGTTAAGACGGGAAATTTTGCTCGGAACAATCATGTTCCGGGATAGACAGGTTTTACTGTATAAGTGTTACTTTCCGGTCAAGCGTGTAACTTTTCCTTTCTGTTGTCCATGACTGACCAGAGGCAACTGAAAACGTTTATTGTTTATATTATGGACCACGGCACACGTCAGCTATCCGGCATCTACTTGTATTTAACGTGTGTACGGTCGTATCGGAATTACGTTCAAGAGAGATTGTAACGACAAGAAAGAGATTGTATACTCTTGTGACAATGTTGTAGCTTGGTTACATACAAATCAAACTGTATAGTACGCATAAAACCGAATTTCGTACAAATGCATTAGTTACAAATAAGGTTCAATTGACACGTTTTTAAATTATATTTTGCCGGGACCTACAGCAATTTACGTATAAAACAGAATTATGCAGAACTGGGATACATATAAAGCAGTTCCAACTGTATCCGAGGAATAATCCTTTTATTTAGTGAAATCTAGAGTTTCGTTTACCACTACTTGAGATTATCAGAATCTTCTGATTACTGTATTAGGAGAGAAGGATTAATTCCTAGTAGAAACGAGGTGGTACGTAACAAGTATAAAGGTTCAACCCTGGAATTTTTGTTCTTTGTTATTTCTTTAAAAAACAAATGCGTAAATCGGAAAGTATATAATCAATTATTTCTATTTCATAATTACAGTATAATGGAAATGGACTGTTTCTTTCTGCTGAGAAAATCACCACAGTAGTACGAAAAATGTATGCAAATGCTTATCAGATAGTTTCATACAGTATATTATAGTCAGTAGCAAAGTCATCAATTCAGGGTCCAACTTGAATACATCTAAGAATTTGACATATTGGTCTCATACAACTTACTGTTATGCAATGGGGTATGTTTTACTCTTCACACAATAGAGGTGCATGAAAAAGTTAAGTATTTTTTTATTATACACTAGAATATAATGACAAATATAGCCACGATAACACAGATAATATTTTTTATATTATTAAGAAATACAATGATTTTATTAACATATGAAGTATACATTCATTAACCTAATATATTCCAATATCTATAAATATACATATATACAAGCAAAAAAGTACTAAGTCTTTGATTTACATTGGTTTCCAGCAACCCTCTCACATTAACAATTTACAAAAGTAATGATACACGTTTCTTCCAGTAACAGGATAACAAACTAAATCTTCTCACTGGCAGTAGAAATATTTCTTCACACAACAACATAAAATCTTCAAAAGATTATTAGAGACATCAGACAACGTATTTCAGCATGTCAAACCAGGTACATTCCGACAATACATTAACAACTTTACAAAAATATTCTCAAAATACATAACAACACACTGTATAGTTACAGTAATTATACTTTGATGTAGGTAATATGAAATTAGTTTCAATACATAAAAAATGAGACATTTAGAATATTTCTCAAAATGACATTAGGATATATTACAGCGTCAAATGAGAAAAACCTTCGTAGATATTTTATGAGTATTAATGTTTTTGTACTGTTTTTGCTTACACATAATTCTGTCGATTACATCTATATAATTAGCTACAGTTCATTGTTCAGAAATTCACCATGATACAAGTATTAGAATGATATTGAAATGTCGCAAATTATTAGAGACGTCATGCATGCATGGACGTCCGCAGGATTTTTTCCAGGGAGGGGCAAGCTAGGTAATTGTTTTCCAGGGGGGTAAAGGACACATATTTTCCTGCAAAATAGTGATGTCCTCTCAAAAAACACTATTTCAGTCTGAAATTATGTTTCTTCAACGAATTTATAATAATTAACATAAATTACTGTGATTGAAATGAAAGTATGTGTGAAATGTATAATTTTTAAATACACATTCATTTTCCAGGGGGGGCGTGGCACCCTTGCCCCCCCCTTCCGGACGCCCATGCATACATGTTGGAACTATTGCGTCTTTGCAAATGCATTTGGTGGTGATATTTCTTTGTACAATAATTAGCGGTCAAGATCTTCTAGAGCACAAGCTGAAATGTCAAATCAGTTTCTTCTTCTTCTTCTATTGCACTACAGCCCTTGATGGGCTCTGGAATCCCAAACAATTTTCCTCCACTTCGTTCAAATCAGTTTATGTTAAAAATTCCCTTACTTACAATGTATGTACTGTGACACACACAAAACGACAAACTTTGTAAGCCTTTCGTACATTCATAAGACACTTCATAAGTATTAGTACTACAATGTTTCTCTTTTATTTCAGATACCATCTCAAGCAATTTCATTTTTTTGTATACGTTCGCCTAAATTTCCGTACGCGTTACCTAAATCTCCAATAAATTTTCAACTTTAAAATGGCTGGCCGGATCCGTAAAGATTTTCTTTAAGGCTCATTCAAGTATTTTCTTTCAGAGGTTTACCGAAAGCTCCACACATGTTACCAAGATGAAAAATTTCAGAAATTATATATATATCGAGCTCATTAAGAACTAGCACAGCGAGCTACGACGCCAGGGGTCCCGGATTCGAACCAAAGGCTTGTGTGTCCTTTGTGAGTGTCCATTCATCAATTTCAATATACCATAACTTATCCTCATCTTCGCGATTAGCCAAAGTAGAAGAAATGTGAAGTAAAATGAACCAAATCAATCTACCAATCAATCAAGAACTGGCTATATACACGTCTAGTTTGCTGCACTCTTTGACACTAGGTGCAGTGCAGGTGTATTCCGGTGTCAGGCTGGTGCAAGGAAATAACATTCAACCAAGTAGACGGACGGTAAGAGGTGTTGAAGTTCAGAAGATTCAACATATGCCATTCTACTGCTTTTAAGGTTCATTTCAGTATCTAGCACGCAACATTTGATCATACACCACACACTACACCGCTCCAGATCGTAGTGCAAGCGGTGCAGACAACAAATACACAACTTGACACCAAATCAAAGAAGTAGACTAGTCGTTGTTGCTCCGTATAACCAACTAGACGCGTGAGCGCAGAGAGAGTCGAAAAGTGCAGCCAACTAGACGGGCTTTATGACTACAAGAGTAAATCACCTTTGAAATAATCAGGATTCTTTACGTTTTTCTTGTATTTGCATGGCCCTTTCCACTAATTTCATGTGTTGAAGAGGTTCACCTAAATCTCCGCAGGCGACGCCTAACTTTACACGAGTATAAGCAACTCTAAAATCATCAGGACCAAAGTATTTCTCTTGTATTTGCAAGGCTCTCTCAAGTAATGTCTTTTTTTGCAGAGGGTTACCTAAATCTCCGAAGGCGATGCCTAACATTACAAGAGTATAAGCAACTCTAAAATGATCAGGACCATAGTATTTCTCTTGTATTTGCAAGGCCCTTTCTAGTAATGCCTTTTTTTGAAAAGGTTCAACTAAATCTCCGCAGGCGACGCCTAAGTTTACAAGAGTATAAGCAACTCTAAAATCATCAGGACCATAGTATTTGTCTTGTATTTGCCAGGCCCTTTTCAATAATTTCTTTTTTTGTAGAATTTCCCCTAAATCTCCGTAGACGATACCTAATTTTGCAAGAGTAATAACAATTTCAAAATGATCAGTACCATAATGTTTTTCTTGCATTTGCAGTGCCCTCTCTAGCAGCAATTTCCTTATTTGAAGAGGTTTACCTAAATCTCTGTAGGCGTTACTTAAGGCAACAAGAGTAGTAGCAACTTGAAAATGATCGCTACCGTAATGTCTCTCTTGTATTTGCAATGCCCTCTCCAGCAATTTCTTTTTTTGTAGATGTTCACCTAATTCTCCGAAGGCGTCACCTAACTTTACACAAGTAATAGCAACTTGAAAATGATCACGGCCAAAATGTCTCTCTTGTATTTGCAAGGCCCTCTCCAGTAATTTCTTTTCTTGTAGATGTTCACCTAAATCTTCGAAGACCTTACTTAAGTTTACTAAAGTAATAGCAACTTGAAAATGATCACGGCCAAAATGTTTCTCTTGTATTTGTAAGGCCCTCTCCAGCAATTTCTTTTTTTGCAGGTGTTCACCTAAATCTCCGAAGACGTTACCTAAGTTTACTAAAGTAATAGCAACTTCAAAATGATCACGGTCAAATTGTTTCTCTTGTATTTGTAAGGCCCTCTCTAGTAATTTCTTTTTTTGAAGAGGATCACCTATATTTCCGTAGGCGTTACCTAATAGTCCTAGAACAATAGATACTTTAAAATCATCAGGACCATAATGTTTCTCTTCTATTAGCAAGGCCCTTTCCAGTAAATTCTTTGCTTGTACATGGTCGCCTAATGCTCCATAAGCGACGGCTAAGTTTTCAAGATTAATAGCAATTGTAAAATGGTCAGGGCGGTAATGTTTCTCTTGTATTTGTAAGGACTTTTCCAGCAATTTCTTTTGTTGCAGGTGTTCGCCAAATTCTCCGTAGGCGATGCCTAACATTAAAAGACACACACCAAATTTCAAATGATCCGGACCATAATGTTGCTCTTGTATTTTCAAGGCTCTTTCCAGTAATTTTATTTGTTGCAGATGTTCACCTAAACCTCCATAGGCGGTACTTAAGCTTAGAAGAGTAGCAACAACTTGGAAATGATCACGGCCGAAATGCTTCTCTTGAATTTGCAAAGCTCTTGCAATTAGATGCCTTTTTTTCAGAAGTTCACCTATATCTCCGCAGGTGTTACCTAAGTATAATAGAGTAGTAGCAACTTGAAAATGATCAGGGCCATAATGTTTCTCTTGTATTTCCAAAGCCTTTTCAAGTAATTCCTTTTGTTTCAGATGCTCATGTAAATTTCCGTAGGCGTTACCTAAGTTTACTAGAGTAATAGCAACTTTGAAATGATCAAGATCATAATGTTTCTCTTGTATTTTCAAGGCCCTTTCCAGTATTTCTTTTATTTGTAGAGGTTCGCCTAAATCTCCGTAGGCGGAAGCTAACTTTACAAGAGTATCAGAGATTTCAAAATGATCAGGACCATAATGGGTCTCCTGTATTTTCAATGCCCTTTCTAGTAGTTTCTTTTTTATGAGAGGTTCACCTAAATTTCCATAGGCGATTCCTAAGTTTAGGAGAGTATTAAACACTCCAAAATGGTCTGGACCATAATGTTTCTCCTGTATTTGCAAGGCTCTCTCCAGTAATTTCTTTTTTTCCAGAGGTTCATCTAATTCTCCGTAGGCAATACTTACGTTTACGAGAGTAGAAGCTAAGACTAAATCATTAGGATAATTAAGTCTTTCTTGCATTTCCAATGATTTCTCAAGTAGTTCCTTTTGTTTCAGAAGTTCACCTAATTTTCCGCAGACAATACCTAATAGTACTAGGGTAATAGCAACTCGGAAATGATCAGGACCGTGAAGTTTTTCTTGTAACTTCAAGGCCTTTTCAAGAATGTGCTTCTGTTTCAGAGGTTCATGTAAATCTTCGTAGGCATTACCTAACATTATAAGAGTAATAGGAACTTCTACATGATAAGGTCCGTAATGATTCTCTTGTATTTCCAAAACCTTTTCAAGTAATTTCTTTTGTGTCAGATGTTCACCCAAATCACTATAACTACTTGCCAATCTTTGTAGCGTCTTAGTAATCTTCCAATGTTCAGGTTCAAGATATGTCTCTTGAATTCTTAGAACTCGACATAGTAACTGTTCCCGTCTTCTAGGATTACCTGTAATTTCATACAGCCTTTCCATTCTTCTTAATAGATCCTCAACGCACAGTCGTTCAGAATTTTCTTTATCTTGAACATCCTTACGTATCCTAGCATCAACGTGGGAAAGGAACATTTCGAAGTGTGGTAATAATTGTCCAATCTTGGTAGCGCCATTGGTTGTGCTATTACAGAGTCCGGCACTAATTTTTAGGAGCTCAAATACTTTCCTCATAATATCAGGTTCCTTGCCTTCATTCCTTGTATTTAAGCGGGTCACTTCTTGTACTAACTTGTGAACATTTACTAGACCATCTGTTACTTCAATCATTGAATATTGTTGAAGTATGTATATTATATTTTCGAACAGTTCATCTTCATCTTCTGATAGCCAGTTGCTTCTGCATATTTCTGTAGGAATATTGTTTTCAGATAAATAAGCAATTATACTTAGAACCATAATAGCTTCCTCTCCGTATTCACTATTTCCTCGTATCTTGTCTATGGTAATTCTCCAGGTTGTAAACGTTGTTCTGGTGTACCGATCCAAACTATCATCTGGAAACTTATAGTTCAGTAATTGTTCTGTTTCTCCCTTTAAAAGGTTTATATAATCTCCGATAGAGAACCTTGAATCCTCATTCTCTAATTCCTTGTTCCTTTGTCTTATGTATGCGATTGCCTGCTGCAGAGATAAGGGGAAATACTGCAAAGTTTCAGCTAACATCTTGACTTCATTTTCCGACTCCTCCTGTAAATTCAGAGCTTTTCTAATGAACTCTCCCGCCTCCTCCTCAGTGAATGTGGTTAATGATACAACTGCTATGTTATCCCAATCCCGATTGCGGGAAGTGATAAGAACGTGTGGTTTCTTAGTATTTGGAGGTAACGAAGGCAGAAATTGACAAATGCCGTCATCTCCATCTCTATCACTTCTGTATTTTTCAGCATTGTCGAACACAAAGAGGCATTTCCTTTTTGACAAAAATTGAAAGACTTCTTTCACAATCAACTGGATATCTCTAGGTCTTCCATCCACTTCCTCTGTGCATATTCTTAACTTGTTTTTTGCTATCCTACGAAAAGATTCACAAAGTGTACCGTAATTTTCTGCGTTTAACCAGATGATATTATCTTTATACTCTTTGGAATATGACTGAATATATTTTCTTGCCAACTCACTCTTTCCGATTCCACCTAATCCACTGATTGATGTAGTTTGAGATATAACAGCGATTTTATCATCTCCTCGCCTCCTTTGTAGAGCTTCGTGCAATTTTGATAACTCCTTTTGTCTTCCTGTAAAAAGGTTCACTGGATCCTTTACATCAAACAAAACTGAAACTCTAGCTGATTCCTCAAAAAATGTATTAACTTCTGTGAGGAAATAATCCTTTTCTTTCCACCATTTCTCAACTTTAGCCTTTGTGTCACAGAACACACTTTCAATCTCACTATCTTCTACTGCAAACTTTCTCTGTATTTCCTTCTTTATGAGTTCTATTAGTTCCCCCTCACTCAGCTGATTGACAAAAATTTTTAATCTACTTAAAAAGTCTTCTACTTCCTCGTCACATTTAAGATCGTTGGGCAATGATAGTTTCGGGTGTTTGTCTTTGACAGTGCCGAAATGTTTTGGAATTTTGAAGTTCTTTTGTGCAAATTGTGATATCAAATCTTCGTCTGAGAGTGCAGCAAACCCTTCACTATTTCGAATTTCATCTAAAAGCACTCGTTTGAGTGGACTGTCATTTTCAGCAGTAAGGAAACTCTCTCTGAATTTGCCTTTACCTCTCTCTGTCTTCTCAATTACGTCTCTTGATAGTTGATAATGATAATAATTTACAAAAGCATTATCCAAATCTACACATTCGCTAGAAAAAATACATTCCAGTAAGTGCTTAGCTAGCATCCTGTAATTATAGACATTATTCAGATGGTCAATAATTTTTATGTCATTATGTCCACCTAACTTCAATTTGTAATAATAGTTATCCTTCCCTGTATTAAGTATGTCGTCTTCAGGAACTTTAAACTTCTCGACATTGTTATCACTTTCACTGAAACTAGATGTAGCATTAGTGAAAAAGACTAGTTCACATTCTTGAAATTTACATCCAAGTATTGGAAGTTGTTTGTCTTTTGTAAAGCAGTCTTTAATCTTTTGATAAGCAACGAAATATGTTCTCAACTGATAGTCCTTTCTGTAGCCTTCTGAAAGCAACTTCTCTAACGTTAGATTGTCCTTTGATTTGTTTTCTCGGTGCTTTGCTTCTAGGAATATGATCTTCGTCTTCTCTGCTCCATTCTGGTCTACGTAATGACACCTGAAAACCACGTCATCAAGATCACTTGCTTCCTTCATATTTGTAGCTAGGTGGAAATCTTTAAGTTTGTTCTCTTCACACAGTGTCTTACTTTGCAGCAAAAAATACATTAATAAATAAATCTTGTAAAGCTGGCCACTTATTCCTGAAGTTCCTGCTCTCTTGTTATATGGCATGTGTTTCTCTTCATCCACCGAAACTATTCCTTTTATCTCAGGCAAATCATTCGTAGTTGTTGTTGTATATATTCCCTCGTTATACCTGCAACCATCCTCTGTCTTTGCCGACCTAATACTGGTGTGCAGATACAAGAAATCATCTCGAAATGTATGGCCAAGTAATTCTTCATATTTCCTCTTATGTCTGCCTAAGTAATCTCTGATACAGAACCTTGACCCCATTAGCTGTTTTCTTTTGTCTTTATCCCTTATGTACTCAACTGCCTGCTGCAGAGATAAGGGGAAATACTGCAAAGTTTCAGCTAACATCTTGATTTCCTTTTCCGACTCCTCCTGTAAATTTAGAGCTTTTCTAATGAACTCTCCCGTCTCCTCCTCAGTGAAAGTGGTTAATGATACAACTGCTATGTTATCCCATTCTCGATTGCGGGAAGTGATAAGAACGTATGGTTTCTTAGTATTTGGAGGTAACGAAGGCAGAAATTGACAAATGCCGTCATCTCCAACTCTGTCACTTCTGTATGTTTTAGCATTGTCGAAGACAAAAAGGCATCTCGTTTTTGAGAAAAATTAAAAGACTTCTTTCACAATCAACTGGATATCTCTAGGTTGTCCATCCACGTCTTCCGTGCATATTCTTAACTTATTTTTCGCAATCCTACGAAAAGATTCACAAAGTGTACCATAATTTTCAGCATTAATCCACACAATATTGTCTTCGTAGGTTCCTGAATTTAGTTGAATATATTTCCTTACTAACTCACTCTTTCCGATTCCGCCTAAACCAATAACAGCAGTTGTTTGGGATGTAACAGAATTATTGTAATCTACATGCTTTCTTTGTAAAGTTTGACGCAGTGTAGATAACTCCTCTAGCCTCCCTGTAAATTGCTCCACTGGATCTTTTACATCAAACCAAACTGAAATTCTAGCTGATTCCTCAAAGAATGTATTATCTTCTGTCAGAAGATAAGGCTCGTTTTTCCACCAATTCTCAACTTTAGCCTTTGTTTCAGAAAACACACTCCCTATCTCACTATCGTCTACTGCAAACTTGGTCTGTATTTCTTTCTTGATGAGTTCCTTTAGTTGTCCCTCACTCGGCTGATTGACAAAAAATTTAAATCTACTTAAAAAGTCTTCTACTTCCTCGTCACAAACAAGGTCGTTGGGTAATGTTAGTTTCGGATCTTTGTCTTTGACACTGCCGAAATTCTTTGGTAGTTTGAAGTTCTTCTCTGCCAATTGTGATATCAGATCAACCTCTGAGAGTGCAGCGAATCCTTCTCTATTACGAACTTCATCTAAAAGCACACGTTTGAATGGACAGTCATTTTCAGTATTGAGGAAACTCTCTCTGAATTTGCCTTTACCACTGTCTGTCTTTTCAATTACCTCTTTTGCTAATTTGTTGTGATAAAACTTCACAAAATCATTATCACTATCTACACACTCGTTGGAAAAAATACATTGAGTTAAATGCTCGGCTAACATCCTGTAGGTGTAGGAATTATTCAGATGGTCCATAATTTTTATGTCATTATCTCCACCTAACCTCAGTTTGTAGTAATAGTTATTATTCCCTATATTTAATATGTCGTCTTCAGAGACTTTAAACTTGTCGACATTGTTTTCACTTTCACTGAAACTAGATATAGTATTAGTGAAAAAGAGAAACTCACATTCTTCAAATTTACATCCAAATATTGGATTATCTTTGACTTCTGTAAAATTGTCCTTTATCTTTCGGTAGGCATTGAAGTATTTCTTCAACTGATAGTCCTTTCTATAGTCCTCCGAAAGTAATTTCTCCAAGGTAAGAATATCCTCCTGCGGTTTGCCTCGGTGTTTCGCCTGTAGGAATATTATTTTAGTCTTCTCTGCTCCATTCTGGTCCACATAGCTACACCTGAAAACCACGTCATCAAAATCTCCTGCCTCCTCCATATTTGTGGCTAAGTGAAAATCTTTCATCTTGTTCTCCTCACACAGTTTCTTACCTTGCAGCAGAAATTGCATCGATATGTAGATTTCGTAAAGCTGACCACTCATTCTTGAAGTTACAGCCCTCTTGTTATATGGTATGTGTTTCTGTCCATCCACCGAATCTCTTCTTTTGGACCCATGTGAATTATTTGTTGTGGTTTCATTACACATTTCCTCCTCATAACTGCTACCAGCGTTCATCTCTGAGCGTAGAGTCTCCATCTCTGTAGCCACAAGTGACATTTATGTAGGAAAACAGTTTTCACGATTCAAAATTTGAGCTGATGCATTGAAGCACACGCGCACACTATTACCATTAATCTTCATAGCTGGTCCATCTTGTCTAAGTGTAAAATACATTATTTCGACTTGATGAAGAACATCTAAGTGTGTTTCTTAATGTTTCTCATCAACCCACACTGCTTTCCTTTGCACATATTCCTGCATTCCATTTCTTTAGTTTCATGAAGTGTTATGCATGTACATACACCTTATCCCAGACCATCTGTCACCCTTTGGAGTTGAAAGTGAGTGAAAACACACCCGTTCAATTTGCACTATGAAGTTTCTTGACTCACTCGTCAGTTGAAGAAATTAAGCTTTGCCGTGGTATGGTTGTGACTCTCCAATCCTCTCGGACACAAATGGATGATCTGTAGACCATCCTGAACTGAAGTGCAACCTAGAATCAGAAAACAAGATTTTTAACGATCAATGCGAGGATTTGTGCCTTGCTCCCCGCATCACCCTTAAAATTAAATAAATTTAAAACTTCAATCAGCATTGAACTACACTTTCCTTACTTTGAAAGGAAAGTCGAAAATGCTTCACGATTTTAAGTGAGTGTATTCCTAGGATGTTAGTAACGATTTATGTATTTGGCTGTGAACATATACTGCAGTGTTAATGTTTCTACCCGTAGGTGGCAAACGTCTGCTGTTTAGGACATTGTCCTCCATTTGAAAGTAACGATTCGGACTCAGCCAACTCTCTCTGGGAAGGTGAGGTGTGTACAATGGTTGATTGAGGCAGAGTGTGTCATATCGTTTACCATTTTCTCAAGCAAACATGCAACTTGTATGTAGTTATATATGTTAACATAATATGAGTATCTACCACTATATACTGTATATATATATTTGAAAATAAGATCCTTAGGAAAATATTTGGATCTAAAAGGGATGAGGAGACAGGTGAGTGGAGAAGGTTACATAATTTAGAACTACATAATTTGTATTCATGTCCAGATATTATTAGAATAATTAAATCAAGAAGACTTAGATGAGCAGGCCATGTGGCACGAATGGGAGAGGAAAGAGGAGTTTACAGGATTCTTGTTGGGACACCTGATGGTAAGTGACCTGTAGGAAGGCCAAGACGAAGATGGAGGGACAACGCTGAGATGGACCTAAGGGAAGTCGGTAGGGATGGAAAAGAGTACATAGAACTTGCTCAAGATAGGGACAGATGGAAGGCCTGTGTTGCTGCAGCCATGAACCTTCGGGTTTAAGAAGGCTAGAGAGTTAGTTAGTTAGTTAATCTACCACTATATATCCGTCAATTTCAATTCTACGCTGTACAGATAGATTAATCGTTATAATTGGATTGATTGATTTGGTTAATTTTGCATCATTTTCTGCCACTATTGGCTAATCGCAAAGATGAGGATGAGTGATGATACACAATGAAATCGATGAAGGGACACTCACAAACACCCAGGCCAGGATTCGAACCTGGGACTCCTGGGCGTTGGAATTGAAAATGTCAAGCATAATTTAAAAAGAACTACGCGTATGCCTGATTCGTCTAACGAAATGTGAATGGGCCAACTATACAAAATAATCACAATCCTATCCTAGACTTCATTTAAGTGACGATTGGCGTGAATTAACGTTCTCCTAGTCAGAGCCTATGAAGCCTGATTGAAGTAACGGATTGCTCTGAAACTTGTTACAGTGACTATGCAGACCATGGAGAAGTAAATGCTGACGAGAAAAAAAATCTCCATCAGTTCGAAATGTAGCGCTGAAACAGCAATTACATTCCGATTACTGGGTCCTTTTGCTTTGAGAAGTTGACAACTCAAAGTCCTGTCATGCGTTCCATTACGACTCCACGATACGCCTAGCACAGCAGGCAAAGAACGATCATGTTTAGAGACTTCATGGAAGATGGAGCATCCGCGAATGTTGGTAGACAAGCGAATAATCTGCTTCGTGACAACTTTGGCGTATATCACAGCTGAAAACCACCATAACACATCATGTAACTACCACTCTTCCGTGCGACAATTGGTCACGCTGTCTTACGCTCCCAAAGGGTCATTCACGCACTCATATTGAACAATTCTGTACTGACATCATTTGGAAATAAAGTTTTGAATGTCTGGCTTCTGGTTGCCATTATTTCAATGCCTCATTTCCACCTGGTGGCGAAAATTCGAACTATTTTCGTTGACATTTGCTTTGCCCATCATCTGGTAGTTTGTATACAAAGTTTCACGGCAATCTGATGCTTCGAACCGGCTCCAGTGTCTTTCAAGTAGGGGAGCGTTCTAACAACCCCGTACTACAAAATTAATAAAAGCGCTTAACATGAGTGTGTTTAAAACTAAGCCTCGAATCAGATCATCCCTTTTCGTTTTTGTCTTCTCGTGTCAGAATCGTGTCACTGCAAAACTTTGACATATACGAGAGGTAGAGGTCATTAAAGGAAATAATTTTTCTTTACTTTCTTTTGCGTTTAATATCTAGTTTCGACGCTATGAAGGTATAAAACAGAAGTTCTACAAATTGAATATGAAGCTGTGAATAACAATCGGCTTTGAAGAAACCAGCTTTTAGCGGGAAAGAAAGAACATAACCTACGTAGGAAGCTGCAAGTTAAAAGTTACCTGTCTGATTGGATGACGCTGACCACTACAGAAATAGTTAGGCAAAATTTTGCGATCAGTTTGCTTCAACAAAAGACGAGTGATTCCATCTTTTCCGCCGGTCTACCGCTTCGATGCTCATTTCTGCGACCTGTCGACAAACGGAAAGTGATTCTGTAAGTACAAGTACGCAACCACACTGCACAGGTTAAAACTTGATACTAATGATTTAATCTAACAATAAAATAATAGATTATATGGGGCATTCCATCGTCACGAGTGGGACTATATTTTTGATATTAAAGTAACTATTCTACTGACAGTTAAGGAACATTTTTCTTACAGTTTCTGTGCAATGAATTATCAAACTTAACACTGTTGATTAAACATAACTACTCTTAAAATACTTTCCCAGATTCGTAACTACAAGTGAACAATTTCGTGTTACGAGCGAAATAGCCAAACACTGCCTCTTCACTTAATAAGAAATTAATTTTTACTTTTGTAAATTGTCAAATGATGAAAAATAAATTATTTAAGACAAAGATAGAAGATAATTGACCGTTGAATACTATTCTAGTGGAGTTGAGGGGAAAATGCAACAGTTAAAGGAGAAAGTGATTGCTTTATGGTGTCACGGGTGGGACACAATAGAAAACAGAAGTAAATCAAAAAGTTAAAATAAACTAACAATATGTATATAATCTTCTATCTTCTAACTTAATTATGTATAACATTTGAATTTTTATCGTAACGTAGTGTCGAACCAGAGTTTTCTCTTGGGTGGAGTACCTATTCACCTCCTGAAAGTTATTACTCGCTTGGTCTAAAAATGACATGTGCTAGAGATCACGTTCAAAGGAATGGCAAAGAATTGACTTGAACTAAAAATGTGTTTTATACTCTCCACGACTGAATCGATATGAACATTGTTAGGAAAAGGATCTTACTTGCCTCCCGTTTGGATGACGTTTATTCACGCAAATTGTCCTTTAAATAATGGCAATTGTCACCTATCTGACCTCCCTGTCAGACTTCACTTCGCTCACTCCTCACTGTCCAAAACCTGTCACTCAGCTCCCACGTTCTCCTCACCATCCACAATCATCGACTCCCGTCTTTCACCAACAACACTCATCGACTGCCCCCTAACGTTTGCGTAATTTCTTATTAAGCATTCCTTTGTCTGCTTCCTATTAGGTTAAGGATAACAGCAGACTTGTCACTTTTACCCAACGCCTTGGGTACGATACGTTATGCAAATGACAATTTTAGATTTCTTACTCATAAGATCATAAAGTTACATCATTGCGTAGCGTTCCATCATAAACGCTGGGATCTTAAATAGGGATGTAACTTGCCCCTCCCGATTATTTCTATTGATGGTAGAGACAGCCCTGAACGGGCCAGGTACAAACATCTAACTTAACATTAATTTAGACTCATGATTAGGTTTTTTACTGAAGTGAGCAATGCGAATGGCAGATAAGGGTGTAGGATAGCTTGCCCTGATTGGTTTAGAAAACAGACCAATAGCTCCTGCTTCTCCGATGATTCCAAGTAAAAATGACCTCGTGTCGCTCTCAAGCGCACCTATTTAAGCCTTTGCTTGGCCTCCCGTCACCTCTAGCCAAAGGCCAGTGTTCTTACCATTTCCTGTAAAAGGCTCATTCTACACATTTCTGAGCAGGAGCTGGCAAGATCTGCCAGGGTCAATATTTCTTAAAAAGGGGATATGCTACGATTGCATTTAATTTTAAAAATTAGGAGGGGCAAGTTACATCCCTATTTAAGATCCCAGCGTTTATGATGGAACGCTACGCAATGATGTAACTTTACGGCATTTTCATATGGAATATACTCGGTATATAAGCTGTGTGTTTGTGTGTGTGGAATTTGGGAAGGGGGGTGTAAGGGGTGACTCTTCCCAATTGTCAACCTAACTTCCACGTATTTTGCAGACTAACGAGGCTCTGGCGTCTGTACCTACGGCCAGTATAATCATCGTACGACCATGTGTGTCCTGTATTTGTCCTTGTTTGTGCTGACTACCATGCGAGACACCTGGGTTCGATCCCGGCGGAGAAAAACCGGGATTTTTTTCCACCTGTTCAAGCGGCTCCGGCGCCCAGCCAGCGTCGTATAAAGTGGGTACCTGGAGGAAACCCTGTGAGGTAAAGGCGGCCAGGGGCGTTGTGCTGATCACATCACCCCCAACTTCGGCCGTGATCAAGAAAGTGTGGTGCTCTAACTCCACACTTTATACGAGTAGTTGTATTTACGATAGGATAAGCGCAAGAAAGGAAGAGCCCCCCTCAAGCAGAATTGTCTACACTTAAACCTAGCTCAACATGCCCATATGAGCTTTTTGCTCAAGTGTGGAACCCCCTCTAATCCAAGATTTTTGTAAAAATGCCCTCGGGAATTTCCTCAGAAAGGAAGAGCCCCCTCGGATTGATGTGCCTATACTTACAAAAGGCACTTCTGTGAGATTGTTGTCCATAAATTTGTCAAAAATATGCCCCTCTTGATATTTTTTTTGGCCACACTCAAAACTATGCCAAGACATACACACACACACACCCACACACACACATATTTACTTCCGGTTTAAGTTCAATTGGATACCAGGTTCAAATTGTATATTAAAACAATGCAATTCTTCTAGAATTGCTCCGTGACTCTCTTATTTCTTACATCATATGTTTACATGTTTCATATTGATTAATGTGTGAAATTTCTGAGTATTAAAGCTTTGCGTGCAAACAAAATTGCATCAGCCAGGAATTTCCTGTGAAAAATATGCCCCCTCGGAATTTCCCGGCTGATGCAATTTCTGAGTATTGAAGCTTTGCGTGCAAACAAAATTGCATCAGCCGGGAAATTTCCGTGAATTTTGTTTTTTACAAGAATTTCCCTCGGAATTTTCTGTGAAAAATGTGAAAATGTGAAAAATGAATTTGTAGATGATGCAATAATATCATTCCTATCAGCATATGTGGAAGATATTGAAATGGGATATTGAGGATGTCACACATGTTGCACATATGAGAGGTTATGTGAATACATTTTTCCAATTGTTTGCTGATTGCAAGTGGTTTGTCGGGGATAGGAAGAACAGATTTATAAAATATTACAATCTTGTTATACAGGATTTATAATGTCTGAATCAATCTGTTATTACCCTAAAATATTAGATTATGATGAACATATACACGGTTCACATCCAGAGCACAATTGGATTGTAACAGAGAAGCTGGATGGACCGCATGTATGTATTGGGTATCAACATGGAAATATTTTTGGTGTATGTGGCCGGGAGATACAAAACAATTCAGAAAATACTTCACACAATTACCAAATATTTATGAATGCACTGCTCGGGCTCATAGGTGCAGAACCCAGTGACACAATTATTGTGCATGGTGTTGTCACAGAACCTAAAATTTCTACCAGGAGATCCTGCCACTCCATTTATGTTTATGACCTCTACAATGCAACAACAGAACTGTTTTTGAGACCATACATGAAAACACTGGATGTGTTGACAGATGCAGGGTTCAGGAATGTAATTGATAGCAGAGTTGTGAACTTGGATAATAACCTGGAAAATGTAGAATTGCTCCCCGGTATAAGCTATGTGTTTTGCAAAAATAGAGGCCAGCCTATTGATAAGAGAAATATATTTTAGTATAAATTCCAGTCCACAGATCAGGCATCAATAATGTATAAGCATTGCCGTACATATTTCTCAAAATTTGATATGAATTTGTTAACAGAACATGATTTTAGGGAAGATGTTATCAAGAAGACACTGCTAAAATTCTTAAAATCATACATGTACAAATATGGCATAAACTTGTGCAATACCGCAGTGTTGAACAATTTTATAAATATGTTCTTCAAATTTCCGACATGGCCCATCAGGAGCAGTGAGAGGCAAGAATTCAGGGAGTGGGTAATATCAAAAATAGCATCGCAACTTGAGTACTTGCACCCGGTTGGGCAATCTATTGATTTGCACAGCTTCACAACAGATCTGGCACTGTTACAATATTACTTGCCCTGTGAGGATCGGAGTGTTGTGCATCTTGCTGCCAGAATGGAATCTACAAAATTGAATCATGTGTATTACCCTGATATGGTGAATTTTCAGGTGTATGAACATTCTGTGAACCCACAAGATGAGTGGGTCATGACAAATAAGCTCGATGGGTCCCATGTTGCTCTTATATACAAAAAAAACACACCCACCATACTGTGTAGCAGGAACACATATAATGTGCCGGGCAATTTCTGTGATCTCGAGGGGTATGCCCAGAACATGTACTCTGCAATGCAGAGACTGTTTGAACTTGTCCGGGCCGATCCAGATGATACAATTGTTGTGCATGGGGAGGTAATAGGCCCCAAGATCCAAAACAAAACCCTCTTCCTGCAAGAAGAAGTAACAACATATATATCTATATACAATTTGAGATCTTCTAAAATACCAAATATTCTCGGATGATTATACAGGCCCTTGTTCTTGATTTTTTTTACTCGCCTGGATGTTGCATGGGGGATGATCAATCTCAGCATCTTCCAAGTTGAAAATGCCAGGTGTTCCCGGGTGATTGTACAGGCCCTGATTCTTGATTTTTATGTCATCATCTTGCATGTTGCTTGGGGGCTGATCAATCTCAACATGTTCCAAATTGAAAATTCCAGGTGTTCCCGGGTGATTGTACAGGCCCCAATTCTTGATTTTTTTTTACCCGCCTGCATGTTGCTTGGGGGCTGATCAATCTCCGGGTTGAAAATGCTAGGTGTTCCCGGATGATTGTACAGGCTCTGATTTTGAGCTGTTGGAGCAAACAGGTTGTGCTTAGATAGGTCAGTAAATTTAATCTATAAAATCAAAAAAATTCATAGTATAAACAAATTGCAAGCAACAGCTGTGCTATTATATCAAAATTTATACCTTGAATTGTTGTTTCTGCCTCCTGCTTGTTTTTCTGTTTTCTGGCTCTGCTGGAGACCGTACAAAAATTACAATTTATCACACAAATTTCTCTTGTAAGCACCTCAATACAATCACAATATTGTTATTTGTGTGCAAGTTTTGAACATAGGAAAAACCGGGGTGTTTGAAGAGTATAGGAGAATTGTTGGATGTTCTAGATGGTACAGAAATGCATACAGGTACAATTTATGCCTTATAAAATATCAAATCTCTCCTACAAAAACTCATCCTGAGTTGTAATATTATCTACAGTTTGAAGATGTGTGATGTTAAATTTGCAATAAAAGCAATTGCTTGTCAGAAAAAATAACACTTGCCTCTGATCTAAAACAGTGAGAAATCTGAACTCTTCCAAACTGCTTGGCTCAGGTCCAAATTTCACAAAATCAGAATTGCCAGAAATCTGCAAGAGAAATCACCACCAATACAAATGCCCAATAGCTACAACAAGTGACTATCCAGACATACATATTGCAAATATCACCATAGATTTAAGAATTGTTGGACTACACATAATATCATTAGAGCAGCAGCAATTACTTTTCTCGGGCGAAATTAAATTCTTTTTCAATTCCATTTTGGGTATTTATACTGTCAATCCCACGGTAGGTAAAAACTTGAATCACCAAAAATACAATTTCCCAATAATAAGAATAACTGCAATTGCAGCGCAAAAAATCACCGTATTCATAATAATAGTCCAGGTGCAGCAATTTCTACTATTCTCCTCAATCTCTGTCAATATTTTCAATCTCCTCATAACTGGGAGGTGGAGCTGTTGGATACAAATCCATGTCAAAGTTTATTTCTATCTAAAAATTTATAAAAACTATCTATAAGCAAATTAGTCATAATAAAAAACAAAATTACAACTATCAATTTTTGAATTATTGAGAATTCATCGCTGCTGCTATTTTTAATTGGGATAGTAGTTTCATTATATGGTGGTGGTGGCAAATCCATCAAATTTTACACTCCCCAAACTTCATATACAATTACTTGTCCAAGAACTAAGAGAATAGAAACTATAGTACAAAAAGCTACTACAATTTTAACAAATATCTCAGTATCTGCTGAATATTTACCTGTCTGTAAAGATTCTTCAGCCATTTTGAACAAGCACTGTCAAAATTCTTGTAATTGGGGGTAATATTATATATCTGTAAGCCCCTCCTACATGTAGTGGGGGTAGAGTTGTGGCAGTATCAACCTGAGAGGTTAGAAACAAGCACCTCCCTAACAACACAAAAAAATTGACCTGAATTGTGGCAAGGCTTTTTAGGAAATTACAAGACCTGTCGTGCCGCCAAGCTATTATTTCCCCAACCCATTAGTCCTGCCAGGCAAATAAAACTGTCACGAAATTAGATTGAAAGCATAGGGGACCCCCTATGCTCCAACATGAATAATTACAACAACATATGTATGTAGTTATATATGTTAACATAATATGAGTATCTACCACTATATACTGTATATATATATTTGAAAATAAGATCCTTAGGAAAATATTTGGATCTAAAAGGGATGAGGAGACAGGTGAGTGGAGAAGGTTACATAATTTAGAACTACATAATTTGTATTCATGTCCAGATATTATTAGAATAATTAAATCAAGAAGACTTAGATGAGCAGGCCATGTGGCACGAATGGGAGAGGAAAGAGGAGTTTACAGGATTCTTGTTGGGACACCTGATGGTAAGTGACCTGTAGGAAGGCCAAGACGAAGATGGAGGGACAACGCTGAGATGGACCTAAGGGAAGTCGGTAGGGATGGAAAAGAGTACATAGAACTTGCTCAAGATAGGGACAGATGGAAGGCCTGTGTTGCTGCAGCCATGAACCTTCGGGTTTAAGAAGGCTAGAGAGTTAGTTAGTTAGTTAATCTACCACTATATATCCGTCAATTTCAATTCTACGCTGTACAGATAGATTAATCGTTATAATTGGATTGATTGATTTGGTTAATTTTGCATCATTTTCTGCCACTATTGGCTAATCGCAAAGATGAGGATGAGTGATGATACACAATGAAATCGATGAAGGGACACTCACAAACACCCAGGCCAGGATTCGAACCTGGGACTCCTGGGCGTTGGAATTGAAAATGTCAAGCATAATTTAAAAAGAACTACGCGTATGCCTGATTCGTCTAACGAAATGTGAATGGGCCAACTATACAAAATAATCACAATCCTATCCTAGACTTCATTTAAGTGACGATTGGCGTGAATTAACGTTCTCCTAGTCAGAGCCTATGAAGCCTGATTGAAGTAACGGATTGCTCTGAAACTTGTTACAGTGACTATGCAGACCATGGAGAAGTAAATGCTGACGAGAAAAAAAATCTCCATCAGTTCGAAATGTAGCGCTGAAACAGCAATTACATTCCGATTACTGGGTCCTTTTGCTTTGAGAAGTTGACAACTCAAAGTCCTGTCATGCGTTCCATTACGACTCCACGATACGCCTAGCACAGCAGGCAAAGAACGATCATGTTTAGAGACTTCATGGAAGATGGAGCATCCGCGAATGTTGGTAGACAAGCGAATAATCTGCTTCGTGACAACTTTGGCGTATATCACAGCTGAAAACCACCATAACACATCATGTAACTACCACTCTTCCGTGCGACAATTGGTCACGCTGTCTTACGCTCCCAAAGGGTCATTCACGCACTCATATTGAACAATTCTGTACTGACATCATTTGGAAATAAAGTTTTGAATGTCTGGCTTCTGGTTGCCATTATTTCAATGCCTCATTTCACCGTATTCATAATAATAGTCCAGGTGCAGCAATTTCTACTATTCTCCTCAATCTCTGTCAATATTTTCAATCTCCTCATAACTGGGAGGTGGAGCTGTTGGATACAAATCCATGTCAAAGTTTATTTCTATCTAAAAATTTATAAAAACTATCTATAAGCAAATTAGTCATAATAAAAAACAAAATTACAACTATCAATTTTTGAATTATTGAGAATTCATCGCTGCTGCTATTTTTAATTGGGATAGTAGTTTCATTATATGGTGGTGGTGGCAAATCCATCAAATTTTACACTCCCCAAACTTCATATACAATTACTTGTCCAAGAACTAAGAGAATAGAAACTATAGTACAAAAAGCTACTACAATTTTAACAAATATCTCAGTATCTGCTGAATATTTACCTGTCTGTAAAGATTCTTCAGCCATTTTGAACAAGCACTGTCAAAATTCTTGTAATTGGGGGTAATATTATATATCTGTAAGCCCCTCCTACATGTAGTGGGGGTAGAGTTGTGGCAGTATCAACCTGAGAGGTTAGAAACAAGCACCTCCCTAACAACACAAAAAAATTGACCTGAATTGTGGCAAGGCTTTTTAGGAAATTACAAGACCTGTCGTGCCGCCAAGCTATTATTTCCCCAACCCATTAGTCCTGCCAGGCAAATAAAACTGTCACGAAATTAGATTGAAAGCATAGGGGACCCCCTATGCTCCAACATGAATAATTACAACAACATATACACGCAACAATTCCGAGGAGAATTGTTTGCCCGGCAATTCCAAGAGCCGTGTGACCTCGGTTCGGCACAAATAATTCCTGGGAATTGATCCTGCCCGGCACGAATAGAGGTGTGGACACAAACAGTTCCATGGAAACATTGATCCCCTCGGCCTGGCACCAAGTATTGATCTCTACAAGAGTCAAGAACAACTAAACAAATATATTCTGTACCTGTGCAATTGTTCACTGCTTCAAAATTTTCTTCTCTCTGTTGCTAACAATGCACCCATTTTCGGCAAGCCGTTTGAACATAGCATTCATGCAAGAATTGAGTGCTGCAATTTGATCGGAAGTTATTTTGCACTCATCCATATAGTCTCTTACTGCTCTCAGCAAAAAATCATCCACAAATTTGTCTCTTACAATCCCATCGACATTTTTCAGATCATGTAAGATATAATATTTGTTTGCGTTCCGGACCGTACAGGACCAAAACTGAATGTAGAACCTGTCCGGCTGTGAAGGACCAGAAATGAATGATGATCCAAACCGGTAGGATCTAAATGTAAGTGAAATTGTAGGTACCACTTACATCTCTCTGGTATGGATTGTGTCGCTACAGGGCAAAGTTCACCGCGATCCTCTTGGTAGTTGTAAAGAAAACACAGGCACACACACTGATAACTATATGTATTATAAGGTATATGCACATAACACTTGATTACACTTCCCATGCACTCCTGTCTAGGGAAAACTGTTTACACGAAGTTGCATCTGGTGTTACAACAACGCGCCACTAATGAAACGTAGCCACGTTGGGCTTACGGAATCCATAATTGTCCGCGACGGTTTCTAGCTGTGTCCCGAGTGGCCTCTCTACGCACACTGGCTGGAAGTAACTACCGCGCTAAAATGGCGGCAACTAGACACCGCGCTAAGATTGAATTAGCCAATGGGAGTGCAGGTTACTTAAGGCATTTGAAATACACAAATAAACAATTAAAGCTATATGCAATATAAAATATATAAAGAAAGAATAAACATGGTTACTTTTATAGATAAATCTCCAACATACTCCCCCCCGTTGGAATGTTCACATCCATCCTAACACTAGGGGATACATTGTCAATGTTTTAGCTCATGGAGCGTCTTCTTCCCAATGTGGTAAAGGCACAATTTTGCTTAATGCTCTCTTGTAGACTCCGTCCCTAGTACGAACGGTGACTACGCGCACTAGGTTATCCCTTCCCGGAAACACTTCTTGGACGATGCCGACTCTCCACGAGAGTGGTGGAATATTGTCCTCCTTCAATAGCACTGGTGTGCCAGGCTTCAAATTCGACTGAACGGCTGTCCATTTCTGTCGCTGCTGCAGACTATGCAGGTAGTCCTGAGACCACTTCCTCCATACTCGCTGCTGGAACTGCTGTATGCGCTGCCATCTGGATAATCTGTTGGCAGCCAGATCTGTAATGTTTGGTTCAGGAAATGAGGTTAGAGGACCTCCAATAAGAAAATGACCAGGGGTAATGTAGCTGAATTCATCATGAGAATCAGGGAGTGTGGAAAGAGGACGGGAGTTGAGGCAGGCCTCTATTTGGCATAGCAGAGTTACTAGTTCTTCGTATGTTAGCACGGCGTTTCCTGCTACTCTGCGGAGATGGTATTTCATAGACTTCACTGCACTTTCAAAAATCCCGCCGAATGATGGACTGCGTGGTGGAGAATACTTCCATTGGAAATTCTCTTCTGCTGCAAAACTGTTGATGTCCTTGTTGAATTCTTGTGATTGAAAGAGTTTACGTAATTCCTGCAATTCATTTTTAGCACCATGGAACGTCGTAGCATTGTCGCTAAAAATACTTGCACACTTTCCTCTTCTCGCGGTGAAGCGTAGTAGAGCTGCGATGAAGGCTTGTGATGTCAAGTCTGAGACAATCTCTAGATGAATTGCCCTTGTGGCAAGACAAGTGAAAACTGCAATGTAGCATTTTCTTGTGGATCTGCTTCTTGCGGCTCCGGTCTTGATGTGGTATGGCCCTGCGTAATCAACGCCTACGTGATGGAATGCCTTGCTGGGTCTCACTCTACTGGAGGGTAACTGCCCCATCAGCTGCTGGGCGGCTGAAGCCTTCAAACGATAGCATATGTTGCACTGATGAATGATCTGTTTGACCACCTGTCGTATGCGAGGTATCCAGTATTTCTCACGAAGCGATGATATGAGAAGCTGTGGACCAGCATGCATAAGTCTCTTGTGTTCTGATGCTATCAGAATTTTCGCGAAATGACTCTTCGGATGAAGAATAGTTTGATGTTTGCTTTGAAACTCCAATTCGCTGTTTTCCAATCTTCCCCCGACACGAATTACTTTTTCATTGTCGAGAAATGGATGAAGGTTCCTCAAAATGCTTTTGTTGTGTACTTGCTGCTTGTCAGACAAATCTTTGATTTCCTGAGAGAAGAATGCACGTTGTGTTATCTTGATGCAGGCAAGTGTGGCGCCTTGAATTTCAAAGGTGGTAAGGTCTTCACTCCTTTTGTCTCTTGAGTTTCTGCAATTGCTGCTGAACCCTTTGCAGAGTGACACTACTCTCAGTAGCTTGGATAAAATTAAATATCTAGATACGATTTCTTCTTCAGTTGTTACATGAGTGACCAATGTGGTAGCTGCTACCTTACGCTGCTCTGGAATAGTGTTGTCGTCTGGACAGAATGCTAAACTGGATGTTGGCCACTGTGTCTCCTTGTCTCTGGATATATCTTCCAATGTCCCAATTGGTTGCATGTGTTTGAGTTGTTGGTACTCGACCATGAATTCGGTGTACTCTCTTTTCAATTCCATGTTCCGATCAAGTCTTCTTTCTAATTGGTTAAATCGTGAAATCGCTGTTTGCAGAGAATCCCCAAGAACGGATCTGTCCTTCTTCAAGGGTAGTTTGACTGTGTATCGACCTTCTCGATCACGAGATGTAGTTTCCTGGAAATGTTTTTCACAGGCGATTTCTTCTGGCGAAGGCAACTTATCATGGAATTCCTCCAAATCCCAAAATCTCTGTAAATGGAAATTGACTGTATCTTCTGTGCGAACAAAGAATGACTTCGAAGGTCCGTTCGTAGATGGTGCATTGGGAATCCTTCCTGCTACAATCCACCCAAATTCAGTGTTTTGCAACGCTGGATAGTTTCCTGTTCTTGAAAGTTTTTCTGGCTTGAGAATCGTGTAGAACACATCTGCAGACAGAAGTAGGTCAATGTTGCCAGGTGTATGGAAGCTAGGATCTGCTAAATGTATGTCACTCGGAATTCCCCATGTGGAAGTTTCGAGCCTCTGCGCTGGCATCGAACCTGTGATGTTTGGCAAGATGGAACAAGATATATCCATGGTGAATCCACTTATGCTGGATTTAATCTGAGTCTCCATGGTGTGAAAGGCTTGCACTGTAGCTTCATTTATCCCTTGGATTGGAATTCGGCGTTTTTGTTTCTTGATGCGTAGCTGCTGAGCAAGGTTCTCCGTCATAATATTACTCTGCGAGGCTCCATCCAAAAGTGCACGACATGGGAGCCACTCGCCATATGCGTTCTTGATTTTTATGACTGCTGTGGCTAGGAGAACTTGCGAAGTTTCTCTGTTCTTGACAGAACAATATGTTGCTTTAGTCTGGACATCATTATCCTGAAAACGAGTATCATCGCCTACTGCCGATTTACTTCTGGATTTACTGGGCTGCTTCTGTGTTTGACGTTCTCTGCTGTTCTTATCTTCATGAAGAAGGGAATTATGTTTCTCGCCGCAATACTTGCAAGATCCTGCCTTGCATCCTGACCTAAATCCCTGGTGATCTGACTGTCCAAGACAATTGAAACAGATCTGGTTTTCTCGAAGAAATTTGTACTTCTGAGCTATAGTAGCTGCTTTGAAAGAACTGCATGCAAACAGCGGATGCTTATTATTCTTCATAGTATCCTTACAATACAGGCATGAAGGAGATACAGTAGAAACATACGATCTTGAAGGGGAAGGATGCGCAGGTTTGTGACTTTGTTGTTTGGTGTTGCCACTAAACTGTGGTTTGAATGTTAATCTTTCATTGGAAATTGGTTTGAATTTCTCCAAAGCCTTGGTTCTGTGCTCTAGAAATTGAAACAAACTGTCAAGAGTGGTGAATTCAGAATCATTCACTTCTAATTCAAAAGCTTTTCGTGTGGTGGCATCAAGCTGAGAAGTAAGATGTTGAACTAACACTATATCTGATAGTGAACTATCTCCTGCTAATAATTGTAACGCTGAGATGGAACTGATTGCTGTGTTTGTGAACGCTCGCAACTCTTCTGCGTTTTCTCTCGACACTGGTTTTATATGCAAAATATCATTGACGTGTGAAGCAGCTATGAGACGCTTGTTGTCAAAACGCTCTTGGAGTTGTTTCCACGCTACACCGTAGTTGGATGCTGTAATTGGTATGCTTTCAATGATTTGCAATGCCTCACCCTTCAGTGCGACACGTAAATACTGGAATTTCTGAATATCTGAAATATCCGAATTATCATGTATGAGCGAAGAAAATGTGTCTTTGAACGATACCCACTGAGTGTAATTTCCACTGAAATGCGGAAGCTCTATTAATGGCAACTTGACTTGAGACTTGCACGAAGCCCTGTGTTCATTTTCCGCGCCGTCTGTATTTGAATGATTTCCCTCAATTAATGTTAGCATCTGTGACTTGAGATCGAAATATGAAAGTTCGATTGTCTCTCGAACTGCCGTGTGTTCATCGTCTGTGGCTTCAAATTCAATGCAATCCTGAATTTCTTCTATCTTGGGCCATAATGTGTTCAGTTGCTCCAGCCGAACCTTGATCTGTTGAACGTTCGGCGCCTCTGGATCAACACTGCTAATGTACGACTGCAATCTCGTTATTTGCCCCCTGTAGGCGGCACGTTGCTTTAGAAGATGTGCTAAGTCTGCCATGCCTCAAGGTGGGAGGGACAAGCAATGCGTATTGAAATGAAAGGAAAAAATGAGGAAATATTGAACCAAACACTGTTGTACTCACCGATCTGGCATTCACTGGACCATCTGGGCATCTGAAATCCTGGTTAGGCTTCAACACTGCAGGTAGTCGTTGACACTGACGAGTACTGGAACAGCTGATGCACGGTCGCCATGGTGATGTCACGTCTGCACGCGTGGGCTGCTTGATGCAACTCTCCGCGATACGTTTCTCCTCGCTCCCGCACGAAAACGAACGAAAAGCCAGTCCCGTGAAAGAACAGAAAACTGCAGTCTAAAAATAACTCAGGGACACACCACCGGTGTATGACGTCATGTCACTGGTTGCGGACTGTTCCTCACACAGCAGGAGGGGAGAAGGGAGCGGAGTGTGAAACGTCACTGACAAGCGAACAACGAGAGCGCTCTCGTTCGGGGAAGTCCCGGGCGTGTCCTTCAGCCACGTGGAAAATATCTCGCGCGCTAACGAATGACGTAATGCTTTCAATAACTTGTAGTTACTGTACTTGAAAATAAAGTTTGCACAACACAATGTCACTAAAATCACTAATGATAACGTACCTCATGTTCAATACAAAGGAGATCGCGGCCTGCGGAGGACCAAAAATGTTTGCGTTCCGGACCGTACAGGACCAAAACTGAATGTAGAACCTGTCCGGCTGTGAAGGACCAGAAATGAATGATGATCCAAACCGGTAGGATCTAAATGTAAGTGAAATTGTAGGTACCACTTACATCTCTCTGGTATGGATTGTGTCGCTACAGGGCAAAGTTCACCGCGATCCTCTTGGTAGTTGTAAAGAAAACACAGGCACACACACTGATAACTATATGTATTATAAGGTATATGCACATAACACTTGATTACACTTCCCATGCACTCCTGTCTAGGGAAAACTGTTTACACGAAGTTGCATCTGGTGTTACAACAACGCGCCACTAATGAAACGTAGCCACGTTGGGCTTACGGAATCCATAATTGTCCGCGACGGTTTCTAGCTGTGTCCCGAGTGGCCTCTCTACGCACACTGGCTGGAAGTAACTACCGCGCTAAAATGGCGGCAACTAGACACCGCGCTAAGATTGAATTAGCCAATGGGAGTGCAGGTTACTTAAGGCATTTGAAATACACAAATAAACAATTAAAGCTATATGCAATATAAAATATATAAAGAAAGAATAAACATGGTTACTTTTATAGATAAATCTCCAACAATATTTACCCAGAAATCTGCTGAAATGCTCCTGTGTGATTTTTGCAGGTGTCCCTGACAGGGTCCTGTTCTTGTACTATTCTGTTTTGTACTTGAATATGCCCTGTTGGAACTTGCAATTTGAAACAACAGGGGGTTCGGTGTTGTGACAAAACACAAATCCCTCAATTTCCTCCAAGTCCGGGAACAGAATTGAAGTCTGGGATTCAATTTTTGACCAAAATTCAGGATTCAGGTGTACAATTTTGCCCATTATTATATGCTCAAATCCAGCCGCTCTTATCGTGTCCAATATTTGCATGTATGGTCTCAAAAATTTGCCTTTCTGCATATTGTAGATGTCATAGACATAAACCCGGGACCCTTCAGGTATGTAGGTTATGTTGTTTTGGATCTTGGGGCCTATTACCTCCCCATGCACAACAATTGTATCATCTGGATCGGCCCGGACAAGTTCAAACAGTCTCTGCATTGCAGAGTACATGTTCTGGGCATACCCCTCGAGATCACAGAAATTGCCCGGCACATTATATGTGTTCCTGCTACACAGTATGGTGGGTGTGTTTTTTTTGTATATAAGAGCAACATGGGACCCATCGAGCTTATTTGTCATGACCCACTCATCTTGTGGGTTCACAGAATGTTCATACACCTGAAAATTCACCATATCAGGGTAATACACATGATTCAATTTTGTAGATTCCATTCTGGCAGCAAGATGCACAACACTCCGATCCTCACAGGGCAAGTAATATTGTAACAGTGCCAGATCTGTTGTGAAGCTGTGCAAATCAATAGATTGCCCAACCGGGTGCAAGTACTCAAGTTGCGATGCTATTTTTGATATTACCCACTCCCTGAATTCTTGCCTCTCACTGCTCCTGATGGGCCATGTCGGAAATTTGAAGAACATATTTATAAAATTGTTCAACACTGCGGTATTGCACAAGTTTATGCCATATTTGTACATGTATGATTTTAAGAATTTTAGCAGTGTCTTCTTGATAACATCTTCCCTAAAATCATGTTCTGTTAACAAATTCATATCAAATTTTGAGAAATATGTACGGCAATGCTTATACATTATTGATGCCTGATCTGTGGACTGGAATTTATACTAAAATATATTTCTCTTATCAATAGGCTGGCCTCTATTTTTGCAAAACACATAGCTTATACCGGGGAGCAATTCTACATTTTCCAGGTTATTATCCAAGTTCACAACTCTGCTATCAATTACATTCCTGAACCCTGCATCTGTCAACACATCCAGTGTTTTCATGTATGGTCTCAAAAACAGTTCTGTTGTTGCATTGTAGATGTCATAAACATAAATGGAGTGGCAGGATCTCCTGGTAGAAATTTTAGGTTCTGTGACAACACCATGCACAATAATTGTGTCACTGGGTTCTGCACCTATGAGCCCGAGCAGTGCATTCATAAATATTTGGTAATTGTGTGAAGTATTTTCTGAATTGTTTTGTATCTCCCGGCCACATACACCAAAAATATTTCCATGTTGATACCCAATACATACATGCGGTCCATCCAGCTTCTCTGTTACAATCCAATTGTGCTCTGGATGTGAACCGTGTATATGTTCATCATAATCTAATATTTTAGGGTAATAACAGATTGATTCAGACATTATAAATCCTGTATAACAAGATTGTAATATTTTATAAATCTGTTCTTCCTATCCCCGACAAACCACTTGCAATCAGCAAACAATTGGAAAAATGTATTCACATAACCTCTCATATGTGCAACATGTGTGACATCCTCAATATCCCATTTCAATATCTTCCACATATGCTGATAGGGATGATATTATTGCATCATCTACAAATTCATTTTTCACATTTTCATCTTTATGTTGCTGGTAACATTCCACATCGTGTAGACCAAAAGACCTGCTGCAATGCTCCGCAATTACATCTTGATCTTCCCCGTGGCGTGTAAGATTCTTGTAATATTGTGTCTTGTACTTGAACACATTTTTCTGAAATTTGCAATTCGAGACAACAGGCTGGGCATTGTTGTGACAGAATACAAATCCCTCAATCCCATCCAAGTGCGGGAACAGAATTGATTTTTCAGATTCTATTCCTGCCCAGAATGCAGGATTCAGGTGCACTGTTTTTGCTCTGATTATGTTTTTGAAACCTGCTTATTTTAAAATATCTAGTGTTTTGCACAGTCCCGAATTGTTGAAGCTCCAAGTGCAGTATGTATGATATGGAATCGTGGAAAAATAATTACTCTGCCATCGCTTGGAATTATGATTTTATGCGTGTCTTGTGATATTAATTGTATTAGAATAGGTGTGACAGAATCCAAGGACTTAACATGTTCCACAGCAATACTGTACTACAGAATCAATGCTGATCTTAGAAACAACATATTCCCACTCAAGGAACTTGAAATTGTTAGCAAAAAAAATATTGTTAACACGTCTCTGTGCAATTTTCCTATCCTATCTGTCAAGTGTGATGAACAAATTAAAATACTCACCCAAAATCAGAAGCAGAGCAAGATAGTTATAATATTTGTATTGAAACAGAGCTTTGTTGCTTATATAAACAGCCTAGAAGATGGGTTTGTGTTGTGCAGGTGGAGGTTCCATCTACAAATTTGTGTAAAAACTCTAATTATTTAAATCCATCTTGTATTGAATGAGCCAGAATTGATATTGTTTTTAAGCAGGTACATAATCAACTCATTAAAATATAAACCAGAATTTACATCCAATTTTCCTGCCTCATCAAGTATGGAAATTGTTGTGTCATCAACAGGACACCTGCTGTTTGTATAAATTCTATGATCATGAAAAAATTTGTAAAACCTAAATTTTTCTAAACTTGAAGTACTTTTTGTAAAAAAAGCAACATATTTTCCCCAATTACAATGCAACAGGTATGCATCAATTCTATGCCAGTATGTATTGGATTCAAAATCATCATATTCAGAACCCAATTCTATGCTCACATACCCAAACCCAACATCACTGTCAAGTACCCATCTTGCCTCTGTTTCATTTTGCACTTTAAAAAAATCATACTCTGATAGATTTTCAAATTTTTTTCTAAAACAATCCAACAGGTGGTCTGATTTTATATATCTTGCAATGTTTCTTCTTTCAAAATATGTTTGCATGTTCAGGTATCTATATTTCCTGGAAGATATTATTCTGATTGTTTTTTAACATTGAAACATTTGGTAAATATTTACTGCTGTTGAGATAGCCCAGCCTAACATGTAATATTGTTTACAGGTTGTTCATTTTTCCTGTTGTTTATTATATAAAATTTCCTGGGCTTCAATTCAAAACTTTATACTTAATAAAAATATCAGTTGGGTTCAGCACTGTGCTTTGTATATTTTGTATGTGTGTGTGTGTGTATGTGTGTTAATATTTCTGGCTTTAGTATTTATATAAAATTTCTTGGGGTTCAAATCAAATCTCTATGCTTATCTTATGACAGGTTGTAAGGCCAATAGCCCACAAGTGGGAAAAATATTCATTCACACTGACCTTCCGCAAATACCTGCACGAACATGCATGTCTAGAATGGCAATGACCCAGCACTGAGTGTTATGTATTGATTTTTGTATAACAAGCTGGGACAAATATAGGCCTAACCCTAAATAAGAGTGGATTACAACAAACAAGCTAGATGTAACAAATATCAGGCAACAATATATATTTAATATTCATATTAAATCAAACAGGCCTGTAAGTATGAGAAGCACTGTAAAAACACATCTGTTCTTCTCAGCCACTCTCACAATACTGGCTAATGCAATACAAAATCTCTTTATATACCCTAATTCACGGGAATTTCCCGGCTGATGCAGTTTTGTTTGCACGCAAAGCTTCAATACTCAGAAATTGCATCAGCCGGGAAATTTCCATGAATTTTGTTTTTTACAAGAATTTCCCGAGGGTTTTTTCACAGAAAATTCCGAGGGAAATTCTTGTAAAAAACAAAATTCACGGAAATTTCCCGGCTGATGCAATTTTGTTTGCACGCAAAGCTTCAATACTCAGAAATTGCATCAGCCGGGAAATTCCGAGGGGGCATATTTTTCACAGGAAATTCCTGGCTGATGCAATTTTGTTTGCACGCAAAGCTTTAATACTCAAAAATTTCACACATTAATCAATATGAAACATGTAAACATATGATGTAAGAAATGAGAGAGTCACGGAGCAATTCTAGAAGAATTGCATTGTTTTAATATACAATTTGAACCTGGTATCCAATTGAACTTAAACCGGAAGTAAATATGTGTGTGTGTGGGTGTGTGTGTGTGTATGTCTTGTAGAGGTCTGCACGGGCCTAAATTGTAAGGCCCGAGTCCGGCCCGGCCCGAGGAAATGAAACCCGAACCCGACCCGAGTCCGATAATAAGTAAACATGAGCCCGGCCCGAGCCCGAAAACATAATTAAAATTACTTTCCAATTCAGCATTTGAAAAAAAAAATGGGCACTGTTGTACTTCGTGCTCCTATTCTCATTCTCGAAGTAAACCATAATTTCAATAATTAAAAATTACTTTTCGATGACAATATTCGCTAACAAATTCGCCACGAGGCCCGGGCCCGACCCGAGCCCGAGAAGTTCTGGTTATTTATGGCCCGAGTCCGGCCCGCGGGCCGGGCCGGGCCTAGGCCCGAGGGCCTGGCCCGAGCCCGTGCAGACCTCTAATGTCTTGGCATAGTTTTGAGTGTGGCCAAAAAAAATATCAAGAGGGGCATATTTTTGACAAGTTTATGGACAACAATCTCACAGAAGTACCTTTTGTAAGTATAGGCACATCAATCCGAGGGGGCTCTTCCTTTCTGAGGAAATTCCCGAGGGCATTTTTACAAAAATCTTGGATTAGAGGGGGTTCCACACTTGAGCAAAAAACTCATATGGGCATGTTGAGCTTGTTTTAAGTGTAGACAATTCTGCTTGAGGGGGGCTCTTCCTTTCTTGCGCTTATCCTATCGTAAATACAACTACTTATACGCCTTCATTGCGTGGTGCAAAGCACAGGGGAGAATTTTACTTTTCCTTTTTGTGCTGAGTGTCCCTTTACAGCCTCAGCTTTTAACTGGTCAGAATATTTTAGTCTCCGACATTACAGTTGTGTTATTAATTAGATAAAGGCCTCTCCGATGGCGCAGAGGTAGCATCGTCGCCTTGTAATCAAGGGAGGGGTGTGAGGGGTGCTCCTTCCACCTAGTGCACCCAATAGTCAACCTCACTTCCACGTAGTACACCCTGGACTGCAGACTAACGAGGCTCTGGCGACTGGCCCCATGGCCAGTATAATTTTGTTTCTGTTGTCCTGTGTTTTGTCCTTATTTGTGCTGAGTGCTCCTTTACAGCCTCAGCTTTTAACGAAAGTCAGAAGATTTTAATATTTTATGATTTTAGTTATACAACGTTAGAGTTGTTCTGTGTAACGATAAGGGGCTGGACCCCGTATAATGTGACGGGTGCAAAATAGCCTTAGTGCTGACGCACCCAATTTATAAGAAAAAATAATAAGAAGAAGAAATGTAATCAAGGTGTCCCGATTGAAGACACATAGTGGTTCGGATCCCACTTTAAACTGTCGACCCAGACCAGATTACCCTTACTGTGCACAAAGTGGACTTAAAACACAAAATCAAACAATATTCTATATAAGGTAAGGGGCTGGACCTCCTATCATCTGACAGGTGGAAAATAGCCTAAGTGTTGACGCACCCAAATTTGAAATTCAATTCATATTGGGCAGGCATTCGTCTCGTATATTTGACTAAGTCCCATATTAAGTAATTTAAATTTTCATTACCCTTTACCGAAATCTCGAACAAGAATGAGTATTTCGGACACCAAGCATCGTATCCATATCGTCTCGATAAATCTTGCTTTTACAGCGGTCTTTTTGATTATCGGCTTAGTGTAGAAAATTTTCGAGGATCTTGTTCTAGACTTGATTCTTAAAGGGTAGTATCGTTGTCAGTCTCGTCTCAAGCTCTCCATTTGAAGTTAATGGTTTCCGGAAATATTATTTGTGTTAAACTATACATGGCGCCCACGGACCACAGAAACGTGCACAGGGCATCAAAACAAACAACTTTTCTCAGTAACATTTCCATCGTCGGTGCGTAGTTTCGGCGCCATAAACGTTCAAAAGAGTCCGTTTTGCCGCCTGTATGCTGGCAACCCAACACAACATTTGACTGCATCTGTGACGTAACTTAATGCGGTGAAACAGCGCATGGCAGTGTTGCAAGGAACACATGCATTTTGTGAAAAGTGACATTGCTACAACCAGCCACATTATGTACCGTAATACAAAGCGATTGATTGATTGATTTGCTTTATTTTGCTTCGCGTTTTGTGCCTCTTGGCTAATTTGCGAAGATGGGGATGAGGGATGAAATGATGAATGGACATTTACAAACAACCATGTCCGAGCGGGATTCGAACCCGGGACCCCTAGCGTCGCAGCGCGATGCGCTAACCACTCGGCCACGGGGTCCGGCGTAAAACAAAGCGAGGAACACGTTCAGTGAACCAACGATACGAAAAGTGGTAGAAAAACAAGGTATTCCAAGGTAAGTGGTAATATCAGATTTTGTCTCAGCCTACAAGTCAAATATTTGCAAATCTCGTTGTCAGGTTGATATCTACAGGTTAGTCTATCACCTAAACTGCTTAAAATTCAACTTATGATTATTGGAGGAAATTACCTGGAAAATTCCATGCAGTTTCTTCGTTTTCCCACGTTGCGATGAACTTGTATTTTCTCTGCTGGGCGCTGTGAATCTTGGGTCGTGAATTCCAAATTCTTCCTCTTCTTCTTTTCTTGACACCTAACAAGGATCGGAATACTATTTCCTCGTTTCAAACAACTCTGAATGCTTCACGACAAACACTTGTCGCCAAGGAAGGGAGACATTGAAACCCTAGAACTGCTGTCTGCATACAATCAGCTCAGTGATAGTTTAAGGTACATATATGCTCATACTTTTATCAGGTGAGATAATTAAATAATCCTAAAGTACGTTGGAAATCTTATCTTATCGACAATTAACGCACCTTCACGAGGCGTTTTGATCCATGGAAATCTCAAAGAATAAAAAGAATAAGGGTATTTTATCCTTCATGAGTTTCTGTCTTCTCTGGAAGGGGAGAAAATTGTTATATACCATAACAGGCATTATTATCCATGGGGAACTGCAGCTATGGCCAATGTAATAGTCTGTGCTTAGTAACTATGGTGCACCTTGTTTATGAATCTTATGCATGACTTTAAGTGTTAAAATGTAATCCATCTTGTTATAAGTTACAATATATTTATTTATGAAGTTCCAATCTTGACATGTTTATTTATGTTTATATCAGTAAGATTAAGACATAACAGAAACTCTGTAGATATGGACAGGGAAAGGAACATAATAGGTGTTGCTAACTTAGTAGTCTTTTGACCAAAGAAACCATTTGAAGAAACCAACCAGAAAAGATTTTGTGCAACATGAAATCTTCCATCATGTAACGATCAGAACTGCACACTCTGTCCAACTAGATAGATCCTGTTAAGCGAAAGAATAAAAATTACATTTCATGGCCCTTGATAATTTCGAGTATGGATATCCATTTATTGATTTCTCTTTATATTTCTTCTACTTTACAGCCAGACAGGTCTTGATTTGAACCCAGAACCTTCGGTTGCACACACGGCCACCGATGCGGTTTTACTCTATTTATCTTCTCCAAACATGTTGTCATTTGCAGAGAAAACTATCTTGAGCTTTTTCTCATAAAGTTATAAAAACAATATTGTAGAACTTCTATATTCTCTGTTGGAATTTTTAAATGCATCGAAGAAAACTGAACTGTACAGAAATGAAGATCGGCAATGAGCCTGTGGGAAGTACAGGGTTCGCGTCCCGATGACGAGAAGAAGGCAAATTCTTCCAGTTTCATGACCTTTACCAATTGTCCCGCACAGAATGCGAATGCTACTCATTCTTCAAGAGAGGGTCAATGGTCAACTTGGAGCCAAAACGTTTGCCATCATTTTTGTTCTCTGCGCTCTCTATTGGCAAAACTTTGAAACATATACAGGTGTCAAAGAAATAGGTGGCATAACTTCAGGAGCGTGTTCCTTACATATTAACAATGAAAAAAGTTTATATGAACATAGGTCCGTAAATGTTTGGTTTCCGAATTATAGGCTGTCATAACATGTGCTCACTGGAATTTGTCTATCTTCCACATGTGGTTTCCTGTAACACAACCAGCTATTTGATGAGTGGTACATGCTGAGTGGGCCTTGTTGAGACCATGTACACCGAAGATGCTCAGGAAAGTTAGGAGTTGTAGCACATTGCTGCAAAGACCATTGGCAGAACACGACACGCACAGGGTAATCTGCTGGTGATAATGCCTGTACACGTTGCAGATGGTAGGGATACAACTGTTGATCTCGTAATACTCTCCAGATAGTGGAATGAGGAATATCCATTTGCATTGCTAACCTTCGTGTGCTGATTTCAGGAGTTGCAGACACAATATCCAGAATCTCCTCTTCTTTCACAGGAGTCGTACATAGATCGAGGTTGTCCTCTTTCAACAACACGAGATGCAAAATTGCCAAATTCACACAGGCAGTGATGGATACTCACAAATGTTTTTCTATCTGGGCATCTTCGGTGTGGGTACCTTTCGTGGTACAAACGACGGGCCTCTACATCAATGCCATACATGAAGTGCATATCTGCTCGTTCCTGATTGGTGTACATGGTCTCAACAAGGCCCACTCAGCATGTACCACTCATCAAATAACTGGTTGTGTTACAGGAAACCACCTGTGGAAGATAGACAAATTCCAGTGAGCACATGTTAAGACAGCCTATAACTCGGAAACCAAACATTTCCGGACCTATGTTCATATAAACTGTTTTCATTGTTAACATGTAAGGAACACGCTCCTGAAGTTATGCCACCTATTTCTGGGACACCCTGTATAATAATTAATAACCCTTGGCGCCAGCCCTTGAAGCCTTGGGTTGTCCCTACCCACCGACTGCCAGACTCACTCCAACCAGTTACAGGGTGACGTGTGGTCAGCACGACGAACCCACAATTGTTGTCCGTTTCCATGGCCGGGTTACACTACTCATTCGAGCTCCCCAATTTCCTCACGATGGTGAATGGCCACCTGTCCTGTATACAGGCTGAAATCTCAGAAGAAAGTTGTTACGCTTCCCACAGGGGACTCGAACCAGCGCACGTCCTGTAGCCCGAGTCCAAAGCCTGACACCTTGGTGCGGGACAGATAAATATCTCCGCATGAAGTGGAGTTACAAGCAAACGTTACAATACAATTATAGTATTTAAAACTAGCTAGAGAGCCGTCGTGCATACATGTATTAAATATGAAAATGTCAGAAAATATGTGAAGTAGGAGTAAAATATGGAAATAGTATATATAGGTACATTAATATGCACATTTTTAGACTCAGTTCGTCACGAAATGTCACGATTTCACTGATTTAATCTAAAAACGTTAACAGAAAGACATGCAATTAGATAATTTTCATCACCCTAGCTATGATTTAATGTTATCGTATGAAGAATTCATGCACTATCATGTTCTCCATATCGTTTTCAAATGGTCTGAACAATCATAGTAGACCAATTTAGTTTGATAAAAACTCATTTACACTAGAAGTGCGTCAGAATAATCTAAGAAATTGTACGTCACAATAGATTGTATTTCAAGTATTGATAAACCAGAACGTAGATCTCGTAACTATCAGAGTTCTATATTTGCTAATAAGTTTTACAGAAAGCCAAGCTTCTCGTTATACAATGTTAGTCGAGTACACACACACACACACACACACACACACACACACACCTACGCAGTGGCGTTCCAAAAGCGGGGTTGGTGGGATCTTAACTTCCTCTTTGGCCCAGTAGCTATTCGTAAAAAAAGAGTCAAGTTCAGGATATTATGGCAACTGCCTTAGAGTCCCGTGTTAAGCGAGACTACTTAAAATCAAACAACTTTAGGTGTCTTACCTGAGCAAAATACAATTTCTTTTTGATTTGATTTATTTCACTTCGCTTTTTGTGCAACTTTTGCCTAATTTGCGAAGATGGGGATGAGTGATGATGTAATGAAACTGATGAATGGACACTCACAAACACCCATGTTCAGGACGGGATTCGAACCCGGGACCCCTGGCGTCGTAACGCATTGTGCTAACCACTCCGCCACGAGTGCCGGCAAAAAAATACAAAATAATAATGATACTTGCGGTGTTGTAAGAACCATTTACAGTATTACAAACTGACCAAGACCAAGAATTTCCAATAAGTGAGGACTGAAATTCAAGGCCGTTCATTCTAAAACGTCTCCATTGTGTCATACAATGTCAATGATCGGGAGAGACACGTACGACAGACGTTGATGAAATCGACAAAAATGGAAACGTAATGTGTTCGGCACCTATTTTCTAACATGCAGAGACTGTTATAATAACAATTTATTTATTTGTAAATTATACCTAGATATATTAGCGCGATTGTTAATTGAATCCCTCACGTAATAAGGGCGCCAACCCATTACTGAAAAGAAAATAATTTTAAAGGTCCTTGCAATATAATGAAGAACGTCGTTTAAACGTTAATTCAAACATTAAAACTAATGCAGGGATTAACTCCATGTTAAGAACTAGAAGCAAAGAATCCATACTTATGTCAAGCGTTGAGCTGTATAGGGCGTTCGGAATGCAAAATGATAAAACACATGACAACACAACGTCCCGCAAAGGAATATTCTCGAGCCAGCCGCTTCGATAACCGAGTAGTGATCAACAGATCACACGATCTCGCTAACGAAGGTTCCGGCCTGGAAAAAGATGTCACTGCATCATGTGCAGTGATGTGCCGTAGACTATAAGTTTACGTCTACATGCGTTGTCTACACGTAATTTACGCGTAGATTACATTGGTTTGTAGTTTACATAGACTACGTAGACAATCTAAAGTGCATTTAAATTAATTTTCAAGGGTTTCATGAAAGGAAAGTGACATTTTCAACTATATTGGTTCCTAACGAAATCAAAAGAACCCTATTTACAACAAAATTTCTCGTCTCTTTTATTATCAACTATGGATGAAGATAAATAATATGCAAAAACACAACAACAGATGGCAGTCGTGAGCCAAGAGTGGTCTTCTTCCCATAAAATACTAGAATATTTCCTATATTAGGTTTCTTCCTAGGTGAGAAATTGTTCGAATTCGGAAGATAGAGTATGAAAAGTTATCCTTACACATCAGCAACTGATACGCAGTATAATCTTGTTTTACTTCCACGGCGCCCTTTGCTAAGTTATCACCTTTCGCCATGTTGTTTACATAGATTACGTAATCTACGATCTACGTGTGTGTGTATAAAATAGTCTACGTGTAGAATGTAGACTATCGTTGTTTACGCGTAGATGCACATCACTGATCATGTGTGCAAGTTGTCTCTCTTAACAAGGGACACTAGTGGCAACACTGCCTGGAAGTTGCGTGAGAGCAATCGTTTGTTGTGTTGGGTTATACGAGAAGCACTTGTAGCGCAGAAACTAAACACTGTTGAGGGAACGTTTATAAGTAAAAAAAAAATACATGTTTTTGTGATATCGAACAGCACCCAACCGTTGTTGAAGTTGTTTTCGGACATCCTGCATAGCCATGAATGTGCATCTTCAAATACAACTGACTCTGCAGAGTAATTTAGAGCATCTTATATTTAGAAATTAAATGAATGATTTAAATATAATTATCTGAAAATAATTGATAAAACTTAGATCGTAAACACTCAAGAATGAGAAAAAGGGTATAACATGTGTCAACACTTGAAGAAAGATTACGTTCAGTGCAAAACTCGCAAGTATATTAATTTTTCCGCTTCAGAATGTTCACCTAAAAATAAAGGCAACAGCCAGTCTATGCCAAAATGTTCAGTGACAAGTGAGACGAAAGGGGTGCGATCAAGGAAACAAATTAACAAAATACTATGTTGCTCTCTACAGGATGATTCAAAAGTCTCCTAACATCACCTATAGAATGCAAAGGAGTTAGGCTGAGCATAAATGTTCATGATAGAAACAGGTTAGGCCTAGGCGAAGGGGGGCTATATTGGTGTGTTCCAAGCAGACGTCCGCATTAGAAAGGGGATGATGTGAAATATCAAATCAGGCTAGAATTTTACAAGAAATGCAATGGTGAAGTTTTTCTTCAACCTATCTTTAATCAGGAAAAAGTTATGACTGCATGATTGTAATAAATGTCTCATTTTCCAGGTGTGAGAGATTTTCCAGGAAAAAAACACTGCAAACTGCATCAGACTCGTTTCTTCTTTGTTGACGGAAATACATAAACGAAATTTGTAGAGTATAAAATGTCCTATCACGTAGTTTATTTAAATCTTTGTAAGTTATTACTAATCTTAATTTATTTCAATTTTTCTCTTCTTTGTGTGGGAAATTCGTTGTAGACACTTTTGCCGATTCATAACGAAACTATACAATAAACGTTTACTTTCTTCAATATATTTACCAATGGGGTTGAATTGCCTAGGTGAAAAAACGCAGGAACATTTTTTTTTAAATGAAACTTCTCAGCGTCTATTGAAGGTGACCGTCACCGTCCTAACCTACTGCCTTAACCGCTCCTGTCATTCGCCAACTTTGACGATTGCAGTTTTCATCGTTTTTTTTTGTAAATACGAGGTGTGGCAGAAAAGTAATGAGACAGGCAACAGTGCGCACAACGCTGCTGCATTCCCCATGACATGACAGTTACGCAATACAAGTTTGAACTTGCTACAGTTGCTTCGCGATTGTTGAGAGCGTCTGAAGTGAAAGTTGCGACGATGTGGAAAGAGAAGTCTCTTGTTAGGTCATATCGTCGATTGACGTTTAGAAGGATCAGTATAGTGAGTTAAATTTGAAAAATTACCGCAAAATCACCTTTAGTACTTTTAAACTTATTTCGTCTCTATTTCACTTCATACTGAAAGAGGTTTCGGAATGTTCTTGCGAAATACATTGTTTTGAATCCTCATCTTCGCGATTAGCGAAAAGTGACAAAAAACGAACTAAAGTAAATCATATCGATCAAACAATAGAATGATATGGCTTTAAGAACTCGAAGTCTGATTTAAGTCCAAGTTATAAACGTTATCAGTGCGCCATCGAAGAGGCCTTTTCTTATTGTTTTCCTTATCGAGAACTTTGGACATAACCTCCTGATATTTCGTTGCCAGATTACGTTTATTCTTACAATCATCTTATCTTTCAAGTGGCTCCTTTTAAATAGTTAGTCTTTGTGTTTTTTTAAAAACGGCAAGGAAAAAAATGGTATTTGCGTTTTTAATACGTGATATGCACAAGGAAGATTTCTATCATACACAACACTATTATGCCGATTATATAGGGTGATCCATGTAAAAGTAACATATTTCATTATGATATGAACAAAAATAAAAATGTTTGTCCCCCTCCTCTGGACACGTCGATCCATGTTTCGTTCGTTCGTTGGGGTTTGCTGTTGTTAATAATTTGACAACAGCATACCCCAAATGTTGATATTGATTGCAATGTTCTCGTTTAATTCGTCCAGTGTCTGGGGCGTGTATCGTACACGCTTTCCTTAAAATATCACCACAGAAGGAAGTCTGACAGGTTCAAATCAGGTGATCTCGGTGGCAATAGGTTTCAGAAACTATTCCGGTCCTCGAAGGAACTTGAATATATATTTCTAGATACGTGCCTGATTAGAATGTATGGATTCCTGGATATTTAACAATCTCAGGCTTGTTAAAAGTCCAGGTATTGTAAATAAATTCAATTCCCGTCTGGGAGAGAAAATCAGCAAGTGTAAATGGGTTATATACCGTAAGGAACCTTTTTATGTTTAAAGTATTTAAATTCTTTACACGAACCTCTTTTCCGGATTAATTTAAATACGGGCCAGGAACCTTTTTACCGGATCAATTTGAATTCGGTCCAGGAACCTCGATTCCGGATCAACTTGAATTGACAAACAAATTGGAACCCCTTGATTGATCAATGACTTCTTGGATTACGGTGTCATTTCATATTAAGTTGCAAACAGGGGAATCTTGTATGCTCTTTACATTAGGAAAAATATGTTCCTTAATGATTATAATATGAAATCAACTATACAGTGTATAAGGGGCCTCCTTCACCTTACTCCATCCTCGCTGCGTGAGGTCTCACGGGTGCCTGTCACCACCAAAGTGTAGAAACCCCAAATATCAGGTTTTTTTTAATACTGATACTTTTTTCTGTGAGTCACAAAATGGCTTAAGATGAGTAAAATTAGGAAAATCCACTCCACAGCAGAAGAGTTGACAGAATGTTTTGGCAAAAAATTAGGTTATAAAAAAGGCAAAGTTTCCTGTGCCATGAAGACATATTTAGGGGATGTGGGGATAGATCCCCACCCCAAACATTCGCGACCTCGGCCAAATTGAAGGCGATGTGATCAGCACCATGCTCCGGCAGCCTTTACTCTCCAGGATTGTCCCCAGGTACCTATTGATTTGAGGCTGGATGAGCCCCGGAGCTGTTTTATGCGGGACAAGACCGGAAAAATTCCGATCTTAGATCACCCGCCCCAGGAATTGAACCCGGGTCTCCCACGTGGCATTCAAACGCCGTACCGACTTTTTTTTTAAAAAAAAAGGAATACCCTTAAACGGTAGTATGCCCTGTTATTATCTTTTTCTCAGGTTGTCATTTTTTACTAAATTTTCTGTTTTTCCCATTTTTGGACAAACACAAACATCCATGTCCAAACCGGGATTCCAACCCGGGGCCTCTGGCAAGGCAGCGTCATTTTCTTGAACCTATATACGCAGGGCAATTTTCACAGTGTGTAGAGGACATCAAGGCGAACAACTTTTCTTACATTTGCTCGTCCAGTTCTTGTTTCGATGCTACAATACAAGCATCGAAAAATGGCATCATCTGCTATTCTTAATGTATGCTTTACCTCAGAAAAAAAGCTGGGTTTTCGACGATGAAAACACGCCCGTGTCTGTGCAAGAATCTCAACAGTAACTGTAAGGGGAGTTGTGGAGCACGTGGTGCTATTATCACAGAAGACCGTCACCGCGAAGTGGTACACCGAGGAGTGCCTGCCCAGAGTAGTTCGAGCTCTCAAAAACACTCGTCCACGCTCAAAGGCAGACGCTTAGTTTTACCACCATGACAACGCACCTGAGCACCTCTCCAAAGTTTGCATCGAGTATTTGGCACGTACGGGGCTGAATGTGCTGGAGCATCCTCCCTACGTTTCAGACCTCGCTCCATGCGACTCTGCACTGTTTCCTCACGTCAATAACAGGCTAAAAGGAATAGGTTTTCCAATGAAAAGAACCTTCTAAGGGCGTGGGATGGCGAGTGTACCCACTTCCCTGAGGAAATATGGAAGAGTTGGTTCGACGAATGGTTTTAAAGGATGAAGAAGTGGTGGAAAGTATTTTCAAAGATTTTGAAAATGAAAGGTGTATTGTAAAACCTTCCTAGAAACATTTCTATTTACACTCCAAAAGATACCTGGTGTAACCCATATCACACAATGCACTGCGATGACAGGGGTCGCTGTGCAAACCCCAGCCTGGGCATGGGTGTTGTTTGTGAGTGTCCCTACATCAATCTCATATCATCATTCGTTCCCATCGTCGCGATTAACTAAAAGTGGCAGAAAAGAGGCGTTAAGTAAGAAAAATCAAATATCCACACTCTCTCTCTCCCTCCCTATCTCTACCACATGCATCACTATTACCAAGAGGTAGATGTGAGAAACAAAAAAATTGAGCATTTCAAACTTCATAGAAATCCAAGAAAACACATCCAACCACATTACACACCTTTAATAATACAAGACCATTCAGAATTTCCGAACTGTTCTATATACTGAAAATCTGGAAATCATTCTCAGAAATCTGGATCTTGAAATGATTTTTTTCCAAATTCTGTTATGACAGTACGGAATCCAACACACCTTCCTTAATAAAAAACCAAATCAATGAGTGTCTTTGTTGTGTTGCTAGATCAATATAGAATATAAGAATAGTGAGAATTCCGGATAAAAATAATGTGTTCTATATTTTAATATGGGGGGAAGGCAGGGTCTCAGGGGGGCAACTGCCCCCCTCTAGCTACAGGCCTGGGGGGCACTGATAACAACACTGACCATTTCTTTCTCGGTTCCAACGAGGTACGCTGGTCCTTTGAGTACTACACAGCTGCTGAGAGGAAACAGAAACTCTCCGTCCGTTTGAATCCCTTGCAGACGCCAGAAACCCCACCAAGAAGCAATGGAGAACCTATTCTTCAAGGAGAAACACGTCGTCTAAAATTCCTGTAGACAGAATTCTGAATTATATTATTTGATCAATTGAAAAATTCATTTTATTTCCAAGTGTTGCCAGCCGGCCCCCGTGGCGGAGTGGTTAGCACAGCGCGCTACGAGGCCAGGGGTTCCGGTTTCAATTCCCGGGTAAGGCATGGGTATTTGTGTTTGTCCAAAATTAGAAAAACTGAAAAATTGAGAAAAAAACGAGTAATTAAAAATTGAGAAAAAGTGAAAAACAGGGGATACTACCGATTAGGGGTATTATTTTTCTATTATCTACAAAAATAAGAAAGAAAAAGTGGTAGAGCAATGGAACGGTATGCCAGAGACCCGGGTTCGAGTCCTGGTCGAGCTTGCATTTTTCGCTGAAAATTTCTACGTGATGCTCCAACAGTGTCAGAAAATTTGTAACTGTATATGCTTTGTTATTCAATGTCTTGTATTACTGTATGTACTCAACCACGATGCAAGTATGTAATGCTCTGATCAATACAATACAGCTGCATGTTACTTATCTTTGGAATCTTGAGTTCCTTCAGTTTGTATATTGCAAACTCTTTAGTGTGTCACAGACAACCAGTAGATGTGAACCTGGCAACGAGACTTACAAATAAATCAAGTAATCAACAGTGTAGGAATATGCATGGCAAACGAGTTAACAGAGTAGGGAAGAATTCGAGAAAATTTACCGACTCAGACTTCTAGCCATGTTCTCTTAAGATAGCAAAACGTTTTAAGTAAGTACTTATTTACTTACTAGAAGAGAAATAATACGTATAACTGAGAATTACTTACAAGTCAGATACCATGCCATATCATTATTAAAATACTATTATTGTAGGCCTATCAATTTTGAGGAACAAAATACACATAATACTGGCTATTTCTGTCATAAAGTGGTAAATTATTGACTGAAAGGTTGATTCTTAAATACAGGAAAGAACTGCTCTTCTTTCCTCTTGTTGACGGCTGCATTTTGTTAATATAGTTTCCAATTTTCAAAATTCGTCTAAACTAGCATTTCTTTTATAATGACTGTGCAATGTCTGGTATAAGCAATGCCTGAATCTGCAGCTATTTCATTTTTAGTTTTATGTGGATTAGCATGTATAAAAGTTACTTTCCGGTCAAGCGTGTAACTTTTCCTCTTTCTGTTGTCCATGGCTGACCAGCAGCAAGGCAAACGTCAGTTATCCGGCATCTACTTGTATTTAACGTGTGTACGGTCGTATCGGAATTACGTTCAAAAGAGATTGTAACGACAAGAAACATATACTCCTGTGACATTGTTGTAGCTTGGTTACATACAAATCAAACTGTATAGTACGCATAAAACCGAATTTCGTACAAATGCATTAGTTACAAATAAGGTTCAATTGACACGTTTTTAAATTATATTTTGCCGGGACCTACAGCAATTTACGTATAAAACAGAATTATGCAGAACTGGGATACATATAAAGCAGTTCCAACTGTATCCGAGGAATAATCCTTTTATTTAGTGAAATCTAGAGTTTCGTTTACCACTACTTGAGATTATCAGAATCTTCTGATTACTGTATTAGGAGAGAAGGATTAATTCATAGTAGAAACGAGGTGGTACGTAACAAGTATAAAGGTTCAACCCTGGATTTTTTTTGTTCGTTCTTATTTTTTTAAAAAACAAATGCGTAAATCGGACAGTATATAATCAATTATTCCTATTTCATAATTGCAGTATAATGGAAATGAACTGAGTTTCTTTCTGCTTTCACCACAGTAGTACGAAAAATTTATGCAAATGCCTATCAGATAGTTTCATACAGTATATTATAGTCAGTAGCAAAGTCATCAATTCAGGGTCCAACTTGAATACATCTAAGAATTTGACATATTGGTCTCATACAACTTACTGTCATGTAATGGTGTATGTTTTACTCTTCACACAATAGAGGTGCATGAAAAAGTTAAGTATTTTTTTTTATTATACACTAGAATATAATGACAAATATAGCCACGATAACACAGATAATATATTTTATATTATTAAGAAATACAATGATTTTATTAACATATGAAGTATACATTCATTAACCTAATATATTCCAATATCTATAAATATACATATATACAAGAATAAAAGTACTAAGTCTTCGATTTACATTGGTTTCCAGCAACCCTCTCACATAAACAATTTACAAAAGTCATGATACAAGTTTCCTCCAGTAACAGGATAACAAACTAAATCTTCTCACTGGCAGTAGAAATATTTCTTCACACAACAACATAAAATCTTCAAAAGATTATTAGAGACATCAGACAACGTATTTCAGCATGTCAAACCAGGTACATTCCGACAATACATTAACAACTTTACATAAATATTCTCAAAATACATAACAACACACTGTATAGTTACAGTAATTATACTTTGATGTAGGTAATATGAAATTAGTTTCAATACATAAAAAATGGGACATTTAGAATATTTCTCAAAATGACATTAGGATATATTACAGCGTCAAATTAGAAAAAACCTTCGTAGATATTTTATGAGTATTAATGTTTTTGTACAATTTTTGCTTACACATAATTCTGTCGATTACATCTATATAATTAGCTATAGCTCATTGTTCAGAAATTCACCATGATACAAGTAACAGAATGATATTAAAATGTCATATATAATTAGAGACGTCATGCATGTTGGAACTATTGCGTCTTTGCAAATGCATCTATTGGTGATATTTCTGTGTACAATAATTAGCGGTTAAGAACTTGTAGAGCACAAGCTGAAATGTCAAATCAGTTTATGTTGAAAAAATTCCCTTACTTACAATGTATGCACTGTGACACACATAAAACGACAAACTCTGTAAGCCTTTCGTACATTCATAAGACACTTCATAAGTATTAGTACTACAATGTTTCACTTTTATTTCAAACACCATTTCAAGCAACTCTATTTTTTGTATAGGTTCGCCTAAATTTCCGTACGCGTTACCTAAATCTCCAATAAATTTTGCACCTTTTAAATGGCCGGATCCGTAAAGATTCTCTTTAAGGCTCTTTCAGGTATTTTCTGTCAGTGTTTTACCGAAAGCTCCAAAGATGTTACCAAAATGAAAAATTTCAGAAATTATATATATATCGAGCTCATTAAGAACTAGCACAGCGAGCTACAACGACAGGGATCCCGGATTCGAATAAAGTCATGGGAGTCCTTTGTGAGTGTCCATTCATCAATTTCAATATATCATAACTTATCCTCATATTCGCGATTAGCCAAAGAGGAAGAAATGTGAAGTAAAGTAAACTAAATCAACGTAACAATCAATCAAGAACTGGCTTTACACCCGTCTAGTTAGTTTTTGACACTAGGTGCTGTGCAGGTGTATTCCGGTGTCAGGCTGGTGCAAGGAAATGACATTCAACCAAGTAGACGATAAGAGGTGTTCAAGTTCTGAAGATTCAAGAAATGCCTTTCTGCTGCTTTTAAGGTTCATTTGAGTACCTAGCACGCAACACTTGACAATGCACCACACACTACACCGCTCCAGATAGTAGTGCAAGTGGTGCAGACACTAAATACACAACTTGACACCAGAGATGTATACTGAGTCCAAAATCTGAGCTATCTCACTACGTCACGTGGTTCTAGGCTATTAAAGCAAAAAATTACCAACTCCTAAAAAATCAGGTTGCCAACTCCTAAGAAATCATGTTGCCAACTCCTAAGAAATCAGGTTACTAACTCATAGGAAATCAAGTTGCCAACCCATAAGAAATCAGGTTGCCAGCTTCAGAATCACCATCATCATCTCACTGATATGAATAATAATATTTACAATTTCTGATCGATTTTTCTCCTGTATTTTATTCTCTCGACTTCAGGCTTCGTAGATACCCTAGCTAGCCTAGAATATACGCTCCTGCTTGACACCAAATCAAAGAAGTAGACCAGTCGTTGTTGCACCGTGTAACCAACAAGACGCGTGATCGCAGAGAGAGTCAAAAAGTGCAGCTAACTAGACGGACCTTATGTCTACAAGAGTAAATCACCTTCGAAATGATAAGGATTTTAATGTTTCTCTAGTATTTGCATGGCCCTATCCACTAATTTCATGTGTTGCAGAGGTTCACCTAAATCTCCGAAGGCGACGCCTAATTTTACAAGAGTATAAGCAACTCTAAAATCATCAGGACCATAGTATTTCTCTTGAATTTGCAAGGACCTCTCCAGCAATATCTTTCTTTGGAGAGGTTCATTTAAATCTCCGAAGGCGTTACCTAAGTGTACTAAAGTAATAGCAACTTGAAAATGATCACGTCCAAAATGTTTCTCTTGTATTTGTAAGGCCCTATCCAGCAAATTCTTTTTTTTCAGGTGTTCACCTAAATCTCCGAAGGCGTTACCTAAGTTTACTAAAGTAAAAGCAACTTCAAAATGATCACGGCCAAAATGTTTCTCTTGTATTTGCAAGGCCCTCTCGAGCATTTTTTTTGTTGCAGGTGTTCACCTAAATCTCCGAAGGCGTTACCTAAGTTTACTAAAGTAATAGCAACTTCAAAATAATCACGACCAAAATGTTTCTCTTGTATTTGCAAGGCCCTCTCCAGCAATTTCTTTGCTTGTAGAGGTTCACCTAAATTCTCGAAGGCGTTACCTAAGTTTAATTAAGTATTAGCAACTTGAAAATGATCACGACCAAAATGTTTCTCTTGTATTTGCAAGGCCCTCTCCAGGAAAATCTTTCTTTGTAGAGGTTCACCTAAATCTCCGAAGACGTTACCTAAGTTTACTAATGTAATAGCAACTTGAAAATGATCACGACCAAAATGTTTCTCTTGTATTTGCAAGGCCCTCTCCAGCAATTTCCTTCTTTGCAGGTGTTCACCTAAATTTCTGAAGGCTTTATCTAATTGTACTAAAGTAATAGCAACTTGAAAATGATCACGGCCAAAATGTTTCTCTTGTATTTGTAAGGCCCTATCCAGCAATTTCTTTTTTTGCAGGTGTTCACCTAAATTTCCGATGGCGTTACCTAAGTTTACTAAAGTAATAGCAACTTCAAAATGATCTGGACCAAAATGTTTCTCTTGTATTTCCAAGGCCCTCTCCAACAATTTCTTTGCTTGTAGAGGTTCACCTAAATCTCCGAAGGCGTTACCTAAGTTTACTAAAGTAATAGCAACTTCAAAATGATCACGACCAAAATGTTTCTCTTGTATTTGTAAGGCCCTATCCAGCAATTTTTATTTTTTGCAGGTGTTCACCTAAATTTCCGAAGGCGGTACATAAGTTTACTAAAGTAATAACAACTTGAAAATGATCACGGCCAAAATGTTTCTCTTGTATTTGCAAGGCCCTCTCCAGCATTTTTTTTTGTTGCAGGTGTTCACCTAAAACTCCGAAGGCGTTACCTAAGTTTACTAAAGTAATAACAACTTGAAAATGATCACGGCCAAAATGTTTCTCTTCTATTTGCAAGGCCCTCTCCAGCAATTTCCTTCTTTGCAGGTGTTCACCTAAATTTCCGAAGGCGTTACCTAAGTTTACTAAAGTAATAGCAACTTGAAAATGATCACAGCCAAAATATTTCTCTTGTATTTGCAAGGCCATCTCCAACCATTTCTGTTTTTGCAGGTGTTCACCTAAATCTCCGAAGGCGTTACCTAAGTTTACTAAAGTAATAGCAACTTGAAAATGATCACGACCAAAATGTTTCTCTTGTATTTGCAAGGCTCTCTCTAGCAATTTCTTTTTTTGCAGGTGTTCACCTAAATCTCCGAAGGCGTTACCTAAGTTTACTAAAGTAATAGCAACTTGAAAATGATCACGGCCAAAATGTTTCTCTTCTATTTGCAAGGCCCTCTCCAGCAATTTCCTTCTTTGCAGGTGTTCACCTAAATTTCCGAAGGCGTTACCTAAGTTTACTAAAGTAATAGCAACTTGAAAATGATCACGGCCAAAATGTTTCTCTTGTATTTGCAAGGCCCTCTCCAACAATTTCTTTGCTTGTAGAGGTTCACCTAAATCTCCGAAGGCGCTACCTAAGTTTACTAAAGTAATAGCAACTTGAAAATGATCACGGCCAAAATATTTCTCTTGTATTTGCAAGGCCATCTCCATTAATTTCTGTTTTTGCAGGTGTTCACCTAAATCTCCGAAGGCGTTACCTAAGTTTACTAAAGTAATAGCAACTTGAAAATGATCACGGCCAAAATGTTTCTCTTGTATTTGGAAGGCCCTCTCCAGCAATTTCCTTCTTTGCAGGTGTTCACCTAAATCTCCGAAGGCGTTACCTAAGTTTACTAAAGTAATAGCAACTTGAAAATGATCACGACCAAAATGTTTCTCTTGTATATGCAATGCCCTCTCAAGCAATTTCTTTGCTTGTAGAGGTTCAGCAAGAATTCTGAAGGCTTTACCTAACATTATAAGAGTAATAGAAATTTCTACATGATAAGGACCGTAATGGTTCTCTTGTATTTCCAAAACCTTTTCAAGTAATTTCTTTTGTGTTAGATGTTCACCCAAATCACTATAACTACCTGCCAATCTTTGTAGCGTCTTAGTAATCTTCCAATGTTCAGGTTCCAGATATGTCTCTTGAATTCTTAGAACTCGACATAGTAACTGTTCCCGTCTTCTAGGATTACCTGTAATTTCATACAGCCTTTCCATTCTTCTTAATAGATCCTCAACGCACAGTCGTTCAGAATTTTCTTTATCTTGATCATCCTTACTTATCCATGCATCAACGTGGGTAAGGAACATTTCGAAGTGTGGTAATAACAGTCTTATCTTGGCAGCGCCATTGGTTGTGCTATGACAGAGTCCAACACTAAGTTTTAGAAGCTCAAATACTTTCCTCATAATGTCAGGTTCCTTGCCTTCATTCCTTGTATTTAAGCGGGTCACTTCTTGTACTAATTTGTGAACATTTACTAGACCATCTGTTACTTCAATCATTGAATATTGTTGCAGTATGTATATTATATTTTCGAACAGTTCATCTTCATCTTCTGATAGCCAGTTGCTTCTGCATATTTCTGTAGGAATATTGTTTTCAGATAAATAAGCAATTATACTTAGAAGCATAATAGCTTCCTCTCCGTATTCACTATTTCTTCGTATCTTGTCTATGGTAATTCTCCAGGTTGTAAACGTTGTTCTGGTGTACCGATCCAAACTATCATCTGGAAACTTATAATTCAGTAATTGTTCTGTTTCTCCCTTTAAAAGGTTTATATAATCTCCGATAGAGAACCTTGAATCCTCATTCTCTAATTCCTTGTTCCTTTGTCTTATGTATGCGACTGCCTGCTGCAGAGATAAGGGGAAATACTGCAAAGTTTCAGCTAACATCTTGATTTCCTTTTCCGACTCCTCCTGTAAATTCAGAGCTTTTCTAATGAACTCTCCCGCCTCCTCCTCAGTGAAAGTGGTTAATGATACAACTGCTATGTTATCCCAATCCCGATTGCGGGAAGTGATAAGAACGTGTGGTTTCTTAGTATTTGGAGGTAACGAAGGCAGAAATTGACAAATGCCGTCATCTCCATCTCTCTCACTTCTGTATTTTTCAGCATTGTCGAACACAAAGAGGCATTTCCTTTTTGATAAAAATTGAAACACTTCTTTCACAATCAACTGGATATCTCTTGGTTTTCCATCCATTTCCTCTGTGCATATTATAACTTGTTTTTCGCTATCCTACGAAAAGATTCACAAAGTTTACCATAATTTTCTGCGTTTAACCAGATGATATTATCTTTATACTCTTTGGAATATGACTGAATATATTTTCTTGCCAACTCACTCTTTCCGATTCCACCTAATCCACTGATTGATGTAGTTTGAGATATAACAGCGATTTTATCATCTCCTCGCCTCCATTGTATAGCTTCGTGCAATTTTGATAACTCCTTTTGTCTTCCTGTAAAAAGGTTCACTGGATCTTTTACATCAAACAAAACTGAAACCCTAGCTGATTCCTCAAAAAATGTATTATCTTCTGTGAGGAAATAATGCTCGTCTTTCCACCATTTCTCAACTTTAGCCTTTGTGTCACAGAACACACTTTCAATCTCACTATCTTCTACTGCAAACTTTCTCTGTATTTCCTTCTTTATGAGTTCTATTAGTTCCCCCTCACTCAGCTGATTGACAAAAATGTTTAATCTACTTAAAAAGTCTTCTACTTCCTCGTCACATTTAAGATCGTTGGGCAATGATAGTTTCGGGTGTTTGTCTTTGACAGTGCCGAAATGTTTTGGAATTTTGAAGTTCTTTTGTGCAAATTGTGATATCAAATCTACCTCTGAGAGTGCAGCAAACCCTTCACTATTTCGAATTTCATCTAAAAGCACTCGTTTGAGTGGACTGTCATTTTCAGCAGTAAGGAAACTCTCTCTGAATTTGCCTTTACCTCTCTCTGTCTTCTCAATTACGTCTCTTGATAGTTCATAATGATAAAAATTTACAAAAGCATTATCCAAATCTACACATTCGCTAGAAAAAATACATTCAAGTAAGTGCTTAGCTAGCATCCTGTAAGTATAGACATTATTCAGATGGTCAATAATTTTTATGTCATTATGTCCACCTAACTTCAATTTGTAATAATAGTTATCTTTCCCTGTATTAAGTATGTCGTCTTCAGGAACTTTAAACTTCTCGACATTGTTATCACTTTCACTGAAACTAGATGTAGCATTAGTGAAAAAGACTAGTTCACATTCTTGAAATTTACATCCAAGTATTGGATGATGTTTGTCTTTTGTAAAGCAGTCTATAATCCTTTGATAAGCAACGAAATATGTTCTCAACTGATAGTCCTTTCTGTAGCCTTCGGAAAGCAACTTCTCTAACGTTAGATTGTCCTTTGATTTGTTTTCTCGGTGCTTTGCTTCTAGGAATATGATCTTCGTCTTCTCTGCTCCATTCTGGTCTACGTAATGACACCTGAAAACCACGTCATCAAGATCACTTGCTTCCTTCATATTTGTAGCTAGGTGGAAGTCTTTAAGTTTGTTCTCTTCACACAGTTTCTTACTTTGCAGCAAAAAATACATTAATAAATAAATCTTGTAAAGCTGGCCACTTATTCCTGAAGTTCCTGCTCTCTTGTTATATGGCATGTGTTTCTCTTCATCCACCGAAACTATTCCTTTTATCTCAGGCAAATCATTCGTAGTTGTTGTTGTATATATTCCCTCGTTATACCTGCAACCATCCTCTGTCATTGCCGACCTAGTGCTGGTGTGCAGATACAAGGAATCATCTCGAAATGTATGGCCAAGTAATTCTTCATATTTCCTCTTATGTCTGCCTAAGTAATCTCTGATACAGAACCTTGACCCCATTAGCTGTTTTCTTTTGTCTTTATCCCTTATGTACTCAACTGCCTGCTGCAGAGATAAGGGGAAATACTGCAAAGTTTCAGCTAACATCTTGATTTCATTTTCAGACTCCTCCTGTAAATTCAGAGCTTTTCTAATGAACTCTCCCGCCTCCTCCTCAGTGAAAGTGGTTAATGATACAACTGCTATGTTATCCCATTCTCGATTGCGGGAAGTGATAAGAACGTATGGTTTCTTAGTATTTGGAGGTAACGACGGCAGAAATTGACAAATGCCGTCATCCCCATCTCTCTCACTTCTGTATGTTTTGGCATTGTCGAAGACAAAGAGGCATTTCGTTTTTGAGAAAAATTGAAACACTTCTTTCACAATCAACTGGATATCTTTAGGTTGTCCATCCACTTCCTCCGTGCATATTCTGAACTTATTTTTCGCAATCCTACGAAAAGATTCACAAAGTGTACCATAATTTGCAGCATTAATCCACACAATATTTTCTTCGTAGGTTTCTGAATTTAGTTGAATATATTTCCTTACTAACTCACTCTTTCCGATTCCGCATAATCCAATAACAGCAGTTGTTTGGGATGTAACAGAATTATTGTAACCTACATGCTTTCTTTGTAAAGTTTGACGCAGTGTAGATAACTCCTCTTGCCTCCCTGTAAATTGCTCCACTGGATCTTTTACGTCAAACCAAACTGAAATTCTAGCTGATTTCTCAAAGAATGTATTATCTTCTGTCAGAAGATAAGGCTCGTTTTTCCACCAATTCTCAACTTTAGCCTTTGTTTCAGAAAACACACTCCCTATCTCACTATCGTCTACTGCAAACTTGGTCTGTATTTCTTTCTTGATCAGTTCCTTTAGTTGTCCCTCAGTCGGCTGATTGGCAAAAATTTTAAATCTACTTAAAAAGTCTTCTACTTCGTCATCACAAACAAGGTCGTTGGGTAATGTTAGTTTCGGATCTTTGTCTTTGACACTGCCGAAATTCTTTGGTAGTTTGAAGTTCTTCTCTGCCAATTGTGATATCAGATCAACCTCTGAGAGTTCAGCGAACCCTCCTCTATTACGAACTTCATCTAAAAGCACACGTTTGAATGGACAGTCATTTTCAGTATTGAGGAAACTCTCTCTGAATTTGCCTTTACCACTGTCTGTCTTTTCAATTACCTCTTTTGCTAATTTGTTGTGAAAAAACTTCACAAAATCATTATCACTATCTACACACTCGTTGGAAAAAATACATTCAGCTAAATGCTCGGCTAACATCCTGTAGGTGTAGGAATTATTCAGATGGTCCATAATTTTTATGTCATTATCTCCACCTAACTTCAGTTTGTAGTAATAGTTATTATTCCCTATATTTAATATGTCATCTTCAGAGACTTTAAACTTGTCGACATTGTTTTCACTTTCACTGAAACTAGATATAGTATTAGTGAAAAAGAGAAACTCACATTCTTCAAATTTACATCCAAATATTGGATTATCTTTGACTTCTGTAAAATTGTCCTTTATCTTTCGGTAGGCATTGAAGTATTTCTTCAACTGATAGTCCTTTCTATAGTCCTCCGAAAGGAATTTCTCCAAGGTGAGAATATCCTCCTGCGGTTTGCCTCGGTGTTTCGCCTGTAGGAATATTATTTTAGTCTTCTCTGCTCCATTCTGGTCCACATAGCTACACCTGAAAACCACGTCATCAAAATCTCCTGCCTCCTCCATATTTGTGGCTAAGTGAAAATCTTTCATCTTGTTCTCCTCACACAGCTTCTTACCTTGCAGCAGAAATTGCATCGATATGTAAATTTCGTAAAGCTGACCACTCATTCTTGAAGTTACAGTACTCTTGTTATATGGTATGTGTTTCTGTCCATCCACCGAATCTCTTCTTTTGGGCCCATGTGAATTATTCGTTGTGGTTTCATTACACATTTCCTCCTCATAACTGCTACCAGCGTTCATGTCTGAGCGTCGAGTTTCCATCTCCGTAGCCACAAGTGACATTTATGTAGGAAAACAGATTTCAGGAATCAAAATTTGATCTGATGCATTGAAGCACACGCGCACTCTATTACCATTAATCTTCAAAGCTGGTCCATCTTGTCTAAGTGTAAAATACATTATTTCGACTTGATGAAGAACATCTAAGTGTGTTTCTTAATGTTTGCCATCAACCCACACTGCTTTCCTTTGCACATATTCCTGCATTCCATTTCTTTAGTTTCATGAAGTGTTATGCATGTACCTACACCTGATCCCAGACCCTCTGTCACTCTTTGGAGTTGAAAGTGAGTGAAAACACACCCGTTCAATTTGCACTATGAAGTTTCTTGACTCACTCGTCAGTTGAAGAAATTAAGCTTTGCCGTGGATTGGTTGTGACTCTCCAACCCTCTCGGACACAAATGGATGATCTGTAGACCATCCTGAACTGAAGTGCAACCTAGAATCAGAAAACAAGATTTTTAACGATCAAGGTGAGGATTTGTGCCTTGCTCCCCGCATCACCCTTAAAATTAAATAAATTTAAAACTTCGGTAAGCATTATAAACCTTATTTTGATAGAAAAGTGGAAAATGCTTCACGATTTTGAGTGAGTGTATTCGTAGGATTTTAGTAACGATTTATGTATTTTGTCTGTAAACATATACTGCAGTGTTAATGTTTCTATCCGGAGGTGGCAAACGTCTGCTGTTTAGGACATTGTCCTCCATTTGAAAGTAACGATTCGGACTCAGCCAACTCTCTATGGGAAGGTGAGGTGTGTACAATGGTTGATTGAGGCATAGTGTGTCATCTCGTTTACCGTTTTCTCAAGCAAACATGCAACTTGTATGTAGTTATATATGTTAACATAATATGAGTATCTGCCACTATATATCCGTCAATTGCAATTCTACGCTGTACAGATAGATTAATCGTTGTAATTGGATTGATTGATTTGGTTAATTTTGCGTCGTTTTCTGCCACTATTGGCTAATCGCGAAGATGATGATGAGTGATGATACACAATGAAATCGATGAAGGGACACTCACAAACACCCAGGCCAGGATTCGAACCTGTGACTCCTGGGCGTTGGAATTGAAAATGTCAAGCATAATTTAAAAAGAACTACGCGTATGCCTGATTCGTCTAACGTAATATGAATGGGTCAACTGTACAAAATAATCACAATCCTATCCTATCCTTCATTTAAGTGACGATTGGCTAGAATTAACGTTCTCCTAGTCAGAGCCTCTGGAGCCCTATTGAAGTAACGGATTGCTCTGAAACTTGTTCCAGTGACTATGCAGACCATGGAGAAGCAAATACTGACGAGAGAAAAATTAAATTTTCTCCATCAGTTCGAGATGTAGCGCTGAAACAGCAATTGCATTCCGATTACTGGGTCCTTTTGCTTTGAGAAGTTGACAACTCAAAGTCCTGTCATGCGTTCCATTAAGACTCCACGACACGCCTAGCCCAGCAGGCAAAGAACGATCATGTTTAGAGACTTCATGGAAGATGGAGCATCCGCGAATGTTGGTAGACAAGCGATTTGGCGTATATCATTTCCCAAGTTTTTCCAGGTACTTGGCTACCCCGTTCTCCGGACTTGAACCCCTTGTGATTTCTCGCTGTGGGGATTCGTCAAAGATCTTGCTTTTTAGGAACGTGCCAGAGCTGAAAACCACCATAACACATCATGTAGCTACCACTCTTCCGTGCGACCATTGGTCACGCTGTCTTACGCTCCCAAAGGGTCATTCACGCACTCATATTGAACAATTCTGTACTGACATCATTTGGAAATAAAGTTTTGAATGTCTGGCTTCTGGCTGCCATTATTTCAGTGCCTCATTTCCATCTGGTGGCGAAAATTTGAACTACTTTCGTTGACATTTGCTTTCCCCATCATCTGGTAATTTGTATACAAAGTTTCACGGCAATCCGATGCTTGGAACCGGCTCCAGAGTGTTTCGAGTAGGGGGGCGTTCTAACAACCCCGTACTACAAAATTACTAAAAGCACTTAACATGAGTGTGTTTAAAACCTAAGCCTCGAATCAGATCATCCCTTTTCGTTTTTGTCTTCTCGTGTCAGAAGCGTGTCACTGCAAAACTTTGATATATACGAGAGGTAGAGGTCATTAAAGGAAATAATTGTTCTTTACTTTCTTTTGCTTTTAATATCTAGTTTCGACGCTATGAAGGTATAAAACAGAAGTTCTAGACTACGTAATGTAGTTTCACGATACAAATTGAATATGAAGCTGTGAATAACAATCGGCTTTAAAGAAACAGGCTTTTAGCGAGAAAGAAACCACATAACCTACGTAGGAAGCTGCAAGTTAGAAGTTACCTGTCTGATTGGATGACGCTGACCACTACAGAAATAGTTAGGCAAAATTGTGCGATCAGTTTGCTTCAACAAAAGACGAGTGATTTCATCTTTTCCGCCGGGCTACTGCTTCCATGCTCATTTCTGCGACCTGTCGACAAACGAGAAGTGATTCTGTAAGTACAAGTACGCAACCACACTGCACAGGTTAAAACTTGATACTGATGATTTAATCTAACAATAAAATAATAGATTATATGGGGCATTCCATCGTCACGAGTGGGACTATATTTTTGATATTAAAGTAACTATTCTACTGACGGTTAAGCAACATTTTTCTTACAGTTTCTGTGCAATGATATGAAACTTAAGACTGTTGATTAAACATAACTACTATTAAAATACTTTCCCAGATTCGTAACTACAAGTGAACAATTTCGTGTTACGACCGAAATAGCCAAACACTGCCTCTTCACTTAATAAGAAATTAATTTTTACTTTTGTAAATTGTCAAATGATGGAAAATAAATTATTTAAGACAAAGATAGAAGATAATTGACCGTTGAATATTCTAGTGGAGTTGAGGGGGAAATGGAACAGTTAAAGGAGAAAGTAATTGTTTATGGTGTCACTGGTGGGACACAATAGAAAACACAAGTAAATCAAAAAGTTGAAATAAACTAAGAATATGTATATAACCTTCTACCTTCTAACTTAATTATGTATAACATTTGAATTTTTATCGTAACGTAGTGTCGAACCAGAGTTGTCTCTTGGGTGGCGTACCTATTCACCTCCTGAAAGTTATTACTCGCTTGGCCTAAAAATGAGATGTGCGGGAGATCACGTTCAAAGGAATGGTAAAGAATTGACTTGAACTAGAAATGGGTTTTATACTCTCCACGACTGATTCGATATGGACATTGTTAGGAAAAGAATCTTACTTGTCTCCCGTTTCGATGACGTTTATTCCCGCAGATTGTCCTTTAAATAATGGCATTTGTCACCTATCTGACCTCCCTGTCAGACTTCACTCCGCTCTCTTCTCACTGTCCAAAAACTGTCCAAAACTGTCCCACGTTCTTATCACCATCCACACTCTTCGACTCCAGTCTTTCACCATCAACACTCATCGACTGCCCCCTAACGTTTGCGTAATTTCTTATTAAGCATTCCTTTGTCTGCTTCCTATTAGGTTAAGGATAACAGCAGACTTGTCACTTTTATCCAACGCCTTGGGTACGATACCTTATGCAAATGACAATTTTGGATTTCTTACTCACAAGATCATAAAGTTACATCATTGCATTTAATTTTAAACATTGATGTTCACGGCATTTTCATATGGAATATACTAGGTATATAAGCTGTGTGTTTGAGTGGGTGGAATTTGGGAAGGGGGTGTAAGGGATGACTCTTCCACGTAGTACACCATGGACTGTTTTGTGCAGACTAACGAGGCTCTGGCGTCTTGACCGACGGCCAGTATAATCATCGTACGACCGTGTGTGTCCTGTGTTTTGTCCTTGTTTGTGCTGACTACCATGCGAGAGACCTGAGTTCGATCCCCGGCGGAGAAAAACCGGGATTTTTTTTCCACCTATTCAAGTGGCTAAGGCGCCCAGCCAGCGTCGTATAAAGTGGGTACCTGGAGGAAACTGTGGGGGGTAAAGGCGGCCAGGGGCGTGGTGCGGATCACATCAAGTGTGGTGCCCTAACTCCACACCTTTATACGCCTTCATTGCGTGGTGCAAAGCACAGGGGAGCACTTTACTTTTCCTTTTTGTGCAGATTGTCCCTTTACACTTTCAGCTTTTAACTGGTCAGAATATTTTAGTCTCCGACATTACAGTTGTGTTATTACTTAGATAAAGGCCTCTCCGATAGCGCACAGGTAGCATCGTCGCCTTGTAATCAAGGGGTCCCGGGTTCGATACTCAGTTAAAGCACATAGTGGTTCAGATCCCACTTTAAACTGTGATCCAGTCCAGATTAGCCTTACTCTGCATAAAGTGGACTTAAAACACCAAATCAAACAACATTCTATATAAGGTAAGGGGCTGGACCCCCTTAGGTGGAAAATAGCCTAAGTACGAGGGTCACTATTTATATTTTGAGCCTAACAATGAAAAAACAGGAATTTGGCATTGAAAACTGCTTTATTGTTTTGCGAAGTATTCTCCTTTATGGTCAATACACTTTTGCATTCGTTCGAACCATTTGTCAAAGCAGTTTTTCCAATCTTCTTGAGACACCTCCATACTATGGTTTTTGAACGCATCAACGGCGTCTTCCGCCGACGAAAATCGTTGTCCACGCAATTTATTCTTGACATTCGGGAACAAGAAGAAGTCATTGGGTTCCAAATCAGGACCATTTGTTTCGATGTGCTTCGAGCGCGAACAACTTTTGTTGGATTGAGTTCATCTTGAAACACCCATACAGTCGACTGCTGTTTACGTTCCGGCTCATATGCATATATCCATGATTCGTCACCTGTTACAATCTTGTATACGTCTTTTGAAGCACCACGATTGTATTTATTGAGCATTTGTTTGCACCAATTGACGCGAGCGTCTTTTTGAGTTTTTGTCAAATTGTGTGGGATCCAACGAGAACATACCTTTCTCACAGCTAAATGATCATGTAATATTTTATATATGCTGGTGGAACTAATGCCAATGGTTGCCTCAATCTCACAGTATGTCACATGACGATCTTGCAGTATTAGGTTTTGCACAGCATCAATGTTTTCTTGAACAACAACTGATTTTGGACGACCTTCGCGAATCTCGTCGGTGAGCGAATGGCGGCCACGATTAAATTCGTTATACCAGCGTTTCACAGTGGCAAAGGATGGGGCTTCATCGCCAAATGTGGAAGTAAGTTGATCGATGCACTCTTGTTTTGATAATGCACGTCGAAAATCGTAAAAAATCATCGCATGAAAATGTTCACGAGTTAATTCCATTTTATTGTTGTCGCGCAATCTCCAAGGCAACATAAACAACACAAATGAAGCTATTGACAAAACATTTGAAGTACGTTATGGTCAATAATGCCAGACGATTCCGTGCAAACGTCAAATCGCGCCTAACTTCAATCAGTGTTGCCAAGGCTCAAAATATAAATAGTGACCCTCGTATTGACGCTCACAAATTTGAAATTTAATTCAATTCATATTGGGCATGCATTCGTCTCGTATATTTGACTAAGTCCCATATTAAGTAATTTAAATTTTCATTACCTTTTACCGAAATCTCGAACAAGAATGAGTGTTTCGGGCACCAAGCATGGTATCCATATCGTCTCGATAAATCTCGATTTTACAGCGGTCTATTTGATTCAAGGTTCTAGACTTGATTCTTGAAGGGTAGTATCGTTGTCAGTCTCGTCTCAAGCTCTCCATTTCAAGTTAATGATTTCCGGAAATATCATTTGTGTTAAATTATACAGGGTGTCATTTTAATGGCGCCCACGGACCACAGAAACGTGCACAGGGCATCAAAACAAACAACTTTTCTCTGTGACATTTTCATCGTTGGTGCGTAGTTTCGGCGCCACAAACGTTCAAAAAAGTCCGTTTTGCCGCCTGTATGCTGGCAACCCAACACAACATTTGACTGCATCTGTGACGTAACTTAATGCGGTGAAACAGCGCATGGCAGTGTTGCAAGGAACACATGCATTTTGTGAAAAGTGACATTGCTACAACCAGCCACATTATGTACCGTAAAACAAAGCGATTGATTGATTTCCTTTATTTTACTTCGCGTCTTGTGCCTCTTGGCTAATTTGCGAAGATGGGGATAAGAGATGAAATTATGAAATTGATGAATGGACATTTACAAACAACGATGACCGAGCGGGATTCGAACCCGGGACCCCTAGCGTCGCAGTGCGATGCGCTAACTACTCGGCCACGGGGTCCGGCGTAAAACAAAGCGAGGAACACGTTCAGTAACCCAACGGGAAGTGAACCAACGATACGAAAATTGATAGAAAAACAACGTATTCGAAGGTAAGTGGTAATATCAGATTTTTTCACAGCCTACAAGTCAAATATTTGCAAATCTCGTTGTCAGGTTGATATCTACAGGTTAGTCTATCACCTAAACTGCTTAAAATTCAACTTATGATTATTGGAGGAAATTACCTGGAAAATTCCATGCAGTTTCTTCGTTTTTCCACGTTGCGATGAACTTGTGCTGGACGCTGTGAATCCTGGGTCGTCAATTCCAAATTCTTCCTCTTCTTCTTTTCTTGACACCTAACAAGGATCCGAATACTATTTTCTCGTTTCAAACAACTCTGAATGCTTCACGACAAACACTTGTCGCCAAGAAAGGGAGACATTGAAACCCTAGAACTGTCTGCATACAATCAGCTCAGTGATAGTTTGAAGTACATATATGCTCTTACTTTTATCAAGTGAGATAATTAAATAATCCTAAAGTACGTTGGAAATCTTATCTTATCGACAATTAATACACCTTCACGGAGCGTTTTGATCCATATAATGGAAGGAAATCTCAAAGAATAAAAAGAACAAGAGTATTTTATCCCTCATGAGTTTCTGTCTTGTCTGGAAGGGGAGAAAATTGTTATATACCATAACAGGCATTATTATGCATGGGGAACTGCAGCTATGGCCAATGTAATAGTCTGTGCATAGTAACTATGGTGCACCTTGTTTATGAATTTTATGCATGACTTTAAGTGTTAAAATGTAATCCATCTTGTTATAAGTTACAATATATTTATTTATGAAGTTCCAATCTTGACATGTGTATTTATGTTTATATCAGTAAGTTTAAGACATAACAGAAACTCTGTAGATATGGACAGGGCAAGGAACATAATAGGTGTTGTTAACTTAGTAGTCTTTTGGCCAAAGAAACCATTTGAGGAAACCAACCAGAAAAGATTTTATGCAACATGAAATTTTTCATCATGTAATGATCGGAACTGCACACTCTGTCCAACTAGATAGATCCTGTTAAGCGAAAGAATAAAAATTACATTCCATGGCCCTTGATAATTTCGAATATGGATATTCATTTATTTATTTCTCTTTACATTTCTTCTACTTTACAGTCAGACAGGTCTTGATTCGAACCCAGAACATTCGGTTGCTTACACGGTTGTTAGACTCTCTTCATATTTTCCAAACAGGTTGTGTCATTTGTAGAAAAAACTGTTTTGAGCATTTTTTAATAAAGTTATATAAACAATATTGTAGAACTTCTATATTCTCTCTTTGGAATTTTTAAATGCAGCGAAGAAAACTGAACTGTGTAGAAATGAAGATCGGCAATGAACCTGTGGGAAGTATAGGGTTCGCGTTCCAATGACAGAACCTTTACCATTGTGTTTCTAATTGTTCCGCACAGAATGCGAATGGTAGAGTCGAATTACTTTCAGAACATCTCCAGCGGACTGCGCCAGTCTGTCTAGCGAGCCTAGTGGGCGTGTAGAACCTGAGCAAGGGGCTTAGCGATAGGTTCTGGGTTGAGATGACGTCAGCGGCTCGCTTGGTTAATTGGCTGATTCGAGAGTTGTGACTCGTTCCGAAGCCTCAAATGCATAACAGCCAAAGATGTTACGGAAATAATCTCACTCTACTCATTCTTCAAGAGAGGGCCAATGGTCAACTTGGAGCCAAAACATTTGCCAACATTTTTGTTCTCTGCGCTATCTATTGGCAAAACATTGAAATATATATAATAATTAATAACCCTTGGCGCCAGCCCTTGAAGCCTTGGGTTGCCCCTACCTACCAACTGCCAGCCTCACTCGCAGATCATCCAACCAGTTACAGGGTGACGTGTGGTCAGCACGACGAACCCACAATTGTTGTCCGTTTCCATGGCCGGGTTACACTACTCATTCGAGCTCCCCAATTCCCTCACGGTGGTGGATGGCCACCTGTCCTGTATACAGGCTGAAATCTCAGAAGAAAGTTGTTATGCTTCCCACAGGGGACCCGAACCAGCGCACGTCCTGTAGCCCGAGTCCAAAGCCTGACACCTTGGGGCGGGATAGATAAATATCTCCGCATGAAGTGGAGTTACAAGCAAACATTACAATACAACTATAGTATTTAAAACTAGCTAAAGAGCCGTCGTGCATACATGTATTAAATATGAAAATGTCAGACAATATGTGAAGTAGGAGTAAAATATGGAAATAGTATATATAGGTACATTTATATGCACATTTTTAGACTCAGTTTGTCACGAAATGTCACGATTTCACTGATTTCATCTAAAAACGTTAGCAGAAAGTCATGTAATTAGATAATTTTCATCACCCTAGTCATGAATTCATGAATTCATGCACTATCATGTTGTCCATATCGTTTTCAAATGGTCTGAACAATCATAGTAGACCAATTTAGTTTGATAAAAACTCATTTAGACTAAAAGTGCGTCAGAATAATCTAAGAAATTGTACGTCACAATAGATTGTATTTCAAGTATTGATAAACCAGAACGTAGATCTCGTAACTGTCAGAGTTCTATATTTGCTAATAAGTTTTACAGAAAGCTAAGCTTCTCGTTATACAATGTTAGTCGAGTACACACACACACACACACACACACACACACACACACCACAAATATTTCCTCCCCTACGCAGTGGCGTTCCTAAAGCGGGGTTGGTGGGATCTTAACTTCCTCTTTGGCCCAGTAGCTATTCGTAAAAAAAGAGTCAAGTTCAGGATATTATGGCAACTGCCTTAGAGTCCCGTGTTAAGTGAGACTACTTAAAAACAACAACTTTAGGAGTCTTACCTGAGCAAAATACAATTTCTTTTTTGATTTGATTTATTTCACTTCGCTTTTTGTGCAACTTTTGCCTAATTTGCGAAGATAGGGATGAGTGATGATATGGTGAAATTGATGAATGGACACTCACAAACACCCATGCCCAGTCGGGATTCGAACCCGGGACCCCTGGCGTCGTAACGCATTGTGCTAACCACTCTGCCACGAGGGCGGACAAAAAAAAATACAAAAGAATAATGATACTTACGGTGTTGTAAGAACCATTTACAGTATTACAAACTGACCAAGACCAAAAATTTCCAATAAGTGAGCACTGAAATTCAAGGCTGTTAATTCTAAAATGTATCCATTGTATCATGCAATGTCAATGATCGGGAGAGACACGTACGACAGATGTTGATGAAATCGACGAATTGACAAAAATGGAAACGTAATGTGATCGGCACCTATTTTCTAACATGCAGAGACTGTTATAATAACAACTTATTTATTTGTAAATTATACCCAGATATGTTAGCGCGATTGCTAATTGAATCCCTCACGAAATAAGTGGCCAACCCCTTACTGAAAATAAAATAATTGTAAAGGTCCTTGCAATATAATGAAGAACGTCGTTTAAACGTTAATTCACACATTAAAACTAATGCAGGGATTAACTCCATGTTAAGAACTAAAAGCAAAGAATCCATACTTATGTCAAGCGTTGAGCTGTATAGGGCGTTCGGAATGCAAAATGATAAAACACATGACAACACAACGTCCCGCAAAGGAATATTCTCGAGCCAGCCGCTTCGATAACCGAGTAGTGATCAACAGATCACACGATCTCGCTAACGAAGGTTAAGCCTGGAAAAAGATGTCACTGCATCACGTGCAGTGATGTGCCGTAGACTATAAGTTTACGTCTACATGCGTTGTCTACACGTAATCTACGCGTAGATTACATTGGTTTGTAGTTTACATAGACTACGTAGACAATCTAAAGTGCATTTAAATTAATTTTCAAGGGTTTCATGAAAGGAAAGTGACATTTTCAACTATATTGGTTCCTAACGAAATCAAAAGAACCCTATTTACAACAAAATTTCTCGTCTCTTTTATTATCAACTATGGATGAAGATAAATAATATGCAAAAAACACAACAACAGATGGCAGTTGTAAGCCAAGAGTGGTCTTTTTCCCATAAAACACTAGAATATTTCCAATATTAGGTTTCTTCCTAGGTGAGAAATTGTTCGAATTCGCAAGATAGAGTATGAAAAGTTATCCTTACACATCAGCAACTGATACGCAGTATAATCTTGTTTTACTTCCACGGCGCCCTTTGCTAAGTTATCATCTTTCGCCATGTTTTTTACATAGATTACGTAATCTACGATCTACGTGTGTGTATAAAATAGTCTACGTGTAGAATGTAGACTATCGTTGTTTACGCGTAGATGCACATCACTGATCATGTGTGCAAGTTGTCTCTCTTAACAAGGGACAGTAGTGGCAACACTGCCTGGAAGTTGCATGAGAGCAATCGTTTGTTGTGTTGGGTTATACGAGAAGCACTTGTAGCGCAGAAACTAAACGCTGTTGAGGGAACGTTTATAAGGGGAAAAAATACTTGTTTTTGTGATATCGAACAGCACCCAACAGTTGTTGAAGTTGTTTTCGGACATCCTGCATAGCCATGAATGTGCATCTTCAAATACAACTGGCTCTGCAGAGTAATTTAGAGCATCTTATGTTTAGAAATTGAATGATTGATTTAAATATAATTATCTGAAAATAGTTGATAAACTTAGATCGTAAACACTCAAGAATGAGAAAAAGAGTATGACATGTGTCAACACTTGAAGAAAGATTACGTTCAGTGCAAAACTCGCAAGTATATTAATTTTTCCGCTTCAGAATGTTCACCTAAAAAATAAAGGCAACAGGCAGTCTATGCCCAAAATGTTCAGTGACAAGTGAGACGAAAGGAGTGCGATCAAGGAAACAAATTAACAAAATACTATGTTGCTCTCTACAGGATGATTCAAAAAGTCTCCTAACATTCCCTATAGAATGTAAAGGAGTTAGGCTGAGTATAAATGTTCATGATAGAAACAGGTTAGGCCTAGGCGGGGGGCTATATTGGTGTGTTCCAAGCGGACGTCCGCCATATTGGTGGCCGCCATATTAAATTCAACTTAACAGTTTTAAATAAAATGGGGGATGTGACATATCAAATCAGGCTAGAATTTTACAAGAAATGCAATGGCGAAGTTTTTCTTCAACCTATCTTTAATCAGGAAAAAGTTATGACTGCATAATTGTAACAAATGTCTCATTTTCCAGGTGTGAGAGATTTTCCAGGAAAAAACACTGCAAACTGCATCAGACTCGTTTCTTCTTTGTTTGACGGAAATACAAAAATAAAATTTGTAGAGTATAAAATGTTCTATCAAGTAGTTTATTTAAACCTTTGCAAGGTATTACTAACCTTAAGTTATTTCATTATTTCTCTTCTTTGTGTGGGAAATTCGTTGTAGACACTTTTGCCGATTCATGAAGAAACTATACAATAAACGTTTACTTTCCTCAATATATTTACCAATGGGGCTGAATTGCCTAGGTGAAAAAACGCAGGAACATTTTTTAAAATGTAACTTCTCAGCGTCTATCGAAGGTGATCGTCACCGCCCTAAGCTACTGCCTTAACCGCTCCTGTCATTCGCCAACTTTGACGATTGCAGTTTTCATCGATTTTTTTGTAAATACGAGGTGTGGCAGAAAAGTAATGAGACAGGCAACACTGCGCACAAATCGACGACGCTGCTGCATTCCCCGTGACATGACAGTTACTCAGTACAAGTTTGAACTTGCTACAGTTGCTACGCGATTGTTGAGAGCGTCTGAAGTGCAAGTTGAGTTTGTGACGCGCGTTTCGAAAATGGACTGGCAAAAAGTTTTAGCAACGTGTTGCCATCAAATTTTGTGTAAAGCTTGGCGAATCTGCTAGTGTGACTTATAAGGCTTATGGCACAAGTCCTTTTTAGAAGGCCGAAAACAAGTAGAAGACGAACGTCGTGCGGGAAGGCCTTCAACCTCAAAAACGGACGACGATGTGGAAAGAGTGAGGTCTCTTGTTATGTCATATCGTCGATTGACGGTTAGAAGCACCAGTATAGTGAGTTAAATTTGATCCGGTTTACCGTCCATCAAATTTAACGCTTGGATGCTGCACCACGACAATGCCCCATGTCACACTGCACAGTCTCCATCAATGAATTCTTGTCAGGAAAAAAAGTATTCCGGAGGTTCCTCAGGCCCTGTATTCGCCGGATCTCAGTCCCTTTGACTTCTTTCTATTCCTCCGGCTCAAGAACCACTTGAAATGGCGTCATTTTATTACTTTGGGTAATATCCAGAAGAGCGTAACCGACGAGCTGAAGGCTATTCCAGCACTGCTACGAACAATGGAAGCAACACCTCCCTCGCTGTGTAGGGAACTGTTTTGAAGGGGATAACCTTGATTTGAAAAATAATAATATTTATGGTTAAAAGAAAATCAGCCTCATAACTTTTCTGCCACACCTCGTACGTTACTATTAAAAATCAATAACATTGCTGCACACCTACGCACTAATCAACTTGACGTCATCTTTCATTAGTAAATACCCTGATCGACAAACCTGTATGTACTTATCTTGATTATGCGCGTAGATCTGTCAACATGGCACTCGGTTGCCATGACAAATGGTGCTGCCATCTGTTATCGATAAATTACCGCAAAATCACCTTTAGTACTTTTAAACTTATTTCGTCTCTATTTCACTTCATACTGGAAGAGGTTTCGGAACGTTCTTGCGAAATACATTGTTTTGAACCCTGAATCGGATGTAAGGGGAGACCTAAAAAACATCCAAATGCATTTTGCAGACTAACGAGGTTCCGGCGTCTGCACTCGCTGTGAGAGTGGACTTAATCCTTTGTAAGACTCGCGTTGTGTTCTGTCCACATGTGTTTGTGATTGTCCTTTCACCAATTTAATTATGTCACCATTCATCCTCATTCCTCATCTTCGCGATTAGCGAAAAGTGACAAGAAACGAAGTAAAGTAAATCAAGTAAATCGATCAAAAAATAGAATGATATGGCTTTATTGAAGTTTCATTTAAGTCGAAGCCAAGAACGTTATCAGTGCGCATCGAAGAGGCCTTTTCTTATTGTTTTCCTTATCGAGAACTTTGAACATAACCTCCTGATATTTCCTTGCCAGATTACGTTTATTCTTACCATCATCTTATCTTTCAAGTGGCTCCTTTTAAATAGCTAGTCTTTGTGCTTTTTAAAAACGGCAAGGAAAAAAATGGTATTTGCGTTTTAAATACGTGATATACACAAGGAAGATTTCTATCATATCCATCACTATCTATACTCTTCCGTTTAATTTTTATCTTGAAATTTTGCCGATTATATAGGGTGATCCATGTAAAAGTAACATATTTCATTATGATGTGAACAAAAATAAAAATGTTCGTCCCCCTCCTCTAGACACGTCGATCCATGTTTTGGCCCGTTCGTTGGGGTTTGCTGTTGTTAATAATTTGACAACAGCATACCCAAAATGTTGATATTGATTGCAATGTTCTCGTTTAATTCGTCCAGTGTCTGGGGGCCTGTAGCGTACACGCTTTCCTTAAAATATCACCACAGAAGGAAGTCTGACAGGTTCAAATCAGGTGATCTCGGTGGCAATAGGTTTCAGAAACTATTCCGGTCCTCGAAGGAACTTGAAATATATTTCTAGATACGTGCCTGATTAGAATGTATGGATTCCTGGATATTTAACAATTTCAGGCTTGTTAAAAGTCCAGGTATTGTAAATAAATTCAATTCCCGTCTGGGATAGAAAATCAGCAAGTGTAAATGGGTTCTATAACGTAAGGAACCTTTTTATGTTTAAAGTATTTCAATTCTTTACACGAACCTCTTTTCCGGATTAATTTAAATACGGGCCAGGAACCTTTTTACCGGATCAATTTGAATTCGGTCCAGGAACCTCGTTTCCGGATCAATTTGAATTGACAAACAAATGGGAACCCCTTGATTGATCAATGATTTCTTGGATTACGGTGTCATTTCATATTAAGTTGCATACAGGGGAATCTTGTATGCTCTTTACATTAGGAAAAATATGTTCCTTAATGACTATAACATGAAATCAACTATACAGTGTATAAGGGGCCTCCTTCACCTTACTCCATCCGCGCTGCGTGAGGTCTCACGGGTGCCTGTCACCACCAAAGTGTAGAAACCCCAAATATCAGGGTTTCTTTAATACTGATACTTTTTTCTGTGAGTCACAAAATGGCTTAAGATGAGTAAAATTAGGAAAACCACTCCACAGCAGAAGAGTTGACAGAATGTTGTGGCAAAAAATTAGGTTATAAAAAAGGCAAAGTTTCCTGTGCCATGAAGACATATTTAGGGGATGTGGGGATAGATCCCCACCCCACATATTCGCGACCTCGGCCAAATTGAAGGCTATGTGATCAGCACCATGCTCCGGATGCTACTCTCCAGGATTGTCCCCAGGTACCTATTGATTTGAGGCTGGATGAGCCCCGGAGCTGTTTTATGCGGGACAAGACCGGAAAAATTCCGATCTTAGATCACCCGCCCCAGGAATTGAACCCGGGTCTCCCACGTGGCATTCAAACGCCGTACCGACTTTTTTTTTTAAAAAAAAGGAATACCCTTAAACGGTAGTATGCCCTGTTATTAACTTTTTCTCAGGTTGTCATTTTTTACTAAATTTTCTATTTTTGGACAAACACAAACATCCATGTCCAAACCGGGAGTCCAACCCGGGGCCTCTGGCAAGGCAGCGTCATTTTCTTGAACCTATATACGCAGGGCAATTTTCACAGTGTGTAGAGGACATGAAGGCGAACAACTTTTCTTACATTTGCTCGTCCAGTTCTTGCTTCGATGCTGCAATACAAGCCATCGAAAAATGGCATCATCTGCTATTCTTAATGTATGCAATCCCAATTAGCTTCACGGTTCCAAATGGCATTTATTTTTACTGCCGCTTAAAATTCTAAAAGCAATAGAATACTATGGAAATGATAGCATACCAACAGTAAGTCAACACTTACCCTTTCCTTTATAAAATGCATTTATCATAACGCACACCTATGTTGCTTATCATATTTGATGCGTTTGAATAAGAGAAATAATTTACAAGATTTGAAATTGATACAAAGTGTACTAGTAAAGTTTTGCAATATGGTGCAACCGAAGGTCGCACGTTGTGACAAGTTGAAGCGTGTTGAGGAAAATGCAACATCTCGCTACGTCAACAGCATCTTAACAGACGATGAAACCTGGCTTTACCTCAGAAAAAAAGCTGGGTTTTCGACGATGAAAACACGCCCGTGTCTGTGGAAGAATCTCAACAGTAACTGTAAAGGGAGTTGTGGAGCACGTGGTGCTATTATCACAGAAGACCGTTACCGCGAAGTGGTACACCGAGGAGTGCCTGCCCAGAGTAGTTCAAGCTCTCAAAAACACTCGTCCACGCTCAAAGGCAGACGCTTAGTTTTACCACCATGACAACGCTCCTGAGCACCGCTCCAAAGTTTGCATCGAGTATTTGGCACGTACGGGGCTGAATGTGCTGGAGCATCCTCCCTACGGTTCAGACCTCGCTCCATGCGACTCTGCACTGTTTCCTCACGTCAATAAAAGGAATAGGTTTTCCAATGAAAAGAACCTTCAAAGGGCGTGGGATGACGAGTGTATCCACTTCCCTGAGGAAATATGGAAGAGTTGGTTCGACGAATGGTTTTGAAGGATGAAGAAGTGGTGGAAAGTATTTTCAAAGATTTTGAAAATGAAAGGTGTATTGTAAAACCTTCCTAGAAACATTTCTATTTACACTCCAAAAGATACCTGCTGTAACCCATATCACACAACGCACTGACGCACTGCGATGACAGGGGTCGCTGTGCAAACCTCAGCCTGGCCATGGGTGTTGTTTGTGAGTGTCCCTAAATCAATTTCATATCATCATTTGTTCCCATCGTCGCGATTAACTAAAAGTGGAAGAAAAGAGGCGTTAAGTAAGAAAAATCAAATATCCACACTCTCTCTCTCTCCCTCCCTATCTCTACCACATGCATCACTATTACCAAGAGGTAGACGTGAGAAACAAAAAAATTGAGCATTTCAAACTTCATAGAAATCCAAGAAAACACATCCAAGCACATTACACACCTTTAATAATACAAGACCATTCAGAATTTCCCAACTATTCTAGATACTGAAAATATGGAAATCATTCTCAGAAATCTGGATCTTGAAAGGATTTTTTTCCAAATTCTGTTATGACAGTACGGAATCCAACACACCTTCCTTAATAAATAACCAAATAAATGAGTGTCTTTGTTGTGTTGCTAGATCAATATAGGATATAAGAATAGTGAGAATTCCGGATAAGAATGTGTTCTATATTTTCAATGGGGAGAAGGCAGGGTCTCAGGGTGGCAACTGCCCCCTGCCCCCCTCTAGCTACAGGCCTGGGGGGCACTGATAACAACACTGACCATTTCTTTCTCGGTTCCAACGAGGTACGCTGGTCCTTTGAGTACTACACAGCTGCTGAGAGGAAACGGAAACTCTCCGTCCTTTTGAATCCCTTGCAGACGTCAGAAACCAAACCAAGAAGCAAGGAGAACCTATTCCTCAAGGAGAAACACGTCGTCTAAAATTCCTGTAGACAGAATTCTGAATTATATTATTTGATCAATTGAAAAATTAATTTTATTTCCAAGTGTTGCCAGCCGACCCCCGTGGCGGAGTGGTTAGCACAGCGCGCTACGAGGCCAGGGGTTCCGGTTTCAATTCCCGGGTAAGGCATGGGTATTTGTGTTTGTCCAAAATTAGAAAAACTGAAAAATTGAGAAAAAACGAGTAAGGACAAATTGAGAAAAAGTGAAAAACAGGGGATACTACCGATTAGGGGTATTATTTTTCTATTATCTACAAAAAAAAGAAAGAAAAAGTGGTAGAGAAATGGAACGGTATGCCAGAGACCCGGGTTCGAGTCCTCGTCGAGCCTGCATTTTCCGCTGAAAATTTCTACGTGATGCTCCAACAGTGTCAGAAAATTTGTAACTGTGTATGCTTTGTTATTCAATGTCTTGTATTACTGTATGTACTCAACCATGATGCAAGTACGTAATGCTCTGAACAATGCATTACAGTTGCATGCTACTTATCTCTGGAATCTTTTTTTATATATATAAAATATTTATTGGTTGTGGACAACATCCATGCACCAGTTAACAATTTATCAATTGGTATTATATACATGTATGCACATAATATTTACTCACAATTATTCCTTTCATAATAAATAGTTTCCAAATTTCATTACACTTTTACAGAATTGTATTAGACTTATTAAGATATTTTGTAAGAATATAGATTACCGAGGATGAAGGTGAAGTCAGTAAACAAGGCAGTGTCAGTGGCGCTTGATGTCCACTCCTGTACATTTCCTGTAAAAATGGTTCTCTGTAAGTTTCATAAAGTTTGCATTGAAATATAATGTGGTTTGGAGTTGCAGTATATTCATTGCACAAACTGGTGAAGTCACTTAATTGTTCTTGTAAATGTGAGCTGCGGCGATAGTGTGATTTAACCTGCAGTGCATTATAGTTGTGAGGGAACTCCGGGGGAGTTGAATCTGTTTAAACCAACATTCCTTTGGAATTCTTTCTTGTATAGAATAGTAGGCCTTACCGCATTGAGTGACAGTATTTGTCCACAAGCTTTGCCAGTCAGTAAATAGTATTTTTTTAGTGTGTGATTCCAAAACTACGGACGGAATCTTTATTGAAAGCGGCCGTTGGATTGTTTGATTCGCTGCATATTTTGCCAAAGTATCTGCTATATTGTTCCCTTCTATTAAAGAATGTCCAGGTGTCCAAATAAAGTTGATATCATATCCCAATCTCGTTAATTTCAGTGTGAGTATTCTTATGTTAACAATGTACCATTCCGTATGACATGACCATGATGCAAACTGTAAAGAATTTAGCACAGAGGCTGAATCGGTTGCAATTAGAACTGAATTTAACTTCTTCTTTTGTACATAAAGCAATGCCTGTCGTATTGCAAAAGCTTCTGCAGTTTAAATGGACAGATACGATGGCAAAGGAACTCTGGAATCTTGAGTTCCTTCAGTTTGTATATTGCAAACTCTTAGTGTGTTTAAGACAACCAGTAGATGTGAACCTGGCAACGAGACTTACAAATAAATCAAGTAATCAACAGTGTAGCAATATGCATGGTAACGAGTTAAGAGAGTAGGAAAGAATATATATTAAGTTACCTTGGGGAGGAATTCGAGAAAATTTACCGACTCAGACTTTTAGCCATGTTCTCTTAAGATAACAAAACGTTTTAAGTAAGTACTTATTTACTTACTTGAAGAGAAATAATACGTATAACTGAGAATTACTTACAAGTCAGATACCATGCCATATCATTATTAAAATACTATTATTGTAGGCCTATCAATTTTGAGGAACAAGATACACATAATACTGGCTATAAAGTTGTAAATTATCGACTAAAAAGTTGATTCTTAAATACAGGAAAGAACTGTTCTTATTTCCTCTTGTTGGCGGCTGCATTTTGTTAATATAGTTTCCAATTTTCAAAATTCGTCTAAACTAGCATTTCTTTTGCTAATGACTGTGCAAAGTCTGGTATAAGCAATGCCTGAATCTGCAGCTATATCATTTTTAGTTTTATGTGGATTAGCATGTATAAAAGTTACTTTCCGGTCAAGCGTGTAACTTTTCCTCTTTCTGTTGTCCATGGCTGACCAGTAGCAAGTGAAAACGTTTATTGTTTATATTATGGACCAAGGCAAACGTCAGCTATCCGGCATCTACTTGTATTTAACGTGTGTACGGTCGTATCGGAATTAAAAAGAGATTGTAACAACAAGAAACATATACTCCTTTCACATTATTGTAGCTTGGTTACATACAAATCAAACTGTATAGTACGCATAAAACCGAATTTCGTACCAATGCATTACGTACAAATAAGGTTCAATTAACACGTTTTTAAATTATATTTTGCCGGGACCTACAGCAATTTACGTATAAAACAGAGTTATGCAGAACTGGGTTACATATAAAGCAGTTCCAACTGTATCCGAGGAATAAACCTTTTATTTGTTGAAATCTAGAGTTTCGTTTACCCCTACTTGAGATTATCAGAATCTTTTGATTACTGTATTAGGAGAGAAGGATTAATTCCTAGTAGAAACGAGGTGGTACGTAACAAGTATAAAGGTTCAACCCTGGAATTTTTGTTCGTTCTTATTTTTTTAAAAGCAAATGCGTAAATTGGAGGGTAAATATAATCAATTATTCCTATTTCATAATTACAGTATAATGGAAATGGACTTTCGCTGAGAAAATCACCATAGTAGTACAAAAAATTTATGCAAATGCCTCAGATAGTTTCATACAGTATATTATAGTCAGTAGCAAAGTCATCAATTCAGGTATATTTAACATGTCCAACTTGAATACATCTAAGAATTTGACATATTGGTCTCATACAACTTACTGTTATGTAATGGTGTATGTTTTACTCTTCACACAATAGAGGTACATGAAAAAGGTATTTTTTTTATTATACACTAGAATATAATGACAAATATAGCCACGATAACACAGATAATATATTTTATATTTTTAAGAAATACAATGATTTTATTAACATATGAAGTATGCATTCATTAAACTAATATATTCCAAAATCTAAAAATATACATATATACAAGAATAAAAGTACTAAGTCTTCGATTTACATTGGTTTCCAGCAACCCTCTCACATTAACAATTTACAAAACTCATGATACACGTTTCTTCCAGTAACGGGATAACAAACTAAATCTTCTCACTGGCAGTAGAAATATTTCTTCACACAACAACATAAAATCGTCAAAAGATTATTAGAGACATCAGACAACGTATTTCAGCATGTCAAACCAGGTACCTTCCGACAATACATTAACAACTTTACAAAAATATTCTCAAAATAGTACATAACAACACACTGTATTGTTACAGTAATTATACTTTGATGTAGGTAACATGAAATTAGCTTCAATACATAAAAAATGAGACATTTAGAATATTTCTCAAAATGACATTAGGATATATTACAGCGTCAAATGAGAAAAACCTTTGTAGATATTTTATGAGTATTAATGTTTTTGTACTGTTTTTCTTACACATAATTCTGTCGATTACATCTATATAATTAGCTATAGCTCATTGTTCAGAAATTCACCATGATACAAGTATCAAAATGATATTAAAATGTCATATATAATTAGAGACGTCATGCATGTTGGAACTATTGCGTCTTTGCAAATGCATCTATTGGTGATATTTCTGTGTACAATAATTAGCGGTTAAGAACTTGTAGAGCACAAGCTGAAATGTCAAATCAGTTTATGTTGAAAAAATTCCCTTACTTACAATGTATGCACTGTGACGACACACATAAAACGACAAACTCTGTAAGCCTTTCGTACATTCATAAGACACTTCATAAGTATTAGTACTACAATGTTTCACTTTTATTTCAAACACCATTTCAAGCAACTCTATTTTTTGTATAGGTTCGCCTAAATTTCCTTACGCGTTACCTAAATCTCCAATAAATTTTGCACCTTTTAAATGGCCGGATCCGTAAAGATTCTCTTTAAGGCTCTTTCAGGTATTTTCTGTCAGTGTTTTACCGAAAGCTCCAAAGATGTTACCAAAATGAAAAACTTCAGAAATTATATATATATCGAGCTCATTAAGAACTAGCACAGCGAGCTACGACGACAGGGATCCCGGATTCGAATAAAGACATAGGCATGGGAGTCCTTTGTGAGTGTCCATTCATCAACTTCAATATACCATAGCTTATCTCATCTTCGCGATTAGCCAAAGAGGAAGAAATGTGAAGTAAAGTAAACTAAATCAACGTATCAATCAATCAAGAACTGGCTATAGACCCGTCTAGTTAGTTTTTGACACTAGGTGCAGTTCAGGTGTATTCCGGTGTCAGGCTGGTGCAAGGAAATGACATTCAACCAAGTAGACGATAAGAGGTGTTCAAGTTTAGAAGATTCAACAAATGCCTTTCTGCTGCTTTTAAGGTTCATTTGAGTACCTAGCACGCAACACTTGACCATACACCACACACTACACCGCTCCAGATAGTAGTGCAAGCGGTGCAGACAATAAATACACAATTTGACAGCAGTGGCGTATACTGAGCTATCTCACTACGTCACGTGGTCCTAGGCTATTAATGGAAAAAAATTACCAACTCCTAAGAAATCAGGTTGCCAACTCCTAAGAAATCAGGTTGCCAACTCCTACGAAATCAGGTTACCAACTCCTAAGAAATCAGGTTACTAACTCATAGGAAATCAGGTTGCCAACCCATAAAAATCAGGTTGCCAGCTTCAGAATCACCATCATCATCTCACTGATATGAATAATAATATTTACAATTTCTGATCGATTTTTCTCCTGTATTTTATTCTCTCGACTTCAGGCTTCGTAGATACCCTAGCTAGCCTAGAAAATACGCTCCTGCTTGACACCAAATCAAAGAAGTAGACCAGTCGTTGTTGCACCGTGTAACCAACGCGTGATCGCAGAGAGAGTCAAAAAGTGCAGCGAACTAGACGGACCTTATGTCTACAAGAGTAATGATAAGGATTTTAATGTTTCTCTAGTATTTGCATGGCCCTATCCACTAATTTCATGTGTTGCAGAGGTTCACCTAAATCTTCGAAGGCGACGCCTAAGTTTACAAGAGTATAAGCAACTCTAAAATCATCAGGACCATAGCATTTCTCTTGAATTTGCAAGGACCTCTCCAGCAATATCTTTCTTTGGAGAGGTTCATTTAAATCTCCGAAGGCGTTACCTAAGTGTACTAAAGTAATAGCAACTTGAAAATGATCACGACCAAAATGTTTCTCTTGTATTTGTAAGGCCCTCTCCAGGAAAATCTTTCTTTGTAGAGGTTCACCTAAATCTCCGAAGGCGTTACCTAAGTTTACTAAAGTATTAGCGACTTGAAAATGATCACGACCAAAATGTTTCTCTTTTATTTGCAAGGCCCTCTCCAGCAATTTCTTTTTTTGCAGGTGTTCACCTAAATTTCCGAAGGCGTTACCTAAGTTTACTAAAGTAATAGCAACTTGAAAATGATCACGACCAAAATGTTTCTCTTGTATTTGCAAGGCCCTCTCCAGCAATTTCTTTGCTTGTAGAGGTTCACATAATTCTCCGAAGGCGCTACCTAAGTTTACTAAAGTATTAGCAACTTGAAAATGATCACGACCAAAATGTTTCTCTTGGATTTGCAAGGCCCTCTCCAGCAATTTCTTTGCTTGTAGAGGTTCACCTAAATTTCCGAAGGCGCTACCTAAGTTTACTAAAGTATTAGCAACTTTAAAATGATCACGACCAAAATGTTTCTCTTGTATTTGCAAGGCCCTCTCCAGCAATTTCTTTTTTTGCAGGTGTTCACCTAAATCTCCTAAGGCGTTACCTAAGTGTACTAAAGTAATAGCAACTTGAAAATTATCCGTACCAAAATGTTTCTCTTGTATTTGAAAGGCCCTCTCCAGCAGTTTCTTTGCTTGTAGAGGTTCACCTAAATCTACGAAGGCGTTACCTAAGTTTACTAAAGTAGAAGCAACTTGAAAATGATCACGGCCAAAATGTTTCTCTTGTATTTGTAAAGCCCTATCCAGCAATTTCTTTTTTTGCAGGTTTTCACCTAAATGTCCGAAGGCGTTACCTAAGTTTACTAAAGTAATAGCAACTTGAAAATGATCACGACCAAAATGTTTCTCTTGTATTTGTAAAGCCCCATCCAGCAATTTCTTTTTTTTGAGAGGTTCACCTAAATCTCCGAAGGCGTTACCTAAGTTTACTAAACTAATAGCAACTTTAAAATGATCACGGCCAAAATGTTTCTCTTGTATTTGCAAGGCCCTCTCCAGCAATTTCTTTGCTTGTAGAGGTGCACCTAAATCTCCGAAGGCGTTACCTAAGTTTACTAAAGTAATAGCAACTTGAAAATGATCACGACCAAAATGTTTCTCTTGTATTTGTAAAGCCCTATCCAGCAATTTCTTTTTTTGCAGGTGTTCACCTAAATTTCCGAAGGCATTACCTAAGTTTACTAAAATAATAGCAACTTGAAAATTATCCCTACCAAAATGTTTCTCTTGGATTTGAAAGGCCCTCTCTAGCAATTTCTTCGCTTGTAGAGGTTCACCTAAATCTCCGAAGGCGTTACCTAAGTTTACTAAAGTAATAGCAACTTGAAAATGATCACGACCAAAATGTTTCTCTTGTATTTGCAAGGCCCTCTCCAGCAATTTCTGTTTTTGCAGGTGTTCACCTAATTCTCCGAAGGTGTTACCTAAGTTCACTAAAGTAATAGCAACTTCAAAATTATCACGACCAAAATGTTTGGCTTGTATATGCAGTGCCTTCTCCAGCAATTTTTTTGCTTGTAGAAGTTCACCAAGAACTCTGTAGGCGTTACCTAACATTATAAGAGTAATAGAAACTTCTACATGATAAGGACCGTAATGATTCTCTTGTATTTCCAAAACCTTTTCAAGTAATTTCTTTTGTGTCAGATGTTCACCCAAATCAGCATAACTATCTGCCAATCTATGTAGCGTGTTAGTAATCTTCCAATGTTCAGGTTCAAGATATGTCTCTTGAATTCTTAGAACTCGACATAGTAACTGTTCCCGTCTTCTAGGATTACCTGTAATTTCATACAGCCTTTCCATTCTTCTTAATAGATCCTCAACGCACAGTCGTTCAGAATTTTCTTTATCTTGATCATCCTTACGTATCCTAGCATCAACGTGGGAAAGGAACATTTCGAAGTGTGGTAATAACTGTCTAATCTTGGTAGCGCCATTGGTTGTGCTATTACAGAGTCCGGCACTAATTTCTAGGAGCTCAAATACTTCCCTCATAATATCAGGTTCCTTGCCTTCATTCCTTGTATTTAAGCGGGTCACTTCTTGTACTAATTTGTGAACGTTTACTAGACCATCTGTTACTTCAATCATTGAATATTGTTGCAGTATGTATATTATATTTTCGAACAGTTCATCTTTATGTTCTGATAGCCAGTTGCTTCTACATATTTCTGTAGGAATATTGTTTTCAGATAAATAAGCAATTATACTTAGAACCATAATAGCTTGCTCTCCGTATTCACTATTTTCTCGTATCTTGTCCATGGTAATTCTCCAGGTTGTAAACGTTGTTCTGGTGTACCGATCCAAACTATCATCTGGAAACTTATAGTTCAGTAATTGTTCTGTTTCTCCCGTAAAAAGGTTTATATAATCTCCGATAGAGAACCTTGAATCCTCATTCTCTAATTCCTTGTTCCCTTGTCTTATGTATGCGATTGCCTGCTGCAGAGATAAGGGGAAATACTGCAAAGTTTCAGCTAACATCTTGATTTCCTTTTCCGACTCCTCCTGTAAATTCAGAGCTTTTCTAATGAGCTCTCCCGCCTCCTCCTCAGTGAAAGTGGTTAATGATACAACTGCTATGTTATCCCAATCCCGATTGCGGGAAGTAATAAGAACGTGTGGTTTCTTAGTATTTGGAGGTAACGAAGGCAGAAATTGACAAATGCCGTCATCTCCATCTCTCTCACTTCTGTGTTTTTCAGCATTGTCGAACACAAACAGGCATTTCCTTTTTGATAAAAATTGAAACACTTCTTTCACAATCAACTGGATATCTCTAGGTTTTCCATCCACTTCCTCTGTGCATATTCTTAACTTGTTTTTCGCTATCCTACGAAAAGATTCACAAAGTGTACCATAATTTTCTGCGTTTAACCAGATGATATTATCTTTATACTCTTTGGAATATGACTGAATATATTTTCTTGCCAACTCACTCTTTCCGATTCCACCTAATCCACTGATTGATGTAGTTTGAGATATAACAGCGATTTTATCATCTCCTCGCCTTCTTTGTAGAGCTTCGTGCAATTTTGATAACTCCTTTTGTCTTCCTGTAAAAAGGTTTACTGGATCCTTTACATCAAACAAAACTGAAACTCTAGCTGATTCCTCAAAAAATGTATTATCTTCTGTGAGGAAATAATGCTCGTCTTTCCACCATTTCTCAACTTTTGCCTTTGTGTCACAGAACACACTTTCAATCTCACTATCTTCTACTGCAAACTTTCTCTGTATTTCCTTCTTTATGAGTTCTATTAGTTCCCCCTCACTCAGCTGATTGACAAAAATTTTTAATCTACTTAAAAAGTCTTCTACTTCCTCGTCACATTTAAGATCGTTGGGCAATGATAGTTTCGGGTGTTTGTCTTTGACAGTGCCGAAATGTTTTGGAATATTGAAGTTCTTTTGTGCAAATTGTGATATCAAATCTTCCTCTGAGAGTGCAGAAAACCATTCACTATTTCGAATTTCATCTAAAAGCACTCGTCTGAGTGGACTGTCATTTTCAGCAGTAAGGAAACTCTCTCTGAATTTGCCTTTACCTCTCTCTGTCTTCTCAATTACGTCTCTTGATAGTTGATAATGATAAAAATTTACAAAAGCATTATCCAAATCTACACATTCGCTAGAAAAAATACATTCCAGTAAGTGCTTAGCTAGCATCCTGTAATTATAGACATTATTCAGATGGTCAATAATTTTTATGTCATTATGTCCACCTAACTTCAATTTGTAATAATAGTTATCCTTCCCTGTATTAAGTATGTCGTCTTCAGGAACCTTAAACTTCTCGACATTGTTATCACTTTCACTGAAACTAGATGTAGCATTAGTGAAAAAGACTAGTTCACAGTCTTGAAATTTACATCCAAGTATTGGATGATCTTTGTCTTTTGTAAAGCAGTCTTTAATCCTTTGATAAGCAACGAAATAAGTTCTCAACTGATAGTCCTTTCTGTAGCCTTCTGAAAGCAACTTCTCTAACGTTAGATTGTCCTTTGATTTGTTTTCTCGGTGCTTTGTTTCTAGGAATATGATCTTCGTCTTCTCTGCTCCATTCTGGTCTACATAATGACACCTGAAAACCACGTCATCAAGATCACTTGCTTCCTTCATATTTGTAGCTAGGTGGAAGTCTTTAAGTTTGTTCTCTTCACACAGTTTCTTACTTTGCAGCAAAAAATACATTAATAAATAAATCTTGTAAAGCTGGCCACTTATTCCTGAAGTTCCTGCTCTCTTGTTATATGGCATGTGTTTCTCTTCATCCACCGAAACTATTCCTTTTATCTCAGGCAAATCATTCGTAGTTGTTGTTGTATATATTCCCTCGTTATACCTGCAACCATCCTCTGTCTTTGCCGACCTAGTGCTGGTGTGCAGATACAAGGAATCATCTCGAAATGTATGGTCAAGTAATTCTTCATATTTCCTCTTATATCTGCCTAAGTAATCTCTGATACAGAACCTTGACCCCATTAGCTGTTTTCTTTTGTCTTTATCCCTTATGTACTCAACTGCCTGCTGCAGAGATAAGGGGAAATACTGCAAAGTTTCAGCTAACATCTTGATTTCATTTTCCGACTCCTCCTGTAAATTCAGAGCTTTTCTAATGAACTCTCCCGCCTCCTCCTCAGTGAAAGTGCTTAATGATACAACTGCTATGTTATCCCATTCTCGATTGCGGGAAGTGATAAGAACGTATGGTTTCTTAGTATTTGGAGGTAACGAAGGCAGAAATTGACAAATGCCGTCATCTCCAACTCTGTCACTTCTGTATGTTTTAGCATTGTCGAAGACAAAGAGGCATCTCGTTTTTGAGAAAAATTGAAAGACTTCTTTCACAATCAACTGGATATCTCTAGGTTGTCCATCCACTTCCTCCGTGCATATTCTTAACTTATTTTTCGCAACCCTACGAAAAGATTCACAAAGTGTACCATAATTTTCAGCATTAATCCACACAATATTGTCTTCGTAGGTTCCTGAATTTAGTTGAATATATTTCCTTACTAACTCACTCTTTCCGATTCCGCCTAAACCAATAACAGCAGTTGTTTGGGATGTAACAGAATTATTGTAATCTACTAGCTTTCTTTGTAAAGTTTGACGCAGTGTAGATAACTCCTCTAGCCTCCCTGTAAATTGCTCCACTGGATCTTTTACATCAAACCAAACTGAAATTCTAGCTGATTCCTCAAAGAATGTATTATCTTCTGTCAGAAGATAAGGCTCGTTTTTCCACCAATTCTCAACTTTAGCCTTTGTTTCAGAAAACACACTCCCTATCTCACTATCGTCTACTGCAAACTTGGTCTGTATTTCTTTCTTGATGAGTTCCTTTAGTTGCCCCTCACTCGGCTGGTTGACAAAAATGTTAAATCTACTTAAAAAGTCTTCTACTTCCTCGTCATAAACAAGGTCGTTGGGTAATGTTAGTTTCGGATCTTTGTCTTTGACACTGCCGAAATTCTTTGGTAGTTTGAAGTTCTTCTCTGCCAATTGTGATATCAGATCAACCTCTGAGATTGCAGCGAACCCTCCTCTATTACGAACTTCATCTAAAAGCACACGTTTGAATGGACAGTCATTTTCAGTACTGAGGAAACTCTCTCTGAATTTTCCTTTACCACTGTCTGTCTTTTCAATTACCTCTTTTGCTAATTTGTTGTGATAAAACTTCACAAAATCATTATCACTATCTACACACTCGTTGGAAAAAATACATTCAGCTAAATGCTCGGCTAACACCCTGTAGGTGTAGGAATTATTCAGATGGTCCATAATTTTTATGTCATTATCTCCACCTAACTTCAGTTTGTAGTAATAGTTATTATTCCCTATATTTAATATGTCGTCTTCAGAGACTTTAAACTTGTCGACATTGTTTTCACTTTCACTGAAACTAGATATAGTATTAGTGAAAAAGAGAAAATCACATTCTTCAAATTTACATCCAAATATTGGATTATCTTTGACTTCTGTAAAATTGTCCTTTATTTTTCGGTAGGCATTGAAGTATTTCTTCAACTGATAGTCCTTTCTATAGTCCTCCGAAAGTAATTTCTCCAAGGTAAGAATATCCTCCTGCGGCTTGCCTCGGTGTTTCGCCTGTAGGAATATTATTTTAGTCTTCTCTGCTCCATTCTGGTCCACATAGCTACACCTGAAAACCACGTCATCAAAATCTCCTGCCTCCTCCATATTTGTGGCTAAGTGAAAATCTTTCATCTTGTTCTCCTCACACAGCTTCTTACCTTGCAGCAGAAATTGCATCGATATGTAGATTTCGTAAAGCTGACCACTCATTCTTGAAGTTACAGCCCTCTTGTTATATGGTATGTGTTTTTGTCCATCCACCGAATCTCTTCTTTTGGGCCCATGTGAGTTATTTGTTGTGGTTTCATTACACATTTCCTCTTCATAACTGCTACCAGCGTTCATATCTGAGCGTAGAGTTTCCATCTCCGTAGCCAGAAGTGACATTTATGTAGGAAAACAAATTTCAGGATTCAAAATTTGATCTGATGCATTGAAGCACACGCGCACACTATTACCATTAATCTTCATAGCTGGTCCATCTTGTCTAAGTGTAAAATACATTATTTCGACTTGATGAAGAACATCTAAGTGTGTTTCTTAATGTTTGCCATCAACCCACACTGCTTTCCTTTGCACATATTCATGCATTCCATTTCTTTAGTTTCGTGAAGTGTTATGCATGTACTTACACCTTATCCCAGACCCTCTGTCACTCTTTGGAGTTGAAAGTGAGTGAAAACACACCCGTTCAATTTGCACTATAGAGTTTCTTAACTCACTCGTCAGTTGAAGAAATTAAGCTTTGCCGTGGTATGGTTGTGACTCTCGAACCATCTCGGACATAAATTGATGATCTGTAGACCATCCTGAACTGAAGTGCAACCTAGAATCAGAAAACAAGATTTTTATCGATCAATGTGAGGATTTGTGCCTGGCTCCCCGCATCACCCTTAAAATTACATAAATTAAAAACTTCAGTCAGCATTATAAACTACACTCTCCTTATTTTGATAGAAAAGTCGAAAATGCTTCACGATTTTGAGTGAGTGTATTCGTAGGATGTTAGTAACGATTTATGTATTTTGTCTGTGAACATATACTGCAGTGTTAATGTTTCTATCCGTAGGTGGCAAACGTCTGCTGTTTAGGACATTGTCCTCCATTTGAAAGTAACGATTCGGACTCAGCCAACTCTCTCTGGGAAGGTGAGGTGTGTACAATGGTTGATTGGGGCAGAGTGTGTCATATCGTTTACCGTTTTCTCAAGCAAACATGCAACTTGTATGTAGTTATATATGTTAAAATAATATGAGTATCTACCACTATATATCCGTCGATTGCAATTCTACGCTGTACAGATACATTAATCTTTGTAATTGGATTGATTGATTTGGCTAATTTTGCGTCGTTTTCTTCCACTAATGGCTAATCGCGAAGATGAGGATGAGTGATGATACACAATGAAATCGATGAAGGGACACTCACAAACACACATACCCAGGCCGGGATTCGAACCTAGGACTCCTGGTCGTTGGAATTGAAAATGACAAGCATAATTTAAAAAGAACTACGCGTATGCCTGATACGTCTAACGAAATACGAATGGGCCATCTGTACAAAATAATCACAATCCTATCCTAGCCTTCATTTAAGTGACGATTGGCTAGAATTAACGTTCTCCTAGTCAGAATCTATGAAGCCCGATTGAAGTAACGGATTGCTCTAAAACTTGTTACAGTGACTATGCAGACCATGGAGAAGTAAATACTGACGAGAAAAAAATTCTCCATCAGTTCGAAATGTGGCGCTGAAACAGCAATTGCATTCCGATTACTGGGTCCTTTTGCTTTGAGAAGTTGACAACTCAAAGTCCTGTCATGCGTTCCATTACGACTCCACGATACGCCTAGCACAGCAGGCAAAGAAAGATCATGTTTAAAGACTTCATTGAAGATGAAGAATCCGCGAATGTTGGTAGACAAGCGAATAATCTGCTTCGTGACAACTTTGGCGTATATCATTTCCCAAGTTTTTCCAGGTACTTGGCTACCCCGTTCTCCGGACTTGAACCCCTTGTGATTTCTGGCTGTGGGGATTCGTCAAAGATCTTGCTTTTTAGGAACGTGCCAGAGCTGAAAACCACCATAATACATCATGTAGCTACCACTCTTCCGTGCGACCATTGGTCACGCTGTCTTACGCTCCCAAAGGGTCATTCATGCACTCATATTGAACAATTCTGTACTGACATCATTTGGAAATAAAGTTTTGAATGTCTGGCTTCTGGTTGCCATTATTTCAATGCCTCATTTCCACCTGGTGGCGAAAATGTGAACTATTTTCGTTGAAAATTGTATACAAAGTTTCACGGCAATCTGATGCTTCGAACCGGCTCCAGTGTCTTTCGAGTAGGGGAGCGTTCTGACAACCCAGTACTACAAAATTACTAAAAGCGCTTAACATGAGTGTGTTTAAAACTAAGCCTCGAATCAGATTATCCCTTTTCGTTTTTGTCTTCTCGTGTCAGCAGCGTGTCACTGCAAAACTTTGATATATACGAGAGGTAGAGGTCATTAAAGGAAATAATTGTTCTTTACTTTCTTTTGCTTTTAATATCTAGTTTCGACGCTATGAAGGTATAAAACAGAAGTTCTATACTACGTAATGTAGTTTCACGATACAAATTGAATATGAAGCTGGGAATAACAATCGGCTTTGAAGAAACAGGCTTTTAGCGGGAAAGAAACCACATAACCTACGTAGGAAGCTGCAAGTTAGAAGTTACCTGTCTGATTGGATGACGCTGACCACTACAGAAATAGTTAGGCAAAATTGTGCGATCAGTTTGCTTCAACAAAAGACGAGTGATTTCATCTTTTCCGCCGGGCTACTGCTTCCATGCTCATTTCTGCGACCTGTCGACAAACGAGAAGTGATTCTGTAAGTACAAGTACGCAACCACACTGCACGGGTTAAAACTTGATACTAATGATTTAATCTAACAATAAAATAATAGATTATATGGGGCATTCCATCGTCACGAGTGGGACTATATTTTTGATATTAAAGTAACTATTCTACTGACAGTTAAGCAATATTTTTCTTACAGTTTCTGTGCAATGAATTATGAAACTTAACACTGTTGATTAAACATAACTACTCTTAAAATACTTTCCCAGATTTGTAACTACAAGTGAACAATTTCGTGTTACGAGCGAAATAGCCAAACACTGAATCTTCACTTAATAAGAAATTAATTTTAACTTTTGTAAATTGTCCAATGATGAAAAATATATTATTTAAGAAAAAGATAAAAGATAATTGACCGTTGAATATTCTAGTGGAGTTGAGGGGGAAATAGAACAGTTAAAGGAGAAAGAAATTGCTTTATGGTGTCACGGTGGGACACAATAGAAAACACAAGTAAATCAAGAAGTTAAAATAAACTAACAATATGTATATAACCTTCTATCTTCTAACTTAATTATGTATAACATTTGAATTTTTATCGTAACGTAGTGTCGAACCAGAGTTGTCTCTTGGGTGGCGTACCTATTCATCAGTCATCTCCTGAAAGTTATTACTCGCTTGGCCTAAAAATGATATGTGCGAGAGATCACGTTCAAAGGAATGGTAAAGAATTGACTTGAACTAGAAATGTGTTTTATACTATCCACGACTGAATCGATATGGACATTGTTAGGAAAAGGATCTTACTTGCATTCTTATCTTATTAAGCATTCCTTTTTCTGCTTCCGATTAGGTTGAGGATAACAGCAGACTTGTCACTTTTACCCAACACCTTGGGTACGATACGTTATGCAAATGACAATTTTGGATTTCTTACTGACAAGATCATAAAGTTACATCATTGCATTTAATTTTAAAAATTGAGGTTCACGGCATTTTCATATGGAATTTGGGAATGGGGTACTACTTCCACGTAGTACACCAAATTGTCAACCTCACTTCCACGTAGTACACCATGGACTGTTTTGTGCACACTAACGAGGCTCTGGCGTCTTGACCGACGGCCAGTATAATCATCGTACGACCGTGTGTGTCCTGTGTTTTGTCCTTGTTTGTGCTGACTACCATGCGAGAGACCTGGGTTCGATCCCCGGCGGAGAAGAACCGGGATTTTTTCCCACCTGTTCAAGCGGCTCCGGCGCCCAGCCAGCGTCGTATAAAGTGGGTACCTGGAGGAAACTCTGGGAGGTAAAGGCGGCCAGGGGCGTGGTGCTGATCACATCAAGTGTGGTACCCTAACTCCACACATTCATACGCCTTCATTGCGTGATGTAAAGCACAGGGGAGCACTTTACTTTTCCTTTTTGTGCTGATTGTCCCTTTACACTCTCAGCTTTTAACTGGTCAGAATATTTTAGTCTCCGACATTACAGTTGTGTTATTAATTAGATAAAGGCCTCTCCGATGACGCACAGGTAGCATCGTCGCCTTGTAATCAAAGGGTCCCGGGTTCGATACCCAGTGGAGGAACACAGTGGTTCGGATCCCACTTAAAACGATCGATTTAGTCCAGATTAGCCTTACTGTGCATAAAGTGGACTTAAAAACACCAAATCAAACAACATTCTACTATATAAGGTAAAGGGCTGGTCCCCTTATCATCTGACAGGTGGAAAATAGCCTAAGTGTTGACGCACCCAAATTTGAAATTCAATTCAATTCAAATTGGGCAGGCATTCGTCTCGTATATTTGACTGAGTCCCATATTAAGTAATTTAAATTTTCATTACCCTTTACCGAAATATCGAACAATAATGAGTATTTGGGACACCAAGCGTGGTATCCATATCGTCTCGATAAATCTCGATTTTACAGTGGTCTTTTTGATTCTCGGTTCAGTGTAGAAAAATTTCGAGGATCTTGTTCTAGACTTGATTCTTAAAGGGTAGTATCGTTCTGAGTCTCGTCTCAAGCTTCTCATTTCAAGTTAATGGTTTCCGGAAATATCATTTGTGTTAAAATATAGAGGGTGTCATTTTAATGGCGCCCACGGACCACACAGAAACGTGCACAGGGCATCAAAACAAACAACTTTTCTCTGTGACATTTTCATCGTTGGTGCGTAGTTTCGGCGCCACAAACGTTCAAAAAAAGTCAGTTTTGCCGCCTGTATGCTGGCAACCCAAAACAACATTTGACTGCATCTGTGACGTAACTTAATGCGGTGAAACAGCGCAGGCAGTGTTGCAAGGAACACATGAATTTTGTGAAAAGTGACATTGCTACAACCAGCCATATTATGTACAGTAAAACAAAGCGATTGATTGATTGATTGATTGATTTCCTTTATTTTACTTCGCGTCTTGTGCCTCTTGGCTAATTTGCGAAGATGGGGATAAGAGATGAAAAGATGAAATTGATGAATGGACATTTACAAACAACCATGCCCGAGCGGGATTCGAACCCGGGACCACTAGCGTCGCAGCTCGATGTCCTAACCACTTTCTTTTTTAAATTTAATAAGGAAAGTCCCTAAGCGGAAGCTGCCCCCATCACACTTCATTTACTCATATCATTTCACTCAAATTTCTCTTTCAGGACAGACAATCACAAACATCCATGTCCGAGCCGGGATTCGAACCCTGAACCCCTGGCGTAATGGCGCGATTGCTAACCACCCGCCACGGGGGCCGACGCCACTCGGCCACGGGGTCGGGCGTAAAACAAAGCAAGGAATACGTTCAGTAACCCAAAGGGAAGTGAACCAACGATACGAAAAGTGGTAAAAAAACAACGTATTCCAAGGTAAGTGGTAATATCAGATTTTGTCTCAGCCTACAAGTCAAATATTTGCAAATCTCGTTGTCAGGTTGATATCTACAGGTTAGTCTATCACCTAAACTGCTTCTTAAAATTCAACTTATGGTCATTGGAGGAAATTACCTGGAAAATTCCATGCAGTTTCTTAGTTTTCCCACGTTGCGATGAACTTGTATTTTCTCTGCTGGACGCTGTGAATCCTGGGTCGTGAATTCCAAATTCTTCCTCCTCTTCTTTTCTTGACACCTAACAAGGATCGGAATACTATTTCCTCGTTTCAAACAACTCTGAATGCTTCACGACAAACACTTGCCGTCAAGAAAGGGAGGCATTGAAACACTAGAACCGCTGTCTGCATACAATCAGCTCAGTGATAGTTTGAAGTACATATATGCTCTTACTTTTATCAGGTGAGATAATTAAATAATCCTAAAGTACGTTGGAAATCTTATCTTATCGACAATTAATGCACCTTCACGGGGCGTTTTGATCCATATAATGGAAGGAAATTTCAAAGATTAAAACGAATAAGCTTATTTTATCCCTCATGAATTTCTGTCTTCTCTGGAAGGGGAGAAAATTGTTATATACCATAACAGGCATTATTATGCATGGGGAACTGCAGCTATGGCCAATGTAATAGTCTGTGCATAGTAACTATGGTGCACCTAGTTTATGAATCTTATGCATGATTTTAAGTGTTAAAATGTACAATATACTTATTTATGAAGTTCCAATCTTGACATGTGTATTCATGTTTATGTCAGTAAGATTAAGACATAACAGAAACTCTGTAGATATGGACAGGGCAAGTTAGGTGTTGCTAACTTGGTAGTCTTTTAGCCAAAGAAACCATTTGAAGAAACCAACCAGAAAATATTTTGTGCAACATGAAATCTTCCATCATGTAACGATCAGAACTGCACACTCTGTCCAACTAGATAGATCCTGTTAAGCGAAAGAATAAAAATTACATTTCATGGCCCTTGATAATTTCGAGTATGGATATCCATTTATTGATTTCTCTTTATATTTCTTCTACTTTACAGTCAGACAGGTCTTGATTCGAACGCAGAACCTTCGGTTGCACACACGGCCACCGATGCGGTTTTACTCTATTTATCTTCTCCAAACATGTTGTGTCATTTGCAGAGAAAACTATCTTGAGCTTTTTCTCATAAAGTTATAAAAACAATATTGTAGAACTTCTATATTCTCTGTTGGAATTTTTAAATGCATCGAAGAAAACTGAACTGTACAGAAATGAACATCGACAATGAGCCTGTGGGAAGTACAGGGTTCGCGTCCCGATGACGAGAAGAAGGCAAATTCTTCCAGTTTTAAATCTTTACCAATTGTCTCGCACAGCATGCGAATGCTACTCATTCTTCAAGAGAGGGTCAATGGTCAACTTGGAGCCAAAACATTTGCCATCATTTTTGTTCTCTGCGCTCTCTATTGGCAAAACGTTGAAACATATACAGGGTGTCCCAGAAATAGGTGGCATAACTTCAGGAGCGTGTTCCTTACATGTTAACAATGAAAAAAGTTTATATGAACATAGGTCCGGAAATATTTGGTTTCCGAGTAGGCTGTCATAACATGTGCTCACTGGAATTTGTCTATCTTCCACAGGTGGTTTCCTGTAACACAACCAGCTATTTGATGAGTGGTACATGCTGAGTGGGCCTTGTTGAGACCACGTACACCAAAGATGCTCAGGAAAGTTAGGAGTTGTGGCACATTGCTGCAAAGACCATTGGCAGAACGCGACACGCACAGGGTAATCTGCTGGTGATAATGCCTGTACACGTTGCAGATGGTAGGGATACAACTGTTGTTCTCGTAATACTCTCCAGATAGTGGAATGAGGAATATCCATTTGCATTGCTAACCTTCGCGTGCTGATTTCAGGAGTTGCAGTCACAATATCCAGAATCTCCTCTTCTTTCACAGGAGTCGTACGTAGATCGAGGTTGTCCTCTTTCAACAACACGAGATGCAAAATTGTCAAATTCACACAGGCAGTGATGGATACTCACAAATGTTTTTCTATCTGGGCATCTTCGGTGTGGGTACCTTTCGTGGTACAAACGACGGGCCTCTACATCAATGCCATACATGAAGTGCATATCTGCTCGTTCCTGATTGGTGTACATGGTCTCAACAAGGCCCACTCAGCATGTACCACTCATCAAATAACTGGTTGTGTTACAGGAAACCACCTGTGGAAGATAGACAAATTCCAGTGAGCACATGTTAAGACAGCCTATAACTCGGAAACCAAACCTTTCCGGACCTATGTTCATATAAACTTTTTTCATTGTTAACATGTAAGGAACACGCTCCTGAAGTTATGCCACCTATTTCTGGTACACCCTGTATAATAATTAATAACCCTTGGCGCCAGCCCTTGAAGCCTTGGGTTGCCCCTACCCACCGACTGCCAGCCTCACTCCAACCAGTTACAGGGTGACGTGTGGTCAGCACGACGAACCCACATTTGTTGTTGTCCGTTTCCATGGCCGGGTTACACTACTCATTCGAGCTCCCCAATTTCCTCACGATGGTGAATGGCCACCTGTCCTGTATACAGGCTGAAATCTCAGAAGAAAGTTGTTACGCTTCCCACAGGGGACTCGATCCAGCGCACGTCCTGTAGCCCGAGTGCAAAGCCTGACACCTTGGTGCGGGACAGTTAAATATCTCCGCATGAAGTACAGTTACATTACAAGACAATTATAGTATTTAAAACTAGCTAAAGAGCCGTCGTGCATACATGTATTAAATATGAAAATGTCAGAAAATATGTGAAGTAGGAGTAAAATATGGAAATAGTATATATAGGTACATTAATATGCACATTTTTAGACTCAGTTCGTCACGAAATGTCACGATTTCACTGATTTCATCTAAAAACGTTAACAGAAAGACATGTAATTAGATAATTTTCATCACCCTAGCTATGACTTTAATGTTATCGTATGAAGAATTCATGCACTATCATGTTGTCCATATCGTTTTCAAATGGTCTGAACAATCATAGTAGACCAATTTAGTTTGATAAAAACTCATTTACACTAGAAGTGCGTCAGAATAATCTAAGAAACTGTACGTCACAATAGATTGTATTTCAAGTATTGATAAACCAGAACGTAGATCTCGTAACTATCAGAGTTCTATATTTGCTAATACGTTTTACAGAAAGCCAAGCTTCTCGTTATACAATGTTAGTCGAGTACACACACACACACACACACACCCCTACGCAGTGGCGTTCCAAAAGCGGGGTTGGTGGGATCTTAACTTCCCCTTTGGCCCAGTAGCTATTCCTAAAAAAAAGCAGAGTTCAGGATAGTATGGCAACTGCCTTAGAGTCCCTTGTTAAGCGAGACTACTTAAAAACAACAACTTTAGGGGTCTTACCTGAGCAAAATACAATTTCTTTTTTGATTTGATTTATTTCACTTCGCTTTTTGCACAACTTTTGCCTAATTTGCGAAGATGGGGATGAGTGATGATGTAATGAAACTGATGAATGGACACTCACAAACACCCAGTTCAGGCCGGGATTCGAACCCGGGAGCCCTGGCGTCGTAACGCATTGTGCTAACCACTCCGCCACGAGGACAGGCAAAAAAATACAAAAGAATAACGATACTTGCGGTGTTGTAAGAACCATTTACAGTATTACAAACTGACCAAGACCAAGAATTTCCAATAAATGAGCACTGAAATTCAAGGCTGTTCATTCTAAAATGTCTCCATTGTGTCATGCAATGTCAATGATCGGGATAGACACGTACGACAGACGTTGATGAAATCGACAAGACAAAAATGGAAACGTAATGTGTTCGGCACCTATTTTCTAACATGCAGAGACTGTTATAATAACAATTTATTTATTTGTAAATTATACCCAGATATGTTAGCGCGATTGTTAATTGAATCCCTCACGTAATAAGGGGGCCAAGCCATTACTGAAAAGAAAATAATTGTAAAGGTCCTTGCAATATAATGAAAACCGTCGTTTGAATGTTAATTCACACATTAATACTAATGCAGGGATTAACTCCAGGTTATGAACTAAAACAAAATAATCCATACTTATGTCAAGCGTTGAGCTGTATAGGGCGTTCGGAATGCAACAATGATAAAACACATGACAACACAACGCCCCACAAAGAAATATTCTCGAGCCGCTTCAGTGACCGAGTAGTGATCGACAGATCGCACGATCTCGCTAACGAAGGTTTCGACCTGGATAAAAATGTCACTGCATCATGTGTGCAGCGGCAACACTGCCTGGAAGTTGAGTGAGAGCAATCGTTTGTTGTGTTGGGTTATACGAGAAGCACTTCTACCACAGAAACTAAACGCTTTTGAGGGAACGTTTATAAGGAAAAATTACTTGTTTTTGTGATATCTAACAGCACCCAACCGTTGTTCAAGTTGTTTTCGGACATTCTGCATAGCCATGAATGTGCATCTTCAAATACAACTGGCTCTGCTGAGTAATTTAGAGCATCTTATGTATAGAAATTGAATGAATGATTTAAATATAATTATCTGAAAATACTTGATAAACTTAGATCGTAAACACTCAAGAATGAGAAAAAGGGTATGACATGTGTCAACACTTGAAGAAAGATTACGTTCAGTGCAAAACTCGCAAGTATATTAATTTTTCCGCTTCAGAATATTCACCTAAAAATTAAGGCCAAAATGTTCAGTAACAAGTGAGGCAAAAGGGGTGCGATCAAGGAAACAAATTAACAAAATGCTATGTTGCTCTCTACAGGATGATTCAAAAGTCTCCTAACATCCCCTATAGAATGTAAAGGAGTTAGGCTGAGTACAAATGTTCATGATAGAAACAGGTTAGGCCTAGGCGGGTGGGGACTATATTGGTGTGTTCCAAGCGGACGTCCGCCATATTGGTGTTCGCCATATTGGTGGCCGCCATATTGAATTCAACTTAAAATTTTTAAATAGAAAGGGGATGATGTGACATCAAATCAGGCTAGAAATTTACAAGAAATGCAATGGTGAAGTTTTTATTCAACCTATCTTTAATCAGGAAAAAGTTATGACTGCATAATTGTAAGAAATGTCTCATTTTCCAGGTGTGAGAGATTTTCCAGGAAAAAACACTGCAAACTGCATCAGACTCGTTTCTTCTTTGTTTGACGGAAATACATAGATGAAATTTGTAGAGTATAAAATGTCCTATCAAGTAGTTTATTTAAATCTTTGTTAGTTATTACTAACTTTAAGTTATTTCAATTTTTCTCTTCTTTGTGTGGGAAATTCGTTGTAGACACTTTTGCCGATTCATGAAGAAACTATACAATAAACGATTACTTTGTTCAATATATTTACCAATGGGGCTGAATTGCCTAGGTGAAAAAACGCAGGAACATTTTTTTAGAATGTAACTTCTCAGCGTCTATCGAAGGTGACCGTCACCGCCCTAAGCTACTGCCTTAACCGCTCCTGTCATTCGCCAACTTTGACGATTGCAGTTTTCATCGATTTTCTTGTAAATACGAGGTGTGGCAGAAAAGTAATGAGACAGGCAACACTGCGCACAAATCGACGACGCTGCTGCATTCCCCGTGACATGACAGTTACTCAGTACAAGTTTGAACTTGCTACAGTTGCTACGCGATTGTTGAGAGCGTCTGAAGTGCAAGTTGCGTTTGTGACGCGCGTTTCGAAAATGGACTGGCAAAAAGTTTTAGCAACGTGTTGCCATCAGATTTTGTGTAAAGCTTGGCGAATCTGCTAGTGTGACTTATAAGGCTTATGGCACAAGTCCTTTTTAGAAGGCCGAAAACAAGTGGAAGACGAACGTCGTGCGGGAAGGCCTTCAACCTCAAAAACGGACGACGGTGTGGAAGGAGTGAGGTCTCTTGTTATGTCATATCGTCGATTGACGGTTAGAAGGATCAGTATAGTGAGTTAAATTTGAACCGGTTTACCGTCCATCAAATTTAACGCTTGGATGCTGCACCACGACAATGCCCCATGTCACACTGCAGTCTCCATCAATGAATTCTTGTCAGGAAAAAAGTATTCCTGAGGTTCCTCAGGCCCCGTATTCGCCGGATCTCAGTCCCAGTGACTTCTTTCTATTCCTCCGGTTCAAGAACCACTTGAAATGGCGTCATTTTATTACTTTGGATAATATCCAGAAGAGCGTAACCAACGAGCTGAAGGCTATTCCAGCACTACAACGAACAATGGAAGCAACATATCCCTTGCTGTGTAGGGAACTGTTTTGAAGGGGATAACCTCATAACTTTTCTGCCACACCTCGTACGTTACTATTAAAAATCAATAACATGGCTGCACACCTACGCACTAATCAATTTGACGTCATCTTTCATCAGTAAATACCCTGATCGACAAACCTGTATGTACTTATCTTGATTATGCGCGTAGATCTGGCAACATGGCACTCGGTTGCCATGACAAATGGTGCTGCCATCTGTTATCGAAAAATTACCGCAAAATCACCTTTAGTACTTTTAAACTTATTTCGTCTCTATTTCACTTCATACTGAAAGAGGTTTCGGAATGTTCTTGCGAAATACATTGTTTGGAACCCTGAATCGGATGTAAGGGGAGACCTAAAAAACATCCAAATGCATTTTGCAGACTAACGAGGTTCCGGCGTCTGCACTCGCTGTGAGAGTGGACTTAATCCTTTGTAAGACTCGCGTTGTGTTCTGTCCACATGTGTTTGTGATTGTCCTTTCACCAATTTAATTATGTAACCATTCATCCTCATCTTCGCGATTAGCGAAAAGTGACAAGAAACGAAGTAAAGTAAATCAAGTAAATCGATCAAAAAATAGAATGATATGGCTTTATCGAAGTTTCATTTAAGTCGAAGCCAAGAACGTTATCAGTGCGCATCGAAGAAGCCTTTTCTTATTGTTTTCCTTATCAAGAACTTTGAACATAACCTCCTGATATTTCCTTGCCAGATTACGTTTATTCTTACCATCATCTTATCTTTCAAGTGGCTCCTTTTAAAAAGCTAGTCTTTGTGCTTTTTAAAAACGGCAAGGAAAGAAATGGTATTTGCGTTTTAAATACGTGATATGCACAAGGAAGATTTCTATCATATCCAACACTATCTATACTCTTCCGTTTAATTTTTATCTTGAAATTTTGCCGATTATATAGGGTGATCCATGTAAAAGTAACATATTTCATTATGATGTGAACAAAAATAAAAATGTTCGTCCCCCTCCTCTGGAGACGTCGATCCATGTTTCGGCCCGTTCGTTGGGGTTTGCTGTTGTTAATAATTTGACAACAGCATACCCCAAATGTTGATATTGATTGCAATGTTCTCGTTTAATTCGTCCAGTGTCTGGGGGCGTGTAGCGTACACGCTTTCCTTAAAATATCACCACAGAAGGAAGTCTGATAGGTTCAAATCAGGTGATCTCGGTGGCAATAGGTTTCAGAAACTATTCCGGTCCTCGAAGGAACTTGAATATATATTTCTAGATACGTGCCTGATTAGAATGTATGGATTTCTGGATATTTAACAATCTCAGGCTTGTTAAAAGTCCAGGAATTGCAAATAAATTCAATTCCCGTCTGGAAGAGAAAATCAGCTGGTGTAAATGGGTTCTATACCGTAAGGAACCTTTTTATGTTTAAAGTATTTCAATTCTTTACACGAACCTCTTTTCCGGATTAATTTCAACACGGTCCAGGAACCTTTTTACCGGATCAATTTGAATTCGGTCCAGGAACCTCGTTTCCGGATCAATTTGAATTGACAAACAAATGGGAACCCCTTGATTGATCAATGACTTCTTGGATTACGGTGTCATTTCATATTAAGTTGCAAACAGGGGAATCTTGTATGCTCTTTACATTAGGAAAAATATGTTCCTTAATGATTATAATATGAAATCAACTATACAGTGTATAAGGGGCCTCCTTCACCTTACTCCATCCTCGCTGCGTGAGGTCTCACGGGTGCCTGTCACCACCAAAGTGTAGAAACCCCAAATATCAGGTTTTTTTTTAATACTGATACTTTTTTCTGTGAGTCACAAAATGGCTTAAGATGAGTAAAATTAGGAAAATCCACTCCACAGCAGAAGAGTTGACAGAATGTTTTGGCAAAAAATTAGGTTATAAAAAAGGCAAAGTTTCCTGTGCCATGAAGACATATTTAGGGGATGTGGGGATAGATCCCCACCCCACATATTCGCGACCTCGGCCAAATTGAAGGCTATGTGATCAGCACCATGCTCCGGATGCTACTCTCCAGGATTGTCCCCAGGTACCTATTGATTTGAGGCTGGATGAGCCCCGGAGCTGTTTTATGCGGGACAAGACCGGAAAAATTCCGTTCTTAGATCACCCGCCCCAGGAATTGAACCCGGGTCTCCCACGTGGCATTCAAACGCCGTACCAACTTTTTTTTTAAAGGAATACCCTTAAACGGTAGTATGCCCTGTTATTAACTTTTTCTCAGGTTGTCATTTTTTACTAAATTTTCTGCTTTTCCCATTTTTGGACAAACACAAACATCCATGTCCAAACCGGGATTCCAACCCGGGGCCTCTGGCAAGGCAGCGTCATTTTCTTAAACCTATATACGCAGGGCAATTTTCACAGTGTGTAGAAGACATCAAGGCGAACAAGTTTTCTTACATTTGCTCGTCCAGTTCTTGTTTCGATGCTACAATACAAGCCATCGAAAAATGGCATCATCTGCTATTCTTAATGTATGCAATCCCAATTAGCTTCATGGTTCCAAATGGCATTTATTTTTACTGCCGCTTAAAATCCTAAAAGCAATAGAATACTATGGAAATGATAACATGCCAACAGTAAGTCAACATTTACCCTTTCCTTTATAAAATGCATTTATCATAACACACACCTATGTTGCTTATCATATTTGATGCGTTTGAATAAGAGAAATAATTTACAAGATTTGACATTGATACAAAGTATACTAGTAAAGTTTTGCAATATGGTGCAACCGAAGGTCGCACGTTGTGACAAGTTGAAGCATGTTGAGGAAAATGCAACATCTCGCTAAGTCAACAGCATCTTAACAGACGATGAAACCTGGCATTACCTCAGAAAAAAGCTGGGTTTTCGACGATGGAAACACGCCCGTGTCTGTGCAAGAATCTCGATCAGTAACTGTAAGGGTAGTTATGGAGCAAGTAGGGCTATTATCACAGAAGACCGTCACCGCGAAGTGGTACACCGAGGAGTGCCTGCCCAGAGTAGTTCAAGCTCTCAAAAACACTCGTCCACGCTCAAAGGCAGACGCTTAGTTTTACCACCATGACAACGCTCCTGAGCACCGCTCCAAAGTTTGCATCGAGTATTTGGCACGTACGGGGCTGAATGTGCTGGAGCATCCTCCCTACGGTTCAGACCTCGCTCCATGCGACTCTGCACTGTTTCCTCACGTCAATAACAGGATAAAAGGAATAGGTTTTCCAATGAAAAGAACCTTCTAAGGGCGTGGGATGACGAGTGTACCCACTTCCCTGAGGAAATATGGAAGAGTTGGTTCGACGATTGGTTTCGAAGGATGAAGAAGTGGTGGAAAGTATTTTCAAAGATTTTGAAAATGAAAGGTGTATTGTAAAACCTTCCTAGAAACATTTCTATTTACACTCCAAAAGATACCTGGTGTAACCCATATCACACAACGCACTGAGATGACAGGGGTCGCTGTGCAAACCCCAGCCTGGACATGGGTGTTGTTTGTGAGTGTCCCTAAATCAATTTCATATCATCATTCGTTCCCATCGTCGCGATTAACTAAAAGTGGCAGAAAAGAGGCGTTAAGTAAGAAAAATCAAATATCCACACTCTCTCCCTCTCCCTCCCTATCTCTACCACATGCATCACTATTACCAAGCGGTAGATGTGAGAAACAAAAAAATTGAGCATTTCAAACTTCATAGAAATCCAAGAAAACACATCCAACCACATTACACACCTTTAATAATACAAGACCATTCAGAATTTCACAACTGTTCTAGATACTGAAAATCTGGAAATCATTCTCAGAAATCTGGATCTTGAAAGGAATTTTTTCCAAATTCTGTTATGACAGTACGGAATCCAACACACCTTCCTTAATAAATAACCAAATAAATGAGTGTCTTTGTTGTGTTGCTAGATCAATAAAGGATATAAGAATAGTGAGAATTCCGGATAAGAATGTGTTCTATATTTTCATAGGGGGGAAGGCAGGGTCTCAGGGGGGCAACTGCCCCTCTCTAGCTACAGGCCTTGTGGGCACTGATAACAACACTGACCATTTCTTTTTCGGTTCCAACGAGGTACGCTGGTCCTTTGAGTACTACACAGCTGCTGAGAGGAAACGGAAACTCTCCGTCCTTTTGAATCCCTTGCAGACGCAAGAAACCAAACCAAGAAGCAAGGAGAACCTATTCCTCAAGGAGAAACACGTCGTCCAAAATTCCTGTAGACAGAATTCTAAATTATATTATTTGATCAATTGAAAAATTCATTTTATTTCCAAGTGTTGCCAGCCGGCCCCCGTGGCGGAGTGGTTAGCACAGCGCGCTACGAGGCCAGGGGTTCCGGTTTCAATTCCCGGGTAAGGCATGGGTATTTGTGTTTGTCCAAAATTAGAAAAACTGAAAAATTGAGAAAAAAACGAGTAATGAAAAATTGGGAAAAAGTGAAAAACAGGGGATACTACCGATTAGGGGTATTATTTTTCTATTATCTACAAAAATAAGATAGAAAAAGTGGTAGAGCAATGGAACGGTATGCCAGAGACCCGGGTTCGAGTCCTGGTCGAGCCTACATTTTTCGCTGAAAATTTCTACGTGATGCTCCAACAGTGTCAGAAAATTTGTAACTGTGTATGCTTTGTTATTCAATGTCTTGTATTACTGTATGCACTCAACCACTATGCAAGTATGTAATGCTCTGAACAATATAATACAACTGCATGCTACTTATCTTTGGAATCTTGAGTTCCTTCAGTTTGTATATTGCAAACTCTTTAGTGTGTCACAGACAACCAGTAGATGTGAACCTGGCAACGAGACTTACAAATAAATCAAGTAATCAACAGTGTAGCAATATGCATGGCAACGAGTTAACAGAGTAGGGAAGAATTCGAGAAAATTTACCGACTCAGACTTTTAGCCATGTTCTCTTAAGATAACGAAACGTTTTAAGTAAGTACTTATTTACTTACTAGAAGAGAAATAATACGTATAACTGAGAATTACTTACAAGTCAGATACCATGCCATATCATTATTAAAATACTATTATTGTAGGCCTATCAATTTTGAGGAACAAAATACACATAATACTGGCTATTTCTGTCATAAAGAGGTAAATTATCGACTAAAAGGTTGATTCTTAAATACAGGAAAGAACTGCTCTTCTTTCCTCTCGTTGACGGCTGCATTTTGTTAATATACAGAATAGTACCCAATTTTCAAAATTCGTCCAAACTAGCATTTCTTTTACTAATGACTGTGCAATGTCTGGTATAAGCAATGCCTGAATCTGCAGCTATTTCATTTTTAGTTTTATGTGGATTAGCATGTACTGCATATCCCGGAACCTCTATAAGAAGGAAACCTGTAAATACGGAAAAAAAAATCCCCAGAACGGACCGATTTTATACCTGAAAATGACCTGCTTAAGGCAGAGACCTCCTTAACGCGGAAACGGAACACCATTTAAAGACCAACGAGATGTTTTTATTCTCAGTAAGACGGAAATTTCTTCCTTTATTATTTTCGCTCGCAAGAAAACAATGCAATACTGTAAGTGGAACACGCCTCTGTTGCCACTCGCTTATCGGTAACATTGTCGATATGAAAGAATGAGTTCTAAATTATGTAACCTTCTCCACCCACCTGTCTCTTCATCCCTTTTAGGTCCAAATATTTTCCTAAGGATCTTATTTTCAAATACTCTCAATTTATGTTCCTCTTTCAATGTAAGGGACCAAGTTTCACATCCATATACAACCTTAGTGACAATGAAGTTCGACCAGTCACAAATATAGGAGTGCGTTGTGAAAGAAGAAGAACACATGCATATGCTGAACATATTTTATTCAGCAGTCTACATGGAACAAAGGAAAACATAAATTTCCGCTGCAACGCAGCAATGTATGGTGTCCACACAAAATAAAACATTTTCGTCCATCTACACGTGACATTGAAGTTCGACCACTGTTTGAGGGGATCCTGTTTACCATGGTGTGACGCCGCCCCGGTGGCGAATAACTGTGGCAATGCGTCGGGGCATGCTGCGGACGAGTCGTTCAAGGTATTCCACATCGATGCGGTGCCATTCCTCCTGCAGGCAGGCGATAAGAGCAGCCACTGTCGTGGGTCCCCTCTGTTGCACACGTCGCTTAAGAACATGCCACACATTCTCAATGGGCGAGAGGTCGGGACTCGATGGTGGCCATGGCAGAGTTCGCACGTGATGGCGAGTCAACCATTCTCTTGTCAGCCGCGCTGTATGAGGCCTGGCATTGTCGTGTTGAAAGATGAGACGCCGCCTGTGGAACAGGTGCCTTCGCACTGTGGGAAGATGCCGCTCCAGTATGCGTGTATAGGCGTGTGCATTCACAATGCCCTCACATACGTGTAGAGGGCCAACCCCAGATGCCGTCATGCATCCCCATACCATCACTGACGCAGGTTTCTGTACCCGACGTGCATAACATTTTGCTTCATTCTGTTCCTCCTTCCGACAAATGACTGTTTTCCGTATTTTCCCGTACACAACATTGAAAATGGATTCGTCCGTCCACAAAACCCTGTTCCACTGCCGAAATGTCCATCCCCGGTACATTCGTGCCCACCGTAGTCGATTGCCTTTGTTCAACATGGAAAGGAAGGGTTTACGTTTCGCCTTGTACACTCGGTAACCGCATCGCTGTAGGTAACGGCGAATGGTTCTGGTTGACACTTCAATGTGAAAACGTTCTCGAATCCACAGTCGTAATTCGGCCACAGAAACATGATTGTTGGTCTGGATATAGCGCCTAAATATCCGTAGGTCACGCACGCTCAGCAGGCGTTTTCGACCGGGGCCCTAACCTGGCTCTGTAGTACCCGTATTTTGGTGGTGTTTGATGATGCAGTGGACGGTTGACTTGGGTAAGTTCAGTTGGCGCCCTATTTCCCGTTCACTGAGTCCATCCCGTTGCAACTCCACCACTATTCTCCTCACGGTGTTGTCAATAGGTTTGCCCCTGGCCATGGTGATGATGCACTGCGGTTCCTCGGTGCACAGCACGCGCTTTTATACGGCGGACTCCCTTATCGTGTCCGTGACGTCATGCTTCCGTCGAATGCGCCACTATCTGGAATTTTTCGTATGGGTCTGGTGCCTGGTCGAAGTTCAATGTCACACGTATAGTTCCCCGTTTTCGTTATTTACGTGACCTTGGGTCCAACATGCTGGGATCACGATTCTTGCCTGCTCATACGCCTCCTCTTACACACATGCGTCACTTCTGCGGGTTACCCATTCCACCGCCTATGCCTCTGTGCATTTAATCACGTATTCCTTTCTGGTCGAACTTCATTGTCACCAAGGTTGTAATACTACAGGCAAAATTACTGTTTTGTATATTTTAACTTTTAGTTTCTTAGATATTAAACGAGAAGACAAAAGTTTATGAAGAGAGAAGTAACATGCATTTCCTGAATTAAGCCTACTTTTTATTTCCTCTTTAATATAATTTTCATTTGTTAATATTACTCCTAAGTATTTGAATTTGGAAACTGGTTCAAACGAGTTGTTATCAATAATTAGATTTTGATTATTACCTAACACTTGGTTTCGGCCTGTAAGCATATATTTATATTTCTCTTTGTTAACTTCCAAACCTCTCTTTAGCAGTTTTGAAAAATATTTTAGCATTATTCTTAATTGTATTCACATTATCCCCCAGTAAGTCTACATCATCTGCATATGCTAACAACTGAGGCACACCATTTAATTTTAGTCCTTCTTTAGTTTCTATTACCTTCCTTACAGCATATTCTAAGGCAAAATTAAAGAGCAATGGAGATAATGCATCTCCTTGTTTTAACCCATCGTGAATTGTAAATTTGTCAGACATATTAATACCCACACGAATTTTACTTTCTGTTTCACTGGTGCATATTTTTATCATAGTAACAAGCTTCTTAGGTATTCCAAACTCGACTAATATATTATATAATTTATCTCTTTTGACCGAATCATATGCTTTTTTGAAATCAATGATGGACATTTTGATTATATTCCCACTTTTTCTCAAGTGTCTGTCTGATGTGAAAAATTTGATCTGTTGTTGATCTGTTACGTTTAAATCCACATTGATAATCACCTATAATTTCATCAGCATATGGTGTTAGTCTTGTTAAAAGAATGTTAGACAATATTTTGTATGTTGTTGAGAGTAGAGAAATTCCACGGTAATTATTGCAGTTCATTTTATCACCTTTTTTAAACACAGGAACAATTATGGATTCTTTCCACTGTTGAGGGATTTCTTCTTTATTCCATATTAAACAAATTAATTTATGAATTTGACATATTAATGAATTTCCACCATATTTAATTAACTCAGCTGGTATTAAATCAATGCCAGGTGCTTTGTTATTCTTTAGCCTTTTAATAGCATCTTGAACTTCAGTCAAGTTAGGTTCTGGAACTAAAGGTTCTGCTGTGTGTACTTCATTCACTTCTGATTTATCTCCTACATGGACATTTAAAAGGTCATTAAAGTAGTTCTTCCATCTATTTAGAATATCGCTTGGATCAGCTAGAAAATCACCGTCTTTATCTTTTATCAAGTTTACTTTAGGTTGCCACCCCTTTCTAAATTCATTTACACTTTTATATAAATCTCTGTTATTTTTATTTTTGCTGTTTGTTTCAATTTCGTTAATTTTGCTTTTCAAGTATTAACTTTTTTTACTTCTAAACGTGCGGTTAACTTCTCGCTTTATTCTATTATACTTGCTTAGATTTGTATCATTCGAGTTATTTAACCACCTAAGTCTAGCCTGATCTCTTATTTCTATTAGATTATGACATTCAATATCAAACCATGGCTTACTTTTTCTTGGTTTATGGTATCCTATACTTTCTTTAGCTGCTGATTCTATTGCATTACGTATGTCCTCCCAATTCTTATTTACGTCTGTCTCATTTATATTTTCATCATCATTTAAATCCTGCAAAACATCAAATCTATCTGACAGTTTAATTTGGTAATCTTTCTTAATTCTTTCATCAGTAAACTTTCCTGTATCAAATTTTAGAACTTTTAGATTTTGTTGCTTATGATTTATCACTGAGAGTATTTCTCTTAATTTAGCAATTACTAAATAATGGTCACTGGCACAGTCAGCACCTCTATGTGTACGAACGTCAATTATACTAGTATGCCTTCTCTTATCAATGAGAATATGATCTATCTGATTATGAGTTTTACCATCTGGAGAAGACCAGGTATATTTATGGATATCTTTATGTTTAAAAGTGGTACTTTTCACAATTAAATTCTTTGAGGTTGCAAAAGTAATCAATCTTATACCCTTATCATTACTTAATTCATGAAGACTTTCTTTACCAATCGTGGATTTAAATGTCTCTTCTTTGCCAATCTGTGCATTACAGTCACCTAACAGAATTTTCATATCACACTGAGAAAATCATCTTTAGTATTATCATCTTTATCTTCCGTTGGTGCATGTATGTTTATTAAAATAATTTTACACCACCTACCCTGTAAAACTGCATATGATATCCTATCATTAATAAATTCTACTGTTTTAAGAGCCGAGATAATTCTATTATTTATGAAAAAGCCTGTTCCAAAATTATGATTTTCAGTACCACCATAGAAAGAAGTATAATTTTTAGTTTTACAATTCCCTTCTCCTGGCCACCTAACTTCCTGGACAGCTGCTACATCTAATTTATACTTAACTATCTCATTAACTGTACATTGAAATGCCCCAGGCCGGTAAAGGCTCAGAACATTCCAGGTGCCTAATTTAATATCCTTATTCCTAACGTAGATCTTATCCTTAGTCCAGGGACCTCCCAAAGTAGTCCACACCCGGAGATCCGAACGGGGGACTATTTTACCTCCGGAATATTTTACCTTGGGAACATCCATGGCCTTATATTGCTGTTTCTTGACAATTTTTTTTTTTTTACAGTGCAGAGTTGTCAGCTCTACGCCTAACCCCCAATATGAATGGAGGAACTACTACACAAGACAAACACATTAGACAGCACAATTACTACACAAGACGAGCACAAACACATTAGACAGCACAACTACTACAAAAGACACACACAAACACATCACAACTATAACACAATATAAACACAAACAGACGCCAGGGGTCCCGGGTTCGAATCCTGGCATGGGCATGGATGTTTGCCAGTGTCCATTTTACTTCGCTTTTTGTGCCACTTTTGGCTATTTTGCGAAGATGGAGATGAGTGATGGATGATATGATGAAATTGATGAATGTATCGCATTTTTATTCATGTACGTACATGCATTAGTACTCTACATTATAAGTAATGCGAAATGTAAATCTGTCTTTCCATTATTTCCTGCAGCGCTCTATACTGTATTTAAAGTCAACCCTGTATAAGAAGGAAAACTGTTAAGACGGAAAATTTTGCTCGGAACCATCATATTCCAGATAGACAGGTTTTACTGTATAAGTGTTACTTTCCGGTCAAGCGTGTAACTTTTGCTCTTTCTGTTGTCCATGGTTGACCAATATCAACTGAAAACGTTTAGTGTTTATATTATGGACCAAGGCAAACGTCAGCTATCCGGCATCTACTTGTATTTAACGTGCGTATGGTCGTATCGGAATTACGTTCAACAGAGATTGTAATGACAAGAAACATATACTCCTGTGACATTGTTGTAGCTTGGTTACATACAAATCAAACTGTATAGTACGCATAAAACCGAATTTCGTACAAATGCATTACGTACAAATAAGGTTCAATTAACACGTTTTCAAATTATATTTTGCCGGGACGTACAGCAATTTACGTATAAAACAAAATTATGCAGAACTGGGTTACATATAAAGCAGTTCCAACTGTATCCGAGGAATAAACCTTTTATTTAGTGAAATCTAGAGTTTCGTTTACCACGACTTGAGATTATCAGAATCTTTTGATTACTGTATTAGGAGCGAAGGATTAATTCCTAGTAGAAACAAGGTGGTACGTAACAAGTATAAAGGTTCAACTCTGGAATTTTTGTTCGTTGTTATTTTTTTAAAAAACAAATGCGTAAATTGGAGGATAAATATAATCAATTATTCCTATTTCATAATTACAGTATAATGGAAATGGACTTTCGCTGAGAAAATCACCATGCTAGTACGAAAAATTTATGCAAATGCCTATCAGATAGTTTCATACAGTATATTATAGTCAGTAGCAAAGTCACCAATTCAGGGTCCAACTTGAATACATCTAAGATGTTGACATATTGGTCTCATACAACTTACTGTTATGTAATGGTGTATGTTTTACTCTTCACACAATAGAGGTGCATGAAGAAGTTAAGTATTTTTTTTTATTATACACTAGAATATAATGACAAATATAGCCACGATAACACAGATAATATATTTTATATTTTTAAGAAATACAATGATTTTATTAACATATGAAGTATACATTCATTAACCTAATATATTCCAATATCTATAAATATACATATATACAAGCAAAAAAGTACTAAGTCTTTGATTTACATTGGTTTCCAGCAACCCTCTCACATTAACAATTTACAAAAGTCATGATACACGTTTCTTCCAGTAACGGGATAACAAACTAAATCTTCTCACTGGCAATAGAAATATTTCTTCACACAACAACATAAAATCTTCCAAAGATTATTAGAGACATCAGACAACGTATTTCAGCATGTCAAACCAGGTACAATCCGACAATACATTAACAACTTTACAAAAATATTCTCAAAATACATAACATCACACTGTATAGTTACAGTAATTATACTTTGATGTAGGTAATATGAAATTAGCTTCAATACATAAAAAATGAGACATTTAGAATATTTCTCAAAATGACATTAGGATATATTACAGCGTCAAATGAGAAAAACCTTCGTAGATATTTTATGAGTATTAATGTTTTTGTACAATTTTTGCTTACACATAATTCTGTCGATTACATCTATATAATTAGCTATAGCTCATTGTTCACAAATTCACCATGATACAAGTATCAGAATGATATTAAAATGTCATATATAATTAGAGACGTCATGCATGTTGGAACTATTGCGTCTTTGCAAATGCATTTAGTGGTGATATTTCTTTGTACAATAATTAGCGGTTAAGAACTTGTAGAGCACAAGCTGAAATGTCAAATCAGTTTATGTTGAAAAAATTCCCATACTTACAATGTATGCACTGTGACACATATAAAACGACAAACTTTGTAAGCCTTTCGTACATTCATAAGACACTTCATAAGTATTAGTACTACAATGTTTCACTTTTATTTCAAACACCATTTCAAGCAACTCTATTTTCTGTATAGGTTCGCCTAAATTTCCGTACGCGTTACCTAAATCTCCAATAAATTTTGCACCTTTAAAATGGCCGGATCCGTAAAGATTCTCTTTAAGGCTCTTTCAAGTATTTTCTGTCAGTGTTTTACCGAAAGCTCCAAAGGTGTTACCAAGATGAAAAATTTCAGAAATTATATATATATATATATATATATATATATATATATATATATATATATATCGAGCTCATTAAGAACTAGCACAGCGAGCTAAAACGACAGGGATCCCGGATTCGAATAAAGACCTAGGCATGGGAGTCCTTTGGAGTGTTCATTCATCAATTTCAATATACCATAACTTATCCTCATCTTCGCGATTAGCCAAAGAGGAAGAAATGTGAAGTAAAGTAAACTAAATCAATGTATCAATCAATCAAGAACTGGCTATAGACCCGTCTAGTTAATTTTTGACATTAGGTGCTGTGCAGGTGTATTCCGGTGTCAGGCTGGTGCAAGGAAATGACATTCAACCAAGTAGACGATAAGAGGTGTTCAAGTTCAGAACATTCAAGAAATGCCTTTCTGCTGCTTTTAAGGTTCATTTGAGTACCTACCACGGAACACTTGACCATACACCACACACTACACCGCTCCAGATAGTAGTGCAAGCGGTGCAGACACTAAATACACAACTTGACACCAGTAGCGTATACTGAGTCCAAGATCTGAGCTATCTCACTACGTCACGTGGTTCTCGGCTATTAATGGGGAAAAAAATACCAACTCCTAAGAAATCAGGTTGCCAACTCCTAAGAAATCATGTGGCCAACTCCTAAGAAATCAGGTTACCAACTCCTAAGAAATCAGGTTACTAACGCATAGGAAATCAGGTTGCCAACCCATAAGAAATCAGGTTGCCAGCTTCAGAATCAGCATCATCATCTCACTGATATGAATAATAATATTTGCAATTTCTGATCGATTTTTCTCCTGTATTTTATTCTCTAGACTTCAGGCTTCGTAGATACCCTAGCTAGCCTAGAATATACGCTCCTGCTTGACACCAAATCAAAGAAGTAGACTAGTCGTTGTTGCACCGTGTAACCAACAAGACGCGTGATCGCAGAGAGAGTCAAAAAGTGCAGCGAAGTAGACGGACCTTATGTCTACAAGAGTAAATCACTTTCGAAATGATAAGGATTTTAATGTTTCTCTAGTATCTGCATGGCCCTATCCACTAATTTCATGTGTTGCAGAGGTTCACCTAAATCTCCGAAGGCGTGGCCTAACTTTACAAGAGTATAAGCAACTCTAAAATCATCAGGACCATAGTATTTCTCTTGAATTTGCAAGGACCTCTCCAGCAATATCTTTCTTTGGAGAGGTTCATTTAAATCTCCGAAGGCGTTACTTAAGTGTACTAAAGTAATAGCAACTTGAAAATGATCACGGCCAAAATGTTTCTCTTGTATTTGCAAGGCCCTCTCCAGCAATTTCTTTTTTTGTAGAGGTTCACCTAAATTTCCGAAGGCGTTACCTAAGTTTACTAAAGTAATAGCAACTTGAAAATGAACACGACCAAAATGTTTCTCTTCTATTTTCAAGGCCCTCTCCAGCAATTTCTTTCTTTGGAGAGGGTCACCTAAATCTCCGAAAGCGTTACCTAAGTGTACTAAAGTAATAGCAACTTTAAAATGATCACTGCCAAAATGTTTCTCTTGTATTTGCAAGGCCCTCTCCAGCAATTTTTTTTGTTGCATGTGTTCACCTAAATCTCCGAAGGCGTTACCTAAGTTTACTAATGTAATAGCAACTTGAAAATGATCACGGCCAAAATATTTCTTTTGTATTTGCAAGGCCCTCTCCAGCAATTTCTTTGCTTCTAGAGGTTCACCTAAATCTCCAAAGGTGTTACCTAAGTTTACTAAAGTAATAGCAACTTTAAAATGATCACGACCAAAATGTTTCTCTTGTATTTGCAAGGCCCTCTCCAGCAATTTCTTTCTTTGGAGAGGGTCACCTAAATCTCCGAAGGCGTTACCTAAGTGTACTAAAATAAAAGAAACTTCAAAATGATCACTACCAAAATGTTTCTCTTGTATTTGCAAGGCCCTCTCCAGCAATTTTTTTTGTTGCATGTGTTCACCTAAAACTCCGAAGGCGTTACCTAAGTTTACTAAAGTAGTAGCAACGTGAAATTGATCACGGCCAAAATGTTTCTCTTGTACTTGCAAGGCCCTCTCCAGCAATTTCTTTCTTTGGAGAGGTTCACCTAAATCTCCGAAGGCGTTACCTAAGTTTACTAAAGTAATAGCAAATTGAAAATGATCACGACCAAAATGTTTCTCTTGTATTTGCAAGGCCCTCTCCAGCAATTTTTTTTGTTGCAGGTGTTCACCTAAATCTCCGTAGGCGTTACCTAAGTTTACTAAAGTAGTAGCAACGTGAAATTGATCACGGCCAAAATGTTTCTCTTGTACTTGCAAGGCCCTCTCCAGCAATTTCTTTCTTTGGAGAGGTTCACCTAAATCTCCGAAGGCGTTACCTAAGTTTACTAAAGTAATAGCAACTTGAAAATGATCACGACCAAAATGTTTCTCTTGTATTTGCAAGGCCCTCTCCAGCAATTCCTTTGCTTGTAGAGGTTCACCTAAATCTCCGAAGGCTTTTCCTAAGTTTACTAAAGTAATAGCAACTCTAAAATGATCACGACCAAAATGTTTCTCTTGTATTTGCAAGGCCCTCTCCAGCAATTTCTTTCTTTGGAGAGGGTCACCTAAATCTCCGAAGGCGTTGCCTAAGTTTACTAAAGTAATAGCAACTTGAAAATGATCACTACCAAAATGTTTCTCTTCTATTTGCAAGGCCCTCTCCAGCAATTTCTTTGCTTGTAGAGGTTCACCTAAATCTCCGAAGGCGCTACCTAACTTTAATAAAGTAATAGCAACTTGAAAATGATCACGACCAAAATGTTTCTCTTGTATTTGCAAGGCCCTCTCCAGCAATTCCTTTGCTTGTACAGGTTCACCTAAATCTCCGAAGGCTTTTCCTAAGTATACTAAAGTAATAGCAACTTGAAAATGATCACTACCAAAATGTTTCTCTTGTATTTGCAAGGCCCTCTCCAGCAATTTCTTTGCTTGTAGAGGTTCACCTAAATCTCCGAAGGCGTTACCTAACTTTAATAAAGTAATAGCAACTTGAAAATGATCACGACCAAAATGTTTCTCTTGTATATGCAATGCCTTCTCCAGCAATTTCTTTGCTTGTAGAGGTTCACCAAGAACTCCGAAGGCGTTACCTAACATTTTAAGAGTAATAGAAACTTCTACATGATAAGGACCGTAATGATTCTCTTGTATTTCCAAAACCTTTTCAAGTAATTTCTTTTGTGTCAGATGTTCACCCAACTCAGCATAACTATCTGCCAATCTTTGTAGCGTCTTAGAAATCTTCCAATGTTCAGGTTCAAGATATGTCTCTTGAATTCTTAGAACTCGACATAGTAACTGTTCCCGTCTTCTAGGATTACCTGTAATTTGATACAGGTTTTCCATTCTTCTTAATAGATCCTCAACGCACAGTCGTTCAGAATTTTCTTTATCTTGATCATCCTTACTTATCCATGCATCAACGTGGGTAAGGAACATTTCGAAGTGTGGTAATAACTGTCTTATCTTGGCAGCGCCAATGGTTGTGCTATGACAGAGTCCAGCACTAATTTTTAGGAGCTCAAATACTTTCCTCATAATGTCAGGTTCCTTGTCTTCATTCCTTGTATTTAAGCGGGTCACTTCTTGTACTAATTTGTGAACGTTTATTAGACCATCTGTTACTTCAATCATTGAATATTGTTGAAGTGTGTATATTATATTTTCGAACAGTTCATCTTCATCTTCTGATAGCCAGTTGCTTCTGCATATTTCTGTAGGAATATTGTTTTCAGATAAATAAGCAATTATACTTAGAACCATAATAGCTTCCTCTCCGTATTCACTATTTCCTCGTATCATGTCCATGGTAATTCTCCAGGTTGTAAACGTCGTTCTGGTGTACCGATCCAAACTGTCATCTGGAAACTTATAGTTCAGTAATTGTTCTGTTTCTCCCTTTAAAAGGTTTATATAATCTCCGATAGAGAACCTTGAATCCTCATTCTCTAATTCCTTGTTCCTTTGTCTTATGTATGCGATTGCCTGCTGCAGAGATAAGGGGAAATACTGCAAAGTTTCAGCTAACATCTTGATTTCCTTTTCCGACTCCTCCTGTAAATTCAGAGCTTTTCTAATGAACTCTCCCGCTTCCTCCTCAGTGAAAGTGGTTAATGATACAACTGCTATGTTATCCCAATCCCTATTGCGGGAAGTGATAAGAACGTATGGTTTCTTAGTATTTGGAGGTAACGAAGGCAGAAATTGACAAATGCCATCATCTCCATCTCTCTCACTTCTGTATTTTTCAGCATTGTCGAACACAAAGAGGCATTTCCTTTTTGAGAAAAATTGAAAGACTTCTTTCACAATAAACTGGATATCTCTAGGTTTTCCATCCACTTCCTCTGTGCATATTCTTAACTTGTTTTTCGCTATCCTACGAAAAGATTCACAAAGTGTACCATAATTTTCTGCGTTCAACCAGATGATATTATCTTTATACTCTTTGGAATATGACTGAATATATTTTCTTGCCAACTCACTCTTTCCGATTCCACCTAATCCACTGATTGATGTAGTTTGAGATATAACAGCGATTTTATCATCTCCTCGCCTCCTTTGTAGAGCTTCGTGCAATTTTGATAACTCCTTTTGTCTTCCTGTAAAAAGGTTCACTGGAGCTTTTACATCAAACAAAACTGAAACTCTAGCTGATTCCTCAAAAAATGTATTAACTTCTCTGAGGAAATAATCCTTTTCTTTCCACCATTTCTCAACTTTAGCCTTTGTGTCACAGAACACACTTTCAATCTCACTATCTTCTACTGCAAACTTTCTCTGTATTTCCTTCTTTATGAGTTCTATTAGTTCCCCCTCACTCAGCTGATTGACAAAAATTTTTAATCTACTTAAAAAGTCTTCTACTTCCTCGTCACATTTAAGATCGTTGGGCAATGATAGTTTCGGGTGTTTGTCTTTGACAGTGCCGAAATGTTTTGGAATTTTGAAGTTCTTTTGTGCAAATTGTGATATCAAATCTTCCTCTGAGAGTGCAGCAAACCCTTCACTATTTCGAATTTCATCTAAAAGCACTCGTCTGAGTGGACTGTCATTTTCAGCAGTAAAGAAACTCTCTCTGAATTTGCCTTTACCTCTCTCTGTCTTCTCAATTACGTCTCTTGATAGTTGATAATGATAAAAATTTACAAAAGCATTATCCAAATCTACACATTCGCTAGAAAAAATACATTCCAGTAAGTGCTTAGCTAGCATCCTGTAATTATAGACATTATTCAGATGGTCAATAATTTTTATGTCATTATGTCCACCTAACTTCAATTTGTAATAATAGTTATCCTTCCCTGTATTAAGTATGTCGTCTTCAGGAACTTTAAACTTCTCGACATTGTTATCACTTTCACTGAAACTAGATGTAGCATTAGTGAAAAAGACTAGTTCACAGTCTTGAAATTTACATCCAAGTATTGGATGATGTTTGTCTTTTGTAAAGCAGTCTTTAATCCTTTGATAAGCAACGAAATATGTTCTCAACTGATAGTCCTTTCTGTAGCCTTCTGAAAGCAACTTCTCTAACGTTAGATTGTCCTTTGATTTGTTTTCTCGGTGCTTTGCTTCTAGGAATATGATCTTCGTCTTCTCTGCTCCATTCTGGTCTACATAATGACACCTGAAAACCACGTCATCAAGATCACTTGCTTCCTTCATATTTGTAGCTAGGTGGAAGTCTTTCAGTTTGTTCTCTTCACACAGTTTCTTACTTTGCAGCAAAAAATACATTAATAAATAAATCTTGTAAAGCTGGCCACTTATTCCTGAAGTTCCTGCTCTCTTGTTATATGGCATGTGTTTCTCTTCATCCACCGAAACTATTCCTTTTATCTCAGGCAAATCATTCGTAGTTGTTGTTGTATATATTCCCTCGTTATACCTACAACCATCCTCTGTCGTTGCCGACCTAGTACTGGTGTGCAGATACAAGGAATCATCTCGAAATGTATGGCCAAGTAATTCTTCATATTTCCTCTTATGTCTGCCTAAGTAATCTCTGATACAGAACCTTGACCCCATTAGCTGTTTTCTTTTGTCTTTATCCCTTATGTACTCAACTGCCTGCTGCAGAGATAAGGGGAAATACTGCAAAGTTTCAGCTAACATCTTGATTTCATTTTCCGACTCCTCCTGTAAATTTAGAGCTTTTCTAATGAACTCTCCAGCCTCCTCCTCAGTGAAAGTGGTTAATGATACAACTGGTATGTTATCCCATTCTCGATTGCGGGAAGTGATAAGAACGTATGGTTTCTTAGTATTTGGAGGTAACGAAGGCAGAAATTGACAAATGCCGTCATCTCCATCTCTCTCACTTCTGTATGTTTTAGCATTGTCGAAGACAAAGAGGCATCTCGTTTTTGAGAAAAATTGAAAAACTTCTTTCGCAATAAACTGGATGTCTTTAGGTTGTCCATCCACTTCCTCCGTGCATATTCTTAACTTATTTTTCGCAATCCTACGAAAAGATTCACAAAGTGTACCATAATTTTCAGCATTAATCCACACAATATTTTCTTCGTAGGTTCCTGAATTTAGTTGAATATATTTCCTTACTAACTCACTCTTTCCGATTCCGCCTGATCCAATAACAGCAGTTGTTTGGGATGTAACAGAATTATTGTAATCAACATGCTTTCTTTGTAAAGTTTGACGCAGTGTAGATAACTCCTCTTGCCTCCCTGTAAATTGCTCCACTGGATCTTTTACATCAAACCAAACTGAAATTCTAGCTGATTCCTCAAAGAATGTATTATCTTCTGTCAGAAAATAAGGCTCGTTTTTCCACCAATTCTCAACTTTAGCCTTTGTTTCAGAAAACACACTCCCTATCTCACTATCGTCTACTGCAAACTTGGTCTGTATTTCTTTCTTGATGAGTTCCTTTAGTTGTCCCTCACTCGGCTGATTGACAAAAATTTTAAATCTACTTAAAAAGTCATCTACTTCCTCGTCACAAACAAGGTCGTTGGGTAATGTTATTTTCGGATCTTTGTCTTTGACACTGCCGAAATTCTTTGGTAGTTTGAAGTTCTTCTCTGCCAATTGTGATATCAGATCAACCTCTGAGAGTGCAGCGAACCCTCCTCTATTACGAACTTCATCTAAAAGCACACGTTTGAATAGACAGTCATTGTCAGTATTGAGGAAACTCTCTCTGAATTTGCCTTTACCACTGTCTGTCTTTTCAATTACCTCTTTTGCTAATTTGATGTGATAAAACTTCACAAAATCATTATCACTATCTACACACTCGTTGGAAAAAATACATTCAGCTAAATGCTCGGCTAACATCCTGTATGTGTAGGAATTCTTCAGATGGTCCATAATTTTTATGTCATTATCTCCACCTAACTTCAGTTTGTAGTAATAGTTATTATTCCCTATATTTAATATGTCATCTTCAGAGACTTTAAACTTGTCGACATTGTTTTCACTTTCACTGAAACTAGATATAGTATTAGTGAAAAAGAGAAACTCACATTCTTCAAATTTACATCCAAATATTGGATTATCTTTGACTTCTGTAAAATTGTCCTTTATCTTTCGGTAGGCATTGAAGTATTTCTTCAACTGATAGTCCTTTCTATAGTCCTCCGAAAGGAATTTATCCAAGGTAAGAATATCCTCCTGCGGCTTGCCTCGGTGTTTCGCCTGTAGGAATATTATTTTAGTCTTCTCTGCTCCATTCTGGTCCACATAGCTACACCTGAAAACCACGTCATCAAAATCTCCTGCCTCCTCCATATTTGTGGCTAAGTGAAAATCTTTCATCTTGTTCTCCTCGCACAGTTTCTTATGTTGCAGCAGAAATTGCATCGATATGTAGATTTCGTAAAGCTGACCACTCATTCTTGAAGTTACAGCCCTCTTGTTATATGGTGTGTGTTTCTGTCCATCCACCGAATCTCTTCTTTTGGGCCCATGTGAATTATTTGTTGTGGTTTCATTACACATTTCCTCCTCATAACTGCTACCAGCGTTCATCTCTGAGCGTAGAGTCTCCATCTCCGTAGCCGCAAGTGACATCTATGTAGGAAAACAGTTTTCACGATTCAAAATTTGGTCTGATTCATTGAAGCACACGCGCACACTCTTACCATTAATCTTTATAGCTGGTTCATCTTCTCTGAGTGTAAAATACATTATTTCGACTTGATGAAGAACATCTAAGTGTGTTTCTTAATGTTTGCCATCAACCCACACTGCTTTCCTTTGCACATATTCCTGTAGTCCATTTCTTTAGTTTCAAGAAGTGTTATGCATGTACATACACCTTATCCCAGACCCTCTGTCACTCTTTCGAGTTGAAAGTGAGTGAAAACACACCCGTTCAATTTGCACTATGAAGTTTCTTGAGTCTCTCGTCAGTTGAAGAAATTAAGCTTTGCCGTGGTATGGTTGTGACTCTCCAACACTCTCGGACACAAATGGATGATCTGTAGACCATCCTGAACTGAAGTGCAACCTAGAATCAGAAAACAAGATTTTTAACGATCAATGTGAGGATTTGTGCCTTGCTCCCGCATCACCCTTAAAATTACATAAATTAAAAACTTCAGTCAGCATTATAAACCTTATTTTGATAGAAAAGTGGAAAATGCTTCACGATTTTGAGTGAGTGTATTCGTAGGATGTCAGTAACAATTTATGTATTTTGTCTGTGAACATATACTGCAGTGTTAGTGTTTCTATCCGTAGGTGGCAAACGTCTGCTGTTTAGGACATTGTCCTCCATTTGAAAGTAACGATTCGGACTCAGCCAACTCTCTCTGGGAAGGTGGGGTGTCTACAATGGTTGATTGAAGCAGAGTGTGTCATCTCGTTTACCGTTTTCTCAAGCAAACATGTAACTTGTATGTAGTTATATATGTTAACATAATATGAGTATCTACCACTATATATCCGTCAATTGCAATTCTACGCTGTACAGATAGATTAATCGTTGTAATTGGATTGATTGGTTTGGTTAATTTTGCGTCGTTTTCTGCCACTATTGGCTAATCGCGAAGATGAGGATGAGTGATGATACACAATGAAATCGATGAAGGGACACTCACAAACACCCATACCCAGGCCGAGATTCGAACCCGGGACTCTTGGGCGTTGGAATTGAAAATGACAAGGATAATTTAAAAATAACTACGCGTATGCCTGATTCGTCTAACGTAATACGAATGGGCCAACTGTACAAAATAATCACAATCCTATCCTAGCCTTCATTTAAGTGACGATTGGCTAGAATTAACGTTCTCCTAGTCAGAACCTCTGGAGCCCTATTGAAGCAACGGATTGCTCTGAAACTTGTTACAGTGACTATGCAGACCATGGGGAAGTAAATACTGACGAGAAAAAAAAATCTCCTCAGTTCGAAATGTAGCGCTGAAACAGCAATTGCATTCCGATTACTGGGTCCTTTTGCTTTGAGAAGTTGACAACTCAAAGTCCTGTCATGCGTTCCATTACGACTCCACGATACGCCTAGCACAGCAGGCAAAGAACGATCATGTTTAGAGACTTCATGGAAGATGGAGCATCCGCGAATGTAGGTAGACAAGCGAATAATCTGCTTCGTGACAACTTTGGCGTATATCATTTCCCAAGTTTTTCCAGGTACTTGGCTACCCCGTTCTCCGGACTTGAACCTCTTGTGATTTCTGGCTGTAGGGATTCGTCGAAGATCTTGCTTTTTAGGAACGTGCCAGAGCTGAAAACCACCATAACACATTATGTAGCTACCACTCTTCCGTGCGACCATTGGTCACGCTGTTTTACGCTCCCAAAGGGTCATTCACGCACTCATATTGAACAATTCTGTACTGACATCATTTGGAAATAAAGTTTTGAATGTCTGGCTTCTGGTTGCTATTATTTCAGTGCCTCATTTCCACCTGGTGGCGAAAATTTGAACTATTTTCGTTGACATTTGCTTTCCCCATCATCTGGTAGTTTGTATACAAAGTTTCACGGCAATCTGATGCTTCGAACCAGCTCCAGTGTCTTTCGAGTAGGGGAGCGTTCTAACAACCCAGTACTACAAAATTAATAAAAGCGCTTAACATGAGTGTGTTTAAAACTAAGCCTCGAATCAGATCATCCCTTTTCGTTTTTGTCTTCTCGTGTCAGCAGCGTGTCACTGCAAAACTTTGACATATACGAGAGGTAGAGGTCATTAAAGGAAATACTTTTTCTTAACTTTCTTTTGCGTTTAATATCTAGTTTCGACGCTATGAAGGTATGAAACAGAAGTTCTAGACTATGTAATGTAGTTTCACGATACAAATTGAATATGAAGCTGTGAATAACAATCGGCTTTGAAGAAACCGGCTTTTAGCGGGAAAGAAACCACATAACCTAATTAGGAAGCTGCAAGTTAGAAGTTACCTGTCTGATTGGACGACGCTGACCACTACAGAAATAGTTAGGCAAAATTGTGCGATCAGTTTGCTTCAACAAAAGACGAGTGATTCCATCTTTTCCGCCGGTCTACCGCTTCGATGCTCATTTCTGCGACCTGTCGACAAACGGAAAGTGATTCTGTAAGTACAAGTACGCAACCACACTACACAGGTTAAAACTTGATACTAATGATTTAATCTAACAATAAAATAATAGATTATATGGGGCATTCCATCGTCACGAGTGGGATTATATTTTTGATATTAAAGTAACTATTCTACTGACAGTTAAGCAACATTTTTCTTACAGTTTCTGTGCAATGATATGAAACTTAAGACTGTTGATTAAACATAACTACTATTAAAATACTTTCCCAGATTCGTAACTACAAGTGAACAATTTCGTGTTACGACCGAAATAGCCAAACACTGAATCTTCACTTCATAAGAAATTAATTTTAACTTTTGTAAATTGTCAAATGATGAAAAATAAATTATTTAAGACAAAGATAGAAGATAATTGACCGTTGAATACTATTCTAGTGGAGTTGAGGGGGAAATGGAACAGTTAAAGGAGAATGTAATTGCTTTATGGTGTCACGGGTGGGACACAATAGAAAACACAAGTAAATCAAAAAGTTGAAATAAACTAACAATATATATATAACCTTCTATCTTCTAACTTAATTATGTATAACATTTGAATTTTTATGGTAGCGTAGTGTCGAACCAGAGTTGTCTCTTGGGTGGCGTAGCTATTCATCAGTCATCTCCTGAAAGTTATTACTCGCTTGGCCTAAAAGTAAGATGTGCGGGAGATCACGTTCAAAGGAATGGTAAAGAATTGACTTGAACTAGAAATGTGTTTTATACTCTCCACGACTGAATCGATATGGATATTGTTAGGAAAAGGATCTTACTTGCCTCCCGTTTGGATGACGTTTATTCACGCAAATTGTCCTTTAAATAATGGCAATTGTCACCTATCTGACCTCCCTGTCAGACTTCACTCCGTTCACTCCTCACTGTCCAAAAACTGTCCCTCAGCCCCCACGTTCTCCTCACCAACAACACTCATCGACTCCCGTCTTTCACCAACAACACTCATCGACTGCCCCCTAACGTTTGCGTAATTTCTTATTAAGCATTCCTTTGTCTGTTTCCTATTAGGTTAAGGATAACAGCAGACTTGTCACTTTTACCCAACGCCTTGGGTACGAACGATACGTTATGCAAATGACAATTTTAGATTTCTTACTCACAAGATAATAAAGTTACATCATTGCGTAGCGTTCCATCATGAACGCGGAAATCTTAAATAGGGATGTAGCTTGCCCCTCCCAATTAGTACTATTGATGGTAGAGACAGCCCTGAACGGGCCAGGTACAAATATCTAACTTAACATTGATATAGAATCATGATTAGGTTTTATACTGAACTGAGCAATGCGAATGGCAGATAAGGGTGTAGGATAGCTTACCATGTTCGGTTTAGAAAACAGACCAATAGCTCCTGCTACTCCGATGATTCCAAGTAAAAAGGCCTCGTGTCGCTCTCACGCACACCTATTTAAGCCTTTCCTTGGCCTCCCGTCACCTCTAGCCAAAGGCCAGTGTTCTTACCATTTCCTGTAAAAGGCTTATCCTACACATTTCTGGGCAGGAGCTTGGCAAGGTCTGCCAGGGTCAATATTTATTAAACCGAGCGGATATGCTACGATTGCATTTAATTTTAAAAATTGAGGTTTACGGCATTTTCATATGGAATATACTAGGTATATAAGCTGTGTGTCTGTGTGTGTGGAATTTGGGAAGGGGGGGTGTAAGAGGTGACTCTTCCCAATTGTCAACCTCACTTCCACGTATTTTGCAGACTAACGAGGCTCTGGCGTCTGTACCTACGGCCAGTATAATCATCGTACGACCGCGTGTGTCCTGTGTTTTGACCTTGTTTGTGCTGACTACCATGCGAGAGACCTGGGTTCGATCCCCGGCGGAGAAGAACCGGGATTTTTTCCACCTATTCAAGCGGCTCCGGCGCCCACTCAGCGTCGTATAAAGTGGGTACCTGGAGGAAACCCTGGGAGGTAAAGGCGGCCAGGGGCGTTGTGCTGATCACATTACCCCCACCTTTGTCCGTGATCAAGAAAGTGTGGTGCTCTAACTCCACACTTTATACGCCTTCATTGCGTGGTGCAAAGCACAGGGGAGCATTTTACTTTTCCTTTTTGTGCTGAGTGCCCCTTTACAGCCTCAGCTTTTAACTGGTCAGAATATTTTAGTCTCCGACATTACAGTTGTGTTATTAATTAGATAAAGACCTCTCCGACGGCGCAGAGGTAGCATCGTCGCCTTGTAATCAAGGGAGGGGTATGAGGGGTGCTCCTTCCACCTAGTGCACCCAATACTCAACCTCACTTCCACATAGTACACCCTGGACTGCAGACTAACGAGGCTCTGGCGACTGGCACCATGGCCAGTATAATTTTGTTTGTGTTGTCCTGTGTTTTGTCCTTATTTGTGCTGAGTGCTCCTTTCCAGCCTCAGCTTTTAACGAAAGTCAGAACATTTTAATATTTTATGATTTTAGTTATGCAACGTTAGAGTTGTTCTGTGTAACGATAAGGGGCTGGACCCCGTATAATGTGACAGGTGCAAAATAGCCTTAGTGCTGACGCACCCAATTTAAAAGAAAAAATAATAAGAAGAAGAAATGTAATCAAGGGGTCCCGATTGAAGACACATAGTGGTTCGGATCCCACTTTAAACTGTCGATCCAGACCAGATTACCCTTACTGTGCACAAAATCAAACAATATTCTATATAAGGTAAGGGGCTGGACCCCCTATCATCTGACAGGTGGAAAATAGCCGAAGTGTTGACGCACCCAAATTTGAAATTCAATTCATATTGGGCAGGCATTCGTCTCGTATATTTGACTGTCTCATATTAAGTAATTTAAATTTTCATTACCCTTTACCGAAATCTCGAACAAGAATGAGTATTTCGGACACCAAGCATCGTATCCATATCGTCTCGATAAATCTCGCTTTTACAGCGGTCTTTTTGATTCTCGGCTTAGTGTAGAAAATTTTCGAGGGTCTTGCTCTAGACTTGATTCTGAAAGGGTAGTATCGTTCTGTCTCGTCTCAAGCTTTTCATTTGAAGTTAATGGTTTCCGGAAATATTATTTGTGTTAAACTATACATGGCGCCATTTTAATGCCGCCCACGGACCACAGAAACGTGCACAGGGCATCAAAACAAACAACTTTTCTCAGTAACATTTCCGTCGTCGTTGCGTAGTTTCGGCGCCATAAACGTTCAAAAGAGTCCGTTTTGCCGCCTGTATGCTGGCAACCCAACACAACATTTGACTGCATCTGTGACGTAACTTAATGCGGTGAAACAGCGCATGGCAGTGTTGCAAGGAACACATGCATTTTGTGAAAAGTGACATTGCTACAACCAGCCACATTATGTACCGTAAAACAAAGCGATTGATTGATTGATTTGCTTTATTTTGCTTCGCGTTTTGTGCCTCTTGGCTAATTTGCGAAGATGGGGATGAGGGATGAAATGATGAAATTGATGAATGGACATTTACAAACATCCATTTCCGAGCTAGGATTCGAACCCGGGACCCCTAACGTAGTAGCGCAATGTGCTAACCACTCCGCCACGAAGCGAAGAATACGTTCAGTAACCCAACGGGAAGTGAACCAACGATTCGAAAAACGATAGAAAAACAACGTATTCGAAGGTAAGTGGTAATATCAGAATTTTTCTCAGCCTACAAGTCAAATATTTGCAAATCTCGCTGTCAGGTTGATATCTACAGGTTAGTCTATCACCTAAACTGCTTAAAATTCAACTTATAATTATTGGAGGAAATTACCTGGAAAATTCCATGCAGTTTATTCGTTTTCCCACGTTGCGATGAACTTGTATTTTCTCTGCTGGACGCTGTGAATCCTGGGTCGTGAATTCCAAATTCTTCCTCTTCTTCTTTTCTTGACACCTAACAAGGATCGGAATACTATTTCCTCGTTTCAAACAACTCTGAATGCTTCACGACAAACACTTGTCGCCAAGAAAGGGAGACATTGAAACACTAGAACCGCTCTCTGCATACAATCAGCTCAGTGATAGTTTAAAGTACATATATGCTCTTACATTTATCAGGTGAGATAATTAAATAGTCCTAAAGTACGTTGGAAATCTTATCTTATCGACAATTAATGCACCTTCACGGGGCGTTTTGATCCATGGAAATCTCAAAGAATAAAAATAATAAGGGTATTTTATCCCTCATGAGTTTCTGTCTTCTCTGGAATAGGAGAAAATTGCTATATACCATAACAGGCATTATTATGCATGGAGAACTGCAGCTATGGCCAATGTAATAGTCTGTGCATAGTAACTACGGTGCACTTTGTTTATGAATCTTATGCATGACTTTAAGAGTTAAAATGTAATCCATCTTGTTATAAGTATATTTATTTATGAAGTTCCAATCTTGACATGTGTATTCATGTATATGTCCGTAAGATTAAGACATAACAGAAACTCTGTAGATATGGACAGGGCAAGGAACATAATAGGTGTTGCTAACTTAGTAGTCTTTTGGCCAAACAAACCATTTGAAGAAACCACAAAAGATTTTATCCAACATAAAATTTTCCATCATGTAATGAACAGAACTGCACACTCTGTCCAACTAGATAGATCCTGTTAAGCGAAAGAATAAAAATTACATTCCATGGCCCTTGATAATTTCGAATATGGATATTCATTTATTTATTTCTCTTTATATTTCATCTACTTTACAGCCAGACAGGTCTTGATTCGAACGCAGAACCTTCGGTTGTACACACGGCCACCGATGCGGCTTTATTCTCTTTATCTTCTCCAAACATGTTGTGTCATTTGCAGAGAAAACTATATTGAGCTTTTTCTCATAAAGTTATAAAAACAATATTGTAGAACTTCTATATTCTCTGTTGGAATTTTTAAATGCATCGAATAAAACTGAACTGTACAGAAATGAAGATCGGCAATGAGCCTGTGGGAAGTACAGGGTTCGCGTCCCGATGACGAGAAGAAGGCAAATTCTTCCAGTTTTATGACCTTTACCAATTGTCTCGCACAGCATGCGAATGCTACTCATTCTTCAAGAGAGGGTCAATGGTCAACTTGGAGTCAAAACATTTGCCATCATTTTTGTTCTCTGCGCTCTCTATTGGCAAAACGTTGAAACATATACAGGGTGTCCCAGAAATAGGTGGCATAACTTCAGGAGCGTGTTCCTTACATGTTAACAATGAAAAAAAGTTTATATGAACATAGGTCCGGAAATATTTGGTTTCCGAGGTATAGGCTGTGATAACATGTGCTCACTGGAATGTGTCTATCTTCCACAGGTGGTTTCCTGTAGCACAACCAGCTATTTGATGAGTGGTACATGCTGAGTGGGCCTCGTTGAGACCATGTACACCAAAGATGCCCAGGAAAGTTAGGAGTTGTAGCACATTGCTGCAAAGACCATTGGCAGAACACGACACGCACAGGGTAATCTGCTGGTGATAATGCCTGTACACGTTGCAGATGGTAGGGATACAACTGTTGATCTCGTAATACTCTCCAGAGAGTGGAATGAGGAATATCCATTTGCATTGCTAACCTTCGCGTGCTGATTTCAGGAGTTGCAGTCACAATATCCAGAATCTACTCTTCTTTCACAGGAGTCGTACGTAGATCGAGGTTGTCCTCTTTCAACAACACGAGATGCAAAATTGCCAAATTCACACAGGCAGCGATGGATACTCACAAATGTTTTTCTATCTGGGCATCTTCGGTGTGGGTACCTTTCGTGGTACAAACCACGGGCCTCTACAGCATTGCCATCTGCCAAACCATACATGAAGTGCATATCTGCTCGTTCCTGATTGGTGTGCATGGTCTCAACAAGGCCCACTCAGCATGTACCACTCATCAAATAACTGGTTGTGTTACAGGAAACCACCTGTGGAAGATAGACAAATTCCAGTGAGCACATGTTAAGACAGCCTATAACTCGGAAACCAAACACTTCTGGACCTATGTTCATATAAACTGTTTTCATTGTTAACATGTAAGGAACACGCTCCTGACGTTATGCCACCTATTTCTGGGACACCCTGTATAATAATTAATAACCCTTGGCGCCAGCCCTTGAAGCCTTGGGTTGCCCCTACCCACAGACTGCCAGCCTCACTCCAACCAGTTACAGGGTGACGTGTGGTCAGCACGACGAACCCACAATTGTTGTCCGTTTCCATGGCCGGGTTACACTACTCATTCGAGCTCCCAATTTCCTCACGATGGTGGATGGCCACCTGTCCTGTATACAGGCTGAAATCTCAGAAGAAAGTTGTTATGCTTCCCACAGGGGACTCGAACCAGCGCACGTCCTGTAGCCCGAGTCCAAAGCCTGACACCTTGGTGCGGGACAGATAAATATCTCCGCATGAAGTAGAGTTACAAGCACACATTACAATACAATTATAGTATTCAAAACTATCTAAAGAGCCGTCGTGCATACATGTATTAAATATGAAAATGTCAGAAAATATGTGAAGTAGGAGTAAAATATGGAAATAGTATATATAGGTACATTAATATGCACATTTTTAGACTCAGTTTGTCACGAAATGTCACGATTTCACTGATTTTATCTAAAAACGTTAGCAGAAAGACATGTAATTAGATAATTTTCATCACCCTAGTCATGACTTTAATGTTATCGTATGAAGAATTCATGCACTATCATGTTGTCCATATCGTTTTCAAATGGTCTGAACAATCATAGTAGACCAATTTAGTTTGATAAAAACTCATTTAGACTAAAAGTGCGTCAGAATAATCTAAGAAATTGTACGTCACAATAGATTGTATTTCAAGTATTGATAAACCAGAACGTAGATCTCGTAACTATCAGAGTTCTATATTTGCTAATACGTTTTACAGAAAGCCAAGCTTCTCGTTATAGAATGTTAGTCGAGTACACACACACGCACACACCACAAATATTTCCTCCCACACGCAGTGGCGTTCCCAAAGCGGGGTTGGTGGGATCTTAACTTCCCCTTTGGCCCAGTAGCTATTCCTAAAAAAAAAGTCAAGTTCAGGATAATATGGCAACTGCCTTAGAGTCCCTTGTTAAGCGAGACTACTTAAAAACAACAACTTTAGGAGTCTTACCTGAGCAAAATACAATTTCTTTTTTGATTTGATTTATTTCACTTCGCTTTTTGTACAACTTTGCCTAATTTGCGAAGATGGGGATGAGTGTTGATATGGTGAAATTGATGAATGGACACTCACAAACATCCATACCCAGGCCGGGATTCGAACCCGGGACCCTTGGCGTCGTAACGCATTGTGCTAACCATTCCGCCACGAGGGCCGGCAAAAAAATACAAAAGAATAATGATACTTGCGGTGTTGTAAGAACCATTTATAGTATTACAAACTGACCAAGACCAAAAATTTCCAATAAGTGAGGACTGAAATTCAAGGCCGTTCATTCTAAAACGTCTCCATTGTGTCATGCAATGTCAATGATCGGGATAGACACGTGCGACAGATGTTGATGAAATCTATGAACAGACAAAAATGGAAACGTAATGTGTTCGGCACCTATTTTCGAACATGCAGAGACTGTTATAATAACAATTTATTTATTTGTAAATTATATCTAGATATATTAGCGCGATTGTTAACTGAATCCCTCACGAAACAAGTGGCCAACCCCTTACTGAAAATGGAATAATGGTAAAGGTCCTTGCAATATAATGAAAAACGTCGTTTAAATCTTAATTCACACATTAAAACTAGTACAGGGATTAACTCCATGTTAAGAACTAAAACCAAAGAATCTATACTTATGTCAAGCGTTGAGCTGTATAGGGCGTTCGGAATGCAAAATGATAAAACACATGACAACACAACGCCCCGCAAAGAAATATTCTCGAGGCGCTTCAGTGACCGATTACATTTAGTGATCGACAGATGCAAAAAGATGTCACTGCATCATCATGTGTGCAAGTCGTCTCTCTTAACAAGGGACGCTATAGCTCGACCATAAGGAAAAAAAAACCTTCCGTCAAAATCGTTCGCGCATCTTCCCTGCTGGTATCCGTGCTCGGGGCAGTGTTGCCAGGTCAGACTTGAAAAAATCGGGAGATTGTTCCTTGGGAAACCAGAAGATCTGCTACAAAAGCCGATGATCTAATAGTAGTGGATGAACGACGTTCTCTGGGGCGGTGGAGGCATAGGCGTGCGCACTGGGGGGGGGGGGGGCAAGGGGACGTCCGCAGATTTTTTTTCCAGCGAGGGGGAAACAATGTATTTTTATCAGGCGGGTAAACGAGGCATATTACCCCGTAATAATGTCCTCTCAGAAAACGCCACTTGAGTTTGAAATTATCACGTTCAGACATCCCTATTATAATAGTGGATGTAAATCACTGTGACTGAAATCAACTCATACATCTGAAATAATAGGTAATTTTATGTCAAAATTCACTTTCCAGAAGGGAAGGGGGTGGCGACCATCCTTGCACTTCCTTCTGGACGTCCATGCCACTATATAATTTTGTAGAAAATTAAGTATTTAAGTATAGAATATTATATCAAGGATAGAAAATTAAATATTTTCAAGCCGATAAAAGTTGGAAGCAACTACGAGGGAGGGGGTGCATTATTTCCTTTGTAATTTAACTATGCCGCTTCGTTCTCTAGCAGATTTCTTGTTATTAACACTCACATACTTTATTCGTCAGTTATGCTGCCCCTCTATGTTGCTGCATTCAATATATATACATTATATTATATATATAATATAATATATACATCCATACATATACACACACACATATGTATAAAATAATTTGCCCACGCTACGAAGTCAGTGTTTCTACCTAGTAAGGCAAGGACGTTTTTCACTGTGTCTGTGTCACTTCATTCATTTCATCAGTTTTTCATTCATCAATATTGTCGTACTTACCCGTAGAGGCACAAAAGCGACGTAAAATAAATAAAATAGAAATACATTTTCGGGTGGGATCTAACACAATTGAGTATCGTTTGGCATAATTTCACAGTTCAAACAACACTTTTCATGGCTTGGTGGAGTTCCACTCTCTCTCTCTCTCCCCTCCATGTTTAAGTAAGATGAGCAGGAAACGTGTTTTTGAGAAGGCCGTTGGAGCTGACATAGCAATTGTTTCTTAAGGAATTCTCCCGAGAAATCAATAGGTCTGGCAACACTTACATTGGCCGCGCCGAAGGCTCCTTCCCCCTGTCCTTTCTCCCACCCGCCAGCGCGATGAGGTTCCGCGCAGGTTTCTTTCCTTGTGGTTCCACTATAGTGGCAACACTGCCTGGAAGTAGAGTGAGAGCAATCGTTTGTTGTGTTGGGTTATACGAGAAGCACTTGTAGCGCAGAAACTAAACGCTTTGAGGGAACGTTTATAAGGAATAATTACTTGTTTTTGTAATATCTAACAGCACCCAACCGTTGTTGAAGTTGTTTTTGGACATCCTGCATAGCCATGAATGTACATCTTCAAATACAACTGGCTCTGCAGAGTAATTTAGAGCATCTTATGTTTAGAAATTGAATGATTGATTTAAATATAATTATCTGAAAATAGTTGATAAACTTAGATCATAAACACTCAAGAATGAGAAAAAGGATATGACATGTGTCAACATTTAAGAAAGATTACGTTCAGTGCAAAACTCGCAAGTATATTAATTTTTCCGCTTCAGAATGTTCACCTAAAAAATAAAGGCAACAGCCAGTCTATGCCCAAAATGTTCAGAGACGAAAGGGGTGCAATCAAGGAAACAAATTAACAAAATACTATGTTGCTCTCTACAGGATGATTCAAAAAGTCTCCTAACATTCCCTATAGAATGTAAAGGAGTTAGGCTGAGTACAAATGTTCATGATAGAAACAGGTTAGGCCTAGGCGAAGGGGGGCTATATTGGTGTGTTCCAACAGGACGTCCGCCATATTGGTGGCCGCCATATTGAATTCAACTTAACATTTTTAAATAAAATGGGGGATGTGACATATCAAATCAGGCTAGAATTTTACAAGAAATGCAATGGTGAAGTTTTTCTTCAACCTATCTTTAATCAGGAAAAAGTTATGACTGCATAATTGTAACAAATGTCTCATTTTCCAGGTGTGAGAGATTTTCCAGGAAAAAACACTGCAAACTGCATCAGACTAGTTTCTTCTTTGTTTGACGGAAATACATAGATAAAATTTGTAGAGTATAAAATGTTCTATCGAGTAGTTTATTTAAATCTTTGCAAGTTATTACTAACCTTAAGTTATTTCAATTTTTCTCTTCTTTGTGTCGGAAATTCGTTGTAGACACTTTTGCCGATTCATGAACAAACTGTACAATAAACGTTTACTTTTTTCAATATATTTACAAATGGGGCTGAATTGCCTAGGTGAAAAAACGCAGGAACATTTTTTGAAAATGTAACTTCTCAGCGTCTATAGAAGGTGACCGTCACCGTCCTAAGCTACTGCCTTAACCGCTCCTGTCATTCGCCAAGTTTGACGATTGCAGTTTTCATCGATTTTTTTGTAAATACGAGGTGTGGCAGAAAAGTAATGAGACAGGCAACACTGCGCACAAGTCGACGACGCTGCTGCATTCCCCGTGACATGACAGTTACTCAGTACAAGTTTGAACTTGCTACAGTTGCTACGCGATTGTTGAGAGCGTCTGAAGTGCAAGTTGCGACGATGTGGAAAGAGAAGTCTCTTGTTAGGTCATATCGTCGATTGACGTTTAGAAGGATCAGTATAGTGAGTTAAATTTGAACCGGTTTACCGTCTATCAAATTTAACACTTCGATGCTGCACCACGACAATGCCCCAAGTCACACTGCACAGTCTCCATCAATGAATTCTTGTCAGGAAAAAAGTATTCCTGAGGTTCCTCAGGCCCCGTATTCGCCGGATCTCAGTCCCTTTGACTTCTTTCTATTCCTCCGGTTCAAGAACCACTTGAAATAGCGTCATTTTATTACTTTGGATAATATCCGGAAGAGCGTAACCGACGAGCTGAAGGGTATTCCAGCACTGCTACGAACAATGGAACCAACACCTCCCTCGCTGTGTAGGGAACTGTTTTGAAGGGGATGACCTTGATTTGTAAAAATAATAATATTCATGGTTAAAAGAAAATCAGCCTCATAACTTTTCTGTCACACCTCGTACGTTACTATTAAAAATCAATAACATTGCTGCACACCTACGCACTAATCAATTTGACGTCATCTTTCATCAGTAAATACCCTGATCGACAAACCTGTATGTACTTATCTTGATTATGCGCGTAGATCAGGCAACATGGCACTCGGTTGTAATGACAAATGGTGCTGCCATCTGTTATCGAAAAATTACCGCAAAATCACCTTTAGTACTTTTAAACTTATTTCGTCTCTATTTCACTTCATACTGAAAGAGGTTTCGGAATGTTCTTGCGAAATACATTGTTTTGAACCCTGAATCGGATGTAAGGGGAGACCTAAAAAACATCCAAATGCATTTTGCAGACTAACGAGGTTCCGGCGTCTGCACTCGCTGTGAGAGTGGACTTAATCCTTTGTAAGACTCGCGTTGTGTTCTGTCCACATGTAGTTGGGATTGTCCTTTCACCTATTTAATTATGTCACCATTCATCCTCATCTTCGCGATTAGCGAAAAGTGACAAGAAACGAAGTAAAGTAAATCATATCGATCAAACAATAGAATGATATGGCTTTATCGAAGTTTCATTTAAGTCGAAGCCAAGAACGTTATCAGTGTGCCATCGAAGAGGCCTTTTCTTATTGTTTTCCTTATCGAGAACTTTGAACATAACCTCCTGATATTTCCCTGCCAGATTACGTTTATTCTTACCATCATCTTATCTTTCAAGTGGCTCATTTTAAATAGATAGTCTTCGTGCTTTTTAAAAACGCCAAGGAAAAAAATGGTATTTGCGTTTTAAATACGTGATATGCACAAGGAAGATTTCTATCATATCCAACACTATCTATATTCTTCCGTTTAATTTTTATCTTGAAATTTTGCCGATTATATAGGGTGATCCATGTAAAAGTAACATATTTCATTATGATGTGAACAAAAATAAAAATGTTCGTCCCCCTCCTCTGGAGACGTCGATCCATGTTTCGGCCCGTTCGTTGGGGTTTGCTGTTGTTAATAATTTGACAACAGCATACCCCAAATGTTGATATTGATTGCAATGTTCTCGTTTAATTCGTCCAATGTCTGGGGCGTGTAGCGTACACGCTTTCCTTAAAATATCACCACAGAAGGAAGTCTGAGAGGTTCAAATCAGGTGATCTCTGTGGCAATAGGTTTCAGAAAACTATTCCGGTCCTCGAAGGAACTTGAATATATATTTCTAGATACGTGCCTGATTAGAATGTATAGATTCCTGGATATTTAACAATCTCAGGCTTGTTGAAAGTCCAGGTATTGTAAATAAATTCAATTCCCGTCTGGGATAGAAAATCAGCAAGTGTAAAAGGGTTATATACCGTAAGGAACCTTTTTATGTTTAAAGTATTTCAATTCTGTACACGAACCTCTTTTCCGGATTAATTTAAATACAGGCCAGGATCCTTTTTTACCGGATCAATTTCAATACGGTCCAGGAACCTTTTTACCGGATCAATTTGAATTCGGTCCAGGAACCTCGTTTCCGGATCAATTTGAATTGACAAACAAATGGGAACCCCTTGATTGATCAATGACTTCTTGGATTACGGTGTCATTTCATATTAAGTTGCATACAGGGGAATCTTGTATGCTCTTTACATTAGGAAAAATATGTTCCTTAATGATTATAATATGAAATCAACTATACAGTGTATAAGGAGCCTCCTTCACTTTACTCCATCCTCGCTGCGTGAGGTCTCACGGGTGCCTGTCACCACCAAAGTGTAGAAACCCCAAATATCAGGTTCTTTTTTAATACTGATACTGATTTCTGTGAGTCACAAAATAGCTTAAGATGAGTAAAATTAGGAAAATCCACTCCACAGCAGAAGAGTTGACAGAATGTTTTGGCAAAAAATTAGGTTATAAAAAAGGCAAAGTTTCCTGTGCCATGAAGACACATTTAGGGGATGTGGGGATAGATCCCCACCCCACACATTCGCGACCTCGGCCAAATTGAAGGCGATGTGATCAGCACCATGCTCCGGCAGCCGTTACTCTCCAGGATTGTCCCCAGGTACCTATTGATTTGAGGCTGGATGAGCCCTGGAGCTGTTTTATGCGGGACAAGACCGGAAAAATTCCGATCTTAGATCACCCGCCCCAGGAATTGAACCCGGGTCTCCCACGTGGCATTCAAACGCCGTACCGACTTTTTTTTAAAGGAATACCCTTAAGCGGTAGTATGCCCTGTTATTACCTTTTTTGTCAGGTTGTCATTTTTTACTAAATTTTCTGTTTTTCCCATTTTTGGACAAACACAAACATCCATGTCCAAACCGGGATTCCAACCCGGGGCCTCTGGCAAGGCAGCGTCATTTTCTTGAACCTACATATGCAGGGCAATTTTCACAGTGTGTAGAGGACATCAAGGCGAACAACTTTTCTTACATTTGCTCGTCCAGTTCTTGTTTCGATGCTACAATACAAGCCATCGAAAAATGGCATCATCTGCTATTCTTGTGTATGCAATCCCAATTAGCTTCACGGTTCCAAATGGCATTTATTTTTACTGCCGCTTAAAATTCTAAAAGCAATAGAATACTATGGAAATGATAGCATGCCAACAGTAAGTCAACACTTACCCTTTCCTTTATAAAATACATTTATCATAACACACACCTATGTTGCTTATCATATTTGATGCGTTTGAATAAGAGAAATAATATTGATACAAAGTGTACTAGTAAAGTTTTGCAATATTGTGCAACCGAAGGTCGCACGTTGTGACAAGTTGAAGCGTGTTGAAGAAAATGCATCATCTCGCTACGTCAACAGCATCTTAACAGACGATGAATCCTGGCTTTACCTCAGAAAAAAGCTGGGTTTTCGACGATGGAAACACGCCCGTGTCTGTGCAAGAATCTCAACAGTAACTGTAAAGGGAGTTGTGGAGCACGTGGTGTTATTATCACAGAAGACCGTTACCGCGAAGTGGTACACCGAGGAGTGCCTGCCCAGAGCTGTTCAAGCTCTCAAAAACACTCGTCCACGCTCAAAGGTAGACGCTTAGTTTTACCACCATGACAACGCTCCTGAGCACCGCTCCAAAGTTTGCATCGACTATTTGGCACATACGGGGCTGAATGTGATGGAGCATCCTCCCTACGGTTCAGACCACGCTCCATGCGACTCGCACTGTTTCCTCACGTCAATAACAGGCTAAAAGGAATAGGTTTTCCAATGAAAAGAACCTTCTAAGGGCGTGGGATGACGAGTGTACCCACTTCCCTGAGGAAATATGGAAGAGTTGGTTCGACGAATGGTTTTGAAGGATGAAGAAGTGGTGGAAAGTATTTTCAAAGATTTTGAAAATGAAAGGTGTATTGCATAACCATCCTAGAAACATTTCTATTTACACTCCAAAAGATACCTGGTGTAACCCATATCACACAACGCACTGCGATGACAGGGGTCGCTGTGCAAACCCCAGCCTGGGCATGGTGTTGTTTGTGAGTGCCCCTAAATCAATTTCATATCATCATTCGTTCCCATCGTCGCGATTAACTAAAAGTGGCAGAAAAGAGGCGTTAAGTAAGAAAAATCAAATATCCACACTCTCTCTCTCTCTCCCTCCCTATCTCTACCACATGCATCACTATTACCAAGAGGTAGATGTGAGAAACAAAAAAATTGAGCATTTCGAACTTCATAGAAATCCAAGAAAACACATCCAAGCACATTACACACCTTTAATAATACAAGACCATTCAGATTTTCCCAACTGTTCTATATACTGAAAATATGGAAATCATTCTCAGAAATCTGGATCTTGAAAGGAATTTTTTCCAAATTCTGTTATGACAGTACGGAATCCAACACACCTTCCTTAATAAATAACCAAATAAATTAGTGTCTTTGTTGTGTTGTTAGATCAATATAGGATATAAGAATAGTGAGAATTCCGGATAAGAATGTGTTCTATATTTTCATGGGGGGGGGGAAGGCAGGGACTCAGGGGGGGGGCAACTGTCCCCCTCTAGCTACAGGCCTGGGGGCACTGATAACAACACTGCCATTTCTTTCTCGGTTCCAACGAGGTACGCTGGTCCTTTGAGTACTACACAGCTGCTGAGAGGAAACGGAAACTCTCCGTCCTTTTGAATCCCTTGCAGACGCAAGAAACCAAACCAAGAAGCAAGGAGAACCTATTCCTCAAAGAGAAACACGTCGTCCAAAATTCCTGTAGACAGAATTCTAAATTATATTATTTGATCAATTGAAAAATTTATTTTATTTCCAAGTGTTGCCAGCCGGCCCCCGTGGCGGAGTGGTTAGCACAGCGCGCTACGAGGCCAGGGGTTCCGGTTTCAATTCCCGGGTAAGGCATGGCGCATAGGTATTTGTGTTTGTCCAAAATTAGAAAAACTGAAAAATTGAGAAATAAACGAGTAATGAAATATTGAGAAAAAGTGAAAAACGTGGGATACTACCGATTAGGGGTATTCTTTTTCTATTATCTACAAAAATAAGAAAGAAAAAGTGGTAGAGCAATGGAACGGTATGCCAGAGACCCGGGTTCGAGTCCTGGTCGAGCTTGCATTTTTCGCTGAAAATTTCTACGTGATGCTGGAACAGTGTCAGAAAATTTGTAACTGTGTATACTTTGTTATTCAATGTCTTGTATTACTGTATGCACTCAACCACGATGCAAGTATGTAATGCTCTGAACAATACAATACAGCTGCATGCTACTTATCTTTGGAATCTTGAGTTCCTTCAGTTTGTATATTGCAAACTCTTTAGTGTGTCACAGACAACCAGTAGATGTGAACCTGGCAACGAGACTTACAAATAAATCAAGTAATCAACAGTGTAGCAATATGCATGGCAAACGAGTTAACAGAGTAGGGAAGAATTCGAGAAAATTTACCGACTCAGACTTTTAGCCATGTTCTCTTAAGATAACGAAACGTTTTAAGTAAGTACTTATTTACTTACTAGAAGAGAAATAATACGTATAACTGAGAATTACTTACAAGTCAGATACCATGCCATATCATTATTAAAATACTATTATTGTAGGCCTATCAATTTTGAGGAACAAAATACACATAATACTGGCTATTTCTGTCATAAAGTGGTAAATTATTGACTAAAAGGTTGATTCTTAAATACAGGAAAGAACTGCTCTTATTTCCTCTTGTTGACGGCTGCATTTTGTTAGTATACAGAATAGTACCCAATTTTCAAAATTCGTCCAAACTAGCATTTCTTTTACTAATGACTATGCAAAGTCTGGTATAAGCAATGCCTGAATCTGCAGCTATTTCATTTTTAGTTTTATGTGGATTAGCATGTACAGTAAAAACTGCATATCCCGGAACCTCTATAAGAAGAAAATCTGTAAATACGGAAGAAAAAAAGTCCCCAGAACGGACCGATTTTATACCTGAAAATGACCTGCTTAAGGCGGAAACGGAACACCATTTAAAGACCAACGAGATGTTTTTATTCTCAGTAAGATGGAAATTTCTTCTTTTATTTTTTTCGCTCGCAAGAAAACAATGCAATACTGTAAGTGGAACACGCCTCTGTTGCCACTCGCTTATCGGTAACATTGTCGATATGAAAGAATGCGCTACAATACTCATAGCTGTTACGATTCCGTTTCTTTCTTTCATCTCTTACCCTCTTTCTCCACCTTTCTTTGTCTATTTCTCCTCTGTTCTTTCGTCATCTTTCTATTTTTCTTGTTATCTCTCTTTGTTTCTTCACTTTTATCTCAATCTTTCTTCACCTCTCTTATTCCATCTTTCAATCTTTCTCTTCCCCTCTATGCACATCGCCTTACGACGCCAGGGGTCCCGGGTTCGAATCCTGGCATGGGCATGGATGTTTGAGAGTGTCCATTTTACCTCGCTTTTTGTGCCACTTTTGGCTATTTTGCGAAGATGGAGATGAGTGATGGATGATATGATGAAATTGATGAATGTATCGCATTTTTATTCATGTACGTACATGCATTAGTACTCTATATTATAAGTAATGCGAAATGTAAATCTGTCTTTCCATTATTTCCTGCAGCGCTCTATACTGTATTTCAGTCAACCCTGTATAAGAAGGAAAACTGTTAAGACAGAAAATTTTGCTCGGAACCATCATATTCCGGGATAGACAGGTTTTACTGTATAAGTGTTACTTTCCAGTCAAGCGTGTAACTTTTCCTCTTTCTGTTGTCTATGGTTGACCAATATCAACTGAAAACGTTTAGTGTTTATATTATGGACCAAGGCAAACGTCAGCTATCCGGCATCTACTTGTATTTAACGTGAGTATGGTCGTATCGGAATTACGTTCAAAAGAGATTGTAACGACAAGAAACATATACTTCTGTGACATTGTTGTAGCTTGATTACATACAAATCAAACTATATAGTACACATAAAACCGAATTTCGTACAAATGCATTACGTACAGTGGGATCCTTGAGTATTACCTTGCAAATTGTCCATCATCATGTTCGTGCACTTTATTTGACCCAATAAGAGCTTCAAGAATGAAAAGAAAACTCAAAACAAGCTGTTGACAGCATACATAAAAATCCATCGCTTAAAACACACAGGATGTTACAGAAAAATTAATGAAAATAGTCATGGACAATTTGTACGGTAATACTCATGGATCCCACTGTACAAATAAGGTTCAATTAACACGTTTTCAAATTATATTTTGCCGGGACCTACAGCAATTTACGTATAAAACAGAATTATGCAGAACTGGGTTACATATAAAGCAGTTCCAACTGTATCCGAGGAATAAACCTTTTATTTAGTGAAATCTAGAGTTTCGTTTACCACTACTTGAGATTATCAGAATCTTCTGATTACTGTATTAGGAGAAAAGGAGTAATTCATAGTAGAAACTAGGTGGTACGTAACAAGTATAAAGGTTCAACCCTGGAATTTTTGTTCGTTCTTAATTTTTTAAAAAAACAAATGCGTAAATTGGACAGTAAATATAATCAATTATTCCTATTTCATAATTACAGTATAATGAAAATGGACTGAGTTTCTTTCTGCTGAGAAAATCACCACAGTAGTACGAAAAATTTATGCAAATGCCTATCAGATAGTTTCATACAGTATATTATAGTCAGTAGCAAAGTAATCAATTTAGGTATATTTAACATGTCCAACTTGAATACATTTAAGAATTTGACATACTGGTCTCATACAACTAATGTAATACTCTTCACACAATAGAGGTGCATGAAAAAGTTAAGTATTTTTTTTTATTATACACTAGAATATAATGACAAATATAGCCACGATAACACAGATAATATATTTTATATTTTTAAGAAATACAATGATTTTATTAACATATGAAGTATGCATTCATTAACCTAATATATTCCAATATCTATAAATATACATATATACAAGAATAGAAGTACTAAGTCTTTGATTTACATTGGTTTCCAGCAACCCTCTCACATTAACAATTTACAAAAGTCATGATACACGTTTCTTCCAGTAACAGGATAACAAACTAAATCTCCTCACTGGCAGTAGAAATATTTCTTCACACAACAACATAAAATCTTCAAAAGATTATTACAGACATCAGACAACGTATTTCAGCATGTCAAACCAGGTACCTTCCGACAATACATTAACAACTTTACAAAAATATTCTCAAAATAGTACATAACAACACACTGTATTGTTACAGTAATTATACTTTGATGTAGGTAACATGAAATTAGCTTCAATACATAAAAAATTAGACATTTAGAATATTTCTCAAAATGACATTAGGATATATTACAGCGTCAAATGAGAAAAACCTTTGTAGATATTTTATGAGTATTAATGTTTTTGTACTGTTTTTCTTACACATAATTCTGTCGATTACATCTATATAATTAGCTATAGCTCATTGTTCAGAAATTCACCATGATACAAGTATCAAAATGATATTAAAATGTCATATATAATTAGAGACGTCATGCATGTTGGAACTATTGCGTCTTTGCAAATGCATCTATTGGTGATATTTCTGTGTACAATAATTAGCGGTTAGGAACTTGTAGAGCACAAGCTGAAATGTCAAATCAGCTTATGTTGAAAAAATTCCCTTACTTACAATGTATGCACTGTGACGACACACATAAAACGACAAACTCTGTAAGCCTTTCGTACATTCATAAGACACTTCATAAGTATTAGTACTACAATGTTTCACTTTTATTTCAAACACCATTTCAAGCAACTCTATTTTTTGTATAGGTTCGCCTAAATTTCCGTACGCGTTACCTAAATCTCCAATAAATTTTGCAACTTTAAAATTGCTGGATCCGTAAAGATTCTCTTTAAGGCTTTCAAGTATTTTCTTTCAGTGTTTCACCGAAAGCTCCACAGATGTTACCAAGATGAAAAATTTCAGAAATTATATATATGTCGAGCTCATTAAGATCTAGCACAGCGAGCTACGACACCAGGGATCCCGGATTCGAATAAAGACATAGGCATGGGAGTCCTTTGTGAGTGTCCATTCATCAACTTCAATATACCATAACTTATCTCATCTTCGCGATTAGCCAAATAGGAAGAAATGTGAAGTAAAGTAAACTAAATCAATGTATCAGTCAATCAAGAACTGGCTATAGACCCGTCTGGTTAGTTTTTGATACTAGGTGCTGTGCAGGTGTATTCCGGTGTCAGGCTGGTGCAAGGAAATGACATTCAACCAAGTAGACGATAAGAGGTGTTCAAGTTCAGAAGATTCAACAAATGCATTTCTGCTGCTTTTAAGATTCATTTGAGTACCTAGCACGCAACACTTGACCATACACCACACACTACACCGCTCCAGATAGTAGTGCAAGCGGTGCAGACACTAAATACACAACTTGACACCAGTAGCGTATACTGAGTCCGAGATCTGACCTATCTCACTACGTCACGTGGTCCTAGGCTATTAATGGAAAAAAATTACCAACTCCTAAGAAATCAGGTTGCCAACTCCTAAGAAATCATGTTGCCAAATTCCAAAGAAATCAAGTTACCAACTCCTAAGAAATCAGGTTACTAACTCATAGGAAATCAGGTTGCCAACCCATAAGAAATCAGGTTGCCAGCTTCAGAATCAGCATCATCATCTCACTGATATGAATAATAATATTTACAATTTCTGATCGATTTTTCTCCTGTATTTTATTCTTTAGATTTCAGGCTTCGTAGATACCCTAGCTAGCCTAGAAAATACGCTCCTGCTTGACACCAAATCAAAGAAGTAGACTAGTAGTTGCTGCACCGTGTAACCAACAAGACGCGTGATCGCAGAGAGAGTCAAAAAGTGCAGCGAACTAGACGGACCTTATGTCTACAAGAGTAAACCACTTTCAACATGATAAGGATCTTAATGTTTCTCTAGTATTTGCATGGCCCTATCCACTAATTTCAAGTGTTGCAGAGGTTCACCTAAATCTCCGAAGGCGACGCCTAAGTTTACAAGAGTATAAGCAACTCTAAAATCATCAGGACCATAGTATTTCTCTTGAATTTGCAAGGCCCTCTCCAGGAAAATCTTTCTTTGTAGAGGTTCACCTAAATCTCCGAAGGCGGTACCTAAGTTTACTAATGTAATAGCAACTTGAAAATGATCACGACCAAAATGTTTCTCTTGTATTTTCAACGCCCTCTCCAGCAATTTCTTTCTTTGGAGAGGGTCACCTAAATTTCCGAAGGCGGTACCTAAGTTTACTAAAGTATTAGCAACTTGAAAATGATCAGGACCAAAATGTTTCTCTTGTATTTGCAAGGCCCTCTCTAGGAATATCTTTCTTTGTAGAGGTTCACCTAAATCTCCGAAGGCATTACCTAAGTTTACTAATGTAATAGCAACTTGAAAATGATTACCACCAAAATGTTTCTCTTGTATTTGCAAGGCCCTCTCCAGCAATTTCTTTCTTTGGAAAGGGTCACCTAAATCTCCGAAGGCGTTACCTAAGTTTACTAAAGTAATAGCAACTTGAAAATGATCACGGCCAAAATGTTTCTCTTGTATTTGCAAGGCCCTCTCCAGCAATTTCTTTCTTTGGAGAGGGTCACCTAAATTTCCGAAGGCGGTACCTAAGTTTACTAAAGTATTAGCAACTTGAAAATGATCAGGACCAAAATGTTTCTCTTGTATTTGCAAGGCCCTCTCCAGCAATTTCTTTCTTTGGAGAGGGTCACCTAAATTTCCGAAGGCGGTACCTAAGTTTACTAAAGTATTAGCAACTTGAAAATGATCAGGACCAAAATGTTTCTCTTGTATTTGCAAGGCCCTCTCCAGCAATTTCTCTCTTTGGAGAGGGTCACCTAAATTTCCGAAGGCGTTACCTAAGTTTACTAAAGTATTAGCAACTTGAAAATGATCAGGACCAAAATGTTTCTCTTGTATTTGCAAGGCCCTCTCCAGGAATATCTTTCTTTGTAGAGGTTCACCTAAATCTCCGAAGGCATTACCTAAGTTTACTAATGTAATAGCAACTTGAAAATGATTACCACCAAAATGTTTCTCTTGTATTTGCAAGGCCCTCTCCAGCAATTTCTTTCTTTGGAAAGGGTCACCTAAATCTCCGAAGGTGTTACCTAAGTTTACTAAAGTAATAGCAACTTGAAAATGATCACGGCCAAAATGTTTCTCTTGTATTTGCAAGGCCCTCTCCAGCAATTTCTTTCTTTGGAGAGGGTCACCTAAATTTCCGAAGGCGGTACCTAAGTTTACTAAAGTATCAGCAACTTGAAAATGATCAGGACCAAAATGTTTCTCTTGTATTTGCAAGGCCCTCTCCAGCAATTTCTTTCTTTGGAGAGGGTCACCTAAATTTCCGAAGGCGGTACCTAAGTTTACTAAAGTATCAGAAACTTGAAAATGATCAGGACCAAAATGTTTCTCTTGTATTTGCAAGGCCCTCTCCAGCAAATTCTTTGCTTGTAGAGGTTCACCTAAAACTCCGAAGGCGCTACCTAAGTTTACTAAACTAATAGCTACTTCAAAATGATCAGGACCAAAATGTTTCTCTTGTATTTGCAAGGCCCTCTCCAGCAATTTCTTTCTTTGGAGAGGGTCACCTAAATTTCCGAAGGCGGTACCTAAGTTTACTAAAGTATCAGCAACTTGAAAATGATCAGGACCAAAATGTTTCTCTTGTATTTGCAAGGCCCTCTCCAGCAAATTCTTTGCTTGTAGAGGTTCACCTAAAACTCCGAAGGCGTTACCTAAGTTTACTAAAGTAATAGCAACTTCAAAATGATCACGACCAAAATGTTTCTCTTGTATTTGCAAGGCCCTCTCCAGCAATTTCTTTCTTTGGAGAGGGTCACCTAAATTTCCGAAGGCGGTACCTAAGTTTACTAAAGTATCAGCAACTTGAAAATGATCAGGACCAAAATGTTTCTCTTGTATTTGCAAGGCCCTCTCCAGCAAATTCTTTGCTTGTAGAGGTTCACCTAAATCTCCGAAGGCGCTACCTAAGTTTACTAAAGTATTAGCAACTGGAAAATGATCACGACCAAAATGTTTCTCTTGTATTTGCAAGGCCCTCTCCAGCAATTTCTTTCTTTGTAGAGGTTCACCTAAAACTCCGAAGGCGTTACCTAAGTTTACTAAAGTAATAGCAACTTCAAAATGATCACGACCAAAATGTTTTTCTTGTATTTGCAAGGCTCTCTCCAGCAAATTCTTTCTTTGGAGAGGGTCACCTAAATTTCCGAAGGCGGTACCTAAGTTTACTAAAGTATTAGCAACTTGAAAATGATCACGACCAAAATGTTTCTCTTGTATTTGCAAGGCCCTCTCCAGCAATTTCTTTCTTTGGAGAGGGTCACCTAAATTTCCGAAGGCGGTACCTAAGTTTACTAAAGTATCAGCAACTTGAAAATGATCAGGACCAAAATGTTTCTCTTGTATTTGCAAGGCCCTCTCCAGCAAATTCTTTGCTTGTAGAGGTTCACCTAAAACTCTGAAGGCGCTACCTAAGTTTACTAAAGTAATAGCAACTTCAAAATAATCACGACCAAAATGTTTCTCTTGTATTTGCAAGGCCCTCTCCAGCAATTTCTTTCTTTGGAGAGGGTCACCTAAATTTCCGAAGGCGGTACCTAAGTTTACTAAAGTATCAGCAACTTGAAAATGATCAGGACCAAAATGTTTCTCTTGTATTTGCAAGGCTCTCTCCAGCAATTTCTTTGCTTGTAGAAGTTCACCTAAATCTCCGAAGGCGCTACCTAAGTTTACTAATGTAATAGCAACTTGAAAATGATCATGGCCAAAATATTTCTCTTGTATTTGCAAGGCCCTCTCCATTAATTTCTTTTTTTGCAGGTGTTCACCTAAATCTCCGAAGGTGTTACCTAAGTTTACTAAAGTAATAGCAACTTGAAAATGATCACGACCAAAATGTTTATCTTGTATATGCAATGCCCTCTCCAGTAATTTCTTTGCTTGTAGAGGTTCACCAAGAACTCTGAAGGCGTTACCTAACATTATAAGAGTAATAGAAATTTCTACATGATAAGGACCGTAATTATTCTCTTGTATTTCCAAAACCTTTTCAAGTAATTTCTTTTGTGTCTGATGTTCACCCAAATCTGCATAACTATCTGCCAATCTTTGTAGCGTCTTAGTAATCTTCCAATGTTCAGGTTCAAGATATGTCTCTTGAATTCTTAGAACTCGACATAGTAACTGTTCCCGTCTTCTAGGATTACCTGTAATTTCATACAGCCATTCCATTCTTCTTAATAGATCCTCAACGCACAGTCGCTCAGAATTTTCGTTATCTTGATCATCTTTACTTATCCATGCATCAACGTGGGTAAGGAACATTTCGAAGTGTGGTAATAACAGTCTTATCTTGGCAGCGCCAATGGTTTTGCTATGACAGAGTCCAGAACTAATTTTTAGGAGCTCATATACTTTCCTCATAATATCAAGTTCCTTGCCTTCATTCCTTGTATTTAAGCGGGTCACTTCTTGTACTAATTTGTGAACGTTTACTAGACCATCTGTTACTTCAATCATTGAATATTGTTGAAGTATGTATATTATATTTTCGAATAGTTCATTTTCATCTTCTGATAGCCAGGTGCTTCTGCATATTTCTGTAGGAATATTGTTTTCAGATAAATAAGCAATTATACTTAGAAGCATAATAGCTTCCTCTCCGTATTCACAATTTCCTCGTATCATGTCCATGGTAATTCTCCAGGTTGTAAACGTTGTTCTGGTGTACCGATCCAAACTATCATCTGGAAACTTATAATTCAGTAATTGTTCTGTTTCTCCCTTTAAAAGGTTTATATAATCTCCGATAGAGAACCTTGAATCCTCATTCTCTAATTCCTTGTTCCTTTGTCTTATGTATGCGACTGCCTGCTGCAGAGATAAGGGGAAATACTGCAAAGTTTCAGCTAACATCTTGACTTCCTTTTCCGACTCCTCCTGTAAATTCAGAGCTTTTCTAATGAACTCTCCCGCCTCCTCCTCAGTGAAAGTGGTTAATGATACAACTGCTATGTTATCCCAATCCCGATTGCGGGAAGTGATAAGAACGTGTGGTTTCTTAGTATTTGGAGGTAACGAAGGCAGAAATTGACAAATGCCGTCATCTCCATCTCTCTCACTTCTGTATTTTTCAGCATTGTCGAACACAAAGAGGCATTTCCTTTTTGAGAAAAATTGAAAGACTTCTTTCACAATCAACAGGATATCTCTAGGTTTTCCGTCCACTTCCTCTGTGCATATTCTTAACTTGTTTTTCGCTATCCTACGAAATGATTCACAAAGTGTACCATAATTTTCTGCGTTTAACCAGATGATATTATCTTTATACTCTTTGGAATATGACTGAATATATTTTCTTGCCAACTCACTCTTTCCGATTCCACCTAATCCACTGATTGATGTAGTTTGAGATATAACAGCGATTTTATCATCTCCTCGCCTCCTTTGTAGAGCTTCGTGCAATTTTGATAACTCCTTTTGTCTTCCTGTAAAAAGGTTCACTGGAGCTTTTACATCAAACAAAACTGAAACTCTAGCTGATTCCTCAAAAAATGTATTAACTTCTCTGAGGAAATAATCCTTTTCTTTCCACCATTTCTCAACTTTAGCCTTTGTGTCACAGAACACACTTTCAATCTCACTATCTTCTACTGCAAACTTTCTCTGTATTTCCTTCTTTGTGAGTTCTATTAGTTCCCCCTCACTCAGCTGATTGACAAAAATTTTTAATCTACTTAAAAAGTCTTCTACTTCCTCGTCACATTTAAGATCGTTGGGCAATGATAGTTTCGGGTGTTTGTCTTTGACAGTGCCGAAATGTTTTGGAATTTTGAAGTTCTTTTGTGCAAATTGTGATATCAAATCTTCCTCTGAGAGTGCAGCAAACCCTTCACTATTTCGAATTTCATCTAAAAGTACTCGTCTGAGTGGACTGTCATTTTCAGCAGTAAGGAAACTCTCTCTGAATTTGCCTTTACCTCTCTCTGTCTTCTCAATTACGTCTCTTGATAGTTGATAATGATAAAAATTTACAAAAGCATTATCCAAATCTACACATTCGCTAGAAAAAATACATTCCAGTAAGTGCTTAGCTAGCATCCTGTAATTATAGACATTATTCAGATGGTCAATAATTTTTATGTCATTATGTCCACCTAACTTCAATTTGTAATAATAGTTATCATTCCCTGTATTAAGTATGTCGTCTTCAGGAACTTTAAACTTCTCGACATTGTTATCACTTTCACTGAAACTAGATGTAGCATTAGTGAAAAAGACTAGTTCACAGTCTTGAAATTTACATCCAAGTATTGGATGATCTTTGTCTTTTGTAAAGCAGTCTTTAATCCTTTGATAAGCAACGAAATATGTTCTCAACTGATAGTCCTTTCTGTAGCCTTCTGAAAGCAACTTCTCTAACGTTAGATTGTCCTTTGATTTGTTCTCTCGGTGCTTTGCTTCTAGGAATATGATCTTCGTCTTCTCTGCTCCATTCTGGTCTACGTAATGACACCTGAAAACCACGTCATCAAGATCACTTGCTTCCTTCATATTTGTAGCTAGGTGGAAGTCTTTAAGTTTGTTCTCTTCACACAGTTTCTTACTTTGCAGCAAAAAATACATTAATAAATAAATCTTGTAAAGCTGGCCACTTATTCCTGAAGTTCCTGCTCTCTTGTTATATGGCATGTGTTTCTCTTCATCCACCGAAACTATTCCTTTTATCTCAGGCAAATCATTCGTAGTTGTGGTTGTATATATTCCCTCGTTATACCTACAACCATGTTCTGTCTTTGCCGACCTAGTGCTGGTGTGCAGATACAAGGAATCATCTCGAAAGGTATGGCCAAGTAATTCTTCATATTTCCTCTTAAGTCTGCCTAAGTAATCTCTGATACAGAACCTTGACCCCATTAGCTGTTTTCTTTTGTCTTTATCTCTTATGTACTCAACTGCCTCCTGCAAATATAATGGGAAATATCGGAAAGTTTCAGCTAACATCTTGACTTCCTTTTCCGACTCCTCCTGTAAATTCAAAGCTTTTCTAATGAACTCTCCCGCCTCCTCCTCAGTGAAAGTGGTTAATGATACAACTGCTATGTTATCCCATTCTCGATTGCGGGAAGTGATAAGAACGTATGGTTTCTTAGTATTTGGAGGTAACGAAGGCAAAAATTGGCAAATGCCGTCATCCCCATCTCTCTCACTTCTGTATGTTTTAGCATTGTCGAAGACAAAGAGGCATCTCGTTTTTGAGAAAAATTGAAACACTTCTTTCACAATAAACTGGATGTCTTTCGGTTGTCCATCAACTTCCTCCGTGCATATTCTTAACTTATTTTTCGCAATCCTACGAAAAGATTCACAAAGTGTACCATAATTTTCAGCATTAATCCACACAATATTTTCTTCGTAGGTTCCTGAATTTAGTTGAATATATTTCCTTACTAACTCGCTCTTTCCGATTCCGCCTAATCCAATAACAGCAGTTGTTTGGGATGTAACAGAATTATTGTAATCTACATGCTTTCTTTGTAAAGTTTGACGCAGTGTAGATAACTCCTCTAGCCTCCCTGTAAATTGCTCCACTGGATCTTTTACATCAAACCAAACTGAAATTCTAGCTGATTCCTCAAAGAATGTATTATCTTCTGTCAGAAAATAAGGCTCGTTTTTCCACCAATTCTCAACTTTAGCCTTTGTTTCAGAAAACACACTCCCTATCTCACTATCGTCTACTGCAAACTTGGTCTGTATTTCTTTCTTGATGAGTTCCTTTAATTGTCCCTCACTCGGCTGGTTGACAAAAATTTTAAATCTACTTAAAAAGTCTTCTACTTCCTCGTCAAAAACAAGGTCGTTGGGTAATGTTAGTTTCGGATCTTTGTCTTTGACACTGCCGAAATTCTTTGGAAGTTTGAAGTTCTTCTCTGCCAATTGTGATATCAGATCAACCTCTGAGAGTGCAGCGAACCCTCCTCTATTACGAACTTCATCTAAAAGCACACGTTTGAATGGACAGTCATTTTCAGTATTGAGGAAACTTTCTCTGAATTTGCCTTTACCACTGTCTGTCTTTTCAATTACCTCTTTTGCTAATTTGTTGTGATAAAACTTCACAAAATCATTATCACTATCTACACACTCGTTGGAAAAAATGCATTCAGCTAAATGCTCGGCTAACATCCTGTAGGTGTAGGAATTATTCAGATGGTCCATAATTTTTATGTCATTATCTCCACCTAACTTCAGTTTGTAGTAATAGTTATTATTCCCTATATTTAATATGTCATCTTCAGAGACTTTAAACTTGTCGACATTGTTTTCACTTTCACTGAAACTAGATATAGTATTAGTGAAAAAGAGAAACTCACATTCTTCAAATTTACATCCAAATATTGGATTATCTTTGACTTCTGTAAAATTGTCCTTTATCTTTCGGTAGGCATTGAAGTATTTCTTCAACTGATAGTCCTTTCTATAGTCCTCCGAAAGGAATTTCTCCAAGGTGAGAATATCCTCGTGCGGCTTGCCTCGGTGTTTCGCCTGTAGGAATATTATTTTAGTCTTCTCTGCTCCATTCTGGTCCACATAGCTACACCTGAAAACCACGTCATCAAAATCTCCTGCCTCCTCCATATTTGTGGCTAAGTGAAAATCTTTCATCTTGTTCTCCTCGCACAGCTTCTTACCTTGCAGCAGAAATTGCATCGATATGTAGATTTCGTAAAGCTGACCACTCATTCTTGAAGTTACAGCCCTCTTGTTATATGGTATGTGTTTCTGTCCATCCACCGAATCTCTTCTTTTGGGCCCATGTGAATTATTTGTTGTGGTTTCATTACACATTTCCTCCTCATAACTGCTACCAGTGTTCATTTCTGAGCGTAGAGTCTCCATCTCTGTAGCCACAAGTGACATCTATGTAGGAAAACAGTTTTCACGATTCAAAATTTGAGCTGATGCATTGAAGCACACGCGCACACTATTACCATTAATCTTCATAGCTGGTTCATCTTGACTAAGTGTAAAATACATTATTTCGACTTGATGAAGAACATCTAAGTGTGTTTCTTAATGTTTGCCATCAACCCACACTGCTTTCCTTTGCACATATTCCTGTAGTCCATTTCTTTAGTTTCATAAAGTGTTATGCATGTACATACACCTTATCCCAGACCCTCTGCCACTCTTTCGAGTTGAAAGTGAGTGAAAACACACCCGTTCAATTTGCACTATGAAGTTTCTTGACTCACTCGTCAGTTGAAGAAATTAAGCTTTGCCGTGGTATGGTTGTGACTCTCCAACCATCTCGGACACAAATGGATGATCTGTAGACCATCCTGAACTGAAGTGCAACCTAGAATCAGAAAACAAGATTTTTAACGATCAACGTGAGGATTTGTGCCTTGCTCCCCGCATCACCCTTAAAATTAAATAAATTTAAAACTTCAGTCAGCATTATAAACCTTATTTTGATAGAAAAGTGGAAAATGCTTCACGATTTTGAGTGAGTGTATTCGTAGGATGTCAGTAACAATTTATGTATTTTGTCTGTGAACATATACTGCAGTGTTAATGTTTCTATCCGGAGGTGGCAAACGTCTGCTGTTTAGGACATTGTCCTCCATTTGAAAGTAACTCGGACTCAGCCAACTCTCTCTGGGAAGGTGGGGTGTGTACAATGGTTGATTGAGGCAGAGTGTGTCATCTCGTTTACCGTTTTCTCAAGCAAACATGCAACTTGTATGTAGTTATATATGTTAACATAATATGAGTATCTGCCACTATATATCCGTCAATTGCAATTCTACGCTGTACAGATAGATTAATCGTTGTAATTAGATTGATTGATTTGGCTAATGTTGAGTCGTTTTCTGCCACTAATGGCTAATCGCGAAGATGAGGATGAGTGGTGATACACAATGAAATCGATGAAGGGACACTCACAAACACCCACACTCAGGCCGGGATTCGAACCTGCGACACCTAGGCGTTGGAATTGAAAATGACAAGCATAATTTTGAAAAGAACTACGCGTATGCCTGATTCGTCTAACGAAATACGAATGGGCCAACTGTAAAAAAATAATCACAATTGTATCCTATCCTTCATTTTAGTGACGATTGGCTAGAATTAACGTTCTCCTAGTTAGAATCTCTGGAGCCCGATTGAAGTAACGGATTGCTCTGAAACTTGTTACAGTGTACAGTGACTATGCAGACCATGGAGAAGCAAATACTGACGAGAGAAAAATTAAATTTTCTCCATCAGTTCGAAATGTAGCGCTGAAACAGCAATTGCATTCCGATTACTGGGTCCTTTTGCTTTGAGAAGTTGACAACTCAAAGTCCTGTCATACGTTCCATTACGACTCCACGACACGCCTAGCACAGTAGGCAAAGAACGATCATGTTTAGAGACTTCATGGAAGATCGAGCATCCGCAAATGTTGGTAGACAAGCGAATAATCTGCTTCGTGACAACTTTGGCGTATATCATTTCCCAAGTTTTTCCAGGTACTTGGCTACCCCGTTCTCCGGACTTGAACCCCTTGTGATTTCTGGCGGTGGGGATTCGTCAAAGATCTTGCTTTTTAGGAACGTGCCAGAGCTGAAAACCACCATAACACATCATGTAGCTACCACTCTTCCGTGCGACCATTGGTCACGCTGTCTTACGCTCCCAAAGGGTCATTCACGCACTCATATTGAACAATTCTGTACTGACATCATTTGGAAATAAAGTTTTGAATGTCTGGCTTCTGGTTGCCATTATTTCAATGCCTCATTTCCACCTGGTGGCGAAAATTTGAACTATTTTCGTTGACATTTGCTTTCCCCGTCATCTGGTAGTTTGTATACAAAGTTTCACGGCAATCCGATGCTTCGAACCGACTCCAGAGTGTTTCGAGTAGGGGGACGTTCTAACAACCCCGTACTACAAAATTACTAAAAGCGCTTAACATGAGTGTGTTTAAAACTAAGCGTCGAATCAGATCATCCCGTTTCGTTTTTGTCTTCTCGTGTCAGAAGCGCGTCACTGCAAAACTTTGACATATACGAGAGGTAGAGGTCATTAAAGGAAATAATTTTTCTTTACTTTCTTTTGCGTTTAATATCTAGTTTCGACGCTATGAAGGTATGAAACAGAAGTTCTAGACTACGTAATGTAGTTTCACGATACAAATTGAATATGAAGCTGTGAATAACAATCGGCTTTTAAGAAACCGGCTTTTAGCGGGAAAGAAACCACATAACTAGAGCCCGGAAGTTCAGGCATTTATTTTCGTTAAAATAGGCAGGCAAATAGGCATTTATAATGTGGAAAATAGGCACTAAAAATGAAAAAAGGCAAAATAAACCGAAAAAAGGCACATTTAGAAGTCGCTTACTTTTATCTATAATTTCTGGCAAAATGTTAAAATCTAAATTGGGAAGAGCATTTCAATTTTCTCCGTCTTGATTGCACATAACTACAAGGTGCTTTTTAAGTTCTCAACATTCATTGATAGTAGTCTGTCAGAGAGAATGTTTTTCATAATAGAAAATGATCTTTCTACTTCGACATAAAACAAGCTAATGTAGCTGGACTCATTTCGGTAACAGCATTTTCACCTTTAAGAATATCACAAATTGTTTTCAATTGTTTCAAGTCCTCATTCGCACTCACTACCCGTTAGCACTTTTCCGCAACAGCTGACCCCTTTTCTCCAGGCACTTCCATCATCTGCTGCATAGATTCCTCGAACATTTTCATGGATGCTATAATTGTAATTGTCTCTGGCAATGCACCACAATGTGCAAAAGTAAACTTGAATAGCACAGGAGTTTTGTCACTTCACGAATTGAAGCCGCTTCATTTTCTGAAAGAGCATCGATCACCTCATTGATTTTTTGAAGGTTGTTAGCATAATATATAGCTGCTGATATCCAGGTTCCCTATCTCGTCAAGACTGGTTGCTGAGGTAAACTAAGCTCAATCGCAACTTCCTGAAATTTTCGGGTTCGAGAGGGAGATTTCAGAAATATATTCTTTGTGTTCGAAATCAACCTGTCCACTTCAGCAGTCAATCATGCACAAGAAATGTTAACCGAAAGGCAATATCCTGACTCAGCATGAAATACTTTTTTCTCACACTTTAATCCTTCAGCAATGTTGAAACATGCGTGAGTTCAATATTAATTAAATAAGGCGAAAATTTTTCACATAATAAACGTAAGAAAAATAAATGCCAACAACGTTTTTTGGGAGAAAAATAATTTATATTCACATTTTTTTTAAAAAATTTGTCAAATTTCATTGAAAAAGGCAAAAAAAGGCATTATAATTAAAAATAGGCAGTGGGGTCCCAAATAGGCAAAATAGGCAAAATGAAAAGGCTTCCAAAACATTCGAAACAACATAAGAAACGTATATCCGGAAAAAATTTATCAATATATGCAGTAGATAAAAAGAGGCATTTTGCCAAACTTCCGGGCTCTACACATAACCTACGTAGGAAGCTGCAAGTTAGAAGTTACCTGTCTGACTGGATGACGCTGACCACTACAGAAATAGTTAGGCAAAATTGTGCGATCAGTTTGCTTCAACAAATGACGAGTGATTCCATCTTTTCCGCCGGGCTACCGCTTCGATGCTCATTTCTGCGACCTGTCGACAAACGGAAAGTGATTCTGTAAGTACAAGTACGCAACCACACTGCACAGGTTAAAGCTTGATACTAATGATTTAATCTAACAATAAAATAATAGATTATATGGGGCATTCCATCGTCACGAGTGGGATTATATTTTTGATATTAAAGTAACTATTGTACTGACAGTTAAGCAACATTTTTCTTACAGTTTCTGTGCAATGAATTATCAAACTTAAGACTGTTGATTAAACATAACTACTATTAAAATACTTTCCCAGATTCGTAACTACAAGTGAACAATTTCGTGTTACGACCGAAATAGCCAAACACTGAATCTTCACTTCATAAGAAATTAATTTTAACTTTTGTAAATTGTCAAATGATGAAAAATAAATTATTTAAGACAAAGATAGAAGATAATTGACCGTTGAATACTATTCTAGTGGAGTTGAGGGGGAAATGGAACAGTTAAAGGAGAAAGTAATTGCTTTATGGTGTCACGGGTGGGACACAATAGAAAACACAAGTAAATCAAAAAGTTGAAATAAACTAACAATATGTATATAACCTTCCACCTTCTAACTTAATTATGTATAACATTTGAATTTTTATCGTAACGTAGTGTCGAACCAGAGTTGTCTCTTGGGTGGCGTACCTATTCATCAGTCATCTCCTGAAAGTTATTACTCGCTTGGCCTAAACGTTAGATGTGCGAGAGATCACGTTCAAAGGAATGGTAAAGAATTGACTTGAACTAGAAATGTGTTTTATACTCTCCACGACTGAATCGATATGAACATTGTTAGGAAAAGGATGTTACTTGCCTCCCGTTTGGATGACGTTTATTCCCTCAGATTGTCCTTTAAATAATGGCAATTGTCACGTATCTGACCTCCCTGTCAGACTTCACTCCGCTGACTCCTCACTGTCCAAAAACTGTCACTCAGCTCCCACGTTCTCCTCACCATCCACACTCATCGACTCCCGTCTTTCACCAACAACACTCATCGACTGCCCCCTAACGTTTGCGTAATTTCATATTAAGCATTCCTTTGTCTGCTTCTTATTAGGTTAAGGATAACAGCAGGCTTGTCACTTTTACCCAACGCCTTGGGCACGATACGTTATGCAAATGACAATTTTAGATTTCTTACTCACAAGATCATAAAGTTACATCATTGCGTAGCGTTCCATCATGAACGCGGAAATCTTAAATAGGGATGTAACTTGCCCCTCCCGATTAGTACTATTGATGGTAGAGACAGACCTGAACGGGCCAGATACAAATATCTAACTTAACATTGATATAGACTCATGATTAGGTTTTATACTGAACTGAGCAATGCGAATGGCAGATAAGGGTGTAGGATAGCTTACCCTGTTCGGTTTAGAAAACAGACCAATAGCTCCTGCTACTCCGATGATTCCAAGTAAAAAGGCCTCGTGTCGCTCTCACGCACACCTATTTAAGCCTTTGCTTGGCCTCCCGTCACCTCTAGCCAAAGGCCAGTGTTCTTACCATTTCCTGCAAAAGGTTTATCCTACACATTTCTGAGCAGGAGCTGGCAAGGTCTGCCAGGGTCAATATTTCTTAAACCGAGCGGATATGATACGATTGAATTTAATTTTAAAAATTGAGGTTTACGGCATTTTCATATGGAATATACTAGGTATATAAGCTGTGTGTTTGTGTGTGTGGAATTTGGGAAGGGGGTGTAAGGGGTGACTCTTCCCAATTATCAACCTCACCTCCACGTATTTTGCAGACTAACGAGGCTCTGGCGTCTGTACCTACGGCCAGTATAATCATCGTACGTCCATGTATGTCCTGTGTTTTGTCCTTGTTTGTGCTGACTACCATGCGAGAGACCTGGGTTCGATCCCCGGCGGAGAAGAACCGGGTTTTTTTTTCCACCTGTTCAAGCGGCTCCGGCGCCCACCCAGCGTCGTATAAAGTGGGTACCTTGAGGAAACTCTGGGAGGTAAAGATGGCCAGGGGCGTGGTGCTGATCACATCACCCCCACCTTCGGCCGTGATCAAGAAAGTGTGGTGCTCTAACTCCACACATTTATACGTCTTCATTGCGTGGTGCAAAGCACAGGCGAGCACTTTACTTTTCCTTTTTGTGCTGAGTGTCCCTTTACAGCCTCAGCTTTTAACTGGTCAGAATATTTTAGTCTCCGACATTACAGTTGTGTTATTAATTAGATAAAGAACTCTCAGATGGCGCAGAGGTAGCATCGTCGCCTTGTAATCAAGGGAGGGGTGTGAGGGGTGCTCCTTCCACCTAGTGCACCCAATAGTCAACCTCACTTCCACGTAGTACACCCTGGACTGCAGACTAACGAGGCTCTTGCAACTGGCCCCATGGCCAGTATAATTTTGTTTGTGTTGTCCTGTTTTTTGTCCTTATTTGTGCTGAGTGCTCCTTTACAGCCTCAGCTTTTAACGAAAGTCAGAACATTTTAATATTTTATGATTTTAGTTATGCAACGTTAGAGCTGTTCTGTGTAACGATAAGGGGCTGGACCCCATATAATGTGACAGGTGCAAAATAGCCTTAGTGCTGACGCACCCAATTTAAAAGAAAAAATAATAATAAGAAGAAATGTAATCAAGGGGTCCCGATTGAAGACACATAGTGGTTCGGATCCCACTTTAAACTGTCGATCCAGACCAGATTACCCTTACTGTGCACAAAGTGGACTTAAAACACAAAATCAAACAATATTCTATATAAGGTAAGGGGCTGGACCCCTATCATCTGACAGGTGGAAAATAGCCTAAGTGTTGACGCACCCAAATTTCAAATTCAATTCATATTGGGCAGGCATTCGTCTCGTATATTTGACTAAGTCCCATATTAAGTAATTTAAATTTTCATTACCCTTTACCGAAATCTCGAACAAGAATGAGTATTTCGGACACCAAACATCGTATCCATATCGTCTCGATAAATCTCGCTTTTACAGCGGTCTTTTTGATTCTCGGCTTAGTGTAGAAAAATTTTGAGGGTCTTGTTCTAGACTTGATTCTTAAAGGGTAGTATCGTTCTGGCTCGTCTCAAGCTCTCCATTTGAAGTTAATGGTTTCCGGAAATATTATTTGTGTTAAACTATACATGGCGCCATTTTAATGGCGCCCACGGACCACAGAAACGTGCACAGGGCATCAAAACAAACAACATTTCCATCGTTGGTGCGTAGTTTCGGCGCCACAAACGTTCAAAAAAGTCAGTTTTGTCGCCTGTATGCAGGCAACCCAACACAACATTTGACTGCCGTAACTTAATGCGGTGAAACAGAGCATGGCAGTGTCGCAAGGAACACATGCATTTTGTGAAAAGTGACATTGCTACAACCAGCCACATTACGTATGTACCGTAAAACAAGGCGATTGATTGATTGATTTGCTTTATTTTGCTTCGCGTTTTGTGCCTCTTGGCTAATTTGCGAAGATGGGGATGAGGGATGAAATGATGAAATTGATGAATGGACATTTACAAACATCCATTTCCGAGCTAGGATTCGAACCCGGGACCCCTAACGTAGTAGCGCGATGTGCTAACCACTCCGCCACGAAGCGAAGAATACGTTCAGTAACCCAACGGGAAGTGAACCAACGATTCGAAAAACGATAGAAAAACAACGTATTCGAAGGTAAGTGGTAATATCAGATTTTGTCTCAGCCTACAAGTCAAAAATTTGCAAATCTCGTTGTCAGGTTGATATCTACAGGTTAGTCTATAACCTAAACTGCTTCTTAAAATTCAACTTATGATTATTGGAGGAAATTACCTGGAAAATTCCATGCAGTTTCTTCGTTTTCCCACGTTGCGATGAACTTGTATTTTCTCTGCTGGACGCTGTGAATCCTGGGTCGTGAATTCCAAATTCTTCCTCTTCTTCTTTTCTTGACACCTAACAAGGATCCAAATACTATTTCCTCGTTTCAAACAACTCTGAATGTTTCACGACAAACACTTGTCGCCAAGAAAGGGAGGCATTGAAACCCTAGAACCGCTGTCTGCATACAATCAGCTCAGTGATAGTTTAAAGTACATATATGCTCTTAGTTTTATCAGGTGAGATAATTAAATAATCCTAAAGTACGTTGGAAATCTTATCTTATCGACAATTAATGCACCTTCACGAGGCGTTTTGATCCATGGAAATCTCAAAGAATAAAAAGAATAAGGGTATTTTATCCCTCATGAGTTTCTGTCTTCTCTGGAAGGGGAGAAATTATTATATACCATAACAGGCATTATTATGCATGGGGAACTGCAGCTATGGCCAATGTAATAGTCTGTGCGTAGTACTAACTATGGTGCACCTTGTTTATGAATCTTATGCATGACTTTAAGTGTTAAAATGTAATCCATCTTGTTATAAGTTACAATATATTTATTTATGAAGTTCCAATCTTGACATGTGTATTTATGTTTATGTCAGTAAGATTAAGACATAACAGAAACTCTGTAGATATGGACAGGGCAAGGAACATAATAGGTGTTGCTAACTTAGTAGTCTTTTGGCCAAAGAAACCAGTTGAAGAAACCAGAAAAGATTTTATACAACATAAAATTTTCCATCATGTAATGAACAGAAATGCACACTCTGTCCAACTAGATAGATCCTGTTAAGCGAAATAATAAAAAATTACATTTCATGGCCCTTGATAATTTCGAATATGGATATTCATTTATTTATTTCTCTTTATATTTATTCTACTTTACAGTCAGACAGGTCTTGATTCGAACCCAGAACCTTCGGTTGCTCACACGGTTGCTATACTCTCTTCATATTTTCCAAACAGGTTGTGTCATTTGTAGAAAAAACTGTTTTGAGCATTTTTTAATAAAGTTATAAAAAACAATATTCTAGAACTTCTATATTCTCTCTTTTGGAATTTTTAAATGCATCGAAGGAAACTGAACTGTGCAGAAATGAAGATCGGCAATGAGCCTGTGAGAAGTACAGGGTTCGCGTTCCGATGACAGAACCTTTACCATTGTCTTTCTAATTGTCCCGCACAGAATGCGAATGGTAGAGTCGAATTACTTTCGGAACATCTCCAGCGGACTGCGCCAGTCTGTCTAGCGAGCCTAGTGGGCGTGTAGAACCTGAGCAAGGGGCTTAGCGATAGGTTCTGGTTTGAGATGACGTCAGCTGCTCGCTTGGTTAATTGGCTGCTTCGAGAGTTGTGACTCGTTCCGAAGCCTCAAATGCATAACAGCCAAAGATGTTACGGAAATAATCTCACTCTACTCATTCTTCAAGAGAGGGCCAATGGTCAACTTGGAGCCAAAACATTTGCCATAATTTTTGTTCTCTGCGCTCTCTATTGACAAAACATTGAAATATATATATAATAATTAATAACCCTTGGCGCCAGCCCTTGAAGCCTTGGGTTGCCCCTACCCACCGACTGCCAGCCTCACTCGCAGATCATCCAACCAGTTACAGTGTGACGTGTGGTCAGCACGACGAACCCACAATTGTTGTTGTCCGTTTCCATGCCCGGGTTACACTACTCATTCGAGCTCCCCAATTTCCTCACGATGGTGGATGGCCAGCTGTCCTGTACACAGGCTGAAATCTCAGAAAAAGTTGTTACGATTCCCACAGGGGACTCGAATCAGCGCACGTCCTGTAGCCCGAGTCCAAAGCCTGACACCTTGGTGCGGGACAGATAAATATCTCCGCATGAAGTGGAGTTACAAGCAAACATTACAATACAATTATAGTATTTAAAACTATCTAAACAGCCGTCGTGCATACATGTATTAAATATGCATATGTGTATTAAATATGAAAATGTCAGAAAATATGTGAAGTAGGAGTAAAATATGGAAATAGTAAAGGAAAAGGTCTAATTATGGGCCCCCCCTTTTTATGTTGTCATTTTCGGAGGAAAAAATAATATATCAAGCATATCTATGAAATATATACTTAAATGTAATACCATGCTAAAGTATAGAAGGTCTCCATTTTTTTTAAAAAAAAAGCAATTTCCAAAAAATGGTAAAATGATGTATTTCAAAATTGTGGTCTAAATATGGGCTACTAGTGGCAATATCACAAAAAGCAATTAAAATTAAAAAAAACAGTCATTAAGCGCTAAAACATTATAAAATTCATATTTATGAATAATCTGTTGTTTTGAAAATCACGCGGAATGCGAAAAATCGAGATTAAGAAAAACATCCAAATATTTGTTGAAAATGTGATCTCAACATTAGACCTCATGTCATAGCCCATATTTAGACCATCATGTTATTTTTCTTCTTAAATTTATTTTCGCTCTCTGTGGTACATATTTCACAAACAAATCATGGCATTATAAAAGCCCACATTTGTTTTATGTACCGCTAATATCATAACCTATACAAAGCAGACGAAAATTCAGAAAACGCTGAATTAAAACATACCAGGAAAAAGTTTTCGAAGGTTGCAATTCTATAACAGCGTCCAAGACCGAAACTAACCACCACTTTCTCTTGCGAATTGGCGCCGCAACCTTTGTCCTTGACAGATAACCAGTTCCAATAGCCTCTGCCAGGCTGCAGCACCCGGGAGAACTGATAACTCCAAAACCCATATTTAAACCTTCGCCCATATTTAGACCTTCTCCTCTATCGTATGAAGAATTCATGCACTATCATGTTGTCCATATCGTTTTCAAATGGTCTGAACAATCATAGTAGACCAATTTAGTTTGATAAACACTCCTTTAAACTAGAAGTGCGTCAGAATAATGTAAGAAATTGTACGTCACAATAGATTGTATTTCAAGTATTGATAAACCAGAACGTAGATCTCGTAACTATCAGAGTTCTATATTTGCTAATAAGTTTTACAGAAAGCCAAGCTTCTCGTTATACAATGTTAGTCGAGTACACACACACACACAAACACACACACCCCTACGCAGTGGCGTTCCAAAAGCGGGGTTGGTGGGATCTTAACTTCCCCTTTGGCCCAGTAGCTATTTCTAAAAAAAAGTCAAGTTCAGGAAAATATGGGAACTGCCTTAGAGTCCCTTGTTAAGCGAGACTAGTTAAAAACAACAACTTTAGGAGTCTTACCTGAGCAAAACACAATTTCTTTTTTTGATTTATTTCACATCGCTTTTTGTGCAACTTTTGCCTAATTTGCGAAGATGGGGATGAGTGATGATATGGTGAAATTGATGAATGGACACTCACAACCACCCATGCCCAGCCGGGATTCGAACCCGGGACCCCTGGCGTCGTAACGCATTGTGCTAACCACTCCGCCACAACGACGTTCGGAAATTTGAAAAGAACAGTTTGTTCAAGGGAGGCCAATGACATATACGGACGACTGGAGGATTTTTTCCATGGAGGCAAGCAAGGCAAGCCGCCCCCCTTCCTAATAGGTGTCGCTCACTCTCTAAAAAAATCCTTCAGTTTGAAGTTACCATGTTCTTGCAATGCCCTTATAATAATAAATTAACATAACTGACCGCGACCGAAATGTACAATTTTAAATTGACGTCCAATAAATAATAAATAAACATTGTTTTGTCCACTTTTTGCACATGTAGGTTGATTGGGACTGGATGTACAGTTTAATATGGGATCCGAACCACTATGTGCCTCCACCGTGTATCGAACCCCGGATCTCTTCATTGCAAGGCACAGCCAATTGAGGTACAAAATTCAGTTAATCAAATGTTAAATACGTTGTATAGGTGACAACAACTGCTGGGTGTTCAGTTTGTGTACGTTGGGTAAAAGAAAGAGATCGCTACTATGCAACATAAAGTTCTGCAATTTGAAAAAGAAAATAACACAATAAATACGAAATCATGTAGTCACATTCATGTAATTATCAATCACTCTTTTGGACTGCTTCACTTTTCTGAAATTGTTCACGTGCATTCGTTTTACATAATATATAGCCTACCTTCCGAATGCCCAGATGCTATGGTGTCAGGACAAAACGCTAAGTTCACAGCAACTTCTTAGTTAAAATTCCTTGGGCAGCACTGTCCCAAACAACGAACTATAACATTTCTTCGCGAATTTCTGGCCTCTTCGAAACAGACTTTGAAAAAGTCTGAAATGGCACGTTTACCAGAACAAATTGGCCGAATTATTAAGGAAAGTACCGTCACGATACAACTCACGTCAAATAATTTCCCGATAACGACACGATACTTGAAAGCAACTGAAATTTTTGTTCCAATGCGAACAAAAGCGGAAGTACAAGTAGTAACAAAACCATGTAACAACAGTGCAAAGGAATGCATACAACAACTCACGCTGAGCTATATACACTTATCGAAAACCCACAAACAGACTGCCTGAAGCACAAGAAGAAACTGTTCTTAACAACAATTCTGAAGGGAGGCTGATCTTTACAGGAAAATAAATCCGGAATCTCTTTGAGAGTAGGATCAATGCTTGCCTGTTGTAAATAATAACAGCAGTCTCACTTCAGTACCTAACATTCGGCCCTCAATATGACAACGACATGACATAATATGACACTGTAAGAAGTAATGTTTTCGGTAGAATATAGGTTTTGGATAGGGTGTGCGCAAGTACCGCTTCGCGCCCCCTGCCGCCGCCCCTGCCCCAGGACACCCTAATAGCCGCAACTGTGATTATATGAAAATTAAGACTCGTGATGGTGCAAATTTTGTCCGAGTGTTAGCACGCCTGTCTGCATGCAATTGTTCTTAGGGAGGGGTAGGCATAGGTGGGCTGAAGCTTTGGGCGTCATTCAAAACTTTATTAATAAACAAGAACAAAATCAGAATATGCGACGGAGTTTCTTTAAAAACTCGGACAGTTTTGATGATTTAATTTACATAGAGCAAAATCGACAGAAAGGAAGGTTGTATGTAAGTACAAGTTTCACACAATCAGTATATTAGACATGCTCCAGCAGTATCAGTATTTGTAACTGTATATGCTTTATTATTCAATGTCTTGTATTACTGTATGTACTCAACCAGGATGAAAGTATGTAATGCTCTGAACATATGGCATTACAGTTGCATGCTACTTATCTTTGGAATCTTGAGTTCCTTTATTATGCATATTGTCTTTAGCGTGTCACAGATAACCAGTATCAGAAGGGCAAGTGAATAGACTAACCTGTAGATGTGAAACTTGCACCGAGACTTACAAATAAATCAAGTAATCAACAGTGTAGCAATATCCACGGCAACGAGTTAAGAGAATAGGGAAGAATTCGAGAAAATTTACCGACTCAGACTTTTAGCCATGTTCTCTTAAAATAGCAAAACGTTTTAAGTAAGTAAGGTTGAATCTGAGTTTTAGGTAGGCTATGTCAAGGTGAAGAGAAAATACTACGTATAACTGAGAATTACTTACAATTCAGATTTAGATACCATGCCATATCATTATTAAAATACTATTATTGTATCTATTTTGAGGAACAAGATATACGTAATACTGGCTATTTCTGTCATAAAGTAGTACATTAACGACTAAAAGTTTGATTCTTAAATACAGACAAGAACAGTTTTTCTTTCATCTTGATGACGGCTGCATTTTGTTAATTTACTACCCAATTTTAAAAATTCATCTGAAATAGCATTTCTTTCACTAATGACTGTGCAAAGTGTGGTATAAGCAATGCCTTAATCTGCAGCTATTTCAGTTTTAGTTTCATGTGTATTAGCGTCCACTGCCCGTATAAATTTTACTTTCTGTCCAAGCTGTAACTTTTCCATTTTCTGTTCTCCATGGCTGACCAGTAGCAGCTGAAAACGTTTATTGTATATATACTTGCGTGCAAAGAAATAGACCCACCTCACACTTTTGACATAAAATGTTTACTTGTTGTTACTTTTTCTTCCCACTGTTTGGAGGTACATGATTGATAGGCGAATGCAGAGTTCACTAGCGCCTCCTACTTATATGCAGTCCCTACCTAAACCCCATTGAACATTTGTGGGACGAGCTAAAGAAAAGAGTACCTCGCCAGAATTCCTGCCCCTACTTCCATCCCAGAACTTCGAAGACGAGTGGCGTAATATTCCACAGGAAAGACTATTAAATTTGATTCAGTCTATGCCTAATCCTATTCAGGCTGTTATTAGAGCAAGGGGAGGCCATGCACGTTATTAGAAATTAACAATTGTTACCATATGTTATTGTTTAAGTTCTTGAAAACTCAGTTTTCTATCATTCTGAAATGGTGTTTTTTTTTTGTTTTTTTTTTCAAAGCATTACATTTTGAAAATTTTCACTTATTAGAATAAAGCAATGTTAATAAATTTAGGTTCACTTTAAGCGTTATTAAATGATTTTTCAAACAACATACTTCTTTTATAGTCTGATTTTCTTTTTTTTCTGAAAAACATATTATATCAAAAGTGTGAGGTGGGTATATTTCTTTCCAGGTAAGTGTAGTATGCTCCACGGCAAACATCAGCTATCCGGCATCTATTTAACGTGTGCATTTCGTATCGCAATTATGTTCAAGAGAAATTGTAACGACAAGAAACTCCTGTGACATTGCTGTATCTTGGTTACATACAAATCAAACTGTATTTTATAAAAATTAGTGCTCATAAAACAGAATTACGTACCAATGCATTAAGTACAAATTAGGTTTAATTAACATGTTTTTAAATTATATTTTGCCGGGACCTACAGCAATTTACGTATAAAACAGAGTTATGCAGAACTGGGTTACATATAAAGCAGTTCCAACTGTATGCGAGGAATAAACCTTTTATTTGTTGAAATCTAGACTTTCATTTACCACTACTTGAGATTATCAGAATCTTTTGATTACTGTATTAGGAGCAAAGGATTAATTCCTAGTAGAAACGAGGTGGTACGTAACAAGTATAAAGGTTCAACTCTGGAATTTTATGTTCGTTCTTTTTTTTTAACGTATGCGTAAATTGGAGGGTAAATATTATTAATTATTCCTATTTCATAATTACAGTATAATGGAAATGGACTGAGTTTCTTTCTGCTGAGAAAATTACCATAGTAGTACAAAAAATTTATGCAAATGCCTATCAGATAGTTTCATACAGTATATTATAGTCAGTAGCAAAGTCATTACTTCAGGTATATTTAACATGTCCAACTTGAATACAAGTAAGAATTTGACATATTGGTCTCATACAACTTACTGTTATGTAATGGTGTATGTTTTATTCTTCACACAATAGAGGTGCATGAAAAAGTTAAGTATTTTTTTTTATTATACACTAGAATATAATTACAAATATAGCCACGATAACACAGATAGTATATTTTATATTTTCAAGAAATACAATGATTTTATTAACATATGAAGTATGCATTCATTAACCTAATATATTCCAATAACTAAAGATATACATATATACAAGAATAAAAGTACTAAGACTTCGATTTACATTGGTTTGCAGCAACCCCCTCACATAAACAATTTACAAAAGTCATGATACACGTTTCTTCCAGTAACAGGATAACAAATTAAATCTTCTCACTGGCAGTAGAAATATTTCTTCACCCAACATCATAAATTCTTCAAAAGATTATTAGAGACATCAGACAACGTATTTAAGCATGTCAAACCAGGTACATTCCGACAATCTATTAACAACTTTACAAAAGTATCCTCAAAATGCGTAACAACACATTGTATAGTTACAGTAATTATAGTTTGATTAAGGTAATATAAATTAGCTTCAACACATAAAAAATTGAGATATAAAAAATATTTCTCGAAATGACATTCGAATATATTACAGCGTCAAATAAGAAAAACTTTCGTAGATATTTTATGAGTATGGATTGATTGAGTTGGTGTTTTAAGTCCAATTTATGCACAGAAAGGCTAATAGGTACTGGACCTGCAGTTTAAAGTGGGATCCGAACTGCTATGTGCCTCCACCGGGAATCGAACTCGGGACCCCTTGCTTACAAGGCGATGACGCTATCACTGCGCCATCGGGGAGGCTAATGAGTATTAATGTTTTTGTACAATTTTTGCTTACACATAATTCTGTCGATTACATCTATATAATTAGGTACAGTTCATTGTTCAGAAATTCATCTTGATACAAGTATCAGAATGATATTAAAATGTCATATATTATTAGAGATGTCATACATATGGAACAATTGCGTCTTTGCAAATGTATTTATTGGTGATATTTCTCTGTACAATAATTAGCGGTCAAGAACTTGTAGAGCACAAGCTGAAATGTCAAATCAGTTTATGTTCAAAAAATTCCCTTACGTACAATGTATGTACTTTGACACACATAAAACGACAAACTATGTAGGTCTTTCGTACATTCATAAGACACTTCACTCTTTTATTTCAAATACCATTTCAAGCAATTCCATTTTTTGTATAGATTCGCCTAAATTTCCGTACGTGTTACCTAAATCTCCAATAAATCTTGCAACTTTAAAATGGCCGGATCCGTAAAAATTCTCTTTTGGTCTTTCAAGTATTTTCTTTCAGAGGTTTACCGAAAGCTCCACATATGTTACCAAGATGAAAATTTTCAGAAATTATATATATATATAGCTTATTAAGAACTAGCAAAGCGAGCTACGACCATAGGGGTCACGGATTCGAATCAAGGCCTGGGCACAGGTGTCCTTTGTGAGTGTCCATTCATCAATTTGAATATACCATAACTTATCCTCATCTTCGTGAATAGCCAAAGTGGCAGAAATGTAAAGTAAAATAAACCAAATCAATCTATCAATCAATCAAGAACTGCCTATATACACGTCTAGTTTGCTGCACTCTTTGACACGAGGTGCAGTGCAGGTGTATTCCGGTGTCAGGCTGGTGCAAGGAAATGACATTCAACCAAGTAGACGGACGGTAAGAGATGTTGAAGTTCAGAAGATTCAACATATGTTTTTCTGCTGCTTTTAAGGTTCATTTGAGTATCTAGCACGCAACACTTGATCATACAACACTCCAGATCGTAGTGCAAGCTGTGCAGACACCAAATACACAACTTGACACCAAATCAACGAAGTAGACTGGACCAGTCGTTGTTGCTCGTTATAAGTACAAACCAAGAAGACACGTGATCGCAGAGAGAGTCAAAAAGTGCAGCGAACTAAACGGGCCTTATGTCTACAAGAGTAAATCACCTTTGAAATGATCAGGATTTTTTACGTTTTTCTTGTATTTGCATGGCCCTCTCCACTAATTTCATGTGTTGCAGAGGTTCACCTAAATCTCCGCAGGCAACGCCTAAGTTTACAAGAGTATAAGCAACTCTAAGATCATCAGGACCATAGTATTTCTCTTGTGTTTGCAAGGCCCTTTCCAGTAATGTCTTTTTTTGCAGATGTGCACCTAAATCTCCGCAGGCAATGCCTAACATTACAAGAGTAGAAGCAACTTGAAAATGATCAGGACCGTAATGTTTCTCTTGTATTAGCAAGGCTCTTCTCAGGAACTTCTCTGTTTGCAGAACTTCCCCTAAATCCCTGTAGACATAACTCAACATTACAAGAGTAAGAGCAACTTCAAAATGATCAGGACCGTAATGTTTCTCTTGTATTAGCAATACCCTTTCTAGTAATATCTTTTTTTGAAAAGGTTCAACTAAATCTCCGCAGGCGACGCCTAAGTTTACAAGAGTAGAAGCAACTTTAAGATGATCAGGACCGTAATGTTTCTCTTGTATTTTCAAGGCCCTTTCCAGTAATCTCTTTGTCTGCATAGGTTCACATAAGTCTCGATGAGCTTTACCTAACTTAAAAAGAGTAGAAGCAACTTCAAAATGATCAGGACCGTAATGTTTCTCTTGTATTAGCAAGGCTCTTCTCAGGAACTTCTCTGTTTGCAGAACTTCACCTAAATCCCTGTAGACATAACTCAACATTACAAGAGTAAGAGCAACTTTAAAATGATCAGGACCGTAATGTTTCTCTTGTATTAGCAATACCCTTTTCAATAATTTCTTTTTTTGTAGAAGTTCACCTAAATCTCCGTAGACGATGCCTAATTTCGCAAGAGTAATAACAATTTCAAAATGATCAGTACCATAATGCTTTTCTTGCATTTGCAATGCCCTCTCCAGCAATTTCTTTTTTTGAAGAGGTTCACCTAAATCTCCGTAGGCGTCACTTAACTCAACAAGAGTAGTAGCAACTTCAAAATGATCGCTACCGTAATGTCTCTCTTGTATTTGCAATGCCCTCTCCAGCAATTTATTTTTTTGTAGATGTTCACCTAATTTTCCGAAGGCGTCACCTAACTTTACACAAGTAATAGCAACTTGAAAATGATCACGGCCAAAATGTCTCTCTTGTATTTGCAAGGCCCTCTCCAGTAATTTCTTTTCTTGTAGATGTTCACCTAAATCTTCGAAGACCTTACTTAAGTTTACTAAAGTAATAGCAACTTCAGAATGATCGCTACCGTAATGTCTCTCTTGTATTTGTAAGGCCCTCTCCAGCAATTTCTTTTTTTGCAGGTGTTTACCTAAATCTCCGAAGGCGTTACCTAAGTTTACTAAAGTAATAGCAACTTCAAAATGATCACGGCCAAATTGTTTCTCTTGTATTTGTAAGGCCCTCTCTAGTAATTTCTTTTTTTGAAGAGGATCACCTATATTTCCGTAGGCGTTACCTAATTGTCCTAGAACAATAGATACTTTAAAATCATCAGGACCATAATGTTTCTCTTCTATTAGCAAGGCCCTTTCCAGTAAATTCTTTGCTTGTACATGGTCGCCTAATGCTCCATAAGCGACGGCTAATTTTTCAAGATTAATAGCAATTGTAAAATGGTCAGGGCGGTAATGTTTCTCTTGTATTTGTAAGGACTTTTCCAGCAATTTCTTTTGTTGCAGGTGTTCGCCAAATTCTCCGTAGGCGATGCCTAACATTGAAAGACACACAGCAAATTTCAAATGATCCGGACCATAATGTTGCTCTTGTATTTTCAAGGCTCTTTCCAGTAATTTTATTTCTTGCAGATGTTCACCTAAACCTCCATAGGCGGTACTTAAGCTTAGAAGAGTAGCAACAACTTGGAAATGATCACGGCCGAAATGCTTCTCTTGAATTTGCAAAGCTCTTGCAATTAGATGCTTTTCTTTCTGAAGTTCACCTATATCTCCGCAGGTGTTACCTAAGTATAATAGAGTAGTAGCAACTTTAAAATGATCAGGGCCATAATGTTTCTCTTGTATTTCCAAAGCCTTTTCAAGTAATTTCTTTCGTTTCAGATGCTCATGTAAATTTCCGTAGGCGTTACCTAAGTTTACTAGAGTAATAGCAACTTTGAAATGATCAAGATCATAATGTTTCTCTTGTATTTTCAAGGCCCTTTCCAGTATTTCTTTTATTTGTAGAGGTTCGCCTAAATCTCCGTAGGCGGAAGCTAACTTTACAAGAGTATCAGAGATTTCAAAATGATCAGGACCATAATGGGTCTCCTGTATTTTCAATGCCCTTTCTAGTAGTTTCTTTTTTATGAGAGGTTCACCTAAATTTCCATAGGCGATACCTAAGTTTAGGAGAGTATTAAACACTCCAAAATGGTCTGGACCATAATGTTTCTCCTGTATTTGCAAGGCTCTCTCCAGTAATTTCTTTTTTTCCAGAGGTTCATCTAATTCTCCGTAGGCAATACTTAAGTTTACGAGAGTAGAAGCTAAGACTAAATAATTAGGATAATTAAGTCTTTCTTGCATTTCCAATGATTTCTCAAGTAGTTCCTTTTGTTTCAAAAGTTCACCTAATTCTCCGCAGACAATACCTAATTCTTCTAGGGTAATAGCAACTCGGAAATGATCAGGACCGTGAAGTTTTTCTTGTAACTTCAAGGCCTTTTCAAGAATGTGCTTCTGTTTCAGAGGTTCATGTAAATCTCCGTAGGCATTACCTAACATTATAAGAGTAATAGGAACTTCTACATGATAAGGTCCGTAATGTTTCTCTTGTATTTCCAAAACCTTTTCAAGTAATTTCTTTTGTGTTATATGTTCACCCAAATCACTATAACTACCTGCCAATCTTTGTAGCGTCTTAGTAATCTTCCAATGTTCAGGTTCAATATATGTCTCTTGAATTCTTAGAACTCGACATAGTAACTGTTCCCGTCTTCTAGGATTACCTGTAATTTCATACAGCCTTTCCATTCTTCTTAATAGATCCTCAACGCACAGTCGTTCAGAATTTTCTTTATCTTGAACATCCTTACGTATCCTAGCATCAACGTGGGAAAGGAACATTTCGAAGTGTGGTAATAATTGTCCAATCTTGGTAGCGCCATTGGTTGTGCTATTACAGAGTCCGGCACTAATTTTTAGGAGCTCAAATACTTTCCTCATAATATCAGGTTCCTTGCCTTCATTCCTTGTATTTAAGCGGGTCACTTCTTGTACTAATTTGTGAACATTTACTAGACCATCTGTTACTTCAATCATTGAATATTGTTGAAGTATGTATATTATATTTTTGAACAGTTCATCTTCTGATAGCCAGTTGCTTCTGCATATTTCTGTAGGAATATTGTTTTCAGATAAATAAGCAATTATACTTAGAACCATAATAGCTTCCTCTCCGTATTCACTATTTCCTCGTATCTTGTCTATGGTAATTCTCCAGGTAGTAAACGTTGTTCTGGTGTACCGATCCAAACTATCATCTGGAAACTTATAGTTCAGTAATTGTTCTGTTTCTCCCGTAAAAAGGTTTATATAATCTCCGATAGAGAACCTTGAATCCTCATTCTCTAATTCCTTGTTCCTTTGTCTTATGTATGCGATTGCCTGCTGCAGAGATAAGGGGAAATACTGCAAAGTTTCAGCTAACATCTTGACTTCATTTTCCGACTCCTCCTGTAATTTCAGAGCTTTTCTAATGAACTCTCCCGCCTCCTCCTCAGTGAATGTGGTTAATGATACAACTGCTATGTTATCCCAATCCCGATTGCGGGAAGTGATAAGAACGTGTGGTTTCTTAGTATTTGGAGGTAACGAAGGCAGAAATTGACAAATGCCGTCATCTCCATCTCTCTCACTTCTGTATTTTTCAGCATTGTCGAACACAAAGAGGCATTTCCTTTTTGACAAAAATTGAAAGACTTCTTTCACAATCAACTGGATATCTCTAGGTCTTCCATCCACTTCCTCTGTGCATATTCTTAACTTGTTTTTTGCTATCCTACGAAAAGATTCACAAAGTGTACCGTAATTTTCTGCGTTTAACCAGATGATATTATCTTTATACTCTTTGGAATATGACTGAATATATTTTCTTGCCAACTCACTCTTTCCGATTCCACCTAATCCACTGATTGATGTAGTTTGAGATATAACAGCGATTTTATCATCTCCTCGCCTCCTTTGTAGAGCTTCGTGCAATTTTGATAACTCCTTTTGTCTTCCTGTAAAAAGGTTCACTGGAGCTTTTACATCAAACAAAACTGAAACTCTAGCTGATTCCTCAAAAAATGTATTAACTTCTGTGAGGAAATAATCCTTTTCTTTCCACCATTTCTCAACTTTAGCCTTTGTGTCACAGAACACACTTTCAATCTCACTATCTTCTACTGCAAACTTTCTCTGTATTTCCTTCTTTATGAGTTCTATTAGTTCCCCCTCACTCAGCTGATTGACAAAAATTTTTAATCTACTTAAAAAGTCTTCTACTTCCTCGTCACATTTAAGATCGTTGGGCAATGATAGTTTCGGGTGTTTGTCTTTGACAGTGCCGAAATGTTTTGGAATTTTGAAGTTCTTTTGTGCAAATTGTGATATCAAATCTTCCTCTGAGAGTGCAGAAAACCCTTCACTATTTCGAATTTCAACTAAAAGCACTCGTCTGAGTGGACTGTCATTTTCAGCAGTAAGGAAACTCTCTCTGAATTTGCCTTTACCTCTCTCTGTCTTCTCAATTACGTCTCTTGATAGTTGATAATGATAAAAATTTACAAAAGCATTATCCAAATCTACACATTCGCTAGAAAAAATACATTCCAGTAAGTGCTTAGCTAGCATCCTGTAATTATAGACATTATTCAGATGGTCAATAATTTTTATGTCATTATGTCCACCTAACTTCAATTTGTAATAATAGTTATCCTTCCCTGTATTAAGTATGTCGTCTTCAGGAACTTTAAACTTCTCGACATTGTTATCACTTTCACTGAAACTAGATGTAGCATTAGTGAAAAAGACTAGTTCACAGTCTTGAAATTTACATCCAAGTATTGGATGATCTTTGTCTTTTGTAAAGCAGTCTTTAATCCTTTGATAAGCAACGAAATATGTTCTCAACTGATAGTCCTTTCTGTAGCCTTCTGAAAGCAACTTCTCTAACGTTAGATTGTCCTTTGATTTGTTTTCTCGGTGCTTTGCTTCTAGGAATATGATCTTCGTCTTCTCTGCTCCATTCTCGTCTACATAATGACACCTGAAAACCACGTCATCAAGATCACCTGCTTCCTTCATATTTGTAGCTAGGTGGAAGTCTTTCAGTTTGTTCTCTTCACACAGTTTCTTACTTTGCAGCAAAAAATACATTAATAAATAAATCATGTAAAGCTGGCCACTTATTCCTGAAGTTCCTGCTCTCTTGTTATATGGCATGTGTTTCTCTTCATCCACCGAAACTATTCCTTTTATCTCAGGCAAATCATTCGTAGTTGTTGTTGTATATATTCCCTCGTTATACCTACAACCATCCTCTGTCGTTGCCGACCTAGTACTGGTGTGCAGATACAAGGAATCATCTCGAAATGTATGGCCAAGTAATTCTTCATATTTCCTCTTATGTCTGCCTAAGTAATCTCTGATACAGAACCTTGACCGCATTAGCTGTTCTCTTTTGTCTTTATCCCTTATGTACTCAACTGCCTGCTGCAGAGATAAGGGGAAATACTGCAAAGTTTCAGCTAACATCTTGATTTCCTTTTCCGACTCCTCCTGTAAATTTAGAGCTTTTCTAATGAACTCTCCCGCCTCCTCCTCAGTGAAAGTGGTTAATGATACAACTGCTATGTTATCCCATTCTCGATTGCGGGAAGTGATAAGAACGTATGGTTTCTTAGTATTTGGAGGTAACGAAGGCAGAAATTGACAAATGCCGTCATCTCCATCTCTCTCACTTCTGTATGTTTTAGCATTGTCGAAGACAAAGAGGCATCTCGTTTTTGAGAAAAATTGAAACACTTCTTTCACAATAAACTGGATGTCTTTAGGTTGTCCATCAACTTCCTCCGTGCATATTCTTAACTTATTTTTCGCAATCCTACGAAAAGATTCACAAAGTGTACCATAATTTTCAGCATTAATCCACACAATATTTTCTTCGTAGGTTCCTGAATTTAGTTGAATATATTTCCTTACTAACTCACTCTTTCCGATTCCGCCTAATCCAATAACAGCAGTTGTTTGGGATGTAACAGAATTATTGTAATCAACATGCTTTCTTTGTAAAGTTTGACGCAGTGTAGATAACTCCTCTAGCCTCCCTGTAAATTGCTCCACTGGATCTTTTACATCAAACCAAACTGAAATTCTAGCTGATTCCTCAAAGAATGTATTATCTTCTGTCAGAAAATAAGGCTCGTTTTTCCACCAATTCTCAACTTTAGCCTTTGTTTCAGAAAACACACTCCCTATCTCACTATCGTCTACTGCAAACTTGGTCTGTATTTCTTTCTTGATGAGTTCCTTTAGTTGCCCCTCACTCGGCTGGTTGACAAAAATTTTAAATCTACTTAAAAAGTCTTCTACTTCCTCGTCACAAACAAGGTCGTTGGGTAATGTTAGTTTCGGATCTTTCTCTTTGACACTGCCGAAATTCTTTGGTAGTTTGAAGTTCTTCTCTGCCAATTGTGATATCAGATCAACCTCTGAGAGTTCAGCGAACCCTCCTCTATTACGAACTTCATCTAAAAGCACACGTTTGAATCGACAGACATTTTCAGTATTGAGGAAACTCTCTCTCAATTTGCCTTTACCACTGTCTGTCTTTTCAATTACCTCTTTTGCTAATTTGTTGTGATAAAACTTCACAAAATCATTATCACTATCTACAAACTCGTTGGAAAAAATGCATTCAGCTAAATGCTCGGCTAACATCCTGTAGGTGTAGGAATTCTTCAGATGGTCCATAATTTTTATGTCATTATCTCCACCTAACTTCAGTTTGTAGTAATAGTTATTATTCCCTATATTTAATATGTCGTCTTCAGAGACTTTAAACTTGTCGACATTGTTTTCACTTTCACTGAAACTAGATATAGTATTAGTGAAAAAGAGAAACTCACATTCTTCAAATTTACATCCAAATATTGGATTATCTTTGACTTCTGTAAAATTGTCCTTTATCTTTCGGTAGGCATTGAAGTATTTCTTCAACTGATAGTCCTTTCTATAGTCCTCCGAAAGGAATTTCTCCAAGGTGAGAATATCCTCCTGCGGCTTTCCTCGGTGTTTCGCCTGTAGGAATATTATTTTAGTCTTCTCTGTTCCATTCTGGTCCACATAGCTACACCTGAAAACCACGTCATCAAAATCTCCTGCCTCCTCCATATTTGTGGCTAAGTGAAAATCTTTCATCTTGTTCTCCTCACACAGTTTCTTACCTTGCAGCAGAAATTGCATCGATATGTAGATTTCGTAAAGCTGACCACTCATTCTTGAAGTTACAGCCCTCTTGTTATATGGTATGTGTTTCTGTCCATCCACCGAATCTCTTCTTTTGGGCCCATGTGAATTATTTGTTTTGGTTTCATTACACATTTCCTCCTCATAACTGCTACCAGCGTTCATCTCTGAGCGTAGAGTCTCCATCTCCGTAGCCACAAGTGACATTTATGTAGGAAAACAGTTTTCACGATTCAAAATTTGATCTGATGCATTGAAGCACACGCGCACACTATTACCATTAATCTTCAAAGCTGGTTCATCTTTTCTAAGTGTAAAATACATTATTTCGACTTGATGAAGACTTGATGTGTTTCTTAATGTTTGCCATCAACCCACACTGCGTTCATTCGCATATATTCCTGTAGTCCACTTCTTTCGTTTCATGAAGTATTATGCATGTACCTACACCTTATCCCAGACCCTCTGTCACTCTTTGGAGTTGAAAGTGAGTGAAAACACACCCGTTCAATTTGCACTATGAAGTTTCTTCACTCACTCGTCAGTTGAAGAAATTAAGCTTTGCCGTGGTATGGTTGTGACTCTCCAACACTCTCGGACACAAATGGATGATCTGTAGACCATCCTGAACTGAAGTGTAACCTAGAATCAGAAAATAAGATTTTTTAACGATCAATGTGAGGATTTGTGCCTGGCTCCCCGCATCACCTTCAAAATTACATAAATTAAAAACTTCAGTCAGCATTATAAACCTTATTTTGATAGAAAAGTGGAAAGTGCTTCACGATTTTGAGTGAGTGTATTCATAGGATGTTAGTAACAATTTATGTATTTTGTCTGTGAACATATACTGCAGTGTTAGTGTTTCTATCCGTAGGTGGCAAACGTCTGCTGTTTAGGACATTGTCCTCCATTTGAAAGTAACGATTCGGACTCAGCCAACTCTCTCTGGGAAGGTGAGGTGTGTACAATGGTTGATTGAGGCAGAGTGTGTCTTCTCGTTTACCGTTTTCTCAAGCAAACATGCAACTTGTATGTAGTTATATATGTTAACATAATATGAGTATCTACCACTATATATCCGTCAATTGCAATTCTACGCTGTACAGATAGATTAATACTTGTAATTGGATTGATTGATTTGGTTAATTTTGTGTCGTTTTCTGCCACTATTGGCTAATCGCGAAGATGAGGATGAATGATGATACACAATGAAATCGATGAAGGGACACTCACAAACACCCATACCCAGGCCAGGATTCGAACCTGGGACTCCTGGGCGTTGGAACTGAAAATGACAAGCATAATTTAAAAAGAACTACGCGTATGCCTGATTCGTCTAACGTAATATGAATGGGTCAACTGTACAAAATAATCACAATCCTATCCTATCCTTCATTTAAGTGACGATTGGCTAGAATTAACGTTCTCCTAGTCAGAACCTCTGGAGCCCGATTGAAGTAACGGATTGCTCTGAAACTTGTTACAGTGACTATGCAGACCATGGAGAAGCAAATACTGACGAGAAAAAATTAAATTTTCTCCATCAGTTCGAAATATAGCGCTGAAACAGCAATTACAATATAGCAAAGAACGATCATTTTTAGAGACTTCATGGAAGCTGGAGCATCCGCGAATGTTGGTAGACAAGCGAATAAACTGCTTCGTGACAACTTTGGCGTATATCATTTCCCAAGTTTTTCCAGGTACTTGGCTACCCCGTTCTCCGGACTTGAACCCCTTGTGATTTCTCGCTGTGGGGATTCGTCAAAGATCTTGCTTTTTAGGAACGTGCCAGAGCTGAAAACCACCATAACACATCATGTAGCTACCACTCTTCCGTGCGACCATTGGTCACGCTGTCTTACCCTCCCAAAGGGTCATTCACGCACTCATATTGAACAATTCTGTACTGACATCATTTGGAAATAAAGTTTTGAATGTCTGGCTTCTGGTTGCCATTATTTCAGTGCCTCATTTCCATCTGGTGGCGAAAATTTGAACTACTTTCGTTGACATTTGCTTTCCCCATCATCTGGTAGTTTGTATACAAAGTTTCACGGCAATCCGATGCTTGGAACCGGCTCCAGAGTGTTTCGAGTAGGGGGGCGTTCTAACAACCCCGTACTACAAAATTACTAAAAGCGCTTAACATGAGTGTGTTTAAAACTAAACGTCGAATCAGATCATCCCGTTTCGTTTTTGTCTTCTCGTGTCAGAAGCGTGTCACTGCAAACTTTGACATATACGAGAGGTAGAGGTCATTAAAGGCAATAATTTTTCTTTACTTTCTTTTGCGTTTAATATCTAGTTTCGACGCTATGAAGGTATAAAACAGAAGTTCTAGACTACGTAATGTAGTTTCACGATACAAATTGAATATGAAGCTGTGAATAACAATCGGCTTTGAAGAAACCGGCTTTTAGCGGGAAAGAAACCACATAACCTAATTAGGAAGCTGCAAGTTAGAAGTTACCTGTCTGATTGGACGACGCTGACCACTACAGAAATAGTTAGGCAAAATTGTGCGATCAGTTTGCTTCAACAAAAGACGAGTGATTTCATCTTTTCCGCCGGTCTACCGCTTCGATGATTATTTCTGCGACCTGTCGACAAACGGAAAGTGATTCTGTAAGTACGCAAACACACTGCACAGGTAAAAACTTGATTCTAATGATTTAATCTAACAATAAAATAATAGATTATATAGTTCATTCCATCGTCACGAGTGGGACTATATTTTTGATATTAAATAACTATTCTACTGACAGTTAAGCAACATTTTTCTTACAGTTTCTGTGCAATGAATTACACTGGGGAACAAAAAGAAGATTTTATTTTGCGGCATAAAGTTTAATAACAGTTTCAGCACACAAAACAGCTGTGATTGCCAATTGTATGATTGGTTCAGTTGAATTGACTCCAGTTATAAAAATAAACACACCATGGAAAATGTAGGAGGTAAAATTACTCTACGCTTTTCTCGGTAATATCAAAATTTATAATGGGCTGAAATTCCCATAAGAAACTTATTTATTTATTTGTAAATTGTTGCTAGGCAACTTATGAAGCATTGCTAGGCAATATATCGGACACTCAACAAACCTTAAGGAAGAATACCAAAACATAAAAATGGTTTTAGAAAAAAATTGAATATGCTGAACATAAGTGGCTCGTGTGTGTGGATTTGAAGATGGTGATTTTTTTACTAGGACAGCAAAGTGGGTACGCAAAATATCCCTGTTTCCTATGTTTGTGGGATAGTCGTGCTAGAGAAAAGCATTGGACGATAAAAGTTTGGCCCCCAAGGGAAAATATTAGTGGGAAAAGTTAGTATCATGCATGAACCGCTGATAGATAGGGACAAAATCATCCTTCCGCCACTGCATATTAAACTTGGGTTGATAAAACAGTTTGTCGAGGCCTTAGATACAAGTGTTGATTGTTTCAAATATATATGCCACACTTTTCCAGGACTAAGTATTGAAAAATTGAAGGCAGGAATCTTTGACGGACGACCACAAATTCGTACAATTATAAATGATGCCAATTTTACAACTTACATGTCTTACATCGAATCTGAGGTCTGGCTGAGCTTTGTGTCCGTCGTCAAAAACTTTTTGGGGAATCACAGCGCAGAAAAGTACCCCGATATAGTTGGAAATATGTTGACAAATTTTGAGAAATTGGGAGCTAATATGAGTGTGAAGATACATTTTCTACATAGCCACATTGACAGATTCCCTGAGAACATTGGTGATTTTAGTGAAGAACGGGGAGAAAGGTTCCATCAGGATATAAGGATAATGGAAGAAAGGTACCAGGGACGGTGGGATCGCCACGTGATGGCCGACTACTGTTGGAGCTTACAGAGGGAATGTGCTAAAAAGCAATACAGCAGGAAATCGTATACAAAACGTTTCACATAGTTTGTTACTTCATTGTGTACATATTTTCTTAATTAGTATTTGGATCATATATACTTTTATTTTTATAATAATGATTGTAATCACAAAAAGAAATATTAAATTGTTGTTGGAAGTTCATTTATATGTATATCTTATGTTTCCGCCATTTTGGTTTAGTTGCATTTATTTCATAAATTAGAGGCAATTCAGGAAATATATTATTATATCATTATTCAGCAGCATGAAATTGCCCTAAATTAGCTCTCAAACACTGTGCCGCAATTTCACTGTTCCCCAGTGTTATCAAACTTAACTCTGTTGATTAAACATAACTACTCTTAAAATACTTTCCCAGATTTGTAACTACAAGTGAACAATTTCGTGTTACGACCGAAATAGCCAAACACTGCCTCTTCACTTAATAATAAATTAATTTTAACTTTTGTAAATTGTCAAATGATGGAAAATAAATTATTTAAGAAAAAGATAGAAGATAATTGACCGTTGAATACTATTCTAGTGGAGGTGAAGGGGAAATGGAACAGTTAAAGGAGAAAGTAATTGCTTTATGGTGTCACGGGTGGGATACAATAGAAAACACAAGTAAATCAAAAAGTTAAAATAAACTAACAATATGTATATAACCTTCTATCTTCTAACTTAATTATGTATAACATTTGAATTTTTATCGTAACGTAGTGTCGAACCAGAGTTGTCTCTTGGGTGGCGTACCTATTCGTCAGTCATCTCCTGAAAGTTATTACTCGCTTGGCCTAAAAGTAAGATGTGCGAGAGATCACGTTCAAAGGAATGGTAAAGAATTGACTTGAACTAGAAATGGGTTTTATACTCTCCACGACTGAATCGATATGAACATTGTTAGGAAAAGGATGTTACTTGCCTCCCGTTTGGATGACGTTTATTCCCTCAGATTGTCCTTTAAATAATGGCAATTGTCACGTATCTGACCTCCCTGTCAGACTTCACTCCGCTGACTCCTCACTGTCCAAAAACTGTCACTCAGCTCCCACGTTCTCCTCGCCATCCACACTCATCGACTCCCGTCTTTCACCAACAACACTCATCGACTGCCCCCTAACGTTTGCGTAATTTCATATTAAGCATTCCTTTGTCTGCTTCTTATTAGGTTAAGGATAACAGCAGGCTTGTCACTTTTACCCAACGCCTTGGGCACGATACGTTATGCAAATGACAATTTTAGATTTCTTACTCACAAGATCATAAAGTTACATCATTGCGTAGCGTTCCATCATGAACGCGGAAATCTTAAATAGGGATGTAACTTGCCCCTCCCGATTAGTACTATTGATGGTAGAGACAGACCTGAACGGGCCAGATACAAATATCTAACTTAACATTGATATAGACTCATGATTAGGTTTTATACTGAACTGAGCAATGCGAATGGCAGATAAGGGTGTAGGATAGCTTACCCTGTTCGGTTTAGAAAACAGACCAATAGCTCCTGCTACTCCGATGATTCCAAGTAAAAAGGCCTCGTGTCGCTCTCACGCACACCTATTTAAGCCTTTGCTTGGCCTCCCGTCACCTCTAGCCAAAGGCCAGTGTTCTTACCATTTCCTGCAAAAGGTTTATCCTACACATTTCTGAGCAGGAGCTGGCAAGGTCTGCCAGGGTCAATATTTCTTAAACCGAGCGGATATGCTACGATTGAATTTAATTTTAAAAATTGAGGTTTACGGCATTTTCATATGGAATATACTAGGTATATAAGCTGTGTGTTTGTGTGTGTGGAATTTGGGAAGGGGGTGTAAGGGGTGACTCTTCCCAATTATCAACCTCACCTCCACGTATTTTGCAGACTAACGAGGCTCTGGCGTCTGTACCTACGGCCAGTATAATCATCGTACGTCCATGTATGTCCTGTGTTTTGTCCTTGTTTGTGCTGACTACCATGCGAGAGACCTGGGTTCGATCCCCGGCGGAGAAGAACCGGGTTTTTTTTTCCACCTGTTCAAGCGGCTCCGGCGCCCACCCAGCGTCGTATAAAGTGGGTACCTTGAGGAAACTCTGGGAGGTAAAGATGGCCAGGGGCGTGGTGCTGATCACATCACCCCCACCTTCGGCCGTGATCAAGAAAGTGTGGTGCTCTAACTCCACACATTTATACGTCTTCATTGCGTGGTGCAAAGCACAGGGGAGCACTTTACTTTTCCTTTTTGTGCTGAGTGCCCCTTTACAGCCTCAGCTTTTAACTGGTCAGAATATTTTAGTCTCCGACATTACAGTTGTGTTATTAATTAGATAAAGACCTCTCCGACGGCGCAGAGGTAGCATCGTCGCCTTGTAATCAAGGGAGGGGTATGAGGGGTGCTCCTTCCACCTAGTGCACCCAATACTCAACCTCACTTCCACATAGTACACCCTGGACTGCAGACTAACGAGGCTCTGGCGACTGGCCCCATGGCCAGTATAATTTTGTTTGTGTTGTCCTGTTTTTTGTCCTTATTTGTGCTGAGTGCTACTTTACAGCCTCAGCTTTTAACGAAAGTCAGAACATTTTAATATTTTATGATTTTAGTTATGCAACGTTAGAGCTGTTCTGTGTAACGATAAGGGGCTGGACCCCATATAATGTGACAGGTGCAAAATAGCCTTAGTGCTGACGCACCCAATTTAAAAGAAAAAATAATAATAAGAAGAAATGTAATCAAGGGGTCCCGATTGAAGACACATAGTGGTTCGGATCCCACTTTAAACTGTCGATCCAGACCAGATTACCCTTACTGTGCACAAAGTGGACTTAAAACACAAAATCAAACAATATTCTATATAAGGTAAGGGGCTGGACCCCTATCATCTGACAGGTGGAAAATAGCCTAAGTGTTGACGCACCCAAATTTCAAATTCAATTCATATTGGGCAGGCATTCGTCTCGTATATTTGACTAAGTCCCATATTAAGTAATTTAAATTTTCATTACCCTTTACCGAAATCTCGAACAAGAATGAGTATTTCGGACACCAAACATCGTATCCATATCGTCTCGATAAATCTCGCTTTTACAGCGGTCTTTTTGATTCTCGGCTTAGTGTAGAAAAATTTTGAGGGTCTTGTTCTAGACTTGATTCTTAAAGGGTAGTATCGTTCTGGCTCGTCTCAAGCTCTCCATTTGAAGTTAATGGTTTCCGGAAATATTATTTGTGTTAAACTATACATGGCGCCATTTTAATGGCGCCCACGGACCACAGAAACGTGCACAGGGCATCAAAACAAACAACATTTCCATCGTTGGTGCGTAGTTTCGGCGCCACAAACGTTCAAAAAAGTCAGTTTTGTCGCCTGTATGCAGGCAACCCAACACAACATTTGACTGCCGTAACTTAATGCGGTGAAACAGAGCATGGCAGTGTCGCAAGGAACACATGCATTTTGTGAAAAGTGACATTGCTACAACCAGCCACATTACGTATGTACCGTAAAACAAGGCGATTGATTGATTGATTTGCTTTATTTTGCTTCGCGTTTTGTGCCTCTTGGCTAATTTGCGAAGATGGGGATGAGGGATGAAATGATGAAATTGATGAATGGACATTTACAAACATCCATTTCCGAGCTAGGATTCGAACCCGGGACCCCTAACGTAGTAGCGCGATGTGCTAACCACTCCGCCACGAAGCGAAGAATACGTTCAGTAACCCAACGGGAAGTGAACCAACGATTCGAAAAACGATAGAAAAACAACGTATTCGAAGGTAAGTGGTAATATCAGATTTTGTCTCAGCCTACAAGTCAAAAATTTGCAAATCTCGTTGTCAGGTTGATATCTACAGGTTAGTCTATAACCTAAACTGCTTCTTAAAATTCAACTTATGATTATTGGAGGAAATTACCTGGAAAATTCCATGCAGTTTCTTCGTTTTCCCACGTTGCGATGAACTTGTATTTTCTCTGCTGGACGCTGTGAATCCTGGGTCGTGAATTCCAAATTCTTCCTCTTCTTCTTTTCGTGACACCTAACAAGGATCGGAACACTATTTCCTCGTTTCAAACAACTCTGAATGTTTCACGACAAACACTTGTCGCCAAGAAAGGGAGGCATTGAAACCCTAGAACCGCTGTCTGCATACAATCAGCTCAGTGATAGTTTAAAGTACATATATGCTCTTAGTTTTATCAGGTGAGATAATTAAATAATCCTAAAGTACGTTGGAAATCTTATCTTATCGACAATTAATGCACCTTCACGAGGCGTTTTGATCCATGGAAATCTCGAAGAATAAAAAGAATAAGGGTATTTTATCCCTCATGAGTTTCTGTCTTCTCTGGAAGGGGAGAAAATTGTTATATACCATAACAGGCATTATTATGCATGGGGAACTGCAGCTATGGCCAATGTAATAGTCTGTGCGTAGTACTAACTATGGTGCACCTTGTTTATGAATCTTATGCATGACTTTAAGTGTTAAAATGTAATCCATCTTGTTATAAGTTACAATATATTTATTTATGAAGTTCCAATCTTGACATGTGTATTTATGTTTATGTCAGTAAGATTAAGACATAACAGAAACTCTGTAGATATGGACAGGGCAAGGAACATAATAGGTGTTGCTAACTTAGTAGTCTTTTGGCCAAAGAAACCAGTTGAAGAAACCAGAAAAGATTTTATACAACATAAAATTTTCCATTATGTAATGAACAGAACTGCACACTCTGTCCAACTAGATAGATCCTGTTAAGCGAAATAATAAAAAATTACATTTCATGGCCCTTGATAATTTCGAATATGGATATTCATTTATTTATTTCTCTTTATATTTATTCTACTTTACAGTCAGACAGGTCTTGATTCGAACCCAGAACCTTCGGTTGCTCACACGGTTGCTATACTCTCTTCATATTTTCCAAACAGGTTGTGTCATTTGTAGAAAAAACTGTTTTGAGCATTTTTTAATAAAGTTATAAAAAACAATATTGTAGAACTTCTATATTCTCTCTTTTGGAATTTTTAAATGCATCGAAGGAAACTGAACTGTGCAGAAATGAAGATCGGCAATGAGCCTGTGAGAAGTACAGGGTTCGCGTTCCGATGACAGAACCTTTACCATTGTCTTTCTAATTGTCCCGCACAGAATGCGAATGGTAGAGTCGAATTACTTTCGGAACATCTCCAGCGGACTGCGCCAGTCTGTCTAGCGAGCCTAGTGGGCGTGTAGAACCTGAGCAAGGGGCTTAGCGATAGGTTCTGGTTTGAGATGACGTCAGCTGCTCGCTTGGTTAATTGGCTGCTTCGAGAGTTGTGACTCGTTCCGAAGCCTCAAATGCATAACAGCCAAAGATGTTACGGAAATAATCTCACTCTACTCATTCTTCAAGAGAGGGCCAATGGTCAACTTGGAGCCAAAACATTTGCCATCATTTTTGTTCTCTGCGCTCTCTATTGACAAAACATTGAAATATATATATAATAATTAATAACCCTTGGCGCCAGCCCTTGAAGCCTTGGGTTGCCCCTACCCACCGACTGCCAGCCTCACTCCAACCAGTTACAGGGTGACGTGTGGTCAGCACGACGAACCCACAATTGTTGTTGTCCGTTTCCATGCCCGGGATACACTACTCATTCGAGCTCCCCAATTTCCTCACAATGGTGGATCGCCACCTGTCCTGTACACAGGCTGAAATCTCAGAAAAAAGTTGTTACGCTTCCCACAGGGGACTCGAACCAGCGCACGTCCTGTAGCCCGAGTCCAAAGCCTGACACCTTGTTGCGGGACAGATAAATATCTCCGCATGAAGTAGAGTTACAACCAAACATTACAATACAATTATAGTATTTAAAAGTAGCTAAAGAGCCGTTGTGCATACATGTATTAAATATGCATATGTGTATTAAATATGAAAATGTCAGAAAATATGTGAAGTAGGAGTAAAATATGGAAATAGTAGAGGAAAAGGTCTAATTATGGGCCCCCCTTTTTATGTTGTCATTTTCGGAGGAAAAAATAATATATCAAGTATATCTATGAAATATATACTTAAATGTAATAACATGCTAAAGTATAGAAGGTCTCCTTTTTTTAAAAAAAAGCAATTTCCAAAAAATTGTAAAATGATGTATTTCAAAATTGTGGTCTAAACATGGCCTACCAGTGGCAATATCACAAAAAGCAATTAAAATTTAAAAAAAACAGTCATTTGTCGCTAAAACATTATAAAATTCATATTTATGAATAATCTGTTGTTTTGAAAATCACGTGGAATGGGAAAAATCGAAATTAAGAAAAACATCCGTATATTTCTTGAAAATGTGATCTCAACGTTAGACATCATGTCATAGCCCATATTTAGACAATCATGTTATTTCCCTTCTTCAATTTATTTTCGCTCTCTGTGGTACATATTTCACAAACAAATCATGGCATTATAAAAGCCCACATTTGTTTTATGTACCGCTAATATCATAACCTATACAAAGCAGATGAGAATTCAGAAAACACTGAGTTCAAACATACCTGCAAAAGTTTTCGGAGGTCGCAATTCTATAACAGCGTCCAAGGCCGAAACTAACCATCACTTTCTCTTACGAATTGACGCCGCAACCTTTGTCCTTGACATATAACCAGGCTGCAGCACCCGGGATCGCTGATAACTCCAAAACCCATATTTAAACCTTCGCCCGTATTTAGACCTTCTCCTCTATCGTATGAAGAATTCATGCGCTATCATGTTGTCCATATCGTTTTCAAATGGTCTGAACAATCATAGTAGACCAATTTAGTTTGATAAAAACTCATTTACACTAGAAGTGCGTCAGAATAATCTAAGAAATTGTACGTCACAATAGATTGTATTTCAAGTATTGATAAACCGGAACGTAGATATCGTAACTATCAGAGTTCTATATTTGCTAATAAGTTTTACAGAAAGCCAAGCTTCTCGTTATACAATGTTAGTCGAGTACACACACACACACACCACAAATATTTCCTCCCACACGCAGTGGCGTTCCCAAAGCGGGGTTGGTGGGATCTTAACTTCCCCTTTGGCCCAGTAGCTATTTCTAAAAAAAAGTCAAGTTCAAGAAAATATGGCAACTGCCTTAGAGTCCCTTGTTAAGAGAGACTACTTAAAAACAACAACTATAGGAGTCTTACCTGAGCAAAATACAATTTCTTTTTTGATTTGATTTATTTCACTTCGCTTTTTGTGCAACTTTTGCCTAATTTGCGAAGATGGGGATGAGTGATGATATGGTGAAATTGATGAATGGACACTCACAAACACCCATGCCCAGGCCGAGATTCGAACCCGGGACCCCTGGCGTCGTAACGCATTGTGCTAACCACTCCGCCACGAGGGCCGGCAAAAAAATACAAAAGAATAATGATACTTGGGGTGTTGTAAGAACCATTTACAGTATTACAAACTGACCAAGACCAAAAATTTCCAATAAGTGAGGACTGAAATTCAAGGCCGTTCATTCTAAAACGTCTCCATTGTGTCATGCAATGTCAATGATCGAGAGAGACACGTACTGCAGATGTTGATGAAATCGACGAACAAACAAAAAATGAAACGTAATGTGTTCGGCACCTATTTTCAAACATGCAGACTGTTATAACAATTTATTTATTTGTAAATTATACCCAGATATGTTAGCGCGATTGCTAATTGAATCCCTCACGAAATAAGTGGCCAACCCCTTACTGAAAATAAAATAATGGTAAAGGTCCTTGCAATATAATGAAGAACGTCGTTTAAACGTTAATTCACACATTAAAACTAATGCAGGAATTAACTCCATGTTATGAACTAAAACAAAATAATCCATACTTATTCAAGCGTTGAGCTGTATAGGGCGTTCGGAATGCAAAATGATAAAACACATGACAACACAACGCCCCGCAAAGAAATATTCTCGAGGCGCTTCAGTGACCGATTACATTTAGTGATCGACAGATGCAAAAAGATGTCACTGCATCATCATGTGTGCAAGTCGTCTCTCTTAACAAGGGACGCTATAGCTCGACCATAAGGAAAAAAAAACCTTCCGTCAAAATCGTTCGCGCATCTTCCCTGCTGGTATCCGTGCTCGGGGCAGTGTTGCCAGGTCAGACTTGAAAAAATCGGGAGATTGTTCCTTGGGAAACCAGAAGATCTGCTACAAAAGCCGATGATCTAATAGTAGTGGATGAACGACGTTCTCTGGGGCGGTGGAGGCATAGGCGTGCGCACTGGGGGGGGGGGGGGCAAGGGGACGTCCGCAGATTTTTTTTCCAGCGAGGGGGAAACAATGTATTTTTATCAGGCGGGTAAACGAGGCATATTACCCCGTAATAATGTCCTCTCAGAAAACGCCACTTGAGTTTGAAATTATCACGTTCAGACATCCCTATTATAATAGTGGATGTAAATCACTGTGACTGAAATCAACTCATACATCTGAAATAATAGGTAATTTTATGTCAAAATTCACTTTCCAGAAGGGAAGGGGGTGGCGACCATCCTTGCACTTCCTTCTGGACGTCCATGCCACTATATAATTTTGTAGGAAATTAAGTATTTAAGTATAGAATATTATATTAAGGATAGAAAATTAAGTATTTTCAAGCCGATGAAAGTTGGAAGCAACTACGGGGGAGGGGGTGCATTATTTCCTTTCTAATTGAAATATGCCGCTTCGTTCTCTAGCAAATTTCTTGTTACTTACACTCACATGTTTTATTCGTCAGTTATGCTGCCCCTCTATGTTGCTGCATTCAATATATATACATTATATTATATATATAATATAATATATACATCCATACATATACACACACACATATGTATAAAATAATTTGCCCACGCTACGAAGTCAGTGTTTCTACCTAGTAAGGCAAGGACGTTTTTCACTGTGTCTGTGTCACTTCATTCATTTCATCAGTTTTTCATTCATCAATATTGTCGTACTTACCCGTAGAGGCACAAAAGCGACGTAAAATAAATAAAATAGAAATACATTTTCGGGTGGGATCTAACACAATTGAGTATCGTTTGGCATAATTTCACAGTTCAAACAACACTTTTCATGGCTTGGTAGAGTTCCACTCTCTCTCTCTCTCCCCTCCATGTTTAAGTAAGATGAGCAGGAAACGTGTTTTTGAGAAGGCCGTTGGAGCTGACATAGCAATAGTTTCTTAAGGAATTCTCCCGAGAAATCAATAGGTCTGGCAACACTTACATTGGCCGCGCCGAAGGCTCCTTCCCCCTGTCCTTTCCCCCACCCGCCAGCGCAATGAGGTTCCGCGCAGGTTTCTTTCCTTGTGGTTCCACTATAGTGGCAACACTGCCTGGAAGTTGAGTGAGAGCAATCGTTTGTTGTGTTGGGTTATACGAGAAGCACTTGTAGCGCAGAAACTAAACGCTTTTGAGGGAACGTTTATAACGAAAAATTACTTGTTTTTGTGAGATCTAACACCACCTAACCGTTGTTGAAGTTGTTTTTGGACATCCTGCATAGCCATGAATGTGCATCTTCAAATACAACTGGCTCTGCAGAGTAATTTAGAGCATCTTATGTTTAGAAATTGAATGATTGATTTAAATATAATTATCTGAAAATAGTTGATAAACTTAGATCGTAAACATTCAAGAATAAGAAAAAGGGTATGACATGTGTCAACACTTGAAGAAAGATTACGTTCAGTGCAAAACTCGCAAGTATATTAATTTTTCCGTTTCAGAATGTTCACCTAAAAATAAAGGCAACAGCCAGTCTATGCCCAAAATGTTCAGTGACAAGTGAGACGAAAGGGGTGCGATCAAGGAAACAAATTAACAAAATACTATGTTGCTCTCTACAGGATGATTCAAAAAGTCTCCTAACATTCCCTATAGAATGTAAAGGAGTTAGGCTGAGTACAAATGTTCATGATAGAAACAGGTTAGGCCTAGGCGAAGGGGGGCTATATTGGTGTGTTCCAAGAGGACGTCCGCCATATTGGTGGCCGCCATATTGAATTCAACTTAACATTTTTAAATAAAATGGGGGATGTGACATATCAAATCAGGCTAGAATTTTACAAGAAATGCAATGGTGAAGTTTTTCTTCAACCTATCTTTAATCAGGAAAAAGTTATGACTGCATAATTGTAACAAATGTCTCATTTTCCAGGTGTGAGAGATTTTCCAGGAAAAAACACTGCAAACTGCATCAGACTCGTTTCTTCATTGTTTGACGGAAATACATAGATAAAATTTGTAGAGCATAAAATGTCCTATCAAGTAGTTTATTTAAATCTTTGCAAGTTATTACTAACCTTAAGTTATTTCAATTTTTCTCTTCTTTGTGTGGGAAATTCGTTGTAGACACTTTTGCCGATTCATGAAGAAAGTATACAATAAACGTTTACTTTCCTCAATATATTCACCAATGGGGCTGAATTACCTAGGTGAAAAACGCAGGAACATTTTTTAGAATGTAACTTCTCAGCGTCTATCGAAGGTGACTGTCACCGTCCTAAGCTACTGCCTTAACCGCTCCTGTCATTCGCCAACTTTGACGATTGCAGTTTTCATCGATTTTTTGTAAATACGAGGTGTGGCAGAAAAGTAATGAGACAGGCAACACTGCGCACAAATCGAGGACGCTGCTGCATTCCCCGTGAAATGACAGTTACTCAGTACAAGTTTGAACTTGCTACAGTTGCTTCGCGATTGTTGAGAGCGTCTGAAGTGCAAGTTGCGACGATGTGGAAAGAGAGGTCTCTTGTTAGGTCATATCGTCGATTGACGGTTAGAAGGATCAGTATAGTGAGTTAAATTTGAACCGGTTTACCGTCTATCAAATTTAACACTTCGATGCTGCACCATGATAATGCCCCATGTCACACTGCACAGTCTCCATCAATGAATTCTTGTCAGGAAAAAAGTATTCCTGAGGTTCCTCAGGCCCCGTATTCGCCGGATCTCAGTCCCAGTGACTTCTTTCTATTCCTCCGGTTCAAGAACCACTTGAAATGGCGTCATTTTATTACTTTGGATAATATCCAGAAGAGCGTAACCGACGAGCTGAAGGCTATTCCAGCACTGCAACGAACAATGGAAGCAACACATCCCTTGCTGTGTAGGGAACTGTTTTGAAGGGGATAACCTCATAACTTTTCTGCCACACCTCGTACGTTACTATTAAAAATCAATAACATTGCTGCACACCTACGCACTAATCAACTTGACGTCATCTTTCATCAGTAAATACCTTGATCGACAAACCTGTATGTACTTATCTTGATTATGCGCGTAGATCTGGCAACATGGCACTCGGTTGCCATGACAAATGGTGCTGCCATCTGTTATCGAAAAATTACCGCAAAATCACCTTTAGTACTTTTAAACTTATTTCGTCTCTATTTCACTTCATACTGAGAAGGGTTTCGGAATGTTCTTGCAAAATACATTGTTTTGAACCCTGAATCTGATGTAAGGAAAGACCTAGAAACATCCATTTGCAGGCTAACGAGGCTCCGGCGTCTGCACTCGCTGTGAGAGTGGACTAATCCTTTGTAAGACTCGCGTTGTGTTCTGTCCACATGTGTTTGTGATTGTTCTTTCACCAATTTAATCATGTCACCATTCAACCTCATCTTCGCGATTAGCGAAAAGTGACAAAAAACGAAGTAAAGTAAATCCTATAGATCAAACAATAGAATGATATGGCTTTAATCGAGAACTCGAAGTCTGATTTAAGTCCAAGCTAAAAACGTTATCAGTGCGCCATCGAAGAGGCCCTTTCTTATTGTTTTCCTTATCGAGAACTTTGAACATAAGCTCCTGATATTTCCTTGCCAGATTGCGTTACCATCATCTTATCTTTCAAGTGGCTCCTTTTAAATAGCTAGTCTTTGTGTTTTTTTTTAAAAACGGCAAGAAAAAAAATGATATTTGCGTTTTTAATACGTGATATGCACAAGGAAGATTTCTGTCATATCCAACACTATCTATGGGCGCTATTCACCGGATGTTTACATTTCTGTGCTTTCTTAGGGCTGGCGGGGACTGCACTTCCGGTTTTGGAAAGAATAACATTGAATTCAAACTGTAAAGGTAGTGTCTTCGGAAAAGACGACAATATTTGTGTGGATTTTGGTTTCAACATGAGATAGGGAACAAACAATTGTTCTCAGGTATCTATGCACCTTTTCAGACAGACCAGATACGGAAAAATCAGTGGATTTAGACAGTAAGACGAAAAGATTGGACACAAACACGAGGGAGTAGGCACTGCAGTCGGCACTTCATCAAATCAAATGAAAATATTTTACGTGTTTCGAAAATTATAATTGTCTTAACGCAAATGTGTTGATTAAATTTAAAAGTTGGAACTAGATATAATCATATTATAACGCATTTGCCTTTTGGTTGTTGATAAGCGGCAAGCGCTCTCTCCATGGGCGTCGGTAAATCAGTCGACCCCTCCTCCCCCCTCTGGAAATTGGCATACTTAATTTCAAGCTGCAAAAAAGCAGGAAGTTTGTAATTTTTATTGTTAATAACAGAAATAAAGTTCACTTTGTTAGTATTCGAACAGAGTAATGAATGTAAAATATGCATTAGATCGAGAAAATGAGTGAAAAATACAGGAACCAGGATATTTTTTCATATTCTACCATTTAATTCAAAGAATAAATGGTTCCACAGTTTTCGGAATTCGCAAAATTATAATTTTAGATGAGGTCACACAATATTAACTTTGTGAGTAGTTTTTCTAACTTCTGAAGTCCTTTCTTGAACGACACTTGCAAAAGTTAATAACAAAATACAATAACTGTGCATTTCAGTATACTAGTACCTATGAAATGTAAAAGTATTAATGGAAAATAGTTGTGCTGGATATTCACTCGGCTTGTGGATCGAATAGCATGATAATAAACAACAATAATAATTAAATTCGAATAAAATATATTTAATTAGGTAGTAATTATTATTATTTCTTTTACTGTCGTTATCGAAGTATTTCAATGTTTATAACTAATGTAAGCTTCATTTAACCTGAAGAAGTCTTTTCAAAAACGAAGCTGATGGTAAAAGATCAACATTGATTGGAAAATATTAGTTTTGTCCTTTATATCTGCATCCAAACGATCCGGGAAATTGCCAATCTTTTCTAGGTACCTTTGTTTTTCTACATCAATCAAAAATTTCAAGTGATCCTTTGTTTCCGATCTTTTATAACAAAATAAGGTCGGTGACGATCTGTATTCCACTTGTTTACATTGGAAAATTCGCCAAACCGGAAATTCTTTCCCCGCCATCAATAATCAAATTGTCTGATCAATCATTTTTTGTTTACTCAGGAATAAGCCCCATACTCTTCCGTTTAATTTTTATCTTGAATTTTTGCCGATTGTATAGGGTGATCCATGTAAAAGTAACATATTTCATTATGATGTGAACAAAAATAAAGCTAGCGATTAGTTCTTACATCTGAAATGTAGCATGGATATGGGAGTTTAATATCATTTACATTACATGCTGAAAATGTTCGTCCCTCTCCTCTGGACACGTCGATCCATGTTTCGGCCCGTTGTTAATAATTTGACAACAGCATACTCCAAATGTTGATATTGTTTGCAATGTTCTCGTTTAATTCGTCCAGTGTCTGGGGGCGTGTAGCGTACACGCTTTACTTAAAATATCACCACAGAAGGAAGTCTGAGAGGATCAAATCAGGTGATCTCGGTGGCAATAGGTTTCAGAAACTATTCCGGTCCTCGAAGGAACTTGAATATATAGTTCTAGATACGTGCCTGATTAGAATGTATAGATTCCTGGATATTTAACAAACTCAGGCTTGTTAAAAGTCCAGGTATTGTAAATAAATTCAATTCCCGTCTGGGATAGAAAATCAGCAAGTGTAATTGGCTTCTATACCGTAAGGAACCTTTTTATGTTTAAAGTATTTCAATTCTGTACACGAACCTCTTTTCCGGATTAATTTAAATACGGGCCAGGAACCTTTTTACAGGATCAATTTCAATACGGTCCAGGATCCTTTTGTTTTCAGCTGAATTTAAATTCGGTCCAGAAATATATTTTCCGGATCAATTTGATTTCGGTCCAGGAACCTCTTTTCCGGATCAATTTGAATACGGTCCAGGAACCTTTTTTCGACTGAATTTAAATTCGGTCCAGGAACATCTTTTCCAGATCAATTTGAATTCGGTCCAGTAACATCTTTTCTGGCTGAATTTAAATTCGGTCCAGGAACTTCTTTTCCGGATCAATTTGAATTCCGTCCAGGAACCTTCTATGCGGATCAATTTGAATTCGGTCCAGAAAACTTTTTTCAATGAAACAATACGCAACTTGGACCGAATTTAAATTGTGCGAGAAAGAATGTTCCAGTCCTGCAGTGGAAACCAATAGAACCCATTTGAATTTTTTGGTTCCTAGACGTTTAACACAGAACATAGTCGACTTTTCCCATGGTTCAAACGTGGTTACAAACCTGGCCGACAGACAACATTTTAAAAATAATCTTGTTAACTTTAACCTTCGCTTTCTCGAAAGTTTTATAACTGTCACAAGATTAATATTAATTTTCACTACATTATTGCTAATTATATGTTATAGTTAATTGATAATGAAATTTGTCATGTTTATATTAATCACACTGTATATGACTCATTTGCGTAAAAATAATCAGTCACCCAGGACAGGATTTAAATCGCTTCAACAACCAGTGTGAAAATATCGCTCCTCTCAGACTTTTTCTGTGAATGTTGTCTGTGGATAACCGAAGAACTGGTTCAGCGGTTGGTTTTATTAACGCAGTTAATTTGTACCACTGAGTTTACCACCAATGGGATGGAAGGAATTGTCTTGTACTGTGTTAAAGGCTTTGTAGTAACATTTGCCTGGATGGTCTGAAGAAAACCACTTAAAATCTCAGCAAGGACGAACTGACATTTGGAAGAGAAATCACCCTTGAACATAAATTATATGCAACCTAGAATTCCTACATCAAATGAAATTTGCGTTACCACTTTTTCAGTTTCTGACCCTTCCTTAAAACGTATTATTAAAATATTTTTAGAAGAGGAAGAAAACATTACACGACTGTGATTCTAGTTCATTGATTCTAACAGTTATTCTGTTTGTACAAATTGTTAACGGAAAAACAAGAACCCAAAAAGGTTTTGAAAGCAGGAACTCTATGAAATGTAACATCTGAAATCTAGGATTTTAAATTATCTAAAATAAAAGTTTTTTAACAGTACTATGAAATGCCTATCTTTATCAGAGTAGTGTCCTTTCATCAATTTCACCATATCATCACTCATCCTCATCGTCGCGATTAGCCAAAAGTTTCAGAAATGATACGCTAAATAACAAATATGAAATCATATCAAGCCAAGCCAGAGCTGGGCTCACTGATATTGTTCATAAACACATCATTTCCAGAGTAAATAATATAAACTAACCGTCACCAGACTGCTTTTGAAATTAGTATGAATCGACAATAAAATAAACCAAAGGAAGCGCAGTGATTCATTATGACCGGACAATATTGCCAGCTCCAAATCCGTCAGCCCCTTGATCACTGTAGCCACTGCATTAGTATGTCAAAAAAATTATATAGCTTAATAAAGAAAGTTTGTGTGAACTTTTCAAACTTCTTTACCAAAGTCACGAGAGTCTCTGACAGTAAGTCTCGTTCTCACCTCTAGGTCGGTCTCGTCTCGATAACATTCCTCCAGTTGCGAAAGTTTGTTGTGGTTGTACAGCAGGATACGCGATACCCACGCAATCGCACGCCACTGAGCCTCGAGATGTCAATATTACCTCGTTAGCACTTAATGCAGGTGAAAGAAGGAAAACCACAATCTATTTCTGCATATCTTTAACAAAAGGAAGGCGCCATCATGCTTCACAGACAACAATACCGCACCAACAACAATATGCAAGCGGTCGTGAGAATACCCCAGGAGTAAAAGTTGTGAAAGCCCTGCTACTCCCTGTGACCACGAAAGAATTCGCAAAAAAAAGCTACAAACAGGAACAAACCACAAGCAATTACGTGACTAAAAATCCAGGACATGGAATGCGCCCGAAATCAGGAAGCGGAATACGGAAAGAACAGATTAAAATACTGTCACTGCCACAGTTAACGTTGAGCGCATTTTAAAACAACCACGGCTATAGTACAGCGCCGAACTGTTAGATGGCGACACGGGAAAATATAATCAAAATAATCTTTGCTCAAATCGAAAGAACACAGCTGCTGCCTGGTTGAGACTAACTCGAGTAGATGACTATACACGCAAAAACGCTGTAGGAAAAAATTCTTGCACGAAACAATGCTGCATCTTTCTCATCCGTATTTGTTTGTCCATAACTATTTTCATTATTTTTTTCTTGCATCCTACGTGTTTTGAAGAAGTTGATTTTTACGAGTACTGATACAGAGGCTGTCAGCAGCTTGTTAGGCGTTTTGTTTACATTCTTGAAGCTCTCATTGGGTAAAATAGAGATAACAAATATGGCGATGGACTATTTGCTTGGTAATACTTATGCATCGCACTGTACATAATATAATATATGTGTGTGTGTGTGTGTGTGTGTGTGTGTGTATAAAATGGAATATAGTGGAAATGAACAAAAATAATACGGTTCTTACGTTGCTGATTTTACCAGTGGTGAGAGAGTTGTAAGAAACGTGCCAGTTTATATTCTGTGAATTTGCAGGAAGGAAAGTAATCTGTGAGGAAGATTGGATCATGGTTGAGTTTCAATGGTCATTAAGAGTTGTTAGCTAGAACATATTATAGTTGGTACAGTGGAATCCGCTAGTATTGCTCGGCAAATTGTCCATGACTATTTTCATTAATTTTCCTCTTCCATCCTATATGTTTTAAGCGGTGGATTTTTATGTATGCTGGTGCAGAAGTTGTCAACAGCTTGTTTTGAGTTTTCTTTTAATTCTTGAAGTTGTTAGTGGGTCAAATAAAGTGCACGAACATGGTGGTGGACAATTTGCACGGTAATACTCATGGATCTCACTGTACTACTTACGTGGTCCAGAAATGGAGATTTTTTTCGGTCCCGAAAGTCAGGATTATTAATATTTCCTTCCCAATCGGGTCCCGACCAAAAATTTTCCGTCTCGTACACCTGGCAGTCAACATAATTCTCTTGCCAACACGTTCTTTCGTTATTTTGTAGGATATGGCAATTAATTGCTATAACTGACAGCGTGTAAATCGTACAAAACATTATTAATTGTAATAAAATTTAGCTATAGTTTCACCATCCGAATTACATGAACTTTTTCCAGATATCCCATGAGAGGCAAATGACCCCCCTGCCTGACCTCTGTGGGTACCCTTGCTAAATTTTTTGTGTCTGGGTTATTGAAGATGCCTCGAGATCAGTCGAGGGATTGTAGGAAGCAGACTATTTCATGCCAAGAAATTAATGAAACAAGTGAAAGTTTTACCAGAGAACCTTTTATATTTTTAATATTGGTTATTTGATATCGCTTTTTCTTTGGTTAGTCGTGACGATGAGGATGAATGATAAAAAATTAATCATTTAACGAACTCAGTGACATATACATGCTTTAAGCATGGTTCGAACCTGGGACCTCTAGTTTCATAGCGCATTATAATGACCACTCCTCCATGCAGACCGGCAGAACCTAGATTTGAAACAAGTTCCTTTGTTATAATTCTCGAGCCAGGATCATACAAGCAACCCGTAAATACCATGTAAAGATTTTGTCATTATATAGGTATGATAATTTGACACATTTGTTTGTTTCATATTTATTGTTTGAAATTTTACGTATTTTGTAGGGAACTCTGAAGATGTGTATGTTCGATTCATGTGAATTGAAAATGAAGAAGGTAAGAAGACTCCCAACATGAACCAAGGTCAAAACAATGATGTCTAAGAAACAGGCATCGAGTTTTTACTTCCACTTAGTTTATGAACAAGGTGATTGTGAACCAGGAAAAGTCTCGGATAGTCAACGGGCACTCTGGCGTAAGTCGCGAAATGGAGTTTTCGCTGGTAAAAGATGATCTTCGTACTGTGGCGTCAAAGTATCTTGGCAGAAAATGTGCTACAGTTTTCAAATTCAAAAATACTTATTTTCGATCAGATTTTGTTGAAAGGTTTATCAGCAGGAACGACGCATCACTGAGTACATCCTCAAACACCGGCATTTTCATAGCCATTACAGACACAGCGTTATCATTGTTTTTTTCGTTGCAATCACTGAAGCTAACTCTCCTAAATTTTATCTATAGCGTCGAAATAAATAGCTGTGGAGTGGTTTTGACACTCTGAAGACTGCACGTAGTGTCAAGGTCACCCCAAATCTGGACTGACTTTGATACGATGGATATATTTTCAATATGTCATGAAAATAATCTAAGTAAGGCAATAAGTCATACATTTATTTATTTGTTTACAAAATATTGTTTAGTAAATCCACAAAAATTCTAGAGATTAACAAAAGTGAAAAACAGGGTTGAGGCGCAGTGGCGTGCCCAGGATTTTCAGAAGGAGGGGGTTAAGTAGACACCAGTGGCGCATACTAAGTCCAAAATCTGGGCTTTCTCACTATGTCACGTGGTCCTACGCTATTAATAAAAATAAATTTGCCAACTCCTAAGAAATCAGATTGCAAACTCAGGAAATCAGGATGCCAACTCATAGGAAATCAGGTTGCCAACTCATAGGAAATCACGTTGCCAACTCATAGGAAGTCACGTTGCCAACTCATAGGAAATCAGGTTGCCAACTCATAGGAAATCAGGTTGCCAACTCATAGGAAATCACGTTGCCAACTCATAAGAAATCAGGTTACCAACTCCAGAATCAGCATCATCATCTCACTGATATGAATAATATTATTTACAATTTCTGATCGATTTTTCCCCTATATTTTATTCTCTAGACTTCAGGTTTCGCAGATAGTATACCTAGCCTGTTAGACACTTTTTAGTAGTAATCCCTCAATTTATTATGATTTCTCGCATATGACGTTCTCTTTTTTAGGAATACTGAGACAAAGGGAGCATTATAACCCCCACCATCCCGCCTTTTGGCACACCACTGCTGAGGCGATACCAATGCGAATGTTTCGGTATAATTGGATATTTTTACAGATATCGGCCGATACTTTGCTGTGTCTTGATGGTTCGCGAGGTCAAGGTCAACGAAAACACTTTCGCGGAGTTTAATTATCCTCGAAGTTATGCAAACTTCCAAGTTTCTAATTTTGTGCAAATATTATTGTGAAAATTTATATGTAGCGATTACATAACAGCCATTCTTTTTATATTCTGATGTAAGTTTTTAATATTGTAAAGCAAAACTCTGGAAAGTTGATGCTTATAATTGAAGTAGAATACTCACTCTTGAATATTCATCAATGTACAGTAAAACCTCGTTAATCCGGACTAATGGAGGGATAAGTTGGCCGGTTTAACGAAAGTCCGGATTAACTGAAATAACCTAAAAGAACAGTAGAAAGTGCATTAAAACTCCGTTTATAGCAACAAAACACGTTTATTAAGGTGTTTTTAAAGGGCATAAGCCTAAATGCACTACACAGTACAGTACAAAGTCTGCGGGAAACAGAATTTCATCAGTAGCTGACTGCCTTTTCTTTGGGAAGTTCTCTTGTTGACTTCTAGCCACATTTAAAACCATGCATTCTGCTTTTTTTCTTTTTGCCTGTCCGGAATAAGCGAAGTCCGGCTTATCGTGGTGCGGATTACCGACGTTTTACTGTATTTTGAACAACGTTTAAATGTTATGCAATTTTCAAGAATCGGTATCGGTTCAAAGGGGTTTCGGCTCAGCTTTAGTGAAAACCTTCCAAAAAGTGTCAATGTCAATCTTGCTTCCTTTAGAATTTTCTTTCCGTCACTATAAGTAATTAAGACAGGCATTTAGACGATTCCTTAATACTCTCTCAGTCCACCTCGATGCATGTCACACGACTTTCACATGAGCAAATATAGGACTCTATTTGCGTACATCAGCTTGGCTTTTGCTCAAGTTAATGTTTTCATTTCTTTGTTTATGTTGATCTATCCTTTAAGGAAATGCAGCGTTGTTTGTTATGCAACGGGTCTGCATTTATTAAGCTCCAGATAGCTTTCGCGTGCAGCTTACTCCATTGCGGGGATTGTTTACTTTGCTTTCAGCTGCATCATAAAGTTCATTGTAGCGCGTCATGTTAGTGATGTAAAACCTGCCTATTTAATAATTACCGTTGTTATATCATCGTGTTCGTCTTACCTTTAACAAGCTAATTAAGCGTACACATAATTAAGAAAAACGAGATTTGTAACTGTAGAGTTATCGTGCTTAGAAATATGGTTTTGTATTCCTTGTGATAGGATAACTCGTCATTGGTATTCGTCTAATGACCCAGAACAACGTCCAAATAAGATTTCTGATTTATCGTTTCGATATTTTTCATTTGCAAATTTAAATGTTTTCATTAATGTACTATTGAGTAACATAAGGTAATTTTCAGTAACGTTCATTAAAGTGAGCTTTGCTATTCATATTTCATTAATAAACTTTGCTTTGATCATCAATGATGATTGGCCCGGGACTTTGTTATAACACATTTTTCATTTGGCTTTGGATCTAATACTATTGGGGTGAGATATTTATCTGATGAAAATCAGCCGAAATAGACAAACTTGACGAATCATATTTTGACATATTTCACCAATTTCGCGTTTTTACAACATATTTCTTCAATTTTGTTGTAATAAGACATATTTCTGTATAATTTCGTAATTCTCTCGCACATAATCGGTTATTTCATTTTTTTTTTCTTCGTAGCTTTAGCACAACGGATAGTTCATATTGTCGATGGCAGGATCTGGAAATTACGGAGGAAGAAAGGTGCCGTCTTTTCTTAGTACAGAAAAAATAATACCCCATTTTTTTTGTCCCGCCGACAATTGATAGCCATGCAAACATTATTGAGGAAAAATCTCTCTCATTGTTGCACGGGAAGTATAGAAGTTTCGTTCTCATTTCTTTGCCTTTTTCGCTTTTCACAAAAATCAGTGAAAAGTAAAAATAACATTCGGTACATTACAGCCCCTACTCTACTCTATCGGGTATGGGAGAAATTCGAGAGTAGTGTTGTACATATTTTTTACTTTACTGGGAATATTTCTGAATTTTTCTGACATATTTGTAATTTTTCATGACATATTTTCCAATTTATATGACATAATTACATACATACTTTACAGTTTTATAGGACAAAGTCAAGGGCCCTAATGATTAGATTAAGTAAAAACTTAATTTATCCATGTTATGGAAGGTATTCTATTACAGACCCTTCAGTGGCGAGATTTTGAGTCGAACGCTCAATATGTTTGTCTATCGAGTTGCTAATATCATTAATAAGCACACATAGAGAGATGGATTGATTGATTTGGTGTACTTTACGCTTTTCTTCCACTTTTTGTCTAATCGCGAAGATGAGGATAAGTGATGATATGATGAAATGGATGAAGGCCAGGTGCTAACCACTCCGTACACATAGGCAAAAGTCATGTAAAAATTGTACGAAATAATATGTTCCGTATCTTCAATTATTTTATTCATTCCTGCGCTCATAGGCGTAACTTGGCGGGGTGAAAGAGGGCACTTTCCCCTCCCCCAAATTTTCAAATTTGTGTTGAAATTTACAATTTAAGGGGACCTGGTGAGCAAAGAAATGAAGAGTGATTCCTCAAATGTAGCAGTCATTTAGCAAAATAGTCTTGGACGCTTTTCTTATTGAATGGCATACTTCCATTCTACCCCCCGCCTAGAGTTAGGCCCAAAGTTGCCTTCGCTATATTATCTGGTTCGACTGAATATCTCGGAAATTCCGCCATGGGTCCGTCAATTGCTGACCTGCAGTATTCCATAACCAGTAGACTAGGGATTATTTACGAAATATGGCAGTAGTAAAGAACAAAGTAAACACGGAGCGTTGCTTTTTGCTCCATGAGTATTATGGCTTTAGACAGTACTAAGAGGAAGTAATGTACGGATCTATCACAATCAGATTAAAACTACCTAACTTTCATCTGCATTACAATATCTGCATTATTCAATGAAAACTGGGCAAATGGGGAAAATTGCCACATTTTAAAATATCTACTCTAAACGGAAAATATCTAATACGTATAACCGAAATTCATATACATAAATGTATGGGTATATCCTTCCGAACATTGTAATTCTCCTTGTAATTTCTGCTTGAAAGGGAAAATACGTAATTAGTAATAAGATAAAAATTCAGCTTTTAATAATTACCAAAATGCTTTAACACAACTGTTTGCACACAAACTAAGATGTGAAATTTTCTCGGATGTTGTACGTAAAATATCAAAGGATATTAAATCATGCAAAATTTTAGTTTGCAGCTATTCCTCGTATCGATTCTTCAAACATCAACAGTTTTTGTAGAAACATTGAGCCAATTATCTACTAGTCTAAAAAAATCTAGATAAATTATATTATCAGTGGATATATCTATCATTCTCAAGGACATTCTACAATATATCAAACACATGAACAGAAATGCGTCACGTCTACCTAACCAGATAATGAAATCTCAATTTTTTTTATGAATAAAAGAACACAGTGACTTGTTCTGGCGGTTTGAAAGATGGCGTCCTTTAATTACAGAAGAGAACTAGTTCAAGATCTTTCCCCATTTCGCTCGTTCCCATAATTTGTAGCCTGTGAAGTCCAGTCGGCAATTTATTCATAAAAACCGATTGATGAGCTGAAAGTTGCAAGTAACGCCCTCTGACAGCTAATGATAGCTCTTTCACTTCGTCCACCAGGTGGCGGGCTTGTTGCAGTTCATCAAGCATATTTACGAATGCGAAAGACAGTCTATCTGTGTACACTCGTTAATGTTTTCGACATATCTCATGACGTGATATTTGGTAGAATGAATATCTTAGCTAATGCCATTTTCAAGATTATTTCATTTGCTAACTGCCATGAGCCTGAACGGAGAACGGCTCCGGTACCCCTTTCTACACCCTCGATTTCAGGCACATTTCAAATATTTTCGTGAAAATATTTAGTTCCTCATAACAAACAGTGTTTGCAAATAGCGCGGAAGTTTTTTTTTTTTTTTTACATCTACGTGCTACGAAACTTACGTTTTTTAAAAAAATTTAAATTCCTTGCGTAACGTCAAAAAGGTTTTTCAGAGCTTCTATGATGGCGGATGATGGATTCATGTCACAGGCGCACGTCTGAATTTTTTTATTTTATTTTTATGATTGACTTGTGCAATGGGAACATTTGCGATTGCGATGTGTTATTTGTATGATATATTGGCGGGTTGGACATTTCAGACATTGGATTTCATTTATGCGACTTCAGAAATTGGAATTAATTATTTCTCTTTGGCAAATGCAGGCCGTAAAGGGGAGGGTTGTATTTTCTAAATGACTTGTGGGATGGGATAATTTGCGACGTCTTATTTTTATGATGGGAAGGGAGTGGAGGGTGGTATTCTGTGGAAAAGGACAACAAGGACTTTCAACGTAGGAGTTACTTCATTTTTGGACTTACAAATTTAACTTCGAACAGCAATTCAGTGCCTGGCCTTGGTAAAAAGAGGTAAGTTACCTTCTTAGGTTTAATTTTAGCATTCATTTTTGGTATCTTCATGTGTCAATGCGGTAAAAAGTGAGAAATTGTGTTGGGGGCAGGTGACTCCGGCCAATTTCTAACATGCCTTTAAAAGGGACTCTATAGATAAAGGCGGGGCCGCGGTAGCGGCAGGAGGCGGTAAGTCAATTACCCCAGGACCGGAGCCCGGAATCGGTGGGAAATTTGGACACAACAATTTCAAACGACAAAATCTCAACTTTAAACGGCTGTACAGTCGTAATTACTTCTTTCCGCACTCCAATTTTTTTTATTCACAATTAGGATTACATAATCTTCATAAAGAAAAAAAATGAAAATTCGAGGGTGTAGAATAGGGTACCCGACCCCGCAGAACATTTCAGGTAATGCTAGAAAAGTGAAATGATATATGTTCAGTTTAAACTATATGATTTTTGTTGAAGCATGATGAAGGGGAAAATACCTTTTCGACCACTTTTTTCTACATAATGTGCATACCGTATACTGAAAGTTTAAAGTGGGATTTCTGCAGATATGTCTGCCTCAGACATTCAACGAACAAGAAAAATGACCCAGTGGAAGGAAGTTGGTGGGGTTTCTAACGTCCCCTTGAACCGAGGCCTCCGAGATACTTATATACGGGCCTCACACCAGCTTCTGTGACGTCACAGGACTAGTCAACTATAGTCAATTTTTAGCATTTAACAAAGTGCATTAGTATAAGAGTATAATATTTATGTTTCTGACTGAATCGTCCTTTCATATTCATTCAAAACGTTGCTTTCACATTAAGAACATTTCAAATGCTATACGGCATTACAAAACACGTGAATAATGTTGATAAAAGTAAAATTCAAGCTTTACCGTTCTGCATAATGTACCTTCATTTTTCAAATTACCAAGGGCAAAAAATGCGATAGAGATAAAATTTGATCTTACATTGATACTTACTCTAAATTCGTAAAGAATTATCATCGTTAATATATAATTGCTGTGGAATAAACACTTAAGATTCAACTTATGCATGCAAGATCATTTTTTAAAAGTTAGGTTGAGGAAAGAGCTTGTAAGATTGGAATTTGGTATTATATAAACTTTCCAACTTTGGAAACTGAATTCCCGTGTGTAAATTGAATACATTTTTAATTTTCTAAAAATCCTTTAAATATTTGGCTGCACAAGTTTGACTGGTTTGGTTGAAGGTTAAGCTTACAATTTTTTTAAATCGTGTTTCGTATTAAAAATCTTACATCAAGCGAAGAGAGAAAGTGTACACATACTAATGCAGCAAACGCACTAGCCTAACCTATTCGAAATACCTGGATGCTAAGAACACTAACCTTAAATGATCTAACAGTAATTAAAGCCTATGAAAATGGATTTATCACACGGAAAATTTGAATATTAATGCAAGCGACTTACTTTAATTAAGAAGTCAAAGCAAAAAGCAGGAGAACACAATAAACCTCATGATCTATCATGATAATATTGTTAGAAGTAATTCGTATTCTAAAATCCTTATAATTATATCCCATTTCGGTAGACAAGCTAGATATGGTAAAAATCAAGAGGCAAGTTGTTTTTCAGGATACGGCGTAAGTTTTAGGAATATCAGCGTGTATTTCATTCATCCTTAACAATAACAATTTACTTGTAACTGTACCTGGACATGTATTGAAATCGTACCATCCTGACATATAAGTTCATATTTATATTGCCCCTTGTACTTGGGATATTTAGAACAGGTTGAGATAAAATCTCGCTCTCCTACTTTTATACAGAGTATAAATTTAAATAAAGCAAATAAGTTACATGAAATCACAATGACTGACTGTGCAAGTGTACGAATCGAATTGTTATTCAGATTCTTTATAAACTAGTAAATTTTGACTTCAGCAACTTGTCTACAGATTTACCTTTTTACCTTAAATGCTGGTGACGCACGTACACATTTTTTAATAGTTCACTAACTACATCGCAATAATCATAAAGATTTCTTCCTGCCTTTGACAGAAATAACCGACAAAGAGAAAATATAGCATCCATTACTGAGTACAAAGGTATAAAATTATCCACAATCTATTTGTGAAATAGGTTATTAGAATTGAACGAAGTCGTAAAATTCCATTGATGTACGTACGTACATTACATTTCTTTCACGTGATGTATATAATCAAGATTGTATTTTTTGTAAACCGGAACCCAGCTTGAAGAAGTAAGTGAATACCCCTCTACTGTGGCTAGATAGTAAATTAGATGTTTAACACGTGACCTTTGAACTTTGAACTACACAATTTCAGACAACTTATGAGCAATAATACGAACATATGAATAACTATAAACATTTCTTCGTGTTAATTAAAAGAATATAATTTGTAGTTACAAGTTCGGCATCTGTGTAATTAATAGGCTATTACCATACACAAATTCTTAAATGTATTTCGCGCTGGTTGAACACACTTTTTTTTTACTAACGTGTAATTAAATGTTGTATTACATATAAACGCATACATTTACTTGTAACTGATCAGGACATAACTATGTTTAAGGGGTGTAAGGGGTGATTTTCCACGTAGTACACCCAACTGTCAGCCTCACTTGCACGTTAGTACACCCTGGACTGCGTTTTGAAGACGAACGAGGCTCTGGCGACTGGCACTCTGGCCAGTATAATTTTGTGTGTGTTGTCCTGTTTTTTGTCCTTGTGTGTGCCGAGTGCCCCTTCACAGCCTCAGCTTTTAACGAGAGTCAGAACATTTTAAGCTTTTAAGATTTTACTTACGCAACGTTAGAGTTGTTCTTTGTAAAGATAAGGGTCTGGACCCCGTATAATGTGACGGGTGCAAAATAGCCTAAGTGCTGACGCACCCAAAATTTTAAACTCAAATCAAATCAAATAACTATGTTTAATTTGCGATGATAATTATTTTTCTTACTGTGAAATAAAAATAAATTTACAGGAACTCCTTTTAGAACAACTCACTCATTCAAATACATGTATTTCGCCAAAACACACGACTAAACTTTTGATGTCATCAGGTTGCGGCCTGTATACGGAGTATACACGAAGTATACACATCTCGGAGACCCCGCTTGAACCCATCATTCCTAAAATACTCAACTCAACTCAACTAAGCTTTAGCTTTATTGGACTTACAGCTTACAGGTGGCTGTTTATGCCCAGCATACATTATAAGTACATAAGATACATTTTTAATATAAATTTTACACACAAAATTTATAAACGCTCTTAAACACAATTTTATATAACTACATTAACTCATTCAGTAACAAAAATATATTATAATTTTATATCAGCTTTTCTCAAAAAAGCAAGTATAACATATCCAATTCTAATATCTGGAGCATACAACATTGAAGTCATATTCATAGGGAAAGGAACATTAATTTTTGACAATGTTTTGTATAAAGTCTTTCTTCTCTCTGAGTGAATTGGACATTCCAAAATAATATGATGAGCATCACCCCTTAAATCACCACAGTCACAATTCGGAGATTTTAAAATGTGTATTTTAAATAAATGATGATATGTTCTCGCGTGACCACTTCTTAGTCTATTTATTAAAACAATTGCATTTCTTGAACCTTTACAATTATAAAACCAAGGTTTTTTCCTAGTGTAATCAACATAAGGACGATAACTTTCACCAACGCTTTCTAATGCATTATTACACCATAAGTTCCATTCTTCAAAAATTTTCTTCTTAACCCTTGGCAGAAGATCTGTGTAATGCAATGGTAACTGGATTGTTTCATTCATCTGAGCAGCTTGTTTTGCATATCTGTCTGCTTGTTCATTTCCGTAAATATTAATGTGTGATTTTACCCACACATAATGAACTACCTTTCCATTGCTAATTAAGCTATTAGTTGCACGAATACAATTGATGACATATGGTGATATTTTAAATAAATTTTTATAATTAGATTGTATTGCTTGTAAAACACTTTGCGAATCAACCAGTATTAGAAATTTCTGTTCAGGAACTGTACCAATATAAATCAAAGCTTGATATACCGCATATATTTCTGCTGTAAATATGGATGCCTCCACTGGTAACCTAAACATTTTTGATATATTTCTTTCAGTATCATAAAGAGCTGCTCCTACTCCACTTTCAGTTTTAGACCCATCTGTATATATATGATAAAAGTCTTCCCAAGATTCTCTAAACTCAGCTGAATGATTATATTTCGGGAAATATATATTTTGAATTGGTTGTGTGGGAAATTCTAACGAGTACACTGGCAATGTTCTTGCTATGAGTACTTGACTACATTCATGATGATATTTACTAAATAGTTGTACCCAAAGCGTAGCTGATTTATCATTGGTTATTCCTGAATCATGCAGCTCTAAAAGATTTAATAAAACATCATTGAAAGGATGCCATGGTGAATGTTGAATTTTAAATAACATTTTTATAGCAATTAACTTTATCCTCACAGAAACCGAACATTCTACTGACTCCATATATACCACTACATTAGGAGTACTGTTCATTAATCCCAAACATCTTTTTAGTATTTTTCGTTGCTGGACTTCTAGTGAAGAATGAAGAAAGTTTTGTTACTGGAAGATTACACAAGACCATTAATCCATAATCTAATACTGCTCGATAATAATTCTTATAAAACATAAGCATGCTGGTAGGATGTGCTCCCCATTTGGTATTCGCCACGGCTTTAAATAAATGAAATATTTTATCGGATCTATTTTTCATCATATTTATTTGATACTGCCATGATAATGAAGCATCAAAGTATACACCTAGATATTTTACTTGTGAAACAATTGGAATTTGTAATCTCCTAGGAATAATGTTGAAAATATTTTGAAGACCCTTATGCTTAAATACTACTATTTTGGACTTTTCTAAAGATATTGATAATTTTTTCTGCTTTAACCATTCGTTAAATTCTATTAATTTATATTCAAACATTGAAAAATCTTTTAAGTAATTGTTTGAGTCTAAATATATACATACATCATCAGCATATTGTAGAAACTGAAATGGGGAATCTATTATTGTTTTAATATCTGATAAATAAACATTAAATAATAATGGGCCAAGAGGACTTCCCTGTGGTAGTCCTTGCCCAATATATATTGGACCTACCATTTCTGAACCAAAATAAAAATAAAGTTGTCTTTTAGATAACAATTTCCATGTCATTATGAGTATACAATGTGGCACTTTTAGTAATTGTAGTTGTCTCAATAGAACAGTAATATCTACGTTGTCATATGCACTTTGAATATCAATAAAGGCTGAAAGTACTGATTGGTTTCTTTTAATAACGCTATAAATATGAGAAGATAATATTACTAATGCATCCTGGGTTCCATAACCTTTACGAAATCCCATTTGTCTGGGCGAAAATACCTTTTGACCTTCCATAAACCACTCTAATCTTTTTAATAAAAGCTTCTCGAAAATTTTTGCCAGTACGGAACTTAGAGCTATTGGGCGATATGACTGACCCAACGAAGGATTTTTCCCTGATTTTAGAATTGGTATAATAATTTGAGAGGTCCATGCAACGGGAATTTTACCCGATAGGAATATTTGATTGAAAATTTTACATAACATGCTTAGTGCATTCTGTGGAAGATTTCGTACCATAGAATACGTAATTCCATCAATGCCAGGAGCAGAATCTTTAGACCCTTGAAGAATTTCATGAATTTCATTTACAGTGATAGAGGATGTGAACCCCTTTGAGTATTTTGATGTAGATAAGAACGTGTAGAATATATTAGGAGGTTCACAGGCTGATGTAAAGGGTGTAGGAATGACTTTATTAATAAAATCGGTTTCCATTCAGTGGACAAAGGTAAAGTCCGACTTACATGTGTTTTTCTAAGTGATCTGAACTTGCGCCATATGACGTCTAATTTTGTGTTAGGGTTTATTTCTTCGCAATATTTTTGCCATGAAAATCTCTTAGCCTTTATATATACTTTTCTAGATTTTGCAGTAGTTCGTTTCAAATTTATCAAAGTTGCAGGTGAAGGAGCACTTACAAATTGTTTCAACGCTTGTATTCGCTTCCTTTTTGCTTGAAAACATTCTTCATTCCACCAATCTATTTTAGGAAAATTTCGATCATATTGCGGTTTTAGTCGGGGACAGGCATAATCCATAACTTGAGTTATTATATCCACAAATTTTTCATATTGTACAGTATATTGGTTTTGATATTCTTTAGCTGAAAATTTTAAGTCTAAAACTGAATTATATTTCATCCAATCTGCCCTCTTTACGCTCCACTTACGAATTGTTTTTTGTTTTATTAATTTTGGAAATTTTTGAGATAATGTTAGCGTGATGAAACATGGAAAATGATCACTAGTTCGTAAATCAAAGTCTATTTCCCACACAAAATCAAAACACTGATTATCAGATATTAAAGTTAGATCAATAGAGGACATATTATTTCCATTTGGTGGAACATGTGTTGGAGATCCATCATTTATAACTGTCAAGTTATTATAATCCATCCAATCTTCAACTGTCTTTCCCAAAGTATCAATTCTATGATCACCCCACAATGTATTATGACAATTAAAATCTCCTGTTATGATAAAGGGATGTTGAAAGCCAGATATAAGAGAATTTAGATGAGAGCTCTGTATTTGTTGCGAAGTATAATGAGATGGAATATACAAGCTAATAATATTATAAAGTAAGTTGTTTAACTGAATTTTTATACCGACCACTTCTACATTATATTTGGAAAATAAATCATGTGTTGAATTAAACTGAATTTGTTGAAATGGTACACTTTCATGAACAAAAATTCCCACACCCTTATTTCCCACATTATAATCATTTAATATACTATGATAGTGAGCAATGTGAATATTTTCTGATTTTAAACCCCATACCTCACTAACGCAAATAATTAACGGGTGACACTCATCTATTAATTTAATTAATTGAAGTTTCCTTGCAGAGAAGGATCTTAAATTCCATTGTATTATTAATGGCAAGTATTTTCTTTGCTGGTAACACATTGTTGTTTTAAATTAAGGGGTGTCCCCGAAATCTTGTAAGTCTTGAATTAGTTTTAAAATTTGTGCAGAAATTTCATTACATTTTAAGATTATTTTCCTAATATATAATAAATCATCACTCACTGAAATTGTTGTGGTAAGTTCAGCTATTAGATGTAGCAGATTTACTAGCGATTCTTTCTGAGAAGGACTCTCCGCTGTTGTCCGGCGTCCAATCGAATCTGATTTTCTATCCTGTTCCTTAGAGGAACACGTTATGCTCGCAGGTTCACTTGTATTAGCCACTGCTGATGATGTTGACGCAATTTGTGGATCCTTGTGTTTATTTTTGTCCTTTATCAAAACAGGTTTAATTGTTTTCCTCAATTGTGAAGCAGAATGCAGTCTAAAATTTTCCCCGTGTTGTTTTTTAAAACTTTCATAAGACCGGTCAGATTCTGGTGGCACTTTCTTCCAACAGAGGTTACTCAGATATGTGTCATTTCTTCTATTTTCCCAATCTGTAACAGAATTTAATCTGATCGTAGTAGGACTTTCTGATGTGCAAGGGCTTTCCTTGTTTATTGATTCCTTTCTTATCTCTAGCAATTTAGGAAAGTCTTTAGCAGAGGTCGCATATGTTCGCTGTTCATTTCGTGGATCAATTCCAAAAAGTACTTGTTTCCTTGCATCTTGATAGGAGATGTTGTTATAAGCAATCAGCCTTTGTATTTCTCTCTCTTGCTCCCATCTTACACATGACTTATCGGTAGATAAGTGGTTTCCTTTGCAATTAATACATTTAGGACTGGCATTGCAGATTCCATGTTCCGCTTGACCGCATCTATAACACACGGGAGAGGATTTACACTGTGTTTGTGTGTGTGAGAAACGGAAACATTTCTTGCATAAAATCACAGATCTTACTTTTGGCTTCACTTCAAATATTTGTCTCCACAACTTCACTTCTTTTGGTAACTGTTGAGATTGAAATGTTACACTAATCAGTTTAGTAGGTTCTTGCCTTACTTCCCCCTCTTCATTGAAAAAAGTTTTCTTCATCCTTATTACATCTATTATTGGAACTTCAGCTCTAATGTCTTCGATTATCTCGTCTACTGAGATGTTGGTAGGTACACCATATATTAATCCTTCTCTCACTAATATACCTTTAGGGATTCTGGCTTCTAAATGGTATTTTTCCTTGATGAATTCATTTTTAGCAAATTTATTTGCATCATATGCTGTGCGAAATGTCAATTTTGCCTGTTTCAAACCACTTTGTTTAACGAATTCAACATCAACCTTCTCCTTACACAAATTATAACCTAATTTTACCGTATTCAAGCTCTGTGATCCAGGTAATGTACTGTCCACCAACACGATATATGGGCCTTGATGTCCCTCATAATATAAAGACATATCATATGCCTCATTTCTATATTTAGCAACACGAACCTTTGTACTTGCACTTACTTTAGGATTTTTTGGGTTTTTCTCCAATTCAGGTTCCGTGCATTCTTCATTAGATCGACCTCTTTTGAAAGAAGTCTTATCACTAACTTCCATTTCCGCTAACTGTTCAGGTACAATCACATTCATATCACTCTGGATTGCTTGCATTAAATTTTCCTCATTAATCTTCACATCCTGAGCCATCTTGGGAAATCACAAGCGTTTTTATTTCGCTTTTCTCTTTCACATATCAAATGTAAAATGTATAGAGAGATTTAATCTTGTAACTCTAGAACTATTATTCTCAAATCAAACTTCAATTAATTAGATCTCAAACTAGAAAAACAAACAATTCAACACGCTATTCACACAGAATCCAAACGATACCACCACAGATACCACCATGAAAATTCACGCCATCATAATCAATAAATTATATCTTCCTAAAATACAACGTCAAATGCAGAAAAAGATGGGAAAACATAGGACGGTGGGCACATATCTGACGTCACTTTGACCTTCTTAAGAAATATTTTCAACATGTGCGTAAAGCTACGTTGCGAAATCTTAATTGGAAAAAGATGGTAAGTAGAATTGTATTGTTGTTTCTGCAAATTTATGAGGGGAAGACACAAATACCGGTTGAAAGACTAAGAAAATGCGAAAGGGCGCTAACCAAAAAAGCTATGCATGGGATGCGAGGTTTTAAATGCAACTCCTTGCAGTGTGCATTGCACAACGGGGCTTATGTAACCCATGGGAGATTAAAGGAGCCTTGAGCTCTCTCCCGTGTACCATGACGGTTTCTTCTTCTTCTTCTTCTTGTCGGACAACAGAACAACCTCACACGCTCAGTAAACTGTTACGGCGCGGTTGGCGGCGATGAATGTGAGTGCGTTTTTTTCCTTCTATGAAGCGAAGAGAAGTGTCTATTGTTTCCTCCTCTTCCCCTCCCACCAATCTCCTGCCTTTCTGTGGAGATTTTCAGATGTTTTTGCACAGAATTGGATATTGCGAAAGTAGGTTATAAACGTGAAGGTTTCCACATACGCAACATTTTAAAAAGAGAAACATACAATTCTTGTTCTTCCTTTTTTTTAAGTATGGACGTTTAACATATACACTTTATTTTAGAGCTTCGAAAACAGATAAAAATCATATTAAAGATTATAGCCTCGAATAAACTTTACAAAAGTGCATAGACAATAGAGCTAATAAGCACGATGGCCAATGGCCATTAAATTTTTGCAATTGCAGCTAAACAGAAAAAATATTATGAGAGTGTACTTTGAGAAATATAACGCGTACGTTATAACCATAAGGGTTACGTTGGCTATTATTTTGCAAAGAACTATTGTTTTTACTACATTGCTACATTATTTTGCGTCTCTTTAGAGTAGCTAAAGATATATTCATTCACCGACACAAATCAATTTCTCGCATTTCAATTTTATATTTTTTAAGAACGTTTTCAGTTGATTTACAATAAAAATTGCTCGTGCATCTGGTTTGAAATTTCCCAGTCAGCTGTTTTTTTTTTGTTTTTTTCATAATCTGGCAATGAAGGGACCAAAGGTCAGAATTAACTTGATTAAGAAAACACTCTCATTGATATACAGTATTTTGATAAATAATTTGCACATTTCAAAATTAAAGGCTAATTGTATTGAATTAATGCAATATAGTTACGAACAATATTTTAAGCCAATATTTACATTTATAGTGTACTTAAAGAAATATTTATTGCATAAATATAACTCTAATGATAATAAGAATATTAAAAGTTTACCAACTATTATTTTAATCTCTCGGCCATGAAAAAAGGGTATATTTCCGATTAGATTATCTCCGAGTTTCTGAATGACCATAAATATACGAAATTGAGGCTTACCATATTAATAGCTGGGTAAAATGCAACACGATTATTTTAATAAAAATTATGTCTGACTTCTCTAAAATTTCACTAAACTAAACTTAACTCCATGTCACAACAGCCCTGCGAGGACGAGGGCCTAACAAGCTGCTTTAGATTGGGTGACGCGTGGTCAGAGCATCGAATTCCATCGCCGATGATTTCTGGCTTTCGGGACCAGACACTTCTTTTCAAGTAGCTCCCCAATTGTCATAACACTAGGTCAACACCGAAATTTGGGCGATTTCTAGCGAAAATCGAACCCGGAACTGTTAGCACCAAAGACGACAACGCTAACTATTTGGCTATTCGTGCGCCCTTAATGATTCACAAGCTGATTCACAAGCCTCTTGTTAATTTTCCACATATCTCTGTTGAATACTTTGTTGTATTTCCGAAAAAAAATACATTTAGGAAAAAATAAAAATTACAGTACATATTTGAGATTCGAGTAAATTCTACACCTTTTTTTGCATACATATATCGACATTTTTACTGCATATATACCCGGATTCTAAATATGACCAAGGCCTCCACGATGGTGCAGTGGGGTCCCGGGTTCGATACCCGGTAGATGCACATAGTGGTGTAGATCCCACTTTAAACTGTAGGTCCAGTCCTGATTAGAATTACTGTACATAAAGTGGACTTAAAAAACCCAACTTAAATCAATCAATCTAAAGATGACCAAATAATTTGTGGGATGAGGGATTCAAATTGGAAAGCTTAGCCTGTCATATCTTAGTGATTGGTGAACATAGTTTTAGATGGATTAAAGAAACCAAACTCCCATCGCCTTGAAACTGTCGTAAATATGATACCTTTCGCACCTCACATGTAATGAATCATTTTCTTGAGGAAAGAAATATGAAAACGCATTCCCTCGTCTGACCCTGCAGTAAGTATTGTGGGATTGTTCGTGTGGTTTGTTTGCTCCGGTGAACTAGTCTCATGCGTGACACTGAAAGACAACTCCCAAGCTTCCTTCACGCTGACAAAATTTCTCTCACAATTCTTGTTTCCTTGTGTGGCCTGCCACCGGTACGTTTTGTTACGTGTTGCTCGTTATCTTTTTGCTAATTCAACATGAATATGGCAAGGTCAGAAATGTTACTAAAATCTTCAAGCAGGAGGTATTTTGCTTGAAAATATCGAGGCCTTATAATGCATGACCGAGGGTTTTGGCCGTATATAAAAAAATCTCATTGTGAACTCTCCGTCAGATGGCAGGTCAATCGATTAAACGAATCAAAATGCTTACCTAATATCAGCGTTTGGAAGCAACTAGATAGTTGTAACGCAGTTATAAGTAAAATACACTTTCTTTGAGGAATTCTAACGGTAACTAGTTGCTTTTATGTAAAAGTAAGCAGCAGTAAAGAAACGTTATCAAAGTTACTTCCACAGTTACTTCACGACACTTAAATTGTTAACTTCAATTTTTTTTATATGGGGAAGGAGATAAATTTTGCAACTCTGTTTTAATCTGTGTCTTCTCTAGATTCTAATGTCAAATGATTTTCATTGTATGATAAATTTTGAACATCGACGGATTATTGCGATTCGTCATTTCTTATTCCACTTGATAACTTCAGCGTTTTGTTTCATATGTTTTTATTTGCTGTAACAATAATAATATATGAATATAACCAGAAACATAAATAAGAAACATACATGTCGTCATATATTTCCAGAAAGGATTTACTTCAGGAAAATTTCCAGGGGAGACTCACTGTAAAAGTAACATAGAATTACTTTTCAAATACAAGTAACTGAGCTACTTTTTAAAAAGAGTAACTTTTAAAAGTTATTTTTTGAGCACAGCCTAATACTAATATTCAGTTAAAGACTACTTAAGTAGATCAGTGTCGACATTCAATTATATATTTGTATTAGCATTTATGCTGTACGTATAACATTTTTAAATACAATATATTAGATATATAACTGAAGCGAGCATTGACGTTAAAATACTTGGGGTACTGTAAGAACCATATGTCACAAAAGAGAAGTTTGGCTGCCGATGGCTTGAGTCAGCGTCCCATATGTACAGATGCCATCTAACAAACAGGGGGTTTGGAATCCTGGATAATTATCTGCTTCATTCTGTAGTTTGTTACTTTCGTGTGAAGTCTCCCTGAAGAGTGAGGCAGCTCAAAGAATTCCACAACAGTACCACCTGGTATCGACAAAATAAGTTTTATTCCTATCTTGAATTTTGAGACGAGGTTGAGGTCGAAACGAACTTGTAAACTCGAGACAAGAAAGAGACCAGACATATCATGTCTTGTCGAAAAAAGACCGAGAGCAAGACAGACCTCTGTAGTATGCAACTTCTTGACGCACCAATCTCATTATTTGTAGATTGTCATGTATTTTGTTTCATAGCAACTACGAAGGTAACACACCAATATGTATTAGTGGCGATTATGAGTCTGTATTTCGTGGTTACGTTCAGAATAAAACTGTTTTTCGACGGCTCGTAGCGTCGGAGTCACTGTCTCGTGTAAAGGTAGGTGACCGACGATCTCGCTTGAAACACAGGTAAAAATCGATTCCTAGAACTTTTTGATCTTACCTCTACATATTTTGGCATTCATTCAGAGAAAGGTACGTGGGCAACTTCAAACGTATGATTTACAATGCTAAAAGAAAGTAGCTATATGCTAACGATTGATTCGTAACCTTACGTAAGCATTTCCTTGTACTAAATTGCTACCTATTGGCAGTCTATGAAGCAATCACAACAGCAGATATATCGGTAGGTGATATTTTCAGGGACCTTTGTTGAACTGTGACGCTCTTATTGTTGGGCCACTTAGCCGTTCATTGCAAAGGCCCAGGCAAGGATATCGGCGACTTAATGTGCCCATAAAACAAATTGATGAACTAGTACTGCCACTTACAGTATTGCCAAACCGAAATAAAAATAGCTAGAGATCATAGAGACGATAAAACTTTCAAGTGCAATTCTTATAACAATAATAAATATTGCAGTAACACGTGTTAAACTGCTTGAACATTTGACACCATAGACGTAACTTGGGGAGCCAAGGGGGCACGCACACTTTCAAAATTTTCAGTTTTATTAAAATTTACAAGTTTAGGGTATTTTTATTAACTTCCCCAGACTTGAGGGGGAAAGTAATAGAGAATATTTTTTTTTTTTTTAATGATCTTGCAAATGTAACAGCTAAGTAACAGAATAGTCCTGAACACTGGGTTTGTGGGATGGAAAACTTCTTGCTTCAGCAACCCCTTCCCAGAAAGAAAGGTCAGAAGCTACGCACCACCAGAAGGCAATGGCCTATAAGGGTGTAGGAATTTGGGCCGGTAAAAAAAGTCCTGCCATACTATGACCACAGCACTACTTTCCACTTATTTTATTTTAGTTTCAATTTTTTTAAAAGATCGCATACTACCAGGGAGTTGGACAAAGAGTAGAACACCAACAGCTTGATGTCCACTGAGACGCGAGAAATGCGGCAACAGAACGCAACAGCCCCTTTTCCAGCGTCTCAGTGGGCGATAACCTTTAACATACCTGTAGACTTCTGGCACGGAAATTCCGGCTTCCGTTCCGCGCTTCTCCTGTAGTGGGCGTTACACCATTTGATTTCAATATAAGCAGACAACAGAAGTTCTGTTGCCGGATATTTCCGTGTTTCGTCGCGTCTCAGTGGGCGTCATGGTTTAAGCAACGTCTCGACTGTGATTTTGTTTCACATGCCAGCGAACTAAATGTTATTTTCTCTTTCACCCAAATTGGCGAAAAATATAGTGCGCTCTTTATACTTGACTTCTTGTGTTCTATGGGTGACAATGGCAGACAACAAGATGTTTATTGATTTGGTTTACAAACGTTAACGGTTACTGTAAGGGAACTGTGGTTAAATATGAATATTTAGTTATTAAATATACACACAAATAATAAAAATCTCCCACAATCTTGCCGGTCCCCGTGGTAGAGTGGCTAGCACATCGCGCTACGACGCCAGGGGTCCCGGGTTCGAATCCTGGCCTGGGCATGGATCTTTGTGAGTGTTCATTCATCAATTTCATCATATCATCACTCATCCTCATCCTCGCAAATTAGCCAAAAGTGGTACAAGAAGCGAAGTATAATAAAGCAAATCAAACAATCTCCCATAATCTCATTAACTCACACTGTTCACTCCCGCCAATATTCATTTTCAATAAATTGTAATCAAGGGGTCCCGGTGGAGGCATATAGTGGTTCGGATCACACTTTAAACTATAGGTCCAGTCTCGATTAGCCTTACTGTGCATAAAGTGGACTTAAAACAACAAATCAATCAAATCATTTTCAATAAAGGATTTTCCAGCAGTAACGTTTGGCTGCACATTAAACTCTTATCAGCCCACTGGCGATATGCAATGTGACCACCACATAGCCGGAACGTCAGTCAGTCGAACTAGGCAGAAAACACAGGCATACGTATTCTTTGGCAGTGCCACTTCATCAGTTTCATCATATTACTCATCCTCGTCTTTGCGATTAGTAAAAAGTGGCGGAAAAGCGACGCAAAATAACAAAGATCGAAACACAAATCAAATCTTAGGAGTGCACTCAGGTGCAGAACCATGACTGGGAGAGGTCACTTGTGTGCCAAACGAAAAAAAATATGCTAAAAATGTAAACGTCCCAGCATCCTTTTACAATATTGGCGTACGATTAACTTTATATTATTGCCAGTTTGTGAAGAAATACATTTAAAAATTTTCATCCGCAGAACATTTTCTCAGGGGGCAAAGTAAGATTTAATGTCTTGTCCTTCATTAATATAAAATTATATTTTACTTTTTATTATTATTGTATACAAATTATAAATTTCAAATTAAATAAACGCCAAGGGTCCCGGGTTCGAATCCCGCTCGGGCTTTGTTGTTTGTGAATGTCCATTCATCAATTTAATCATTTCATCAATCATCCCCATCTTCACAAATTAGCCATGAGGCACAAAACGCGAAGTAAAATAAACTCAATCAATCAAACAATCAATCAAATTAAAATGGAAATACTTTGGCGTTGTAGACAAGTTCAAACTTGAGTCCACTATTTAAATAGAAGCTACATACGCCTTGCTTCTTTCCATAAACACCGGACCCTTTGGTAATGAACATGTCTTTATCTTTTTGAACATTTTCATGACGGACAGATGTCGGACAGATGAAAAACAAAACACAGTGACGGTGTGAATCGTGTTGGCCGATTTCGACTTCCAGAAATAATTATAATTATAATGAATTGGTGTTTTAAGTCCACTTTATGCACAGTGAGGCAATCGGGACTGGACCTACAGTTTAAAGTGGGATCCGAACCACTCTGTGCCTCCACCGTGTATCGAACCCGGGACACCTTGATTACAAGGCAACGACGCAACCACTGCGCCATCCGGAAGGGCTCCAGAAATAATTTTCCAAATTTACGGAATCCCGAAAAGTAGAGAAATTCCAGAGGATCGTATTTGAAAGTAGTAAAACCTTGGCATTTTCTGCACTTCAAGTGTCTGGAATTTCTCGAAATTGACCTTTCTTTTCCAGAAGTGCCAAAACAATCATTTGAGGCGGGAAATAGTGTGTAGAATTTGAGATCATCACTATGTATGTAAATTTCCCGGCCCAAAAGTTTCCGACCTGGTCGTTTTTTTTTTTGTTTTTTTAGGTCCCGAATGTTGGGATTATAAAAAAATCCTTCCCACTCCCGCGCAGCCCGATTATTTTTCGACGCTTACCCTAGTTACTGCAATGAACATGATTCTACATGTCTCTGGTAAAAATGTGCTCTCTTTATTTTGTTGGACATGGCAGTTAATCGCAGGGTAACAGTTCGTTATATCGGAGACACATTTAAATCGGATATTTTGTGTTTCGCATGGTTCGAACTTACCAATTGTGTATTGCGGAACATAGTTCAAGGTGCCATTATGCTTTTTACACGAAAACAAACACAATTTTTCACATACAGAGTGATTTTTTTTATTCCTTTCTTCGCTTCCGGAACACACCATATGGCGGGCATATCTTGACTCACGTTGTGGGTATGCCGAAAAATACCTACTATCGTGTTCGTCACCGGTGGAAATTATACATTATGCACGGGTAGCTGACGATAGCCCGGGTAGCTGACGGATAGCCCCACGAACCATTCACGGATAGCTCCAAGAATCATTATGCACGGTAGCTGACGTATAGCCCCACGAACCATTTCCATAAGGTTAGGTTAGGTTTGGTTGTGTTAGGCAAGCATAGTAAAAAAGAAAAGGAGTTTGAAACACTGACAGTGGGTTACGTCATCGAACGTGCGGAGCATGCAGTTCACGTACGGGAAGCATGTCAATTGTGCGTCGGTGGGATATTTCTCTTAAAATATATGATTTGTCGGTCAAATAGATTCCACGATGAAAGAAAAGACCTCCACGAACGTTGGAAAGCTTGGAGAAACTCATTTCCGTAAGTAGTTTATTCTGTAAAAATGGAGAAATGTGTCTCCGATATAACGAACTGTTACCAATCGCAGTAACAGACAACCTGTAAATCACAGAAATCAATATTATTTGTAATAAAATATCGATACAATTTCGTCATTCGAATTACATTATTTTTCTCAGATAACTCGGGGGCGGGGGCAAGTGTCCCCATGGCCGCCTCCTTTACGGACGCCCTTTCTTACTGAACTGTGTTTAAGTCATAATTTCTATCTCTCATGAAAACTTATATGCAAATTTTTCTTCGTAAAGTTGATTTTTTTCTAATTACGTTCCATTGCCCCTGTACACCTTGACGTTTACAAGAAGCTCGACCTCTTTCGAACTGTCCGCGAGTAGGATGGCGATTTCTTCAGAATCTTAATTCGGGTGTGAGAAAACACAGAATTCTTGTAAAAGTGAAAGCTCCCAGAGAAGACCTTCAACGGAATTTTTTCTCTCTTTTTTGGGGTTAGGGATGCCTGTGCATTATCATATGAAAGAAAGCCAGTTCCACATATTGTGTTTGCGTAGAACGTTCTTGCGTGGAGGAAGTCGTAAATGGTCTTCCAAGGAAATCTTGGAGATTACACAGTCAACTGGGTCACGTGGCTACCTCTTTAAGGAAAGAAACGAGGATCCATTAGGTTATTGTCACAGCTGCAGTTTTCCAGTAATGGACATTTTCGCTTCATTTACGGCGAAAGAAGTCAAGCAAATAACACCGTGCTAAGTACACGTCTATGCACGGGTCACTACGGATGGAGATTGAGTTTTATTGTTGACTTTTTGTTTTAAGTCCACTTTACGCACAGAAAGGCTAATAGGGACTGGGCCTACAGTTTAAAGTGGCATACGAATAACTACTTACCTCAACCGGGTATCGAACCCTGAGCCCCTTGATTACGAGACAACGAGTACCAGAATCGACTTTAGGGAGTGGCAACTCGGGCATTCGCTTCAAGGCGCCCCGCAGCAGATAAAAATAATTATTTGTTTATTATGAGCTCTAAGACGATGTGGGATCTATGAGTATTACCGTGCAAATTGTCCATCACCATGTTCGTCTACTTTATTTGACCCAATAAGAGCTTCAAGAATTAAAAGAAAGCTCAAAACAAACTGTTGACAACTTCTACACCAGCATACATAAAAATCCATCGCTTAAAAACACATAGGATGGAAGAGAAAAATAAATGAAAATAGTCATGGACAATTTGCACGGTAATACTCAAGGATCCCACTGTCCTTCTAAGGCCCGCTAGAGACGAAAGCATTTTCTTTAGCATTTTTCTTAACATTTATGCCATGACCAAAAATCTACCGTGTAAAGTGAGAAATGTTATGGCATTTCTCAAGGATAGATAGAACCGGCTCTATTTCCGTAGCATAACCAATCAGAAGCGACCTCAAGGTCACGAGTGCAGCTGTAATGGCGGCCGCGTGAGATGTAAACAACGTATCACTTCACATTTTTAAACGACGATAACTATTCAACTGATAGGAATTTCGCTTCGTATTAAATGCTTTTAGGTAGAGAAGAATGGCGCTGATTAAATACATACTTTACAACGTTTTCTGTACACGTATGGAAGAATATTTTAGCTTTTTCAATTGTAAACACGGTGCACATAGCACTTGACGTGCCTTTCGTGCTGTATGTATTGTACATTGTAATTGAAACAGCTAGCCGAAATGTTCCATAAAATGCTTTCTTGTAAAGTACTGTCTGTTATAAGATTTTTGGAAGCGTTTACATAGCATTTATGCTAGCAAAAATGTTAATGGAAATGCTTTCGTCTCTAGCCGGCTTAAGTAACTAATCTGATTTTTCCTGACTTCAGAGATTGTTTTGACATGCTTAAAAATATAAACAAATACTGAAGTCATGTTCTAAACGAAGTTACTGCATAAAATGGTCAAATATTTCAATCAAAAATAGTTAATGTGCCATATTCGTTTATTTATAGAATGAAATCTAAGTGAAAATATAGCTTTACGTGTTACGTTCCCGTTTTATACTCAGTGGATCTACTTACGATTAATCCACTACGGCGGACATGAGACTAATCAGCCTACTATGAAGCCATCAAGATGAGGGAAACAAGTACGGGTATGTTTACGTAAAATTTTCTAACTCTCACACACTAAAATACATGTAAATGTCATTTGATGTTAATATCCCACACTTGAATTCGAAATTAAATCTCTTGTTACAAAGAAAACTGTATTAGGATCAAAATTGTTCTTCGAGTACACAAATTAACACATTTACTTTTCAAAATCACTTACATCAACCTTTTACATTCATAATATCTCACCTAGCATTCTTCTTCTTCTTTTTATGATCCTATCAACTGTTAGTCGATTTTAGTCATCTTTCTGAGTTTTTTGCAAATTGTATTTAGTTCACTATGCACTTATTTTTCACAAGAATGAAAAAGAACACACACACACACACATATATATACTGTTTGTTAGATCGTCAAATTACATCTTCTTGCATATCCATAAAGAAGCCATATGGTGGGTGGAATGGGATCCGTGAGCAGGGCAATTAGAGATGTAGGGGATGGAACTCCATGGCGACGCAAACCATTATATAATTTATCTCGTTCTCTGTCGAAATTAGGACATTGTAAAAAGAGATGTGTGGCATCTTGATTAAATTCTCCACATGTGCAGGCTTGTTTTGTTGTAATATATAATCGTGCTAAATGATCATTAGTGCGAACATGACCTGTACGTAGACGTATTATAAAAATAATAACTGATCTTGGAAGATTATATGAGTAGTACCAAGGTTTGTTTTGTGAATGTTCTGCAAACCATTTATATGTATTGCCCGCGGATTGAAATTTTTTCATACACCACTGTTTCCATTTATCTTGAAGTTTATATTTAACTCTTGGGAGAAGATCCGTGTATGGAAGTCTCGCAAGTGAGGTAGATTCCGATGATCGGGCGGCTTTGGCATATACCTGTACGTCCACACGTTCATTTCCCGTGTTTACATGGCGAGCCTTTACGTAACTAAACTGAACGTTGATATTTCTTCCATTAGCATACTGGGTTTGTTGGATTATAAGTATGATAAATAAAGAATGTTTACAAATCTGAGGATATGAGGAACTGAGCGCCATTAATGCGCTTAAAGCATCTGTTATGATAAGAATTTTTGTGTAATTATTATGGATAGCGTATGTGAGAGCTTTATATATTGCGTTACTTTCTGCAGTGAAAATGGAAGTGTCAGGTGGTAAACGGAATTGTTTGTTTATATTTTGATCTGGAATGAAATAAGCACAACCCACACCTAGGCGGTCTTTGGATCCATCAGTATATATGATTAGGTGTGTTGGCCATTTCTCTTTATACATGATATGTCTTCCTAGATCCCTGAAATGGATATTGCATTGAGTATATAAGGGTATGTCTAATTGATAAATTAAAGGATGTTGAAAGGTGAAAGACTTTGGACGGGTTTCCGGGTCTATGTATTGGCAATATGCAAAATAAAAGAACGTGTGTTTAGGATCTATGACTTTAGCTTCTGTCCATTGTTTTTGTATTTCAAACAATTTATTGAATGGATGCGTATGCTTTTCCCAGGTTTTGAGCAGAAATTTTATTGTTAATTGGATCCGTCTATGTGTCAAACTAGTTTCTCTGCTTTCCATATATACACTGACATTAGGACAGGACTGCATGAGACCTAAGCAGGTCCTCAAAGCTTTTCTCTGTAGTATGTCTATTTTGTCTAAAAGACTTACTTTTGCACCCCCATAACTAAAGGCTGCATATTCAAAGTTTGATCGAAAACAATTCCTGTAAAATAGAAGTAAGATTTTGGGGTGGCAACCCCATTTAATTGTTGACATACTACGGAGTATATTTATTATTTTACGGCCTTTATTAAATGCGTAATGTGTGTATTCCATGTGAATCGCCTGTCAAAATGTATACCTAAATGTTTATGTGTTTCTATTACTGGGATATTAGAAATGTGTGATATATTGTTGGGATAAGTACACAATCGCTTATTATTAAAACAAATCATTTTTGATTTTGTTTCGCTGATGGATAATTCTTCGTTGAAAAACCACGCTCTTATGGTGGAGATTAAATTCTGCATTGCTGTAATACCTTGAGTAGCATCATCTGTAATGTTATAGAAACAGAAATCATCTGCATACTGAAGGGGATGAAATGGTTGAATTGGTAATGCATGTATCTCATTCGTATAAATATTGAATAAGAGAGGGCTCAGAGGTGAGCCTTGAGGTATGCCGATTGAAGTGGAACGAGGATCGCTTAATTTATCGGAGAACCATCCAAATATAATTCTGTTGGAATATAGAATCCACACAATTGTTGAAAGTTTTGGGTGTATATGAAGATTCTCTAATTTATGACAAAGATTATGTAAATTTATAGAATCGTAAGCTTTTTCAACATCTATAAACAAACTGAAACAGTAGAAACGTGTAATTTTACTATTTTGAATTGCTGCTGTTAGAGTAGCTATAGCATCTTGACTACTAAGATTAGTTCGAAATCCAAATTGTGGGGGGTGAAAAAAAATTTCACGTTCTAATAACCAGGATAGTCTATTTTTCATTGTGCGCTCAAAATGTTTTTCCAAAACTGAAATGAGTACTATAGGTCTGTATGAGGATGCATGGTGCGGAGATTTGTTTGTTTTTAAAATTGGAACAACTACATGATTTTTCCATTCTAACGGAACTATGCCGGTTCGGTATATATTGTTGTAATGTGAAACAAGAATATCTAATCCGGTATTCGGTAAATATGTTATGGCCTGGTACGGAATACCATCAAGACCTGGCGCTGTGTTTTTCACATTTTTAAAAATTGTTGTTAATTCCTCTCGGGTTACAGGTGGAAAATCTTTTGTAAATTTTGAGGGGAAATTCTCTTTAATATCATAATGTAGGTGAACAGATGGTGGAGTTAATTGGGAAATAAATTGATGTTGCCAACTGTCATCTATCGGTCTTTTTTGAGGAGAACGTGGTTTGCGTGAAGAATTGAATGTATGCCAAATATTTCGGGATGATTCCTGCATGTCTCTCGAATTGCAGTAGTTAATTCATGCTTGTCGTTTGACTTGTAAATATATTTTCCGTGCTTGAGCTATGGACTTTTTCCATGATATGAGGTTTTCAGGATTGGGGCATGAGGCATATTGTTTTTTTCTGATTTTCCTATTTGATTTTGTCTCTTCACATACTGTCGTCCACCAATGTATCTTTGGAAACATTATTTCACAGTGAGTATTTTTACGCGAGGTTAGTATATCTAAAGCTTTAGTAATACAGGGTGACTGGTAATTAGATGTATTCCCTGAAAGGGGTTAAAGTAGAGACAATTTGCAATAAATTTGACCATATGATACCCCATCCGAAAATTAGTAGTTTTCGAGATAATTGAATTTCTATTGTTTTTTTTTAAAAAATGACAATTTTCCAAATAAAAAGATGAATTGAGAAAATACTGCTCATTGTATGGAACTTATTTCAGCGTTTTCTGATAGCTAACAAATAAGTGGTTCGTTGAAAAAAAAGTTTTTCCCAAATAACAATCACATGTAAGTAACGGGTGGGTCTAAACTTACAAGTGGTGATAAAAAATGCACTCTTAGTTTACTTGGCGACGTATTAATAACAAAAATGGTATGACACGAAGCGTACAAATTACTTTAATTACTTCCTTGTGTCATATGCTATCCATAGAGGCATGCATATTTCGTTTTTGACGAAAAAACGAAATTTGAAAAAACACATTGTAGTGTTAATTTTTCATGTTTTTGAAAGGTGTGAGATGCATTTTGTGACCATGTTTTGTCACGAAATAATGCGAAATGAACTGCAAAAAGCGAAATTAACTCTTAAACACGAAATTTACCATTTATATACCGACGCGACACTTTCTGAAGTCTGAAGTATCCTGTGAGTTATGCAATTCCCGGAAAATTGGTTAATTCTGCTGTTAATATTGGAGAAGCAAAAATGGACTCCTTTACACAGAAATAAACTTAATACTCTTATAACTACATAAATGGGCTATTAGAAGTGAAATGTTAATTCTGTGGAATAAGTGTAGTTTTTAAATCAAATTTAGGATTATATTCACAATTTTAAAACCAAAATGTCTTTTTATATACCACTTTTCATCCAATTTTTCACCGCTATAACACCGATATTTCATTTTATTTACCGCTTTTGAACCCGAAATTGACTCCGTTTTTGTACCGAAATTTTGCTTTTTTATTTACCAAAAATATGTGCCTCTAGCTATCCAACAAGGTACAAATGTTGCTAACATTCACATTTGTGTACAAGAAATAATACTTCATTCATCTTCATGTGAATGGAATCAATGAACAATACAATTAAAGTACATTACACGTCTTGCTCAAAGTGGGCACCTCCGTTACGAATGCAGGCACGCAGGTTTTTACGGACGTAACTCGTGATGTGATGGTGTCCTTGATGTGTTGACCAGCTGTTAAGATCCTCTCCCTGAGCTCTTCTTGCGAGTTTATCGGTGTCTTGTAAACTAATTCTTTCATGTGGCTCCAAATGTAGAAGTCGCAAGGCGTCAAATCGGGGGATCGAGCCGGCCAGGGAATCGGGCCGCCTCGGCCAATTCATTTCTTTGGGTAATTTTCATCCAGCCACTGTCGCATGTACAGGCAAAAGTATGGATGGGCGTCATCAACAATCATTTGATCGAGCTATTTTTCCTGCCCCAAATCTTAAATGCCATCACTTATGAACATTTTTTGAGGAACGGGATGGCAATGTTGTTGGAGGATGTGCCTCTAGCTACTAGATGTGACATGATTTATCAGCATGATGACTGCCCAGCTAGATCCCCCGATAGATTTTACGCCTTGAGACTTTTACATTTGGAGCCACATGACAAGACACCGGTAAACTCGCAAGAAGAGCTAAGGGAGAGGATCTTAACAGCTGGTCCACACATCAACGACACCATCACATCACGAGTTAAGAGACCAAATGACCCGTAAAAACCTGTGTGCCTGCATTCGTAACGGAGGTGCCCACTTTGAGCAAGACGTATAATATTCTTAAATTGTATTGTTCATTGATTCCATTCACATGAAGATGAATGAAGTATTATTTCTTGTACACAAATGTGAATGTTAGCAAGATTTGTACCTTGTTGGATAGCAGATGACACAAGGAAGTAATTAAAGTAATTTGTATGCTTCGTGTCATACCATTTTTGTTATTAATACGTTGCCAAGTAAACTCGGATTGCATTTTTTTATCACCACTTGTAAGTTTAGATCCACCCGTTACTTACATGTGATTGTTATTTAGGAAAAACTTTTTTTTTCAACGAACCACTTATTTGTTAGCTATCAGAAAACGCTGAAACAAGTTCCATACAATGAGCAGTATTTTCTCAATTCATCTTTTTATTTGGAAAATTGTCATTTTTTTAAAAAAAACAATAGAAATTCGATTATCTCGAAAACTACTAATTTTCGGATGGGGTATCATATGGTCAAATTTATTGCAAATTGTCTCTACTTTAACCCCTTTCAGGGGCTACATCTAATTACCAGTCACCCTGTATATTGAAGTAGATTGAATAAGCTGGGAGGAAGTAAGATGTTTACTTAGAATAAAGGAATCTATTAATATTTTATATAATTCCCATTTTAAATTGTTTGTTTTCCAGCGGAGAATTGGTAATGGGAGAGGGGGGAAAGGTTTGCTTGGGAAAAATTGGGCACGAATATAGATGAGAAAATGATCGCTACCATGGAGTTCATCCTCTATGAACCACTAAAATTGAGGCAATAATGAGTCCGATGTTATAGATAAATCAATTGATGTTGGATTACTTCCATTTCGAGGTATGTGTGTTGGTGATCCATCATTTAGGACAATGAAACAGTAGTCGTCCATCCAATCCACTATACTAGTGCCAAGTCTATCTGTTGCATGCATACCCCAAACATCGTGATGCCCATTAAAATCCCCGACAATTAAATAAGGACTGGGTATATTGAACGTTAAGGCTTGTAAATCAGTTTGTTTTATATTTTGAGAATTGTAATTGGAAGGAATATACACATTGATTATCGTAATTTTATATCCTGCTATGTAAATTTGGATTGCTCTTGCTTCTACTTTATAAATCCGAAATAGTTTTATATATTTAGGTAATTGTATTTACTGGTAGGCTACTTTTCCATGGACATATATACCAATTCTCCGTTCCGTATCTTTGTATGGAGGTCCTATACAATGATAATGTGAAATTCTATATATTTCTTGCTGACGACCCTTAGTTTCTTGTAAACACAGTTTTAAAGGATGTCTTTCCGTCACTAGTTTAAGTAGATCTAGTTTACGTGCAGAGAAACTATTGGCATTCCATTGAAGTAATAATGTCATATTAGTCAACTTTTTTATATAATTGATTAATTGAGAGGTGAGATTCTGTAAAACGGCTAGCAGGTTTGTAGACAGAGTATTAATATGTTGTAAAAGAAGTTTTTGTTGCTGAAACTCTTTTATTTGCACAAGAGTAGACCATAGAAGCGGTATTGTCTCTAATAATGAGATGTAAACCTCGTGAATATTTTCAGATGAATGATAAGAGGATGATTGTTCTAAGTTTTTATCTGTTGAATTAGCATGCTATATCCTTGAGGAACTAGAATTAGAATAAGCATTTTGTACTATATTTAAAGAGGGCTTGGGTTCTGACTCAGTAGAAGAAGTGTCTGTAATTGATGATGTGGATGTTTTGGAGTGAGTATGTATCCTTGGTTTCCTATAATGTTTCCTTTCTTTCTTTTGATGTCACTCTGATATTTTTATGTACTTCTATCGACTTCCCTGATGTATGTGGAATAGGATGATGAATCGTTGAAGCAACTGGAGTTAGATTTGATCCAACAGAATGATATTGCCATTTATTAATGCTGGGGTTGTGGTTTGCAATTGTGATGGGTTTAGATGTGAGAGTGGGATGTACATTATTATTTAGAATTTTTGAGACACTGGGTGAAGTATTTAGTCGGGCACGAAACTGAATAGGAGGAAAATCTGTTTTGTTTACAATGGGATTCAGAATTTCCTCTATAGATGGCGGTTGTGTATATATGTGCCTTCAATAATTTCTAACCTCACGGTAAGAGAGATTATAGATCGACATTCGCTCCTGTATTTGTTGCTCTCTTTGTCACATTGGACAATTTTTATTAAGAGCTGAATGAGCTGCTTGGCAATTTGAGCATTTAGCTGGTAAGTTACAGGAGGAACCATGCTTATTGTCTCCGCAGGTTGCGCATTTTGGTTGGGAACGGCACTGAGTTGCCGTATGTGCATATCTGAAACATTGTCTGCACTGAAGAACAGCTTTTTGCCTGGGATTAACTTCATGTATCATGCTATTTATGATTATTTTTTGGGGAATTATACGCCCCAAAAATGTGAGACATACAAGTTTTGTATCTCGTAGCAAAAATGATCCATCATTTTTCCACAACTTATTTTTCATGCGTTTGACGTCAATGACTGAGATAGGCGATTGAACGCCGTCCAGTACATCCTGCTCGCTAACATCATATTCTATCCCGTACACTAGTCCTTCTCGTTGAGGTAAAGATTGCGGTATGCAAGAATTGATCGAGAGCTCACCTTGGAATTTCGTATTTTTGACGAAATTGTTCGCCTCCGGAGCGGATGTGAACGTAATTCTAACTCTATTACGACCACATTGATCAATATGTTTCACTGGTATTTCTGCCTTTCTAAATTTATTTCCTAGGCTTCCCCAAGCTAGATTTCCGATATTCTTCCCTATAACCTCTATCAAGACAATGTATGGGACAGAACTGTTGAGCTCATATAAATTCTGAGAAGGAGAGGAGATCCTTTTGTTCTGAGACTTGATGTGGTTCTCTGTGTTTTGAGTCATTCATCCTTCTTGTGAATTATTACATTGATTCTCTTCACTATTAACGTTATCCACTTTGATATATTGCGCTGGAGAGGAAGGATCCATATTACTAACATTAACACTAGCATTTTCATTCATTAATGCAGCATTATGACAATCGTTTGAGTCTTCCATTTGAACTCTGATTGTAGACCTTGAACGGCCTTTTACTTCTTATATTTACTTATATTCACTTCTCGAAGATATAAATCACACACGACGCTTGAATATAATAACTTTTGTTTAATTAAATATAATGAACGTCGTACCACATCCGAAATGAAAAGAAGCACTAATTTAGAAACGTTTATTAGTCTACCATAAATCTTCTTTTAATGTTCAACATGTTCTGTTTATTGCTCTTAGGTAATAAGTAATAAGAAATACATAAATTAATTGTCTATTAATTGTAATAATGGCTATATTGTGATTATACTTCAGACTAATGAACAAATATCCATGATTTTTTCAGATCTCTGAAAAATGTTGGTTGTGGGCCCCTCCTTTATTGTATGTCCCATCCTAGGAACGGCCCTGACAACAACGTTAGCAATACGATATTGTGGAACTCGTAGAAAAAAGCGTACAAAACATAATTTCTAACCAAAATTTACATCCAAGCATGAAATTAGGATATTTGTGGAAGAAGTTTCGGTCGCTCAAGAACCCTCTCACATCAAATGAATTCAGATTGGAAGACTGAATTCATTCAAAAAGTAATTCCTGTAGTGTCAGATGATCAAATAGAAACACCAAATGAATTTGCATAGTTACACATCAAAACTTCGTTCGGCCAAAGGCTTTTACAACGCCAATTTCAAAAGAGAAAATCTATGAAATTAACGGCAACACTAAACAATCTGCTCCAGGTATGTATGGAATTACATATTCAATGATTAATCACCTACCGGATATAGCTTTAACGGCGATGTGCACAATTTTTAACAAATTCTTACAGAATGGAAAAGTACCATAAGATTGGTCCAAACAGTCTTTAAAAAGAGGCAAAGATCCTCAAGTAGGTAATTAATCATATAGACCTATTGCTTTGACGTCAGTTATAGGAAAGATATTTGAGAGATTGATACAAAAAGGATAGAATGGTTTTTAGAAGGTCAAAACATATTTCAGTTCGAACAAATAGGATTTCGAAAGGGATTGGGATGCCAGGACGGATTAACCACTCTTTCCTCTTACATTTTCAACTCGTTGGAAAGGCGCAGCGTATGATAAGATAATGTATTAATATTAATAATTAATATTTGTATTAATATTCTAATACAAATAATTCAACAGCTAAAAATACCTCACAACTATGTTTTGATATTATGGAAGTTACCTAGTAGAAGAGCTGTATATTTCCACTCTTTTAATGAAAGCAGAGGACCGCATTTAGCATACAGAGAAGCCCTTTAAGTTCTCTGTTATTCAGCATATATCTGAACGGGATTAAAAGAAAATTACTTCCAACAGTCAACTATCTACAATATGCAGATGATATCTGTATCTATATGTCCACGACACAAATTCATACCGATTTTCCTGTTTTAGAGGACCAAATATGTAAGTGAAAAAGTGGCTTGAAAGTAAAAAAATTCAATTTGCATGGAAAAATCTTCTGTTGTAGTTTTTTTAAAAAAAGGGAACACCTCCAAAGCCCACTCATTTAGTGTGACCATACGTACTCTTTTATCCGGACACGTCCTCCTTTTTAGGTGTCTGTCCGGTGTTCGGGCGGATTTTTAGAAGTCGGTAAATGTGAATGCTTCCACATAAAACAATCATCATTTAATGATTTAAGGCGCATTAAGTATTCGAGCAATGGTCACCTAGCATCTGGGAGCTGAACACGATCACTTTCCCGACTGAGTCATTAGTAGGGTTCAGATTTATAAACACTAAAAACCTCTGAAATAGGCACCAAAATGATGAAAATAGGCACTTAAAAAGGCATGAAAATAGGCACTAAGAGGCACCCTAAATTAAAAAGGTGACATTAAAATAGGCAATGAATGTGAACTTATTTCAATTTTCTTCTTACAATGCACAGTTATACTACTGTATTAGCACTTCAGTTTATACATAAAAGTGCGCTAACGATTAAGAAACTATAAATACTCTTTTGATCGAAATTCACATTTGCTGGGAACCGTCAGTTAATTAATTCTCACGTAAAGATCTTGTGCTAACGACTGTGCGTATTTGAACAAATCATGAAAAAACAATTTGCACCATTGTAACAAGAAAAAAAATCGTCAATGTTCCAATTGAGACCCTCAAATCTGGCAAAAACCAGATATCGGTCAGTACAACATCAACAAAGCCTTCTTCAATGTAGGGAAAGCCAAAGGCACGTTACAAAAGCTGAAGTATGCAAAAATTGCAGAATAGCCATTTCTTGGCACAATTAAGCAAAATTTGCACTAACCCTCAAAATAGGCATTTATAGCCACTATAAGAATGCGTTTTTGGACTAGAAACACCATGAAACGAACTTTAAACATTAAAGCCTATGTTTTACTGCAACGGAATTAAAAAGGCAAATAGGCAAAAGTTCACACCCTAGTCATTACTATTATTCTAAGTTCTAAGTCGTTGCTTTGCTCTCTGAGACTGCTGGAACGCATGTAGTCTGTGCAGTTCCTTTTCGATTGATTGGTTTGGTTTACTTTACATCGCTTTCTGCCACTTTTGGCTAATCGCGAAGATCGGTATGAGCGATGATATCATGGTTTTGATGAAGGGACACTCACATAGAACACCTACGCCCAGGCCGGGATTCGAATCCGGGACCGGTTGTGTTGTGGCGCGGCTGAGGTCGGTCAGTTCCTTTTCGAGTTAAACGTACAGGCAATACAGAAACGCGTAGTGAGAATTTTCATTATTAAGTAATATTTACTTTCATGAAATAACGAAGGGAAAGTGTAAATTCAACAATGATCTTGCAAGAAAATATCCAGAAACGAATATGAGGTAAAGTGTAAAGTGGCTGTCACTTTCCCCTGATGTTGAAAGAGTGCTAGGAATGTTTGTCGCATTAAAATCATATTTCTCTACCCAATCAAAACTACCTAAAATTTTAATTCGGTTTTTGGAAAAAAGTTAAAGCAAATCTTAATTGTTGCATATTCTTTGTCATTTGTTAAATAACTGATTAGGAGATTGCTTTCGTTGTTTAAAGGTACGAGGGTCACTATTTATATTTTGAGCCTAACAATGAAAAAACAGGAATTTGGCATTGAAAACTGCTTTATTGTTTTTCGAAGTATTCTCCTTTATGGTCAATACACTTTTGCATTCGTTCGAACCATTTGTCAAAGCAGTTTTTCCAATCTTCTTGAGACACCTCCATAATATGGTTTTTGAACGCATCAACGGCGTCTTCCGCCGACGAAAATCGTTGTCCACGCAATTTATTCTTGACATTCGGGAACAAGAAGAAGTCATTGGGTGCCAAATCAGGACTGTACGGCGGATGACCCATCAATTTGATTTTTTGACTGTTCATAAAGTCGGTTGTTAGACGAGATGTGTGACAGCTGGCATTGTCTTGATGAAGCATGATCCGACGGCGTTTGTTTGTTTTCCGTATTTGAACGAAGACCTCTGGCAAACAAATTGTTGTGTACCATTGAGAGTTGACCGTTCTACGTTCCTCTAAAGGCACAGTTGCCACATGACCAGTTTTCCCGAAAAAACAGGCGACCATTTGTTTCGATGTGCTTCGAGCGCGAACAACTTTTGTTGGATTGGGTTCATCTTGAAACACCCATACAGTCGACTGCTGTTTACGTTCCGGCTCATATGCATATATCCATGATTCGTCACCTGTTACAATCTTATATACGTCTTTTGAAGCACCACGATTGTATTTATTGAGCATTTGTTTGCACCAATTGACGCGAGCGTCTTTTTGAGTTTTGTCAAATTGTGTGGGATCCAACGAGAACATACCTTTCTCACAGCTAAATGATCATGTAATATTTTATATATGTTGGTGGAACTAATGCCTATGGTTGCCTCAATCTCACAGTATGTCACATGACGATCTTGCAGTATTAGGTTTTGCACAGCATCAATGTTTTCTTGAACAACAACTGATTTTGGACGACCTTCGCGAATCTCGTCGGTGAGCGAATGGCGGCCACGATTAAATTCGTTATACCAGCGTTTCACAGTGGCAAAGGATGGGGCTTCATCGCCAAATGTGGAAGTAAGTTGATCGATGCACTCTTGTCTTGATAATCCACGTCGAAAATCGTAAAAAATCATCGCACGAAAATGTCCACGAGTTGATTCCATTTTATTGTTGTCGCGCAATCTCCAAGGCAACATAAACAACACAAATGAAGCTATTGACAAAACATTTGAAGTACGTTATGGTCAATAATGCCAGACGATTCCGTGCAAACGTCAAATCGCGCCTAACTTCAATCAGTGTTGCCAAGACTCAAAATATAAATAGTGACCCTCGTAAGAGAAAGTTATTGAAAGAGATCACCTGAAAAGTATCTGTGAGCAAAATGTTGGCAAGATTTTTATATTGCTTAAATTGTGAATAATAGCAAATGTGCTGCAACTTTTTGCAGTGTCCTCTTTTTTATGACTTTGTCCTCCTTTTTCGCCGTGCTTTATCCTCTTTTTTGAAAGTATGTGTTTGGTCACTCTACACTCATTGCCTCGAAAAACAAGTATTCCAATTGAATCCAGAGTAAAATAATTAGGTGTTATATTGGATGCCAAACTAACTTCGAAGGATCAAATTAAAACCATACAAGTCAAATCAGAAGAAGTATATAATTTATTCAAAGCAATAGCAAATACTCAGTGAGGATGTCACCCTCGAGTTATGTTTTTATTTTACAAGAATTATTTTGGGCCTATGATAGATTATTCTTTATTGGCAATGTGTAGCCTGACAGAAGGAAAATTGAATTCCATTGATGTCATACAAAGAAAATTCTTGAGAAGATGTTTAGGAGTCATGAACAGCATTCCAAACGTAGTAGTATACATGGAAGCGTGTGAATGTTCCATTTCATATAGACAGAGGATGTTATGCTCTTCAAACTAAAAACATTTTGTGAACATCATTTCAACAATGTACTTAAAAATATGTTACACTTACATGAAAGCCCGACCCTGTGGCCGAGTGGTTAGCACATCGCGCTGCGATGCCAAGGGTCCCGGTTCGAATCCCGGCCGGGCTTGGTTGTTTGTGAATGTCCATTCATCAATTTCATCATTTCATCACTCATCCCCATCTTCGCAAATTAGCCAAGAGGCACAAAAACGCGAAGTAAAATAAACTAAATCAATCAATCAAACTTACATGAAACAGGAAAAATAACGAACAGAAACAATACTATTTGGATACAATTATATAATACGTTTTCTCAAGAATACCAAGATGTTTTGCAGATTCGTTCACGACCTGCTTTTTCATTAGATTATCCTCAACAGTCTCTGGATAATATGCATTTCCCTCGATATTCGCACATTACGGAATATTTTAAACAATGGAAAAGTTTTATTGTTATACACAGATGGATCTAAAAGTGAGACAGGAGTTGGATGTGCAGTGTACGACCAACAACAGAAAATAGAATCATTGTTTCGTCTTCCACAAGACAGTTCAATATTTACTGCAGAAACTTATGCAATTTATCAAGCTGTATTGTATATCCAAAAATTAAATTCGACAAAGTTCTTAATATTGACTGACTCCCAAAGTGTATTACAAGCGCTTCAATCCTCTTACAAAAATCTTTACAAATTATCCCCTTATATTATCAATTGTATTCAATTAGTTCAAACAATACAAAAAGCTGGAAAAAACTATCGAGTTTACTTGGGTTAAAGCACATAGTAATATTACAGGCAATTCCCATGTTGATGACTGTGCAAAGAAAGCAACGTGTCTTCCAAATATTACGGATTCAGCATTATACTACACTGATCTTCTCCCTAGAATAAAGCAGAAAATTTTAAATGAATGGTTTGATTGGTGTCGAAATGAACTTGTAACAGTTGGAAAACCATACATAACATTTGCCGAATTCAAGCCCCACAAACCATGGTTTCATCATGTCAGTGGTACAAGAAATGTAATTGTATAAGGTATGCCCAAATGAAAAGGAGACTACGGTTGTATCTAAAGAATATTATATTACAGAATATTAGCATTACATAATATGTGAAGTGCAGTTAATGTGTAACATGATACCTACACATAATTGCCATTCATATTGATGCACTGATCCCAGTGCGTAGGAAGGGAGTGGATGGCTTCAGTGTAGAAACTCCTAGGTTGCTAACAGATCTAGCTTTCCACGGTGGTCTGCAGTTCTTCGTCAGAGGTGAACCGTTGTGGGAGTCATATGGGGAAATATCGGGGCTGTACGGAGGATGTGCGAGGACTTCCCATTGAAATGTTCTCAGCAGGTCGAGGTTCTTCCTTGCCATATGTGGCCTAGCGTTGTCCTGGAACAGCACTATCCCCTTCGAGAGCTTACCTCTGTGCCTGTTTTTGATGGCATGGCTCACCGTAAACGTCCTTCATCCTGCGATAAATTTGTGAAGAAATTGGATTACAGCTCTCTGCACTGATCTGGAGGAATCTATAATGCACCCGTCCGCGCAAAACAACTCTCGCCAACTGAGGAAACAGCAGGCGAAGCCGTTCGCTACACCTGCGAACTGGGACAAACACCGCGCCATCTATCGGCAAGCATATTTACCTTCTACAGCAAAGGTCTCCTTTTCATTTGGGCATACCTTATATTAATTAACAGATTGAGATCGGGTCATTTATGTACGGTACTAGGCAAGATTAATTCAGAATTGGAGTAACAATGTGAATGTGTTTGGGATAGTGCAGACGCGCAACATATAATACTGGAATGTCAAAAATACAGGGTAAGTCAAAATGAAGGACCCGATTACAGAAATTTATTCTGTGAAATCTAATAAACATATGTTATTGTGAGACATGCGCTTCGAAAGGTTAACTTTCAAAGTTTAGTTTCCACGCAGTGTTTCCACTTTCTACCGCTAGGAGTCAGCAGCGAGCAGGAAAATGGCGTTGACTGGAGAACAGAGATCTTTCTGTGTGCTTGATTATCATGTGAACAAGTCTGTGATTAGTGTGCAACGGCATTTTCGTACCAAATATCGTATAGAACCACCTACGGGGAAGGCCATTCGTAAGTGGTATGATCATTTTAGAGATTCGGGCTGCATCTGTAAACGAAAATCGACTGGCCGTCCGTCGACTGGGGAAGAGACAGTGGAACGAGTGCGGAGTCCACAGAAGTCCACCTACCGGGCAGCGAAAGAACTTCAACTTCCACAGAAAACTGTCTGGCGGGTTCTGCGGAAACGTTTACAAATGAAACCCTACCGCTTGCAACTAGTTCAAGCCTTAAAATACACTGATTATGCTTTGCACGTGTCCTGTGCTGATTTCCTCGCATTAATGGAAACGGATGGGTTCTCTGAGAGGTTAATTTACAGTGATGAAGCAACTGTTGCATCTCCGGAGGATCGACCTCTCCTTCATTGGCCACCTCGTTCTCCCGACTTGACCCATGTGATTTCTTCATGTGGTGTTTCGTCAAGGATCATGTTTACGTACCACGACTTCCAACAACACTGGATGATCTGCGTGCCCGCATCACAGCAGCCATTGCTGATATTGACCGCAACATGGTACACAAGGTTTGGCAGGAGAGAGACTATCGGCTTGATGTGTGCCCTATTACGCGAGGTGCTCACATAGAACACTTGTGATTTGTTTGAAAAAAACTTTGACACTTTAACTTTCTTCGCACATGTCTCACAATAACATTTGTTTATTACATTTCACAGAATAAATGTCTGAAATCGGGTCCATCATTTTGACTTACCCTGTATAATAGGGAGAGAAATACATCATACAAAACTTTATATAATTTAAAAGTTCAGCTTCCAATAAATTTGACAAGTTTTGTTGTCAATCCGGATGTTCGGATGGGTTATAGTCTCTTAACATTTTTAAGAAAGTGTAACATAAAATTGTAAAGAATGTTTTTCTTTTTTAATCTAATATCTCTGAAATAGGGGGGAAAGACTGATATTTGTTATGTAAAGCAATTATGTATGTTTTATATGCATATCATTATGGACAAAAACGGATTAAAAGCGGTTAGGTCCAAAAATGAAATAATAATAATAATAATAACACTAACCAGCGACAGGAGTTAGCTGCCTTAAATGAAACATTGTGGAATTGAAATATTACCTTAAGTTTCGAAGTGTCATGAGCTAGAATCATGGTCATGTGTTTGTCCCATCACTTATTTCATTAGTTTTCAGCATTTATCCTTATCGTCGTGATTAATCCAAGAAGTAGAAAATACGTACAATAACTGAAATATAAAAGTCAGTGGCGCAACAGTACTGCAAAGCGATTTTTCATTGGGTGACACGTGATCAGCGCATCGAATTCCATACCTTCTACAGGGTGTCCAAAAAGTCACGCCTTCGAGACTTTGAACGTGTACGTAACTATTGTACGAAAAGCGACAGAGACATGAATCTTAGGCTGGGCATTACCTTTGTCTGTGTGGAAATTGTTTAAAATAATAAAAATAAAAACGTGCTCTACATGAATGTTCAGTGTGCGGAAAAAGTTAGTAAGATGTAAAATAGTTTTGGTACGGCGTAAAACCAAACATGGATAAAATACAGCTGTGGAGTCGATTGAAATAATTTTCTGTGAGTATTTATCGAACTTAAAAAACAACGATAGTTTTCATGCATTACAGACGATTTACGGGGCTAATTATGGCATATAAACAAGTATGTTTTGTAAATCACGATGTGTACTGGCAACATTGGTAGTGTCAGAGGGTAGTACCAGGTGTGTCCGACATGTGGGTATGTTATGCAATCAATGCCCAGATGAAATAAAAGAATTGCAATTTATCGTAGAGAAAGTTATATTATATGGCACTGATAAAGAGCACTCCCAAGAAATGAATCCTTGGTTATGTCATTGGCAATGCTAACATCTATATCTCCGAAGTCAAGTAGATAAATCAAGACAAAAACAATCGCAGAGACAGAGAATCTTGTAATATATGAGATCTGTCATTATATTGTCACTTACAATCTAATACTGTTGGGATTTCTTCATAGTGGCTTTCAAAATAAATTATTTAATTATAAATTATTAATGCTAATCCTTTTGACCCAGTAATTACCGCAATAATTAACGCTAAAGTGCAAAGACTTGTTTGTGTTTTAGCGGTGTAAGTGCGTATAATGTTGTCAATATTTCTTGTCAGGATAGCAGCCGTTGGAATGTCGTAAGGAATGTCAGTGTGAGGTAAATGGAAGAAGTGCTTCATATAGCAGCCACAATATGTCATTAAACATTTCCATGTCCAGGGAAGTGAGAAATGGAGGCATTAAGAGAAGAGAGTAGAATTTGGGCAACGAGAGAAAGTTGTTCATTAATAAAAGCACCAGCAATAACGACATAAGACACAATGGTTTTGATGGACCCATGCGATGGGTAACAGTCTTCTTTTTAAATTTTACTGTTCTTGTTACAACGTTTCAAAGGAACTATTCAGGAACATTTCCAAAGGTTCTCTTTCTAATATGATACCGTCAGATGCATATAATATGTGTGTATGTGTGAGAGAGAGGGGGGGAGGGAGAGAGAAGGAGAAAGAGAGTTAGTAGGTGATTTGGACAGACCTAATGATTTGTGATAAATGAAAATGAAATGTAATTTTAAGCTAGAACATTTCATTTGAAATTAATTCCAGAACTTTAACATTGGTTATGCGTATTTACAAACAAATAGTGCTGCACTGTAGTACAGATGTTCATTTCGAAAGTTGTAGCAATTCAGTTCAATTCAATCTGGCCACTCGTACAGTCATGGACACTTCTGAGTTGTAACACTATATTAACTTTCAATACAATAATTACAACGAAGAAGTGTCCACGACTGTACGTAGTTTGACTGTGTGACTTACTTGTCTCCTATTATTTCATTTTTCATTCCTGGGCATATAATTTTAATTCGACAACAGTGAAAATGTTGATTTGGATTATCATTATTTTACTGTAAGTACAAATCATTATTCAAATTATTCTATTTTAAATAGAATAGGACCTGGTGCCGTTCATGAAGATTCTTAAAATGTCCCTATTTAACATAATAATTTTATTTATATATATATATATATATATACAGAGTCTGAAGAAGACCTTGCTAGAAGGTTGAGACGTAACGTTTAGTTTATGTTTTAAAATAAAACAAATTCTGCCTTGGTCAGCATATTGGGTTTTTGGTTATCTTGGAAACAATGCTTAATGGTGTTATAATCTTAAAATGTGTTCGAGATTTTAGTTCTTTGATTGATTTGCTTTATTTTACTTCGCTTTTTGTGCCACTTTTGGCTATTTTGCGAAGATGGGGATGTGTAATGATATGATGAAATTGATGAATGGACATTCACACACATCCAGGAAGGGATTCGAACCCGGTACCCCTGGCGTCGTAGCGTGATTGCTAAACACTCTGCCACGGGGGCCGGCTTAGTTATTTGATGAGATAATTTTTTAATAACTCCCACATAGCTTTTCAGTATATACAAAAAAAAGATGAACAAAGAAATGAGAAGATACTGAAAGTATTTTTTTAAAAATCAGTACATATATGAATTCTTCCAAGGACAATTTATCCAGAAGAACAATAAATAACAGGACTCCCCTCGCCCTCCCACTAAGACACATACAAGACTTTACTTTCCCTAATGTGGGACTGAGATTACGTTTAACAATAAGTGAAGTTGGTTTTTTATCACAAGCCACAATTAAAAGCCTTACCAGATCACAAAACAATGAAGCTTTGTATCTTGCTAAGATCAAAAGCATGTATAGTTGTTCTTCCAATTGTTTTATAGTTTTTCACATGGTGACCGATGCTACAAGCTTGCTCCGTGCTTTTAAGTCCAGTATGCACGACCATTTCTTGTTCTTTTAATCTGTTCCTTGCAACGTTGAGTGCAAAACGCTAACAAATAATATCTCAACCTTGGTAAATATTCATACTTGTAGGAAATGTGCAAGGGTATAAGAAATGTTGCCAGGTGCTTTGTATCTGGACAAATAACACACACCTGTCACAGGATGATGTACATCAGATACAGCGACAGCTTCCATTGTTGCAGCACAAAGACTTCGTGTTGATACACCATCCGGTATTTGATTGTCCTTGGCAGCAAAGAGAAGGATTCTGCTCCAAACCTCTTCCACTGGCTTCCCTCACGAAGTGGTTCATTGTTTCCCCCTCGTATCTGAGAGCATGACGGGAATGCAATGCTGCTTTGGACGTGGTGAAGGGGTCTTCTTTTTACAAATTTCATACATAAGAAATGCTATGCAAAAACACAACTTCCGTTAATTTTTCTTATAATGTGCAATTCTCAATGTGAAAGGTGCTTCTAACCATGGGCGTCACCGGAAATTTTTGTAGGGTTTATCATGGCCCACATAAAATTAATAATAAAATATTACTTTGTTGCCAATTTATTATTATTATTTTCATTTTTTCTTGGAGAAGAGGCCCCTTGTTGATCCACCAGATGAGTGATTATCCAACACAATCTATTTTTATATTACATATAGTTAATATACAAAATGCATATTCTATTTTTTTATTAATTTTACGAACCTCTTACCAGAGAAAATCTTTCAAAATTAAGAAGAAATTTCAGTCAGTTTATGGCGTAACTTGACAGGGCAAGAGGGCACTCACACCCAAATCCAAATCGAGCGTATTTTTTGTTAACCTCTTGAAACCTGTGGAGCAAAGTAATAATGAGTAATTTTAGGAATTTAAAACTTTCGATTCTGCCCTCCCCCCCCCCCCCCGCCCATGAAGTTAGGCCCCAAGTTGTTGTGTAACCTCTCACATAAGAACTTATTTTGGGAATTTTGAAATCTCATAGATTCAATAGTAAAATCTGATCTAGTTGCTGCATTTCACACGTAATTTTTGGATCCATCCATCCCCCATTCGCGACACCCATTTAGTTGTAAAGTGGGAGTGATGGATCTAAAAGGAGGGTAATCTTGTTTTATCTTCCCCAGCCAGGAAATATACTCGAAGCAAAAAAAATATTCATCACATCATTCTCACATGAATGACTTGCAACGGCACTGCAATGGTCAAGGGTACGAAATGAAGACAAATTGGTTCACAACTAAAATAAATATCCAAACTAGGGTGGCACTGAGACGAGACGAGACAAAAAATAATGTTTGCACGGTTTGAATGAAATGTAGCAAACATTGTGCATTTTACGCACGCATGGTGAGCCTGTAACTGTAGAGACGACTGCCTATGGGCTAAATAGCGAATGTTTATGCTCAGAGAGCACTAAACTTGGTGTCACTTGAGCCGTTCCAAGCTACCATTGGCTCACAATACAAAAACCCAAACTAAATCCTACGCCTGATGTTTTCTTCTGTTTGCGAGTATACGTAACAGTTAATTCAACGGCGGATGTCTAAATCAGAGAAACTTCCAAAATAATTCAGGTAAATATATTAAGTGTCGCATGAGCATAATATATATTACTATGCACTCTACCCCTTCCAATAATTTAATGTTAACACATTTTTTGTTATTAAGCAAATATTTCGCGTATATTTTCATCCTCTTTCTCGTTACATTTTTCAAAATTATAATTCCAAGCACGCGCTAGAAGTTGAAAGATATAAAACACAAAAAAATATATTATTTTCATCACTATTCTTCTCATTAATGTACAGTGTGATCTATGAGTATGAGTATTACCGTGAAAATTGTCCATCACCATGTTCATGGACTTTATTTTATGACCCAATAAGAGCTTCAAGAATTAAAAGAATAATCAAAACAAGCTGTTGGCAACTTCTGCACCAGCATACATAAAATACATCGTCTAAAAACACATAGGATGTAAGAGAAAATTAATGACAATAGTCATGGACAATTTGCACGGTAATACTAGTGGATCCTACTGCACATATAACACATGGGATCATTTTAATTATGTGGTAAAGTGTGATATCATTTTTAAGAAAGTCAGTTATTATCAACAACTATGAAAATAAAAGTACAGTCAGAAATATCATATATTATTCTTTAACGGGCCAATTTACAACAATAAAGCACTAACTTCTGAAAATTGCAAGTGGCGTACTGTTGTCGACGATAATATTTTTTTAAATTCTGTTTTGCAGCAGTGTTTATTCGTCTATCGTATTCCCACGAAATTTTTCACCTTAAAATCAAATTAAACTTGTAAATTAATATAATATAAGCACATGCACAGCCGATTTGCCATGTATTTAAGTAAGAGAACAATTGCCTGTCTGAAGAGCAAAGACACAACTATCATGCTGCCACCTACAATTTGCTTTGCCTATTCCAACCCCATTCTTGCCAAGATGCTAGTCTGTGTTTTACGTTCGCGCTGTTGGACTGCTAATCTTTGGTTGTCTTCTTAAAAATTACAAAGTTGCTAGTCTGTGTTTTAACGCTTGGATGTTCATTTCTTGGTCTATTAAGCGTGCCATGGATTGAGGACTATCAACACCCTTTGTTGATCTAATGTTTATTTTCTCCGTCTAATCTACAGTGAATGGTGACAATTTTCCCAGAAATCTCCCGTTTTCCACACATTCACATGCATGAGTTGCATTCTGTATCTCGTAACACGCAAGAATCCCTATGCAAAGTAGCCCGGAAGATGCATATCACAGAATATTTCCCATGCAATGTTACGTTAGAAGACAACATCGAAGTGCAACGGAAAATAATCTTTAGTACTTCCTGGAGCCGTAGTCGTTGACAATATGCGGTTTCTTCGGGAACCAGAGACACTTTTCTCTTAGGTCAGTTCGCCGTATTTCTTTTCTGTTCATTCTAGCACAGAGAAAAAATTTGATCCGGACAGAGTTTTTCGAAGAACAGCTCCTGAAACTAGCTCCTGGCAAGGTGTTCTACTGAGAACTGCAGGGCAAAGTGCCGGAAGAGTTTTCTATCGACAAGAACAAAGTTGCTACAGAAGGTGAAAGGTATTGCTCGAGACAGAGAGAGAAAAAAAGCAACGGAAATGATTCTGCTTTGAGAAAACATTCTAGGCTCTGCTTTTCAGAGTCAAAAGTTTCACACAGCATGCCCAGGAAGAAGATGACTTCAGAATCCAGCTGCTCGACTTCCGCACAATTTAATCCGTGTTCATTTTTTTCTCCTTCGGTTGTTGTTGTCCTTATCTTGTTCCACATCAACCTCGTGCTTTTACTTTAACCTTTACGCTACCTGATTTGAGGATCGGGTTTAAAGATGTAATCGCTGTCGTAGACTTTACGTAATGCGACATCGTGTTTCCTGATACACTTCAGCAGTCTTGATTCCATTGCGTTTGCACTCATGAAAAATTCAGTGTCTACCTTTTGCCAAGTTCGAAAGTTGTCGACATCCAAGGTTGAATACATGCAGGTCAGTTCATAATGCATTTTGTGTTAGTACTCGTTCTGACGTTGATTGGAGGATTTGTTTCTTTTAAAACTTGTGGAGTGTGTTTGTGTGTTTTCATATGCCTTTCAAGAGATTATTAAACGAAAGTTAAACGATATAGAATACCAGAGTGCAATTTGAAGCAGGGATTGAGGGGGTGATTCTCCCCTCTGTGTCTTGTATGGCACATCCCAACGAGAGATAATAATTTCCCACCCAATGGATATGTAAACTATATAACATATTTCCAGTTCAGTTCAGTTAATTTTAGAGCCCTATAGCTATATATAAAAATACATGTTGTTTCGATAAACAATTTATGGCGGATTTCTACCATATTCAGTCTCTTTTAGATGCAATGTATTCCAATTAGATGTTTTCTCAAAACCCAAAAATCTTGGACTCCTAACGGGTTTCACTAGAACTTCCGTTTCAAAAACTATGACAGTCTTTTAATGGTGTTGGAACGCTTGTTGAACGGTATAAAGCTTTGGTGTGTCATTTTAATGAACTGAATCGTGATGGTTCTCGATCGACTCGTGCGAGCTCTAAGTTTGGCAAATCATTTGTCAAAGTGCTTATTTATAATGTAATTAGCTGCACTTTACGAAGCTCTAAAGTGGGTTTGAGAGTTGTTTTCTAAGTTCACTTTATGCACAGAAAGACTAATCGGAACTGGATCTATACAGTTGAAAGAGAGATCCGAACCGCTATGTTTACGAGGCTCTAGTAATGTAATGACTGGAATACATAGGGGATTGGGGGGGGGGGGCAGATGAGGCAACAGATTTCGGAACTTTTGAGAAAATTAAAATTTTAAAATGAAAGCACCAAAAAACTACAGAAAAACAAAAGTCTTAAATGCAAATTCCTCTTAATTAATCCCTAGATTACCATTTTGTGTGAAAGTTCCTAGTATATGAAATATTTGTGTATCCCCCGTAGAACGTAGCCAAGTAATGCTCATTTTTACAATTAAAATATCTATAAAAAAAAAGAGTGTGAAAGATGAATACTGCGTATGCCAGTGACTGTCATCGTATTATTATTGAAACCACTGATTTGATAACACTTGTCAGCACAATCGATTACGCTTGTGTCCACATTGTGAAGTAGCATACTTCGTCATACAGGAACAGCAATTCATCTTAAGTCGCGACTGGACACCAGCAGGTCGATCTTTGCTTCTTCATGTCTCGCGGATCTCCATGGTCAGCTAGGAACGTTTAAACATAGGAGATAATTGGGTAAATGTGACAGAATATAGTGCAGACTCGCAGACTTTAAACTGGAGAAGCCGGAAACTTTTTGAACGCTCCTCGTATTATTCCTGAGAAAAATTAACTTTTTACGCCTGACGTCATCCGTGACGGCGGTTGGTTCTTTCATCTAATTATCGTTCATCATCATCACTATTAGCTTAAAGGGCTAGAAAAATAACGCCAAATAACCACATACAAAAAAATATTCGTCGAGTCTGTAACCATATCCTCACTTCCGGAACATTTCAGAAGAGTCTCTTCATAACCTTTCGGATCCAACAGAAAGTTATACAAACAATCTCATGGAGCGACTCATAAAGTTCATGGAGGTTCTCGAGTGCATAGTGTGGGCAATGAAAGTGCATGCACTTACAAGTTTTATAAGCACTTCTTCAACATAATATTGCCCACGATAAGCATACACGCACGTAGATTTCTAAACCACACTCGCAGTACGAAAGCAGCAAAAGCTGCACTATCAAAAATCAATGTAGCCAGTTCGTGAAAATGGCTTTCTTCGTCTGTTCTCAGGAAAAGGAACCTCTGACATTCTCTTCCCTTTCCGCGTGTGTCCTGTCATTTAACGCTTTCGACTGTTCATTTATTAGTCTCTTCAGAGATGATTGATTGTCATTCACCTTCGAATGGTAATCCTAGAGGGGGCTCAAGTGTGGATCCCGAGGAGTCTAAACAACTCAAGTGTCGCCTATGAAAGTTGCTTTGCGTATTTGCAAGATAGCTTTCAGAAAGCTCACGCCTTCTCGCGCTTGTGTACATGCTGTTGCACTGCAATGCATATGCAATGCACAATCGCTTTTCTTTCCTTATTTCCAAGGGTGCCCGCAGGATATTTTCTGGGGGGTTGGGGGGGGGGGTGCAGAGTAAGATTTGACACCTTACTCTTCAGTCATAGAAACTTATATTTTACCACAGAAAACAACATTACGTATTTGTAACAAAATATTGCTACATTTTCACCATTTCAATTACACAAACCTATCCTGGCCTCCCCAATGGCGCAGTGGTAGCGTCGTCGCCTTGTAATCGAGGGGTCCCGGGTTCGATAGCCGGTGGAGGCTCATAGTGGACTTAAAAATACCAAATCAACAAATCATATCAACGAACCTATCCAGATATCTCTGCTTCAATTCACCAGCTTCCCTATCTCATCTATTCGTTTATCACTTCTATTATTTCCAGTCCAATAGCTAGATATTTTCGTGCCTTAGGCGGGATTGTGGTTTAGCTCCCCCCCCCCCCCACAAAAACCGACATTATATGTGCTTCCTTTGATATATTCTCTTCTTGTGCCATGGTTTGTGTTATTTGCATTCTACAGATTTTGAAATGAGGAAACAAAGAAGAACTAATTTGAAAATAATTTAGGTTATATTTAAAGATTTGTAGTTTCCATGTCGGATTTTAAAAAAAATAATGATCATAGTTAAGAGTATAACAGTTATGTCTTAGTGTCCGAAAAGCTTTTTTTTAAAAGAAAACGTACTATTATAACTACACTTCGAGAAACAGAGAATTACAGCAGTGTGTTACCAGAACATAAGCCTACAAGTAAAGGAAGATATAGTTAAGAATCATAAGCTGAGAATGTAAGCATAATGTAAAATATAACACCATTAAGCCTTGTTTCCATGATTATGAAAAACTAAATATGCTGACTAAGGCAGTACTTTTTTTTATTAAAAACAAACTAAACGTAACGTTTCAACCTTCTAGCAAGGTCTTCTTCAGACTCTGTATCAAGTACAAATGTAACAAGATACAAAAACAGGGCATTATATATACATATATGTTTGTGTAATGCCCTGTTTTTGTATCTTGTTACATTTGTACTTGATACAGTCTGAAGAAGACCTTGCTAGAAGGTTGAAACGTTACGTTTAGTTTATGTTTTTAATAAAATAAAGTACTGCCTTGGTTAGCATATTTAGTTTTTCATGTAAAATATATATCTATATCAACCTTATATCACTAACAAAGTAAATGGGTTGAAATAATTCTATTTTATTTTCCACGCATCTTTCTTCTTCTTCCTCAATAAAAATAAAAGTTAAACTGTGAAAAACTTGCCTCAGTGCATTTATGAATATGCATAAATTCAATGGGATTTGGATCAATTTTCCATGTATTTCCGGAATTCGATGAATTCCCGATGAGTAGCCATTCTTTCCTTTGGGTCGCTTCTCTTAAGATCAACCTCCATCCATATTTTCCGCAGTCGCTGATGGATTTCCGGGTCCATTGTTTCCCAAAGGTGTGATGGCAACAAAGCATCCACCTTGGCGAATTCGCTACACCCAAAAGCTCCCAAATCCCTTCATTTGGCATTCGACGAGGTCTCGGAGGGAAGATCACCGGGTCAAGGCTAATGCAAAGAGTTTCCCGTGTCACAGAAGAAAGTCGACCTCCGCAGCTCGGGTCACGCCCAGACTGCTAATAGCAGGGTTGACGGAGGGAGGGAAACCGCAACGTTCCTTCCTCATTCAGGACAGTGAGTAGTGGTAAATATGATAGGATAAGGACCGGAAAGGAAGAGCTCTCTTCAGCAGATTTGTTTACACTTAAACCTAGCTCAACATGAGCATATGAGCTGTTTGCTCTAGTGTGGAACTCTGCCTAATCCAAGATTTTTGTAAAAATGCCTTCTCAGAAAGGAAGAGCTCCTCTCCAGCAGATTTGTTTACACTTAAACCTAGCTCAACATGAGCATTGCTCTAGTGTGGAACTTTGCCTAATCCAAGATTTTTGCTCAGAAAGGAAGAGCTCCTCTCCAGCAGATTTGTTTACACTTAAACCTAGCTCAACATGAGCGTTGCTCTAGTGTGGAACCCCCTCTAATCCAAGATTTTTGCTCGGAAAGGAAGAGCTCCTTGCCCATACTTACAAAAATTGCATCAGCCAGTCCATAAACTTGTCAACACCAGAAATTAAGCCAAGACACACACACACACACACACACACACACATCCATATACACACGTATTTACTTCCAATTTAAGTTCAATTGGATACCAGGTTTAAATTGTATATTAAAACAATGCAATTCTTCTAGAATTGCTCTGTGACCCTCTCATTTCTTACATCATAAACATATGATTTTTCTCCTATGAGAATAACACTACATATGGTGTCATCAGGTAAAGCCTCATGAAATTCACAGATAATTTTAATATTTGTTCTGTCATTCACCACAACCTGTTTCCTTTTTGAAGAGTTAATTACAAACATGGGTCTCTGTGCTTTGAATTCATCTGGTGTGTAGTACATGTCAGTATTGCCTGTAGTGACTCTTTTGAAGGATGTAAATGCTTCATATAATTTAAGGAAATCGTCCTTGGACATGTCTAAATTATAATTTTCTCTAGGAAATACCTCATTTCTGCCATTTTTAAGATAAATGTTCTTGATGTTGCAGCTATCAAATTTACTTGAATTTTTTTCCTGATTGTTGTGTCTTCCAGTCTGAAACAATACTACCACAAAATCAGGCATGTCAAATTGAATACTGGAGAATGAATTTGTAGCATCAAACTCATAATATGTACCAGATGCGGGCTTCTGTACGCATTGATATGTATAAAATTGCAGAGGAATCTGTGGATTTTTTATTATATCTGCTTTGTATTTAAGACCATAGCTGGCCTCATACTCAACAACAGGGATTCTTAGCTCCATAGTCTGAATAATGCATTTGCCTGCATCAGGTAGGGTATTGGGCAGAGCTTCTCCTGTAGGGTTTATTGAACTGTACCTCATCAAGGCATTGTTATCATTTGCAGCTCTTCTAAATGTGATTCTTAACCCACCCTTCCACATAATATCTTTGTAATCTGAGAAGAATCCTGGCAAAAGGCGCATCGGGAACAGCACTGTGTGGTTTTTAGATAATATCTTATCACCAGCCTCGAATCCTCCTATTTTGTAGTAAGAAGCCTCGGTTTTGGATAATTTTAATGTGGCCAAAGCTGTGGAGGTAATGCCGGGATAATCCACTCTGTTTATAACAACGCCATGCTTTCTGACCTCAATTTCAGAGAATAGATGCGGCACAAAATTGTCTACAAGTCTTATATTAGAATTTGCCGGATAATCTGTTCCATCGAGCTTTACAACATCAAATTTGATGTATAGATCTGCTCTGTGGGGGTGTATAAATCCATCCCCTACATCAAGATCAACCTCAATTTCTGTGTTGGGTTGATTTAAATTTGCAAATGTCCTCCTATTTGGAGGGAATGATTGTAGCTCATAACTCTCAATATTTTCCATTGTATGTATTTTTATTTAAATATTAATCTCTATGATAGCAGTTGTTGTGGCTCCAGCAAAATCAACTAATTCTTCTTTTTCATTAGTGACCATCAATTCAATATAATCTATTCTATTATGGCACACAGGAAAATATAATGTTGGGGATGGATTGTAGATGATGGGCTCCATAAATTCAGAATTAGGTTTGAATGTTGCAATGATGCCTGTTTGTTTGTGAGTGCCTATGCCATTTGATTTGGTGATCATACCCTCAGCCACATTACAGTGAATATTTAGAGTCTCTATGGCTAAGAATTTAGGTATATTCATAGCAGTGTGTTTGATGCCTGGTTCAAGTTTTGTGTTGTTCTCAAATCCCAACAGCTCTCCTATTGTAGCCAGATCCACTGTTTCTGTGGCAGATACAATCTCTACTCTGTGAGTGACAGAATTTTGACTTAACACTACACCTCTGGGTAATTGAGCATTTAGAGTGGACAGATTATACTGCCCTGGAGTGATGACAATTTTTTCATCCCCAACTGCAATTTTGTTGTTGTGGTGTGTAATATTGGGAATTAGGTACATGCCATAAAATGCCCTGAGAGCTATTGTTTTGGGATACACAATGTCATCATGTAATTTGAGTTTCAATATTGAATTTTGGCTGGTGAGATGGAATACCCCCATGATGTTTCAAATACCACAAGGCTTTTTGAAAATCTTCAATTGATGGTTTATTTATTTGGGACATGTATCTAAGAACAGATAAACACAAATGTCCGCAATTAACATCTTTGAAATTTTGAACACGGGCATTATTGTAATAAAGATTAGCTGAATTTAGATATTTTATTAAATTTTCAGGTGGAACGCCTCCAAATGAATCAAACACAAATGCCTCATTTTTTAAATATTTAAGATAACAGATCCAGTGAGTGCCCTGATTTTTGAACTCATCCAAATTAACAATGCCACACTCTTTGTTGAGTGGTTGTTCTGGTAAAGAATCAGACATGTACACACCTCTAAAATGTTTGATGCCCAGGGGCCTGATTAAAGCTTCAATATCTTGGTTTGTAAGCGGCTCTTGTTTTTTTTAAACTTATTCATGGCTCTTTTAACACCCTTGCCTTTTTTCTCCATGGCCAGGTTATGGCGCTTCTGCTCATCTAATTCTGCCCTATTCTTCTTGGCATCTATTACTGTTTTTGCTATGGCAGCTGATCCCCCAGCCAAGCTCCCAACAGCCCCGAGAGCAGCTAAGATGGCAGGGATGGTAAATATAAATCCCCCCACATGTGATTTTTTTCTTGATTGCTGTAATTTTTTTAATTGGGGGGTACTAAGCAACAATTTCATACCATGGCCTTTTGCAATACAAGAATTTTTTTTCTTGCGCTGCTTTTTTGTTAAGAGACTGTCAATAGTTTTAAGAGATTTGAGACCTGCATAAGGTATTTGATACATAACACCCTTGGCCTTCATTGTAGGTTTATTATATACATATTCACAACCCCCACCCCAGTTTTTGTTTGGTGCTCATAGCTATGGTGGTTCCCAATGCTGCTATTTTTTCACTCAAAGAAGCATCTTTGCTTACAAATCTGCCAAATGCAGCCTCTTCTAATTTCTTATCTGCAACATGTCTCTTGTCAAGATCAGAATGTGTGTTGTATGCAATATCATGGTCTCTACAAGCAGCATCTAAAGGATTAACACCAGGATCCCCTCTGTTTAATCTATGATCCAGTTTTGTGCCTGGACCACAATACTGATAGCCTGGAATATGTAGTTCAAATGGCAGCTTGTTTATAATGTCATTAACCAAGCCCCGACCCTCAGAAATATTCCAAAATTTAGGTGGTAGAGTATTAATAATTTTTATGAGATATCCAATCCCCTTAGTGTCATTCACTATAAAATTAGACAATTTTGTGCTTATCATGTCCATAATTCCAACCTTTTCATTGTAAAAATTGTTGTTCCCAGCATTTTCCTCCCCAGCTATCACCAACAACCTATCTACAAGTTTCCTGACATCATCAACCCACACAAATTCTTTAGGCAGGGTGTTGTATTGTTTGATTCCACTGCCAGTCTTGATCTGTGACCATATGGGCTTGATTAAATTGTTGTATTTTGCTCCACTGCTCGACTTGACTCTTTTTTGTGTGGGATCATTGTTCTGGTATAGAGCATCTGATTTTATTAATATTTCTTTGTAATCCTCATAATCTTGATCTGTATAGCTGCCAGGTCTTTTCCTAGTCATCAGTTCCCACAATCCAGGTGTTCCGGAGTACTTAACAAAAGCACCTTTTTCTCCAAGTCGAGATTCTGAATATACAATTATATCATCTCCCATAAATGTTACTCTGAAATTGCCAATTCTATGTATGATGCTGCCATCAAGCTCTGTGTCAGCATATAAGCCAAAAACCTCATCTTTATTGTCTTTAGGTGTGGTTAAATATTTTTGAGCAAGAAGACCCAATTCAATAGGATCCTGACTAGCCTCAATTCTTCTAGGAGCAATAGGACTAGGTGTATGAATACTTGAAAGTGGAGTGAATGGATAATCTAATATGTTCCTAGCAGCTACAGGTACAAGCTCTGTGAGCAAATTTTGATTTTGCTCTGTAACAGTTTTGATATTTTTACCTAAATTATTAATAGCATCAATTACAGGCTGTTCTGTTTGTTTGTGTTTTTCATAAATTCCACGGTTCTCTGATTTCCATCCCTTAAATCTTTTTACAAGATAATCTCTTAACTTAAGATCATCAATGATTGGCCTTTTCATGTTTATTTATATACGTCTCCACGTCTAGAAAATTGTTAATTTTATTTCTGTATTTGCCACTGTTGGGTGTTCTTGTCATATCAATTGTGACAAACCCATAACTGTCCTGGTTCCAGCACCTGCTGCAAAACTTGGAAAAATCATTGTAGCTCAGGTCCCCACCTACATATTCATCATGTATGTGTTTGAGGTTGGTATGGTCTTGATGAAACACACATATAAAATTGCTATTGTCCCGGATCAGTTGCTTCGGTATTTTAGAAAAAGTCTGTGCCAGGTAGAAGCAATCAATGTTTTTGTGCCGGCCCTGTGTAAAGAAATTTCTAACCTTGTTTTGATTATCCAATATAATGTCATCAAACACAACAACAGAATTATCGAGACATTCATCAAGTGGCTTAACATCTGGTTCAAAAGTGGCAATATCCAATCCATCATATAGCTTCATCAGCTGCTGATATTTTAATTGTTCCAAGCTCTTAGAGAAGATATACAAGTGCCTGTTTTCCCAGTCTAACCAGTTGGGTGCCAATAAAAAATTATCAACCATTAGTGTAGTTTTACCACAAGCAGATGGCCCAACAATAAGACACCTAATATTTTCAGGCAGCAATTTGCCATTTCTCTTATTCTGTTGTTCAGGTTCTGGCAGCCTTTTTATAACATCCCAGGTGTTCATATTATCACTTTGTTTGCATCGATCCAGCTGTTTTCCGGATGACCCAGCCATTTGACAAGTAACTTTTTGCCTTTTCTGCGGATGATTTTTTCTATGAGATATGTGTCAGGCTGTTTAGTTTTGCTGAGCTCTTGTTCATAGAACCTGCCTTTGAGAATTTCTCCTCTGTGATCCTTTATTATATATGTGTTAAGGGTCCCGGGTTTAACCTGAACCACTGTAAATAATTCTGTGCTCCAATTTCTTGTAAAGCCTCTCTTGAATAAGTGCTTATATTTACTAATTCTTACTTGATCCCCCACCCTGTATTTGGCCTTTCTTGTTGTTGGCTGGTATCTAGGATAATAAACAGTGCTGATCAATTTTTGCTCATCAGATGAGCTTATTACTTCAGAGGGTTTCATGTTGATTGTGGAATGGACCGAGTTGTTATATTTATGTAGAAGTTCTGGAAGAATATTAACAAATTTATAATTACCCTGCAGTGTAAATTGTTTATACATAAGATTTTTTAAGGTTCTGTTGAATCTCTCTACAATTGAGGCTTTGAGATCACTGTAACTCGAATAATGTTTTATTGCCTGGCTTTTAATAAATTGTTGAAACACTGAATTATAAAATTCTTTGCCATTATCTGTTTGCAAATAGCGCGGGGATCTTCCACTCTGATTGATGATTGTTCTGATGGCTTCTGTAACACATGTTCCAGTCTTGGATTTGAGTGGCACAGCCCAGGCAAATTTTGAAAATGTATCTATGACAGTGAGTAGATACTTGTAGCCCTTGTTGATTTTGTCTAAGTTTTTCAACTGTCCACTTGCTAACTCAATCAAGTCGCTTTGCCATAAATCATCTATGCCTTTTGTGACTACTGGGAGTCTCTTATAATTATGTCGGGCTTGTCTGTGTAATTCATCAACAATAATTTGTCTAGACATAATATGTAAACAAGAATATTGCAACTATAGGGTGTTCAGCAGCTGATACTGCAGGATTTTCTAAATATAATTTGTCCCCTATCTGTATTTTAAATTCCAGAGTGCCATCATCTTCTACATAGGCTGTTTCTAATGTATTGGGGTCTGTAAAATCCTGTAGCTCTACACTGGTGATTTTCACTTTGTTATCAGCATTTGTTATTGATAAGGTGGGGTAGTGGTGTGCCTGTGGCTGTAGCCAATATTTGATCTTGATTGGTCTCAATGTGCCCCCAACAAAAAATTGGTAATAAAATTGTGCAGGGGACAGCATATATATTTTCCCACCTGGTGTAAATGGAGAATCATATTCTTTGTTGGGGATGCTGTACAATTCAAGAATTACTGAATGTTTAGGATTTTCGATTATGCCTGTTATTTCTTTTTCTGCTGTGAGCAATCTGCTTGTTACAGATTCAAGGTGCTCATTGATGGTCCTAACAATCTCATCGTGCCCCGGCTTGATTCTTATGTCAACAGCAAGTTTTTTGTATTGTTGCACAATTTCTTGTAGCTGGGTGGCAAAAACAGACAGAGCATTTGCTTGATTGGATTCCATGGTCCCTAGCTGCTGCTTGATATTAGCTACAATTTGTTGCAAATTTTCAACAATTGCCAATTTTGAATTTTGAGCTGTAAGATCATGGACCTGCATTCTGATATCCTCAAACAGGGCATGCAGTTCATTAATATGTTGATTGGTTGGAAGAGTGGCCACTGTCTGTGTGAGATGTTTGATCTCTGCCTGGATATTCTTGATATCTTCTGATTTTAATATGCGATTCACTGCTCTCTTAATATTTTTAAGTTCCTGTGATGTAGGCAAATTTGACACTGTATTTTGTAAAAATTCAAGTGCCAATTTCACATTGTGTAATTCAGAAGCATCAGCCACATTTTGCATAGCATTTTGGAGCAGGGCTATATCTGCCTGAGAGGGTGTGGATTGTTGTAAAATTTCAAGTTTTGTTTGAATATCATCTATCAAGTGATGAAAATGAGATAGTTCAGATTCAGTGTTGAGGTTTTCAAGCTTTGTGATTTGTTGCTGGACACTAACAAGGGTATCTACAATCCCGGGCAATCTGGATTCTAGTACATTTGCCAAATCACTTTGCACTGCTGCTATTGTACCTTCAAGATGGGTTATGGAACTTTGAATTTTTCCAAAATCTTCATATGTTTCAAGTTGCAGCTTAATATTTGCTACACTCCGAGTTATTGCATTTAAAGCATCAGAAGATGGCAAGTTGTTCATAAAATTTTCAAGTGTCTCAATTTTTTCTTTAACCTCGGCTATGGCATTGTTCAGAGGGTCCAGATTAGGTATTTGGAGTGACTGAATCTGTTCCTTTAGAGTGGAAATCACAAGATCAAAATCTTCTTGTGATTTTATGCTTTTGACAATTGTTTGGAGCTGTGTCTGGACATTATTTATTTGCCCTTCCAATTGCTGTTTCATTTGCTCAGAATTGGTGGCCTGGGTCTTAAATTTGGCTTGAAGAGCTGCAACTGCTTCTTCTAAACTTTGAAAATTATCTAATGTCGCCAGGTCAGTATATTTCTGAAGCAGCAACTTGAGTTCAGAATCAATTTTAAGGAGAGGGTCCATGCATTGTGATTGCAAATTTGTAATTTCTAATTGAAGACTGGCATTGAGAGTGGTTTGTAAAGCTTGTAAATCACTTCTTAATTTCTTGACTCTGACATCAAGCATCAGAATCTCATCACTGTGATCTTCATGTCTTGTATGGCCAAAAATATCATTAGGCATTTTGTTTAGTAGTTATTTATTATAGAGTATCTGATTCTTAATTCTATAAAAAAAGGTATAAGCTTGTCATAAGATCCAGGGACCTCAATATATAAGCAGTCACCAGCAGAAACAGTATAAACAGTGCCAGAAATCATGTTTGAGTGCTTAATTCTGTAAATATTTCTCCCTACTGAAATTTTAACATCACCCTCAGGGGTTGTAATAAATTGCAATTGCCCACCTACAGGTAATTGGTAATGATTTAAATTATTGTTAAATATGTACAATATTTTGCCTGTTTCATCATCAACATCTGTAAGTATGCTGTTCAGATGAATAATTAACAAGCCACTCAGTTTAGACAGCATATCAGAAGAGGGTTGTGGTGTTGGCAGGTCCATAATACCTTGTTTTTTAAACCCAAATAAGTTCATAGGCATGTTTATTTATTTCAAATCATGCTCTGTAATTGGGCATTGATTGCCATTTTTCAAATCACAATGACCCCATGGTAAAGTATGTATGCCACATGATAAAATGCATCTCTTATCATCATGTAGGTCCAGAGCCACTTTTCTTACAACATTTGAAGTCAATAAGTGATCCACACTCTGAATTCTATTTTCTGATGTTTTGATTAAGCTCTGGGATTTGAGGCAATTTTTATAATCTTCAAATTGGAGCTCTTTTTCCACAGTTACTCTGCCAATGCCCTTGGCTTTTTTGACAACAGCACTACATGTTTTAAAACTGTACATCTTGGCACTTAACCCAGCAAATTCCACAATAACATCACCAAGTGTCTCATCTTTTAACTTGCCGGGCACTTTTTTGTTGTGGGGTTGAATATTCAAATGGTCTGGCAATTCACTGGTATCAAAGTATTTGAACAATTCAGGCTGTGACATATCTTGATAAACATCTTCTGTTTGAATATCAAGAATAAAACTATCCGTATCCATGTACATCAGTTTTACATTATCACCATAAAAAGGTTTCAACACATCATAATACAACATTAACATATGTAATTTGGACAATTCCAATATTGCAGCCCCTACATAAATAGGTTTATCAAACTTAATTCTTGTTTTTTTCATGTTGAAAAGTGCCATATCTTCATCATAAATTCTTCTGTAATTGAAATTAGGCTTTGCAACCAATTTTTTGCTCAGGCTGGGGTCAGTAATTATTTTAACATTGGTATGTTTTCTGACATTTTCAATTGTTTTGCCATATACAGAATTTACCATCAATTTAAACAAGGTCTTATCAAATTCGCTCTTTGCAGATGTTCGAAGCTTTGTGTTTGTATCAATGTATGGTTTCAACCATCTTGAGTGCCTGAACCTCAAAACTTTTCCAACTTTGGTCACTTGGACACCATGTTTCATCAGGAACTGGAGGTTCTTGTAATATGTGACATAGCCCTGTTCTGCCTCCAGTGTCATCATGAGCTTCTTCTGTTTAGAGCCAGGTGAGCACTGAACCTCGGGAATTGGGGGCAGATCAGAAAATTTGTTGTGTAAATGATCTGGAAATATCAGATCAACCTCTAAGAAGAGGCCATGTTCACGGTCATCATAGTTCTGAAGATCTTCAATATTAAAATCTTCAACCCATTCAAGCCCTGCATATGGCAGTTTTTGCATCATTGCGTGACCATACAGGCTGTTTGCATCCACATACAATATATAATTTGATGGCCGTGCTGGATTATAATCAGGCATATATTTGTTATTTGCTCTGGCATATCTCTGAGAACATTGCACCATGCCTCCTCTTATACCTTGCTCCATAAACAGATACATATCTTGATCTTGGATCAGATCCAATTGCTTTTTGGTGTTTAAAAACATTGCAGACCATGCTAGGCCCGGGGCACTAAAAAAATACACTGGGTCCAGTCCATAATTTTGCATACAAAATTTTCTGAATGCCTGCATTATATCTGCTGAGATGGTCACATCAAGTTTCAAATATGCCATGTGATAATCACCAAATGTCCGGCATTTGAAATTGTCCCACGCCAATTGGGCACGGTGATAATCCTCATCAGTGATTCCAGATCCTCTGATTTTGCTGTAAAACTCATGTTGTGGAGGCAGGGAACACTCATTAAATTTAGAAAAATCTGTAACATAATCATATGGATATACACCCTTTCGCCTAATTAATTTCGGGTCCTGATTTGGAAACACTGCACGTGTGATTTTGAATTCACCATCAGATAATTGAGTGGCCAGTGTATCCAGGCTTTCAGATAAAAATCTGTAAGAATCAAGAAATCTTATTTGAATAGAAAATCCATTAACTTTAATTGTTTTGCTAATAGATATATATTTTTCATCATTTTCAGCTAAAATATTTAAATTCTGTTTCTCAAACCCCTCGTACCTGATCAAATGATGGAAATCATAATTGGATGCTCCATGGCAAAATATGGGGACAAATCTTGGTCTCTTGATCTTAATATTACAGCTATTACACAGGGCCTGTTTATATCGACCATCTGTATGAGAATGGTGTTTCACCTTGATATTTGTATCTGAAAATTCAGAATCACATGCCGGGCATTTTTCTGCATTGTTGAAATCTTCAATCTGATCCTCTGTTAAAGGCAACATGGGTTTTGATTTTAATAAAATATTAGATGCTATGTCACGGCACTCATTTTCTATTTTATGTGCAAATATTTTGATGGCATCTGGTCCCATGTATGAATATTCTTTACTAACAACACCATCCTGTACAATTACATAACAAAAACTGGAAGGTTCATGTAGCTGGTATGGTGTAATTGAAGATTCTTCAGGATCTGGATTGCAGGATGCAAGAGATTTGAGGATTGATTCAAAATCACAGAGAATATATGCTGGGTGTTCCAACAAGGCTTCAAACTTTTTGAATGTTGCTTTTTCACTTGGATTGGGCATCACCATATGAACAGGTTTATGATTGCCACAGTATTTCAGATGCTCAATTAACTTGTTTTTGGCAATTTCTGTATTACATTCAGGAACTTTTTTTGTTGTTTTTTGACCATCAAATACACGTAAACATCTTCTGCACAACTTGAATATTCTATTAGATTTGTCTAGTTGTGTTCTCACTAAAGCTTCAAGATTATGTATCAGAGTGTAATGATATTTGCCATCCCCTTCAATTAAGAGCAAATCAATCGGAATAGCAGATTCATCATCAAATGCACTGATTCTGAGAGGTTCTATTGAGCAATTATCACGGCCAGTGGAGCAAATAAAAACATTAATAGATAATTGTTTGCCGTTCATATCCCTGGCTCTTTTTTCAAATTTATCAATATTCTGTACAGACATTGGATATTCTAAACCCTCCATTGCATCGTCAAAATCATGTTCATGGTGTTTGTAATAAGTTATTCTCTCAGGATGCCTTACAACTGGAAACAAAGCAGCTAATATACACCACAAAAAGCATTTCTCATCATTATTTTTAATATTGACCACAGCTTTTATGTTTTTAATATTAGCAGGTAATGGCAAATATGTAGAACCTTGTAATGGGCTGAATTCAGAAATATTAACATATAACTTGTGTAAAGAGCCGCATAGGCTCCATCCAGACTCTCTTGCCTCAAATTCAGAGTGTTTAATGTTCAATTGATCTATCAACCTGCTTATTATTGTGTCTGAATTTGCATTTGAATATACAGGTACAGTTTCTGTTATGTGGGGCTGTGTAAATTTTGTGCCGTTTGGCTTCTTATATTGTGTATACAATTTGAGGGACAGCTTATAAGAGCCATTTTGTGCATTTAGAATTGCCTGTACATCAGGTTTTTTACTGTTCAAAAAATTCTCAATGCCACATCTTGGCTCTGATACAAACCGGTAATCTCTTAATTGGCCATTAAAACTGCTATGGATAGGTTCATAGCGTGGCTGCTTTGCTGCTCTGGCATTAAGAGGTGCTTCATGCTTCCTTTTCAGACCAGATGTAGATGGTTGTGAGGGCAATGTTGATGGCTGTGCAGAACAAGTATTTTTATGTGTATATGTGAAGTATTGCATGCTGTATTTTCTATTGCATTTGGGGCAAATTTTCGTGGGAGTTCTGTATTTGTCTGGGTCACAAATCTTTTGGTGTCTGGCCCAATTAGAGCTAAATATATTTTTATTGCACTGATTGCAATATTTTTGATTTGGCATTTTTGCCGTTGTTTATTATATACAATTTCCCGGGTTTCAATTCAAAACTTTATACTGGATCAGTTGGGTTCAGCACTGTGCTTTGTGTGTGTGTGTGTATGTGTGTATGTATGTATGTGTGTTAATATTTCTCGCTTTGGTATTTATATAAAATTTCCTGACAACTGACATTCGACTCTTGCGACACTAATAATAATCATTATTCTGGCATTACTATAATTGGTCAATTTATTTACCATTGTGTTACATAATATGTGTATCTACCGAGGTCACTTTTTAAGAATCGAGACGAGGACGAGACTTATTGTCCAAGACTCTCATGTGCGGGGTCCCCGGTTCGAATCAATTTCCTCACATCATCACTCATCCCCCGTCTTCGTAAGCTTACCATATCTTTTTGGGTCCAACCCAAGACATATTCGCGATCAACTCCTTACTGCTGATTTTTTTTTTTTTTTTTACAAAAATAAATTGAAATTACTTAAAAGCCTTAACATTTTATTGGAATATTAAACTATAAATTGTACAAGAAAAAATTTAACCCTAGCAGGACCAAGTTGTGGCATAAAGTACCACTTTTGAAGTTTTTGTGTTGGTAATCGAAACTGCCTTGAGCAATTGAATTAAAAATCCTGTTTATTGTCAATTCAGATGTGTTTTTCATATTTGCTAAAATTCAAGAGAAAATTTTATCTCCATTTTAATTTTTAAACTGAAGTTGATTGAGCCACATGTAGCAGATAGAGCAAAGAGCATTGAGGGATTGAATGCAAATACAGTTACGGCAATGGAAAACGTGCTTCAAAGGAAAATTAGGTCAATGGTTCACAATCCCATAGATATATCTACTTATGCAACTGCTTCGAGAAAAGGAAATAGGTGTTACATTTGCATTTCTAATGGAGAAAGAAGAAACAAACTCTCACGAACTACAATTTCATGCAATGACTGTGGTAAATGTGTCTGTGGAAGACACTGCATGAAAGTTCAGATCTGTGACAACTGTGTTATTTCTAATAATAGTGAGTAATACTGAGGAACTGTAATTTACTGACAATGTAGAACTGAAATGTGTTATAATGTATTATTCTATTATTGTTAATAATAAATATGCAGATGTACATTTCCAAATAAAAAAAATATTTAACATACATTAAAAATATACAAAATATGACTTACTTACATTTCAAAGTAAAAAAATAAATTTAACAAACATTAAAATTATACAAACTATGACTTATATTAAACAAAACATACTAGTAGTGCAACATAACTAACAAATGTAGCGGAATAGTAAAGTGGCACAAAATGCCACCCTTAGGCCAGCATGTAACAGATCAGACCTTGGTCCTGCTAGGGTTAACATTATTGTCTAAAATAAATCAATTAATTTTCAAATGTTTAATTGAATAATACATTTTCTGATGTTTAGGAAACCTCTCTGTTCTAGGTAGCATTATCTGTTAGTTAACTCAGTTGTACTTTTCACTAGACATGACTTTTTTTCAGAAATGGCTTGTTTGTTTTAATAATCATAAAATTCACAACATGAAAGTTCTGAATTAATTTTGACATTCAGCAGATCTTTAACAGTGGATACTAGAAGTCTACCTCTTTCTGCAGACCAAATATTCCCCATAATTTAAAAAATACTCTCTCAACTGGAGCAGATGTTCCTTGTATCAAAAACGTGTAGACGAGTTACTTCACGCGCTTGCAAGACCACCAAGAAGCTCACGGAAGTACTGAAACGGAACCGCTCGGAAGTCGATATCTCGAAGAAAGAAAAGGTATAATCGATCCTTATAATCGATCGATCCTTGCCGGTCATAATCTGGTCGTGAATATTCAATACCGGTAGTTATTTTCAAGTTCAGATTCTCAAAACCACGGACATTTTGCAATCAAGGACATCGCCCCGGACAGCACTGAAAAACCAGGACTGTCCGGGATAATCCCGGACGTATGGTAAGCCTACGTCTTCGCGTACTAGCCAACAGTGGCACAAAAGGCGATGTAAAATAAAGCAAATCAATCAATCAATCGTCTGTACGTACAGTGGGATCCATTAGTATTACTGTGCATATTGTCCATGACTATTTTCATTAATTTTTCTCTTACATTATATGTGTTTTAAGCGATGGATTTTTATGTATGCTAGTGCAGAAGTTGTCAACAGCTTGTTTTGAGTGTTCTTTTCATTATTGAAGCTCCTATTGTGTCAAATAAAGTGAACGAACATGGTGATGGACAATTTGCACGGTAATACTCATGGATCCCACTGTACAAGCCTCGAAGAATCTCTCGTTCTCGTCTCGGTAACATGCCCACCGCATGGTGATCTTCTGTTAAACTTCATTTACAATACCTTGTGATGAACACAAGTTTTCTTATTGGTCCACAAAATCATTACCGTGAAAACGTGCGCTTGTGTGGTGTCCTTCATTGCTTCTTTTCCAATCTTTACCTTTTTCCTTTTTTACCTTCTTCCAGACAGAAAAAGAGTTCTCATGGAAACGGATGAATAAAGACTTAATTGGATCCGGTACACGGGCATTTGGCCCTCCCCCCAAACAGCAGACAATCCCACATCCTGCCACTTGTTAAGTTCCTTGATCCTTCCAAACAGAAATTGACTTGCTTCCCAATCGTGACCTTCTTCAACACGTGGAATGGGCAATCAAGTGCGCAACCACCGCGAAATGGCACAGTTCGGTGCAGTTTAAACAATCATGTTTCCCCCTCGATTTATTGAAAATCGTGTAAGTCTGACGTCACGACTTTGGGGGAATCGTGTGTAATTGCTAAACTTCGCGGATGCTAACACCGCCGCTGAGCGATATTTGACCTTGAACTTCAACCGAAGACGTAAGGCAATAAATACTCGTTTGTGTCAAGCGAATCGTACGTCTTCAGTAGGCTGTGACGTTTCTTTAGCTGTAATGAAAGGGTGGCGAGGATCACGACGTTCGAAATTGAAAATTGGGATACACGTGTGATGTAATTGCCTCATCCTGCATAATTCCTTCCCCCCCCCCCCCTTACATTTATTGCCCTTGGTGTCTTTTCGCGATCAGTTTTTGCCTTTCTTTTTAAGCGAGTGTGCACAATGTAATCTTTTATACAGTAACATATTAAAGATTTAGCAGTGCTTTGAAATATGCAAGGCCAAAAGGTTGCGAGCTTGCATTTACACCTGTCACTTCGAAACTATCCTTCAGAAATATGTGACCTTTCTAACCGAATTGACACGACAAGCTGCAAGTGTTGCTCAGGCTGAGCCTTTTCCTCAATTAAATAGCATTAAATACTTTGTTAGCGCACCTGATGTGTAGGAAAATTGCAGATCTGTCGTAGGTTCGATTCCCACCACCGCAGTGAACCGGCAAAAATATTTTTGAAAGCATTTAGGGATATTATTTTAATTTTAATGTGTTGTGTGTCAACATACATAAATTGAAATCCAACCGGGTAAAAATTGCATAAGTAACATGATGAAATCGCAATGAAACAAAAGGAACTTGGGCCAAGGTTTACAAACCAGATACGTATTTCACATCGCAAACAACAGCACGAGATGGAAAGTAACGAGTTTCGGAATGCGGCGATGACCAAGCAAAATAATAAAAATATTGCATTTTATATATTTTAGAGAAGCAGTAAAAATAATACGTCAGAATACTCCCATATTTGTGCGAAATAAGCCAAGCGACAGCATGAAACGGCTCGAAATACGCGAGAGATTCGATAATCTACCCCTAGCGCCGAACCCTCCCGCCAAGCTTCCTATTGAAGGCAATGGTGTTCGTCGGCCCAGCTCATCGCAGAATGGTGCGAATCTCTCTGGTCTCTGCCGGTGCCGAGAACAGCCGAATGCTTCCGAACAGGCAGACAGGTCCAACGACCTGTTCATTCCACCACTCTTGAAGGTCTGGGTCATAACAGGCCCTTTTTTCAGCCCCCATCCCCATGTTTAGAGTCACGTCAGGGTTTGTCTGGAGTCATCAAGATTCTTCCGAGTGTCCAGTGGCGTGCTCAAGGAGGGGTGATGAGGATCATAATTCTGCTTAGGCTAAATATTCTTTGAAAAAAAATAAGAAAGCAAAGGTAGAAAAAGATGGCAAAATGAGGACTTCAGGAATGACTACTAAAAAGTACACGTAACCCCACTCCCTCCTTCGAAAATCCTGGCACACCACTCGAAGTCTCGAATGTCTGCTATTTCCACTTGTTAAGAGGAAAAGCACACATTGAACGATATGAATATGCTTTTCATTATCAAAACAACAATTGGAGGCGAACCATAAAGGTTCTTCTTATCTTTAAACGCGACAATTGAGGTGTTTGCATTTCAGTTTTCATCATATTTAATAATTCTCGTCGTATCGGATAGAATTGTGTGTATTTTGTAGTCGTAAGGCCTATGGTATGAGCTTTTACATTGAATTGGCAGTGACCTTGGCATTTATCGCAAAGAAATATTGTGCCACCCCCCCCCCCCTCCCCGCCTCTCCGTTGAAAGATCGACCCTGACGTTTGGCAAATCTTACGATGACTACTTAAAAATGTCACGCTTCGCCACTGCATAGATGGCAGCACAAGGTGATATAATATAAATACGAGGGCAAATCAATAAGTCGGTTCCACAATTTTTTTTTTCACAGCAATTTATTGGTCAAACAAGACGACAATAGGTGTGCAGGAGTAGCAGTTTGTTACTTGTTTTCCTACATATCCACCACCGACGGCAATGTATTGTTCCCACAGTGACACCAATATGGATATGCCAGTGGCATAGAAAGTTGTCGGCTGCTGCTGCAACCACTGTCGCACAGCATATTGCACTTCACGATCAGACGAGAAGAGCTGGTCAGACAATGCCTTCTTCATAGGGCCGAAGAGGTGATAATCAGAGGTTCTTCCTGATTGCGTCGTCGCCATCTTGGATTCTGATAGGACCGCTCCTCGTCCGTGACACTGGTACGACCGGCCTTGAACCGCTGACACCAATTCGAAATAGCTTTGCAGCACAGAACGTCGTCCCCATACACCAGCTTCATCCTCGCGTGAATCTCCGCGGGTGTCTTGCCTTCAGCCCAGAAGAACCGCACCACGGAACGCTGCTCCTAGACCGTCGACGATGTCAGGCCGGTAGCCATGTTTGTCACTGCTGCCATCTGTGGAAGAGACAAAGGAACATTACAAAATCACTCATTATGACCTCTGGTCGGATGACATTTTCAGTACCCAAAGGTTCACCTTATTGTGATTATCCAATCCTCTGCAAAAAAAAAAAAATCGTGGAATCGACTTACTGATTTGCCCTCGTAAATTGTTGCAGGATAAGTAGCTATAGATTTAGTAAAAGTAAAAATATGATAGAAATTTGTAAAAAACAGGCGTGCGCAGACCCTCTGATTAAGGGGGCAAAAGACTAGATGAATGTTCAATCGGAGAAAGGGAAACCTCATTGCATCTCACTGTTTTATTGTATCGATGGGACGGGTAATAAACAGGGTCGTATGTAATGTGCGAGGGTTTTATTGTTTGCCAAGCGGTTAGCAAAGATGAAGATACAGCAAACGGTCTACGACCAACGCCAAGCAGCCAAGGCGGAAGGGAGCCGACGAGGGAAGACCCCGAAAAAGAGAGAAGTCTTCAACCTGAAGAAAGAGGAAATGAGACAACAACGACTACGGGAGAGGGCTGAAAAAACATCACCAAGCCTACCATTATGTGACAAGAACACCACGATCAACTCGCAACCCAATGAAGAACCACCCAAACCAGATGCTTCGCTGGAGAGCAGGGAGAGAGAACTTCCACGTAACTCCTCCGACGAAGACGACATGCAAGACCAATCCTACACATACCCAAATAAGCCAATACGTATACAGACAACGAAGACAGCCAAACCTATTGACACTTCCAATACATTCCATCCACTTTCTGACATTGACACTGACAATGAAGATACCTCAGACAAGAAGACAAAGAAACCATCGATTGTCTATATCTACAACACAGAAAGAAGCCACAAGCTGACCACATCAGTGACAAAGACAATAGAAGATCAAGACATCAAGATCCAAATGCTTCATGATGGGATGAAAATCCAGCCAATTACCCGACAAGCATACGACAAGCTGATCAAATATTGCAAAGATCAGTCGGTCAGTTATGCTACGGAGAGACCAAGAAGAAACCGGCCAATCAAGGTGCTACTGAGGAAGCTGCCAATAGACATGACCACCGATGAAACCCAGATAGAGCTTACCCAAATTCACGACTTTGAAGTCCAACAAGTCAGTCAGATGAAGAAAAGAGATCCTAAGACGCATGCCAAGAAACCGATGCCACTCTACATGGTGTCACTGAAAAGAAGTGAGCAAACGCGCGATATCTACAATCAAGAATATCTAATGCGATACAAGATAAAAGTAGAGCCATATAGATCACCGGGAGTTCTACAGTGCTTCAGGTGCCAGAGGATTGAACATCCACAGAGAAGATGCAGAGCCAAGCCGAGATGCGTAAAGTGTGCAGCCAACTACCTCACCGCAGACTGCTCCAAAAAAGACAGACAACTCCCTGCCAAATGCTGCAATTGCGGGGAAAATCACCCAGCTAACTACATAGGGCGCAGAAAGTTCCAGTCAGTCCAGCAGACGAAACAACCAAGACAAGCTTTCACTTCCAGAGCAGAAGAGAAGATAGAAAAACAACCAGAAACAACACAACCAATCCAGAAGTCAGAGACAGCAAAGACCTACAGCCAGCTATTACAAACTCCAGACAAAGACACAGACAATGAAGAAGCAACACAAATAATCCAATGGATAAAGAAGGAACTCCAAGACAGAAGACTCATGACAATCTTCAAGAAAACGAAAGAAAAATTTCAACATTCAAAAGACAGTACTGCCAAGATAGACATCTTCGTTGAGACCCTCCTCACGATCATCGAAGCAGGACTAATCTAGACAGACAAATGACACAACAAAACAGACAAAGCCAAATAACAGAATTGTCATAGCAAAACGGCCCTTCACAGGACCAGAAACCTACGTCGGCCCTTGTAAGGACCAACACACCGGTTCTGCACAGAACCACCAATCCAGACCGAACTTTGAGCGACAGTTGCAGAAGTGAACAGGGACAAAACCACAGCCACACGCCACTACCAGAAGTGGCCCCAACAAATTAGATGGAAGTCAAGGAAACGGAACTTCACCATGAAGACAAAAAGAAAATTCATTCATTCATTCAGTGTGCGTCCGAACCCACCGAAAAGCACTCTATTAGAAGAATTCCAGCTTTCGTGGCACAAAAGTTCTTTAATCCCCCCCCCCCCCCATTACTTTCCTTTTCTGTGGATCAGACTAATTTACACATAAACATGATTTCGTACAGCAGAATCAAAACAACTACAAAAAATTTATATACTTCCAATGTGTGACCAATTTATTCTGCTACCATATAGGTGTTGAAAAAGTGGCCAGTAACGGATAAAATGCTTGAGTCTTGATAACTGGAGCCGGTACCGTGGCGGAGTGGTTAGCACATCGTGCTACGACGCCAGGGGTACCGGGTTCGAATCCCGATCTGGACATGGATGTTTGTGAATGTCCACTCATCAATTTCATCCTATCATCAGTCATCCCCATCTTCGCAAATTAGTCAAAAGTGGCACAAAAAACGAAGTAAAATAAATCAATCAATCTTAATAACTGGAGAACAAAGTGAGGTAGTCCAATTACATAGAAAATAAACCCGCCGTGGTTGCTTGGAACTATCTTCGGCTTGAACATATATTTTTAAAGAGAATAATATTGTTTAATAAAGGTAATAAGATTTCTCTACACTAAATTTCTAAGCGAGATTATTGGGAGACACAACTTCACACCGTACGCACGCCTATGATCCTCATCTTCGCGACTAGCCAAAGCTGGCAGAAAACGAAATAGAATAAACCAAATCAATCAATATCTTTCCCTTCTCTTGTGCCCTAGTGCCCCCCTGCCAAAAAAAATACATAAATAATGTATAAAAGGTAGGGATGGAAAGGAAAACATAACTGTTTTTTATCATTCAACAAGTGCAAGCCTAAGTGAATTCTTAGGTACGCATAGAGAAGTATTGAAGGAAGTAAAAATTAAGGAGCTCCAGAAGCAAAGCTCAATATAACCTTCCTGGTACCAACGTACCATCTCTGCAAGGAGAAAATTATCCAATTCACTGCTGCATGACATAATGCATACATTGCAAATTCACGAGCATTTCAAAGAAAAAGACTCCTGTTATTTTCATATCATTATGTAGGTATTAAATAAATGCATACCTAATAAAAACTAAATCAACCAATCACGTGACTGTTAAAAATGGAATCATCACACCATAGAATAGTTGCACGATAAAAACCATCATCGAATATGTAATTTATCATCACGTTGTGCATTTCTGCAAGGTTTTATAAACTTGCTGATAGAATTCTCAACTTTCTCCCAAGTAGTGCTGTTACGCAGGTTGCCTATGCATCAGACATAGCACACTCCCATACGCCAATCTTTCGGATAGCAGTGGTTCTCAAACTGTGTTACGCGTACCCCGCGTTGAAAGGGGTACGCGATCAGTTCGGAAGAGAAATATCAAGAATGATCACACGACAACAATTTTGCTGCAGGTGTGTAGAGCAGACTTCATTGTTTCAGACGTCATAGCTTTAACACTCAACAGGAAAATAAGGCTTATGTTTGTTTCATATTTTTTGAAACAAAATTCTCGTTCGAAATCTATAAGAGACTTAATTTGGGGCCGAATCTTCGCTTGAAAGTTTCAAGTGCAGAACCATACTGTGTCAGGCTATGCAGGCACATCCTTCTCGCAAGATACTGTGGATTTACAATAAAAACTCCAAAATTTTGCTTCACAGTTTGTTTTCAAACTTATTTTTGTTCTTTACTTATCTTCAACAACTCTGAAAAAAATATATGAAAATTAAGGTTCTTAATATACGAGTACTTCCTTGCATACATGTGTTTCACATTTTTATACTTACAACTAGACCTCGAGGTATGTAAGAAATAATTACAACTGATGAAGTTTTATAGTTCCTAAAAAAACTATTTTGCTTGTTAGAATCTATTTTAGGTTTATGTGCCTAAATAAAGCCTTTTTTAAGGTTTTTTATATATTTTTAAAGGTTTTACAGGATTTTTATGTCGCACAGAGGCAATTGCTTTGTTTGGTCACGAAAGAATTCAATGACGAACTTGTTTGAAACATACTCTCTGTCGATTTCCCTTCCTCCAAGTCCATGGTGATTTTTCAAAGCTCTAAACAAAGCGAAATGTCTGGTGCCACTGTTCCCTGTACAATACAAAGTGCAAACCTCTGATCCGCGTGGTCTCGCTCACTTTTGCGTCTCTTCGGTGCTTTGTGGCATCCACGCCTTGCAAACTAACATTTCAGCACTGACTATGGTTTTGTTGAAAGATAATTTTCAGCATATAAAATGATTCTCACACACAAAATTGCCGAGTTTGACTATGGATAACATGAAAAACGATTGTTGCCTAACTATACGTCGAAGAGTGGAATTAATAGCAAATTTGCAAGGGAAAGTTCTGCCATCGCTGTAGGGTTAAGCAACACACATAAGGTTATGCAAGATAGTGCGTATTTCAGGATATAGGAATCCTATTTTAACAGTATTATTCACGAATTTTGAACTATTTTAAGAACTTTTGAACCTACTTCAGGATTATTCGAGCCTAACTTAAGATGTTTAGGACCTATTTTAGGATTTTTAGAGCCTATTTTAGGATTTTTAGAACCTATTTTAGTATTTTTAGAACCTATTTTAGGATTCTTAGAACCTATTTTGGGATTTTTAGAGCCTATTTTAGGATTTTTAGAACCTATTTTAGTATCTTTCGAACCTATTTTAGGATTTTTAGAACCTACTTTAGGATTTTTAGAGCCTATTTTGGGAACCTAAAAGCACACTTTTTAGAACATAAAAATCCGAAGCCTACTTATAACCAATCATAAAGACTGTAAACGTAGGAACACCCAATAGAATAATGAACATAGGATTATAATTTATTTTTGTCAAAAACTCCCCATCAATCAAGCAGCCACAAAAATATTGCAGAAAACCTATGGTGGGGATACATTAGACGTCTAGTTGCGACTAAAGGGTACAGTGGGATCCATGAGTATTACCGTGCAAATTGTCCATTACCATTTTCATTATTTTTCTCTCACATCCTATGTGTTTTTAAGCGGTGGACTTTTATGTATGCTGGTGCAGAAGTTGTCAACAGCTTGTTTTGAGTTTTCTTTTAAATCTTGAAGCTCTTATTGGGTCAAATAAAGTGCACGAACATGATGATGGACAATTTGCACGATAATACTCATGGATCCCACTGTACGATGAGAAAAAAGTGTGAGAATCACTGGGTTAGAACTTGTGCATGCGTGCGGTTCAACTGCTGCACAGATTTTCTCCTTTCAACAATCTGATACGGAGGAAATACCTATGTCCAAGTTGCTAGGTAGCTTTTAGTGACCTTCCCTTGTGATGACATAGGATGTAGTTTCTAAAGAAAACAAACCAAACACACAGAATTTCCAAATGTATTGAATCAAACTTAAAAGATAAACAACTACAGTTGAACCTGAGTTATACGTATGTCAAGGTGAAGAGAAAATAATGTGTAAACTGAGAATTACTTACAAATCAGATTTAGATACCACGTCATGTCATTATTAAAATACTGTATATGTTTTGAGAAACAAGATATACGAAACAAAGGTTATTTCTGACAAGAAGTGGTAAATTAACGAATCTAAAAGTTTGATTTTTAAATAAGTTGCCACTTTATTAGTGAACACTTTAATTCTGAAATACTACAGTAGTAGTTACTGTAGTTTTACCCAATTTTTAAATAAACCTTCTAAAGTAGCATTTCTTTTACTAATGACTATGCAAAGTGTGGTATAAGCGATGCCCACATCTGCATCTATTTTACGTTAGTATTATGTGTGATTAGCATACAATTCCTGTATAAATTGTACTTTCTGGTCAAATGTGTAACTTTTCCTCTTTCTGTTGTCCATTGCCAGTGTCGGCGATTGGGGGGGTCAGTTGCTCACCTTATGTATCAAGGGAAAGTAAACTGTTCTTGCCCCCCCCCCAAGAGTTTTGGAACCCAATCGCCGCCACTGTCCATGGCAGACCAGCAGCAACTGAAATCTGACATTTTCGTGGCAGTATTGTAGCTTGGTTACGTACAAATCAACTGTATTTTATGAATATTAGTATGTATAACACCGATTACGTATACATGCATTATGTACAAATAAATTATATTTTACCGGGATCTACAGCAAATTACGTAAAAAACCGAATTACACAGAACTGGGTTTTTTATGTAGTAGTCTCAACTGTATTTAATTTGTTTTTGGATCGTTACGATATAATTTTGGATAACGCACAATCGACTGCACTTCATAGTGTTCTAATAAACTTGTGTTGCACAAGTAATATTACACTAGTAACAACACATTTAGTCACTGTAATATCTCTCAAACAAGTATTACAATCAGCGTATACATTTTATCTATATTTTCACAATCTTCTGTCTCCCCTAAACTGAAATCGTCCCTGGATTTCTTACTCAGGCTCTTGGCCAGATTATAATGCATATCAATTACGTCACACTGGACATTATAATTGTTCAATGGACAGAATACAGTTATGCATACAAGCAAGACGAAACACAATAGGCAAACCAAAATTGAAATGGGTGCTAATAGGGACTAGACCTACAGTCTAAAGTGAGAACCTAACCACTATGTGCTTTCGTCGGATATGAAACCCCGGACATCTTGATTATAAAGCAACGTCTTCATCACTACGATCCTTATATTTATCACCCTATGCCCAGTATGGATTTCGAATGATGAGTTGAAGTACATAAACAAACATAACGAAATATCCATTCCTCACCCAGGATTCGAACGTACGGTTCTTGGTTTCGTCTTTCTGTGTGCTAACTATTCCTACTGTTTCCTGTTATTTATTACTTGAAAGCGTATATCCATGAATATATTATTAGCAATATTCGACTATTTATCTCCTGCTAAGTGACCAAGTTCTTCAATCACCCATCATCCTCATAATCGCGATTAAACGAAACGAGAGAAGAGCAATATTCAATAACCAAAAACGCAATGGAAAATGTAACATAAGAAGTGCGCGTTATTGCAGATGTATGTCGTATACGTTTTTCCTTGTACAGTAGCGTTGTTGACTCCAGTAATGGTTTGTCCCGACCCCCTCTCCCTCCATAAAAACGTTCAATTCTAGTCAAGGATGCTGCAAAGGGGTTTCACAAAATTCCAGAAGGTTCATTGTACATACATTTAAAAAAAAAAGCAAGAAGGGCACGTACAGCAAACAACAGAAGTGCAGTAACTTTCCTAGCGCCACTTCGGAGGCAAAACCTATCGGTTGTTGAATGTTTGTATTTGTCTTCGTTGGAAACAGGAACGATAGCGGTGGCCAACTCACACGCATGGTCGGAAAGTTATGGGTCTGAAGCCTGAGGCTTGCATGGCTAGAGTTTCCCCAGCATTTTTTTTTTTTAACATTACCTTTCCCGTGGTGGTCAAACTGCTGTAGAAAGTTGATGTACCTCTTTTTCGGTACTGGTTTTCCGATGCCTCGATATCGGCATCGGAATCGAGCTATGGCGTTTGTGCAAGCTTTGCGGTGATCTTTTTGGACGAAGTTGCTGTGGCTTGTCGATCAGGTGTTTTGGTGCAACTTCACTTTCAGTCGAAAGAAGCGTTGCGTCAAAGCCATCTTCTCTCAGGGACTGCAAATATTAACTCTCGATGTATCCTCGCGTCCGGGTGATGACACCGTGCAGAGATGCGCTTGCGGAGGAGGGTTCTGGCCCCGTAGCGAGCAACGCGAGTGGTGCTCTGCCGAATGTAGGTTACGGGGGCGGAGGTGGCACAGGTATATACGGGCTCTTGAAGGAACCTGCGTGATTTGTTGGTGAGCTTCTAGACGGGAGCGACGACAAAGATCAGCAGGTGAGTGTCGTTTCCTGAGTGTTTGTTTGTGTGTCCCGCGAAACGTCAAAAGTGCCCTCAATGTCTTTTCGGTGATTGCGGACATCTCGAGTTAGTTTTGCCTATGGACCGTGAATCCTTCGACTGGTGGAAGCTTGACAATGGCTATTTTTTGTAAAAGTGCGAGAGACTATGGCTATCTGCGGATATAGTTGAGGGTATTAATGGGCAAAACAGTGCTGAACGGTTTTAGGATAAATGTTTAGAAGGTGTCTGCAATGACGAGGCTCTCGTTTCGATCACTTCTATCAACGATTTTCCTCAACCCAAAATGCAAAAAAAGATATAAGAAAGGACAATATAAGCATCTTCCAAGACATCTCGTAGCTGTATAATACGCGACAAGAAAGTCTGACTAGTCCTGTCGGAATCGAGGCAAGAAGTTGACAAATTATACGAGAAGACAATAGTTTCTTGCCACAAAGAAGAAAGCCATTGTGCCAAGACCCGTCAAATATGTAGTCGCTCACAAAAGATAATAGTGAATTGTCCATTGCTATTTCCATTCACATTTTCTCTTACATCGTACGTCTTCTTAAGGAGTTGAATTGTACTAATTCTGATGAACAGGTTGTCAATTTCTTCGTTGGCGATATGTTTAAATCAATGAACTTTACATTTATTGAAACGAAGTGAAATAACATACCCATGGACAATTTGCCTATTTTTTATGGGCAACTATACAATCGATATTTTCTTTTAGAACACGAACTGTTTTGTTATCATAAACAAAAATAATACACAATACAATGCAGATGTTGGGCGCTTGAATTTTTCGAGATAATTTTTCTAAACAATGTTATTTTTCTTACTTTTCGCCTTTCCCCCAAAAATTTATGTTTGTAAACAACAATCTGTATTCAGCATTAAGTTATGAAAAATAAAAATACTTGCCTATTTTTGAACTCGCTACAGAATTTCTACAACAGCATTTCTACATTTATCAACATTTAACTACCCGGAGCTCTAAAAAAAGAGCTTAGTTAACAAAAAAGATTATCGAAAGCACCTTTGATCCACTTAAAACTGATTTATGTTACATAACATTCGGCGAGAACATTTCGTCTTTCCACTGATACCTACCGTATATGAAAGGACAGGTTATTGAAATTGTTACATTAGATTTACAACCCTTTTTTATGTAAATCAGAGCTTCCGCGTAGCCGAAAGGTTAACGCTCTTGTTTTGGTGCGAGTCGTCCCGTTCGATCCCCTATAAGGTTCAAATGTTGATGTTGACGCAGCATCGTGAGGATAACCGAGAGTTCAGGACTAGAAAACTAGAGAAAAAAAAACGTGCGATTTGTCGATTTAGGCAGTAGTTTTTTCACTATATGCGTTTTTAAAAAGTGGTGAAATTCGCGACAAACAGTAAATATCATGTAAAAGAGCAAATTCGCGTTATTTCGCGACTTACTGTATACACAATGTGTGCTTAGAATATCATTTTATCCACTTATAATTACCAAGAGTGCAAAAAGTTAAGGTTCCTAGGTGATGGGTAACTGTTGTTCCACTATGTGATTCAAGATAGTTACTGTAACCACTGGTGACTTTTTTAAACCACATGATTGAATATGTTTTTCCCCCTCTTTGGAAATCATCAATTATACTTCCTAAGCATGGGAACAGATTCAATATTGAGAAAAGAACAACTTAAAAATCCATAAAAGTAAACTAAAGATTAACAAATACAACTTAAAATAATCTTGAAAATTCCTTACGTCACTGGTACTCAAAAACACTCAATTAATAACCCTGGTAGATATATTGAAACTAGTGATGACAACTGTTCGTAGTATCACAAGGTGTTTACATACAACTTCGTCAATTACGTGTAGCAAAGATTTCAGATATACTTTTGCAATAAACAAGAGGGAACATTGTGAAGTTTTCTATTACTTAAGAGATATAAAGAATGGCTTGAAAGGAATTTAACCCATGCTAGGTAAATTTATTGCATAATATTGTTAAAGCTATAACATGATTATTCTATTTTTATTGTTAATATTCATTTTTCTACTAAGAATCTTTGTACTACATTATAGATGAAAATCAAGTAATGATTCTATTGTCTTACTCGGAAGTTCAAACAACTTCATTAGACGTAATTTCTTGTCAGCCAATGAATACCCTCTCTACCTGTGATGGACTCGCCTGAATGTAGACTTCTTGCTATTTTCTAGATAATCGTCCTTTTCCGCTCATTTGCAGCTGAATGTGACATGGTTACTCTCGTAAAGCAACATTGAAAAGTATATATCTCTAGATTCCTGCGAATTCCATGGAAAAGGCTGTGTTTCGGAACAACTTCCATTCGTAATTCCGCTCGTCACGTGTGGCGAAAACTGTTCGTAAGTCAAGGATACATAACGGATCTTGCTACAGCTGTTAAAGCAGGGAGATTTCAACAAGCGATAGGACGTCAGCGCAGAGGGGAAAAGGTAGTTCATGTCGAGCAATTCGAGACATACTATCGTATGCTTTTCTTATCGGTCAAACGTAGAAGCTTGTAGTTCATAGAAATATTGTAACATGCAAACAATCTTTTTAGCATAGAACTGCTTAGAATGGGCGCCAAAGAGTCAAGTTGGATTTGTGTCTTGATAAAGGAACTTCTGTGTAAAGTTATGCGTAGTGCTCCATACATATGTCGGCTATAGTGGAGATGGTGTGATCAGCACCACGTTCCAGAGCTGTGGTCACTAGTGTAGAATTCAGAAGCCTCACCGGCTGAACCACTCATATAGTTTAGTTTTCTACCTTCGTTATGGCAATCGAGATGAAAATGATAGATTAGGAAGTAGGGTAAAAAAGAACACAACGCAAAGTACTTGACAAGGAATCCATTCTTAAACTTTCAGTAGCGAACATGCAGACACGGTGCCGAGCTCTGTTGCGGAGTGACTAGCACATCACTCGCGTAAACGTCGCGATTACCCAGATATGGAATAAATGCCACATAAAATAAGTATAGATTAATCAGCAGCAGCTTTTTGTGAACCATGAACCAAGAAATGTTCATCCTCACCCGGAAACTCAGAAGGCCAAAGACATCGCAAGGGCTTTCACACGTGAAAATAGACAGGCTTCCCCGATGGCGTAGAGGTAACGCCGTCGCTTTGGAATCAACTGGTTCCGGGTTCGATAATCCGTGGAGGACCTACTTTAAATTGTAGGTCCAGTCGCGATTAGCCTATGTGGGCATAAAATGGACCTAGAATGAAAACTCAGATGTGAAAGTTGGGAACATTTAATTGTTGATAATTCGGTGTCTAAATATATTGTTAAAAGATGTTTCCCACTATGTATCTTCAAGTCTTCGGGAGTATATGACATCAGGCGTACCAACCTGATATGCCTGAGGAGAACTAGGGTAAGGAACTGAAACCATCAGATTTTGAGGTGGAAGGATCAATGTTGACACTCGAGATATGTTCGCCACCAAATTCAGTGTTCGTCTTTGCTTGTACGCTTTCAAGACATTCTTTTGATAGAGCTGTTTACATTAAGTTTACAGCATAAGGAAAGTTCATATTTAAAGAGGTCGATACGAGATAGTGCCAAGCATCGCACTTGGGAAACATTTCAAATGAAATTACATGAAAGTCACTTACAGCTTTTTTCAAGACATATTTTTCGATGAGCTGGACTGGAAAGTGCTAGTGGTAGAAGGAATTTCGAATCTATCTGCATACTTGTAGATTTGTTTCAGTACGAAAATGTGGCTTGGCACTATCTCGTCCCGACTACTTCATTTCTTTAGCAGTAATATTAGTTACGGCCTTGTAACATTGTTCTGAACGTTCGCTAAGTTCAGTGGCGGTTTAACAACCTCATCTCGCAGGGATCTGGTTAACTTTTAGAAGTAGTTTCTAAGGGTGATCGCTTAATTTTAGACATCAAAGGAGATGGTGTGATCACTCTCTACGCTGCGTTAATTGACGACTTATTACAAATTCTGAAAGACTCGAATAGGGGGATCGACCACAGCGAAGTCACAAAAGTTCGAAACAAACGTCTTAACTTCCCTTCGTTTAGTCAAACTTTATTTTAAGCCCACTTAAGGCTAATCGGGACTGGGGTTACAATTTAAAGTGGGATCCGAAGCACTATGCAATGTGCCGGGGATAGAACACTGGTCCGAGGCAAGAGTTAATCGGTTGAAATTTAGGACTGAAAATTCGTCCCGACGAAAACACGAACCTGGGATTCTGAAGTTTCGATCTAATACTTGACAAATACATTCACGAGCCTCCCCGATGGCGTAATGGTATCGTCGTCGCCTTGTAATCATGGAGTCCCGGGTTCGATATCCGGTGAGGCACGTATCCCATTTAAACTGTAGATCCAGTCCAAGTTTGCCTGAGCATAAAATGAGCTTAAGTAGAAAACTTTCTTCTATCTTACCTGTATCGCTTATATTATTGATTGATTAATTGAGTTGGTGTTTTAAGTTTACTTTATGCACAGTAAGGCTAATCGGGACTGGACCTAAGGTTTAAAGTTGAATCCGGGGATCGAAACCGGGACCCCTTGATTACAAGGCGACGACGTTACCACTGCGCCATCGGGAGGCCTTGTATCGCTTATATTGAAGCAAAACAATCCTGCGACAAGATGTTACAAACGTTACGCCAGCACGTCATTCAATAATGCGAGATTTAAAATGTTCAATTTGAAAGCAAAACTTTTCTCATGCTATGACGCAATTCTGTAATTCTGTCAAATGGTTATGGACTAACCTGTACGTTTCTCTCCGGTTGCTGGGAGATATTAGTTGTTTATGAAGATGATGTAAGCTGATTCAAATATATGGTTTCTATAGTGAAGTTTAAAAATACTTTTCGAGAATAATATGGTTGTTTTCCAATTCCATGTTTTCTTAGTAAGTGTAAATTATATGGAACTGAAGTCGTATTTAGTGTTAACAGTTAGTGTGGATGCTGACCAATGTCCTAAGGTCCACGTCTGAGAGAAGACTGGTAACGTTTCGTTCTCCGCGAAGGAATGATAGCGAGTTTTTACTATGATAAAAACCGGGCAACATAACATGTTTTAGCATTATTTGTTTCTGCACTTATTGGCCAATTTACAGTGAGTATAATTTCATTAATTCTTACAAACATACAAAAAAAGTTAATACAATATTTTAATAGAAAAACATTGTAATGACGATGCATGTGCTTTAAATGTAATAGGGCGCTACGATGATGTATTAAAAAAAAAAAACACTTGAGACAATCCATTAGTATTCAACAGTTCATTCTTAAACCTTGTACGTACGCTCAACGGCAATAAAAATAGGACACCCATGTCCTGTGTGTTGCCTAACCCTAGGGCGCTGGTAGAAGTTGGCGTTGAAAATTTGCTATTAAAATCCACTTATCCCCGGAGAGTTAGGCAACACACATAACGCCTTGGAAGCGAGCATTCAAGGATCTAAATGTCCCATTTTTATTGCCGGTGGGTGTACATCCGATTTTCATTAACAAAACTTGCAAACTAGATGTGGCTTACAGAAATTGTTTTATTGCGACCGAATCCAGCAACAAAATATTTACTAAATCTATTTCTTTACAAGGCGACAACAATTTAATATATAGTTTTTCTTGTATTTTCGCATTGCTTGTAGAATTATTTATCTTGCAGTCTACGGTTATTACAAGCATAAAAACACAGTTTTTTGTTGTGACGTTTCAGGAAGAAACGATCTTTTCAGGAGATGTGGCACACACAGCAAGGAAAATGGCAATAAGATGGTACGAACACGATTTAGACATTATAAATCTAAACCCAATAACAGGTTTGTCAGCTCACATCATCGAAGAGAAGCATTTGATTAAAAAGGGAAGGGTTATAAAAGGAGTGACGGGAAACATAGATTTGAATGTCTGGGAAGCTTCGTTCATTGCAGAAGAACACTGGAATAAATTAAATAATGAAAATGGTAACATAGACCCACTATGGAATTTTCTTATTCACAAGTGAAGTAAGCCACCATCTTTAAAATTTAATGTAAAGTAACAGAAAACATCAAGAAACTCTGTGAAAGCAATGATGATTTTGAACTGCCTGATGATATTTGAGATTCATAATTTTTTTTAAATAAAAAAATGTGATCAAATTTTTTTATCTGAAATAAAAAAAAACAGACTGCTTATTTTCCACAGTTAAGTTGTTATATTACAACAATGTAACATTGATAACATCCATTGTATAACGGATTCTCTTTTTTGTTTAATAAATTCTTAACCATTGTTATAACTGTATCTTTAGTCAAACTAAAAATAAATGTCTGAGGAAGGGAGCGTGTGTTCTGCTGAAATGTCACAACAAAAAACTGTGTTTATATGCTTGTAATAACACTGATGAACAAATTCAAACTTTTTTTTGCTCCTTTGAACGAAAATAGGTGATTATTTATAATTCGACCCCGCTGAATCCAAATCTGAAGGTAGAAATGCTGTATCACGTATCGTTTTCCCTGGATTTTCATTTTTTGTTTTTAATAAAAATTTAATTCCCTTTGTAATAATACATCGAATTTTGAAATTATTTTTGTTTGTTTGCTCATGAAATAAGATTTAAATATTGAAGTGAATAACTATGAAATATAAAAAAATTAAAAAATATATATAGGACCGATTTTGACTGTTCAATGAAGAAATTTCATGCAAAAAAAAGGAAAAAAACACATTTTTACTCGCATTTTCAAAATTTCTTTCTTGAACTCTGCCGTTTGTAACTGCCACCAGAAACCTCTTCCTTGAGGTTCCAACTATAGTCTGCTAATATGGTCTGTACCGATTTTCCTGCATATCGTTTCTCAATGACAGAAATATCCGGGTGAAATCTCTCGCCGCATTCGTCACTAACCGCGCCCAAGTTAAGGGGGAAAATGTCTAAATGCGAATGTAAAAAGTGAATTTTCAAGGACATATTGCACCCCATGTGCTGATAACACTTCAACAAGTTCATAACAAGTTCCTTGTAGTTGTCAGCTTTCACATTTCCAAGAAAATTACAGCATACTTGTCTGAAAGCTAACCATGCGCATTTCTCTTTTTCTCAATTCCACAAAGTTGTCATCATGAATTATCTCACGGATTTGCGGCCCAATAAATATGCCTTCTTTTAACTTACTATCACTGAGTTTAGGAAATGTTTTTCTCAAGTACCCAAAACCCTCACAGTGTTTATCCAAAGCCTTAACAACATTTTTCATCAGCCCTAACTTTATATGCAACGGTGGTAACAAAATCTGGTCTTTCTCAAGTAGAGGGTGATTCCTAACACTCTTCTCTCTAGGACTTAAGTTTTTTCGTATGGGCCAATCCACAGTGTAATGTTTATCTTCTGCCCGGCTGTCCCATTCGCAAACAAAGCAACAAAATTTTGTAAACCCAGATTGCATGCCTAACAGTATACCAATCATTTTGAGGTCTCCGCATATCTGCCAACCATATTTTTCATAATTTATCACTTTTAATATTGTATCCATACTTTCATATGTTTCCTTCATGGTGGAAGAATAGGCAAGGGGTACTGATGGGTATATATTCACATTATGCAACAATACTACTTTTAAACTATTCTTAGATGAATCTAAATATAGTGTCCACAAAACAAGTTCGGGTTATTCTATTCACACATTTGCGTGACATGGCGAACTCATTAATTGACTTATAATATATTTCTTTAAAAAAAACAATTGTGAATGCTCTTATCGTCTTGTTAAAATACAACTTACACTTCACTTCACTATACAATATTACATTCACAATTTCACGAACATACACAAACATGAAATACGGCTACTTGCGAAGGCTACTTGCGAAGTTATCGGAAAGGAAGTTAAGACTCGACTAACCCACAAAAGAACAAATTTTAACAGAGAAACAGGAAATTTCTCTACTGCCAGATGTTTCCTCCACTATATATTAAGTGCCAGTCATAAACACAAGGTCGCTGAAAAGTTCTTATCCATTTGCTAGGAACCAAACGTTAAACCGGAAGCGGAGCAGGGTGCGGAGACCTGAAACCATAAAACTATAAAATTTGGGTGTTCTGCAAAAAACTTAGGTGATACAGGAAAACGGATGCGATATTCGTTATCAGCACATCTGAATACATAAAGATCACTTAGTTTTATTTAAAGGAGTATTTCATTGTTTATCAGTGTAATCGAAGACTACAAGAGAAATAATATTTTCACATCGCTTGGAGAAATTTACTTTATCAAATTTCTTGACGTTTTGCTGGCTTGACTCCCCATTTGCCCCACTCATGGATACGGCTTTTCGTGGGTCAGAATTTGTTTTTTGTTTTAATACTGCGCAATTCTGATCGATTGTGCGCAGTAGGGATTAAAAGACGCCAAATGTGTGTTTCGGAAGGATGAGAGGGCGTACCGACATATTGCCCGGGATCCCGTTGGGTTAGACAGGGCCTAGTCGTAGATTGATCACTTACTATTGGCCACGCCTCCAGTTTCGATTTCAACATTTATTTTGTAATATACATTAATTTCTGATGAAGTCAGATTTTTGTTAAAAACTTTCTACCGTTAGACACTAAATCAATGATTTACAGCAAATCACGATTTTGATTAAAATTACCCTGTGGATATATTCGAGAGGTAAACACTAAGGTGAACACCTGCTTAGTACAATGGTTAACCCTCTCACCCTTGGTGTGAACGGTCTCAGGATCGATACCCAGTGAGAGCTAAACAATTTCTGTGTAGATCCATCACCGTGAGGACACTGAAGAGCTCATTGAAAGCAATAGGAGTGAAAGCCAGAACGATAGGTTGATGTCCTAAGGTGTGAAGTTAGCATCCTTATAAAAGATCATTGTAGCACTTACTACCTCCAGTGCATAAAATTGTCTTTACATAAGTCGAGCTTTGCGATAAAATTACTTACACAAATTCTGTCATGCTATAGAATGTAAAAAGCAAGTCTGACTACTTTCACCAGCAAATGTATATGAGTATTCACAGCCTTAAATTTTGATGAAATGGTTTCATCGTTAAGAGTAAAGCTATCGAAAAGAAACCGTTTTGGACTTTAATTTAACTAAATACCCAAGATGAATGGGTTACGTTTCCATTCAGACACAGAATAATGAACGTTTAATTGAGAATCAATTCCCACGTCGGTAGTCCAGTTTACACAAAAGCCATTCACGCCAGAACTATTTACGTCTTCTGAAAAGAGATTGGTGGGCGTTTCCGAGTGCCGACTGAAATGAAACGACACCGATATTATTAACAATTTGCTGCTGGTTTAAGCAATGAACACGGTGACAGATTTACGAGCATCTACACTCTTTTCATTTTATATTCCTCGTCTTGTTACGCTTCTTTTTCTTCTGTGTTTAATCGTAAAGTCTCATTATACTCAACTCCATTGCATATTTATTCGTTTTGAGCATGTGCTTTATTCAGAACTCTGCTTAGAAATGTACAAGCGTGTGCACAAAAAAGATGGCACAAAATTGACATGAATGTATCGAACACAGAGAAACCTTGTTGCATGTTAATCTCCACTAACACGCCCAGACAGTTGCATGGCGCAAACTTCATTTGAATTTTAAAAAATCTGGATCCTCGGAACTCGATTTTCAAGACAGACGAGTGTTGAAGCAGTGCAAGTTGTAGGCCACGATTTTTGAATGGATTTGACATTAAAATTAGAAAATCCAATCTATAGAGGCTGTATTAAGTCAAACGAAACATTAGAAGCATTGAAGTTTACAGTTTTGAACGCATTTCCAAGCAAATTTTCGTGTTAATATTTCGGGCACATCTTAAACTAATTTAATCAGTTCCATTCAGTTCTTGTTCACTCGCCTCAATTAGTACTCCGGCAGTTTGTTTCTTTATACAGCATATTTACAGAAGATACAATTCAAAATACAAGTGTATCAATATATGCTGTATAAAACACAACTTATTACTAACTTCGTTGACCATGTACGATAGTACGAGACAGTATATACTATACGACTACATGAGCACTTGTATAATATTAATATAATGATTCCAAGCTTTTCAAAATTGTTTTAATGGGGGTAAAGGGTGTAAAAACAGATAAACAGAAGTTTACTTGTAAACCCTTTAATCTTGAGTGCATGGTGTGTTCATAATCCCCACCGATATATTTGTTATGCCTTTCCGTCAAAGATACCTTACGTTACGATGACTTTAAGATTGTGTTTTGAATACTTCTTAAAGAAAATCTTCAGATAAAATTGAGACTATTTTCGTTCGTGTAAGCCATTTATTTTTTATTTCGAAGGGACTGAAATATAAACACTTAACCAAAATAGTGTTCAAATTAATTCTAGATGCTATAGAATGAGGATTCGATATTCAGTCAAGTATATTTTGTTTGTGTGATTATTAAATGTAGTGAATTTTTACTGTTATGGTTAACAGTAGATGTGGAAAAGATTGGAGGGTAAATAACTGAGACCAACCGCTAGAGTCCGCTGTTGTACTTACGTAACAGAATGAAGTGTGTGAGTGAGTGATGTTGTCTCTTCCATAAGAAATATTTCATTCAGTTTAATCTCGAGTGGATTAATTTGCTATCTGTACTTTATTTGCTTCATTTTTAGTTCTGTTGCTTAAACGTTAAATTTGAAGACATACAAATAGGAGGAAATTGTGCAGAAATGTCGTCATCCAGAACCACCATCCACTGAATGTTCGCCTGCATATTCAGTTCAGCTGGTCATTCCCCTTCCTCGATCACGTTTGCACGAGGAACGAAGATGAATGTTTGAGTTACGTAATCCAGCGTTACGTGTTTTGATAAGGTTGAAGCAATTAAGCGGGAAAACAATGACGGACGAGTATCTGCTAAAGAAAACGAAAGGGGCTAGAAATATAAAAGATTGTAAAACCAAAAACACAAAGGGATTTATCGTTTTGCTTTGTTGTCATGTTCGACCGCTGTGTGGCGTTGCGAATGCTGCGGTGTCGAAAGTGCTTCAGGGGGGAGAAAGAGAGGTTAAAAAGCGGACGGGAAGGGAAGAAGACCCCTGCTTTCTCCAAGAAGCTCACCTGGTCCAGTAGCCCACTTGTACCGTCCCACATTCCCCGTCCCCGATTCACGTGAGCCGCGCATCACAATGTGTTTCACAACACGTCTCGGCTTGTCCCACATAATCCCGCAGTTACGCCAAAAACTGAGCCAGGAAGTGCCTGACGCTATGCTCATCGATTTGGTACTGCTCCAAAATATCACAATTCCGGGTCAGTTCAATCGGCTCCCTTTCGTATTCCGTAGGATTACTCACGAAGTAACTAGAATAACAAATCATTGCATGGGTTGTCGTGTTACTAATCAATGCTTTTTTTTCATATACACAGTGTAAAAAATATTATTTGTGCATAGGCGTATTCAAAATTTCAGTCTGAAAGGAGCAAATGTTTATCTTCACACCCATTTTATTAGTATTATTATACCAACTTTGGATTACGATAGTGCAATTTGGTCTGGGAAAATTATTAGCAATGCTCAGAAATAACTGATATCAGCAATTTATTCACACATATATAACATCCGCAGAACACGTCCCAAAATTTATTCAAGAAACCCTAATATTATTCAAAAAGGTCCAATTTCTAGTCATTTTGGCTCCAAATTTATCCTTACATCCACTCCTGATTGATATGAACATGAAACTAGTTCTTCCAATTTCTTAGCAGATTTGGATCAAACCTTAAAATTTTGTTATTAAACAACCATCACAACATGGACGCCTTGAAGTGGGGGGGAAGGGGGTAAGTGAGAAGACACCCCTCTTCTGGAAAATAAGTGTCAGTCTTAAATTATATATTTCACAAATCAAGCACATCACCGGTGCTTGGCGTTCCTCGTCCCATACCTCCCGCCGAGAAGAAGTCATCTTAACTCGGCTTCGAATCGGTCACAGTCATCTCACACATGGTCACTTGCTGCAAGGGCTGGACCCTACAATGAGTCGTGTTTGTAATGTAATTTTAAGTGTTCGGCATAATCTTATTGAATGTGCCGGTTTCGCTTTCCTAGGGCAGACTTCTAATCTTCCCAGCTGTTTATCGTCCCTGTTGGGAGAAGACAACAATGCTTTAACAAATGTTTTTAGCTTTTTGAGAAGAGCTGGTCTCTTCTGCTGTCTGTGAGAAAATTTTAGTGCATTCTTACGTTTATAATGTGTTGTGTTTGTCCTGTGTAGTTCTCTTTACAATCTTGCACATTTATTTTTTTCCAAAGGGCATTTTACACCCCTTTTTAACTCTTAGGTAAGAATTTTAATTAAGGCGCCTTTCCCCGTATATATTGAAGGGTGTAAAATGGCCATACATGCTGACGGGCCCAGAAATTTTAACTCAATCAATCAATCAAAATCATTTCAGTCACGATTATTTGCATTAATTATTATAGGCGAATGATAATTACGAGTTAGACTAGCACACACACAGAAAACTAAATGCATCATAGCGACTGATGCACTAGAATGCATCGATTGATGCACTAAAGTGTGTTTTATGGCTTCTTCAAAGAATCACACTCTCATTTGATGCATTTGGGTGCATTTTTGTATGTCGTGAAAGAAACACCAAAGTGCATCATTTGCTTCAAGTGAGGATTTCAATGCATCAGTTGATGTTCCTTGATGCACCTCCCTGCAACTTTTTAGATGATGCACTTAAACGTTTGGTCTGAGCTACAGAGACGAAAGGTTTAAGTGCATCATCAAAAAAGATGCAGGAGGATGCATCGAAACGCATCAACCGATGCATTGAAGTGCATCTCGATTCTAAGGAATCCTGACTTGAATCAAATTATGCACTTTGGTGTTTCTTTCACGACATACAAAAATGCACCCAAATGCATCAAATGAGAATCTGATTCTTTGAAGAAGCCATAAAACACACTTTAGTGCATCAATCGATGCATTCTAGTGCATCAATCGATATGATGCATTTAGTTCTCTGAGTGAAGGTTATAGCGGAAACGCGATAGTTTTAAAGTGAAACTTTTTTTTGAGCAGCACTATTTTGTGGAAAAAGCCTTGGAAATAATCTTGCAGGTGTTCATGATTCACAATATTTGTTATAATGACTGAACGAACTATAATTGTGAGTTGACGTACTTTTATCATTGGGTAAACTAACGAGAAAAAAAAACACTCCATTACTATTTAACGTTGGATTGATTGATTGAGTTGGCGTTTTAAGTCCGCTTTATGCACAGTAAGGCTCATAGGGACTGGACCTACAGTTTAAAGTGGGACCCAAACCACTATGCGCCTCCACCGGGTATCGAACCTGGGAACCCTTCGTTACAAGGCGACGACGCTACCACTACGGGGAAGCCTATTTAAGGTTGGAGTCTACGAACTCTTGATCATTTTCCCTAACACTTCAAACTAGCCTGCCTCCATTATCTATTGGTTACTGTATCACTCAGTTTGTCTACCACATTGTCGATACAGGCTATGTAAAAGAGAGAGTACGACGTAATACAAAAGAAGAAATATTTTTTTAAAAAATACAGTAAAACCTCGTTAATCCGGACTAATAGGGGGGATAAGTTGACCGGTTTAACGAAAGTCCGGATTAACTGAAATAACCCAAAAGAACAGTAGAAAATGCATTACAACTCCGTTCATAGCAAACAAAACATGTTTATTATGGTGTATTTAAAGGGCATAGGCCTAAATACATTATACAGTGCAGTACAAAGTCTGCGGGAAACAGAATTTCATCAGTATATGACTGCCTTTTCTTTGGGAAGTTGTCTTGTTGACTTCTAGCCACATTTAAAACCTTGCATTCTGGTTTTTTTTTCTGCCTGTCTGGATTAAGCGAAGTCCGGCTTATCGGGGCCTGGATTAACGAGGTTTTACTGTATATCTGACCATTCAACTATGTCACTTATATTTAACGACTATACAAGAGCATAAAATTGAGGTAATAACGTGAAATTGTTGTCTAAAAACTAAGTCTTGTGGCATCATTCTTTCCAAGAAAACCAGAATTGTGCTCATTTTCTAATTTCTGCAGAAGATGGGCAGTTTTCCTTGGGAAAATCGTGCGTACTACATGTGTGGCTAAGTACTGTAATTAACTACGTAAAAATTAAATGGCAACACTTTCTGTTCTGCTTTTCCCAAAGGTGTAGTTGATGAAGGAGCTTGAAACTTATTTAACAAGAATATCTTTCCAAGAATATCTTTCCAAGTATGAGAACTGAAAACGCTGTACATTTTATGAAAGTAGGCGAAAGGAAGTCTTGACCGTTAGAGCAATTGCGTGTTGTGTTCTGATGACGTAGCCTGGGTAAAAAGTAAAGTTAGCCTTAAAAACTGGTACAGTGGGATCCATAAGTATTGCTCAGCAAATTGCCCATGACTATTTTCGTTGCTTTTTATCTTCATCCTACGTATTCTTAAGCAGCGTATTTTTACGTATACTGGTTCAGAGGTTGTAACCAGATTGTTTGGTATTTTGTGTCAGTTCTTGAAGCTCTCATTGCATAAAACAAAGGGAGTAAACGTGGTGATGGACAATTTGCCCGATAATACTCATGGATCCCACTGTACTATAATCTATAAGGCAGTGTTGCACTATGCAGATATCAAATATGTCAACTAACAACACAAAATCGTGTGCAGAAATGCTCATTTCATAATGCCAGTTATTTTCTTCGTTACAAGTAACAAACTCGTTTACAGCGACTCACTTGTACTCATATTTTGTGTGTTGGACATTATGTGAGAGGCTTCCGAGCTTTCGAGAACTAACATCACTCTCATCTTCAGTGAATCGGAAGCCTATCCGGAAATCACCTTGCTGATTGCCCGAACAACCTCTTCAATATTCGCCGCCACGAAAGCTTGACACGGTCGTGCCAGATTCAACCATAGGACATTAATAGTCATAAGAATATATTTATCTCAATACAAATTGAGAATGAGCAACATGAGACTGTATATTGGTATACACGTGATACCTCCCAGGGCACGGGGAAAAGGTTAAGATTTGCAGTAAATAGAAACAAAAACACAGAACTTATGTTTTAACATATGAATTCAGAATCTATTTATCTTGATTATGGAATTTAAAAAGAACTAATGTTATACATCATAACAAAACTCACAAAAAAATCACAGTAACAGCACAATTTTTCTCTCATGCACTTCCATTAATCTCGTAACTCCCAGCACAAGATTCATATCTATCAGGCGGGGTGGTGTACTTCAACAGCCTGTTCATACGTCCGGGAAGGACATGTCAATCTTCAAGAATTATTATGTGAGAGGTTCGATCCAACAGTTTTTCTTATGTTTTCAGGCATTTACCTGTATATTGCAACACTGTCGTTTAGTATTCACTTTAATGTTCACGCATATTTCTTTTCTTTCCCCGCATTACAGCTGTGTTTGTTGATTGTCTCAGATGGATCCCACCTCTATCTACTTCAGTTTTCACAAGTTGTACATCTCAATCTTGTTAAATGAGTTCACTAAACAGCTTCTTTCCTTATGTTCAATAAAACACCCCTGGCGCTGTTTTAAAATAAACATTGAAGTTTTGATCGCGAGAAAAGATAGGAAACTTTACATATATTCATTTATATACATTCTAAGTGCCTATACATACTAGTTATATTAAGATTTAACATTTGCAAGATATAGACTCTACAAGTTGTACGTTTATCCTCCCAGTGTCTTCAGGGATCTTACAACAATCACCAACATCCCTGGGCAATCAAAGAGAACTAATGTTCTCTGGAATGTGTACTTTTTACCCCTTACGAAGTCCTACAGAAACCGTGAAAAGCGTGTAAAATGGTGAAATGCACATTTTCTCGCTGTAAGATATACGCCTTCCTTAACACACACGAATCTGTTGGCCGGATTTCTTCCCAGAGTACACTGCGTGATGACGTCAAGTTGAATATCATGCATTGCAATTCGTTGTAGACCTAAATATTGTTAGTGTTTTGTTGCTAATAATGTTTAGCTGTCCTGCAATTGTTAACGTTGCTGCGTAACTATTTTGATCTCAAAGATGTAGTACATAATTTGAAACTGAACGCAAGTAAATGTGTCTAGCATCAATGGATATATTTTTGCGGTACTCGCCGATCTGCAAAGACAATCGTGGGAAAGATAACATCAGCGGTGATCTGTAAGTACAAATGATAGCCTATAGATCAATACTATCAACATCAACAATTTCTAAGTTTAAATTAAAAGATCAGAGAAAATCAATAGGTAGCATAACAAATATGGATGGGATGACCGCGACAAGAGGAAGCCTGTCTCTAGTCTTAAACAACACGTATGCCCTATCTATCAGATGGCCACACACTTGACCTGTCTGAATAAGACACATTATAAACAATATTTAATTAGTAGTTTTCATGTATGGCCTACCTGTTATATTCTAAATTCTTGAACAGCACGAGACTCCCGTACAGTATGTCTTAGTCTCGGTCGAATATTTTGTAAATGAAATGTGTATCAAGATATGCCGCTCATTTTCGTGAATTGAGTAGTGGACAAAAGTGTGTTGGAAAATAAAAACATAGTCACTCGAGTGTGGAGGCAGAGTGAAATAAAACTATGTATTTGTAATGGCAATTATAGTACTATTAATACTGCCCGAATAACTATAATATATGTGCCGAAACAATGTCAGGGGAGAAAATTACAATAGTCTGTGGAGTACTAAAACTTGTCCGAGAAGATTTAATTTTCCAGAGTCACCAACTAGAGCCGTGGTAGATTGTTGTTGATTCCTTCTGGCTCGCACCGCTTATCTTTTCGGTTTCTAGCCATCGTTACTGCTATTTTTGATCCCAGTTCTCTGTATAATCTTGTCTCTGACCTCTTGTACTTTCGGCACTTGTCGACGAACTTTCACTTTCATTCGTGAGTTGCGCTGTGTGAATTGTATCCTAGTGCGAACGTTACACTTGTGGTCTTTCTCTTCGTTTGTTGTTTATGTGGAAATGTGTTTCCGAACGAACCTGTACAGTGCCCATATAGTGGTTGTTGGGGGGTTGCTCATCAGCGGGTGTGCGGGACAGATTTTTTTTGGTAGGGATTGGAAAATTCCTGGACGGCAAATGTTCGAAATTTCCCGACACTGTCGAAATCTTGAATTCTACAAGCCATATTCCCCTTAAGTGATTCTTTTTGCATTTCTGGAATAAAAACACAATTCACGAGAAGTTTCCGGAACTTACACTACAGAAAACATGGCGAATTAACCATTTTGACACATGATCGATTGGAATTTCCCGACTGTTCGGGATCCCGCACACCTCTACTTATCAAGATTGGAATTGAAACCGGAAATGGAACACCTATTCGGTGTAAGGTCTCATTGATTCATGATGATCTTGGCTTAAGGGTTGTGGTAGGGTTTGATCCTTGATTTTGAGACTGTAGTCTCGGTCCAGCAAGCAGGGAAGCCTTATTTCGAAACGCACTTTGCTTAACTACAGATTAACGAAACGTTACTTTATCGAAACCCTTCATGTTTAACTGGTAGTTTAACATCCAGTAGCAGAATGTCGTAACTTTCAACCATGACGCATCTAAGAAAAATTGTTCAGACACAAAGCATAAAGCCATACTCCCACGCTATGTATAGAGGCGTGCCAATAACATAACATGCACTGTTATGCAGAAGAAAAAGAACGAGGGAAGGCTAAACGCTTCGACGAGCGAAAGGGGAGATAAGGCGAAGTAGAAAGAGGGAGAAATCTGTTGAAATTAGGAAGTGTTTATCGTGAACACAACAAAAGGCTTTAAGCTTTCTCACGGTTCCGCTTAGAGGGCAAAGAACTTCTTGAATAATGCTCTCGAACAATAAAGCCGCTGCAGGTGTGAGGCGCTTTATGCGGTGAAGAAAGCGTGTGTCGTGACTTAGGCGGTCCACAAACTTTCTCCCGAGAGCTTTCTTGCCTTTCCACCTTGACCCCTGCGTGTGCGTTAAATTTACGCATCCTTTTGGCGAGAAAATGTGTTCATGTGCGTCTGCGGATACGTGGAATAGGACAAGTGTTTCCTTAGCCTTTCATTTACTACAGATCCCGTTTGAAAAATCTTTCCAAGTCCTCAAGGGTACTTTTTACAATTACACAATACAATTTGTTATAATACTCATATTTCCTTGCAATAAAATGCAACATTCATATTATAAATATATTTCTTTAATGAAAAGGATGTTGATGCATTTCACTTGCAAGTCTTGTCAAGTCTTCAGCTAAACAGCTGAAATTTGTAATCTGTCTTGAGTTCTGTGTATTTTACAGAACGTTTACTACGTTTAATTTTAAGATTAATGAAAGCAGAGAATATTTTTTACACAAATATGTCGTTAGGAAAATCATCCATACCACCAGAGCCCTCTGAGATAATTCCGGACTGCCACGTGGGAGACCCGGGTTCGATTCCAAGGGTGGGTGACCTAAGGTCGGAATTTTTCCGGCCTTGTCCCCTGCATAAAGCGGTTCTGGGCCTCACCCAGCCTCAATTTGGTACCTGGGGGCATCCATGGGGGGTAAAGGCGGCCGGGCGTGATGCTTATCACATCATCCCAACTATGACCGATTTGATTGATTGGCATTATTTTACTTCGCTTTGTGTGCCACTCTTGGCTAATTTGCGAAGATGGGGATGAGTGATGACATGATGAAATTGATGAATGCCCAGACCGGGATTCGAACCCGGGACTCCTGGCGTCGTAGCGCGATGTGCTAACCACTCCGCCAGGGAGGCCGGCAACTATGGCCGAGATCAAGAATATGTGGGGCTTCGTATCACCCCATATGCCTTCAAGGCATGTATGCACATGCGCAGGGATGCCTTTACATTAGGGCTGAGCCGATACCGATCTATCGGTATCGGCCGATACAACTGATATCGGTATCAGAAAGTATCGGTTGGAATTTATTAACCGATACCGGCCGATACTTTTCCGGGTTTTCTGTGAAAAAAGACTGAATTTTGTGATAACGTAACGTGTAATTTAATTGTGTCGTGGTAACGTCGTCGCCTTGAAATCAAGAAGTCCCTAGTTGAATACCCGGTGCAGGCGCATTTCACAGTGGTTCGGATCCCACTTTACACTGTAGGTCCAGTCCCGATTAGCAAAACAACAATTCAGTTCAAACAAACAATATTCTCACGTAATTCTTGAATATTTTAAAGTAAAAATCTTGGTAAATTAATTCATATAATGAAAGTGGAATACTTACACATTAATATTATTCAATATTTTGAACAACTTTTAATTATTACAATTTTCGAGCATCGGTATCGGTGGGTATCGGTGAGAGTATCGGCATCGGCTCAGCCCTACTTTACATACTTACTTCTGACCCGGAAATATGTATTGTATCGTGGTGAATTTTATATTTAGAAGTTTTGTATCATAAACAAGTTTCGATTTGAAAAAAAAAAAAAATCAACATACTGACATGTTTTTACATCTGGTAAACCATAGAAGGGTTTATTTAACAAGTGAACAGTATTTTCTTCGAATCTCTGCCCGTGGCGGAGTGGTTAGCACAGCGCGCTACGGCGCCAGTTGTCCCGGGTACGGGTGTTCCTTGTCAGTGTTTCTTCATCAATTTCGTAATATCATCACCCATCCCCATCGTCGCGATTAGCTAAAAGTGGCAACGCTAAATAACAAAAATCAAAACGAACCTTTACGATAAGTATAACCTAGCTGCGAAGCCTGAAGCCTAGAGAATAAAATATATAAGAGAAATCGATCAGAAATTGTAAATATAATTATTAATTTCAGTGAGATGGTAACGTTGATTCTGAAGTTGGCAACCTGATTTCTTATGAGTTTGCAACCTGGCTGCCGCTGGCATGGCAACGTGGTTTCTTGAAAACGACCAAATGGTTGTGTCTAACCACTTACACGCGGCGTTCACGTGAGCATAGTCTTCTCCCCTCCTCCATAGCATACGACCACGTGACATAGTGAAATAGCCGAGATCTGGTACTCAGCATACGCGACTGAAGTATGAACGTCATAACAACCTGAATAAATAAACTTAATGTTAAGCCAATAAATTGTAGGTGTTTGCTTTCTTTTTTTATTGATAAATCGAGAAACAATATACATAAATCTTCAGTTGTTATCAGACTATGCACAAATTATAACAACCTTGTTCAAAAGGGAATTAAAGTAGACTTCGCGCTTCCTTTTATAACATATAGCTCAATAATAAAAATACATATATTGTCATTGCTAATCATTTAAATTCACAGTAAATTTGATTGAAGCTGTGTTTGTATTATATTATTTTTGTCGATACTATGTATTTAAAGTCATGCCTCACTCTCATATGGATTTGATATTTGTACAAATTGTGTAATTAATCTTAGTGTTCATCGACTATTGTGCGATGTATAATATGTTTGTATCTGAAAGTACTTAGCAGTACTCTGTTGTGATTGTACTATATTGTGTTTGTATTTTGTTCTGTTACTTTGTGTAACATACCTACTGCCATTTTTATCTTTTTTTATCTTCTTCTTTGTATTTTATAATATTGTTATTCTGTAGTTTTGTATTTTTGTAATTTTTAAAATGTATACCTCCGCTTTTTTGGGAAGAGCACGCAAATTTAGCCTTATTTTCAAATAATGGTCCTTTTTCAACCGAATGAAAGTCATTTCATGTTCCTGGGTGCATTATATTATCGAATATGTGAAACAAACTCCCCATATTTATGATTTTTTTCATTGAAAGTTGGGGGCCGCGGCCCACCCAACCCCTCTTATTGGCTTTGGCGTTTTGATTTCTGCACGTTTGCATGCCCTGATGTTTTAGCTGCAAAACAAAAGTTACCCGAAGTCAAATAGTCTACGAGTTATACATTTTTTTGTCAAATAAGTGTACGAATTTAAAATTCGCGCCAAAGGCCTCGGCGAAACCCCTCGGCAGAGTTAAGGTTAGTTAATTTAAGTCTATTTGTTTCCTGCCTTTTAGGCTAATCACGACAATGAGGATCAGTGATAATTAAACCACAAAGAGACGCCTATATCCAGACCAGGATTCGAGCCTGTAGAAATAATAAGAATTTTGTCATAATAGATGTGTGACTTTCCTATATCGGTTCTCATTAAAATGGAATTTGTGAAAACACCAAGAAGTAAGGAAATATGATTCTCATTTTCAGTATTTTAAAGAAAACAAGATAAAATGGGCTGCAAATTTTGAATAACAAAATACTAGTGGCAGTTTTATTGAAATTTTTTAAGCAAATTGTTGGGAATTAGAAACTTTGAATTTTGCACAAAAATGTTTTGTCCTATTTGTCCTGAGATAACAATATAGCTTAAGTAATGTCTGAGCTCAGTAGCGGTGATTAGTAGGGCAGTTGCCCCCCACTTTTCGCCACTTTTGTCCCCGCACTACTAAACCTTATATACAAAGGGAAATAAACTGTCTTTGGCCCCTCCTAGTTTGGAACTCATTCGCCGCCACTGGCTGAGCTCATTGATAGTATTGTTAAATTCATTTAGGAACGAAATAATTGTTCGGTCGCGAGTTTTCATCTTTCCTTTCCGACTAGACACAGGCAAATCCTACTTTCATTTTGAGCTTAGAATTATTGCCACGAGATATTGAGAACGGGTGTGAATGTGGAGAGAAACTTGCTCCTATTGGAGCCTTGATTTGGCGACCTGGTATTCCTTTCAGTTGTTGGGTTACTCACTCACTTGCTCGACTTAATAATGATTCGTTTCCTTTTGCCATCTACTTGGATGCGCATTTCTTTTCACTGTGCGGAAAGGTATTCGCGTGACACATCAGTGCAAGACAAGGAATCTTCATCTTGACTTTCATCTTGGATGTAAAAAGATTAGTCTTTTTTTTCTTTTAAATTGGATTCGTTAGAAAGAAATTAGGCTCAGAGGATTGTTGCTGGCAGGGAAGAAAATACAAGTGCACTGTCACGACTTTCTTTGCGGGTCAAAGTCTTTTGAAAGGCTGTCATGTCAAGCAAACTATTACTTTCCACTCTGTCCGCCTTCATTGATGAACAGGGAATATGCTGCAGGCGGACATTCTAAAGTACTTCATACAAGTGTTGCTAACCTAGGGTGATTTTAATATCTAACATGGCTCGGATTTTTAGGTAAATACATATTTTTCTGCATGAAAATATGAACTCACAAACCACTTACAAAGTCCGATCATGGTAACCACACCCTAAATAGCTATTTTTATTTCACATAAAATACATATTTGCCAATTTTTATATGTAAATACATATTTCTTAATATTTGCTTACAAGTACATAAAACGCAGATTTTAACAAGAAAATCGTAATTAAATTTTACAAATAATTTTTCTCAATTGTGATCCACTCATATTAACGTTGTGTAAAATTAATTAGAAAAGTTTTACTTTTACTAAAAGGAATTAAACATTGAATACACAAGGTAAGATAAAATTTTACTTTAAAATATTCGAAAAATGTCAGTCCCACTGATTCTTGGACAAAAGTGCTGTACAAAGAAACGAATCGCAGCACTAGTAGGTGAGTCGAGTGTACATGGGGTGCGTGATTGTGAAATTACGTTTTCTCGCGAAGAATATTACAATATTTGTATTTTTCTATTTTACGTAGCTTTCATGTCACTTTGAGCTAACATCGCGATGATCAAAAATTGTTGAAGGGTCACAAAGAAACACCCAAACCAGGTATCGAACTTGTTTGTTTGTTTAAATTGTTGTTTTAAGTCCACTTTATGCAGAAAGAGGCTAATCGGGACTGAGCCCACAGTTTAAAGTTGAATTACAACCACCGTGAAATGTTCCTCCACCAGGTATCGAACCCGGGACTCCTTGATTACAAAGCGACGACATCGGGTAGGCCCCAGGTATCGATTTTGAAATCGTTGGTGGCGAGATTGCATCGCACTCGGGCACCGTGCGAGAACTTACTTGTGTAACTGTAACACGGCTCGGCTATTAACGTGTCTTTCGCGACTCATAAGCTTTCTCCCAGTGCGTGTTAACTGATTTATAATCTACAGTACTTGATAAAGGTGCTGGATCCGTGTTATCTCCGGGAAAGATATCCGTCACGGTGTCTTGCATTTTATCCAACCCGATGCTGTTTTCCCATTACAATTCCGCAATGGCTCAAGGCCAGTCACCTTGGTTGCAGAATGAGTTCAACATTCGACCCCACAATCTCTCCACCTAACAGATACGTACTGTAGAGCGACTGCAGGGAAAAGAAGCTTCGACCAAAAGTATCTGCTCACCGTCCCCTCCATCGGTTCAACCCGGGCCACCTGCCCCTCCCAGATGCTCAGGAGTCGCCGGGCTGCTCAGGCTATTTTGCTTGTGGTTCCATTATAGAAATATGTCGGGGGAAAATCCGAACCAAGTGACACGGAAATAATAATGTGTTAAAATTAATAAATAAGTTAACATAATGTATAGGTCTATTCAGAATATGTAAATTGTTATTCTTATTATTACAGGAATAGGTAAAAATAAAATTATAACAGCACGTATTCATTATCTAGCTTACGTGTAGTTAGGATCGTTAAAATTTCATATAAAAACAACCGTCCTGGTGAGGGATTTTAAAGTCAAAAAGATAAAGAATTGAATATTTATTGAATAACGTAAAATAATATTAAATCAAGTTGACATAAAGGAAAGCTCCTGACTAATATTTTATGCATATTATTATAATTAGTAGTTTATACAAATCTTATTTGGTACTGTCAAACAAAGCCGTGTGGTCTCAATCAAATTCTTGCCTTCGTGTAAGTTCAGCGGAAATAAACAACTCTCGATCATACAACTAATGCTAAAAAAGTATATTTCATTATTTAATTTTAGTACCTGATAAGTCTTTCGTTTGTGCAGGGGGTCCGGATACCCTGGACACCTCCTACATACGCCCTTGTCACTGAAGATTCCACGTTCGAGTTCTGCTCTGAGCATGTGTTCCTTTGCAAGAGTCCTTTAATCATAATGTATCTACACCAGTCGAGGGGGTGCAGTTGCGCCCCCACTTTTTGCCACTTTTACCCCCGCACTATACTAAACCTTATCTAGCAAGGGAATGTAAACTGTCCTTGTCCCCCCTCCAGTTTTGGCACCTTTCCCTCCTAGTTTTGGAACCCAATCGCCGCCACTGATCTACACCGTTGCGCTTATCCAAAAAAAAATCAAAAAAGCGATGTAATATAACAAAAATGAATGCACACACAAACAAACCTACTCAAGATTTCGTAACAGCGAAACAACATTTCGTTTATACGAGATCTTGCCATTTTACAGTTTTTAACATAACAAATACTGAGAAAGTTATTTCACATGAAAAATATAAGACCATATGTCTGTGGACCACTTCCAAACTCATAGTTTTATTTAAAATGATTTCAAATATTGTAATGATTTGATCAAATGTTGATGTGATTATTCAATCATTAAACCAAAGAGAGGGGTTCGGACCAATTAACGCCTCTTATGTACAGCCATGCACCCACCCAAGAATCGACCCCGGATTGTCTATATATTTTCTTGTTTTCGATCCTATTCAAAAATATTTTGCAAACCTTGTATTTTTTCTAACTTGATCTGAATATTTGTGCTTTCTGGGACAAGTACGTGTGTAAATACTAGACTGACTGATTTAGTTTATTTTACTTCGCGTTGTGTGCCTTTTGGCTAATTTGCGAAGATGGGGATGAGTGATGAAATTGATGAATGGACATTCACAAACAACCAAGCCCGAGCGGGATTCGAACCCGGGACCCTTGACGTCGCAGCGCGATGTGCTAACCACTCGGCCACAGGGTCCGGCGTAAATACTACAGTTTGTGTTCAATTGACTTAAGATGGTCAAACTGGTTTGTACCAAATAATAAAAGTTAACTTGGGCTTCACGCTGCTTCTGGGCGTCCGGAAGAGGGGGGGGGGGGCAAAGGGGGCGTGCTCCCCGGAAAATAAAAGTCAACCGAAAATTATGTATTTCACACATATAATTTCATTTTAGCCACAATAATATGTGTTAATTATTGCATGAACATCATAAATTCAAATTTAAGCAATATTTTTTTTTAGGGAACAACACTATTTTTGGAGAAAATGTGCCTTGTTTGCCCCCCCTGGAAAAAATACCTTCCTTGCCCCTCCCTGGAAAAAATCCTGCGGACGTCCATGTTCTGGTACAAATCTAAACAAACCATATCTAGCATTTGACCGTAGGTGTGCAGGTTGGACGAAAACTTAGCCAGTCAATTGTACCGGCACGTATTCCTAAACCATCTATCTAACTTACTAAGCCTTTTCGTGTGTACTTACATGTCTAAAAGTGGAACATCGTACGATCGTGCGTACTCTTTCTTGAAAATGTCGCACGTTTTCCGAAACATGCCCCACTTACACATCACAATCGGCACAAGATAAATGCCAACCAACACGCTCGCCGAAGCTTCAATCGTAAGCTGACGTGAACAAGCAATAGCCCAAAAGAGGGCGTAACAGTCGCGAACAAACGAGCTACGTTCGGAAGCTATTTGAACAAAGTGAAAAGAGAGACAGTAACCTATCAAGGAAGAACAATGCATTAAAAGCAGTTTTACATGTATCAGCATACAGCTTGCAGCTCGAAGTTAAAACAGACTATCTTATTTGCAATTTTTGGTGGCAACGCTGCAAGCTGATTTGTGTAATACGAGCACGTTGTGATTTCTGCTGTCAATTTGTTGAACTGGAGTTGTATATGCCAACCTATCATTCATACAACCCCATTTCCTTTGCTAAAAATACGTACCACTATAGTTACTGTTTCTTGCGTGTAGGTGCTTGTTACACGAACACAATGAACGAGAGAGAGACAGATGCAAGACAGATCTTAACTGAACTTGATCAAACGGTATCATGTTTTTGGGTGTTGAAGAGTACCGAATGTCTTGATCGTCTTCTGGAGTAAAAGCATGAGGTCAGTGCAGAATTCGTGCGGGATGACCAAAACTTTCTGCTCAGAAAGCAGCGCGTGTAAATAGGTTCTGGCACGATTATTTACCGCGCTGCAAGTTGAACTCGACTTTTTGCGCTGCAAGCTGATGTAATCAAGGGCGCCCGTAGGGAGGGGTCGAGATGGGGCAATGCCCCCCATGAGATTTCTGAAAAGAGTTAATGTAATTCGAATGGTGAAATTATAGACCGTAAGTTACAGCAACTATTATTATTATTATCATCATTATTGTTAAGGTGCGTTGCAAAATGATAAGAACGAATCAAAAAGTAAGTGTGACACGTTTACTAAGTTACAGGTACAGGCACACAGCACATTACAATGCTCACCTAATGTACAGAAAGAGAAAACGTGTTTACCAGAAGTCATGTGCAGGCAAGGAGAAGGTACAAAGCAACGAACCTTAAAATTAACCATGTTTACTGTTGCAAAATGATAAGAACGGCATCCCAGACCTGCTTTAATAGCCAATACACGAATCATGCCAGTACACCCTTTTGAAGACCCGATCACACATGCTGTCCACCAGCGTTTTCAATAGATTAGCATCAAGGGCATCCCATGCAGCAACGATAGCATTCCTCAGGTCATGAACGTTGTTGTGCTGGGTTTCATTGGCGTACACTGAACGGCACAGAAGACGTCACAGGTTTTCCATGGGGTTAATATCAGGGGAAATCGCAGGCCAATCAATGACATGCACATTCCTGTCCAGAAACCAGAAGAGAGTGGACTCAGCAGTGTGTATAGTGGCGTTGTCTTGCTGAAAACGCCACTGATCGCCACCAATGCCATTGGCAAAAGGCAATAGATTGTGCGTTGGGACGTTTTGGTATCCGAGAGCATTCATACGGCCTGGGGGAAAGGCGAGATTCGTTTCCCATGATAACCAAACCCACCCCACACCATTACAGACTGTCCTCCTTGTTGTCTCTTGGAGAAGATCTTTTCCCCTTTGCGGAGATCATGCCAATAGTATCTCCAGCCATCGGGACCATCCAAATTGAATTTCTTTTCATCACTGAAAATTACCCGCCGCCGTCCCTCCTTCAACGCCATGTGCATCTTGGCCCAGGACACGCGACGCTCCTTGTGTTGTACCGTGAGTCGTGGCTGTCGTTTGGCCTTGCGATATCGGAGACAATTGCTGCGTTTCACAGCCCGTGATAGCGCTGATTGATGCACATGAATATGAGGATCACGAGCCAACTGTCTGAGGGATGTTTCACCAGCAGCCAGCTTCCTCAGTACGTCAATTTCCGTGGCCTTCCCGGTGCTTTCTTCATTCCACACCTGTCTCCAAGTTTTAGGAAATTTGTTCACCACAGAGGCGCTGCGACAAATTTGGCCTGCAATCTCATTCGAAGACACTCCTCCTTCCTCATATGCCAATATCTGCCCCTTTTCACGTTCCGACAATCCTGCTCGACGGCCCATTCTGCACCTTCATCAATGCTGTACTCCTCAACAGGGCATGAATACTTCGCGATCTGCACGCTAGCTGCAACAGCGCCCTCTGTAGCCACTGGCAACGAAGGTTTACTGGGATAACCACACTCCCGTTCTTATCATTTTGCAACGCTCTTTTGACTTCGACCTTGCCTGCTGTTACACATACGTGTCTCCCTGAACAGTACCACGTTTCTCATAACACTTTTTCCTCTCTCTCTCAGTTTGCATCACTTTCGTTTTCTGTTTCCTTTTCGTTCCCAGGATATGTTCAAATTCCATACCGTTCTTATCATTTTGCAACGCACCTTATTATCCATGAAGGACGGTAGACTAATTAGTCTCTGACTCTGATATCTGTGCATTGTGAAAAAGTAAAAATAGAAAAAGAACTGTTCATCAACAAAGTGATAGCCTAAATAGATGTTTATTGAAGGGAAGAAAGGCGAATCCACTTTCTATCTAAATAGTCGACTCGAGTCTGAACTTGTGTACAACGCCAAAGCATTTTCAATTCAATTTGAATTTTATGATTTGTAAAGTAGTAACAACTAATAACAACAACAATACCAATAATAATAATAAAACGTTTCTATCACTCTGCCCATGAGAAAAAATCCTGCAGGCGCCCTGGCATGTCATAGAGGCTTATGATATAGACAATCGCAAAACGTCGTATCCTAGTGCATCTCTCTATGTGTGATTATGAAGAAAATCGATGAATCTTAAGGAAAAAAGCATACACCCCTGAGTATTTTAAATACTTGGGGAGTGTCTTGAAATTGTAACATACCCTGGCGATGACATCAACTGAGAAATATTGTTGGCAATATGGTGGAAGTTCTAGCCAGAGCGGTTTTCTGTCTGAGGGGTGCGTGAACCAAGCCATCTGTTTACGCAGCTATAAGTTCTCTCTCTCTCATCGAATGACTTTGGCTGCTAGACAAAAGAGTAAAGCAAGGCTTTGCGTTTGTCTCAACAAAAGACCACCGCCTTTCCGCCACTCTACCGCTTCTATCCTAATTGATTTTTGCACATCCAAGTTCTAATAATGCGATACCTGATGGTGTACCATTTTCACATCCGTAGTTTCTTACATATTACCAACTGATGTCAAAAATAATTTAACAAATATTGTTAATCATATTCTGAATGTTGTATTCTTCTGCTTGCAGATTCCAAAATGATCCGCCAGGTGGCTTTACTAGTCATCGGCGCCGTGGTTGTTCTTGGACAGCGGCGCCTTGCCCTTCCAGATCCAAGAAGCTGCTCCAACAGTAAGTATCACCCAGAGTAGACTAGTTAAAACAGACACATATATCAAGATATCACACACACACACACACACACACACAAACTTGTGAAGAAATTTGGTTATCACCGTAATATGTGTTCACCTGAAACTAGATTGGTTGTACTGTATACAGACAATAGTCAATAAGTAATTTCCATCAGTTTTGAGGCAGCAGTGGCGTCGCGTGCGGTTCGCATACGAGTGTTCACAATAGATTTACTCCTCTCCCTTGTAACTTCATCTTCAATTGGAAAAGTGAGAATAATATTTCGATTTATTTTCAACCATTTCCCTCAAAAATCACTCTATATTTGAAGTAATACAAGAAGGACCTAGGAAATTGTCCCTCTCCCCCTTTACCGAGTTCTCGGTAAAGTTTGCAACTATGTAGCACAGACCTTTTCGAGTCCCCCTAGACATGCCATGTATATGCTGCACTCTGGTGCTGAATGTAAAAAATATTTCCGCTCGCATCAGTGAACATCTTCTGGGTATAGTAGCCAACAGCCCCTTATCTGTCAGCTCTATGCAACACGCACATCAATTGTGTTCAATGTCCTCCGTGGAACACCGTGAGAGTCAGTGTTATCAACTATCTAGAAAAGTTATCAGACGTGAAAGAAGTCGTGTCAGAGTAAATTGTGTTTATACACTCGTACATCAAACATAGTATTTTTTTGAATAAATAGTGTGTGTGCATTTAATATGTATGTGATTTAAGACATACACATGAGTGTTCACGTGCTCATGCAAACATTATCAGGCGACGTGCCTGGGCAGGAGTCCCATTGTTTCACATGCTGAGCGATACAAATCTACACTACATCCAGCTCAAATGTCGAACCCCTTCAGAACATATCCTCTTTTTGGAGGACCCTACATATCTCTCTCTGTATATGTGTGTGTGTCCATAATTCCAGGCCACATAGCCTGATAACTGAAGCCACGGTAGCCAGTCGTTAGCGCATCTGACTACCATGTGAGAGACTCGGGTTCGATTCCCAGTGGGGGAGAACCGGGAATTTTTCCACCTGTTCAAGTGGCTCCGGCACCCACCCAGCATCGTATAAAGTGGGTACCTGGAGGAAACTCTGGGGGGTAAAGGCGACCAGGGGCAAGGTGCTGATCACTTCACCCCCACCTTCGGCTGTGATCAAGAAAGTGTGGGGTCCTAACCCCACCCCCACATGCCTTCATGGCATGGTGCATAGCACAGGGAAGCACTTTACCTTTTTTTATAACCTGATAACAATTTTAATTATGAGAAAACAATACTGCAGCACTTACAAAAATGTCAAAATTGATGTACCATTGAAATATATTCACATGAGCAAGATTTAGCATTGATCCACCAGTGAAATATATTCAGATCAGCAAAATCTTAGTACATATGAAAACATGGATTACTGTAATCCATAAAGGCGATTCAATCAATCAACACACCAAGAAAGTCATGTGCTATGATCTGCACTAGCTTATGTCTGACCTTCAGCTCTCTTGGGTTGATTTGCATGTCTAGGCTTGCCTTAGCTCCATGTACGAAGAAGCTCCTTGGGTGGATTTCAGTTCAACACACCTTATGTACATAAATGGGCACAACCACCTACCTAGAACACAAAGCAGTAGTCATTCTATTCCTCATGTAAGTTGTTAATGAATATTCATTCGACCTATTTCTGTATCTTTTCTATTTTCTCACCTATGTATATTTTCATTTGATTTGTTCACATAACTAGGTGCACCTTCGTAGTAACAATTCACATTTTAATACTTGCAGAAATGTTTCAATTTCTTCGCAATTTGATGTTTTTATATTATTTTGATATTATTACAGTATATTATAATTATACAATAATATATATTTTTTCATCATATAAGCATGTATGTAAAATATATTATTCATCTTTTTGCAGGAGTCAGGCATGCTACATTCCGTGATGCACGAGGTGTCTTCCACAACTACTTTTTCAGCTGGGAACATGGACCAACCAGAAATCTTGAGGTGGACTGGTTGGATGCAAGGAATATCTGCCGTCGGCACTGTATGGATGCTGTCAGCTTAGAAACACCACAAGAAAATGAATTTGTCAAGCAAAGACTTGCAAGAGGTATGAACCAATAGTACATTATTTATCTTGATGAAAAACATTCAATATTTAACCCACCAGTTAAACCATTCAACACATTGAGCTGCAGTGGTCAGGTCGGTAGGGCGTCTGACTGCCATGTGGGAGACCCAGGTTCAATCCCCAGGGTGGGTGATCTAAGGTCGGAATTTTTCCAGCCTTGTACCCACATAAAGTGGCTCTGGGTCTAATCCAGCTTCAAATCAATGGGTATCTGGGGGTTAATGACTGTCAGAGCATGGTGCTGATCACATCAACTCCAAAATAAGAGCTCAAGAATGGGTACTACCCCAACATCCCCTAAATGTGCCTTCATGACACAGGAAACTTTACTTTTACCTTACACATTACAAATAATTAATTCTCTGAGTGTATGAGACTAAAGTACATTTATATGTACTCTTATCAAGTCATCATCATTACATAGAATTTAGTAAATGATCTATTATGTACATTCTCTATCATTAAGTAGAAGATTACATTGAATTGCTAGTAGAATATGATCTTATAGCATTAAGTACAATTGAGTACTGATCCACCAGTGAATTATAATCATATCAGCAAGATTTAGTACAGATCCACAAGTGAAATATATTCAGATCAGCAAGATTTAGTACTGATCCACAAGTGAAATATGTTCAGATAAGCAAGATTTAGTATTGATCCACCAGTGAAATATGTTCAGATCAGCAAGATTTAGTACTGATCCACCAGTGAAATATGTTCAGATCAGCTAGATTTAGTACTGATCCACCACTGAAATATATTCAGATAAGCAAGATTTAGTACTGATCCACAAGTGAAATATATTCAGATCAGCAAGATTTAGTACTGATCCACCAGTGAAATATGTTCAGATAAGCAAGATTTAGTTCTGATCCACAAGTGAAATATATTCAGATCAGCAAGATTTAGTACTGATCCATCAGTGAAATGTGTTTAGATAAGCAAGATTTAGTACTGATCCACCAGTGAAATATGTTCAGATCAGCAAGATTTAGTACTGATCCACCAGTGAAATATGTTCAGATAAGCAAGATTTAGTACTGATCCACAAGTGAAATATATTCAGATCAGCAAGATTTAGTACTGATCCATCAGTGAAATGTGTTTAGATAAGCAAGATTTGGTACTGATCCACCAGTGAAATATGTTCAGATCAGCAAGATTTAGTACTGATCCACCAGTGAAATATGTTCAGATAAGCAAGATTTAGTACTGATCCACAAGTGAAATATATTCAGATCAGCAAGATTTAGTACTGATCCATCAGTGAAATGTGTTTAGATAAGCAAAATTTAGTACTGATCCACCAGTGAAATATGTTCAGATCAGCAAGATTTAGTACTGATCCACCAGTGAAATATATTCAGAACAACCAGTGAAATATATATATATTTATATTATCAAGGTTTAGTACTGAACCACCAGTACAATATAAGTTTCTACATTATTAAACAGAATTTAATATAAATCCAGAAGTGAAATACATGCACATCAGCAAGCCTTAGGACTGATCCACCAGTGAAATATATTCACATTAGCAAAGTTTAACACTGATCCACCAGTGAATATATGCACATCAGTAGGCTTAGTACCGATCCACCAGTGAAATCTAATTTTTTACATTATTATAAAGAATGTAGTATTGATCCACAAATGAAACATGTGCAGTACATCATAAAGTAGTATTGGAGCTTCCGCATAGTTAAATGGTTAGTGCTCTCACTTTTGGTGCGAGCAATCCTCGGTTCAGTTTCTGGTGGAGTCCCGAACATTTCAGCATTGTGAAGACAATTGGGGAGCTACTTGAAAAAAAGGGGAGATTCCGGTCGTGAAAGCCAAAAAACAGCAGCAATGGGATTCGATGCTCATCACATGTCAACCAATGTAAAGCCACTCTGGCACCTGTTGTGCCATGGACTTACTTCGTCACAAAGTAATATTTAGGATTGATCCAGCCATGAAATACATTATCAACATAAATAATTAGAATTGGATATAACCATCATGTAACATATGTTCTGTCTCTAATTACTACTAATTTTATATTATCATGGTTGTTCTTAAATGTTTGTATAACCACTTTTTATTTATTAAAGTTATTTTAAGTAGGAACCAGGGAGAAATATCACAGAAGAATAATATAAAAACCATTTAAAATAACCACACATTATTTTTCATAATTTTACTAATTTCACTCAAGCCATGAGTTTTAACGGATTCTGTTTTTCTGACATAAATACCAATTTAACAATTTTGTATTCTTCAGGCAATGTAAGATACATCTGGACATCAGGAAGGAAATGCAACTTCGATGGCTGCAATCGTCCTGACTTGCAACCGCAGAACGTAAACGGATGGTTCTGGTCTGGCTCTGGTGCAAGAATTGGCCCAACAAACCAGAGGAACTCAGGGGACTGGAGTCACACTGGTGGACATGGACAACAGCAGCCTGACAACAGGGAAGCTCCTCAGGTAAGAATTTTAGTACATAACCAAAACATTTGATATTAAAGTAAATTAGTCAAATTCATCTCCTGGTGCAAGTTATTACATTGGACATGACTTCTTCCGAAATTCACTTAATTTGACAAAGTGGATCAACTGGTATAAATGAGCATGCTCTGAAGGAAGGTCACATGATTAAAAACAAGCATTTTAAGACCAGAGTAGATAATAGAAAAAGAAAAGTTACGGGAAGAAGGTTTGTCACCACTTAAGGGAACATTTAATAAATATTAATAAAGATGATATTAAAAAGAAATATCTAACCATAATTAAAACCAATGTATATAAGTCTTTACATAACTTCAGTGCTCAAAACACTGAATTTAATTGTTACAAGATTGTTGGCTAATATCTTTTGTAACTGATATTAGATTTCATTGTATCCTTAGCTCTTGAGAAAGAGGTATAATAATAATAAATTATTTATTTCGGTTGACCCATGTCCATGGGCATGGAAAACGTCACACAATGCTAAAATTACAGAATCAGAAAATAAAAAAATAAAAATACAAATAATCATTAGGGTTGTACAGTTGTATGTCTGTTAAGAACAGTTACATTATTTATACAACACCAGATCACAATGCTAAATTTATAAAAAGAAAAATACAATACAAATATATGCAATATTAAAATGCAGCAATTCAATAATCCAGTTTACTACTTGAATTCATTAAGTTTATATAGTGCTATGTCTGTTGAGTACTGTTTCATGGCTTTCAGTCTCTTGTATCAGTAATTTGTTTGATGTGTGTGGGGAGTTTGTTATAATATTTTATTCCTGCAACATAAGGTGCTTTGTTTGAAAGAACAAGTGTATGTGCTTGCATGTGAAAGTTATCTTTTTGACGTGTGTTGTGCTAATGAATCATCGATTTTTTATTCATTTTACCATGTGTTAGTATGTATGCAATTACTTTATAAATATATAGGGATTATATAGTCATAATTTTATTTTCTTGAAATGATTCTCTACATGAGATTCTAATTTTAAACATACACCATATTGATCTTTTCTGCAGAATAAGCAATCTTTGAGTGTATCCCTGTGCAACCCCTCCACAAGCTATTATGTAATATTCTAGGTATGGAAATACAAGTCCATAGTAGAGATTTTTTTTAATTTCGGACACATCATATTATACTAGGAGTTTTAAAAAATAAAAGTTGTCCATCTTAATTTATCATCGACATTTTGAATTGCATATTTTAGAAATTAAAGTTTTCAATAAAAAAAAATGCACGTGTGTACAAAATGTGTTTTGTTACTATATGTACATTCATTGGTCACATATTTTATTACAAAAATGAACTTACATGCAGAAACTGCAGAAGTTTAATACTTTGATGACTCATAATTATATTCGATGCTGTTTCAGGGCAATGACGAGTCTTGTCTCTCCATCTTGAACAACTTCTACAATGATGGTATCAAATGGCACGACGTGGCATGCCACCACCTGAAGCCCTTCGTTTGCGAAGACAGTGATGAACTCCTCAACTTTGTACGTTCCCGTAACCCTGGAATCCGTCTCTAAGAAAATACAACAGCAGCAGATTCTTTCTCCATCCATTGTCCCTAACAAATAAGTTATTGAGGAAGTGCTCATCTAGATGCAAGGTCACTGCTGCGGGCAGCTGGTCCTGGTGTTTCACAGTTTCAATGCCATCTCAATCTGTGGACATTCTCTTACCAATTTATGTGATCATAGCATGTACTTTTGTATTTTTAAATTAAAACCTTTCCAATATTCTGAAGTTTTAATGAAACAACTTTACCTTGACATTTTGGCATCAACAATATCACATTTTTTTTAAACCATGGCTTTACAAGCACAAATAATCACGAAGTAATCTGAACAGTAAATGAGTGATTCTTGTGCTTGTAAAACTACAGTTTCAACACAAAAAGATCGTAATTAGCATTGTATATTTTCATTGTGATGATATTTTATTGTTTACTTATTACTTCGCTTTTCTGACACCTTTGGCTAAACACGATGATGGCAATGAGTGATGATATGATGAGATTGATAAAGGGACCTGGGACCTGTGACATTGCAATATGATGCAATTATATTTTAAACCATTAAAATTACAAGCTTCACATTCATTACTGAAAGGTGATTATCAAAACACTTCATTATAACATAGAATGTATGAACTCTTTCATGAAATAACTTCTAAACTTTGATGGATATATGTACCAGGGCTGCCGTTAGGGGTGTGCGATGCGTGCCACCACACAGGGCCTCGCACTTCAGGATATTTAATATTATTGACTCTTCTATTCACATTTATTTCTCGTGAAAAATTGATCACATTAGAATAGATAAAATAAAATAAAAGAAGCCTACATTAGCAATACAGATTCATTTGCAATCAGCATACATACGTACTATAGAAAAGGGAACCAAAATCGAAAAAGGGGACAGCGAGCCTGCTGTGGAAAGAGAATTTCAGCACTAACACACAGTTGAGTTTCTTGTTTGTGGTCCCAACCTTCTACAGATTCCCTGTCATAAACTCCATTGTTCGATAGAGTGCAGGCATCGATGTGATTCTTTGCTTTGAAACCGAGCACCCAGGCCCCAGATTTGAGGATGAGAAATTTACGATGTAGATAAATTGAGAACTAATGTCAAGAAGAGGATAGATCGTGGCAAGGAAAGTTGTCCCGGTCGGCATGTTGCCTTTGGTGTGAAACGGATCTGCAGATAAATAGAAATAAAGATTTGGAGATATTTCTATTTCTACTTCCTTGAAACCCAGAGAAGGGGCACGGATATTGCACATTTTACCACTATGCCAGTGAACCAAAAAAGGCTAACCCCAGGGTGGTATTCGAAGAGTGGATGAGGGTGAATTGCTCCTCGGGTTTCTCCGTCCCTATGTGGTCAAACTTGACCTGATTTCTGCCTGTTTCGGGGGAAAGTAGAGGCCAAAGAACCTTGCCCTGTGGTTGCTAATGTTTTGCTCTTAGGGGAGCAAATGCATGTCCTAATTTTTAATTATGTCCTGATGCTTCAGGAGCAGTTAACTGAAATTCCTCACATTGGAAAATCTTCAAATAGCACAATGGGCTCTTATCCCTTGCCAGATTATTGACAGAAACGTATGTGACATCAACATTTGACTTCGATTATGATATTGTCCAGGGCACACACAGAGGGGGCAGATAATGGTGCACACTGCATCATCAAAATATTTGGAGATAATTTTTTTTCTTAAAATAATATAAAATTAAACAGTATACATTTTCTTAAATATATGTAATATGTAAAATAAAGTTTACACATTAGCACCATGCTGCATTATGTGGAATGAGGTTGGTTAAGGGGAAGAAAATCAGAGTATTGTATATCCTTAGTAATCCATTTACTTTAGCTGGTTTCAAGTCACTTTTACCACCAGGTGCACCATATTTAGTCAGTCAGGTAAAGAGAACGAAGAATTTCGGGAGAAGGCAGATCAATGAAAGTGTAAAGCTGATAAAAGTTATTTCAGTTACGAAATAGTTACACTGTCTTAATTAAATGCTTTATGAGGATTATGGCATGATGTGGGTGAACGCCATTGGTCTTTGGTAGGAGAGAATGGTCACCCCTGGGATAGACGACTGCTACAAAAAAAAAAAAAAAATGTGAGGGATAAATTTTATGTGAGAGGCAAGCTACATTGTGCTCTCTAAAAGAATTTCCCTCAACTATACCATACCACATATTTATACTTTCACAACACACGTGTAAAGAATAGCATTCGTGCAAAAAGTTATTAAAGAATGTTATTTGACTTGATGTCCTCAACACGCTGCCGAATTTCATTGGTAGCTCAAGGGAAATCCTTGTGCTGAAGGTGGAGTAATAATTATGCGATATTAATGACCATGTTGGTTTTAGTGTAGAATTTTAGGAGGAATTGAAGGTGTATACATTTTCATTTTTCAAAATAGTATAAGGGCCTCATGGGTATAGTTTGCACAGGGTCTCGCGCTTCCTAACGGCGGCCCTGCTATGTGCATAAGGATATCACTGAAAGATATTACGAGAGAAAATCTCAGTAAAAAGATACCAACAGTTTGAATGGTTACCAGCATAATAGAAATAATAGATGAAAACTAGCTCTAGGCCTATTCATTCAAGGTGTGCTGATGGAACAGGAGTTTGTTTGAGGATTCAATTCCCCTCTGAAATAATTACAAAAAATGGAAGAAAGTAGCTTTATTTGAGAAATTATTCAGAATTACTATCTCAACTGCTACAGTGGAAGTACGGACATCTCAAGGAACAGAATTAAAGAAATTGAGCAACCACTCAGTCAGTGCTGCAAACTGCAATTACATGGAACTATATTGTTCGATAAAGATGTATTAAATGACCATTCAGAGGAGGAAAATGATCAATCAACATATAATAAGAATCGATATACAAGGTAACCGGAAGTCACTGATATTATTTCACATTTGCGCTTAGTTGGTACCATAAGGCACATTTGGTGTGTTTTTCAAAAATTAAATCACTAGATTGATTGATTTGGTGTTTAAAGTCCACTTTATGCACAATAAGGTTAATCGAGACTGGACGTACAGTTTAAAGTGTGATCTGAACCACTTTGTGCCTCCACCGGGTATCGAATCCGGGACCCCTTGATTGCAAGGCGACTACGCTACTACTGTGCCATTGGGGAGGCCATAGATCACTAGAGCACACTTATCAAATGTGTCTATGTTTATTTGCAGTTAATAATTTTCCATATTGTTTATGCATATTTTACAGAGGTTTCTTTCAAAATTATATTTATCTGAACCGAAGCAAATATAATTTATACCTTCTACAGGATATTTCATGAGGCAAAATAACCAGTCTGGTTCAAATTCATGAACTCAAATACCTGATATTTACTACTTCCTTCCCCTCCCCTTCACTTTTGGCACATACCAAACTTAACAGTTGCAAAAGAAAATAATAATTCTTTAAAATATGTAGACCTAACAATCAAAAAAGTGCAATGAAAATTTCAGTCAAACACCATCTACAGAAAGCCAACATCAGGGAAACTTTTTCACTAAAATAGAAACGGACATGGGCCAAAAAAAAGTTAATATTATGATTGATTGAACTGCTTTATTTTACGTCGCTTTTTGTGCCACTTTTGGCTAATTTGCGAAGATGGGGATGAGTGATGATATGATGAAATTGATGAATGGACACTCACAAACATCCATGCCCAGGCAAGGATTCGAACCCAGGACCCCTGGCATTGTAGCACGATCTCGCCACAGGCCCGGCAAGTTAATATTATGTGAAAATGCTTAGCCTTGTAAAAGCAATGAAATTTTGCATGGACATAAAAGGGCTGTTGTGTTGAATAAAAAACTATATCTTCTTTAAAACTACTGATTTCACTTACAATCTAGTTCCAAAATTGATATGAAAAGGTGTATGTCATTAATACAAGTACACATTGACACAACAATGATGATAAAATGAATATGCAACTTTAGTGGTTTAAAGACAACTGAAATTCTTCTCAATATCCCACACTATACAATCAGAATATAAAATGTTGCACTTACCTTGTATCACTATCTCCATTCTATGAGCCTTGCTTGAGGAGCCAAAAGTATTAAAAGGTCATGAAAGTCAGTAGGAAAGGTTAAAAGTGGTTCAACAACATAAAACTTGGTAATGAACCCACCAAATACATTCTGTAAATAAAAATAATTGTTTATTACAAAAGGCTATTTAATAAAAGACATTTGTTAATAGATAACTAGTGTGACCATAATATTTTGATCCCAAAACGGAACATTGTTTACCCTCCTTCCTGAAAAATTGGTTAGGCCTAATTATGAAATTATTGTTACAATTAACCCATTATTATTTATTAAAGGATGGATCACATAAATTATACATCATGAACAATAAGTGAAATATGATCTCCCGTTATCAAAAGGTATTAATTATTACAATCTCAGAATGACTGGTATCTGGTCCCTTCTGAACGACCTTTGATGTTAGTCCTATGCTGAATTTGAGGAGGAGCACCAGAAGCATTTATCAGAAGAACCAATCTTCTTGAGAACAGCTTTATTCTTCCCAAACGTTTTACAAATCTCCCCCAAACCGTTACTCCACCTACCAGGCATACAAGACGAGATTTGTCTTTAGAGTTTGTGTCAAGACAAACGAACTTTACATCCTTGTTGCAATTCCGTATTGAAACTACTTGTATGCTTCTTGGCCATGGTTTTTCACTGCTCTACAAATAACGGAACACACTCAAAACAATACAATATCTTTTTTTAGCATGAAATGTCTCCCAACTTTAGACTTGGTTTTCAAGGTAACTCCTAGACTTTTATATGGGACAAATGGTGTTTTTTTAGTAATACTGACGGGAGAACTGGGACACACCTATGAAATGGGACTGTCCCAGTCAATTGATTGATTGATTGATTTGGTGTTTTACGTCCACTTTATGCTCAGAAAGGCTAATTGGGACAGGACCTACAGTTTAAAGTGGGATCTGAACCACTTGTACCTCCACCCGGTATCGAACCCAGGACCCCTTGATTACAAGGCATCGACGGTACCGCTGCGCCATTGTCCCAGTCAAAACAGGATGTATGGTCACCCTATAGATAACTCATGTCAGCGATAAAATCAAATATATGCAGAAAATAAGTCCAGCCATGATCCTCTTGAAATCCAGATCTCGCACGAAGCTGGTATTTTGTCTGAATGTTAGTAAAAAAAAAGTAAAAAAAAAGGTAAAGTGCTCCCCTGTGCTTAGCACCATGCCATGAAGGCGTATAGTGGGTGTGGGGGTAACGCCCCACACTTTCTTGATCCGGTCGTGAGTGGGGGTGATGTGATCAGCATCACGCCCCTGACCGCCTTTACCCCCCAGGGTTTCCCCCAGGTACCCATGTTATTCGATGCTGGGTGGGCGCCGGGGCCGCTTCCATCGTTAGAAAAGTTCCCGGATTTGAACCGGCCGGGGATCGAACCCGGGACCTTGAGCATGGTAGTCAGACGCGTTACCGACTGAGCCACCGCGGCCACTCTGAATGTTAGTGGCAATGGTTATTTTTAGCACCCAATTCTAATTGGACATTATCCACAGTCTATCATCTTGCCCACTATACAGGGTGTATCAGAAGTGTTAGCACAAACTGAAATGGTGAAAAGTACACAATTGTAGAAGCAAAAAAGTCTCAGTAAACACTGGGTCACAAACGAACCGTTTGCGAGATAATTGCGAATGTATAGTTACGATCTGACACTGACTTGGGTTATTTTGTGCACATAGTACGCTTGTCTCCTTGCACACTCCAAGGTTTCTTTGTTTAAAACTCAACGCTGACAAAAAGGAAGTTGTAAACAAGCCATACGTCATGCACAGGACAGAAGGCATTACAGGCACGTCACTTGTAAAGTGACAAGTATACAATGCGTACAATCAATCAAGTCTGTGGTGGATCGTAACCATGCATTTGCAATTATCTCGCAAACAGTTCGTTTGCGACCCCATGTTTACTGAGAGTTTTTTGCTTCTACTGTTGTGTACTTTTCACCATTTCAGTTTGTGCTATCACTTTTGATACACCCTGTATATTCTACCATCACATTTCAAGGGACCACCTATTTTCTCATCTCAGGTGATAAAATTTATTTTGCTCAGTGAATGTATGATGGATGAGACGTTTACTGCAAATCCCATGTGCTAAGATACAACTACACTCTGCCATGTTGAAATTAATTTAACAAATCGGAAAACTTCATAAATTATTTGTGATGCGAGGCAATGTCACATGAGTTTCTCCTCAAAAACCCACCTTTTGCACTTTACCTTGAAAATATACTAGGGCTGAGCCTATACCACATTGAACCAATGCAGATACTCTCACCGATTCCCACCGATACCGATACTTGAAAATTGCAATAATTAAAAATTTGTTCAAAATATTGATCAATATTGGTATATAAATATTCTTTTGCAATTGCATGCATCAAATTACCAAGAAATTTGCTTTAGAATATTCAAGAATTACATCAGAATATGAAAATAGATGTTAATGAATTACAAAATATAGTTTTGTAACTATATATGTTTTGTAAAATATATATATACATTGGCATCGGTATTGGCTGTATACAGTAATACTATGTTACTTTAAGGATGACACAGGACACCCACTTCTCCAGGGTATCTCCCCAGGCACAAAGCGAATCCAGTGTCCGACTTTATAAGACTTGCTGAAAGAATCTGGTCATACAAGAAAAGTCAGCTGGATTGAATGTTATCAGAGCTACAGCTGCAGAGGAAAGAAAACATTTATATCTAGGGCACAGTGTGTTCCAAATTACCTTTCCAGGGCTAATATTGTTCAGATTAATTATAAATGTTGTAATATAAGTATTGCAGTACAATTGTGCCATATCTGAATTTTCCTTTAAAAATATTATTGGATTCTCTTATGAAACAGTACAATTACAAAACAAAATTAATGAGAATTGAAAATGTTGCATAATTCCCAGGGTGATTGGGGTTCACAAAAATGTTGGTCAGCAATTTGCATACTCCACAGGATGTCCTACATTGGGAAAAATATCACCTCTCAGTGTTTGAATGCAAAATCGATATTTTCCAATGTTTATCAATGTTCTGAACAATTTTAAACTGGAGGTGTCAGGGGTGATCCTTTCTCAAGGCACCTAGATGTCAATCTCACTTCCACATAGTACACCCTAGACTGAATTTTGCACACTAGCAAGGCTCTGATGTCTGGACTCATGGCTACTATAATACTCTATGGAACTTGTGTTGTGCACTGTCTATATGCATTTTTTATTGTCATCGTATCACTAGTTATTCTCATCTCCACAATTAACCAAAAATTGGCAGAAACGTGAAGTAAAATAAGTAATTCATTCATCCATTCAATTTTAAATTGCTACATGGTTCAACCATTTCTGGAATGGCATTTAAAAAAAATATATTTTCATACATTTAGGATGGGCAGTGTAGTCAAATTCAAAAGATACATGTACTATTTTTGGAAAGTTTATTTTTAAAGTGTAAAGAAAAAGCTTTTCTGGAAAAGTAATGTTATCGCTGTAAAAAAGCTTGGACTTCACATCACATGTCGATAGCATCATAAATAGTGTAAAAGACGTACCTTGGTTCTTCATCCGAGACTAGGAAAGGAATAAATGTTCCACGTGGGTTACAAATGATAAAACGTTTCAAATGCCATAGACACAGAGTTTGTAATTCTTGGATCTTCCTGATTTTAATATTTTCGAAAGGAAGATTTCAATGTGTACTTTAATATTTAAGCATTAAGTAAGTGTTATTAGATCATCTTATGCATTTATGCTTGCAAAGCCACTGCTTTTATTCTTATTATATTGTTCAAAATTATGTTTAGATTCCAAAACAATTACCTGCAGTATGTCATTGCAGGCCAAGAAAAAGAATTCGAACTGGCAATTTTCAACTTTCATCAACATGCAAACCTTTTGCAAATAACGTAAATTTATTTTTAAAAAAGGATAGGAACATCATTTACAATGCTCTTTCAGCCACGATTTCTAATAAAGATGCAGAAATTCATAAGCTCAACCACGTGTGTGAACAAGGAAGCAGTACACCAAAATAAAAGAGAGACATGCAATTATGCACTCTCTGCATAAACTAAACATTGACAGTGGTCAGGTACATTTGGCTACCGCACTGCAGCAAACATAGAAGATGAAATGGCTACACCAGCACACCAGCCCAGCAGTGAAGCAACGAGATCCCCAGTGGATGGTGGCAGGGGCCACCAAAATTAATAGAACCTTTAAAAGTAATTCATGATGGTTGCAGTAAACGCGGTTTAAAATTACTTACGTGAAATTTTGAAAATTTCGCACTTCCGCATTGCACAATTTAATGGTTAAATCCTATTAATTTCGAAGATCCACTGTCTTCATTCATAAAAGGGTACAGCGTTTGAAGTATACCCTTTTGTGAATGAAGACAGTGCATCTTGAAATTAATAGGATTTAACCATTAAATTGTGCAATGCGAAAGTGCGAAATTTTCAAAATTTCACATAACTAACTTTAAAAGTAAGTCTCACGGAAAAAGTTAGTAACTTGTATACAGTAAACCCCCTCCCCCGACCCCCGAGTTACTTAAGTAATGCATTCCGTAAACATTCACGAAACTTGATTTTTACGTTAAGTCGAATTTGTAAATTGCTTAAGTGTAACTTCGTACGAAACGGCAATATTTATTATTATATGTATGTACATGCTGTATATATGTATATTATTTACACAGTATTATTTTAGATTTGAAACATCATGCAGCAGTATTTACTCGAATATAAACTATAAAAGTATAAAAAATATATAAAAGAATATAAAAACAAACTGAAATAAAAAAGTCTTGTGACAGCTAGTACAGTTATTACGTAACTGCGAATTTACATAAGTCGCGTATTATGTTACTGTACATGTATTTATTCTACAATCATGAATTCAATTTATTGTAATATATAAATAATTATGCATAATGAATATTATTTCCATGTGCATTATTCAGATGTAGGGATTGATATTTTCACACCATGTGCATTTAATTTCTAGGCAAACATTCTATGCACAATATATTGTACATGCTGTTTATTTAAAGGATAAAAAATATACGGTCTAAACTGTTCATAGGATTGTATTATATCAAATGTTAACAATGAATAACACAATATCTAAAATTCTTCTACACTTAAACACTCATACAATCTACAGAAACCTTAATTCTGTTTTTGTAATATAGAGTATCTTAATATATATTAACAAAAGCACTTACAAATAAGAGTAAAAACTGCTTGTAAAATGTGTTCCATATATATTCAATTAACAACCGTGTTTGCAACAAGTTTATAACTTTTGATAATCTCACAATATTGGACAATTTTTAATGGTGGTGTTTGATGATAAAATATTACTATCAAAATTACAGTCAACATTAATTTTCTTTTTACTACTAGAAATATTTGTTCATTAACAATACTGTAAATTTTTAACAACAGAACATTAATAATGGCATCAAACAGGTACAGTATAGCCTTAATAAATTTTCCCAGAAATGACAATATGAAGAAACCTCCAAATATATTTACAGTTCCTTATGTAGAAAAATGCTGCACACATGCAACTGAAAATGATGTCATAACAGAGGAGATACAAACACTTTCAAATTTATTGTTAACATTGTTTACAATGGTCCATACTACCACACTAGCTATTGGTTAAAGCTTGGAATATTTTGTTTATGTATTACTGTTGTAGCTCCTGAAAAATTTACGCATTTCTGAAATAAGAAAATAAATTTTAAAAAAGAATTAAAAAAAGAGCAACATTATTTGATGTCTAAATCGAAAAATGAAATTATCGAAAGTGGCGGAAAGGACGTAAAAATATTCCTTCCTACCTTGAACGTTTTGTATCTAAAATAGACATTTGCTTTTATTTCATAATATTAAAATTAAACAACAGATCGTCATGTGATAACCAGATGGACGTAACTCCAATTTATCAAATTTACAGAAGAAATGAAGTAATGTATTTTGTAAAGTCAGTAAATTGGAGATACGTAGTTACCTTACTCCTACGTATTAGAACTGAAGATATGTCAATCTGATTCCACAAACAAGATATCTTCAAAAAAGTTTATTTAAACTAAATTGAAAACTTTGTTTTTGGAGTTACATTCCTGTGGTTCTCATACAACAAGATCTGAAAGTGTTTATTATTATACCAAAGAGTTTCAATTTTGAGTAAAAGACTATTACAATTTGAAAGTCAATATCCATATACATGAAAAGTATGCTGAAATTATACCAATATCAATTAATGGTAAAATTTCGAACAGATTCTTTGCGATATTGCTACTGCTAATATGTTGATAGAAAAAGATTATGAAACGTATGGCAAAATATTACACAAACAGGCTGAAACAGCATAAAGTACAATGTAATATTAATGTTATAAAACTTCATATTGTCGTAAGGTTAATTACAATTGACAAATCTGATAATAAGGGAAAAGCAATATCGACTCTATTCACACATCAAGGATGGTTTAATATGCAATTTTAACTCACACCGATAAAGTGTTGGTAACCAATACAGAAAATCAATTTGATATGCATGGCCAATATTCTCTGAAGGTCCTAAATGGTTTATTCAACCCCTTCTTCCTTAATTAATGAATTTTCCTTGGAGAAAAAACTACATATTTACACCTGCCGGAAAATGACTTTGGACCTCATAACAAAAGCACAAAAATTTACATCTTTATCACAGGCCGGAGGCTAAGTCCCGAATCATTGACTTGTTGATAAAAGCAAGACACTTGGTAGGATTAATCGTTCTATCATTAAATATATATTTTCAGTCGAGTAGTCAATCGATATCTGTGTTCCGATGGCAGTCATCTAGAAAATAATACGCCATATTTGATATTTTTTGATTTGATATATCCTCGGGAATGGTGTCTTCTATCAACGTCCGGTTTTCTCAGAAATGTTCCAAATAGTGTAAACTTTTATAATAAATCAATTTTTGGAAAATAAGAAATAGAAGTTTTTCAGAAAGTCTTAATTAATAATTCTCGAACCAAACAATGGCATTTTCTATTTTGTCAGATTACTTAGTATTTGTTAGAAGTCTTTAGACGAACTGAACCCCTATTTTTTCTAGATTTATAAATTTACCTTAAATAACATTTTAAGATAAATACAATTTACAAACAAGTCAACATAATTTTTGAAAAAAGAATCATTGTTAAGACTTTCAACTCGCAGTTATTTGCATAAAATGTTTTGTAATATTTCTGAAAAACTTATATTTCTTATTTTTCAAAAATTGATTTATTATGAAAGTTTACACTATTTGGAACATTTCTGAGAAAAATGGATGTTGATAGGAGACACCGTTCCCGAGACATATCAAATATGGCTGATTATTTTCAAGATGGCGGCCGTTGGAGTGCAGATATCGTTTTTCTACTTGACTGAAAATATCTTTCATGATAGAAGAATTAATCCTACCAAGTCTCTTGCTTTTATCAACAAGTCAATGATTCAGGACTTAGCCTCCTGCCTGTGATAAAGATGTAATTTTTTGTGCTTTTGTTATTAGGTCCGAAGTCATTTTGCGGCAGGTGTAGACATTTAAAGAAAACGTAAGTGCATGAATTATATTTAAATGCATACAAAGAACAAAACAACATAATTATGGACTATTTATGCACATATCAGATCGGTAAAATCATAAGATAACTTTACTGATAGAGTATAAATTAGCCTGTACCATTCTAATTTTCCACAACTTTTCACAATTTAATCAGTAAAGGTACAGGTGTATTTTGAAAATGAGAATACCAGTGTGAGTGTGGTGAAAAGCCAGATGTTTTAAAAATAGGTAAAATATCAGCGAAGCAATAATCTCTCTCCGAAACCATTTAAAAAATTGTTTACACCACCAACAATAAAATACATGAGCCCATATTGTCTAGTTCAATCAGCTCTTTGGGCCACCCAGCCTGCAACTACAGAGATACTTGCAGCGAGAAATCTTGGTTCGTTGATTGATTTGGTGTTTTAAGTCCACTTTATGCACAGTAAGGCTAATCGGAACTGGACCTACAGTTTAAAGTGGGATCCGAACTATTATGTGCCTCCACCAGGTATCAAACCCGGGACCCCTTGATTACAAGGCAACGACGCTACCACTGCACCATCTGGGAGGTCAACAAGAAATCTTGCTCCTACCTTATATGAACCACAATTTTTTTAAGGCTCAAAAATATTCTGTGCTATTTTAATGTAAAACTCGCGAAAGATTTCAAGTAAAACTACTTAAGGCATACATCATCTACAAATGTAATACATTCAAATAAATATTAAACACTAAAAATTATAATGCATCTATAAAATTATATCACGTTTATATCATTGCTGGTTATTCAGAGTGCAATTATTTACATATAATTGGTTTTGTTCATGTATTGCATAATTATTTTACTTATCTTTGCGCATGTAAAAAGGCTTCTGCTGTAAGCTTTGTTCTCAGTTAAACACAATATCTTCTTAATATATATTACACACACTTGAAGGCACGGTACAGAGAAAGTATTTCAACAGATCAATATATCCACAATAAAGACATGAAACTAATTTTAACAACGAAAATATTTCTGAGACACTCGTTATAAGTTCCTGAATTTTACAGTGAAGGCATTTAAAATTATTCATGTTTTCTTAATTTAATTATTCTAATAATATTTTGGACATTAATGCATCCTCTCTCTTATCTTTATAATATAACCTTGCCTTTAATTATTAAAAAGAGATACTATAACATTTCTATGTCAGTTGCTTGACAATAGACATAGAAACTACAATGGAACCCTAATTACATGTTCTTGCATTATGCATGCACTCAATCTTGATGGTTCCAGCATAGCAAAATGTTATAAAATTTTCTCATTTTAAATTCTTTTTTCTTCTTCAGCTTGGTCCACTGAAGAATGTAAAACCAAGGTTCCACTGTAATTTCCAATACTGTGTAAAAATAGCTGATCCCATATTTCTATTATGAAGGGGTGATTCAACATCTTCACCAAACTAGCTTATCAGGTACACCACTCACTGTAACATGTGTGATCCATTTATAAAAGAACTTAACATATTATGCAATACAAAACTGCAAGTAACATAACGTAAGAGCTTCCTATGTAAATTTCCATGGAGATATTGTTACCTGTGAGGAACATTGTAATTTTTGCAGCATTGTTGGTCCCATGCACTATAAAATCCATTGTAGCCAGTTATAACACTATTTGTTGTGCAACAAATTTTCCCTCCACTGATACTTATATTTTAACTTTGTCAGATTTCATATAATAAATGCCCAATTATATATTTGTTGTGTACTAAGGATGTAACAATATTGAAACTTTTACAGATGCAAATGGAATAAAATATATCTTCCAATGGTGCTAATAATAAACCGACCCAAATATGAAATTTTACGAACACTAATAAATATTGATAAAAAATTTACTTACACTGATATTCTACAGATCCAATATAAAATTACAAATGTTCCAGTAAGAACCTGAATGGTTCATTAACCTTCTTAATTAATTTATACAACCACGCAACTGAAAAAAGGCTTTGTTATGAAAAAGACACTACAAAACCTGGGCATGAAAATTAATATTTATATTCATGAAAGTAATAACAAGATGGCAGAATTTGACACTAATTTATAAACTATGTTTAGATATATAGAGGCATGCACATTTCGTTTTTGACGGAAACCGGAAATGTGAAATAACATACTGTGATATCCCCCCCCCCCCTCCCCCTATGACTGTGAGCATGGCGGAAGGCCTAATGTTCAGACGGACGATCTGGTGGAACGCGTTAACGAGAAAGTGCGTTCCAATCGCCGGGTCACAATATCTGAACTTGTCAAAGAGTATCCAGAAATGTCTGCGAAAACAGTGCATCGAATTGTGACTTACAACCTGGGGTATCACAAACTGTGTGCGAAGTGGGTACCAAAAATGCTGACAGACGCTCGCTCACAAAGAGCAAAGAAGGACAGCTGCACGTGATCTTTTGGCCTGCTGGGGGGAGGATGGGGATGACCTCTTTTCGCACATAGTGATGGGGGATGAAACGTGGATATCGTACGCCACTGGGGAGTCGAAGCAGCAGTCAATGCAATGGCAGCACTCTGGTTCTAAAGCGAAGAAATTCAAACAAACACCATCAGTTCACAAAATCATGGCAACCGTGTTTTGGGAACAAAAGGATGTGATTTTTGTGGAATTCTTGGAACCAGGACGAACAATTACAGCAGTCAAAACGTGGAATTTTCCGTAACTCTGACGTCAAAGTCGGTGACATTGCCTAACCATTGTGTGAGCTCCCTGGTTGTGGTTGGGGACATTTCCTTTAGTAATGTTCATGTAATTCAAATAGTGAAATTGTAGCGATATTTTATTACAAAGAGTATTGTTTTCTTGCAATTTATAGTGTTTATCCTCTAACTTTACCAAGTTTTGACTGCTTACAGTGCCATTTTTTACCCTGGTGGCGAGAATTGGAACTTTTTTTTTTTTTTTGCATAATTCGCGAGCGCATTGCTTCATTAGCATATCTACGAAGTTTCAGACTGCTACTCTCATTACAGCCCATGCTGTACCACTCTGAACACTGTCACTTTAATTATAACCACCTGGTACTTAACTTTGAGATATCTTAATTTGCAACAATCTTCCACCTGTCAGATTGATTGTTTTCCAAAGGGCACTGACAAAGTAAACGCATTGAGAGAATTCTGCTTTCTTTTCCTTCCTCGATAAAAATAAAAACTAAACTGTGAAAAACTTGACTCAGGACATTTATAAGTATGTATAAATTCAATGGGATTTGGTTGCAATTTTTCACGTCTACGGAGAAAAATTCACACAGAATTCGCGCGTAATTCTTGGGAGTCAATAATTCATGCAGAATTCCTGGAATTCCCTGATGCTAATTCATTGTCAATCCTGTGATAGACTGAGGGATGTTGTATGAGCCCACTTTATCAAAAATAGTTACTTTCAGTTTATGGGCAGTGTTTGAATGAAATACATAGAAAATACAGTCATTTTTGTGTGTATGTGGTAAGTTCACTGGGCCAAATTGGTTCAGGACCAACTTTGTAGAGGACCAGTCCTTCCGGCTACTCTGGCACTGCCTGTGCACACATGTAGACAAGAATTCAGGGCTTTCTTCCTCATTTCTTTCTACACATGGTTAGTTACCATTTTTACCAATCTTGCTACAAGCCTTTCTTTTTTAATAACTCGTGTGTTTATATGTACAGTGAGACCTTAATTTTACATTTTTCAGGGAACCAAGTTGAAAGGATAAAAAATGTGGGAAAATGATAGCATTTTCCTCCATTGGAACCATGAACGCTGAATGTATAATGTGGGAAAATGTAAAACCAGGGCTACATGTAACATGTCTTCCGATCTATGTAAAGAACCATTACAAAGGAAGTCACAATATTTCTCTTCATACCTTATAATGAGAAGTAAAGTAGTATTTTAAAACAATACTTAGTCTTCTGGCATATTTCAGTCTTAGTCTAAGGCCACTGGTCTTTGTTTACTTACTCAGTCTTACATTATTAGGCTCTAGCAATTTGACGCAGATATAACAACTATTCAATACTACGATAACAACAATACATGTTCCAGATCTACAACTACATCATCTCCTTGTAACAAACCTTATAAGGCACTACACAATGTCGCAGCATGCCAACTATGCTGCCCTGTCCCTCATATTCAAATACTTGTCTTCGCCCACGATATCATGCATGACCTTTGACAATATGGTCATTATCCTGTCCACCGCTTCGTACCTCCCTCCGGAAGAGATGGGCTCCACACACTCTTTTAGTAGGTCAGGGAGTTCAGGATACTGGACCACAACGTCCTCCGGTATGTTGTGCAACAATCCACCAGGAAGGATAGTGGACGTTGACTCAAGGGACAGCAGCTCCTGCAACAGCAACAACAGAAATGTAAGTTCAAATTTATCATAAAACTTTCTCTCTTTATTGATTATTCAGGAAATTTTCACAGTTCGGGCCACTGATGCACAATATGCATCACTCATAATATGATTTTTTTCTTTCGAAGCCGAGCAATTCCATCTCTCAATCACCTTGCTGTAAATACTTCCTACATCTGCTGCTTACAGAGTGTTTACCAAAATAACAAATCCAAAATTCTTGTCATTTTCACGACTATTTCTTCAACTTTCTTTCCTTTTTCAGTTTTTTTAACATTTATATAATTGTCCCCTACTTAGGTACACTGCAACGATACTTCACACTGAATATATATTGTACGCGAAGGATGAGCAGACTAACACAATTTTAAAATTAAATTGCAAGCCCTCAGCGCTCAACTGGTTTTCATAATGTTATTATACTTACATTGCAAGAATTAAGCAACACAACTCAACTTCCAAAATATTATTTCACTTTATAACATTTGATATAAACTCATTTTCGATTTTTAACACAAGACATTTTAAGTCAATCTTCTTACATATATAACAAAAACGAATCGAAATCAACAACCTAAAACAAATATCGACATTGATACAGCGTTCTTAATCTCAATAGTTCCCTGTTAATTTTATAAACTCGTACGCAATAGAAATAAAGTAAATATTAGTTATTTGTGAATGTAGAAGACAGTCACATAGTCCCCCACTCTGTATAGAAAACTACTCAAGGGATCAAACATTTTATGATCACCCTGTATGTTATCTAAAGTGTGCAGATCACAAGGAGTTTTCTCAAGACATAACAATTATGGGTCAAATTATGAGGCATACATAATTCAAACACACGTGAAACAATACTTAGTAGTAGCCTTGCAGAACCCAATCTCCTTGTTGGCTAAACTACTTAATATAAATAAAATACAATATGTACAGTCATAACACGACTCTTCAGTACATTAATTATTGAATTATTACACATCCAATAAAAAAACTTGCCTCCAATTATCATTATTTGATCCCTATATATATTTTCATTAACCTTGATTTTGTTAAAACATGCCTGATCCCTGCATAATATTTAAACATACAACAATATGCAACGTTTACTAATAAACATTCTCCTCAAAGTAACACATTTCACAACTATAATGACTGACTTCACACATCATTCTACAGATCACAGTGAAATTAATTCACCTTTCATTTCTACAATAACATTATTAACTTCAACTAATTTCAAACGCTGGCAATAACTATCATTTCTTTCCCTCATAACAGTTAAAACATTTCAAACTTTAGACATTCTGTAATGTATCACCTTTCATGTACAAGGGCAAAATTTTCTTAACACTTAACTGGAACGATTCATAATTTGCATAATGCCATATACAAAACATTACATAGTAACTTATAAATTTAATTGAGATTATTCACAGCAGTTTTTAATTATGCTTCCATTCCTGACAACATACTTTGCTTTAATTGTCTCTCCCTTGGATCAAATGACACTGCATTTTCATTCGGCCCATTACTTAAAGTGACATTACTGTTAGGGGAAACGAATGGTTGTTCACAGGGCTGACGACAATTAGAACATAAATTTACATTACTGTCAAAAACTGTACTATTGTTCGGTGAATTAGGAAAACAAGCCACATTAGGATCTGAATTTGACCTCGTTTGTAGATATCCTTGCCTTGTATTAGAACGTCTATCATTCTGTGGTGTCGCACTGTCTCGTCGAAATTGGGTACTGTTATAACTTCTGTTATTTGCATTTAAGTTTCTTCTAAAGAACTGTTGATTGCCATAATTATTTTGATTCCTTCTTCTGAATGTAAAGTCCTGACGCCGATCAGAATTGTCATTCACATCTTGCCCTCTATTATACGAGTTACCACCGGATGTAGAACCAAAATTAGAATCTCTATTGTTGCGAGAAAACTGTCCATCATTCCTTTGATTAGGATTTTGCTCGCTGTTCCTTGATTGCGTTTTAACTGTCTGAACTTTGTACTTTTGCTTATCTCTGAAATCTGATGCATTTGAATCCTTAGTAAACCTGGATGTTCTCACTTCAAAATCACTAGGCAAATCACACTTCTTACCAGACCTGGTCTTTATCAAATCAAGTCTCTTCAGTAAATTAATAACATTGTCAACCTTCGTTAGGCCAGCACCTAATATTGTCAGTGCCGTAATCGATGCAAACTGATTAATCAAAATGTCTATGACTTCTGCATCTGACAACTGCAATTCTGACAACTGATCCTGTGTCAATGAGTATGAAGTGTACTGGTTCAGAAACTCATGTACAAAATGTTTGTATGTCATAAAGGAATCCATGTGCGTATTGTACCATCCCTCGGCTGGTCCTTGAAAACAATTCCGAATCCATTCCAATCTCTGAACGTTTGGAATCTGAAGCAAATCCAAATGTGAAGTTAAGGTTTTAATAAACTTCCTTGGGCTAGATTTCTCTGGATTTCCAGAAAATTTAGGCAACATATTCAACTCATTCAACCGTGGTTGTTCCTTAGAAGTAGATGGTTTATTTGTATCAGAATCAATGATAGTAGCGTGCCTATGGTGCTTGGTGTTGTAATTAGGTTTAAATCGTTTGCCAGAAGTTGCTTGCGAATTATATCTAGTTTTGTTTACTTCAGACATATCAGAGTCTATATTGCTAGATTGTGAAGCATTATTTGCTGGATCAACATAACTAACATGTGAAGTTTTATGAGGCTTCTTTAATCAAGAATTTCGCACATTAACTGGTGAAGTAGGAGCTGACAAATTAGATTTAGGATTTCCTGTAAATTTGCGTTTTCCTGACATATGCAATGGAAAAGATTCATCTTCTGAAGCACTGGAAGATGACAAGGATAAAGATACAGGATGCTCTGGATTACGTGAAATTTCAGTAATGTTGCCATTGTTCCCTGCAGCTCTATGGATTGTTGAAGTATTAGTCATCAGCAGTTTAGCTGTTACATCACTTAATCGTGCTTCACAGATCTCGACACGTTGAATTAAACCTTCATTATTACTTTCCCTAATCTGGCTGATAACATTCCACTGCTCGTTTACCTGCAAACCCAATCCAGCAACACTATCTTCTAACTTACGAATGCTGTTGGTATTCGCTTCACCAGATATATTCAACTGTTGGAAATTTTCATCCAACACTTTAACGTGTCCCTTTATGTGATCATTTGCTGTTTTGCAAGCTTCAGCAACCTGCCCAATCTCCATCCGGAGTGAGTTGCCCAACTCCTTAACAGTGTTGTTCATATTTTCCATCCACTTCACCATTCTGTCTTCAAGTTCTGCAAACTGCTCTTTCCGAGATTTCTCATGCTCTGACAATTGCTCTCTCTGAGATTTCTCATGCTCTGACAACTGCTCTTTCTGAGATTTTTCAAGCTCTGACAACTGCTCTCTCAACTGCTTCTCACTGAGATTTCTCCAGCTCTGACAACTGCTCTTTCTGAGATTTTTCAAGCTCAGACAACTTTTGCCTTATGCTGTCATTCAATTCCTTCAATTCCCGACCAATAATTGAGCATTAAAATCTGAAGTACCCGTAGGTAATGGCACAATAGGAACATTCTTCGTTGTCATTGCACTAATTTGTATTCACGACAACAGAATGAAAATATGAAGTACACAAAGGAAGGAACACTAATAAGTCTAAAAATTATAATATAATTGATACAGCGTTCTTAATCTCAATAGTTCCCTGTTAATTTTATAAACTTGTACGCAATAGAAATAAAGTAAATATTAGTTATTTGTGAATGTAGAAGACAGTCGCAACACCTGTATTGGAATTTTATAAAAGATTTGTACAAATATTCAATTTTATCAAATCCCAGTGCAGGTAAGAAAGCAGAGCAGTTAAGAACAGTCAACAAGTAGTAGACCTCATAAAAGGACTTAAGTTAAATGAGATGAAGACGACAATGTTTAGCTTAGACATGAAAAGTATGTTCCCGAGCATCAAGAGGGGACACGTTTTGGACATTATTAAAAAGAGAATGGGACAAGAAATTATAGGAGAATGGGATAGTGAAAGGGTAGTGAAGGTGCTGGAAACCATTTGGAATAACGGTTACAGTATAATGGGGGATAAAATAATGTTAATGAGTGAAGGACTGAATATAGGTTCTAGCCTAAGCCCAGCATTGGCTGAATTGGTTATGAATGAATGGGAAAAGAAAGTGATAGAAAAAGGAGGTGACAAAATAATTCTGTTTTGCAGATATGTGGACGATTGTTTTGGCATATGGAAGGGAACGAAGAGGCAGCTCGACATTTTTGCCAAAGAAATACAAGATGAAGAAAGAGGGATATTATTGGAACTCGAAATAGAAGAAGAAGACACGTTAAGCTACCTAGATGTATTGATGAAAAGGAAGAGAGGACAAGAAATTGAAACCGCTTGGCATCAGAAGAAGTGTGCAGCAGGGTATTCTGCCACAAAAGAAGTGATGTAAGTGAGATGACAAGAAGAAATTTTATAAAGAATATGGAGGACAGAAACAAGAAAATATGCACGAAAGAATGTGAAAAAGAAGGAAAATAAATAGCCTATGGAAACAGCTGGAAAAGAATGGCTATGAGAAGGAGGATAGACTGGACATAAACAGAAGAAGGAAGAAAAGTGGCAGGGGAGAATTGGAAGGGAAAGAGGAAGAGAAAGAAAAAGAGAGGAGGTTTGGAATAAGGAGAATGGGGAAGATCACAGAAAAGATATGCAAAGTGCTTAGGAAAGCATGCATTAAAACTTACAGGAAGGGAGGGAGAAGCATCTTAAGAATAGCAAAGAATGCAAACAAGAAAAAGGAAAATGAGGAAGAGGAAGGGATTATCTACAAAGTGAAACGTAAAGAATGTCAGAGTGTGTACATAGGAGAAACAAAAAAGAGGTTGAAAGACAGGTTGAAACAACATAGAGATGATGTACGACTTAAGAGAGAGAGAAATGCGATATTTAAACACAGGAGAGAAACAGGACATGAAATTATAATCATATATTTCCCAATGAATATTTTTTTATATACAAAAGCACTCAAAATTTCCCGACTGTACAGGATCTACGAGAACCAGAGAATTGATGAATTGATTTCCCGTACTTGGCTTATGCTTTTAGTGAGATTTTTCATAAAACTTTCTCAAGAAGTCATGTAAACACAAAACATTTTAATGTTCATTCATGCAACAACTTGATAGATACACCAGTTATCTTGGAAAAGGATGCCTGTGACACAATTAACAAACCAAGAGGTAAGTCTTCTATAGGTCCTGAAGATATACCTAACTTCATTTTGAAAGCCAACAAAGATGTTTTTATACCATTGTTAACAAAAATTTACAATAAGTTTCTACTTCTGGAATATTTCCAGGTATCAGGAAGAATGTGATTATTATACCAGTACAAAAAACAAACACGGAAAAGTCAATGATATTAATAATTATAGACCAATAACTACAGTGAGTCTTACGGCCACGTAGCAGCAGTCAGCATGCTGGGTGCTGAGAGCACATCTGCCGACGTTCAGACCCACAGCTGTACACTGACCTGCCACTGGACGTGTCAGTGCTTCATTATCCAGATAGCTGGTGTTCAGTTTGCACGTTTGTGACGTGTTAAGGTGTTATCAAGTGTTTTAGATTGTTTTGTTTTAGTGGTGCTATTCTGCAGTCTAATAATGCCACGCTATACAAACAATTTAAAACAACAATTTTTTATGTACATCATTATGAAATTCTTGTAGAGAAGTTAAAAGATGTTTTGCACCAGAATTCCTAGATGTTCCTGTTCCACACAGAGGCAGTGTTCGAAAACTTGTGAACAAATTTATGGAAACAGGGTCTGTTCTTGGTAAGAAGTGAAGTGTAAAACAGTGTGTGATTACTGAGGAGAAATTGGACGATGTTGGAGCATGATTGAAACATACTCGTCAAAAATACCCCCAGCGCTTTGCACAAGAAGCAGACATTTACAAGTTGTCTGCGTGGCAAGTTACGAAGCTTTTAAGCCTGAAGCCATACAAGGTCACTGTAGTCCAGTAGTTGCTACCATGGGATCATGAGAGTCAAGTGAATTTCTGCAATTGGATGTTGCAGATTGTTGCTGATACAGTAATTGATCCACATTTCATATTTTGTTTCTGATGAATCATGTTTTCATGTTTCGTTGCAGAATAACAGATATTGCAGCACAGATAAACTCAATTTTGTGTACAAATCTCCACTACACGATGAGAAAATTGGAGTGTGGTGTGCAGTAAATCCATACCGAATCATAGGGCCTATCTTTTTTGAAGGACGAATTAATGCACAGAGGTATAGGTACGACATACTAACACCAATCTTTGACCAGTTAACCGACATTGAATGTCAGTCTGGATATTTTCAACAAGACTATGCAACCGCAAATACAGCTCACGATTCCTTTAGCTTCATTCAGGAGATTTTTGTGCAGGAATATGGCCCCCAAGATCCCCTGATCTTACTTTGTGTGATTTACCTCTGGAGCAAGTTGAAAAATAAGGTGTATGCCAAAAATCCCCATACATTAGAAGAATTGAAAGAAAATATCAGTAGAGAAATTGAAGCAATTTCGGAAGAGGAACTGATACATGTTAGCGAACATTTCCTAAAAAGATGCCGTAAATGCGTGATTACCTCTTGTAACAAGGTAAGTGCTCATTTTAATTATAAGAGCTTATTTCATTCCATAGCTAGCGTCTCCAGTTACACGGATGTTGCATCCAGTTTGACGGCAGATGAGCTCTCGTTGCCCGGCACACTAGCTGCAGCTACACAGGCAAGTTGACCGTGAGACTCACTGTATATTAAATGGTATGGCAAAGGTTTTTGAACACATAATTGCTGACTATTTGTCTTTCTCTTTCAAACAATATATAGATGGAAATCAACGTTGTTGTTTTTTCTTGTTTTTTTTTTTGTAACAAAGGTCTACTATTACTAATTTATTGGTGTTGATAGACTCACTTAAATCTAACATGTGGAAGCAATCTCAGACTGACATTATACGTGGTCTGTTAGGAAAGTAATGAGACTGATTTTCTGTAAACGATGAATTTTATTATTTTTACAAATCAAGGTTATCCTCTTCAAAATAGTTCCCTTGGGCAGCTACACAGCGATGGAGGCGTTGTTTCCACTGTTCGTAGCAGTGCTGGAAGGCTTCTGCTGGAATACCTTTCAGCTCGTCGGTTACGCTCTTCTGGATATTATCCAAAGTATCAAAATGGCGTCCTTTCAAGTGGTTTTTGAGCAAGGGGAATAAAAAAAAGTCACAGGGACTGAGATCCGGCGAATAAGGGGGCTGAGGAACCACGGAAATCTTTTTTTTGGCCAAAAATTCATTGATGGAGACTGCCGTGTGACATGCTGCATTGTCGTGGTGCAGCATCCAAGTGCGTGCAATGTCTGGTCACCCTTTCCTGGGTCTTGCAAGGACTTCATTCGGTACACACGTTCAAATTTAACTCACTACTGATCATTCTCACCGTCAATCGACGATCTGACCTCACAAGAGACCTCACTCTTTCCACATTGTCATCCGTTTTTGAGGTTGAAGGTCTTCCCGCACGAGGTTCGTCTTCCACTTGTTCTCGGCCTTCTACAAAGGACTTCTGCCATCTGAACACTTGTGCCCTAGATAGTGCATGTTCTCCATAAGCCCTTTGTAACTTTTCATAAGTCACAGTGGCGGATTCGCCAAGCTTAACACAATATTTGATGGCACAACGTTGTTCAAACTTTTGCCAGTCCATTTTCGTAACGCACCTCACAAACACAACTTCACGTCAGACGCTCTCAACAATCGTGTAGCAACTGTAGCAAGTTGAAACTTGTACTGAGTCAATGGCAAATATTCACCTACCTGCCATGTGAAGGTGGGGGCAGCAGCGTTGCCGGTTCGTGCACAGTGTTACCAGTCTCATTACTTTCCTAACAGACCACGTATTTAATGTCTTGGCTAAAGCCTTTGATTGTGTGAAACAACTTTATAAACTTAACCAAATGTTTCAAATGGTTTACAAACTTTCTAAAAAACAGAACTTTTTCTGCTAAGATTGGTGAAACAGTTTCCTCAGAAAATAAACATCAAATAATATAGTAGTTCAACTACAGGCTGCCTTGATAGAACGACAAATTGAATAGAATGAAAATAAATTTAATAAGTGTAAAGCTTTAAGATGTACTAGGAAAGTTCATTTTACAGTATCTATTACATTAATCAATATAAAGTGCAAATGTGCTCTAACTATAAAGATTTGGGAATATTACTAGACTCAAGAATTAACTTCAAAAAGTAGAATCAGTTCAAAAACTTTTTATCAGATTACTATGAATGAAGTTTGGAAAGAATTGCTAAACAGCATTATTCCAAATGGCTAACACAGTTAAATATGTATACATTAGAAGAAAGAAGAGAATTAAAAAGGAACAGCTTTGTACATATAGTGAATGTGTTTTGAATAATATATCTTGTAAAATTCCGAAGTGGAACATGAGGAATATTTCAATTCTAGCATCTCACAAAAAGGCCCGAGGTTTAATAGCTGAACTTGTGGAAAGCTACAATATGAACTTAAATGATGTACAATTTTGTGCGATCTATTGTATAATTTTATATTCAATTTTGTAATTTTGTCTCTCCTATTTTGACACAGTGATGCACTGGGTTGTCATACTGTGATTATCATCATTAGGCAAAGGTAAAGATCCACGTGCATATAGCACCATGTCATAAAGGCATATTTAGGGGATGTGGGGGTAGTACCCCACACATTCTCGATCTTGGCCATTTTGTTCTGGCTGCCTTTACCCACAGGTACCCATTGATTTGAGGCTGGGTGAGCCCAAGAGCTGCTTTATGTGGGGACAAGGCCAGAAAAATTCCAACCTTTGATCACCCACCCTGCGAATCAAGCCTGGGTCTCCCTTGTGGCAGTCAGAAGTCCTACCGAATAGACCACTGTGGATCCATTAATTATATATTAATAAAAATTGCAATTACTGTTATATTATTTGATTCTCCCACTAATTTTAAGCATGTACAATTATTTAATGAAATTGTGTAACAACTGTAAGTTACTTTCCAATAAAGCAACATTTGTTGAAAATTATGGTAAAACACTAGATTTAAATATTGAAGGAAGAAAAAAAAATACGTACTTGACACACAGAATAGTAATTGTGATCGCTGATATAATGACTGCATATATCATCCACTGAAAATGAAAAGCAATTCTCACATGGGATATGATTGCTCTGATGCGGCTCCCTCCAAAATTCTAGATCACCTGAAAAAACATAAAAAATTACTTTATTCATTGAAATATATTGGCAAGTTCTTATGGTCCATTTTACAACACACACACACATTAATGTAATCAAAAAAAATAAATAAATAAATTTTTAAAAAAAGTATTTTGTAAATATTTTGGCATCTTGTTCTACAGAGCATTCCCTGACATTCGCTACGAGACTCGGCAGCGCTTGTCTTTCCCAGTGAACGGGTCCGCGACAGTCGCTAGAGTCAGCTATTAAAATTACAGTTTTCATATTGTGTACTAACCTTGACTACAGAAGGTGTTGAAAATGATGTCCCTCTGCTGCAACACATTCCTGGCATCTTTGAAGGAAATTGGCTTTTACATGTGCAAGTTCGTCTACTGTAATTCTCCCAATTTTTTCGTACAATACTCTCTTGTAACTCACGGATGGTGTGCAGATTGTCTTTGTATACTTTATTTCACCATTTTTCTTTCCACTTTCATTCAGAACAGACCCTGTTACTCTAAACTTTTTTACGAGGTTTAATATAAGCAACTGTCGATGACCCATTCTCCGGGAAAGACAAGTGCCGATGCCAGGATGCTTGCCGCCGAGTCTCATAGCGAATGTCAGGGAATGCTCTGTAGTATGTCCTGTAAAAAGAAATTTAAAAAAAATATATTTTAAATCTGTGATTCTAACTTCAGAACACTGAAAAAGTTCTAGCAAAAATTATATTTCTATTTTGGTTACTTTATGCTACTTATCTGTTTTGGATTGTGGCTACAAGGATGAATTATAAATTGGATGGGACAAAAACAATGTATAATTTTTCTTGCATGTACACATTGCTTGCATTGTACAATTATTTATTTCGTTGTCTATGGTTGTTATAAGCATAAAGACACAGCTTTTGTTGTGACGTTTCAGGAGAACACACGCTCCCTTCATCAGACATTTATTCATAGTTTGAATAAAGGTAACAGTCATAACAATGGTTAATTTTTTTTCAATAAAAATGAATCAGTTATACAAAGGATTTGGTCAGTGTTACATTGTTGTACCATAGCAACTTAACTGTGAAAGAAGCAATCTGTTTTTATTATTATTTTAGATGAAGCATGTGACCAAAAAGACAACGGTTTTTAAAAGAGTGACGGGAGACATAGATTTCAATGTCTGGAAAGCTTCATTCATTGCAGAAGAACACTGGAATAAATTTAATAATGAAAAAATGGTAACATAGACCCACAATGGAGTTTTCTTTTCCACAAGTGGGGTACGCCTTTAATGTAATGGAAGATACTATCAAGAATTTCTGAGATGATGATTTTCAATTGCCTGATGATATTTGGGATCTATAATTTTAAGAATGTGATGAAAATCTTCATCTGAAATAATAATAAAAACAGACTGCTTGTTTCACAGTTAAGTTGCTATGTTACAACAATGTACCAATGACAAAATCCATTGTACTGATTCCTTTTTGTTAAAAAAAAAAGTTAACCATATTTATGTGTGAAGCTTCCATCGGTTATATTTTGTATTATCTTTGCGCATCATGGCATGTAGACTCGAAAAATTGAGTTTTTATTTTCCATATTTTTACATATATTAGGTTTTGGCTCATATTTTACATATTTTAGTTATTTTTACATATTACTTCCATATTTCAGAATTTTTCTCAACATATACTCCATATTCGCGAATTAACTACATGTTGCCGTGAGACCGAAGAGCTGGGAGAATTTCTTGTGAATTGCTGACGAAGTCCGAATCGACGTTAAACAAATGAAAGTTTAAGACCTTTTTTATACCCTCCAATTGCGTTAATTACAATTTCTGTCATCCGAACAATATTTTAATTTTACACCTCCCAACCGTTCGCTTTTGCTATTGTAAAACACTTGAAATTCCTGTTTATTTACAATTGTTGTTAACAATAGTGCAAAAGGGTCCAAGCATCGACTCCGAGATTTGATTTTATGTAGCTCGTGAAGTGTCTTATATTATTAAAAATGTAAATTTTAAGTCCATATTTAACTCCATATTTTGGTGAAAATAACTAAATATGTACTTACATATTTAGCACATTTTTACTACATATAAATGTGTTCCCTGGTTATAACTGTATCTTTATTTAAACTAGGAATAAATGTCTGCTGAAGGAAGCATGTGTTTTCCTGAAGCATCATAACACACAGATGTGTTTCTATCCTTGTGACAACCATAAACCAGAAAAGAAATAATGAAAAGCAATGATTCATAAAAGACTTATCCAAGGTTTGAACTGGAGATCTCTGACTTTGCAGCAATGATCACAGAGATCAGCAGATATGCTGTCTGATGTTTTGCATAGTTTTGTTTTGAACAAAAATTTGCAAGATGCAAGCAAGCAAAGGGAAAAAAAAAGCAATTTAAACATTTTTTACAACTACAAGTACTATTTGTCATTTTCCTCACAAATAGTAATTCTATAAAATAAAACATTAACAGGGTCATTAACTAAGAACTAACCTGTATTAGTTGTGCTTTTATTCACAATAACCACATTTTCCAAATCAATAATTTTGACATTGCCGTTGTCATCAACAGCAATATTGTCCGGTGTAAGGTCGGTCAAGTATATCCCATAGGAAATATCTTTATCCGTAAACTGCTTCACTGCATACAATATCTGGTAGGCAATGTTGGCTCTCTTTCTCCACGGTGCATTATAAAATGAAACTATCGTTGAACCGGCATTCTGCACAACCACCACACGCCCACATGCTCCATAATATTTTGGTACTGGCCAACCTTCTTCAGCTGGAAACAACTGAAAATAGTGGATTACACAATAATAATAATAATAATAATAATAATAATGTCTTTTTTAAGTGCTGAGCACAGTACACAACCTAATACAGCACTAAGTTACATAAAACTCAAAAAAGTATAGTAGGGATAAATGTGCAAGATGCAGAAGTGAGTACAATATTTACATTTCAAGTTGTCATCTTCGGAAAGACTTTCTACTATACCTCTCATAAATGAATAATGCTCAGCAGACGAATGGTCCGATACACCACAACATCCAGTTACTACAATTAATGATAACGCATCATCAAGTATTTAGTGTTTTTATTAGTTCAGCAACATTGTTCCAATTTACTAAGATTAAGGAATTTTGCCTAGTGTTATATTTAAGGATCTTGTATCCAATAATAATAATAATATGCCATCGATGCTTAAAAATTGTAACGAAAGTTGTCCAAAATAATGATTAATGTTAGTGGGTGATTATTTTACCACAATAATAAGCATAAATTTACCAGTTTTTTTGCTTCAAAATATTCAAGAAATGCATCAGAATGTTGAGGGTCGACTGGACGTTTGGCAGCCAGCCATAAGGACGATTCTTTTCAAATTTTCCTCTCCATTCGAAAAACATCTTCGATATTCCAAAATATGAAAAATTACATACACTAGAATTCTTTCTAGAGCATTGACATGAATTTTCATGTTATATAGATATTATGAATAATTTAATAGATTTACGTAATTGCGAAACTTTTGAGAATATCTAGATAACAGCAAAAGCAAACTACGTGAAAATTCACGTCAATGCTCTAGAAGGAATTCTAAGCGTATGCATTTTTTTCATATTTTGGAATATCACAGCAGATTTTCGAATGAAGAGGAAAAATTAAAAAAATTCACCCTTATGGCTTCCAAAGGTCCACCCAAGCCTTAAAATACCTGGCATGTAATCACAAAATACAGTTTTTCACATAACATTGGCAAAACATTAATGAATACTTCAAATATTGCATAAATTAGACTCTGCAAAACTGTCTCGTGGCATTTTTGCCAACCGTGTGAAAGACCAACTTGGAGAAGGTATCAGCCGGTTACAGTAAATAAAATTGAAGATACTTTCTGATACCAGTACCACTGATATCTGATGATATTGATGCAAAAGTATTGATATCAGCTCAGCCTTATTATTAATGATAGTGGATACTAGATTTTTTAAAAAGTCATGCAACCCTAACTATGCAATATGAAAAGTGTGAAAGATATTCTTGCTGGGTTTTCTGCATGATAAATTATCATTCATTGAGATGTTTTTTTTAAATACTTTTAATTGCAATTTATTCCAAACAGGAAATCCCATAAATTAATTAATGGCTCAATTTGTTTATTTATTTACTTATTTATTTGGGTGAGAAAAGGAAAAATGAACTATCACGTCATATTTCAAAGTTTGGTGACTGGGGCCATGAGACTCTGTGATTTTTGACACAGACACCACTTAATGGCTTTAAAAATATCAAACATTCTAAAAAGTAACACAAGTCTTCCATCTGTACCTATCCAGGACAAGATTAATCCAATCTTTTTTATCCTTACTAATTTCCCTTACGTCTATCTCAATGTTATCCCTTCATTTTCGTGTTGGCCTTCCTACAGGTATCTTACCATCAGGTTTCCCAACAAGAATCATGTAAACTCTTCTTTCCTCTCCCATTCATGCCACATTTCCTGCCCATTTCTTCTTGATTTAATTATTCTAATAATATCGGGATATGAATACAAATTACGTAGTTCTAAATTACATAACCTTCTCCACTCACCGGTCTCCTCATCCCCTTTTAGGTCCCAATATTTTTCTAAGGATTTTATTTTCAAATACTCTGAACTTATGTTCCTTTTTTAATGTAAGGAACAAAGTTTTACATCCATATAATACTACATGCAAAATTACTGTTTTGTATATTTTAAGTTTTAGTTTCTTAGATATTATATGACAAGATAAAAGTATACGAAGAGAAAAGTAACATGCATTTCCCTGAATTAAGCCTGCTTTTTACTTCCTCTAATATCGTTTTCATTTGTTAGTATTACTCCTAAGTACTTGAATTTGAAAAATGGTTCAAACGAGTTGTTATCAATAATTAAATTTTGATTATTACCTATTGGTTTTGGACTGTAAGGACATATTTAGTTTTCTCTTTGCTAACTTCTAAACCTATATCTCTAGCCACCTTGAAAAAATATTGAAATTAAATAGTAATAATTAACTTAGTTTTACAGTTTGCTTATGTCTAGACTGATTGATAAATATAAAAGTAGGTTTAATTTATTTGGCAACCACTGGATCTACTGAAATCTTGCAGTTTCCACAGGTTAACATCCTTAAATTAATTTGGTTGATTTTAATTGACATGTTGCATTTTGTACACCCAAAAATTCCAATTAATCAGAACATTTCCACTACAAAATGTTTGTGTGAACCTCTTAAGGCCTGGCAGTTGAAAAACATTGGTCTAAGGGACTGACCACTTTGCCTGCAATTTTCTTAGAATTTCAAGGGTGGAAACAGCACATGATCATATGCGAACGACCAAGGTACCTCTCCCCTCCAACATCTAGCATATTGCCTTTCTCCACAGCAACCAACTGTTTCACCCTTCCCCTTCGATCGACTTGGTGTTTTAAGTCAACTTTGTGGACAGAAAGGGTAATCGGGACTGGACCTACAGTTTAAAGTTGGATCCGAACCACTTGGGCCTCCACCGGGTATCATACCCGGGACCCCTTGATTACAAAGCGATGATGCTACCACTGCACCACCGGGGAGGCCCCTCTCCCCCTTCGAGTGAGTAATATGCAACCTCTTGCGTTTCTTTGTCACGTTCCCCGTCTTTATCACTAAATATACTTACTATTACTCCTTTTCGGAGAACACAAGACGTTTCAGCTTACTATGAGGCTGCCACCTCAGACGTGGGAAGCACTTACAGTTTTTTTTATAAACAATATCGTAATGTTACACAGTCAGGATTCCATAAAACTTCTGCTTAACTTAATTTCACATAACTGCATCCACAAATAAAAATTTTCTTCCGAGATAAAAGTGTATTCTTAATCTTGAAAATATTGCTTGAGTACAATAAATCATTGATTTTAAATTAACTAACATCAGCCATCAAAATCAATAATTCATATCACTGGCAACCAAACCTGAAATCTTCATCAATAACCATTGGAACAGACTACAAATTTGCATCAAACAAATTACGACGTCATACTAGGACACAAGCATATTTCTTTTAATAATTTACATATCAAAAATTGAATTTTGTAAATTATGTGGGGGCGTAACATCTTCCTTAAATAAGATAACCTAAGTTCCATATTTCATGAACTTTACTGACGAGTTGTTTAATTTTTTCATGTTGGATCTAGCACAGATATAAACCTGACAAGTTTTCAGAAATGTCAGATGTTAATACTTTTTAAGGTACGATGATACGTGACTTACCTGAAGGAAAAGAGGTTCCGGGTTAACTTGCACGGTGGTCCAAATGTTGGTGTAAAGTGTCTCTTCTGCTGGTCCCCTATTTTTCCGAACAATTTTTTCGAAAAACTTTGGCACGTCAACATGTAGCGGGCACATCACCATACTGCTTCCACTTTGGACTTGGCGGAGAGACGAATTATGTTCCATCAACTCTGCTATTTTGTTAAAAATGTTCGAAACCTGAAACCCAGCTTCGTTCACTTTGCAGTCTTTTCTACCCAGCAAAGTCGAGCACACTCTATTGTCCAATTCGTCCAGTTCCCAATCGTGTGCAAGCTTCTTCAAGACAACCTTCTTTCCTTTGTAGGAGCCGTAGAGAACATTTTTCACTTTAAAAAGGTTTGCAAGCGAGCTGTCGATCTCAATTTGGTTCCCCAAGAGTGCAGGGCACATCGTAACTCCAAAACATGTTGGGCACGTGTCGAGCTGCGCAAGCCTCTTCTTCGATATTGTAAACATTCGAGAGTATATAGCCCATAATAGGAATCCAAGGAAGAGAATTGAAATCAAATAATACAGCCTGTTTTTTCTCCTCCAGTTGTTCATCAAAAGATGCCACCTGGACAAAACGTGAGAAAACAAAGTATTAGTAGTTTGAGTTGTGATTTGTGTGTATGGCTAACATAGGTAAATTGCCCATGGCTGTTTAATTCTCTATTCTTCTACATGGCACTTTTTCTTGTATGTACGCATTGCTTGCATTGTAGAATTGTTTTCCTGTAGTTTACGGTTATTACAAGCATAAGAAAACAGTTTTTCGTTCACAACTTCTTGGTGATCTAAAAACAATTTTGAAATTAAAACTTCTAAAAATTTTGGAAATTTTATGTGAGAATCCCTTGTGGAATGGAATGCACACAAATTTCAAAATTGTCAAGAAGTTTGGAATGTACATTTAATGAATTCAAAATGAGAAACTCTCTACCAGATGTGGAAACAACAGGAATATATAATATAAGTTGTTCATGTTCAAAGGATTATGTAGGACAAACAGCAAGGAAAATGGCAATAAGATGGCATGAACACGATTTGGACATTATAAATCTAAACCCAAGAACAGGTTTGTCAGCTCACATCATCGAAGAGAAGCATTTGATTAAAAAGGAGAAGGGTTTTAAAAAGATTGACGGGAAACATAGAGTTGTAGCTTCGTTCATTGCAGAATAACACTGGAATAAATTAAATAATGAAAATGGTAACATAGATCCAGTATGGAGTTTTCTTTTTCAAAAATGGAGTAAGCCACCGTCTTCAAAATTTAATGTAACAGAAAACGTCAAGAGACTTTGAATTACCTGATGATATTTGGGATTCATAATTTTAAATAAAAAAATAATGTGATCAAAATTTTTTTATCTGAAATAAAAATAAAACAGACTGCTTCTTTTCACAGTTAAGTTGCTATATTACAACAATGTAACATTGACAACATTCATTATATAAGGGATTATTTTTGTTTAAAAAATTGCTAACCATTGTTACAACTGTATCTTTAGTCAAAATGAAAATAAATGTCTGATGAAGAGAGCGTGTGTTCTCCTGAAACGTCACAATGAAAAACTGTTTTCTTATGCTTGTAATAACCGTAAACTACAGGAAAATAATTCTACATGGCACATTTTATTAAGGAATAGAATTATGTTTCTGGCAGGGCTAAGCTGATGGCACTATGAAACCAATATCAATACAGATTCCCATGGATACCAACATTAGAAAATTGTAACAACTGAAAGTAGTTAACAATATTCATAATCTCTTAATATGAACAGTTTTCCTTAAAATACATATTCATAATTTCACACACAATAAATAAAATCCATGTATCTACAATATTGTTGCAAAAATTATGAAATATTTTGCATAATTTACAGCAGGGTGGCTACTGTAAGACCATGATAAAATTCAAGTATAATTCCCAGTTTTCAAGGTGAACTTTCCAAAAATTCAAGGCTACAAGCAGGTGTTTTCTCTATCATAACCTTACGTAATATCGCCTCTTACCACACATACAAAGGCAAATATATTAACAAGAAATAAAGACAAACTTCACATAAAACACTGCCGCCTTAACTTATGTAAGAAAGGTCCCTTAAATTCTTCCATACATCTCTACAATAAACTATCACAAGATGTGAGGTAAGAACCAAAATTGATGATATTCAAGCACAAGATAAAATCAAGCTTCTGAAGCATGTTTTTTATTCTATAGCTGAATACATGGAAGCCACTTTTACATAAGACAAATGTACATAATGTAGTATAATCACATATTATTCTTGTAAAATTAAATGTCAAATGAAAGTGGGTAATTAGTATATCTTCTCGTTATATTTTTTTGTGATTTTGATATAATACCAGAGTAAGACCCAATTTTTTACAATTTTTGGCTATATATTTTGTATTTGTAAAATCTATGAATGTAGTATTGTATTGTAATGTAATGTAAGTATTGACATGTCCTATATTACCATGTACTACACTGTACACACCGGTAGTCCTTGGACGCAAATAAACTAAACTAATATAAAGGGTCTGTGTGATTCCAATGAATCCAAAAATTGTAAATTCAATACAATTTAACGGTATATATATTTAAAATATTAAATTTAAGGTGCGGAGTTTACACTTGCCATTTCATATACTCAGCCTAGAAATACATCTATAAACACAAATCACAAATGTTACGGGATATACTAATCTACGAAAACCTGTTAATTGTATAAGAATTTCAAACTCAAATTTTAACTAATCAACTTCAATATATGTTTTCTTGTAATAATCTTTCATCTGTCAGATAGACTGTTCTGCAAAGGACACTAACAAAACAAACGGATTGAGAGAATTCTGTTCTATTTTCCACACAACTTTCTTTTCCTTCCTAGATCAAAATAGAATCTAAACTGTGAAAAACCTTCCTCAGGGTATTTATAAATATGTATTAATTCAATGGTATTTTGATTAATAAAAGTTGCAAGTTTTCACGTCTACGGATAAAAATTCACTCAGAATTCACACACAATTCCCAGATCCAATAATTCACGCATAATTCCTGGAATTCAAGGAATTCCCGGTGAGTAGAATGTGCCTGTAAAGTCTCATGTGGCATTTGTGTGGATTCTGTGAAACATCTGGAGTGCAGAAAGTATGAAACAGTATCAGTGATTGAAATTCAACCAATACTTTCTGATATCGATATATATCGGTACCAGCTTGGTTTTGGATGATGGTAGAGCATAAATTATCCTCTGCATATTAAAGTTTTATTTCAATTCTGGAAGCTTTAAGTCAATGAACTGTACAATCCAAAGTTGTCTGATCTGTGTGGTCTTGCTCACTTTGAGGCATTGTGGCATTCACGCCTTTCAAATTAACATTTCCGCATTGAAGTTTGCACCACCGACTATGTTTTTGTTGAAAAAAATATTTTCAGCATATAAGATGATCCTCACACACAAAATTGCGGAGTTTGACTGTGGATAACATGAAAAAAGATTGTTGCCTAACTATACGGTGAAGAGTAAATTTTAATAGCAAATTTCCAATGGTAAGTTCTGCCATCGCCATAGGGTTAGGCAACACACAAAACATTATATAGTGCGTATTTCAGGATATAGGTGTCCCATTTTCATTGCCAGTGACTATACCAAATCAGTATTTTTTTTAGGAATTTTGAACTATTTTAAGTCTTTTTGAACCTACTTCAGGATTTTTAGAGCCTAACTTAAGATTTTTAGGACCTATTTTAGGATTTTTCGAACCTATTTTAAGAACCTACAAGCAGACTTTTTAGAACCTAAAAATCCAAGGTCTAGTTATCATAACTGACAAAGTGAGCATGGAAAACACATAACGAAAGTAAACGTACCTATTCTAAAATCTTGAATAAATTAAAAGAAGAATTGGGGATCTAATGTTACAGAAAAAAATTACAGCTAAATTATTTGCAATGCAATGGATATAACATCACACCACCAATCACTACCAACAATTAATTGATTCTGCACATGCTTTTCATTATTCCATGTCCAAATACTTTGTGAGGTGTTCATCAGTGGCGTAGCATTATAGTACGCCCATATGCCCGGCGTTCCCAGGTTAAAATTTCAAAAATGTGTAAATGCTGTAAAAGTAAATCTTGACTAATTTCATATATGTTTGACCTTCATGGCATTATAATAGCTATTTCTCGTGATCCGCTTGCAACGCTCCACTAACAACACCCATCCTAGCATTTTCTTCAATGCCTTTCCTGGCTGGATGCCCGGCAGGTACGGCGTAAAGAACTCTATATTTCTTGCTGTCTATCTGGAGGGAAAGCTTGGATCTCTAAGCACACAAGGAATGCTCTCTCGTACGCCAGCGTACGGAGCAGAGAGCTACGTGATTGTTCTAGGGTTCACGTGACCCTTCCTGCCTTCTGAAACAGACGACAGCGGTAGAATTTCTACCTGGTTCTTCGCGCTCATGCCACTCGTGCTATGTGATGCTACAATATGCAATATTGACTGACGTAACTTTACCAAACTCAAACATACCATTTCTTAATGACCACTGCATTGTATAATTTATCGCACGAACAGCGATGTGCATTAAAAACTAAAAGATCAACACAGTTTTTGTCAAATAAGTTGGTGAAGTCCTTGTGGTAGAAGTTCAGCCTGTGGCTGCTCTACCACTTAACCTGCAAAACTATTCATTTTTTATTATTATTATTTTTTCGTTAGGATCTAACTGCTTAACCTTTTGCCGCCCAATGCCTTTTTCATATGTAAGCTTCTCTGTCCCGAGCCGATTTTGAGCAAAATGCAGAGTTTCAATTAAATGAGTGTAGATCGGAGGCTAATTGCCCTAGAGAGATGAGTGATATACCGTTGTACGCGGAATGAACCAGAGATTCAGACTATATGAAATTTTTGCAAATTAGGCGTATATGTGGCGGGGGGAGGGGGCTAACTCTCAAAATTCCAAAATTTCGGGGGAAAAACTTTTGTTCCCCCACCCTCCCCTCAAGCAAAAAGTACATGACAGTGTCGACATGCACATGGAAATGATACAGCGTCTCGATCGAGATGCTTGGGACAGTGAGGGTTACATTTGGGTATCTCGTTCGAGACGCTTGGGCGGCAAAAGGTTAATATTGGGTCAATGGAAATGTTTAGCATTCATTTGAAAACTCTTAACATCGAATGGTCTGTGGACAAAATTATTTTAAAATGTTTATCACCATTCTCAAGATGCAATAAACAGTGGTCTGAATTACTAATTGGCACTTTATGAGTGTCCCTTTATCAACTTCATAAATATCATCACTCATATTCATATTCGCAATTAACCAAAAGTGGTAGAAAAGCGAAGTAAAATAAACCAAATCAATCAGTAGTTGGATCATCCACAACAATGACATCTACTGTTGTTCAGAGGCGCTTGTGATTCAGGTAGGTTTTCTAATGACTTGCATCATACCAAAGGTTTAAAACACCAGAGTTCAAAAAATTCGTTCCTCAGTGAGGCATCTCATTTTCTAGCTAAAACATGCATGGGTGATGTTTTATTGAAAACCCAGCTGACTTCAGGCAAATAAACAATACCTGTGGCAACTAATTCCATAGTAAATTATTAAGCAAAAAAGGCCCGACCCTTCCTTCGGACTTGGCGTTCCCACCCGAAATGCCCATGCTACGCCACTGGTGTTCAGGTTTAATATTGGGATTATGTGCAAATTTTAGTGCAAAATTCAGATTAGCAGTGTTGTAATGCAATATTTATGTTCTATGTTTATAGTTATTCAGAATAATTCTGTATTGCTGAAATGTACAATACTGAAAGTGTCAGTCAAAAAGACTTCAAGAAATATTTCTTGCAATACATATATGAGTCACTCCACACACACAGTTGTGAATCATTAGAAGAAATCTCAAAGCAAGATTCAAAACAATTTAGAACATGCATGCAGTTGAATTCTATGCAACTACAGTGCAAGTGCTTTCTACAAACTCACAGCTCCCATATTCATGGTAACAGATTAACAATGATTCATACAAGGAACGTTCAAAAAAACAAATTTCCTGGGTTTGTCATCAACCGTAACATGTACTCCGAAAAAACAAATATTATTAGAAAACCATGAAAAAAGTTTTTGTGCTTACAAGCAGCTAGTTAGTTGGGGTGTTGGTAGGGTGACCATAATACAAGGTAACCAAAAAAGTTCTTGCCGTTTTTGACGTCCCATTAATCATGCGCTCACAGAGCAAAAACAAAATGACGCACGTGCCTGCCAAGCGATCGGGAGTTAGTCTGACCATCGACTGTCAGTAATACAGGCACATTGCGTACACACAGCAGTCATAGCTCATCCAGTGTCGAAGAGAAATGGAGGTATCGAAGCAGCTTGTTCGCGTGTGTTTGTTGTATGACTTTAAAGTGGGCCTGTCAGCTGCCGCATCAAGTCACTGCATTTGCCAGGCATTTGGGGAGAATGCCGTGAACGAATGCACTGCCAGGCATTGGTTCCAGAAATTCCATTCAGGAGATGTGAGCCTTTTGGATGAACCTCGCAGTGGACGACCACATGTGTTGGATGACGAGGGCCTGAAAGCAGCCATCGAGGAGGACAGTGGTCTAACGTGTGATGAACTTGCAGAAAGGTTCCATGTTTCCGCTGAAACATTCAGACTGCACCTGCATGGGATAGGGAAGTCATACAAGTTAAGCAAGTGGGTACCCCTCACATTGTCGGCAGCCAACAAGGAACAACGAGTGACAGCCTGTTTGTATTTTGATCCAAAAACGGGACTTTGTTTTCCCCCTCCTGAAAAATCGCCGAACTGTTCAGAATCTCCCCCCCCCCCCTCCTTCTCAACTCTCAGTAAAGGTAAGTCATACCAACACGATAGACTTATTGTTCTCAAACATGGAAGCAAGATTTTTCATCTGTTCAGTTATTGTTCAGGATTGAGCAAACATGCTCAACGGAGTGGATGTACTAGGCAAGCGTAGCACAATTTCCACCGCATTCAGAAGGATGTCGTACTTTACGTGGTCCACTTCTAACTTAGCAAAAATTATGTACCCATTTATCGGACAATTAAACCTTATTTTCATTTTCTTTCCAGTCTTTTCATTCTTCGTGCAGGCCCGCATTGAAATTACATGTACGATTTTTGGTCATATTTATTCATTGCTCTAGAAATAACGTAAACCACACAAAACAATAAAAACCGCAACGCGAACAAACTTAAACAATGCTGTCTGCTCAAATCTTCTCAACGAAATTGTAGCATTTGGATTCTTATGGGCAATTAGCAAAACGTGACAGAAAAGCGACAATAAATATAAAAAATAACAAATTTCTGTGAATAACTTGAAACAGTGTTTCTATGACATTAGTTCCAATATTTTATCATTTTTTTTGGCATGAAATGTCTCAAATTTAGATTTAATTTTCGATCTAACTTTTTTATAAAACGGGACATGTTGAGGATTTTTGAAATATGGATGGTCAAAATGGGACGTATCGTCACCCTAGGTGTTTGTTACATGCTGTCAAGGTCACGAAGTCTTGTCTTGTCTTTGATCAAATCTTATTGAAATCTATTTTCACTGAGCAGTCTGACATACAATAGTAGTTTTTGTTAGTTGTCCTTCCAATGGCTCATTGCTCATTTTCAGCAAAATATTACATATTACTTTGAACTCCTGTTCTTCGGACATTAAAATGCAGAAATTTTAAGAATTTGTAATTTTTTAAAAAATAAAGAAGCCATTGTTGCAATTTTTTACTTATTTCCTTCCTCTTTGTATAAATTGTGTTACGTTTCTTTAACTAAACAATAATAATTGAAAACTGCTTTACAATATAAAAAGAATCTCTCGGGCTATCGACCAGGTGAGTTGTGGAAAAGATTCCAAGCTTCCGAGAGCTAACATCACTCTCATCTTCAGGGTATAAGTGATGAGAGAATCTTTTCATCATTCGTCGCCAGGAAAACTTCAAGACTTACTACTTTACAATAGTTTTCTAAAACCATATCAAGCCCCATGAAATTGGCATGTCCCACTCATCTCTCTAGCTATAGTCCGTCACAGGGTCCCCTCATTATGCAATTTTTCATCTCAGCATCTCTTGTCTTTTCTAAACTTACAAACTTATCAGCGACGTTTGCAGAATGATTTCAGTTATTTATACAAAATTGTGAATGGCAAAATCCGCTGCAACACACTCCTTGAGGAATTCCACTTTCAAGTACCTATGCGCACAACATGCAACACAAGATTATTTTATACAAAAAAACCTAGACTAGAAATTCAAAAATGATCTCTCTTTTACAGACTTGCAGCACAATACAATGATCTCCCTTCAAGTATTGATATATTTTCCTCCGAGTTTACCTTTTGGTCTTCTATCAGAAGAAATGCTTGTAATTAATATCACATAGTGCCATCTTTTACTTATTTTTTTGTTCATTTGCTATGCACTTTTATGTTGTTTTGTTACTCTTAATTATTTTTTTATTTTTTTCTTTATTATTATTATTGCTATCTCATTGTTCAGAGTAAAATGGCCACTTGTGCTGTATCTGGAATTTTCTCAATAAATAAATTGAAAATAGCCGCTAGTTCACAGTTCAAAATCAAAACAGCAGTCTAATAGACCCGTCCATAGTAGTTTTGTGATAGTACTTATGGGTTAACCTTTTAGAAAAATCATTTTCCTTTTAAAAATTTTAACCTGGGATTCGCTGATGAAAAATTCGGGAACTGTTCCAAATTGTTCAACACGAAGACTGGAGACCATCCACATTTTTTTTAAACCCTATTTACAATTAAGACCAGACGTGGCATATGGCAAGATCGAGGGTGCTTGTAGTATCACATGATGTTCTTCACTCATTAGCCTACCGGTTCTGGAAAAAAAAAGGCTAAAGGAAACTTATTTTTTGACTGTCCCTCATAACACACAAATAACAATTATACCCATAAAATTGTTTCGTCAGCACATCTATGGCAAAACATGAAAATCTGCAGTGCACAAATACACAAAGAGCAAGACATAAGGATAAGCATCATAAGCATAGCGGAAGTAAAAAAAAAATAAACCTTGGTAGAAAGTTTGACATCACGCCAGCTTTTCTGTTCCAACTTCCCGAAAGATCCACACAAACATAATTTCAGCATACTGGATTGGACCTATCTGAAACATGCAGAAATAACCACATATATAGTACAACAGTTCAGTATGATAGAACTAACATGAGAATACTAAGGAAAGCAACAAAGCATACACACGTATATTATTGTTATAACATTGTACAATCAGCATACCAGACAACAGACAATCCTGCTAAACACAATACAGCTGAGAATACAGATAAAGGCCAATTGAAGATACCATATAAAGAGCAGAAAATATTAGGGCTGCCGATACCACTCTGAACCGATACTTATACTGTTACCGATACTTGGAAATTGTAATAATTGATCAATATTAGTGTAGGTATCTTACTCCAATTGTATGCATCAATGTACCAAGAATTTTGCTTCAAAATATTTGAAAATTACATCAGGATATTAAAGTACATGTTATGTAATCACAAAATCCAGTTTTCTTACAGCAAAATAAAAACTAAGTCCGAATTGTGCATAATTTCCAGGATACCTAGACTCCACGAAAGTGTCGAAGCATTTTTCAGCATAGGTGTAACTTGGCAGGGGCAAGGGGAGCACTTGCTTCCCCAAAATTTTGGGTTTATTAAAATTTACAAGTTAGGAGACCCAAAAAGCAAAGTAATAAAGAATATTATTTGTGATTTTGCGAACGTCACAGTTATTATGCAAATTATCCTGGACGTTGTTTTTATCCGATGGAATACTTTTTGAGTCTCTTACCCCAAAATTAGGCCTAGTTTGACTCTACCCCCTCAAAATTAGGCCTAATTTAATTCTGCCCTCAAAATTAGGCCAAATTTAATTCTGCCCCCTCAAAATTAGGCCTGCTTTAATTCTGCTCCCTCAAAATTAGGCCTAATTTAATTCTTTCCCCCTCAAAATTAGGCCTAATTTAATTCTGCCCTCTCAAAATTAGGCCTACTTTAATTCTGCCCCCTCAAAATTAGGCCTGCTTTAATTCTGCCCCTCAAAATTAGGCCTAATTTAATTCTGGCCCCTCAAAAATAGGCATGCTTTAATTCTGCCCCCTCAAAATTAGGCCTAATTTAATTCTGCCCCCTCAAAATTAGGTCTAATTTAATTCTGCCCCCTCAAAATTAGGCCAAATTTAATTCTACCCCCTCAAAATTAGGCCAAATTTAATTCTGCCCCCTCAAAATTAGGCCCAATTTAATTCTGCCCCCTCAAAATTAGGCCCAGTTTATTCTGCCCTCTCAAAGTTAGGTCCCAAGTTACGCCCATGTTATTGAGGACCCCATGAAAAATCAAAATGCCGCAAAGTATCGGCTGGTATCAGTAAATAAATTTAAACCGATACCACTATACATCGGCATAGGTATCGGCTCAGCCCTGGAAAATATTTTAGTACAGAGAAACAACAAATTTGGCACATTTGTGTCTCACACATGCTTCTGATAATGAAGTGGGAGGGGGGGCGAGAAACAGTAAAAGGAATTCTAAATCTCACTAAGCAACTTAGCCAAATCAGTTAATTTAAGTGTCTCTAGGAACAGAATCATCATAACCTGAAATACTGAAATGGCCAGTGATCGGAACGCTACATTTTAAAAGTAGCTTCGCTACAGCTACAGCTACTCTTCGAAAATGTAGCTTCGCTACAGCTACAGCTACATTTACCAAAAAGTAGCTCGCTACGCTACTCCTGTTCGCTACTCGCTACTTCGCTAATTTTTGCGCTACTTCTGCATAAAAAAATGAAAACAATGATATGGGTATTAAAAAAATCCCCTACTATTGGTAAATAGATTGTTATTTTTTTATCATGATTCCAGTCATTCGATAATTTTGATAGCAATGTTACTTCAGTTACTTATTTTTAAAATAGTTTTTGAGAATACCATACCTACGCAAGTGGCATACCAATTCAAATTTGATATATGAATATTGCAATTAGGGTGTTGCCCAAATTAATTATTACAACTATACACAAATAAAATTTGGTAGGATTACGTATTTATGTTCACATCAACATATTTTTCTTGAGAATAAATATTTCATTTTTTATGGACTGATATGAAGTCAGCCTTTTGAATTAAAAGAACCTGGAGCCCTTTGACTACAAAAGGGCCCCAGGTTCGATACCCAGCAGAGGCACATAGTGGTTAGGATCCAGTCTCGATCAGATTATCTATGCTTAAAATGGACTCACAACAAAAACTAGGAAAGATGCCAAGTTGGGAGGATGAGATCCACCTGCTCCTCCATTCCCCACACTGCTCATCATTCATCATTCTTCCTCGTTCTCACAATTAGCCGAAAGTGGCAGAAAGGGACTATAGATTAGAGAATAATTAAATAAAATATTCATCCTCATTGTCATGATTGAGAGAAGTGGAAGAATAGATGAGGAGGTAAACAGAAGAGGACAAATGAATGGTGGTGGACTATATCAAAGCGTTAGAAGATTAATATGGAATAGGGATGTACCTATGAAATGCAAGAATGTAATATGTAACATACTATGTGCCAATAATTACGTATGGAGCAGAGACTTGGACAATGACATAGAGAGACAAAGAAAAGATGCAGGTAGTGGAGATTAAATTTCTAAGGAGTCTTTTGAGGAAGACTAGAAGGGATAGAATAAGAAATGAGGAGATCCGACAGACAGTGGGTGTAGTGAAGCTTCAGGACAGAATAGATCAGGCACAGGTGAGATGGTTCGGACACATGAGGAGGATGGATGCTGAAAGACTACCAGTAAGAGCTTACAATGCACAAGGAGTGGGAATAAGGCCAAGGGGGAGACCAAGATGTCGGTGGAAAGAGCAGATACTGGAGAGTGTTAGGAGACAAGATTGGAACACCTTGGAAAGAGAGGAGTTGTGAAAGACCAGGAAAAAATGGAGAGGCTTGACTTCTATGCCGACCCAGCCAGAGGCAGGAAACGGCGAAGGATGATGATGTCATGATTAGCAAAAGTTACAGAAAAGTGACGCAAAAGTAGGAGAAATACATAAATTTGAAAACTATGTATATTAACTAAAGAAAATTGTCGTTTCTGCAGGAAAGTCAATAACTCGTACATACTTTTTGCAATATGATAAAATTATTGAGGAAACTGTCGTATAAACCTGAGTGTTCTAAACGTATTGTAATTTTAAAATTTGTGAACAAATACTATCGCGAAAATAATTGTAATTACAGAAACTCTATCATTCTTGTAACAATAATTTCTTGCTGGTGAGATCCTATATACTGACGATGATCAATGCTGTTAACGTACTGAGCCATTTATTGCTGGCACTATTCCCTTGTCAGTACAGTGGATATTCCATTGCTCATTTTTGCACTGTAAGTTGTGTCTTACACAGCAATTAATGACATTTTGGTGTCTCTTACACCATGAATATCCACAGGATTTGTTCGGGGGGTGACGCAAACGAGGCACTTTTTTCCAGTGGTGCAGCAAAAGAGGCAAAATAGCGATGCAGCTAAAAAAACGTAGCTCTTAGCAGGAATATATTAATTTATGTCAGTTAGTTATCTGGATATCTGAATTCTTCAGATACTAATTAAATTACGCAGATATCTATAATCTACAATCTAGATAATCTGTATCTCCATGTAATAGACTGTCTTTATCCTCCTGCAAAATTAAGGGTTATTGTCATTTTCTGACGCTGTTGCCACATTCAAAAATTCACCTCAAAATGCCGAGAAAAATGTAGCTGTAGCGAAATTTTCGCTACAACTACAGGAATTTTGTAGCTTCGCTACCGCTACAACTACAATTTTCAAAATGTAGCGTCGCTACAGCTACAGCTACAAATTTTGTAGCTAGCTACAGTAGTGACGCTACAAGTAGCTCGCTACTTCTGACCACTGGAAATGGCCAATACTTGGCAGTACTGAAGCATGTCTCTACAGCAAATATTTTGTTCAGTAATCTTTACGAGAAAACTTCTATCAGCAGCAGTCAAACAGGAAAGTTTAGTAACAATTGGTATTAGTCCACTAATGTTAGTAAATTAACAAAGACTAGTTGAACAATGCAAGTCACAAGATTAGTCACTTACTGTTTCTCAGTTTATATTAATTGAAGAATGAGTACAATATTTTTACACTAATAGTATTGCATGCTCCATAATATTACATCACATTTCTACAGGCCTCCCCGGTGGTGCAGTGGCTGCATTGTCACCTTGTAATCTGGAGGTCCAGGGTTCGATACCCGGTGGAGGCACATAGGGGTTTGTATACTGCTTTCAACTGTAGGTCCAGTGCCGATTAGCCTTACGGTGCATAAAGTGGACTTAAAACAATACTGAAGAAGGAAGATCACTTTTCTAAATCTGAAGGATAATCATTATAATGAAAACGAATGACAATTACATAAATTAAACAAAGGGACGCTTAAAAAGTGTTTTGTTCATAATCAGTACAGGACTCAAAACTGTAACCTTTGGTGAAAATGAAGAATGTTTGTATTTCAATTTTTCATATTTTGCATGACCTTTTTGGCACTTTTAATTCATCTACTTAAGGCTTGACTGTACCTTGGCGTCTGTAAGGGTGATTTTTTCAAATTTTCCTCTCCATTCGAAAAACTGCTGTGATTTTCCAAAATATGAAAAATTACATCCATCTAGAGCATTGATGTGAATTTTCATGTAGTTCTATTATGTAAGTCTATTAAATTACACCACCCAGCATTTTTGAAAAAAAAAATCGGATGATTTCAAATCAATAGCTGATTCTGTAGTATTTTGAATGCTGATCACGGAAATGACATTCATTTTTTTCCCATTACGTCAGGATTTTTCACAATTTCACAATCAAAATTATCATACTTGCCAATCCATTACGCCTATTATAGAACGCAACAAAATAAATTTAAGCAAGCAAAATTTTGTATGTTTACAAACCAAGAGGTGATTCTGGAAGTGTTTTGAATGATGATGATGGATATAACATAAAATTCATCCCATCACGTCAGGACTTTCCCCTAGATCAGGACTTTTCTCCACGTTATTAAGTTCGATCAACCCACTACATTATACCATTGAGTTTTGGACATTTTGTGTGAAGGAAATTTTTATGAGAGATGGAATTTACGTAATCGAAGTTTACAATCTTCATGCCAATGTGTCTTGTGAAGATAGAAGGGGGATTAAATGCTTACTACTCTTTGTGCATTTATAGTTCAAAATTGGAGGATTAGTATTCTAGAAAACCAATATTTTATCATCTAAACAGAGCCATCTATTGAGGAAATCATGGAACTACACATTTTATTTTGAAATAAAGGCACTTAATATATTGCTATTTTCTGAAAAAACTACACATGATGGGTAAAAATGGATTTCATTATTGGAATCAGCATACTGAAATTATTCAGGCACAACAGTCATCTGTGAGTCATTCGAACCCATGCACGCCTGTGTTATTGATATCTAGGAAACAGTGAAAGGAAACTACATGAAAAGTCACGTCAATGCTCTAGATGAAATTCTAAGTATATGTAATATTTTCATATTTTGGAATACCACAGCTGTCTTTCGAATGGAGAGGAAAATTTGAAAAAAATCACCCTTACAGATGCCAAAGGTCTAGTCGAGCCTTAAAGGGAGGAGTGACAATTCCCCCAAGGTCCTTTTCTCTCAGGCAGCTGGGGAGCACTGTTGCCAACTTAGCTCTTTTGGACCCAAATCGGGGTCTTCCGTGCACTCCTTTAGCTGTGAACTGTGGCACCCACCCACTGCCCCATTATGATGCCATGGCCCACACAGTCCAACTTTTGCCATGAGTGTACATTTTACAAGTGACATGATATTATTATATTGGCTGCATCACCCCAGCCCCTCTTACCTCCCCAGCTAGTTTCATATAGTGCTTTGGCTGAGGTGAAGATGAGGACATTGTTATCTGGTAATCCCTTATTTTCGATTTCATACAACCATCAGTGGATTATTGAGGTGGGTGATGCTGTCAGATCTATACGGTGAAAACTTAAAGTAGAGTTGCAAAAAAGCTGGCTTTTTCGAAGGGATGGTTTTTTTCGATGTTTTAAGTCCACTTTATGCACAGTTAGGCTGATCGGGACTGGACCTACAGTTTAAAGTGGGATCTGAACCACAATGTGCCTCCACCGGGTATCGAACCCGGGACCCCTTGGTTACAAGGCGATGACGAGTTTAAAGTGGAATCCGAACCACTACATGCCTCAACCGGGTATCAGAGAAATTAATTTGAACATTATAGAGATGCAGGAAGTATTAATTTATGGAATTATGTTGTGAAAAGTAGCTTGTGCAAGTGATGCCACCCATAAATAATCCAATGAAAATACACTATACACGTCTAGGAGATGAAACAAAGTGTGTAAAACAGTACCCAACAATCCTAACCAATTTACAAACACATAAATAGTAACACTATATGCACATTGGAACATAATTATTATGTTAACAGCATCAAACCTGACCCTATCAACCTACTCGCATAAGAATATTAGAACCAGATTGGAAAAATCATTCAAACCGGTTCAGTACGTGATTATAGACATAAACAGAATTGCATTTGTGTAGGAAATGAATGTACATCATGCTGATGTTGAAATTACACAATCAGAACCTGGGCCTATTTCAAGTAACTAATTTTCAAACTAAAATGGTAAAGTTAAGGCCTATTTTGGGATGGGAACTGGATCTGTTTGTCTAAACCCTTGACTAATCACCACTGTATACGAGGGCCACTATTTATATTTTGAGCCTTGGCAACACTGATTGAAGTTAGGCACGATTTGACGTTTGCACGGAATCGGCTGGCATTATTGACCATAACGTACTTCAAATGTTTTGTCAATAGCTTCATTTGTGTTGTTTATGTTGCCTTGGAGATTGCGCGACAACAATAAAATGGAATTAACTCGTGAACATTTTCGTGCGATGATTTTTACGATTTTCGATGTGGATTATCAAGACAAGAGTGCATCGATCAACTTACTTTCACATTTGGTGATGAAGCCACATCCTTTGCCACTGTGAAACGCTGGTATAACGAATTTAATCGTGGCCGCCATTCGCTCACCGACGAGATTCGCGAAGGTCGTCCAAAATCAGTTGTTGTTCAAGAAAACATTGATGCTGTGCAAAACCTAAAACTGCAAGATCGTCATGTGACATACTGTGAGATTGAGGCAACCATAGGCATTAGTTCCACCAGCATATATAAAATATTACATGATCATTTAGCTGTGAGAAAGGTATGTTCTCGTTGGATCCCACACAATTTGACAAAAACTCAAAAAGACGCTTGCGTCAATTGGTGCAAACAAATGCTCAATAAATACAATCGTGGAAAACAATTTTCGTCGGCGGAAGACACCGTTGGTGCGTTCAAAAACCATATTATGGAGGTGTCTCAAGAAGATTGGAAAAACTGCTTTGACAAATGGTTCGAACGAATGCAAAAGTGTATTGACCATAAAGGAGAATACTTCGAAAAACAATAAAGCAGTTTTCAATGGCAAATTCCTGTTTTTTCATTGTTAGGCTCAAAATATAAATAGTGACCCTCGTACAAAATAAAATCGTGAAGAAATAATTATTTCTTGGAGGAAACCCCATTCACCACAGACTTTGAAGCAAATTTTATATGCGTGGTCTGACAATTAAGTTGTACATACACATTGGTAAGATTTCATAAACTTCATACATCAGCGTCTCACAGTTGTGTTCGTGTCGACATATGGTGGTGTCTTGCTGAGTGGCATTCATTGGTGTTGTTGCGTGTTGTCGCGAGAATGTTGGAGCTTGAACTAGAGCAACGAACAAACATTAAGTTTCTTGTTAAACTTGGCAAGAGTGGAAGTGAAATCAGGGACATGTTAGTCCATGTTTATGGAGATAAAGTTGACCCCCTATAGATCTTTTTAGTTCTTACCACGGGCACTCTAGAATCTGGCAAGGAAAGTGGGGAGCGGGGAATTCGCCGCAGATCCACCAGACAAGAGCGGTGGCACCGAGGGATACGACGTGGCAGAAATAAGTACTGCGTGTACCTCGTTCTACAGGCTGCTGCATTTCTTACCTTGCTGGATTGGTCGCTTCCCCACTCCCCTTGCCAGCTTCTAGAGTGCCCGCTGTAAGAACTTGAAAGACCTATAGTATCATGAGGACAATTGGGAAGCTACTTAAAAGACATAGCAGCAGACTCCGGTCTCGAAAGCCACACAACAGAAGAGATGGAACTCAATGCACCATGGAGTTCAGTTTATATACATTTAAAAAAGTATTCTAGACACACTGTTTTGTGAAAACAAGACAAACATTTATCGGAGGAGTTATTCGAGCTACAACACTGAAATTTAAAAAAACATAATAGTTGAATAATTCTTAAAATGACTTTTATATTTCAAAGTATAGGAGCACATTCAGAAAGTCTGAAACTTACTGGTGTCCCTAAACTTTTGGGCAATACTACACCTATAGAAAGAACACACATGAACAATGTATGCAATTATGTTGCTGTTATGCTACATGTGTTGCATTACATCACCAGCCTTCAAATGCTGCTTAAGAAGAAAGTCTCTATGACTCACTGCCAAGGAAATATCAATTTAATATACGAGGGACGTTCTGAAAGTAAGTTTCATCATATTTTTTTTTCAGAGGGAAGCTTTATTACAAACTGAAGAATACAATGGCACAAAAAAAATACGATCTTTTGGCTATTTTTCCACATAGTCCCCACCCACCGACATTGATACATTTGTCATACTGTGAAATCAATTTCAAGAAACCTCCTGGTAAAAATCGGTGCCCAACAAGTTGTGAATCATGTGTTGGGCTTCAGCATGTCCAACACCCAATGTGGATGCGACTTCAGACACAGTTACGTCACAGTTACGTGCCTGTTGACTAACACCATTTCCTATACTCTGTCGACGTTTGTTGTAGTCGTGGATGTGGAGGGGCGCCCAGATTGGTCCTCATCTTCCACACTCTGCCTTCCTTCATTGAACATTGAACACCAGCGTCCAAACAACCGGCGGGACATGACGTCGTCTCCATAGACTTTCTGTAAGCGTCTATGACTATCTGAAACAATAGTCTCACATGCCCATTCATAGCGCACGACAGCACGCACTTCCATTTGTGACAACGTTTCCAGCACACATTTTTCTGCCATACTGGTTTGCACTCGAATGAGCTTGGGCACGTCGATCTGCTACTTATATCTATTCTTCGGCACTCTGCTCTTGCTCCTTCCGTCGTGAATTCAGGAAAGATTGTCTTTTGTTATGGCAATGTGTTTTCTCACTTTGTAATACAGCTTCCCTGTGAAAAAAATGACGAAACTTACTTTCGGAATGTCCCTCGTATGTTCTACAACAATAACTGGCGAAGGTTTCACTGCTTAATTCTGAACTAATAATGGTGAATTTTTTTACACAGTTGGATTTATATTTATGTCTGAAAACACATAATTCAGAGGCTTAGTGATCACTTGCAGAGCACTTCCTAGAGAACAACTTTTTACCTACCATATACCATGTGCATATTTGTTTGTTAGAAGCTATTCATTTGCTGTTTTCTTGGGATATTAAGCGTGTTCCGAAAGTTGCACGATGTTAATGCATTAAACGAGTTATGGCAACTGGTTGTTCCCTAAGTACTTTCATGCATTTCGTGATGCCGTTCCAAAAGTCACTTTTCGTACGAGTACAAGATTCACCAAAAGCATGGGCTCTGAGGCAAGTTAGTTGCATTAAAACCATCTGCCTGTTGATGAAATGAGGGAAAGGATATTCTGAACCAAAAAGGACAGACCAAAAGCAACTGCAAACTGCATAAAGCACTGGACTATTCGGACGAAGAGTATGAGTGAAGTATGTGAGATGTATAAGTGTGGAAATTGCAATGTAATTTGAAAGAAAAAGGAAATTATGCATGCAGGTGTTGGGCCAAAGCAAAAGATCTGAAAATGTGGTCACGTGGAAAGAAAGAGCTACCACTTTATTTGAAATTCACACAAGTATTCAAGTTAATGATGAGAATTGTTAAGATTTTTTTTTTTAAGAAAAAATTAATTAATAGTTGGTTGAAATCTGGGTGTACAGAGATGAACCACTCATATATTATTGTGGTAGAGGTATACGTCATGGTGTAGATTTGAGCGTTTTATTTTAAAAGCAAACTTCAATGCAGCTGCCGTTTTATTTGTTTTGGTAGTTTTTTATTAACTGACATGTATTAGCACATTCTATTGCCACCTATATAGCAGCCCTTCCATGGTCCGCAATTCGTATATATTAAAAAAAACAGCCATTGTTGTTCAAAAGTCAAACTACTTTCACCAGGTTCACGAGGCTAGTTACTTTCGTTCGATTCATGCGTTCACGTTATGACTTTCGGGGTGTAAGGGGTGCTCCTTCCACCTAGTGCACCCAATAGTCAACCTCACGTAGTACACCCTGGACTGCAGACTAACGAGGCTCTGGCGACTGGCCCCATGGCCAGTATAATTTTGTTTGTGTTGTCCTGTGTTTTGTCCTTATTTGTGCTGAGTGCTAATTTACAGCCTCAGCTTTTAACGAAAGTCAGAATATTTTATGATTTTAGTTTTGCAACGTTAGAGTTGTTATTTGTAATGATAAGGGGCTGGACCTCGTATAATGTGATGGGTGCCAAATAGCCTTAGTGCTGACGCACCCAAAATTTTAAAGGTAACACTTTACTATACCCGAGACGGATTTCTTAAAATTTACAGGAGAAAGTACTTATGCAAATAATTTTCTGTAGCATTGTTGATGTTCGGGAATGTAGTTTTGATCCATTTTAATGCGAATGCATGTGGTTTTCTACGAAAATCTATTTCCGACGCACTATTATTGCTGCCGCCATTTGCTTTCTGCACGAGAGCACAATACGCGCTATTGCTGCTGCTACAAGCCGATGTTGTCCGTATATGCTAAATTGAACAAAGGCATACCTCGTCCCCGTGATGGTTCGTGGGGCTATCGTGAATTTTTGGGCTAACGTCAATGGTTTTTGGGACTACCCGTGGATGGTTTGTGGGAAATAAGGAACAACAGTAAGTACTCGTTAATGTAAGAAATAGACATTATTTTTGTTAGAAATTCATTATTTCACCTAAAGAAATGTTCAGCACTGCAGAATAGTACGTTAGCAATGTAAAAAATTGTGAAATATATCATTGAAAGGTGTCTCCGGTATAGTAAAGTAGTACCATTTTGAATTCAAATTCAAACGTTATGACTTTCGAAATGCACCATAAGTGTTGCTGCTACTACTTCATATGATGTGTGGTGCCAAGGGGCATTAAGTCCCTAATACTTTCATTGTCATGTTACGCAGGTCATGTTTAGAGCTCTTAGCACTAATAAAATGCTTCCAACACCTGATCACACAACATCAGGTCTCGAGCACAAAACAGCCTTTCAACATCATGTGAAAATTTGCTGGTACTGTCTCTGAGATGGCCATAAATCAAAAGTTGCTCATTGCTCACGTAAGGTACTTTTCAAATTATAATTTCTCCAGTAAATAATACTTCGTTAAGTTTTTTAATTGTGCTAATTACTTTCTCCAAGCTTCAAACAATCGTTTTCAGTATTCTAAAACACGTCACTATGAACTAGCACGAAAACACTTTCTGTCTATTCTCTGGACATCAATAAGTTCCAGGTGTACCATTCTTTAGTGTGAAATTTCATTTCGAGAAAATAAGAGGATGGACAGATGTATTATGCAGATCATTCCTACCACTCGAACATTCACACCTTAAGTTTACAAAACCGTTTAAAATTATGAAATATTACGAAAGTACTGTGTAATTTTAATATTATTACTTCAATAATATGAAATACACCGAGAAACTGTTGGTGTTTTACAAAAATAAATCATTTCCCGGGGGTGTGCATATCGATGGTACAGGCCCCGTTCAGGTTACAGCTACAAAAACACCACCCAAAATGTTTCTTCTAATGAATTTTCTACACAGAGAAATAGCAATAATAGACGCTTCCCAAGAAATATTAGAATAAGCTTTACTTGCTAGATAAAGATATACTGTATATCTAAAATATGTGTTAGTAGTAACCAGAAATATTTGTAGCGTAAATATAACTGCCTCCAAGTATTCATGTTTGCGAAAAGGTATGACAAGATTTTCTATAAGATGTCTTCCTGCTTAACAGGTTATCCACTCTACGTTGCACGTATATTTCAAAAATACTGCTGATAAAGACATATTTTTCTAATTTGCACTTTTTAGTTTTTATCATGCTTTTTGCGGGTCCTCCTTTACATCCTTCGGTGTTGCCAGACTAACTTCGTGGAAAAAGAGCCAAATCACCTTTAAAATGGAGCTAAAAGCTACGTTCACGGTTGGTTGCACAGACAAGGTTGGTTTGATGCAATGATATATAAATACAGTAAAACCTCGATAATCCAGACTAATGGAGGGAATAAGTTGACCGGTTTATCGAAAGTCTGAATTAACTTAAATAACCTAAAAGAACAGTAGAAAGTGCATTAAAACTCCGTTTATAGCAACAAAACACGTTTATTATGGTGTATTTAAATGGCATAGTTCTAAATACACTATAGACCGTGTTAAAAATGTAAGGCAGAGTCTGCTGCCACGCGCGTGGCAGCAGCAGGAATGAGGCTCAAATTTGCTGCTGCCACGTAATTCGTCTGCTAACCAATGCTAACCAATGACAGAGGATGTTACAAATCTTAAGAACAAATGAAGACGAGTGACCGAACTGTCACAAATTGACGATACGATACTAACCTGTGCCCAAAATGAGTTACAGTTAACACGTGTGTTTTCTTACATTAATTGAAGTGAAAATTTTGCCCCCAAAAATGCAAGTTTATTATGTATTTAGAACACGGAGTATCGTAGACTAGTTGGAATGAATGTACAGGTAATTTAGAACTTTTTTTTAGAAAGCATTTAGCGATATTACTTTAGGTAATTCTAACAGATCGTAACCTACTAGGGACCTAAACTTGACTCGCGTAACAGAACTACTAGATTTTGAACAAAATCTTAAAACGTTTTTGTCTAAGTAATCGCTAAAACTTCACAGTATGTGTTACAGACGTAATTGCATACATAGCATGATGAAATCGCTATAAAACAAAGATAAATTGATTTGTAAAAAACGTTGTATCCACACTAAAGTAGTGAAAGAACACGTCGACAAATGCTAGCAACTCCAAACTTAATGATGTAAAATAATAGTTGCTGTTGTAGAATATCATGTTTGGTGCTATGTTCCCTTTCGGAAGTCTTCAGACTGTTCTGCGTCACAGGAAGGTAACAAACGTGGTAACGGTTCCGATTGTTTTATGATTTCTCCTAGCACAAATACTAATTATTGTAGAATTTTGGAAATCATTGTCACACGAAATTTGAACCTTCCTTAAAGTAATGATCACTGTTTGGACTCGAAAAAAGTTATTTATGTTGAAAAAAAACAACTTGAAAATTACCGTACGGGTAACACTTTACTATACCGGAGACGGATTTCTTCAAATTTACAGGAGAAAGTACTTACGCAAAATATTTTCTGTAGCGTTGTTGATGTTCGGGAATGTAGTTTTGAACAATTTTAATGCGAATGCATGTGGTTTTCTACGAGAATCTATTTCCGACACGCTATTGCTGCTGCCGCCATTTGCTTTCTGCACGAGAGCACAATACGCGCTATTGCTGCTTTTACAAGATGACGTGTCTATTTTTTTTTTTTTTTTTAGGATGCGTCATGAAGTTGTTGCCGGGTGTGGAAGATGCTGTAGAATTTGTAATTCAACATGGAATCTTGAAGAAAGAAGTGGAGTGCAGGACGTGGAAGGTTAAAATTAAAAGAATTCCATGTAGCTATTTTCTTTCATCGAGAAAAACCGATGTTGTCCGTGTATGCTAAATTGAACAAAAGGAGTGCTAATGGAACCTAACCTAACATAGTAGGCATACCTCGTCCCCGTGATTTTTCTTGGGGCTATCGTGAATTTTTGGGCTAACGTCAATGGTTTTTGGGGTACTTGTTTACTATCCTTTGGATACATTTATTTATTTTTACAGAAGAAACTACTTACCGTAATAAGTTCCTGTAGCATTGTCGAACATCGGGAAGGTGTTTTGTGTGATGTGGGAATGTTTCATAGCTGAAATTCATGTTGTTTGTTGAAAATTAATTCTCCGACGGAGAATAGCTAGCCCCACGAACCATTGGCACGTGGATAGGTTAGTTCTGTTAGGTTAGGAAACATAGTTAAAATTTGGTGTCGTGTTAGTATCAGGATCCAGAAATTGGAAATAATTGCGAACCATTGGCACGTGGTTAGGTTAGTTCGTCTCAGGCAAGCGAAAAGGCCTATCAGAAAGACGTACTGGTAATGTGAGAAATTGCAATTAATTTGATCAAAACAACGTTGATACACCTTCAGGAATGTTCCGCGAAGCAGATACGTAAGTACGAATGTCAAAAATTGACGGAACAAAAAAATTAGAGGTGTTCAAAGGATAGTAAATTTTTACCGTAAAAAATTGTGAAATAAATCATTGATAGGTGTCTCCGGTATAGTAAAGTAGGGTACTATTATCGTATGGGTGAAACACTACGCATTTCTCATGGACAAGATATTCTCCGTCGACAAGCGACAGTAAATAACGTAGAAGCATGGGAATGAATGTAGAAGTAAATCGGAACCTTAGTATAATGCATTTAGGGACTTTATGTTAATGCTAAGGGAACCAAACCTAACCTGCCTAACCTAACAACAAAAGCATATATTGAACAAAATCCTAAGTAATCACTAAAACTCCGCAGTATGTGTTAACAGACATACATCAAAATCGAACCATGTAAAAATTGCATGATGAAATTGCAACAAAACAAAAGGAACTTGGGCCAGAATGTTTGCTGGTGAAATTCTTTTACTTTATTAAGTTCTAAATCAAAGCTGGCAATTACATTGCAAGCTTGGGATTGTTTATTGTTTTTCGATCTCAAACTTCAGTTTGGTTCCCTTTTTTTGTGCTTAATTTTCAAGTAAAAGTAGCTACATCCTTGTATTTAAGTGCCCATAAAATGTAATTTAAGTGGTTAGGTTATTATAATGTTGTCATAATTGACACTTCAACCCTCTTGACTAGAAAACTGACAATATTCGGTGTTGGGTTCTGGATTCGAATCTTGGCCTGGGCATGTGTGTTGTTTATGAGTGTCCTGTCATCAATTTTATTTTACAGGGGCATTACAGTGTTCTTGTGTGACATTTCACACTTGTATAATATAAGGCTCTAGCAATGTGATCGGATTAAAATATTTCATAACGAACTGATTTCACATAGAAGTATAAAGTACGTTTTGCTGTCTGCTAACGAATTTTAAAAAATACTGGAGTTGATGATCTAGCCTGAATGCATGAAAATGTGATATGTAGCAACGTTTGACTTCAGAAGCTAATATTTTTTTGTTTGTGAAATACATATTCACAAACAATAATGCAATTAAAAACAATAATTATTCCAGATTAGTTCATGTTGTTATTTACATGGAGTAAGGGCACTTCATGAAATGCCTCACTATCATCACTCATCCCCATCTTTCAATTAGCCAGAAATGGAAGGAAAGTGAAGTAAAATAAACCAAATAATAAAAAAATGTCTTCATACAGTAGTAACAGCGTGCAGGGTAATTTTAATGCCAAACTTCAATTTAATTCTTTTTTTTATGTTCTGCACTTATGACCAAGTGTTTGTTGTGATAATGTACTTGGAATAGATAAATAAACCTAAAAAAAAATGTTTTCTAATTGTCACATCTGACAGTAATTTTGCACCAAAAATACATTGGGGAACTTCGTGCTTGTAAATTTTAGCACCTAGAAGCACATATGTGATGCTTTTAACAAATATTATACACATAAATTACAATAAAAGCTTCAGACATTCTAAACCAATCTTACACAACCTACCTAACCCACTCACATTCTGTTATGAGAGAAAATTATTTCATCTGCTTAATTAGCTTCCCTCAGATCTCCATGAGTGTGATTTGGATAGTAAGATTTTTTAAGAATAATCGGTTTCATAATTGTAAGTCACCCATTTCTACACAGAATTAAATGCTTTTTGTGCATAAACATTTTGCAGGGTGAGTTCTTTCTCCTACCTAACCTAGTTTCTTCTTATACCAGATATGTAAATGAGCGTGTGCCTTTCCTGTAAAAGAATAAATAGGTATCTTATGTTGTCCATGTATTCATGAATTTTGTCAGTAGTGACGGTTTCTATGCATTTTGAAAAATATAAAACAAAATAAGCAAATTGGTTCATGTAGTGCATATTGACAGAATTTATGAGGATTGTTACTACTTTTGGTGCAAGTAATTGTTCCGTGATAAATGTCTCAAGAATGTAAATAGAAGCAAATTTATTTTTCCCATATTACATAATTGGAAACTATTGATACTTCTATTGGCCAAATAGGTTTTCCATGGCGGAGTGGTTAGCACATCATGCTACGATGCCAGGGGTCCCGGGTTCGAATACCGGCCTGGGCATGAATGTTTGTGAGTGTCCATTCATCAGTTTCATCATATCACCACCCATCCCCATCTTCGCAAATTAGCCAAAAGTGGCACAAAAGCGAAGTAAAATAAAGCAAATCAATCTATTGGTTTTCCATATTGGAACATTTCACGAAAAGATGTGCTTCTTCATGTAAAGTAAATCATTCTGGGCGGCGCAGTGGTAGCGTCATTGCCTTGTAATCCAGGGGTCCCGGGTTCGATACCCGGTGGAGGCACAAGTGGTTCGAATCCCACTTTAAACTGTAGGTCCAGTCCCGATTAGCCTTACTGTGCATAAAGTGGACTTAAAACACCAACTCAAACCAAACCAAAGTAAATCATTCTGGAAATTATTGTTGTATTTAATTACATTAAAGTTTAAATGTTTGCAAGTGTTTATAATTTGTACATTTTGCAAACAAAAATAAGTATATTCTATAGCCTAAATGCTTCACAAATAATTGAAGCCAAATTTTACTACATTTGTAAAGATCATACACATATTGTATATTTTTTAATGCATTTTTAAAATTCTTGTAGTTTTAGGTTATGTTTGCTAAATATTTTGGAATGCTCTCTTGTCCAATACTGTGGTTTTGGATACCTTGTAACATGTAATTCTGCTGTATTAAGGCTGAAAAGCTGTTCTCGGCAGTTTTAAAACACTTTTCAAATAAATAAAAATAAATAAATAATACATTTTCCTTAATCCATTCAGGCTATGTCATATACAAGTTGTTTTCATTTGTTAGCAAACACCACAAAGTAATTCTATTATGTATGTTTTAATTTAGTTACATGTCTAGAAGCTTATATCTTATGTGTGAAATGTCACACACTGTATCTATTGCAAACTTGTGATTGTACCAAAATGTCTCTCCACTCCATTGCATTATCTCGTGAGATTATTTGCTTTTCTGGTGAAACAAGCTTATCTTTCCTACATATATTAAATGTATACATTTATTCCATATCATAATACAATCATTTACATTTTTCAAATACTGAATTAATTCTTGTCTTCAGTACGACACAACTGTTGTACGTGTCTAGTCACCTTTGATGCGCACACATTCTTGATAAAGACATCCACTAAATAAGCTGGTGAGGGGAGTTAGAAACTTGTTTTTACAGAAGTTTTTTATTGTGTGCCTATTTATTAGTCTGGTGACTGTGAAGTTTTTGGATACTTGTTACATATTGTGAGTTTTATCTCTACACCCCATGACTCAACAGCCCTCAAAGGGCCTTGGCCTATCTCCTGACTGCCAGTCTCCCTCCCACAATCCTACCTGGAGGTGTGGAGATCTTCAACTGGTAATGGGATGATGTGGGATCAGCACGTCGAACCCTCAGCAGTTATAGTAGATTTCCGAGACCGGGTTACGCTACTCACTTGTAGCTCCCCAATTTCCTCACAAAGGTGACTTGCCACCGGTCCTATACACAGGTTGAGAACCCAGGAGGACTCGAACCCATGTCATCCCGCAGTCGGAGTCCAAAGCACAGCCCTTTATGCCACACGGCCATGGAGGAGTATTTTATCTCTGGAGTAGATTAAAAAAATGCTGTATACAAGTCATATCCGCGCATGTTGAAAGAACTGAAACGTGACATTCACAAGAAATTACCAACATTAATCAATGCAAAGTGCAGCGAGTTTTGGGTAACTTCATCAAAAGCCATCAAAAATGTGTGGGCAAGGAAGGCTCCCAGTTTCAACACCTTCTTACATAAATTATAAGTAAATAAATTACTCTTTAAACTAGTTACAGAAACTTGCGCACTTGATTCACAGACAGTCTACAGTGCCGACATACGGCTGCGAGCACCTTGTTGTCTACACTTGAATGGATTGCTCTGTAGCTCTGCATATTATTTTCTTTAAAAGCAGATCTGTTTCTAAATTGGCACTCGAACACTGTGTTTCCGTATTTACTAATTTGGGACTTAGAGCGGCCCAAGTTCATTTGGTTTTATTGCGATTTCATCATGCTACAAATGCAATTTTTACATGGTTCGATTTCGATGTATATCTGTTAACACATACTGCGGAGTTTTAGCAATTACTTAAGATTTTGTTCAATATATGCTTTCGTGTTTAGGTTAGGCAGGTAGGTTTGGTTCCCTTAGCATTAACATAAAGTCCCTAAATGCATTATACTAAGGTTCTGATTTACTTCTACATTCATTCCCATGCTTCTACGATATTTACTGTCGCTTGTCGACTGAGACTATTTTGTCCATGAGAAGTGCGTAAGGTAATTTTCAAGTTTTTTTTTTTTTCAACATACATAACTTTTTTTCGAGTCCAAACAGTGCTCATTACTTTAAGGAAGGTTCAAATTTCATGTGACAATGATTTCCAGAATTCTATAATAATTAGTCTTTGTGCTAGGAGAAATCATAAAACATTCAGAACCGTTACCGTCATTCAATATTGGAGTTGTTAATTTCTCTTGGCTATTGATTGGTATGGTCCCTAATACACATATAAAATAATTCCTAATGAAGATTTAGATCTTGTTACATGTGTATATTCTTCACCTTCTGTAACTTTGGACAGGGTACCAGGAAAACATTTTCTCTGATATTCTGTGAAATTCATATGGAGCCGTCAAAGGCATTATGCAACACCAAGTGTGATAGTTTGAAAAAATAATTATTTTTGTCTCCACATTGTAAGATTCACTAAAATTTGAGAATTGTGTGTGTGTGTGATGGAGGAAGCTCCTTCTCTTTCCTCTTTCTGTTCATTCCCCTGTCTGTCTTCCATTTACAAGAGCCATTCACGCAATTAATAAAATCGTTAAGGAACACTTCCTTCGCACATACTTGGGCAAAGAAAACAAATCTGAACTTCTGAAACCAATAATGAAAGTTGAGCCTGAAAGGAGTGATTTTATTGTCAGCTGTACCTGTGAAAAGCTGAAGTGACATTACAGAAGGTAAAGTGATTCTGTGAAATACTTTTCTTAACTGCTGTAAAATTTCTTCCCAATGAACTTCCATAGTATTCCTGTATTCATGCAGTCACATGGTGGATCACATTTTGACATTTTTAATCACTCGCGAAACAATGGTTATTGGCGTTAACAGTAAATATAATTGGTGAAAGAAGGATGCCACTTTTTTTTTACTTAAAATTCAGACGAGACCTTGAGGCAAAATGTTCAAAACCGTAATGTGCTCTAAAATCAAATTACAGTTCAAAATTGAAAAAAATTAAATGAGTATGCCGTAAACAGTAACAATTACATAAAGTTATGACATTGTAGTTTCGATTTCTACTTACTTCGTTGCTATTTGTTTCAAATGTTTATTCAATAACTTACTCTTTTGGTGTGCTTCATAGTCTGTTTTAGTGGTTCCCTGTTAAGTGAACAGGGAGGGGCAACTTGAAGGACTGGCAAATTATGGAAGTTGCTTCTGAGTTTGGGTTTATTTTCTTATGATGAGAGTTGCAATTCTTTTTTGCATTTTTTTCTAAACTGGAAGATTTATTTTTGTTGAAAATTTTGGTGTATATATCAAGACTGGCAATCCGTTGACATGTTCCTTGGTATTTTTTGGTTATTTTTATGCATCCTTCTTGAAGAATGACAGAAGCTGTACTTAATACTATTCTTGCCAGACATGTCACCATTCGTGGCAGCTACGTGAGTCAAAGCAGCGGTATAGCAAGGTAACCCACTTTAGCATACCGCTGCAGTGTCATCCTCACAATACAAATATCTGGTCTACAAACTAACAGATGATGCATGTGTGTTCTGTTTTCTCTATTATATGATTGATGGCTGTGTGTATACCTAGACCTATCTGTAGTGATGATGTGATGAGCAGGGGTGTTCAGCATACTTTGCTGAGGATACACTGTTGTAGGTCTGACGCACGAAACCTATCTGATGAATCTATCTTCTGAACAGAATGCATAACTGCATCTGTCAGAAGCTTGTATCTAGAAAAAGAAGGATTGAGTCCATCCTGGGAAATTTTTCTGCAACTCAGAAATGTTTTCCATTGACAAGAGAGCTCCTGGGCAAACGGTGAAAGACCTTTATTGAAAATGTGTGCTGTTTCATTGAGAACAGTTATGTGCCAGTCACCTTCTGCAGTAAACAAATTGCTGTGGTGGGGTTAAATCCCTGAGACGACAATGGAAACATCAGAACAGCTGCCACCAACTGCCTGTACATATCCAGAATTCTCCTCAAGGAATAGCAGGGTATGTTGTTGGTCCCCATGTTGAGACAACAACATAAAATAATGGAGTTATCTCCACAAATACTTCTTCCAGATCTTGTAACTTGTATCCAGGAAACCAACACATGGGACACATGGCTACTTCACCTGTGAGTCTCCAATAACTACACAAGATATAGGAAGAGGAGGCTGTTGCTGCAGAAGAGAAGATTATCAACTATTCATCGTGAACTTTTTTCCTCAGTAGGTAACAAAAGTCATGTAATCAGGAAACTATCAACAACTACTAATTATCAACTTACTTTATGTTTTTAATTTTATGTAAAGGTCCTAAACCTAAAAACTGTCAACAACTTCTAAGTATTAACTTATTTTATAGTTTTAAGTTTTCTATAAAGGACCTAGAACTAATAAAGAAGAGAAAAGAGCCCAGACATTAACTTACCATTCATGAAAGTCAATAAAAAGTCAAGAAATTATGCTTGTGGTCAAGAATTTTTTCCTATCACAGTGACTGATTGAATAATAATAGTATAGGGTTTCATAATAGGTAAAGGTATATAGCACCCTGTCCTGTGTATATAGCACTGTGCCATGAAGGCCTTATACTGCCCCTGCATACAACAATGGTGCCATTGTGCCATGCACCCAAAAATTTTAAGTCAATGAATCAGCTAGTCAAACTCGTCTCTAATAATAATAAGAAGAACAAGGTGGTGATGATATGGCTATAAGGGGAAATGGAGGCTATTGTAAAAATAGAAAATAATACTACACTGTGTATTGACTACTCTGGAAAACAATTGAAGATTCTGGAAAACTCCGGAAAAATACATTTCAAGTTCACATGGGAACCCTGGTGTACTTATTTTTCTATATATTGCGCAAAAAGATGGGGACGACAACACGAGCTCCACATATAGTTATACTGGCTGCGAGTTCAGATGTCAGAGCCTCTAGTCTGCCAAATGAAATCCAGGGTACATTAATACAGTAATTCTTAATTATTATTTTTTGTGTGATAATTTGGCATGGAATAACCAATATGAATGTACATAAAATTTGTTTTAATGAAGATTTATTAATATAAGCAGTTAAAAAGCCACTAATTTTATTTTATAGCCTTTTAGAACATACTTGAAGCTTCAATTTGAAAAAAAAAAAAACAATTGGTATGATTACTGCAGTGCCTGTTAGTGATAATGCAATTTTAATAACGCCAGATGTTGATACAAAAAAATCAGCTTTATTTACAATACAAAACTTTTTCTGACTCTCCGTGCAAGGGAATCTTGGTGACAAGTTTTATGGTAGATACATATATCTATGAAATTTAGAATAAAAAACGAAGTGATATATCGATTTCTCTCTCAGATTAACTTTTTCTGTTAAGCACTGCAGGGCACTGCCATGGCCTCGACAATGATCGATCTGTGCAAAATTCTGAAACTTTAGCCTCCTGTTACTCAGTAACTATGAGGTGTAGAGAAGAAAAAGTTTGCATGTGTTTATGCCTTGGTAGTATTAAAAAGCACAAAGTTTCATGAAAATCTGAATCGGTGGTAGCATTTTCAATTTTTTTCTGGGTTATTTAATGTGTAACCAGTCAGATTTAATTACAGTAGAGCGTCGATTATCCGAACGTCGGTCAACCGAACGACCGCTTAACCGAACTGTGTACTCGCTCGCACCTGTTACTCTCCCACCCTACCGTCCATCATCCCCCTCACTCCCAAACCAAGTTTCCCACAGTAGTCGCCGCACTGAGCCACCGCTGGCGGAACATTGCTTCTAATGGGGCCTTCATAAGGCGCTGCTGACAGGCCAAGCCGCCAGTCGCTGTGTTTCAACAATCAGCACACTTCTGTCAGTTTGGCACTGGCTGTAGAAGTAGCGGCAGTATCAAAGCTGTTCACAGCAAAAGCTGCGCCAGCTTAGAGTTGAGGCGTGCCGCTCCGCACAGTTTGAAGGATTGCGCGCCCCCAAGAAGAGCTTCTCACGGTGCAAACATGTACAGTTCGATTATCCGAACAAACCAGTTTTCCGAACACCCATGTCCCCCAATTACTTCGGATAATCGACGCTCTACTGTATATGTGTTTCTGGTAAAGAAGAGAATATTAAATATTAAGAAACTACAAAGTATTTATTTATAAAATTATGTTTTCAGTCTACAATATTGAAACAAGTGGGAAAAGTGGTAGGGTACTAAAGTGTAAATCACCAACCCTGAGACCTTCTGTAAACAAACGGTCTCACCGATTCGATGTATCACTCCATGTCAGCTGATTCATGACCGCAATCATCTGCTGTTACTCTCATAGTTTGCTTCACCTATTCATTTCATATAAGAGCCTCTGAATGTGAGAACCCGCTCTCAAAACATCAGACGAATATGCAGCCGCATACATTGTTACTCTCCCGGTCATTCTCTCTTTCATAACCCTTAAAACTGCAGACACTGACACACCACTGCACTGGGATACCAACTTAACCACTTCATTTACTGGTTTCTCAGGATACAACTGACAGAACGTTACATAAATATTGAGTAGAATCTGTTTCTCACCCCTTTTCAAAGGCTGTCCTTGCTGGTGTTTTGAAAACAAGCTCGGAGAACACGGAGACTTTCCCGCATGCATAGAACTCGGCATGTTATTTTCTAAGGATAAGGCAGGCAATATTACTAAGTTGCACTACTTTCTTGCAGTTCACATCATTATTTTCAGAAAATAACCAATGTTATAAAATATCATTATGTACACAAATCTCTAAGCTCATTGAAAGTTACAATGCATATTACTACAAAATGTTCACACTTACCTTGCCTTACCATGTCACCAAGTTATTTTACGAAGTGCACTATATTTGGTGGAACAAAAATCGTTATTAGGATGCTTGTCAAAGTTTCCAACCGCAATAAATTTGCAAACTTTTTGTCTTGTTTTGATCATCATCATCAATATATTTATTGGACTTACAGCAATGCATATGGCTGTTTGTGCCCATTATATATTTTATTTACATAAGATACAATTTACATAAAATCTACAAACAAATTTCTAAAACACTCCTATCTATCATCCTTAAAAATATACATTACCATGTTATATCATTTTGTCTAAAAAAATGCAAGTAAAATATATTCAATTCGCATGCAAGAAATGCCAAATTTATGGGAAATGATTACTGGTGCAAAGAGTTAACCATAAAGGTGAAGCAATAAGTAAAAAAAGAAAGAGCATTGGGTTTAAAGTGAGACGTCATTTGCGGCAGCGTATCCCATACTACAAATTGGCTGTTGTTTTACTTTACGTAATGAATCCTGTAACACAGATGGATTTTCGTGTGGATTATTTTACTTCTATGAGTTTGCAATGCTTTCTGCATACAGGTGGTTTTGTTTACAGAAGGTGTCAGGGTTTGTGATTTGAACTTTAGGTACCATTTTGCACAGGTGGATGTAGATATTTTTTTTCCGGGAGTTGCAGACATAACACTGGGAGTATAATGTACACATCTTAAGTCCCAGGACACCCATTTTTCTCTCAAACGGATGCAGTAATGGCAAATTCAACTTCACCTGCGTACATTGGGGTAAGAGGCCCATGTGTGAGGGTACTATTGGGACGACCGCCATATTGGATCGAAGTCAAATTTTTCAAATGGCATTATCAAAATTATTATGTGGATTATCAAAACACATTAGAATTTTCCAAGGAATGCAATGCTGTAATTAGTTTTGTGATAGCTGTAACGGTACAGAAGTTATTGACACTGTAAAATTGCAACCGAGTGCTGCGATGCCCACCGGTATGTTGAAGAGGATGTGCTCAATGTGGTTTCCATTGTGACGAACACACACCCCTAGACTTTTTTTGTATGGGGTTACTTTGAAACAGCTTGAGTATGCCAAGAAAATCCGTGATGCATGCACACCACCTTCCCTACCTTATCATGCGGGCCTGTTATCAAATACCTCCACAGATGCTCATGTGGGTCCATGCAGAGTGAATCTCACGCCTGAAAGATTGTGTTTGGCACAATGAAAACCACATTGAGCACATCCTCTAGAACATACCGATGGGTACCGCAGCATGTGGTTGCTAGCTTTCAGTGTCAATAACTCTTGTACCTTTACAGTTATCACAAAACTAAGTACAGCATTGCATTCCTTGGAAAATTCTAATGTATTTTAATTCCCAACATGCTCCCCTTGCCATTTGAAAAAAAATTGACCTCGATCCAATATGGCCAACTTAGAGATGGCGGCCATGTCCTGGAAGCATCCTCACATGGGTCCCTTATCCTGATATACCCAGGTGAAGTTAGATTTGCCATTACCGCATCCGTTTCAGAAGAAAAAGGGTGTCCTGGGACTTTTGAATCACCCTGTATATTCCCATCAAGGCAATGTGACAAAAAAAGTCCCTTCTAGGCACCTGGAGGCAGTTACTCTACTCTACTCTACTCCTAATCGCCGATACCTACTGATCAGAATTATTCAGATAATTGAGAGTTCCACAAATAAAGAATGTTTTCAAATTTCCTTTATTTTCTTAAACCAGAACCATTGAATAGCCAAGATCATTAAATCATACGCATTAGCAGTTATCATTACAATTGCTTAACCTCGCTACAAAGAATCGTAGTGAGGTTAAAAAAAAAAATAATCACCTGGTAGCCAGTAGCTGCGATTGGGTGCCATAACTGGGGAGCAAGGACAATTTACGTTATCTTATTAAACAAGTTTGAGCTTTTGTTCTAGGTCCACTTTTATGCACAGATAGACTAATTGGGACTGGACCTACAGTTTAAAGTGGGATCCGAACCATTATATGCCTCCACCGGGTCTGGGTAGACAAGGCATAGCATTAAGAGGCCACAGTGCAGGAGCAAAGTGGAAATAGGTGTGTGTATGTATGTATGTGTGTGGGCAGAGGCCACGATTTTTTGTCTGGGGGGGCAAGTATCAGGATAAACGTACCAATATTAATAATTTTAATAATGTAATTATTGATTTGCTATATTTTACTTTGCTTTTGTACCACTTTGGCTAATTTGCGAAGATGGGAAGGAGTGATGATATGATGAAATTGATGGACACTCACAAACATCCATGCCCAAGCCGGGATTCGAACCCAGGTCCAACATTATTATTATTAGTAGTAGTAGTAGTATCAAAGACGTTATTGCCCTCGTAAATTATGCAAAAAGGGGGTAGAAGTTGGTGCCATAGCATTAAATGTCAATTTTGTGTTCGAACAAACTATTTCAATTATTTTTTCAACACGTTCAATTTCACATAAATAACGGAAAACAAGTACACAAACTATTTTTAAAGACACAAAATGCTTGATAAATGCATTCCAAATATTATTCTTTTTTTTACATTAACATCTAACTTTCATGGACGAGATATGCCCCCTGCAGGTACACTTGGACGTCAATGTTTGCCCCCCTAGAACTCATTTCCGTCTGAGGTTGGGGGCAATGCCCCCCTGTCCTCTATGGTTGCGCCACTGTGTGTGTGTGTGGAGGGGGCACTGCCAATCCAATCGCAGCCACTGCTGGTAGCCTTGCATCAATGATTGCAGACTTCTGGAGACTGCCTCTCTACACAACAAACACACTCGTTTATGCAAGGACAAAATTGAAATTTTTACAAGTTTGAAAAAATCGTCCATGTTATTTTCGAAGCATTTTATTGGTTCGCATTTTAAACTTTCATGACTCGAGGGGGTCCCTTCCCTGGGTACGGGCCTAGTAACATGCATAACTTTCATGTGCCACATATGCAACATAAAGCGACGAAAAATTAGAAAAATATTCGCTAACACTACGTGTACGTATTCAAAGTTTCTTTAATACACACATATATTATTTAAAATACATTACATAATCATTTCATCCATCCAAAAATTATACAAATTGTCTCTGAGATGCGCACGCTCCTTTTCCTCAAAATAATCATTCATGCATTTAAGAGAAAATCAATGAAGATAAATCTTGCTACTCCCTCTGGTAACTTAAAATGCATTTCAGAAAACGACACTGCGAGCGAAACGAGCAAAAAATTTTTAGATCCAATTTTTAGTAAACAGGAAACAATACTGATTTAATAGAGCGCAAATAATTTCACTGGACACCATGGCATTCTCTTTTTTACAATTTTATCATTTAGATCGTTCACCGTCAAGAGCCGACTCCTGTCGCCATCCTAACTACAGTCTGAACTTTATCAGATCAAGAAAAGCAGGTATTGCGAACGAAGCAAACAAGAAAATTTTACGAGATTTATTTTTACTTGCATAAGATTTGAGATCAAAGGGGCGATTGCTCCTCTGCAGGTGCCCTTGGAAGTCAGTGTTTGACCTCCCCTTTAATTGACTTCCGTCTAAGTTTGGGGGCAACGCCCCCCTGTGGAGCACATTCAGCATCATCGCGCTTAGCTCGAAGTGGCAGAAAATCGAAATAAAATAACACCAATTTATTAAAACCGTTTTGTAATTGTCTTCTATTTTAAAATACACACACACCATAGGCGTGCGCATACCCTCTGATTAGGGGGGCCAAAAGCCTGATAAAAGTTCAGTCGGAAAAAAGACCTCACTTTATCTCACTGTTATTAGTTGCATTGCATCGAGATATATGCAGCAACTTAGGCGCACCGTAACGAATAAATAAATTGCCCCTGAAATGTGCCGCGCTCATTTTCCTCCAAACAATTGTTTTCGTGCATTTAACACAAAACTGTTTAGTAGCAAGAGTCTGAGGTAAACTTCCCTCTTTGGTAATTTACAATGCATTATAGAAAACAATAAAATTGCTAGCAAAGCGAGCAAAAAGAAATTTAGATCCAAATTTTTGCAAACTGAAAACAATATTGATTTAACATGGCACAACAAATATCATGGGGCGCCATGGCATTCTTTTTTCAATTTTTTTCATTTCGATCGTTCGTCGCCCAAGGCCAACTCCCGCCGCCCCCTAGCTACGAATCTGAACTTGACAAAACTGCAAGAAAAGAAGATATTGCTTGCGAGCAAGAAAATTTTACGAAATCTATTTTTATTTGTATAACATTTGATATCGAGAGGGACAATTGCCCCCTGCAGGTACTCTTGGCCGTCTGGAAGAAATAATGCAAGAAGAACGTGAAAACTAATTCCATCTTGAGTATTCTTTTGTTCTTCTACTCTTAGATTCTACTAGTCTTGCGTACTTTTACCTCAATGTTTGCCCCCCCCCCTTGCCCCTCTAGAATTGATTTCCATCCAAGGTTGGGGAGGGGCAATGCCCATTGCCCCCTTGAAGTTGCGCCATTGCACCCATTCCCCCCGTTGTTGCTTTAAACTTTAATCGGCTTGGAAATACTTCATTTTCTTTAAGAGCATAATATCGTTTAATAAAGGCAATAAGATTCCTCTACACTATTTATTTATTTATTATTATCCTGCGCACAACAGGCATCTGCCCTTTTACAGTGCACAGTACATTTGAGGATTTATACACTTAAAATAATATTTATACACATTTTCAGATATAAAAGAAATACATATAGAGGTTACATATATCATTCTTATACATTACCGTGGATAAAAAATGAATCAAATCTTACACAATTACATTCATATATGTATGTGTGTATGTATACACACATAAAGCAGGTAAAGAAAGAAAACGGAAAAGATAAAATTAAGTAAGAGTGTTGTCCATTAAATAGCGTTTATACTCAGAAAATTTAGCAAATATGTCCAAGTGTACGCCCCTCTCTAACCTTTCATTATGCAAGCTACACATTCTTCGCAGGGGAGCCATTTCTGCGGATTTTGTACGGGTGTGGGAAATTGCAAATTTCTAGGTGAAAGTATAATAATGTAGAAACATGGATGTCTGGAAGCGGGGGGGGGGGGGGGGCAAGGATGGCCACACCTCCCCCTTAGAAATCGAATGTGAACCTAAAAAGTATATATTTCACAAGTTATAATTTGATTTCAGTCACAGTAATTTACATACATTAATGCGATAGCTTCAAATTCAAGTAGTGTCTTTTGAGGGGGCAACACTATTATCGGGGTAATATGCCCCCATGGAAAATTACCCTGCTTGTCTCCATGGGAAAAAAAATCTGCGGACGTCCATGATTAGGGGGGGGGGGGCAATTACCTGCTATGCCGCCATTAGGGAACGCGAGGCCCTGTGCGAACTATATCCGCGAGGCCTTTGTGTTATGTAATGTTAAAATATCGATAACAACCGTTTCTCGTAAAATTCTTCTCTAGCGCCAACCTGGTTATTACCGTTCGCAGTATCGCCTTTTAGCAGTAATAACATTTAAAATTTGGCAACCAGCTTTTCTTAATGACTGCTGATTGAGACCTTGTTTTAGCGATACATGCCCTAGAAAAAAAATTATGTTATCCTGTGTGTTCGCAGCCATGTATTGTAAATTTACTCTTGTTGTTGATATGTATTTTTTCTGCCATAAAACGCACTAAGTACGGAAAGGGGAACATGACAGCAAGAGCCAGCCCCAGAGTGTGGCAACTCGGGCGCTCACCCGAAGCCCCGGCCTCCAGGGGACACCGCGCTAGTTAAAAATAATAGTTTATGTGAGTTTTTTACGAGTTTATAGGATGCTGGTGTTTCCAATTAAGTAACTAATCTGATATCGCCTGCATTCGTATGTTATTTTGACAAACTAGCTACTACATAATTATAGTGTTCCAAATGTTTGTATCAAACATACATAACATATATTGTTTGTTTACTTATAGAATTAAATATATGAAAGTATTATTTTATGGATTCAATGAAGAGTAAAGAAAACAATTATGTGATTGGATAGGAATAAATATTGCTACTTTTTTAGTTAAAGTAACAATATGATATTGAGCTTTCCCGGTTTTGCAATTAAATATGTACTAGGGGTACATGAGATTGATTGAGTGATCGATTTGTTGTTTTAAGTTCACTTTCTGCCCAGATAGGCTAATCGAGACTGGACCTACAGTTTAAAGTGGTGGGATCCTAATCACTATGCCATTTGCCTCTACCTGGTATCAAACCCGGGACCCCTTGCTTATAAGGACATACATCAGAATGAAAACGAAATGGACATGTAATAGTGTTTACATTATGAATTTGTAGGACAACGCCTGTACTTCAGACTAAGGAACAAAAATTGAAAAAAAAAAAAAATTAATTATACTTCCCGCAAATATTTTATGCCCCAGGCCCCGTAATGCAAGATTATGTTCTGCCAAATACTTAAGGACATACTACAGTATTCGTTTGAAGATCTCACACTAGTCCTGCTTTTCCTGTGAAATCAACAGTCCCTGTTGCTCATCAATAGTTATATTTTTCTGCATTCTAAATTCACATTCGGTCCATTTTTTAAGGCATTGAATTTGACTATCTGATATTTCATGGTTTTGTAGTCGATAGCTTAAATTCCTTCAATCATCGCATCCTTCATTTGCCAGCATGCCCCCACCTTTCTCCCCAAACAGCTTACAACAAAAAGGAGAGAAAATTTTATCTTTCCTCTTCGAGTACACCAACCCTTCTGTCGACCGTTTCCCCATTTTGCATAACACGCTTATAATGTCCAGGTGAAAAGTGTAAATTATCACCAATAATTGGGTAATCATGATTTATGATGCGAACAGGGTCGTTTTGAATGATTGAGTCAAATTCGGAACTGTTTAAAACTGAGGTCCACTCACCTTGATCTAAAAGCAGAGGCGATCTGTCACCTGAATAAAGATGACATGAAGCATACCCCCCCACCCCCCCCCCCCTCGGGTACAAGTAGTTTGGCATCTGGTTCACAGACGAGCTACCGCCGCCACTGATACATACGACTTGGACTATATCGCGAACACACAGGCAAAATATTGATTGCCGGCCCCTGTGGCGGAGTGGTTAGCACATCGCGCTATGACGCTAGGGGTCCCGGGTTCGAATCCTGGCCTGGACATGGATGTTTGTGAGTGTTTATTCATCAATTTCATCATGTCATCACTCATCCCCATCTTCGCAGATTAGCCAAAAGTGGCACAAAAGGCGAAGTAAAATAAAGCAAATCAAACTATATTTATTGCTACTTTTCTATTTTACGCCACTTTTCTGCCGCAGTTAAATCGTAACGATGAGCACGAATGACGCATATATAGAATTGAAGACGGGACACTCACAAAGGAACATCCAAGCCCACGTCAGGATTCGAGCGAGTGCATTTCTTGAGAATTAGATATTTGAATAGTAGGAATTAAAGAATGGGATGATATGAGTGAAGCAAACGAACTGAACTTATCTTTAATGTAGAAATTCTTCACAGTAATGCTGCTACAAACAAGTCCGTGGCGCAAGAGCCGTCTTAGGGGCACAGCCTGCCACTCAGCTTTTCTTTGGGTGACCCGTGGTGAGCGCATCGAATCCCATCGCCGCTATTTTCTGGCTTTCGAGACTGGAGCCCGCTACTGTTTCTTTTCAAGTAGCTCCTTAATTGTTCTCACGATGCTGGGTTGACACCGAAATTTTGAGTGTTCGTACTGGGAATCGAACCCGGGACCACTCGCACCAAAATCTAGAGCGCTAACCAGTAGACTTTGCGGGAGCCCTCTTCACAGTAATAGGTACGCTTAAATTTATTTCCTTAATATAAAATAACGTTATCCTAATTTCATTTAATCATCATTCATCATCGTCGCCACGATCAGGCCAGAAAGAGAAATGCATTTTTATCCTTTGGGTGCCTATTTGCCTATTTGATTCAGAGGTTTTCGCTGACTACAAATCCACACCCCTACCCATTATTCTCGAAAACAAAAGCGTTACGTGCTTTGCACTAATGGAGTATTTATTACACACTCGGTAGACGGTTTCATCTTGCCGCTGCGGTTGTAAACAGGAGAGGTTGTAGTAAAGAGATCAGCGGACCTTCAAGGCTTTGATGCCGACTCTTGTTTTCGTCTTTTCGCAGAACGGCACACCCTGAATTTTGTTGGGCCTCAGTTTGCAGACAAATAACCATTTTATGATGCCTGTCCTGGGTCGAACATTAGGCACGAAATCATGGAAAGTTGGAGTCACAAATGGGTCGGTGAATTTTCACTGGTGGCTTGACAAAAGGGGACATAGTTGTCCGTTAGCAGAAATACAACTTTGTTATGACGCAATTTTTCTTTTCACAACAATTATGTTTTTCGCGGTGGCACGCGTCGCACACCCCTATCGGCGACCCGGGCTATGACAAGCACAATAACTGGTTCGCTGGTAATCAGAACCTATCTCCTGATGTTTCCGGGTTCGCGTAATTTGTTCTTTGTGAATTGTGAGTGACCCTTCAGCAGTTCCGTCTAATCAACATTCATCCTCATCGTCGCTGTTAACTAAATGGTGAAGAACGTCAACGCAAATGGAATAAATTAGAAATACATAAATAAGCGTATTAGTATCTTCCAAAATCAATGTCAAATGAACTATCGACATGTCAGATTGAACTTGTTCATCACTGACTGTGGCGTAGCGGCTGCCCCCGCAATGTCGGTAGCGCTAAATTGTAGGGGCCCGCTATGTTCTCTCTCTGTGCATCTGAAATTTTATATAATCCCAAAAATTCAGCAGGTTGTGTCGTTTATTTTAAATAAAAAATTGTTTTAAGAAACAGAAATCTGGTTCCCAGTAATATATGATATGACGACGTCTGCGGTATTGTCTCAGCCTGAGGGACCCGGGCAACTTGACAACTTGGTCTCTACCGAAGTACAGAATGAACTTACTCACATATGGCAATCGGTAGGAAAATTCTCTCGTCTCGTACCTTTACAGTTACAAAGTTTATCGTAAACGTAGCCTCAATATGAAATTGCAATAAGATCAGAGATAAATATCCCACATTGTCCACACCCCTTATGTTTTACTTCAAAGGGGCCTAAAAAATCAGGAGGTGGAGCCCGGGGGCAATTATCCCTTTTGCTCTGAGGTCCAGTTGCCCTTATTTCGCAAAGGTGAAAATTCCTAGCTGCGAATTTTCTTGTTCGAGTTAGAAGATAGAAGGAAGGATCATCACATGGATCAACGTGAAGACAATGCAGAAGGTGGAGGAGGATGCTTATGCAAATTACCCTAGCTGGGGGATGCTTTATGATTATTATTTTTTGCGTCTTTTACACTCCTTCCCCCCTTACACACGCTCATCGAGCACTGATGATCTAATAACAAAATGGTTCTTGTTTCATGAAAACGTCTCAAAGAAATATGAGTGGTCTATCGGAAAGAAATGGCATCGTTAAAACTATGAATAATAATATATGTCCATTAACATCAAAATTAAACACCTTGCCCGTGCGGCAACAACTTGTTTTTTGTGAGTGGCCCAGTCTTTCCAATCGGCATTTCATTGAGTGACAAATTTTCAGTGAATAAAGTCCCATCGCCGCTTTATTATCTATCTCTCAAGACTGGAGTCCGTTGCTATTTTCTCGTAGCAGACTGCAATTGACCTTGTGGCGCTAGGTCACCATCGACAATCTAGAGGTCCGGTTCAACCCCCAAAACTGAAATCATAAGTTTTCTTGAGTATATAACTATTTGTATGGGGGCTGAAGGCGCATCCACCTCAAAGTCCAAAAGAGGAGGGCTTCTGGGCTTACTATCTATTAATCACGTTCCACAAACAGTATTTATACATGTGTATTATATGTAACCTAATTGTTTCTTTTTAAAAATGTTTCGAGCCAAAAATACAAATGATCACGAGTAAAATATTTGGCTGTGTGAAGTCTCCCGAAAATTGATCCTGTCTGTGCCACTGCAAGATAAAATATTTCTAAATTCGTTATAAAGTTATTGATCAGAGATTTAGACCATCTTGATTTAGTTCCGAGAAACACTGATATATAGCCTATGTCGATGACAAAAATTGGGAAGGCAGGGTATTTGCGGTAAAAGTTAATTTGATTTAAACGGCGGGGGAAGGGGTACCTAACTATTGTTATTGTACGTCTATTTTTTTTTTTTCACTAAGGGGCCCCAATATTATACTTAAAGGGGGGCTTCAGGGAACTGCGCTACGCCACTGATCACTGGCATACATTCATTAGATTCAGCCAATGAATTATCCCTGCATACAGAACACACCTTCATGTCTTAAGATAGGCTCTATTGTGCTTGAGATAGAGCGATGGGCTCTGTTGAACACAGGTGCAAACATTCAGAAATATAGCGAATGTGTAACTTATTATCATTTCATAAAGGATCAACCTCAGCCTCCACAAACCGCTGTTCATGTTATATCGGCGTCAGGTGTGGACGCGGGTGGGCAACTGCTTACTCAAAACGAATTCTTATTTTCGGAAGATGTGATCTGGTTTCGATTTCGTGCGTAATATCCTTGCGAATGTTGTCGATTCAAAAAATGTTCACAACAGGCATCTTCGCTGTTCTTTGATGCAGGATTAGTTTACTAAGAAAGGCTACGAAAATCGTTGCAAATATCCTGAAGCTTAAAACCTGTGAAATGGAATTAATTTAGACTTTCAACTTCCTTAATTTTATTATTGGCAAGCAGATACTATTTTCAGTGCATTTACAACAAAATAATTAATATTTACATGAATAGAAGCAATGCAAAATCAACTGACATCATCCCTTACTACACACTCCAGACCACTTTTGATGATACAGTTATCTATATGTCTATATCATACAAGAAAAATGTACAGTATTGAATTCTAGTGCATACTGTACATTACACTCCTGCCGAAGCAATGAAACTCCCCTTCGTTCACCAAACTTGGAAGCTGTTAACTATTGTTGCAGATACGAGTATGGAAGGAATGTGAATTATTCATCAAAGTCACAGATTTCTGTCTAAAGGGGAGGCCGTACGGCTTTAGCCTTAGGCAGAAATGCATGGCGAAACTTGGTTGGGAGAGGCAAAATCGAACTTTGGGATTAACTTTGGAAAGGGGGAGGGGCAGAATCGACAAGTTGTTTACCCCATAGAAATAGCACAGATAAACTTATAAACCTAGAGACATAAACCTATATACGTTTATCTGTGGAAATAGCGTCCACTACTATTTGGTATTTAAAATTACTCTTTCATTCTTTGTTCATCAGAAAATGCCCTGAACTTGTAAATTTTACTAGGCCTGAAAATTTCAGGGAAGGAAAATGACCCTTTCCCTCGCCAAGTTCCCCATACATTAAATTTTAACCTTAAACCACATGTCAGTGAACGAAATAATACATTCTGCAAAAATCTACGTTATCATTTGTTGGTTGTTTGTTTTTTAACTCAGAAACGCAAAATTTAACTCAGTGATAAAACACCTTTGAAAATCAGTATCTATTGATACGTTTTTTGTTTGTTTGTTAAACCGTGGACGGTGCATAGAGTCTCGTCGCCATTGTTACCTAGTTTGTTTTTAATTTAATTATATTTTATTTATTTTATTTTTGCCGGAGACGCATTTTGGATATCGTCGTCATTTTCAACTTTCCTCTGAGACCGACACAGCTTTACAGTAATAAGTACGGAATTACGTACAGAAAATTAATACGTATTAAACAAAATAACAGTGAGTAAGGAATGATTGTCTCATCAGATTTCAATTGTGCATTGCGGAGATGGAAATGCTGGACGTTGGCTACTTCCTGTAGGAAGTGGGGGATCAGCAGAAAAGTCCCGGTCCCTCTAATGAACCATTCCAACGCCTGATGCTGGAAATAATAATGGAAAAGAATAACATAGATGTTGACAAGAATAATAAATCTCTTACATGTCTTCCTTGTCACGTACTGTCTGTTTCAATGGAACAGATTTGCTAATGACTTGGAAACGACCTCTAAAGTGAATTCAAAGCCATTTCTCTAGAAAGCTTCGGGTACAGAGCTCCCAGGAAACATGATCAGTTGTGTCCTGCGTCTTTGTAGGAATCTTTGAGCCTGTTATCTGAAGGAGGGAAAATGATTCCAAAAGGTTTTGGAACGGGTAGTATAGCCACAACGTACCATATGTTTTCAATTTTGGCCCTCAGAGCCTTTGCTTCCTCATTTTCGCGATTCAGTGTTCCAGACTCAAAGCATAGTGTTTTATAATAATAGAAATAACACTAAAATAAGGTCACTTAAAAATAATAATAACCCTTATTTTCACACTAAACAGCGAAAAATAACATAGATTGTGCTGCAAAATAACATATTTTGAAACTTATCTATTGAGATAAATTGTTAGAAATTATTTTTATAATTTATTTTTTCAAAGCTTTGGTTTTCTCTCTAATATTCCATGAATTACACAGACTACTACCATATCATAAACTTTAAATAAGATAGTTAAGAGAAGCAACAAGTATTAATTCCATGAATTTCGCTACTTGATTTTTTTATTTTATTTCAGTTGTGTATTTATGGTTTCATCTTAGGATATGATAACTATCAGCAGCACCGATTATTGTACGTTTGATGTTTGCCGAAGAATCAAAAACTATATTTTTTGAAGTGGGAAATAATGGACATTATGTTTATTCATTCTCTGTATATTTTGAGAATCTAGTAAATGTCTGGCTCGATATTGATTGATTGTTTTAAAATTAGTGGGTGCGTGGGCACATGTGGCCATTTTACACGCCTAGCTCGATATATCATCGGAAATAGGACGTGACAGTTGTGGTAGAAGGCAGCCTCAACTCTCGTGAGAATAAAAGAGGGAAGAACGAATGGTGAGAAGAATTCTGTATACCTTTTGTACTAATCTAAAGGAAACTAGTTACGCACCTGAAGAATCCCTGCCAGGATTTCCTTCACTTTCACTTGTAGGTACAAATATACATGCTGCAATGTTGGAGACATAGGGTGCACAGATATTTTTTATCATTATTATCATTATTATTATTATTTTGCAACAGAGTTAAAATTTATTTTTAGCACATTGATTGCTTGTGTGACTGATTCAAATATTGTTTCATACATCTTATATATAGTATAGTGCCGTACTCAGATTTCTAAAAATGGAATAGAATTTGGTGTCTCCTGTACAAATTCACGCGTTCTGCTTCTGGTAATGGTAATCTGTAGAAAAAATTACATGTGTTTTATTTCAAGCGAAAAATTCACTTCCTGAAATAAAAGTGTAACCCGACAAGAAGTTAGAAATGGACTCTGCATAATGAAACCAGACATACAACTTTATTTGCATGTACAAGATTTGGATTGCTAAACTATACTTATTATGTCTAATTTTCTTATATGTGATCAACTACTAAGAGTATTTTTACATAAACGTAAAGAGGGTACAATATTAATACATGACTGTAAGGGAAGAGAAAGTGTGTGTAAAGTAAAATTTATGTAGTGCGTACAGCGTACAGCTCGCACAAGGAAAATGCAAATAAATAAATAAAAAAAGTAAAAGTAAAAGTGCTCCCCTGTGCATAGCAACACGCCATGAAGGCACAAATATTATTTATTTTTCTAATTTTATGGACTTATGGAGTAATTTATATACAAGGCTCTACTATGTAGTGTACTTAGTACAATTATTACATTTTACAGGAATCGATAATACAATAACAGGATAAAGTAACGTAATTTGGTGGCATAGGTTATTTGGTGATAATTGTTCTAACGTATGCCGCCGCATAACCTATGCATTATGCTCTGTCCAGGGAATCTCAGGAGCGAAGGAAAGCAACTCTGCACAAGTCATGACGTGAAAGGACTCAACCAGTGAAAACATGCCAGGGAACGGGATTTCGTGGAGGGCAGAGAAGCAACTGCAGTTACCAGCCTCTGCAGCAGCGCGTACTGCTTCGCTCCTCGCACTAGCTTTTTACCCTTATGCGCGGCCTTGCTCCAGAAGATTCCCTGGATAGATTGTAGATGAGATGACTCGCGATGCCCATCATGAAGATGCATTTGTGAAGACAGTCCTAACGTTTTCACTTCAACTCACTCATTGCCAGGCCCAGATTTATGTGGAGGCTAACGTGAGCCCTCCCCCCCTCCCCTACTCCCCCGTGTTTGATTAGAAGTAAACGTGGAAGGAGGGTAAATTTTCAGAGCTTCCTATTTTTACATTTTGAGATTGTTGCCTAATATGTAGTTCTTCGGAAGCCAAAGGTACAGGAAGAATTTTTTTCGGAGGTTGGAGGGGTTAAGAATTCTTTATCTCAAACTTTATGGCCTGCTTATTTCCATATCTCGAGGGTTTCTGTGAACTATTACTTCTATCGAAATTTTTGTTTAATCAGATAAATTTCACAGTAAGATATTTGCTATTTATGCATATGGTAAACCATCAAAAATAGTAATTTAATGGCGTCAATACTTTCATATAACTTTTAGAAGAAAAAAATGTTTCACCTACAGACCAGGGTAATATTACATAGATTTCTTTTACAATCATCGATTTTTAATGTAAAATGTAGTACAAAAGTTACAATGTAGGCTGTTTTATTACTGTGAATTGACTTGAAATTAAACGATAATTATTACTTCAATTTATAAAATTAATAACAACAATGGCGGAATGGAGAAAAAGTCATTCCCTCGTTCGAAATTAATTTAAACCTGCAGAGGTTGGAAAATAAAATGTGGGAACGACAAAACTCCATGACTCAACCCCCTCCCTCGTCTTTTTCAATTCGAGCACTGCCTACAGTCAATTATTACTTCTAAGGTAAATTATATCAAATCGTTAGTCATATTTTTACATGAGAGTTCAAATATCATCCATTTTTCTTCGTTGTGTGGCCTCTTTGAAAGCAATTTTTCCATAGTGGAGGGGAGACAGCTGAGTGGAGAAGGTAATTTAGAACTGCATAATTTGTATGCATGTCCACATTATTATAATAATTAAATCAATAAAACATTCGTGATCAGGTACGAATTGGAGAGGAAAGAAGAGTTTACAGAATTCTTGTTGGGAAAACCTGATGGTAAGAGACCTGTAGGAAGACCAAGACGAAGATGGAGGCATAACGTTGAGAAGAACGTAAAGGAAATATGTATGGGATGGAAAAGATTGTACTGATCTTGCCCAGGATAGGGACAGATGGAAAGCTTTGGTTGTTGGAGCCATAAACCTTCGAATTTAAGAAGGTTAGAGTCTTAGAGAGTTGGTTAAATTTTAGTTAGTGCTCCAAATTTGATGTTCAGTCGCCCTACCAAAATTCCCGATATAACGTAAGATTTAACATTGATATTCCCCTCTTTCCATCGAAAAAATACTCAATCTCTCGCACCGGAATTCGCCTGACAATTTAAGACTTAATAGGTCGCCACCACCACCACAACCAAATAATGCATATTACCCGTTATAATTTCCTTGGCAGTCTGCACATTTCTATTTATAAAGCAGCGATGCTCGAATGATGGCGTAGTTCAACTTCTGTCCAACACTCAGCGCCGCCACTAGATGTGCGACGCGTGTCACAACACAGGGCCTCGCGCTCCCAAAGTACAATTCTATCGAATTGTTCATTCATTCATTCATTTATTGTGAAAGCGTGATCCCATTCAAATAGAACGAGGAAAAAAAACCAACAACATACATATGTTAGCAACCCTACTACTACATAAAACGATTGATTGATTACTTCGCTTTTCTGCCACCTTTGGCTAATCGCGAAGATGAGGATGGTGAAATTATGAAACGACACTCATAAAGAACACACATGTCCTGACGGCCTGGATTTTAACTTGACCCCTGGCGTTGTAGCGCGCTCTACTAACCACTCCGCCATGTAGAAGTGATTTCAAACGGGTACAGCAAGATATGGCAACAGCCAAAAATCAACATTATTGCTATAAAAACATGCGAAATTAAAATTTTATCCGCAACACAGTTGAATTTCTTGATTCGGAAAACGGTGTTCATTTTTGGCAAGTATTTGTCACTCTCATGCTACCACTACCAGTTAGCTCAAGTTCGCCGGTAAGGAGCAATAAGCGACACTTCTGTTGTTTGTGACCCTGCCGCTTTCTACTGGTTGCCCGTCATAAACCACTGCTCGCGAGGGTGCAGGTACCGTAATATGGTCTCCAAATTTGAGGACATGCCGTCCCTCGTGTCCTTGGAAACTTCACCACATTGGGTATGTTGTTCTTCCCTTTGTAACAAACATGTCCTCATAAAGATCTGGAGATACTTCTATTTTTACTTCCTGAAAGAAAACACATCCCAGAGAAAGGACGCTTGCTTGTTCAATGTTCCAAAAAGTTTCAAGTCACAAGCAGTGGCGGATCCAGATCCAGAAGTTACAGTTGGGAGGTGCGAATTTCAGTCGGGTATCTCACCTCACCCAGAATCAATTCTAACCTACACTTGCTCTGTATTATATAAGCGAGATATCATACTATAAATAGGAACCAAGTTCTAGAGACTAGACTTATTGTTTTGCAAAAATAGGATTCCAAGGCTGGAATAGATGTTTTTTATTGTCGTTATCATAATTCCTGCTACAGTAAACTGAACGACCAGATATGTTAAACCTGGTAATCATTTGAATCTTCAAAAATATTGGGCATAATAATATATCTAAAAGCCCCTATCGCCCTCCCCGTGAATCCATGCCTGGCCATAAGTCATTATCGTTTGAAAGAGTATTGCGTGCAGCTTCCATCCAGGTATTACAGTTTATACTTATTATGTACTAAAAAACCCGTTCCCTAATAGCTATAACAGGATAATGCTAACAGTTCCAATAACACTCGTGAATGATGAAAAAGTTTCCCTCGTTTGAAATTAATCAAACGTGTTTAAAAATTAACATGTATTTTTATACAAGCTAAAATATTGAAAATTAATATTGAAAGTTTTTCTTGTGTCTCCAACCGGTTGCCGACGTCACCTGTGTGCACCATGGTAGCGTGATTAGCACAGCACGTTACGACGCTAGGGGTCCCGAGTTCGAATCCCGGCCTGGACATAGGTTTTCTTTGTGGGTGTCCCTTCATCATATCATCACTCATCCCCATTATTATTCCCCTTTTTACTAACTTCCTCTTCTAACAGCTGTGCACTATTAAGAATTTTGACTTTGCACTCATCTGAATAGGAGATGACATTGTTCAAACCGACATTTTCCCTTCAAAACAGCACTTTACTTTTTCCTGGAATGTGCGTTGCCAACGTAACAGTAGCAGTAGTAGCGGATCCAGAAATGATAGTTGCAATGGTCTAATGTTAATGGGTTACCTTACCTACGTCTTATGACAAATACATTTAAAATTATTTCCGACAATGATAAGAAATTCATGAGGAATCTGCATCATTATAAACAGCATATTTCTATTTTTACACACACACACATATACATACATATATGTATGTACGTGTGTGTGTGTGTGTTTATATATATATGTATGTATGTATGTATGTATATATGAGTTTGTTCCTTCTACCTCCCTATCTTTTTCTGTTTCGTCATCTTTCTCTCACTTTCTCCCCCCATTTTCATTATGCTCTTGCTCTTTAACTTTCTATCACGGTATCTTTCTCTCAGTCTCTCCTTTTCTCATTATTGCCTTATGCAATACACATACATGATACTCTGGCTACAAGAGTCCACGTAAACTCAAAGGTGTAAACTCCATTTTTGTCCCTTTTTCTTCTTACTAAAACGGGTCAATGTCACATGGCAAATAGTGTGTGATTGAAACATTGTGTTCCAGAACTAACTTTACAGCTTTTTCATTGTTATTTTATGTTATTTTGTGAAGGACCTCGTCCTTTATTTTTCTACCTCTTACCATTCTCAATCAAATAGAATGTAATATTTCAAAATTTTGTACTAGCTATGTTTCATATTACAAAACAAGCGAATATTTTAAATGGGAAATGGACAGGACAAGGGGCAATTGTAACAGTGTTACAACTGTCACAATTAAATGTTACCTTTGCCCCACCTGACGCCATATTGATTGATTTGCTTTATTTTGCTTCTCCTTTTGCGCCACTTTGGCTAATTTGCGAAGATGGGGATGAGCGATGATATGATGAAATTCATGAATGGCGCAGTGGCAGCGTCGTCGCCTTGTAATCAAGGGGTCCCGGGTTCGATACCCGGTGGAGGCACAAGTGGTTCGGATCCCACTTTAAACTGTAGGTCCAGTCCTGATTAGCCTTACTGTGCATAAAGTAGACTTAAAATAATAAATCAATCAATCAATCAATCAATTTACAAACATCCTGCTCAGGCCGGGATTCGAACCCGGGACCCCTGGCTTTCGTAGCGCGATATGCTAACCACTCAGTCACGGGGGCCGGCTTGACGCCATATTGTTTGCGGGCTTGCAGCTACTAACCACGACCACGACACCAGAAATTCATATCTATATTAACAAATACATAAAATAAGGCGTATTGCAATGGTATAGACAAACCTTGATCAGACGACATCGAGAAAGTACTATTAAACAATAAAGGAGTGCTTTACGTTTTTACTTACATGTTTAAATTGGGAGAAAATGCGAGTAACAGCTGCAGTAATCATGACATAGGCAACGCCGCCACATGAGACACTCACGACTGAGTTTTTCTTTCTGCAGATGCCTCACGACAGGAGCACAGTAACGAATGCTGCATTTGCTCTGTGTTACAATTGGCCCTGTTCTCCACTACACCCTGGACTGCATTTGCTGACTAACGAGGCTCTGGCACCTAGACTTGTAGCCAGGATAATCCTCCGTGGGACTCATCTTGGGTTGTCTATTTGTGTTTGTGATTGTCCTTTCACCCATTTCACGTAATCCTTATCCGCATTTTATTTTTGCAGATACTGATAAATAATTTGCAGTTGGAATGTAGCAAACATTGTGTCATTCTTCCAAACACACTACTTTGTGTGCGTTATCAATATTATTCTTAGTAAAGTATTTGAAATGAAGACTAATTGCTTATCTTTTGTTGTTGTAAGAAAAATTCTCCCCCACGAAATTCTTGGAAATATCTTAGGACAAAATTATTGGTGAGGGGAAATCCCTCACAGGATTTCGCACCATGCTTGCATGATCACAGAACAAATGCATTCCACTTCTGTGCAAAACTTTCAACCATAGAAAAAGGATCAACGTGTACCTCTCATTTACATCTCCATGCTTCACAAGAATTTATTGGTATCCCCTCCACCCACAAAATTAAAATTTATCAAACATCACGCCCTCAAGAAGTTCCTCAACATCCCCTATAAGGTTTCACCAGCGCTAAATTTATGAGTAACCTTGATTCAAAACTTACTCTTACACCCCCGAAATATGAACTTACACTCCTCCAGATGGAAAATTCATTATCCACTCCTGCATGTAATAACGAAAAAGAGATTGTAAAAGACCCTGACTGCAGGGTCTAAAAGGAGCTATTTGTTAATTTTTATTTATGTACTGCAAAATAGCTTACTCTAGTGGGATATATTACACGTACTATCAATTTGAAAATGGTTACGTGACAGAGCAGATAAGATTTTATGTCGAAAAATTAAAAGAAAAACTTCTTCCGAGGCTTCAATTAGCTTCAATCCTTTGCATCGCTTCAAGAACTACTAATGAAGTACGGTGACCCAAAGCGTATTATCTCTGTAGCACTGTTTCAACTGCATAAGGAAAATCTGGATATATTTGGCACTAAAGAAGTAATGGAAGATTGCACTGAAAATTGTGATTGAAGAATATCCTCATTCGGAAAAGTCGAGTAGAAGTTGAAAGTATATGTTCTGCTGAAATATGCCACTGTTGTTATTTAATCAAGATTACGTAGCAATGTTGTTTTCATTTATACCTGTAAACATGTGTGTGTAGCTGGAAGTGGCAGTGTTATAGGTACGGGTGTCCCAGAAGTCTTTCCCTGATTACAAACTTTATTCATATCCGCTATATGCAAGGTAGAGATGTGAAAGTGGTGCCAAAATGTTTGGAAAACTAACCAAGTTTTTTTTGTTGCAGGTTTGAGAAACGTGGCTGTAGTGTAGCAGTGTCAGTGCCCAGAAAACCGGAAATGTTCACAAATCAGGAGAAAGCTCAGCATGTCCTCTGGTATCACGAGACCCGGTCACCAATAACAGTGCAGAGGAACTTTCAAATGTACAGAATTATTTCGTCTAGAATATCTGCCATCAATAAGTTGGTATTAAAAAAAATGGAATTTATCTTCATTCCCAAATCCTGTCAAGTGCAAGAAACATTGTAGGGAAAGATGCCACCCGATGTCAAGAGCATTAATTCCGGAATCCTTGGCACTGACTGCTACACTACAGCCACATTACTGAAACCTGCAACAAATAAACTTGGTTAGTTTACCAATATTTTGGCACCACTTTCACATCTCTACATTGCATATAGCGGATATGAATAAAGTTTGTAATCAGGGAAAGACTTCTGGGACACCCGGTACTTATACGGGGTGCACGACTTTGCGCCAATCACTCTGGAAAATGGTTTGGTTTTGCGCCAATAATTACCGGATCCTTATCTTTCCGTACATGGTTTTCCGCCACTACAGAAAATCGTAATTCAATGACTTAGGTTGGCAAGCATGATTTTCCGTCCCACTTAAACAGGCTGCGGACTGTCACCGAGATGGCGTGGTTAAAATGTATGCACCACCAACCATAAGTATACAAAATTGCACTTGTCAAACTGCAATCTCTTACAATGGAACCTTTGTGGCATGTGAGATCAATTTCACGTAATGCATGCGTGAAATTGCTTTGCGATTATATTGATCAATGTAAGATTCAATTTTGAGGTATTTTTCTCTTAAAACGCTCCTCTTACGAGCGGGTTTTTCGAGGCCATTTATTTTAAGGTAAGTGTCGGTCTGGAGGTTAATCAATGCATGTACAAATTTGAAAATATCAGGATGGTTGGTGTAAAACATGGCATTCAGTTTACTGTGAAAGGCTTCACATGCATTTGTTGTGCGATAGGCCGAGGCAGAAAAATCTGCCCATATGTGTGGAGGGTACGTAGAATCTTCTGCAATATAGTTTTCTACCAAATAATCACAGAACTTTGTAATTTTCTCATCTGATGGCTTATCTTCGAACATGTCAATTGCGAAGCAATCAGAGACATCATGGGGAGGTAAGTAAGACAAACCAAAAATATAATTGAGCCATTTACCTTCGGGACCTCTTTCCTTGTAGATTTTCGAAAGACCTAGCCATCTGGATAAAATATTTTTTTTTGGTGGAGGTCCTTCAAAGCTTCCTCTTGGTGGGGGTTCCGGGGCAATTGACCCAGTTGCCCATAGGTTAATCCGGCCCTGCTGATACATGTTTTTATGTTTTCAGTGTACCTACCCGCACGCGGAAAGAAATTGGTATTCATACTTTGCTTAACTTTGCTCCCCTAATATCGCTAGAAATCGGCACCTATGTTTTCCGGTGCTGCTTTGCTTGCTTGATTACTTGTTTTAATTTTTTTCTTCTAAGTTCTACCTAAACAAACATACAAACATATTTTTGATTTGGTTACATTTTCCATTTTATCATCCAATTCTTGTCTCGTGCCGACCCTCCGCGATTTAGTGGTTAGCACATCGCGCTACGAGGCCAGGGGCCCCGGGTTCGAATCGCAGACCGGGCATGATTGTTCTTTGTAAATGTTCATCAATTCCATCATATCAACACTCACTCGTCCTCGTTGTCTAGATTAGCCTAAACAGGAAGAAAAGCAACGTAAAATAACAATTGCACAACCAGTCTTGTCTCGTGTATTCATCCCTCTCCGCTCTTTTTACAATGTGCTGTAGTAGGTCTACTGTGCTTTCTACATCCCCGTTTCAAGATAATATGATATGATGGTTCGCAGCTCGACTAAAGAGACACTCTGTGGAGATCGCTGGGAAGCCAGCCAGGTTCATTCTGGAACTTCTAATACGTCTATTGTCTCTCAGGGGTCATTGATGGTCATGTACCTAGTTCTTTGCTCAATAATACGCCCCACGTTGCACTATTCATTGACATGTCCGATATTACAAATGCATTGCACACATACAGTGGCGCAGGAACGGGGGGGGGGGGGGGTACAGGGATACATTGTACAGTCTTGGACACAGCTGGCTTGTAACGACCCTATTGAAGAAGCAGTGAAGCAAGCCATCCATGTCTGGCCACCAAGCGCCTTGTGACTAGACAACCCAAACAACATTGCAATTTTGCGGCTTGTATACCAGTCACGGGTATACATATCTGTAAATTGAGTAGTGATGCCAAAGAGAAATACGAGATGAAGATTGTCGATCGTAATGTCTCGTGTTCTCGACATGGAATAATACTCGGTCCACGTTACGTTCCATTATTTAATGTTGTTTGGGAATGAACCTGACGGACTAGGTTTATATTTTCAATCCTTGCATTACAGTAAATTCCATATTTTACAATTATATTAATGCTTTGAACGAAAATAATGCCCAGAAAAACATCGAACACACGTTCACACCATTCTTCTCACGCACATGCACGTGAAAACAAACACACAAAGCTAAGTTTTAACTTCCAAGTGAATGTCCAAATAACAGTAAATGGAGAAGCACGATGTGCGAAACATGGGATTTTTCACAGAAAGAATGCGTCTATTTGTGACATACGTGGTTTCTATTAATAGACAATGAAACAATTATGAGAGAAATTAACATGCATTTTCGTCTTCAGGTGCTGAGGAAGGAAACAGACTGACTGGAAAAAAGAAAGCATGGTGCTATTGATAGGCTGTTGGTTAGCGTACAGAGCTTTCGTCAGTGAGGTCTAGGTTCGATCCCCACCAAGGACATTTATTTTTATTCTTTTCTATTAGTGAAGAAGTATGTAATATTGTTTTCTAGGCATTTTGACGAAAGGATACGCATCAAATTTGTTCGTTTAATCTGTATTTTCATTCTTCTAATAAGTTCTTTATCGCAATGGGATAAAGAGATTCTCTATCTAGGCGATGGATATCTTCTCAATGGTTACGTAGCTGCGATTCTCCAGTCCCTTACACCCACTTGTCTTATTTATTTACTTCATTTCATATCTAACGAAAACACACAGATATAGTTAGAACAAGAAACACACCTCGCGTCGAAGGTTCCAGACTCGAATTCTGTCTTTTTTTTGCGAGGGTGATTATTCCTGTGTGTGTTTATCATCTTTGTCAAAAAAATATTCCTCATTATTGTCGTGATTAACCTAGGGAGAGACCAAAGCGACTGAAATAACAAAAGTACAGAAAATGCAAGACACATCTGCCTAGGCATGTTATACCTTGGGAATTAGCAATCTGAAAATTAACTTGCGTTTCAGTCAACTACATGCGAAAGAGTTTCGTGTTGTCTCGTTTGGAGTGTTGGTTATCGTGTCGGACTAACATGCGGGCAACCCGAGTTCGAGCCCAGTGGAAAGCAAGTTTTTTTTTTTTTTTTGTCTAATTTCATCCAACCTTATTTATAAAACTGAGGTTTCTGCAAAACCTTTTGAATTGCATGCCACTTCGTATGTTGGTAATCTGAAAGCATCATAGATGAAAATTTGATGTTTCGAAGCGACGATGTATTTGTGTATCTGTTGAAAAAACGCAGTTATTTATTAACGAAAAACATGCAGCCACGTGATCATTGAGAACGCTTCCTAGTTGTCAGTGCTAATATGGCAGTAACTACAGTCTGTCAACACACACCAACTTTCACGTTTCCCGTAAAATGATTACCTTTCAACGTTTCAAAATCATGAGTGCTGTCTAAAGCAATACTTTGATACTTGCGTTTGCATGTTCGAATCTAAAGAAAAACGAAACTTTTTTCCCAACAAATGACATTCAAACCATTAATAACTGTTTGAAATGTGATACTGATATCATATATAGAAAGAATAAAAATGGAGAATTTCGCTTAATACAACTTATAAATAGGGAACGGAAGTTGATGAAATGTCATCTTTTTTCTGACATCTCGGACACGATGCCCATTAAATATACACAATATTACACTTCATCTAGAACCCAAAAAAGGTAATTTTAAAGTGCATTTTTTAAAATTTGTTGCCATTTGTCAGGTTTTAGTTCATTTTCACGGATTTTCGGCATTTACCCGTCATTTTTCGCAATATTCGGTATATTGTTTCATCATATTTTGTCACTTCTTTAATTTTGGTAATATTCTTGAATCTTTTCACCAAGGTATATATATCTTGCAGGATTGCAATTTACGAGCAAAAGAAATGCTGAACTGGTGACAGCCTTTGTTGTGCCGGGAGAAACCACCAGGTGCCCGTCTGGGGCAAACTCAGATTTAAGATCAGATAAGGAGAGGCTTGAAATACCATAGCTAGACCGCGTTTGCACTGAAAATCCTCGTTGCATATTTTAATTGAATGTGCATGTGCTATCATTTGGTGCCCTTTTTTTTAAAGAAAGATTGCATTTTGTTTAATTTCATTTTCATTTCAATTTTTAAACTGAAACTAACAAATTTGATGGTCATTTCTTGCATTTTACGTCATTGTTTCCCATTTTTTAGGATATTCTATAGGTCATATACCTATATTTTTTAGGTCATCAACTTCCGCTCCCTACTTATAAATATATTAAATTATGTGGATACCTGATGTGAAACGTACGATGCACGATCAGAGAGCCTGAATGTTGCATTGAAAACTGCAGAGAACAATGACTGACTTATGAACAGTGAAAGGTTTTTCCATGCTCCAATGGGATTTTATTTATAACTATAAATAAACAAGGGAGAAGGTCACAGGTGGGTATGATGAACTAAATTGTAATCTAAAAGTTTTAATTGAAGAAACAAAGTACGTTCGCGGTTAAAAATAGGGCATTCAATTTCAGGCACATTACACTAACTGAAATACTATTTTCAAAATTAATAATATTTGGATAACCGGCAAATCCAAACTTGATGTTAACCACGTAATGCACTTGATAATCAAAGAAACATAATTTTTCTTGAGCATGCCTTTTATTTTGTGTCTTGATTGTTGAAATAATACGTTGAAACGAACAGTAGTATGTTTTAGAGTGTGTTTAGAATCTCTTGTGTACTGCATGTAAATACTGAAGTCATTTTAGTATCCTAATCAAATAACAATTATTCAGTGTAATCCTTTAAAAGGAAAGCCTTTGTTTCTTTGCAGCTGTTCATGACAGAAATTCAATTGCAAGACAAGTTACCAAATTAGCAATAGTTCTCTTACATATTTGTGGTATGTGCTTGTCTGCCTTATACCGGATGATGAAGGAAGCAGATATAAAAGATAGACAATTACTGTAGCTCGTTCTGCTTTTGTCAGAAAACCTGATCAGCATTGTGAACCAAGCCATCACACGAGATACGACTTCAATAATATAATCCCGTTTCTGTGGCCAAATACCTCCAAAAAAAGGCAATAAAATTGTCAGTGTGAGGAGACGGAGAAATAATTTCCTTTTATCTTACATTATACTCTGTCTGTATGCCTAGTGTGGTTTATCTGTCAAGCTGAAGACAAACCTCTGTCTGTTGTAACGCGTGGCATGTTTTCTTCCAGTTTACAAATCACGTAAAATACCTTCGTTCACTTCAGTGTGCTGGTTCTGCAGGCTCAAGGTCATGTCGACTGATAACGAGATAGACCACGTGACTCCGGGGCCAACTGTCAGCACCGAAGACAAGCTTCAGTAACTTTTGCGAGGTTCCTTTAGTCCTTGACAGAGCGCATGCTCCGTAATTATGTGTATAAAACCCATGTTTTCTGTGTATAAAATTTACGTATGTTTGGATTGGGTGCTCAAATGTTGCAGTAAACATAACTCCGTGACACACAACAACAATTACAAGCGCTTCAAAAATTAGAAACTTAGCAAGCATTACTCATAAGACGATTAGATTGTCCGACTGACAGAAGACCAGGTGGTGGGTTGGTAGCGTGTAAGTTTGGCACGCAGGAGATACTGGGTTCGATTCCCCTTTGATTGCCTCCAATTTTTTTTCTTAACTCGAGCGACTATATATTTGAATTTATTTATTGCGAACATTCTTATTTTATTTGCTGTGCGAATTGTTGAATTTTGTTTTCCAAACGATTACGATAATTTCTTGTGAATAGTATTATATGTATTTCTGGATCATTTTCTCGAAATAAATGTATACTTTTCGCCAGGCATAACATTTTTTTGAGTATGTTTGTAAAATGATGAGATATGTGGAAAAAACTATCGTAAAAAATAATTTTCACAAATAAAATTTAAAACTGTAAAGATTTCCACCCAAAAATAAAGTAAAAATGTATTTAACTTTTACTCCAATAAATTATTAAATAAAATGCAATAATTAGTTGCTCGAGTTATTTAAAAAAATAGGGCAATAGAACGGAAAGCGAACTCAAAGCCTTCTTTACGTGAAACTTATCCGCTACAACGGGGCCACTTGACCACTTAAAAATCATGTAATAGCTTCGCCTCATCAAGGCACTTGGAACTCATCGAAACCTTCAAGCACTTTACGCACAGTAAGAAAACTGGATCTATAGTTTAAAGTGGGATTCCAACCATTTGTGCCTAAACCGCGTATCAAACTTTTCCTCGGGAATTGTTGGCTAGCGTGCGATATTACCAATACTCGGTTCGGGCATGGATGTGGGTGTTTGTCCCAATGAGAATACAAAGAATATAGAGGAAATTGACATGTGTCACAACTGAGAAAAAGGTGAAGAACGAGGATACTATTAATTATGAAATTACTCTTTCAGTTAGTGCAATGTGCCTGAAATTGAATGCCCTATTTTTAACCGCGAACGTGTTTTGTTTCTTCAATTAAAACTTTTAGATTACAATTTAGTTCATCATACCCACCTGTGTCCTTCTCCCTTGTTTATTTATAGTTATAAATAAAATCCCATTGGAGCATGGAAAAACCTTTCACTGTTCATAAGTCAGTCATTGTTCTCTGCAGTTTTCAATGCAACATTCAGGCTCTCTGATCGTGCATCGTACGTTTCACATCAGGTATCCACATAATTTAATATATTTATAAGTAGGGAGCGGAAGTTGATGACCTAAAAAATATAGGTATATGACCTATAGAATATCCTAAAAAATGGGAAACAATGACGTAAAATGCAAGAAATGACCATCAAATTTGTTAGTTTCAGTTTAAAAATTGAAATGAAAATGAAATTAAACAAAATGCAATCTTTCTTTAAAAAAAAGGGCACCAAATGATAGCACATGCACATTCAATTAAAATATGCAACGAGGATTTTCAGTGCAAACGCGGTCTAGCTATGGTATTTCAAGCCTCTCCTTATCTGATCTTAAATCTGAGTTTGCCCCAGACGGGCACCTGGTGGTTTCTCCCGGCACAACAAAGGCTGTCACCAGTTCAGCATTTCTTTTGCTCGTAAATTGCAATCCTGCAAGATATATATACCTTGGTGAAAAGATTCAAGAATATTACCAAAATTAAAGAAGTGACAAAATATGATGAAACAATATACCGAATATTGCGAAAAATGACGGGTAAATGCCGAAAATCCGTGAAAATGAACTAAAACCTGACAAATGGCAACAAATTAAAAAAAAATGCACTTTAAAATTACCTTTTTTGGGTTCTAGATGAAGTTTAATATTGTGTATATTTAATGGGCATCGTGTCCGAGATGTCAGAAAAAAGATGACATTTCATCAACTTCCGCTCCCTATTTATAAGTTGTATTAAGCGAAATTCTCCATTTATATTCTTTCCATATATGATATCAGTATCACACTTCAAACAGTTATTAATGGTTTGAATGTCATTTGTTGGGAAAAAAGTTTCGTTTTACTTTAGATTCGAACATGCAAACGCAAGTATCAAAGTATTGCTTTAGACAGCACTCATGATTTTGAAACGTGGAAAGGTAATCATTTTACGGGAAACGTGAAAGTTGGACAGACTGTAGTTACTGCCATATTAGCACTGACAACTAGGAAGCGTTCTCAATGATCACGTGGCTGCATGTTTTTCGTTAATAAATAACTGCGTTTTTTCAACACATACACAAATACATCGTCGCTTCGAAACATCAAATTTTCATCTTTGATGCTTTCAGATTACCAACATACGAAGTGGCATGCAATTCAAAAGGTTTTGCAGAAACTTCAGTTTTATAAATAAGGTTGGAAGAAATTAGACAAAAAAAAAAAAAAAAAACTTGCTTTCCACTGGGCTCGAACTCGTGTTGCCCGCATGCTAGTCCGACACGATAACCAACACTCCAAACGAGACAACACGAAACTCTTTCGCATGTAGTTGACTGAAACGCAAGTTAATTTTCAGATTGCTAATTCCCAAGGTATAACATGCCTAGGCAGATGTGTCTTGCATTTTCTGTACTTTTGTTATTTCAGTCGCTTTGGTCTCTCCCTAGGTTAATCACGGCAATAATGAGGAATATTTTTTTGACAAAGATGATAAACACACACACAAGAATAATCACCCTCGCAAAAAAAAGCCAGAACTCGAGTCTGGAACCTTCGACGCGAGGTGTGTTTCTTGTTCTAACTATATCTGTGTGTTTTCGTTAGATATGAAATGAAGTAAATAAATAAGACAAGTGGGTGTAAGGGACTGGAGAATCGCAGCTACGTAACCATTGAGAAGATATCCATCGCCTAGATAGAGAATCTCTTTATCCCATTGCGATAAAGAACTTATTAGAAGAATGAAAATACAGATTAAACGAACAAATTTGATGCGTATCCTTTCGTCAAAATGCCTAGAAAACAATATTACATACTTCTTCACTAATAGAAAAGAATAAAAATAAATGTCCTTGGTGGGGATCGAACCTAGACCTCACTGACGAAAGCTCTGTACGCTAACCAACAGCCTATCAATAGCACCATGCTTTCTTTTTTCCAGTCAGTCTGTTTCCTTCCTCAGCACCTGAAGACGAAAATGCATGTTAATTTCTCTCATAATTGTTTCATTGTCTATTAATAGAAACCACGTATGTCACAAATAGACGCATTCTTTCTGTGAAAAATCCCATGTTTCGCACATCGTGCTTCTCCATTTACTGTTATTTGGACATTCACTTGGAAGTTAAAACTTAGCTTTGTGTGTTTGTTTTCACGTGCACGTGTGTGAGAAGAATGGTGTGAACGTGTGTTCGATGTTTTTCTGGGCATTATTTTCGTTCAAAGCATTAATATAATTGTAAAATATGGAATTTACTGTAATGCAAGGATTGAAAATATAAACCTAGTCCGTCAGGTTCATTCCCAAACAACATTAAATAATGGAACGTAACGTGGACCGAGTATTATTCCATGTCGAGAACACGAGACATTACGATCGACAATCTTCATCTCGTATTTCTCTTTGGCATCACTACTAAATTTACAGAGGTGTATACCCGTGACTGGTATACAAGCCGCAAAATTGAAATGTTGTTTGGGTTGTCTAGTCACAAGGCGCTTGGTGGCCAGACATGGATGGCTTGCTTCACTGCTTCTTCAATAGGGTCGTTACAAGCCAGCTGTGTCCAAGACTGTACCTCCCAAAATTTTTGAAGGGAGGTACTGTACCCCCCTAAACCCGTAAATCGAGTTGTACCCCCTGTACCCCCTTTGGTAATTTGACAACAGACGCAAGGTACTACTGTTAAAATAACCTACTTTAAATTTGCCCAATAAAAAAGTGAATATTTTTTATAACTGATAAGCATTATCTTTACCACAGAAATTCAAACCATTGTATTGTAAACTGATTCTACTACATTGCTCTTGATACTAGTTAGTTCATTGACCTATGTTCTTGGATACCTCTTTAAGGAGACGAAAATTGTTTAAAATGTTTGTGGAACGATGGAATCAGATTTGCTCTCAGACAATCACGCTGCATACGAATGCTCCTTTGCGTATGGGGGGTACACTTTTCTAAAGAAGTGGTCACGTCGATTCGAAGATGAAATACAAATCTTCATCAGAAGAGTGTATGACTGACCCCATTTTCTTTTGAATATTTAAAATGGAATTTTCCTAAACGAAATACTTACAGAACGAGACGAGGCACGACAGACCAACTTAACTAACTAACTAACTCTCTAGCCTTCTTAAACCCGAAGGTTCATGGCTGCAGCAACACAGGCCTTCCATCTGTCCCTATCTTGAGCAAGATCTATATACTCTTTTCCATCCCTACCGATTTCCCTTAGGTCCATCTCAACGTTGTCCCTCCATCTTCGTCTTGGCCTTCCTACAGGTCTCTTACCATCAGGCTTCCCAACAAGAATCCTGTAAACTCCTCTTTCCTCTCCCATTCGTGCCACATGGCCTGCCCACCTAAGTCTTCTTGATTTAATTATTCTAATAATATCTGGACATGAATACAAATTATGTAGTTCTAAATTATGTAACCTTCTCCACTCACCTGTCTCCTCATCCCTTTTAGGTCCAAAGATTTTCCTAAGGATTTTATTTTCAAATACTCGTAATTTATGTTCCTCTTTCAATGTAAGGGACCAAGTTTCACACCCATATAACACTACAGGCAAAATTACTGTTTTGTATATTTTAACTTTAAGTTTCTTAGATATTAAACGAGAAGACAAAAGTTTATGAAGAGAGAAGTAACATGCATTTCCTGAATTAAGCCTACTTTTTATTTCCTCTTTAATATAATTTTCATTTGTTAATATTACTCCTAAGTATTTGAATTTGGAAACTGTTTCAAACGAGTTGTTATCAATAATTAGATTTTGATTATTACCTAACACTTGGTTTCGGCCTGTAAGCATATATTTAGTTTTCTCTTTGTTAACTTCCAAACCTATCTCTTTAGCAGTTTTGAAAAATATTTTAGCATTATTCTTAATTGTGTTCACATCATCCCCCAGTAAGTCTACATCATCTGCATATGCTACCAACTGAGTCACACCATTTAATTTCTTCTTTATTTTCTTTTACCTTCCTAACAGCATATTCTAAGGCAAAATTAAAGAGCAATGGAGATAATGCATCTCCTTGTTTTAACCCATCATGAATTGTAAATTTGTCAGACATATTAATACCCACACGAATTTTACTTTCTGTTTCACTGGTGCATATTTTTATCATACTAACAAGCTTCTTAGGTATTCCAAACTCTACTAATATATTATATAATTTATCTCTTTTGACAGAATCATATGCTTTTTTGAAATCAATGAATAGCTGATGGACATTTTGATTATATTCCCACTTTTTTTCAAGTGTCTGTCTGATGTGAAAAATTTGATCTGTAGTTGATCTGTTGCGTTTAAATCCACATTGATAATCACCTATAATTTCATTAGCATATGGGGTTAGTCTTGTTAAAAGAATGTTAGATAATATTTTATATGTTGTCGAGAGTAGAGAAATTCCACGGTAATTATTGCAGTTCATTTTATCACCTTTTTTAAACACAGGAACAATTATGGATTCTCAACATATATATGTTTCACGACAGACCAACTTGGGGGGTACAATACACTCCTGTACCTCACCCATATTTTTCATAACTTTGTAAGGGGGTGTTCGGAAAACTATACTTAAACTTATGTATTAAGAGATTTTTTTTGCAAAATAGAGTCCAGACTAGCGTACCTGAGCATGAAGTGAATCTAGAATATGTTCTAACAACTTCAGATTGGAATCCGAAACAAAAATAAGCACAAACAAGAATGAGAAGGACTTCACCACACAGGAGACGATATGAAGATGTATGAATACATGTATCTTGGTTCGCAATTTTCACATTTCGAACTCCTGATTTTCCGTTCCGTTAAATCCAAATAACCCCAGAACGAAGTCCAGAGCTTTATATGTTTCACAATTGTTATCAGGTTTTAAAATCTGTTAAAAAAATCTAAGAAAAACAAAGAAAAATATATTTATCTGGTACCTAGGTATCAAGGACGTATTTGGAGGGGGTCCAAGAGGTCCGGACCCACCCCCGAAAGACTTACCATGTAGTAAAAGTAAATAATCAAAATATAATTGTGTAGCATTAAATATATAATCGATGGCTATTTCCGCTCAACTTATTGGAAGGCAAGGAATTTCGCTGATACGGCTTTGAAGGGTTCCAAATATTTATGCACAATACTAATGATGATATCCATAAAATATTGATCAGCAACTTTACTTTTCGTTAATTGGATCTAACTCCTTTTTTGTTATTCAATAAATATTCAATTCTTTTTCTATTTGACATTAAATGCTTACCAAGGCAGTTATTTTTATGCAAATCTTGGCGATCTTAACTACACGAAAGCTAGATAATGAGTACGTGCTGTTATACATCTATTCTTTTACTATCTTTTACCTATTCATGTAATAATAATTAACATTAATTAATTTACATATTTAATTAATATTTTAAATTAATTATTCTAATTATGTATTATTATTGCGACACTTGGTTGGACCCCCAAAATGTATTTCTACATACGTGCAGGAGTGTGTGTGTGTGTGTGTGTGTGTGTGTGTGTGTGTGTGTGTGTGTGTGTGTGTGTGTGTGTGTGTGTGTGTGTGTATATATTTATATATATGGGAGACTGAATTTTGTACCACCCTAAATGAAAAACGTTCCTGCGCCACTGCACACATATGATGAAAATAAATCAAATCACACATCATGAATGCAGGGAAAGTTACTTGAAGGAGAGCGGAGGGGGAAGGGGGTTATTGTGCCATTGAAATGAGTCTGACTGATGACAAATATTAGCAAAAAGGTATGACCATAGAAAAGTTAGGGAATAGAAGTGGAAGCTACATTTAAACCTCGCTGCGCTTTGAAATTGCATTTCCATCGGTGGCCAGTAGATGGCGCGGCCGTCTTCTTTTGCTGTTTCCAGCACAAATTGGGGGGAGAGCTCTTTCGGTCACAGTCACGTGGGTTTCAAACGTCCTTATTGGTCAGATCTCTTGTATCCCAGTAAGGCTGTTACCAATGGCAAGGGCTTTCTTTTTCGCTGGTTCCCTTCCAAGCACCGCTGTTAGGGGTGGAGTGAAGAGATGGGATGGGTGATGCGTTTCCGCCACCGCAAAGTTCTTCGGAATCTTTTACTCGAAAGTAAGGTTGCCTTTCCTATGCAATTAACAGATCCTTTGAGTGTTTATTTGAAGGCGAAATTGGGAATGTAAAATGTAGGCATTTTCAACTGGCGCCTGAATTTTCAAATTCAGTTCTCAAAAAACTTTTTTTAAAAAAATATTTCAACTTTGATTGTGGAAATTTCCATCACCACTTTTGAAATAACGAGTACAGTGTGTGGGCCTCCCCGATGGCGCAGTGGTAGCGTCGTCGCCTTGTAATCAAGGGGTTCCGAGTTCGATACCCGGTGGAGCTACAAGTGGTTCGGATCCCACTTTAAACTGTAGGTCTAGTCCCGATTGGCCTGAGCAAAAAGAAAAAAATAATAACTCATAACTGAAGTACAAACTGGGGGCGGCGAATTCCATGCACCGGCGCAACAATCATTTCTTGACTGCAACAATCTTTACTCGACCTCGCTGCACAAGAAATGAAAATGAACTGAATAACGTGAAATTCAAATAATTTTTGTTTCACTTTGCTCGAAATAAAATCGTTTCTTTAAGGTAGGGTGACCATTCGTCTCGTTTTGACCGGGAGAGTCCCGTTTCATAGGCGTGTCCCAGTTGTCCCGTCGATATTATACAAGAAACACTATTTGTCCCGTTTTTTAAAAGTCTAGGAATTAGCTTGAAAACCAAGTCTAAATTTGAGAGATTCTTAAAAAGAATGACTTTCTGTGTCTTGGCGGAAATTCAAATGTCAAATCCCTCGTTTTGTGTTAGATATTAATATGTGATGCAACTTTTTCGGGGAGCTTTATTAACGGTTAGTAAAGAATAAAGTTGTTCTCAAGAAGATTGGTCCTTCTGCAAAATACTTCTGGCATAGTAGTCATACCGAGATTATAAAAATTAATAGCTCTTGACAACGAGAGATCATATTTTACATAGATATTGTTCATGATGTATCATTTATGTGATCCATACTATAATAAATAATAAAAAAGGTAAAGTGCTCCCCTGTGCTTTCCACCACGCCATGAAGGCGTATCTCGGCCGAAGCTTGAAGTGATGTGATCAGCACCACGCCCCTGGCCGCATTTACCTCCCAGAGTTTCCTCCAGGTATCCACTTTATACAACACTGGGCGAGCGCCGGAGCCGCATAAACAGGTGGAAAAAGTCCCGGTTCTCTCAGCCGGGATCGAACCCGGGCCTCTCGCATGGTAGTCAGACGCCATACCGACTTTTTTATATATAAAATAAAGAAATACCCCTATTCGGTGGTATCCCCCGTCATTCACACACATTTTCTCATCATTCGTACATATCAGTTTTTCTCTATATTCTCGGTTTTCTAAATTTACGGACAACACAAACATCCAAGTCCTAGCCGGGATTCGAACCCGGGACCACTATGCTAACCACTCCTCCACGGAGGCCGACCACCGACTGAGCTACAGCGGTTACTATAAATAATAATAATAATACGTTAATGACAATAATTTTATAGCTAATTAGGCCTAACCAATTTTTCAGGAGGGAGTAAAGTGACCTTTGGGTCAAAATATTATGATCACCCTACTTTAAGAGCAACATCAAATCGTACTTGACCATGTTTTTATGTTTACATTTTTGCAGCTTTTAAAAATTAAGATATACTATTGATGAAATCCTACGAGCAATATTTGTATTTTCCTCAACCACTACAAATTTTTAATTCACCATGCTCCAAAAAAATTGTAAAATTATTGCTTTTTTATTTTTTTTGAAGAGTGACAATTATCAATTCAACTTGTATGTGGAGTGAGTTGACGATATGTTCGGGGTCAGTTGACAATACTTGTAATTCTACCTTTGAAATGGTTTGGAATATTTTATTTCAAAGAATATGCTGCCTTAAAATTACAGATTACAAAAATGTGATTTAATGAACAGCATAATATGTAACATAAATGTTCCAAACCAGGGTGCGGAATCCCGGGGGGACGGGGGGAATTCCTCCCACCAACGATCTTGTCTTGAAATTCCCCCCTCCCCCCACAAAATTCTTCCAACGGGGGAAGAGTTTTTGTTTTAATAACAAATAAAACAATTAGTTTGAGATTCGAATATACATGACTGGAATAATATCGAGAACATACAAAAAGAACGGACAACAAAGAGGCTCACCTCTAAGGACACTAAACCCAGCAATCCCCAGAACACAGAAATTAGACCGACTTGTTACTTCTTCTCCATTTCTCATCGTCTTTCGTTAGCAACCACGAAGTACATAGATATATTAATAAAACACGTAATAGCATTTATATGTGAATTTTATACATGAAACTATTATCATCTTAATATATCTTATTTTTTATCCCTCCTCCCTTATGCACATCATTGTTCATCTATTTGCAATTATACATTTTGAATGAAAGACAATCGATATAATATATTGTATATTTTATAACATTAAGTAGCAAAAGAGTAGTTTGCAGAGCCGCTGGAAAGGATGGTAGAACGAAGTTACATTAAACTGTAAATCCAGTCCCAATTAGCCTATCTGTGCATAAAATAATAATAAAAAAACCAACTCAAAACTCAATGAGACACGTTCTTTCCTAATAATTAATCCCAGATTTAGTTAAAATCAAATGGTACATTCGAATGCCGGTCGACCCATGAGTGTCCCTTCATCAATTTCATCATATTACTCACCCTCGTCTTCGCGATTAGCCAAAAGTGGCAGAAAAGCGAAGTAAAATAAACTAAATCAATCAATATTACAGAACGGAAATCATGTCACCCTAAACTTTGGCTTCCTAGGAGAGAGGGACCACTTTCTTACGCATGAGAAAGAGAGAGAGCGAGAGCGAGAGAGAGAGAGAGAGAGCAGGAGCTCATTACGCCGTCGATCGTAGTTTCGCCATCTTGAATCACGTGTTCTCTCGTTGCGGGTTGTACACGCCCACATTTTGTTACGCATCATATGATTGGCCAGGCTTCTTCTTCTTCTTTTGAGTTCCTAGCGGAAAAAGAACGTGGCAGCAGACACTGCCAAAATGTAAACATAAACATTAGCGAGGTCTTGCCCGGTCCCCCCGGAACTTCCGGTTTAGGCCAGTTCCCGTTGTTGCCAGTGCAGATTCACCAAATGGGCCAGCGATGCCAACCCTAGCATAATGGTGCTAAACCTAGCATAATTTAACCTTCTTTGGCACTTAGCACCCTGTGTTTGGCATAACAGCCAAATCTAGCATAATTTGCAACCGTCGGTAAATATTTAACTCAAAGGAAAGTGCTCTGAAGAAGTAAAAACAAAAGTAACTGCAGATGTTTCCAACAAAAGAGAGTAAACCGGCCCAGGGACCCCATCCCCCACCAACCTCCTCCGCATCTTCCTGCCATAAAATCGAAGAGGGGGGGTTGGGACGGCCCACCCTCAAAAGTTTGTCCTTTCTCAGCACCGACACAAGGGGTCAGCCATTTGCGGCGCCAGCATTTTCGCGAGGAATGTTTAGTAGAAAGTTGGATTGACAAATAAAGCTCATGTGCCGCCCTCCTTTGTCGGCAAATTTTGACCATCTTTGTCTTCAGCTTGTGTTCGGTTCGGTGGGCCGGCATCTTACAATTTACTCCCAGCGAAAAAAGCGTTGTTCGTGTGTCTGATTTGAATTCTTCGTTCGTGCGTCTTTCAGTGTACTTTTGAGCGTGTGTTTGAGTGTATCTGCGAGTGTTTCTTTCCTGCTTTTTTGTTTGTAAAATATATTGGGAATTGATTTCGATTGATTTCCCGATTTGGGGACATTCATTGGCCAATTGGGAACAATTTCGAAAAATGAGTAGGAGCAAAATAAGTAACTGTGAAACTCCCGAAAGGAAAAAAAGAAGACCGTGAGGATTTAAACCAGAAATGGGAGCCGTATGCTCAGAAATATAAAAGGAATATGAAAGAGTAGTTTTTTTTCGTTCGTTTGGTGAGTACCTTTTTTTCCTTTCTTCTTTTTATTTGGAAATGTTGTTAGTTTACATAGAAAGCATTGTATGAGCATTTGAAAGTTGTAAAAAACTAGCACAAAAGTATGTGTGTGTGTGTCTTGCGGGGTGTTGTTGGGGGTGGAAATGGGTTAATACGTTCTTCCATGTAACCAGGGACGTCGTTAGGGGGGGCCTGGGGGGGCTTTGGCCCCGGCAGTTGTAACTCTGGCCCCCGCAAACAAAATTTTGATCGATTAAAAATTATCCTAAATTAATACTACATATTATTTTCTGGTAAATTTGTAGCAGAGTTGGAAACACTGTTCCGAAGAAAATCTTCGGAAGCAAATGTAGGACAGCAAAATTCCACCCTTTCCTTGCTTACCAGATTATAACCAAGGTCATAAAATCTGCCTGCTTCGATGTTATTACCCTTGCCCTAAGTTCCTGGAAACCAGAGATCCGACCCTTTTGTTGCAAATGACCCTTCCAATACAGATGGAATCAAAGACTCCGCCGTGGCCGAGCGGTCAACAGTAGGTGGTCGAGCGACATAGGCTATGGAGAGAGTTCTCCAGTACTGACATTGTTCTGAGATTTAAAATTGCTGTATGCTTCAGCTTCAGAGCCACAGATTAGCTTTGTGTTCTTGCTTGCGAGGAAGGTCTGCTATCGGGTTCCTACGGTCACTGTGTATTTGTTCGTGTGTGGGAAGAGTTCTAGCTTTGTTGTGCATTTCCATCTTGAATGGATAAATTTATCAAAACCGGATATTTTAAAACTATCTCAAAACATGTGGAAGATGACGGCAATGAAGAGGGTGTTGGTCCAAGTTCTGACTTTCCAAAGTTAGACAAAACAAGTGAATGTACTAATGTGAAAACAATTACTGATCTTGGGGTAGATAATCCTAGGCAACCACTTTTGCAAAACTATCCAAATACTACGTTCGGAAAGCGAAAGCGGTCATTTCAAAAACACTGGTTTGCATCTGCGCCGTGGCTAGAATATAGTGTGGAACTTGACACATGCTTTTGTTTTCCATGCCGTAAATTTGGCACAGATTCAAGATATGCAGAATCAAGTTTCAGTAAAATAGGGATTCGCAACTGGAAGAAACCATGTGAAAAAATTAAGGAAAACGAGGAACGTCCTATCATCTAAAATACATGGAACTGTGGGCGAATTACAAAGTGAGTACCAATCAGTTTTGTAAAACAATTATATGTGTGTGTGTGTGTGTGTGTGTTCGTAGTTCAACTTAAATAATGAAATATGTATATGTCTGTATATCGAGTGTTCAAATTGAAAAAATGCCGAGGAGAAAAGTCATATCAGCTTCCCTTTTCAAATTTTGAGATTTGTACCTAAAACATACGGACTGGTGGTTCAAAGTAAATAACACAAATTTTCCAATTAGTGTACAAGAGTTCAGTAATCACAGATGTCGTCTCAGTGGACTTTTATTTCATATCAGAATTATTTTTCTTAGAGGAAGGCAAATTAATCAGGAAATATTTTCTCATCAAATACATATTGTAATTTGCAAACAACAGTATTAATTTTAATGTAAAATTCAGTACAGAAACTGACAATTTATATGCTGATATTAATGTAATATTTACTTGAAGTTGAAAGAAATGATTACGTCAAATTCTTAGCAATAGCAAAATATGATCGAGAATATTTAACCTTCTAGCGGGCGCGTTCATAATTGCGTCACCAGCGGGCGCGTGACGCATTTTTTACGTCATTTAGTATCATTCATTATGAGCAAGGATTTTTATAATTTAAACGTAAATTTTTTTGGGTCTACATTTATTTATATCATATCTGAGGTTAATATAAATGAGACATATTGAAATACAAGTTAGAATGCTGAAACAAATAAAAAAATACAGCACGTAACTTATTACATATTTATAGCGCACCACGCTTTTCATGAGCAGGTGCGTGTCGTACTTTTACGACAGATATTCCTGCTGAAAACCTAAATGTTACAAGTGCTTTTTTTTCAGCATTCTAACTTGTATTTCAATATGTTTCATTTATATTAACATCAGATATGATATAAATAAATGTAGACCCAAAAAAATTACGTTAATATTATAAAAATCCTTGCTCATAATGAATGATACTAAATGATTCACTGTCATATCGATTGACTTCTATATATTCGTCACTTAAGTCACTATCACTGTCCAATTCATGTGATGGCCTCCCCTATGGCGCAGTGGTAGCGTCATTGCCTTGTAATCAAGGGGTCCCGGGTTCGATACCCGGTGGAGGCACAAGTGGTTCGGATCCCACTTTAAAACTGTAGGTCCAGTCCTGATTAGCCTTACTGTGCATAAAGTGGACTTAAAACACCAACTCCAACACCAACTCCAATTCATGTGATCCCTCTTCATCAGAAGAAAATTGAAGGATACGCTGAATTTCGCTCGCGTCTAGGTTTTGTCGACTCATTTTCAACAATGAGCTGACGAAAAAATTACAGAACAGGAGCAGGCGCGCAGCGCAAACTTTACGACACGGTGTTCTGATCTGAAATAAACAACAATTGACAGAGTATAACATATGGATTAGTAACAATGACTGCTAATATGCAACACAAAATACCTCTTTGAGGAATACATAAAAAGCGTAGGTCGACGAATTCAAAGGAAACACAAGAAAATTAAAGAAAATTACTTTTGGCGTAAATTTTGCGCAGGCGCGCCCGCTCGAAGGTTAAGAGGAAAATTCTTTACCTGGTCAGGAGTTAAATTAAAAATTTCAATTTGAACACTGGATGTACTTTGATTTTCGTTTCCTGATTTTACATTACTTTACTGACACTTCTGGCTAATGTCAAAGATTTGCAACGGTGATACAATAAATTAATGCATGGACAGTAACAAAAAAAGCGCCTGCCTCTCCAGGCGAGGACATCGCGTAGCGGTAATGTCGTCACCATATAATTAAGAGGTCCTGGCCTGGGTTCGATATCTAGTGGACGCACATAGTGGTTTGAATCCAACTTTAAACTGTACGTCCAGTCCCGATTGGCCTATCTGTGCATGAAGAGGACTTAATACAAAAACTCACGGACTCGAACTTAGATCAATTTGGGACAAAATCGTAATTCGGTAGCTAACGTGCTCAGCCACTGAGGCGGATAGAATTCAATAGGTTTTCATTTTGGCTATTTTACCTTTTTTCCTACCTCGTAGGTTAATTTTTACAAGTCGATGTGGATGGATGAATGATGGACGGATGGAAAGGTGATGGGAGCATAGACAAACAGAATGAGTCACCAATGGCTGGTGGAGGTTTGAACATGGGATCTCTGATTCCGTAGCCCTTTACGCTTACCACTCCGCCACGAACACTGGAATAAATGAAATAAGTTATGCCATTGTTTAGAATGGATGTCGGGGAGAGTGGAAGCCTAGCTAATAACAATGTACACTAATAATGCATTGTTGACATTGCTAGCAGATGTTAACGGTCTACTGATACCTCACACAACGGAGAAATAATATTTACCTATATTTGCATTGTTTTAAAAAATATATATGGCACTGACGAACGAAGGAACAAAGCTAATCTTTATGGTGTAGAGCAGGAATTTCCAAACTTTTTCGTTTCGCCGCGCCATTAGTGTTTCAAGATTTTTTCACGGCGTCCAAATCAGAATGTAGGCCTATCTAATACTTGCTTTGATTGATTGATTGATTGATTGAATTGATGTTTTAAGTCCATTTCATGCACAATAAGGCTAATCGGAACTGGACCTACAGTTTAAAGTGGGATCCGAACCACTATGTGCCTGCATCGGGTAACGAACCCGTGACCCCTTTATTACAAGGTGGTGACTCTAACACTACGCCACCGGGGAGGCCCTATCTAACACTTGTAACGCTCTGTTAGTGTGCATAGGTTGCTTTCCTTAAGTTAAAAAATAAACATATGAATGGCTTATTGCAGAAAGGGACCTGAGTCACATTTTTGAGGTATCGGAGTTAATTTTTTCATCTCCACTGTGTCTAGCAGCATACTGCAGGGGGGTGCATTGAGGGTTGCAAAATTAACTATTCATTATGTTGAATATTTGAGCCAACAACGGCACATTTCTTTCTTACACTATTAATATTATACGATTTTTCATTGTTTTTCTCAGAATTGTGCAAAAGTGACTCAGGTCCCTTTCTGCAATAAGCCATTCATATATTTCAAATTCCAAAACATTTTTTATGTAAAATGTTCTAAATAAGAACATGTATTTGGAACAATCATATCAATGACTGAATTTCAATGAAAATATTGGAACATCTTGCGGCGGCCCCGTACGACTACCAGGGCGCCCCAGGGCACACTTTGGGAACCACTGCTCTAGAGATTACAATTTCTGTAAAACTGAGTCCGAGGTTTGAATCCTGAAGGAGATATTATTTTCTTTCACTGTTACAATAACTGATCCCATTGTCGTCGTAATCAAAAATAGTTTAAAGTCCATTTTATGCTCAAATTGATTAATTGGAACTGGATTTATAATTTAAATTTGACTCCGACCCATTGTGCAATGCGTCTCCATCGGGACTTGAACCTGGCACTCTTTGGTTACAAGGCAACGTGGTAAACCACACCGAGGAGGACCGCCGTGGTAAACGTGACGTTATAATAAATATGCAATATAAAGCAAAAACATGAATTTATTCTTAAGAATGTTAAAAAACAACAACAAGAAACAGAACACTTGAGTCGCCAATAATATTCTGCATATTACATATCATAATTGTGATGGCGATTTGTGAGTTTTCCTTCATTAATTGCCATTCATGATCGTCAACATTGCGATTAACTAAAAGTAACAGAAAAGCGACACAACATTTAAAAAAATATAATATACGTAGAATAAAAAAAATAGGTGTGAAACTGAAAAAGAAAGGTAATAACAAGTTGATATTTACTACCTATTTTTTGTGCTTTTTGAAGTTGTCAAATTTTGTCATTTTTGGCGTCAATTTACCTGTCTATTTAGCATGCTTTGTGGCTATTATAAACCCGCTCCCTACTGATAACACGAACTCAAGACAGAAATAAACAAGTGTGAAAACACCTACTTCAGTGTCTTTGTGCATGATACTTGCACAAACCATCAACGTCGTTTTGGGAGAATGCAGGGTGCAAGTTAAGAGGTGCACAATTTTCGAAATTGCCGCAAAAAAAGTGGCACGCATCTATTTTTCCTACTACATCTCGAGGCACTGGTGTACACATGGGGGAGCTGATGCGGCTATAACTCCCCGAAATTTCTGTCTTTGAGCAACTTTTAAAAGGAAGCTTAAAAGTGGTTAATTATGAAATATGTTATACTGTCTCTCCCCCTCCCCTCTGAAAAAAAACCTGCACACGTTAGTGTCTAGAGGAGTTACAAATCACTCGCATAATTTAAAGTGCTGTTTGCGCTGGAATACTACTAAATGTGCTAGAATTTAAATTTGACAATAATTTCAATGTTAAAAGCGTCATTATCATTATTATTATTATTAATGTTTTTATAACGTCCTATTATTGTTATAATTACGTCCCTGCCTAAATTCACAGCCAGAAATAAGATTGATTGATTGATTGATTGAGTTGTTTTAAGTCCACTTTGTGCACAGTAAGGTTAATCGGGACTGGACCTACAGTTTCAAGTGGGATCCGAACCACTATGTGCCTCCACCTGCTATCGAACCCGGGACCCCTTAATTACAAGGGAACGACGGTACCACTGCGCCATCGGGAAGGCCCAGAAATTAGAATAAAACGCGATCTTCTTTCTTCAGGAAAGCAACATCTTGACAGGCGGCCCTAAGACCAGCACAAAGCTTGAATGGAGACAATACAACAAGCTTGTTCAACAAATGTTGGCGAGATGGTTGCGGACAACCAAAGGCGGCACTGCGTCCCAAATACTCTCTGAACTGCCCGTCATAAAATGTTCCTGCGAGACCTATTTCTAATCTGTGGTCGTCACTGTATGACTAGACCCCTTTGTGTCGAACCTGACAATGCAGGGAGCGGTCTTTCTTGCTTTAAGGGATTAAGGGAAGGAAATGGCATTCAAATGGCAGGGAAGACTTATCTCTGGGTTGAGTTATTGTACCCCTGCTGTTTCAGTGCACCGTTTCTGTAAGGCAATACGCAAATACGGTTAAATTTTCCCTTTCCCAGTAAACCTTTGTTTTCGATTCATTTTGTTCATTCTGGTAGATTTTGCTTCTATCCAGGGTGCCAAGTACCAGAACAGTCCAATGACCTCGCTGCCTTCGAGCAAGCAATAACTTTAGTGAGGAGGTAGGAGGGCTTGGGGGAGAGATGAGGGGCAGATGCAAGAGGACGAAGAAAATGTAGCAGTTTACTTACATGATGACTCGTGAAAGTATTTGTTATTGCCTGTTTGAAAGAATGAAAGGTATGAAATTAGTAATATTTCTCTTGTTCGCTTCGCTTTCAATATAAGCGTTTCTAATAAGTAACAAGTTATAATGGTTACCCCAAAAAACTGTGTATATGTGTGCGTGTGCGTGTATGTAATATGATTTGTTAATGATGACGTACTGGATACCAAATAATGAAAAAAGTAATGTGCTCCCCTGTGCTTTTCGCTATGCCATGAAAGCGTATAGGGGTGTGTAGTTAGGGCTCCACACTTTATTGATCACGGCCGAAGGTGGAGGTGATGTGATCAATCAGCACCACGTCCCTGGCCTTGTTTACCTGCCAGAGTTTTCTCCATGTACCCACTTCATACGTACGACGCTGGGTGGGCACCGGAGCCGCTCGAACAGGTGAAAAAAAATCCCGGTATCCTCCAGAATGAATAGGAAAGATCCTACACAGAATAATTTATCAGTTTAGCACTTCCACAGAGGATATAGTTTCGATAAAAAAGAAGAGGTTGTCATTGAGACAAGCAGAAAGTAAAATACATTAAGGAAAACTGTAAAGTAATAGTTTAATAGTAATTACATAAATTGATTTGCTTACTGAAAATTGCTGAACTCTAATTTTTATTTGACCTCCAGTATTCACATATACGTATATTATATACACTTCTTAGTAGTTTAATATACCAATGCACTATATATGTAGCAATATTATAATGTAATATAATATATATATATATATATATATATATATATATATATGTGTGTGTGTGTGTGTGTGTGTGGTGTGTATGTGTGTGTGTGTGTGTGTGTGTACATTACACACACAGAGCTTTTTACCTTTACTGTCTGGAAATATTTACATAGGAACAAATTTCAGATTTGGCCCCCCCGAACTGATCAACCTAGCTACGTCCCTGCATGTAACGCAAATAAATGCAGTAGTAGTATATGAAAGATATTTGTGAATTATACACCCCCCCCCCCCGACAGTAATTGAAAGGTAACGACGCTTAACTGTGTCATGTCATCTTCCCTCTCCCCATCTGCTAGGAAAAATATGTGAAGTATTTTTACAAATTTACTGACCCACATGCCCTAGTTCGACCCTTGGTAAGGTATGGACATGTAATTATGTTCTTTCTATCCCATAGTCCATAGACCATTTCATGAGTTCTTCACTCACCCTCATTGTCGTACTTACTCAGAGACCCTAAGGCAAAAAGAACGACTTACAATAAATAGATCTTAGGGTGGAATACAATATAACATCTGAAAATAGTAATAAAATATATTGTTAATAATAATAATAATGATGATGATGATGATGATAATACAGGGTCATCCGTTTGGGATGTCAGAAAAGTAAAACGCTATTAACTAGAAACTATGAACATTTATTGGTTGTAAACGGTACAGACATGTGTAGGAGAGTCGGGAGTTTATGTCACAGCACATTAGCACTCAACATGTCCACCATCGCGCATGCGGCACAAATCATACCGGGAATCCATAGCGCGCCACGTGGCACGCAGCATTTCTGGAGTGATTTGCTGAAAGGTAGCTGTAATCATCCTCCGTAGGTCAGCAAGATTCTGTGGTCTTTGTGCATACACGATTGACTTGAAGTAGCCCCATACAAAAAAATCTGGAGGGGTTAGGTCAGGGCTATTGGGAGGTCATGGGATAGGTCCACCACGGCCTCTATACATGCCATCTGCTGATTGCACTATGAACTACTGCTGCGTCGTCTCGCGGAAGTCATTGTTGCAAACTCCCATCTTTGCCATGTACATTACCGCAAATTGCATCGATACATATACATTAACATAAAAGCTACAGCGTTATACTTTTCTGACATCCCAAACGGATGACCCTGTAATACTGCCCTAGCACAATTGGATGGCATTCTAGCATAATTTCACAGTTCGAACAGCACTTTTCGTAGCTGTGGGGTTGGCAACGCTGAAATGGGCGCTTGTTTTCATTAGTTGTGCGACGATAGTCAAGAAAGGTATTTGTTAAAGTTCTACTATGAAGGAGTGGACGTCTAGAATCCGTCGGATGATCAACTGGATTATTAAAATATGACGTGTCTTTGTGGCCGCCAGTTGTGTAGCATACTACATACAAGTATCTCATGTACAGTGGAATCCACTAGTATTGTTTGGCAAATTGTCAATGACTATTTTCATATTTTTTCTCTTACATCCTGTGTGTTTTTTAAGCGATGGATTTTTATGTATGCGGGTGCAGAAGTTGTCAACAGCTTGTTTTGAGTTTTCTTTTAATTCATGAAGCTTTTATTGGGTCAAATAAAGTGTACAAATATGGTGATGGACAATTTGCACGGTAATACTCATGGATCCCACTGTACACGCACGACGAACTCAAAACGTACGAAAGTTTAGATATTTTCAATTATTTTGTAAATGGAAGTGAGGGAAAGAGAATTCTATAGACGATGTTAAAGGCGGAGCTACTGCGGAGCATGCGCACTCGTCTGGTCCCTCTCGAACATCCAGTTACGCTTAGGATGCTATGGACGTTAATATGAAAGGGCAAAGTGGAGATTCTTCTACAAGGAAATTGGGGGTCACCTGTGTAGCATATGGTTGCACAGTTCGATCGGGAACAAATTTATTGAGTCAAGTGTCACTTCGTAGGTTTCTGAAGGACGTAGAGAGACGAAACCTGTTGATACAAGCAGAACGAGAAAGGACTGGTACCCGGAAAGGATTTTTACGACTTACATTTTGTTAAAAACATGTTGATCGTTTATCTGCGTATTGTGTTGTGGTGAAAAGCACGCCTCTTAGTGAGGTTTCAAACCGAAGCGACACGCGACGGCAGTGGTTCGTACCGAAGTGACAAGCGACACAGGGCCATTTAGTCTATAAATAAGCATTTACCGTTCATGGGAAATCAAGTCTCAGGCGGCACAATACACGCCATTGGGAATCCGAGCGACACGTGCAGCTTGTCGTGTAGCTTCGGTCCGAAAAATTTCATTGATCACTGAGGATTCACTTTATTTTAAGTGGCACGGAGATTACACACCGAAGCGACAAGCAACAGCCCCTTTACTCTAATGGAAACAATTCACCTTGCATAGGAGTACAACCTCGAGAATAAACAATAAACAATGTCTTTACTTTTCACAATATTTCGCCAAAATATTTCCACAATAAGTAATGTATTTGCGTCCGTAACACGGCGAACTCCTTTGCTGAGAAGGAGAAACCGCGAGTTGGCCGGTCTGGTGCAGTTCCTCAGTTGTGAAACCCAACAAAACAGCTCGTGCCAGGGGTGCCCACGGCGAGCATTCATGACGCGCCTGCGTCATGGGAATTTTTGGGGGGCACAAAATTCTACAGTTAAGCTACCAGTTCTATATATCTTCACACAAATATGGAAGGGGAATCGTTTCGTTTGATTAATTTGTTATTGATTTTTAATTATGTTCATTATGTACAGTGGGATCCATGAGTATTACCGTGCAAATTGTCCATGACCATTTTCATTAATTTTTCTCGTACATCCTGTGTTTTTAAGCAATGGATTTTTATGTGTCCTGGTGCAGAACTTTTCAACAGCTTGTTTTGAGTTTTCTTTTAATTCTTGAAGCTCTTATTGGGTCAAATAAAGTGCACGAACATGGTGATGGACAATTTGCAAGGTAATACTCATGGATCCCACTATACAGTGATTTTACCAACCTGTAGGTGATGGCGAATGGCGTTGAAATGAGACATCATCTCTTATGCCTTTAGAATCGGTTTGGAAGGGCGGGGACTTACTGCGCAAAACATAATTCATTTTGAATCCGATATTTTAAAAGTGGTGCAAAATGACGAAAGTAACAATAAGTTTGCTGCAACAACTTTGCAAAGTCAGAAGTTATTATCATTTACGTAAAGTGTTTTTTTTCAATCAATGTCAAACATACATGTGAATGTCCATATTGTAAACAATACCTAAACTGACCATATATTGTTTAAATACCTATGCATTATATCGTTCTGACCAAAATAATTGAAGAATATCATTCGGCATAAAGGGAGGCGGGGGGGAATGTTCTACCTTTGGGGGGGAGTGCGTGATAGACCTTGAGGGGGATGGGCACCCCACATGGGACGACCCCCATGGAAAATGAATGTCAACCAAAATTTTATATTACACGCATATAATTTAATTTCAGTCACAGTATTTTATGGTAATTATTATAAAAGCGTTGCAGTAACTTCAGACTGAACGAGTATTTTGCCCCTCCTGGAAACAATTATCTTCCTTGCCCCTACTTGAGGACGTCCATGATTTTCCAATAAACCCCTACTTTTTTAATAAAGACACAATATTATAGTTTCAGCCCTAAATTTGTTCGCACACCCCTACTATGAAACCTTATATCTACTCCCAGATGAAAAAAAAAAACGGACAAACCTTATAATCCTTCCCCCATCCTTTTGTTTGGCGAAGGAAGTCTATTTGCGGAAACTGAATATGTGTCGCATGGCTTCAGTGAACCCCCAGGTAAATAATGCACAAACCGCGCCTGGTGTAATGCTCTGCGTAAATGAAAATTCATGAATTTTGAAGTCTTTCTTTCATGTTCTTCCTCCTCCTGCAAAGTTAAACGTCTCAAGTTACGCTGCTGTGTTTGGGTATGCTACCAACACGGCGACAATCTTGAAATCAACACTTCTTTTTTTTAACCGATACGTGGTCAAACTGACATATCACAATGGATTAGAATTTAACGAGAATCACAATGCTGTTTCAATCACAAATCAAAGTGGCTTGAATGATAATGACGTAATCATGCAACGAACAGGATCATTTCGCCACCATTAAAATTGCTTTCCTGTGCGACTTATTCATACAAACCAGAAAAGTTTACAGTTTCATTATTTATATGTAGGTTAAATATGTGCTATTTACTGTAGATTGATTTGCTTTATGTTACTTCGGTTTGTACCACTTTTGGCTAATTTGCGAAATGAGGATGAGTGATGATATGATGAAATTGATGAATGGACACTCACAAGCATCCATGCCCCCGCCGAGATTCGAACCCGGGACCCTTGGCGTCGTAGCGCGATGTGCTAACCACTCCGCAACGGGAACCGGTACTGTTTAGCGTAGAAAAACTTATGTAAGTTTGTTTTTAAGTTTGATTGATTTGTTGTTTGAAGTCCACATTATGCACAGATAGGCTAATCGGGACTGGACCTACAGTTCAAAGTGAGATCTGAACCAGTGTGCAATGTGCCTCCACAGGTATCGAACCCGGTACCCCTTAATTACAAGGCGGCTACGTTACCGCTACGCCATCGGCGAGGCTCTCTTAATAAGTTTGTTGAATACTTTTGTATTCTTTTGTATACTTTAAGGCCCCAGATGAGACCGAAACTGTTATTTGTAGCTCTAAATTTTCAACTTAAGGTCCTTCTCTTCGGCAGCTGCTGATCACTGTTGCCAGCTTCGCTCTTTTGGAGTGCTCTTTCGTGCACTCGTTTGGCTGTGAACTATGGGACCCGCCCCTGGCCCCACTATGATGCCATCACTGGTTCCGGCTTACATAGACCACTTCTGTCATAAGTATACATTTTGCACGTGACGTAATATTGTTATATTGGCTACGTCGCCCAGGAACGGTGCCAGAAATTTTCGACCGGGTGGGCAGAAGCTCCTTATTGATAGATTAGGGTGGGCAGTACAAATGTAAGACCATATATGGTATATACGTGTATGTAAGACGTATGTATCCCCCTCTCTCTCTTACACTCCCGATTTTCTTCTTACTTCTTTTCCCCCGTTCCTTTTCTTGTTTTCCTCTTTATTCTTTTCTAATCTATCCTCCGATCTTGTTCCATTTCCTTTCGCTTTGTCTCTGATGGACACAATTATTTCAAGGAAGTGTTTACCATGTGCAGCCATACGTTCTAATCACATTCTTTCATGCATGTTAATACAGTGAAATAAATGTGAATTAGGTTTAAGCTTGTGTTGCAAATACAAGGCACATACTTGATTTTATGTATTCGGCGACAGTAATAGATTGATTTAATTGATTTATTGATTTGCTTTATTTTACTTTGCTTTTTGTGCCACTTTTGGCTACTTTGCGAATATGGGGATGAGTGATGACATGATGAAATTGATGAATAAACACTCACAAACATACATGCCCAGGCCGGGATTCGAACCCAGGACCCCTGGCGTCGTAGTGCGATGTGCTATAGAAAGTGCGATGGTAGACAATCGTGAAGTTCATGACATGTTCCTGAGCATAGCCTATTTTCATCGTATGAGTTTTTGACAGAGTTTTCTTACTCCTTGGGGGTCACTTTTCTTAGCTTACAAGGTTTGTACAACTGAGAAATCTATCTGAATGTTTGTAGTAGCGGCGATAGGGTGCCAACATTTGAGGGTCAAGGACAATATACTTTTTCTTGGTAGAAAAGGCTTAGCATAAAGAGGCCATAGTGCGGGGGTAAAAAGTGGCAAAATGTGTAGGGGGAACTGCATCACCCACTTCCCACTCCTCCTAATCGCCACCACTGCATGTTTGGATTTAAATTGTCCATGAAGTATTCCTAGGCTCATGAAAGGCTATTTTGACAAAATATCACTCATATGTAATAAACAAGTAAGATTGAAAAATCTGTTCAGAATTGAATATATTATTAGCTAAGTTGCTATTCGTTTTCTGAACTGTCATGTTACTAATGCGGGAGAAGCACACACGTATGATTACATGGACATAATTTTTGAGGTAACAAAATGATTTAGGACACAAGGAATTCATCGAAGTTGATTACCGTACCAGTAATAATTCCTCTATTTTTTATAGATGACTTGGGTTGTATGGCGTGACGATTTCGAATACATTAGAATGTCAACCTGTGCAGCTTACCCTGGAAACTTTATTCTTTCAGGGTAACGAGTCCCTGGCGCCTGGAACCACTGTCAAAGTAATAATTTATTAGGGTTTGTATTTTGAGTGTCAGCGTGTGTTTGCTTTCGCCCCTTCGTTACTTTCATCTAATCACAATTGAACCTTATCGTCGCCATTATCAAAATTAGCAGAAAAATGACTTCAAATCAAACAAATCAACCACGACGTACTCTTCCAAAAATGAAGTTTCATTAGCTCGTACCTCTTAGAAAGTTGAGGTGGTAGTTTCAATTGCACAGCGTTTCATTAGTGGATCAAGGCAGCTAATTCCGTGAAAATTGACGTTGTATTCCGAAAGTCTCAATTTGTCTCAGGCAATCACCATCTTAAAATGGACGCATCTTCTGTGATGATAAAATGACACGTTTGGTGCGAGTTCTTTCTGTATATTTTTTTTCCCCCAATGACATAACGCTGTCGCATTATAATGAAGAGGTCATGTGTTGGACTCCCCCCTTCTCTGGTGGAAGCACAATGCACACTGGTTCGGACTACACGTTAAACTGTAGGTATAGTCCCGATTAGCTCATCTGAGCATAAAAGTGGGCTTAGAAGCAAACTAACAAAATCGTATTCTGGATACTTCGTGACGTAACTTTTTCTTTCTTTACTTCAGCTGCATCTACAGATTCTGACGACATTTTCGGCTGATTCGTGTGGCAAAATTTATGTCGAATGAGGATTTCTAAATATGATAAGCCAGTCATTAGCAATTGAATAATTCTGTAGCTTTTTCCATACATAACTGGTTTATTAAAATTTACTCACCTCGGTATTGTAGTGATTATTGAGATTCGTACTTACTAGTAGAACGAATATAAAGTTGATATTTCGCATACCATATTGATATTTGAAGATGGCTGGTATATAAAACTTGTAATGAAATAAAAAAAAGAACACTTCTGGAATTTCAATGCAGAGCTAATTAAAACTATACTATACTTAAACCCGAAGGTTTATGGCTGCAGCAACACAAGCCTTCCATCTGTCCCTCTCCGGGGCAAGATCAATCCAATCTTTCCCATCCTTACCGATTTATTTTAGGTTCATCTCAACGTTATCCCTCCATCTTCGTCTTGGCCTTCCTATTGGTCTCTTACCATCAGGTTTCCCAACAAGAATCCTGTAAACTATTCTTTCCTCTGCCATTCGTGTCACGTGGCCTGCCCATCTGTCTTCTTGATTTAATTATTCTAATAATAATTATTATTATTATTATTATAATAATTAAAAAGTCGAAATAATTTATTGTGTTGCTGGAGGAAGTAACGCTAAGATGATGTTTTTATTTCTTTATTTGGAGATTATTTTAACCTTTCCCAGGCCGGGATTTACATTGTACATATACGTATGTGGAGGCACGAAGACCTCACTCCAATCCCCTCTACCCAGTTTCAGTTCTTTCAGTTATAACTTCTCGCCAAGTTATATGGCGTGGTTTGTTATTATATTTTTTACCACATCCGAAGTACCTAATTTTTTCATTATGTGGTACTTTTCAAAGCAGTCTTTCCCAGTGAAGGCCTGAAGTGCAGTCCTCAAGTTCACCGTAAATTCTGATCTAATCTTGATCATACCCTGCATAATTTTGAGCCTCCTAAGCCTACTAGCTGCTTCTAATCATGGAAGTATTCATTTGATCACAGTTTTTGTTTCAATAGCTCTAGCAATTACTTTCACTTTCTAATGACAAAATTGGCTTTATATGGGAATATGTGAACATTTCTAGCATAGATAATATTCACAAGTAAAATGTACATGTTATGAACGCCAGAATACACTTATTTACTGAATCATTCATATATCCCCAAGTATATGTACTTATTGAATTTGATTGGGTGGGCAATCGGGTGGGCACAGACCAGTAGCGTACGCAGGATTTCATCAAGGGGGGTGTTATTTCGAAAACTTTCTACAAATTCACATTACCATTGTTTTATTATACTTTAATTAATTAATTATTAATAATAATAATTAATTAATAATTCTTATGATTAATTAATTAATTAGTTTAATTACTACTAATAATTACTAGTAATGCAGCTGCTATTTATGAAAGAAATAGAACAAAATTACATTTCTTTTGTTTCTTTGTTACAAAATAATTGTCTAGTCAACGGTTATTTGTATATGATAAGTGAGACATTTTAAGTGTGAAGAAAATCCATAAAAACAAGCAAATATATTGGATTTATTGAAATAATCGAAATATGAAACTCATTCAAGGAGCCGCGCTGGTCTAGTCTGACATCTTCGTGGGATATCAGGGTTCGATTCCCGGAATTGGTTGGAATTTATCCAGCCTTGTCTCCGCACCCAGCTTCATAGCAATGGGTACCTGAGAGCAACCCTGGGGGATGAAGGCTGCCGGAGCATGGTGCTGATCACATCACCTGCAAAATAGTTCGAGATCGAGAATCTTTGGGGCCCACCACACCACTATGTGTGCTTTAATGGCACGGTGCTATATGCACGGGGAAATTTACATTTATGGAACTCCCCCAGGATGATGATGAAGCGCGAGAATACGTGTTGCTAAATTCCACTGAGTATATGTTTTCGTTGAAAAGTAAGTTTATATACATTCCAACACATTTATCACTTCTAGGTGATTCACAAAGCACTTCTTCAACATTATTTAATGATGTGGATGTAGACTCAGCATCACTTGACAGTTCACAAGGGGATGTGAAATCAGTACCGGGAAGAACGTTTGCAATAAGGTCGGCACACTGCGACGAAGCAAGGTATTTTTACAATTCTCGCGAGAGTCACTGCGCGACTTTGCAAAAAAATTGCAAAATTGAACTTTGCGTCCGCTTATATTGTGTTTCGAATGTTGTGTTTTTCTTCATGCTGCATGGGAATAATAATTCAAATTATTATTATTATTACTGTCGCAGATCTTTGACTGTGATAAATTAGCCATTTTTAATTTTTTTCTACAACATTTTCCATAATATTTCAAAAGCTCAAGGGGGGGGGGGGTTTAAACCCGGTAACCCCCCCTTGCGTACGCCACTGGCACAGACATTTTTGGGTGGGCGCTTGCCCACCCGTGCCCACCCCTGTCGCCGTCCCTGACGTCGCCCCACCGCCTCTTACATCCCCAGCTACTTTTTGTTTATAGCGCCTTGGCTGACGTGAAGAGGAGTAATATTGTTATCCGGGAATAATTTATTTTCGATTTCATACGACCATCGGTGGATTATTGAAATGGGTGATGCCGCCGGATCTAGACGGTGAAAACTAAGAATAAATTGCCATCACTTTAGAGCTAACGGTAATAACAGCGCCCCCTCACCCACACCCCACTCATTTGACACCTAAAATTACCCCAGGAGGCACTTTATCCAGTTTCATAAATCAAGCTCCTTCAAAGTTTTTACTCCGTTTACGCTGAAATTTAGCTCTTTTATGTGCATCAGGTTTGGCAACACTGCCAGGATGGCCGTAGGAGGCAAGGAGAAATACATTGCTCTTATGGAAGTTTTATTCTCTTTGGAATATCAAACTTCCGCTGGCATAGAAAAATATATCAACGGAAAAAGGACAGACTGAAGTAGTAATTGACAGACGGAAATGTAGAAACTTCCATTTGATTAGCCGTAACTTTAAGTTGAAGTTGATTCCCCATAAGGAATACATGGGTTTCTGAAAATTCTATTCATCATATTTTTCAAACATCGTATCTAACTTAATAATCAACTTTTAAAAAAAAGATTTCACTTGCAGCATGTGGATAAATTCATACTCTATTGAACACCAACTTTATTCGTCAGTAGCATTGCCCATTCGGACGATATTGAAATAAATGTACAAATGGTGCGAAATTGTCCCTCATCCCCTTAAGGCGAGACCGAGACAACTATTTCATATACGAGATGAGTCTCGTCTCGTCTCATCTCGTCCTGTACTATATCTGATCGCATTGGCAACATGACATTTCCAAGATGTTGAATTACAGTCGAGTAGGATGACATTCACAAAACGAGGTCACGTTTCTTCCCCGTGTCCCTTGCGACACAGTTCATTATTGGATTAACTTTCTGTTATCCCATTATGGCTACGTTTTCCAAGTCACCCCAGAAGCCTTTGCGGTGCAACAGTACGGTTATAAGAAGAAAGGCACTCGATCCACTGTTCGCAGTACGGTAGAAAGATGGTTGTTAACTTTAAGGTGTTCAAGAAGTCTTCTCCCAATGGCAAAATCACCCTCTATCTCGGGAGGAGGGATTTCGTGGATCACATAAGTGGAGTGGACCCAGTTGGTAAGTGGGATAAAGTTGTATCATCACAGAATCTTTAACAGAGGATTCGAAATACCAGTACAGTCAAAAATAAACCGAACTTTTACAGTAACCTTTATTACACATACAATACACCCTTTTGCAGAACACCACTCTCAAAGTAATGACCTTGCGCAGTGACGCACTTCTGCCAGCTTTCATACCATTTGCCACATTCTGCCAGCTTTCGTACCATTTGCCACAACAGCACTGGAGACTGGAGGATATCTTTGGTCACCTCCTTCAGAGCGCGCGTCGCATACGTCGTGACTTCGTCAGCTGAAACGAATCTCCGCCCTTTGAGCAACTGTTTCGATTGATCGATTGATTGATTGATTTGTTGCTTTAAGTCCACTTTATGCATAGTAAGGCTAATCGGGACTGGACCTACAGTTTAAAGTGGGATCCGAACCACTATGTGCCTCCACCTGGAATCGAACCCAGCACCCCTTGATTACAAGGCGACGACGCTACCACTGCGCCATCGGGAAGGCCCACGAGCAACTGTTTCATCTTCTGAAAGAGGTAGTACAGCTGGGGCCAGATCCGGGCAATATGAAGGCTGCTGAAGCATAGGAATGTTGCGCTTTCTGAGGTATTCGTTCACCTTGAGCGACCGGTGTGCGGGGGCATTGTCGTCGTGGAGGACCCAGTTCTTGCTTTGCCACAAATGAAGCTTTTTCCGACGTACTGCATCTCGAAGACGACGAGGAATAGCAACATACGTATCCCGATTGACGGTTCGACCTTTAGGAATGAATTCTAAATGTACCAATCCTTGGATATCAAAGGAAACTTCTAGCATAATCTTTTCCTTGGCTCTGTCTGCACGAAATCTTTCTTGTCGGGGTGAGGAGGATGATTTCCATGTCGACGCCTTCCGTTTGGATTCTGGATCGTACAGGAAACGCCATGTCTCCTGTACGTTCAACTCCGTGGTGGCCAAAGTTCGGTTATTTTTGTTTGTACTGGTACATCATTAGCCATTTTACATTGGAATGTACTAACAAGAGAAAATAAGAACATAAACTAAACGTGCATGAGGTACTTAGCTGCGCGTTATTACACAACTGCCTTCTAAAACGTGCCTGATTTTCAAAAATGTCTACCTACAGTCCGGCAGAATTAACTTGAGAGAAATGGCCGCTCTGTGAGTGATGCAACTGCGCTCGAATTGGCTAGAGCGGGGGACTTCCCGCTGTAACGGGCCAACGGAAACTCTGTGAGTCCTTTCAACAGTTCCCGTTACAGCGGGAAGTCCCCCGCTCTAGGCAATTCGAGCGCAGTTGCATCACTCACAGAGCGGCCATTTCTCTAAAGTTAATTCTGCCAGACTGTAGTTCTCTAAGTTTTTGTATTGGCTGGGTAGTAGCCTATGTGAAACAAGGAACGCTGGATAAGGCAATTTATTTCTGTCGTGAGGAACGTGGATAGTTAATATTTTCAGAAGGATGGGCTTTGTAGGTATTTTCTATGTGGTGACAAACAATTGCCAAGAAGAAATTTAGAATGGTATTTAATGTATCTTAATTTGAGGGGAACGCCATGAACCAGATCGGAGAGCAGTATTCAATTTAAAGCGAGACGAAAGATTTGTAAAAAGAATTAAAAGTGCTGAGAGCAGACAAGTTGTTCACTTCGGAAAATGATAGAGTAAACCCAGCAGACGCTTAGTGAAGAGCAAGACGAGTTTGACATACGACATACGTAGTTTTAATACTGAACTACCATGTAGATGACAGTACTCAGAACGCATGTAACGTGATTTATATTTAATGTTATGATTGGTCAAGAATCAACAATGAATGATTTGATTAATTTTACTTTGCGTTTCTGCCACTGTGGCTAATTGCGAAGATGAGGTTTGTGTAAATATTATTTGCCAATATATTTAATGCATTTAAATTATTATTTCCTTTTCGTGCATTTGCATAGTTTGCGTGAGTTTGGTGCTGTCAGCTGGAGGACAAGGTGAACGGACATTTGACTGCAGTGTCGCATTAATTAATTAATGGTTCCGCGTCTTATAGCTTTAGGTGCTATTCGACGTGGACAGTAGCTCCGCAATCCCCAATATTAATAAATTTGTATTAAGAAACTCTTTAAAAATTCAGCGATATTGACTGCTTATGTAATATAAACAAACTATAATTTATTAGAAAACATTAACAAGGAGTACATCACTTATTTTCAAACGGCACGAGCTTGATAAATTGTGATGAGATGAAATGAAGGAAGGGATGATCACAAACACAAATGGATAGCATACAACACTACTGGTCATTGTTATAGACGTCAGAGCTTCGTTAGTGTGCAAAATGCAGTTCAGGGTGTGGAAGTGAGGTTGGCATTTTGGAGTCTCTTACTCTCTATTGAGTGCGAGAAAATTTGGATTTCAATAAAAATGTCTATATATTACGAGCACGCTAATTACTCATTTTATTTTGCGATCGCAATAGATTTATTGATTGATTGATTTGCTTTACTTTAGTTCTCTTTTTGTGCCACTTTTGGCTAATTTGCGAAGATGGGGATGAGTGATGATATTGATGAATAGACACTCACAAACATCCATGCCCAGGCCTGGATTCGAACCCAGGACCTCTGGCGTCATAGGGCGATGTGCTAACCACTCCGCCACGGGGTCCGGCTCGATCACAATAGACAGTTATACAAATTTAACACATATTATCCAAATTAAATTTCATAAAGTGAGTGATTTCAGGTATCGTGTCATTGTCGTTTGCAAGTAAATATCCACCGTGTATTGTTCGTTACATCCGCACCAACTGCACATTAGTTTTCAATCATGAATGCCTGTGTTATTATCTTCTGTCCGCCCGCCCGCTTGAATTCCGCACGCTTACAAGAACTGGCCTCAATCATGGCTGCTCTAAGACATAATGTTGAGTTGAGTTTATGTTTTAAGTCAACTTTATGCACAGTAAGGCTAATCGAGACTGAACCTACAGTTTAAAGTATGATCCGAACCACTCTGTGACTCCACCGGGAATTGAACCTAGGACCCCTTGATTACAAGCCGACGACGCTACCACTGCGCCATTGGGGAGACCCTCGAAGCCACAATGATACAGTTTATGATGTATAGTCCAGCAGAATTAACTTGAGAGAAATGACCGCTCTGTGAGTGATGCAACTGCGCTCGAATTGGCTAGAGCGGGGGACTTCCCACTGTAACGGGCCAACGGAAACTCTAAGTAGAGTTTGTAGAGTTTCCGTTGGCCTGTTACAGCAGGAAGTCCCCCGCTCTAGCCAATTCGAGCGCAGTTGCATCACTCACAGAGCGGTTATTTCTCTCAAGTTAATTCTGCTGGACTGTAGATGAAACACACTGATACAGGACAATAAGCGAGATTTTAAAAGGAGGAAAGGAAACGGTCCAACGGAAAAGTTCAATACAATGTAATCCAAGAAATGCCTTCCTTCCACGACTCAGTTAATTTCATATATCTAAGATGTGAAAAATTCCAATCCATCAAATTCCATGGCTTGTGACACTGTATGAGTGAGTGTAAACAAGCTCATAAGCTTATTTCATAACGTTGAACTACCATCATTAAATTTCGTAGAAATAATTTAAAAGTGAACATGCGAACGATTTATAGTACGTCCAAACGCAGAACACGAATGTAACATGCTCAAGTTCAACTCACTTAACACTAGATGAATTGTTCTAAACAAAACACAACACAACAGATGACAAATAAATTAGGCATATTAACTCATTTATAAGATCTATTAATGTAGCGAATAAACAGTTAAGAAGACAACTGACAACACTGAATACATGAATATTACTATAAATCATATTTCATTTTGTTCTATATCAAAGCAAAAAGGAGAGAAAATAGTACACGGGCTAGCTTATGGGATCTCCAAGTTTTCTTCCTCGTGACACTTTTCAAGGCCAATCAACCTTACGTTGTAGAGCAGTGGTTCTCATTTGTGAGACACAATCCCAACAATTTTACTCCTAATTATCTTTGCTGGGGGAAATACTGTATGAAAATTGTCTTGACTGAGGAATAATCTACAAAAAATGTTATTCCTTGATTTCAATAAATTAAAATGTAATAAAAAGTTTCTTGAGTTAATCAAAAATGTATGACAATCGAGAAACCCACAAGCTTTGGCACATGAAACTGATACACTTCCACTGTGGCACCAGAGGCCACTTGACAGTCACACATCTTCACCTTGCTTGGAAAGCTTCGAAATTTGAAGCATTTTCCTCTCGAAAATGGGTGGCTAGCTCATGCACCTTGGTATATCAATATATCTTTTGGGCACTCTACCACTACACAAAGTTCCATGGTAAACACAATTTCCCAAGCCTTAACATCTCCTTTTAAGTTAAAATGTGGTTCTGCTAAAGGAATTATGGTGCCAGAGAGAAATATAGAAGCAAGTGTCACCAACAGCCATGCTTAATCTACGCCCACTCCCAATGCTCAGGGGCGGCTTAAAAGCCAGGTGACTGCCGGGACACTGGCCTCCGGGAAGCACCAAACCAAGGTGTCAGGCCCGTAGCTAGAATTGATCTCCAGGGGGGGCTCACGGGTTATCAGGGGGGGGGCTTTGTAAACCAAGTCCATTTTTTAAAAAAAAAATATTAAATAAAGGTAAATTATGTGTGTGGGGGGCGCTCATTCATTTATAAATATCATATACTACACAAATACTACATTTTTCTACATCTTTTAAAACATCTCTTGAAGTGTTAATTGACTGATACTGAAATTATCCCTTACACACCCCATACTATTTTAGATGATACAGATATGTATATTTATTTATTTATTTCGTCTTCTTTTACATGGCGAAGTTAAGGCTGTGGAGCCTTTTCTTCCACTTGACCATGTTTACAAAAAAATTGAATATGAAATAATTAAAATATTGAAAAAAAGGAAGAAAAAAAATATATAAAAAATTACAGAGAAATAAAAAATACAAAGAGAAATTACATATAAGAAAGGTAATCTAACCTATAGATACGGACACACACACTCACACTCACACATACATATTTTTGCCCTTACACACGTACAAGCAAATACATAACACAACACTTACAAAAACGCACAATATTTAATCACAGTGCCTACAGTATATTTCACCCCCGGCCGAAGCAATTAAACTCCCCTTCCTTCCCAAAACTTGGGAGCTGTTGTTGACCTTTGACGCAGATGCGGAGGGAACTTGCATGATGACATCAAAGTCACAGATTTCTGTCTAAACGGGAGGTTGCAACCAGGACAGTGAAGGTGCAGATAAAGAAGCTCCCCTATGAAAGAACTTTCTGAAGTCTAGAGAATATTCTAAATACTTGCAGCTACTTCTGCTCATAAACAAAATGAGCGAATGTAATAGATACTGTTCATATTCTGTGGATTTATCCTTCAAGTTGTGAGTTGTCTACATTTTCACTCTTCACTGAAAACAAATTATGCAAAATAGTTTACCTAACGTAAAGGGGGCGATGGCAGTGCCAGGGGGGGCTGACGGCAGTTCCAGGGGGGGCTGAGCCCCCCCTGGCCCCTGCATGGCTACGGCCTGCAAGGTGTCCTTCTTGATTAGCACCAAAGCCATATTTCAGATTACATAAGCATCGCTATTGGTTGGAGTTTATTTCTAAGTCCACTTTAGGCACAGAGAGGCTAATCTGGACTGAACCTACAGTTTAAGGTAGAATCCGAACCACTATGTGCCTCCAACAAGTGTGTGGCTATTTTTGTTTTTAAAAGGTTGTATTTATTGTTGACAAGAATTAATTGAAGTTACTACTGCATAATATATTAAGTATGTTGCAAAATCATGTAGTAATTTAAGCTATGAGATTACTGTTGTTTTGATGTCATTATGTAGGTATTAAACAAATACGTACCTACCATAACCATTTTTTTTAACAGTAACACTTAAAATATATAAAAAAATGTGGCTAATATTTTTCGTTATTGAAACTGCAAATATATAACATGGTCATGTTTTTATTGGAAGAAGTGGAAAGTAGGAGTGTAGAAGCATGGGAGGGGGAGGGGGCAAGATGGGAAGTAGGAGGTGCCTAAAATCTACCTCCCCTGGATGAAAATTTTATCTTCAGCTGCCCGTGTCGATACTGTCCATATTTCTGGAGCTAACACAAAGAAATATTCGTGTCTTACACAGGATTTGAAACTAGGTCCCGTACTTTGTAGTGCATTATGCCAAACAAGTAGACAATGACAATAACATTATTGTACATGTGTTAATTTATAAGTGATTTTCAAGAATCTTGCAAATTGTTCTTAATGCTACATAATCAATAAACATAAGGAACAATTACATATTTTCTTATGTTTACAAATGTGTATTTCTCTTTCTCTATCAGATGGAGTAGTTCTCTTGGATTCCGACTACCTGAAGGATAGAAAAATATTTGGACAAGTAGTATGCTCCTTCAGATATGGCAGAGAAGAGGACGAAGTCATGGGGCTTCACTTTCAGAAAGATCTATTCCTCACTTCAGAACAAATTTACCCACCACTCAAAAAAGATGTAAACAATTCAAAGTTACAGGTAAGTTATGAATGCAGTATGTGATAAAATGCATTGTGTGCAAATATTTATAATATGATTGATGTTTTATTCCTAACCAAAACTAATGAATAAAATTTATTACTGAATTAAATGCTTATAAATTTAATAATTTATGACACGTTTGCTGTTTTACTTTCATAACTATGTTTAACAGATATTACCATGGAATAACATAAACAATGAACCACCTGAAAAAAGTTTAATCACTTGCTGATAACTATTAGATGATATCATTAGAATATTGCGAAACAAAAACCAATAAACATGACAAATACATTAATTTTAAGTGTTTATGTAATTAACAATTTATTATTTATAATCTACTTCATGCCTATGGCATGAATGGGAGAGGAAACGAGAGTTTCTTCTTGGGAAACTTGATGGTAAGAGACCTGTAGGAAGGGCAAGGTGAAGATGGAGGGATAACGTTGAGATGGACCTAAAGGAAATCGGCAAGGATGGAAAAGATTGTTTTATCTTGCCCAGGATAGGGACAGATTGAAAGCTTGTGTTGCTGCAGACATAAACCTTTGGGTTTAAGAAGGCTAAAGAGTTAGTTATTTAGTTTATAATCTATGTATTTGGCAGTTATTATTGGCACATTACTGCAGAAAAAAATGGTTTTTATTTGTTTAAAATTCTTTTCGTCAAGGCCTTCCAGGTACCTGTGGGCTTTCGATGCTTGACGGGTCAAAACCCAGGTCTACAGTTTTACTTGCCTGCTCGTCAGCCAGGCGGGCCTAGTAAGCGAATCTGCCCGATCTGCAGCTCTCTGGTCGTGATTGCAACAGTTCAGATAGGGTAATTAGAGCTGAATCTACAGGTTTTTAACTGGGTTTTGAACCACTACAAAATTTGTCTCCACCAAGAATCTAACCCAAGGCACCTTGATAACAAGGTGACAACATTAGAAAGGCAGGAAAGCCCTGCTATCAGAAAGGCCCAGAAGAAAAGCTATAATTGTTCTTAAAACTCAATCTGCATAAATTTATTTTGAGCCAGGATACTGTATTGGAGTGCTTTGTCATACAAATTCCTAAGGTAAAATGTATAGATTGTTATTTTCATTACTGTAACATTATTTTAAATTTATTTTCATAGAAATAAAAGTTAGTATTGTTCCTCTATCTGATAACTGATTCAGAAGATTTAAAATTGGCATTTAAAATGTGCAATATACAAACATTCAATGTTTGATATGGTGCACAGTAGATAAATTGAATAAAATTAAATGCATTTTGATAATTGCAGGAACGGTTAATGAAGAAACTTGGTCCCAATGCTTTCCCTTTCACATTCAATCTACCGACAACCGCTCCTCCCTCTGTCACTTTACAACCAGGCTCTGAGGATCAAGGGAAACCGTGTGGTGTTGAATACTATGTGAAACTATTCAGTGGAGACTCTGATACAGATCGTTCTCATAAAAGGTATGAACGTATTTCTGAATTTTCCATGCAATATTCATGACCAGGGCCCGGATTTTGATGACCTAAAAATGTTTTAAAAATGACCTTTAGAATGACAACAAAAATCCTGTAAAATGACCTAAAATCTTTGAAAAATTACCCAAAAATTTGTACAAAACTCAATCTGCTTATTGAAAATAGTATATATATTCCAAGACAAACAATTTAACAATTGCTTCTTCACCTTGGTGTGTTGTACGGACTGTGAATAAGAAACTCGACAATGTTGCATTTCGCGATTTTCAGACAGGCTTTGTTGCGCTGGTAAGTTAAACACAGAATAAGTACCGCAAGATAACATTCAGAGAAAACAGAAATTGTTGAACTTCTTATGTTTCAGCATGCAATAACACGAACTTGTTTAAAAAAATGATCTAAAAATGATGCAAAATGTTAAAAAATAACCTAACAATGACACAAAATTTTAAAAAATGACCAAAAAATAAAAAATGGTAAAAAATGACCAAAAAATAACATTTCTTCAACCTGAGGAGGTTGTTCAGGATTTCTGTACTAGTTAGAAATGTCTAAGTTGGACCAGTTAAAAGATGAAATGTCATCAAAATCTGGGCCCTATCATGATAGACATGCCGACCTCCATGGTGGAGTGGTTAGCACAGTGCGCTACAATGCCAGAGGTCTTGGGTTTGATTCCCGGCTAAGCATGAGTGTCCTTTGTGAGTGTCCCTTCATCAATATCATCAGATCATCACTCATCCTCATCATTGCAATTACCCAAAAGTGGCAGAGAAGCAACGCTAAATAACAAAAATAACAAATCACTGACAAACATGTGGCCTTCTGCAGATGTGTGCTCTTCTGTGCTTTGCACCATGCCATGAAGGCGTATAGGGGGTGTGGGGTTAGGGCCCCACACTTTCTTTATCTTAGCCCTTATGCAGATGGGTACTCCATTTCTCATCCTGCACCATGGCCATGCGGTCTAAGGCATCATGCTTTGGGCACCGGCTACAGGATGCGTGCAGGTTTGAGCCTCCTGAGGAAGCATAACAACTTTCTCCTGAGATTTTGGCCTCTGTAAGGGACCAGTGACTACCCACCATCATGAGGAAATTGGGGAGCTATGAATGAGTAGTACAGCCTGGTTATGGAGACCTATGACGATGACTGGGAGGTTCGTCATGCTGACCACATGTCGCCCCTCGCCTAACTGGTTGGATGATCGCCCACTTCGGGTGAGTGAGCAAGTAGGATCAGGTGGGAATGAGGCCGGCAGTCGGTACGTAGGCCCAGGCCCTCACTGGGCTGTTCCGTCACAGTCAGTTTTCCATTTCTTATAAATTTCTTTAAAATAATTCTAATATATCAGAAAATATATAGAGCTAATACCAATCTACAAATTGAATGGCATTTTGTGAGTTAATCAGTACTTGAAAGGGAGAGGTGGGGAAGATAGTATCTCCTCAGCTTGCTTCATTGTCGCCACATAACCACAGTAATATTCCCCAGCTATTCCCAAGACTAGTAAATATTCCCCAACCTGACAATTTTCACTTAAAGGTCTGGAGTTAATTGAGTCACTACGTAAGATTAAGCCAATAATCGGTAAAGTAAAATAATGATGTGATGGCTTTTTGTAGAGCGAGGCTGGCAGCATTCCAATGGATGAAAGTATTCAGCATAATTTCCCAGCGAAAGTTAATGAGCTTCTCTCATCTGAGGTGAGAAGCCATTTTATTCAGCTGTCTCCACTGGCTTATCCTGGTACAGTTCCAACCTCTGAATTGCCTGTTGTGTGCCAAACTCTTAGGCGTAACTTGGCAGGGGCAAAGAGGGGCACTTGCCCCCCCCCCCCCCCTTATTTTCAGGTTTAAAACAAGTCAAGTGTGCTTTTGTTAACCTCCTGGGACCTGAGGGGCAGAGAAAGGAAGAGAATAATAATAACAACAACAGTAATAAAATTTAATATTTGTGATTTCGCAAATAATGTGGGTTCTATTTTATGGGATGGAAAACTTTTCCGAAGTTAAGCCCCAAGTTCAATTTTGCCCACAGAAAGTTATGCCCTAAGTTACGCCCATGGCCAAACTCATGTTTGGTGTAGACATGAGACTGAACTTCCTGATGAAAGGGTTCTTTCATTCAGAGGGCAATAGCTTTACAGCTCATCATCTGAAATATCAGGTCCTCTTTCTCTGTTGCCTTCTCCTTCCCCACTGTGGCCAATGCAGCAGGTAAATGTTCAAATTCCTGTTGCAATGGAAGTAGTAAGCTCCAGTAAGTAGATAACAATGCACAGTCGATCTCCTGGGTCCCTCTTAATGGATGAGATCACCACATGATAACTGGTAGGGTCTGCTAACAGACAGAAATCATCAATGTGTTTCAACTTCACTCTTGTAAGTAACAAGGTTTATTGTTAATTTTATAAATGTTGATGGAAGTGATAACCTAATTTGAAGCATTACTATTATGTTGATTGTTACACCTAGATATTTCATGGCAAACCCTCCACTTCCACCCTAATCCACCCATACGACACAAATATCCCAACAATGCTGAGTCAACATAGAAGATGTTTGTCCACTCAGGTAATGAACCTAGGACCACATGAACAAAGGAAATACTGCTTACAATTAAGCAACATTACACCTCCCAGATTAAATAAAATAAATATTAAGCAAAAATATATTGCACTTGTTTATGATTGGGTCTTACACCTACCTGCTTCAATAACATTGACTGATTTTCATCTGGCCTACAAAGAAAAAATTTCATCATTCTCCGAAAGATAAAAGGGATAAAGCAATTATAGCGAAATTTGTTTTCAAGACCATCTAATGCAAAGATAATAAGTAATACTGAATCTATACTTTAAAATGGATAATTTTGTATTGTTCATAGATTTCTTGATTATAGAGCAATAGTCATTGGATATTACAGGAAACTGAAAGAAAACAGATTAAAATCATAAGTGTATGCTCAGAATTAATCTCAAAATTATTACTAGCACAACAAACATAACTAGGTTTTGGATATTAAAAGACAAGGTAAGAAACGGTGAAGACATTGAAAGGAAAAAATAACTTCTACAATTACTATTAGCAAGATATCATTTCTAATTTGTTTTAGCAAGGGTGTTGCATGAACCCTAGAACACTACCGTGTTCCAATATTACAGTGTAACTAGCACTACATAAATCTTACGTACATAAAGGAATTGATTTTTAAAACAACTTCTACATCATGAAAACAAAATGACAGATCTTTGTGAACATTATTTTGTTCATTTTCCTTATATTGGAGTTTTATTCTTCATTTTAAAATGTATAAACATGGTTTTATTAAAAATAGAATATTTTAAGAAGGTCTTGATTGACAAGCCTGTTCATACATTAAGAATGAAGGCGAAAAGTTCAAACAATGAAAAGCAAACAATAATAATATTCATAATGCTGTAAATAAGGAACGAATGTAATTTTAAAGTCTTATAAGAAAATAGTACATGGTTCTAAACTTTTGTTTTCAAAATCTAACTATCCAAATCGAATTTACAAATGTCAAAATTACGTGAACAAATTTTCTTCTATTACTAGCGCTACAGCGCCTTGAATAACGTAGTGTGGAAAACAACCCAAGAAACTAGTTCCCCAGACGGATGAGAAACATAGATGGCAGTGCGATCAATGTCAGTGTTAATTTAATGCGGCTTTGTTAGTTTTTGGAATATATTATGTAGATTTGTTTGTCTTGAAAGGCGGTACGTGAATTGATGGAAACAGTTATATTTGTGGAGTGATTTGCAGTCACGAAATGACATTAATTTGGAAAGAAGAGTAAAATAAAATTAATAAATAAATAGCATGTGTAACACAAGAAGAAACATCACAAAGTGATTCCAGATGTCAGGTGTTGGATTGTGCACTAGAGTTTTATTTTTCTATGTTATTAGAATATAAATAGTATCCTGAGAGATATTTCATACCGAGGTGACAAACCACAAGTGTCGCTTGGAAGCGAGCAGTCCGTAATCAATGCAGCCTTTCGAACCGTAGGGACACAAGCTCTGACTGCACCGTTTCCTCAAGGAGATTTTACACCAAAGCGACACGCGAGGATGATACAAGGATTTCACACCAAAGCAACACGGGTCCTTCGGTCCAAGGCAACTTTCACACCGAAGTGACACATGTTGCTTGGAAATGAGCCAATCAAGAGCAACATTTCACATCGTAGCGGCATGACGGGAAGCACAGGCCAGCGTTCGGTTGGTGAAATCCTCAAGCGATAAGTGTCGCGTGCCCCTTGTCGCTTTGGTGCGCAATCTCCCTAAAGCAAGACACTCATTGCATCATGCATACGCGAACAACAAACCATGGCAACATGTTGAGGAAATGACCCAGTTTGAGCGACGCACAAGTGACAAGTGTGACTTATCGTGTCGCCTAGATCTGTTGTTGTAATGTGCGGTTTTTCGTGTCGCCTATCTGTTGTTCGCACAATTAGCAGCGAACGCTTGCCAATAGACTGAAGGCACCATGTCGCTTGTCACTTAGTTGGGAACTCCCCCTGTAGCACGTCGCTTCGGTCTGAGCACCCTTCCTTTAAGGAGCTTTCCGACCGAAGTAACAAGTAGCACGCGAATACGCCATATGAACGTGTCGTTTGCTGTTTGGACCCTCATGTGCAATGAATGCTATTTTACAGTCTGGAAGTGTGTGTCACTAGTGTGACAGTGTGAACATCCTGTGTCGCTTGTCCCATTGGTTTGAAAGTTTCCTTACACTCATGTCGATGGCACTAAGAAAGTTTTGTGGGGTTCCCCTTGTCGTTTCATGGAATCATCATTATCATCATCGCCGCGATTAGTTTAAAGCAGAAGAAAAGAGATAAATATCCAAAATACAAATGCTTCAGTGTGTATATCTTTAAAAGAAATTATGATGATGATGATAATAATAATGAACCTAATTCATACACAAAAATTTAGTTGCCAAGAACATTCCACGCGTATTTTTTCTCCCGTATTATTAACGAAAGTATGACGATAACAGGACGTGGTCGACTGTCTAGAATGTTCGTTAATATCTTCGCAACCACTGTACCAAATATCATAGCAATTATCACATTCATAGAAATGCTTCATGTAAAAGAATCAGACGTTGCAGCGAAAACTCCATTTACTTCCATTATAAGCAGACGAATACCAAGCAGCGGGTTCAACACCAGCGCCTCTAGCGGATCATTTTCGAGTGGAACCAGCCAGAGTGCGCAGAACTGTGCCGTTTTCCACACTACGTTATTCAAGGTGCTGTACTAGCGCTATGTATTATTCGCGTACAGAGTCCACCATAATGAACAAACTAAAGACGTTGCATCCTCCATAACACAGCGCTGCCTCTCATCTGAGAGAATGCCCGAGGCACTGCTAGGCAGAGGGGTGAGTGGGTGCGAGGTGGGAGGCAGGGGAGGGATTTGAGCACAAAGCATACATAAATTTTACGTACGGTAGTGTTCTAGGGTTAAAAATTCATATTTGGTGTGCAAGTCCATTATGAATATCCAAATTTTTCTCATCTCTTGTGGTTTAACATCTACTGTCCTTTACTTGATAATCTTGCTTGTCATTATTCAGTTACTCCAAGTTTAAAAAGAGTGTTTGGTGTTTTCCTTCATATTGCAGTGTTTTGCAAATTAACAATAAGTATATTACTCTTGCAGGAGCACAGTGACACTTGCTATTCGTAAAGTACAGTATGCACCAAGTAAGCAAGGCAGACAACCATGCACAGTGGTAAGGAAAGATTTTATGCTTAGTCCTGGAGAACTGGAGCTGGAAGTTACTCTAGATAAGCAAGTAAGTAGTTTATTAACTTTTTGAATAAAATAATAAAAATTCTTTGTTGTTTGCAAACAAATATATTGATTTTAGTGAATCGTTGCCAGCTTCAATACTCGAAGTGGAAATTCCTAGATGGAGGGGGGGGGTCAAGTTTTGGAAGAGGTAGAGGGGTGGTTAAGCAAACAATCAAAGTTGGAACCGACTACTTTGAGCACTGCTGCAGATAATACACTGTAAATCACCAAAAACAATATGTGATGAATATACTTTTTTACAAGTAACACATAATCTGTATTATTTTATACAAAGAAGTGAATTTTCAATTATGTTTGTGCCATAGATTTAAGTAGTTTATGCTTTCAATGATTTTTAACATTACTCACAATATTTCATTTCAATTTATGTCATTCAAAACATTTTTTTTCATTACGTGTATTTCAAGGTTGGGTTTGATACTACATTATCTGTGAGTATGTAAAAACAATTGAAGGGGATAACACAAGAAGGGCCTATTCCACTCTCCAGCAAAAGTGAGATTTGTACTGAAGTTATAAGCTGATGATGTCCAATATCGTGTGTGTAAACTATAAGGTTAAGGAATAAGTATAAGAATGTTTATTCTGATATGGATGTTGGTAGACTTGATTTCTGAACACAAGAAGCATGTTCACTTTTAGTGTTCACTGCTTCAAAGAAATGTGGAATTTCTTTGAAATTCTACAAAGAATTTACTGTGAAGCTCATAAAAATAATTTAATCTATAAAATTAACTACAAAAAGCTTAAAATAAACAACCGTAAGTAAGATTCCATAAGTTCTTTGAATGAAAAAAAAATAGTGGAGCAGTTGCCAGGTTGAATAATTATCACTTATTCTAAAATTCATCTGTAGGAAAAGATCTACACTCGGAAGGAGCAAATCCACATTAATGACAATTTCAACACCGACCATTGATTAGAAAAGTTTGTGTGAAGTCCACTTTATTCACAGTTAGCCAATCAGAACTGAACCCACAGTTTAAAGCCGGATTCAATTTACTATGTGTGTCTACCAAGAATTGAACCTGAGACCCTTTCATTAGAAGGCAACACTACCAGGAAGACCCTTTCAGAGACATGCCCCTCATAGAGTTGTAGTACGATAAAGTTAGGCTCTCAGTATATAAATTTTACAAGAGTTACAGCAAAGTATAAAATGTTAAAACACTAAATTGAAAAATAACAAATATTGAATCAGTCAGGCACTTACTGTGAAACTGTAGAAAATGTTGATTTGTTAAATATAAACTCTATAATACAAAGACCCCCCCCCCCCCCCAGGGTTGTGGAAGTATAAAATATATGTTGTCATTCTTACAAGTTGTAACTCAGGAATAATAATAAGTATCTTTGTTCCATTAAAACATTAATGATGTCAGGAGACAGTTGCAGACTCTTGAATGTTTATTCACCACTCTGGCATGATCATTGCTTATGCTGGTTATAGTATTCTGTTTTATTTTTTTACTATGGGCCTGATTCAATTTCCTTGCAGAGGGAATAATGTAATAATAATAATTATAATGGTATTGCCTCCCTGTTACCTATTGTTATTTAAACACACAGAGTTTCACCAAGAACCACTGGTAACTTTCACAGTGTGTGGAGGTCATAAACAGAAACAACTTTTCTTAGTAACATTTTAAGGCCTTGTTTTTGCACTATGGGCCATCAAAAGCATAATAGTTTGATTTTTAGGTTCTTCAGCCATACCCTACATATCATCCGCTGACAATTATTCTATCTGTCATTTAACATACTAAAACATTAGTACTCTATGGGAAAATATGTGATTACAAATGGAGTGATATCAATAATTAGCTTTCTTTTCTTTCCTTTCTTGTTCGATTCTGATAATGCTTGTACTAGAAATGAGTACCATTATATTTCTGTATATATATTTCGGAAGTGCGAGATCCCTTAAAGCACATGTCCATGTATGGTGACATCATAGGCATGCACACAGGGGGGCAAGGGGGAAGGGGCAAATGCCCCCCGCCAAATCATGGATGTTCGCAATTTTTTCTACGGAGGGACAAGCAAGGTATTTTCCCATAAGCCATAATACCCCGATTATAGTGTTTCCCCCTCAAAAAACACCTCTTAAATTTGAAATTATCGCATTCCTGCATCCCCATTATAATAATTAATGTAAATTACTATGACTGATATCAAATTATATGTGTGAAAATGTACTTTGAGGTTCACATTCGATTTCAAAGGGGGAAGTCCAGACGTCCATGTCCCTATATTATTATATTTTCACCTAGAAATTTAGGATAGAGGAATCTTATCGCCGTTATTAAACGATATTATACTCTTAATGAAAATGAAGTATTTTCAAGCCGATGAAGGTTCAAAGCAAGTACAGGAGTGGCACAGCCACAGGGGGCATTTTGCATTGCCCCCAACCTTGAACGGAAATCAATTTTAGGGGGGGGGGTAAACATTGAAGTAAAGGAAAGCAAGACTAGCAGAATGTAAGAGTAGGACAAAAGAATACTCAAGATGGAATCAGTTTTCACGTCTATCTTGCATTATTTCTTCCAGGTGGCCAAGAGCACCTGAAGGGGAGCACAGAGCTCAATTGCCCCCTCAATTTCAAATTGTATACAAATGAAAATACATTTCGTAAAATTTTCTTGCTCGCTTGCTCGCAATATATGCTTTTCTTGCAGTCTTGTCAAGTTCAGAGTCATAGCTAGGGGTCGACCAGAGTTGGCCCTGGTCACCGAACAGTCTAAATGAAAAAAATTGTAAAAGAGAATGCTATGGCGCTCCATATTAAATCAATATTGTTTTCATTTTGCAAAAAATTGGATCTGAAAATTTTCTTGCTCGCTTCGCTCACAATTAACTTTCTCTACTGCATTGTATATTACCAGGCAGAAGAGTAAGAACAACTAAGTCTACTGCTAAACGGTTGGTTGGAGTGGGGGTGTATGTATACACACACACCCATCTATGCAATAAAACTAAAACAGTGAGATAGAATTAGGTTTTTCTTTGCCAACTAAACTTTCATCAATGATTTTGCCCTTCCTAATCCGAGGGTCTGCGCACGCCTATGGGTGACATATGTCGCACACCTCCAGCAACAGCCCTGAATTATATACATATAATCTCATCACATTATAAGAATTCATGTGAGAATTTCATTTGAACTACTACTTGTACATCATATTGCATTATGTTGAATCAAACCGATTTTTAATTACCATACAAAATAATGCAAGGTTCTGCAGTGATTCCATTTTGTTTTGTCTTCCATTTTCCAGCTCTATCATCATGGAGAAAAAATATCTGTGAATATTTGTGTGAGAAACCACAGCAACAAGGTAGTGAAGAAGTTAAAGGCCATGGTGCAACAAGGAGTTGATGTTGTGCTATTCCAAAATGGACAATACAAAACAACTATTGCCAGTCTTGAGACACAGTAAGTATATATTTTTATATCCTTATATCCTAAATTAAAATTTCTATTTACTATACATAAAAATGTAACCATAATGAAACTTTATATCAGTATGGTAATTGGTAAAGTACATACACACATGTGTATGGTCACTTGGTGTTAAATTTACTTTTACTCTCCCTGAAAAACAGCCACGTAGCTAGATATTTCGGCAACCTTGGCAATATTGTGGTTTGGTGCCCTCACCCCCACCGAACTTCCAAGCACCAACATTTTACGTAGGTCCGTCAATATTTTCTTCTTATGGCATGGATTGTGATATTACATCCTACAAATTTTGAAATGAGAAAACAAAAAAAAACTAATTATGTAATATAGGTCATATTTAAAGATTCGTAGTTTGCATTTCTGATTTTAAAAACAGCATATTTAAGAATATTTCAGTTATGTCTTGGTGTCTGGAGAACATCTTTAAAATGTATTATTAGTACTACTTTGGGAAACAGAAAATTCCAGCAGTGTGTTACCAGAACATACACCTGCCAAGTGTAAATTCTCCATCACAAAGAAAAGAAAACTTTGAATGGCACCCTAGAATTCAGCATCCTAGTCTACCCTTCTACAGGCCCGCTGAAAAACTTACTTAAAAAGTGGAAGAAAATTCTGGAAAACAATCTGCTGTCCAAAGAAAGTAACTGTGTACAAATAACTATCCCAAAAGATTCCTTAGAAATTTGAGAACTATTTTTGAACTGAAAGAACTTTAACTGGAATTACTGGTTTCCTTTTAGACAGCAAGAACCATATTTAGCTCCTTTTTAGGATGTTAGAACCTGAATCCAATATGTAGAAAGGTATGAATAAATGAAAAAGATTAAATCAGAAATATAACACTTGTAATTTTAATTTTGTTAGGGAGGGATGCCCAATACAGCCTGGATCCAGTTTGCAGAAGATAATGTATTTGGTGCCAACACTTCTATCAAACATAGACAGAAGAGGAATAGCATTGGATGGCCAACTGAAGCACCAGGACACTAATTTGGCTTCCTCAACCCTGTAAGTAGCCATTTTCTACTTGTAAAACCACTGCAACAGATTATTTATTTGTTACCAATGGTCAAACTAATGTACAGATTGAGTCAACATAAATCACAACTTTCAATGGAAATTGATTTGTCACTCCTGTATTTTAAATTTTACATTATTCATTGCTTTACCATAAACAAATAGAGTAAATAAATTCTGCCACTAATTAAGCAACATGTTATAAAATGTCCTCAGTTTTGCCTTTTTCATATTTTAAGTCCTTTACCCTCATCCCCTTGAAGACAGTATTTTCGAGGTACCACTGTACTGATGCCTTCTGGACTGGCAGCTGGAAAGTGATGAATCAGTCAGATCAATTGTGCTCAGTGGTCATCGTGTACTTTTGTGTGCCAAGGTGCTGAATGCCACTTGTGTCATCACACAAGAATTGAAGGTACTCTACGTTTCTTCCCCCGTGCAGTTCCAAATGCAAGGATTGCACTGTAAAGAGCCCTGTTACGAGTGGACCTCAGTGAGCACAGGGGGAAATAGTAGTGGTTGCCTCATAGTACTTCCTTTGAATGTACAAACGCAACACCAAGCAATGCTTGACAGCATTGTCTGAAGGCAACCGGTGTTGTTCTTAGAACCTTCATGTCGCAAGTGAGATTGCTACCCACTAAAGCACACATCTCCTAATGTAGAAGTAACCATGGATGTCCGCAGGATTTTTTCCAGGGAGGGGCAAGGAACGTATTTTTTTCCAGGGGGGGGGGCCAACGAAGGCAAATTTTCCCCAAAAATAGTGTTGTTCCCTAAAAAACATTGCTTAAATTTGAATTTATGGTGTTCATGCAATAATTAACACATATTATTGTGGCTAAAATGAAATTATATGTGTGAAATACATATTTTTTGGTTGGCTTTCATTTTCCAGGGGGGGGGGCCACGGCCCCCCTTCCGGACGCCCATGGAAGTAACTGCAAGTAGATCTGGCATTCAGTTTCATGTCTACATGCCGATCTCAATGGCAGAGTGGTTATCACAACAAGCTACAATGCCAGGGGTCCCAAGTTCGAATCCCAGCCTGGGCATGGATGTTATTTGTGAGTGCTGCTCCATCAACTTCATCATATCATCATTCATCCTCATCTTCACGATTAGCCAAAAATGGCAGAAAAGCCAATTAAAATAAAACAAATCAATCAAACATGTCTATATGGTAACCAGGCATAAATCCCTGTACTTCCATACTCACACATTTAATTATTTAACCTGCCACCACCAATATTAAATAACTCTTCTGACCTGAATCTTAAAATTGAAATGAAGATAAAATTTTTGTGTTTTAACTTTAGCATACAGTACATGTAGTTACAATCTAATGTCTTTACTGTTCTCTCTTTCCACCATTTAGATTGGCCAATCCAGACCATCGGGATGCTATTGGTATAATTGTGTCATACTCAGTGAAGGTGAAACTCTATCTGGGAGCTTTGGGAGGTGAATTGACAGCCGAGTTGCCTTTTGTTCTTATGCATCCAAAGGTAACTACAACCATTAGCTCAGGATATAATATAGATTCTTAAGTTATAGCAAATGTTTGATTACTTTATATGGAAGTATCACTAAGATAGTAACAGTCAGAAGCATAAATGAAACCTTTCTCAGACTAGCATTTCACTGATTGTACTGATCTCATAAGTTCACATCCTGTCCTCTGTTTTAATGTGATGAAGTTAATATCAATTAACACAAGTGATATTTGATCTGGGGGAAAAACCTGTCGACGTAGGGTGACATTGCTTGCTGCTAAATATTCTCATTTAGTAAAGAGTGGACTCCTTTTAATTCACACTCCAAGATGACATGAAAAATATTCGAATTTTGCAGAATTCAAATTAACAAAAACATGCATTATTAAAGAAAATCAATAAAGAAAACTACTGTACTACAGTATAAACAAAATAACCAAATTCAAATTCAAAATTTCTTTATTCAAGGGCAAGGTTCAGCCTGTGGCTGTTCTCCCACCTAACCCCGTTTATACATTTACCTGTTGCGCATAGACAAAATCAAATAAAAAGAGAGGAAATAAGTTTTATATACATCAATACGAGGGTCACTATTTATATTTTGAGCCTAACAATGAAAAAAACAGGAATTTGGCATTGAAAACTGCTTTATTGTTTTTCGAAGTATTCTCCTTTATGGTCAATACACTTTTGCATTCGTTCGAACCATTTGTCAAAGCAATTTTTCCAATCTTCTTGAGACACCTCCATAATATGGTTTTTGAACGCATCAACGGCATCTTCCGCCGACGAAAATCGTTGTCCACGAAATTTATTCTTGACATTCGGGAACAAGAAGAAGTCATTGGGTGCCAAATGAGGACTGTACGGCGTATGACCCATCAATTCGATTTTTTGACTGTTCATAAAGTCGGTTGTTAGACGAGATGTGTGACAGCTGGCATTGTCTTGATGAAGAATGATCCAACGGTGTTTGTTTGTTTTCCGTATTTGACCGAAGACCTCTGGCAAACAAATTGTTGTGTACCATTCAGAGTTGACCGTTCTACGTTCCTCTAAAGACACAGTTGCCACATGACCAGTTTTCCCGAAAAAACAGGCGACCATTTGTTTCGATGTGCTTCGAGTGCGAACAACTTTTGTTGGATTGGGTTCATCTTGAAACACCCATACAGTCGACTGCTGTTTAAGTTCCGGCTCATATGCATATATCCATGATTTGTCACCTGTTACAATCTTATATACGTCTTTTGAAGCACCACAATTGTATTTATTGAGCATTTGTTTGCACCAATTGACGCGAGCATCTTTTTGAGTTTTTGTCAAATTGTGTGGGATCCAACGAGAACATACCTTTCTCACAGCTAAATGATCATGTAATGTTTTATATATGCTGATGGAACTAATGCCTATGGTTGCCTCAATCTCACAGTATGTCACATGACGATCTTGCAGTATTAGGTTTTGCACAGCATCAATGTTTTCTTGAACAACAACTGATTTTGGACGACCTTCGCGAATCTCGTCGGTGAGCGAATGGCGGCCACGATTAAATTTGTTATACCAGCGTTTCACAGTGGCAAAGGATGGGGCTTCATCGCCAAATGTGGAAGTAAGTTGATCGGTCTTGATAATCCACGTCGAAAATCGTAAAAAATCATCGCACGAAAATGTTCACAAGTTAATTCCATTTTATTGTTGTCGCGCAATCTCCAAGGCAACATAAACAACACAAATCAAGCTATTGACAAAACATTTGAAGTACGTTATGGTCAATAATGCCAGACGATTCCGTGCAAACGTCAAATCGCGCCTAACTTCAATCAGTGTTGCCAAGACTCAAAATATAAATAGTGGCCCTCGTACTAAACATTTCTGAGCAGGACATTTATGCAAGGATGTTGAGATTGATGTACATGACTAGTTTTGTGAGGTAAGATAAAACAATGTATAGGCAAATATTATAATATAGTTGAAGATTTGTCAAGGACCTTACCATAAAAATTGCTGTAATTTGTGAATGGTCCTTTAGTGCAAGCAAAAAGCAATTCCTCTTACAATAGTAATTAATCTGCAAGAAAATGGAAAGCACATTTAATTAAACAAGTACACTGTATTAACATATAACTGTTAAGATCACATATGCATATATTCCATACTCTTTAGTGATGTCACTTTTTTTGCTTACACCTCTTTCCACTTCTTTTAGAACTTCCACTAATGTTAAGCTAGTACGCATCACGTTTTGACACTCCGAACAATGTACCCCAATCACAACTGACAATTGAAGACTGATAAGAATACTTTAACAAATCAATAGGTTTAAGGACTGCACAAGGGGTGGGCAATTCCACGTTATTGAGGTGAGGGTGGAGACTGCATACCAGCGAACAGAAAACTTCCTCTTCCGTACGGCTGTCTCTGGACAGCTGCCTTCAAATCCACCCCCCCAAAAAAAAAGTTCAAAAATTCGAATTACATCTGAATTTTTAACACTGATTTCAATAAGAATTTCAATGGGAATAAACTTCTATTCGAATTACCGAATAATTTAAATTATCCTAGTTTAAATTAATTGATTGAGTTGGTGTTTTAAGTTCACTTTATGCACAGTAAGGCTAATTGGGACTTGACCTACAGTTTAAGTTGGATCCGAACCACTATGTGCCTCCACCGAGTATCGAACCTGGGACCCCTTGATTACAAGGCGACGACGCTACCACTGCACCTTCGGAGAAGCCCTATAGTAGTTTAAATTAAAAAGAATCCTCTGTGTATATTTTATTTCACTGTATTCAGCAAACAAAATGTTAATGAGTATACTAATAGGACTGAAATGTTAATTATAATTTAACATATTTTTACATATTTCAACCAGTTCTACATATTTGCAGTATTCTTACATATTAGATAGTTCAAGATTTATCTAATTATATTTACCTGTAGCTATTTCTGTCATAATTTGTGGATAGTTTAAAGGTTCATTGCTATAGGGTGGCGCACGAAAAACCGAACCCTGCCACGAGCAGATACAGACAAGAAATAAAATAAATAAGACAAATAAGAAATGCAAAGGTCTTCACTCTCATCTTTCTTTCTTTCTTTCTTTCCTTCTCTGAGAGAAAGAAGGAAAGAGAGAAAGGAAGAAGAAAGAAAGAAAAAAGGAAAGAAGCTTCTTTCCTTCTTTCTTTTCTTTCTAGAGAGAGAGAGAGAGAGAGAGAGAGGTTATTTCCTTCTTTCTTTCTTTGGAAGAGAGAGAGAGAGAGAGAGACCTTTCTCTCTCTCTCTCTCTCTCTCTCTCAGGAAAGAAAGAAAGGAGAGAATGCCTTCTCCCTCTCTCTCCCCCTTTCTTTCTCTCTTTCTTTCTCTTTCCCATCCCCTCTCTCTCTTTTATTTCCTTCTTTCCTTCTTTCTTTCTTTCTAGAGAGATAAAGAGAGAGAGAGAGAGAAAGAAAAAGAGGAAGAGAAAGAGGAAGAGAAAGAATCTCATCTCTCTCTCCTCTCTCTCTGAAAGAAAGAAAAAGGAAACAAAGAACTCCCTCTTCTCTCTCTCTGTCTCTCTCTCTGTCTCTGTCTCTCTCTCTCTCTCGAAAGAAAAGACAGAAGGAAAGAGAGAAAGAAAAAGAAGGTTCTTTCCTTTTTTCTTTCTTTCTTCTTCCTCTTTCTTTCCTTCTTTCTTCTTCCTTTCTCACTTTCTTTCCTTCCTTCTTTCTCTCAGAGAAGGAAAGAAAGAAAGAAAGATAGAGTGCAGACCTTTGCATTTCTTATTTGTTTTATTTATTTTATTTCTTGTTTGTATCTGCTCGTGGCAGGGTTCAGTTTTTCGTGCGCCACCCGTTATTATGGAATATGCAACTTACAAACTAGCACTGATCCACACAAGTTTGAAATAAATATATCAAATAGTGGTCGTCCAAAATCAGTTGTTGTTCAAGAAAACATTGATGCTGTGCAAAACCTAATACTGCAAGATCGTCATGTGACATACTGTGAGATTGAGGCAACCATAGGCATTAGTTCCACCAGCATATATAAAATATTACATGATCATTTAGCTGTGAGAAAGGTATGTTCTCGTTGGATCCCACACAATTTGACAAAAACTCAAAAAGACGCTCGCGTCAATTGGTGCAAACAAATGCTCAATAAATACAATTGTGGTGCTTCAAAAGACGTATATACGATTGTAACAGGTGAGGAATCATGGATATATGCATATGAGCAGGAACGTAAACAGCAGTCGACTGTATGGATGTTTCAAGATGAACCCAATCCAACAAAAGTTGTTCGCGCTCGAAGCACATCGAAACAAATGGTCGCCTGTTTTTTCGGGAAAACTGGTCATGTGGCAACTGTGCCTTTAGAGGAACGTAGAACAGTCAACTCTGAATGGTACACAACAATTTGTTTGCCAGAGGTCTTCGGTCAAATACGGAAAACAAACAAATGCCGTCGGATCATTCTTCATCAAGACAATGCCAGCTGTCACACATCTCGTCTAACAACCGACTTTATGAACAGTCAAAAAATCGAATTGATGGGTCATCCGCTGTACATTCCTGATTTGGCACCCAATGACTTCTTCTTGTTCCCGAATGTCAAGAATAAATTGCGTGGACAACGATTTTCGTCGGCGGAAGATGCCGTTGATGCGTTCAAAAACATATTATGGAGGTGTCTCAAGAAGATTGGAAAAACTGCTTTGACAAATGGTTCGAACGAATGCAAAAGTGTATTGACCATACAGGAGAATACTTCGAAAAACAATAAAGCAGTTTTCAATGCCAAATTCCTGTTTTTTTCATTGTTAGGCTCAAAATATAAATAGTGACCCTCGTATTGATGTATATAAAACTTGAAATATTATACATATGTAAAGAGCGAACAATAGTAAACAATAACAAAAGTGTTTAGCATGCATCTTGTATGTGTGTGTGAAATTTTTGACAGGATAACTAATAAAATTCTGATGCAAAACCATTGATGTATGCAATTGTTATTTAGGAACCAAGTCAGTGTTGAACTTGCAAAATGAATTGACAGAAACTTGAACAATGAAATATCCCCCAAGTGTGTTTTCTGTTATTGCTATTGGAATTCGGGACAAGAAGTCAGATTTTTAAAGTATGACTAATAAAGATTAGGTATAATAGCTTTATTCTGCATGTGAAAAAAATTTGAAAAGGGGCGGGACAGATTAATCGGTATATATATTCGTGTATCGGTTTATTGGTAAAATTACCAATAATTTTATTAATCCGATATATATATATAAATATCTTATAATTTAGTGCAGTATTTTGCCATTTTGATATAAACATACTACTTTCTTTTCCTACTTTTTAGAAAGTAAATTTCTAAATCTGCAGCTTCTTTTTTTGTTGTTGTATTAATTTTGGAACATACATTTATTAAAGAAATGAGATTTTTAATGACCATTTGAAATTTCATACCAATTATATCAGTAGAATATCGGTTATCGGTATCGCTAAATTTTATATTCGGTTATCGGTATCGGTAAATTTTATATTGATACTTTATCAGTATCAGCCAAAATTTCGCATCTTCGCTTCTCTAACACACACACAGTAATATTTTTTTCAAAGGTAAGCAGGCAATTGCAACCATAGTAGTTAGCAAAAAATATTTACATGGGTATAAATAATTGCATATTTCATATTTAACTATTAATTATGAAGATAATATGATAGGATTTTAGATTTTTGTATAAGTCAACTTTATGGGGGTTTTAGATAAATATACTGCACAAAGTTTCTTATTTAGTTTATATGATGTGAAAGGATATCTTATTCAATTCTATCTATTGTGTGTTTCTTCACATATTCAATATGTAGACATTTTTACTATTATAACAATATGTGAGTATTAGCAACTTATTTATTATTTTCTTACATAGTACTTTTTCAGTCCAGTTCAATAGATGAATCTATCAGTCAAGATGAAAGAAACAAACATATTTACAAAAACATTAGAAACGAACATTGATAAAACGAATTAATTCAGTGTCCAATAAGTGATAAATTTATCATAATTGTAGCCTGATTGGAAGAGAGCCATCCGTGCTGACAGCCAAGCAGCCATAGAAAGCTTCCGCCAAGACACAATTGATGAGTTGGATGGCCCAAATGCTATTTCAGATGATTTTGCACGGCTTGAAATGAACAGTTAATTGGGATGACTACCTACAAATATGTGAAGCTGAAGGTCACTTCCGAACAATTTACTTGTCAATACTCTTGCTTGGAACGTAAGAACGAATATGTATAATATTTAGTCTGTATTATTATATCACAGCAGACAGATTCTTCAACATAAGATCACTTAATTTGTAAACACAATATTGTAGACAGCCATTGTACCTGCAAAAAATCCTCCACTTTTAGTCATCATAGTTAAAGTAAATATTTTACAATGTTTTCTAGTATTGCAATAATCTTTTGAGCCAGTTGAATATAAAATTCTTGAAGTTACATTCTCAAGTACTACGTATGTATGTAAAGTGAAACAACTTGAGGTGGTAAAAAATTGCTTTGAAGGCTTCTTTGTAGTGGTCATAATATAGGATAAATTTCCTTGTGCAAATATTTAATAAACCATAACAATTACATCATATGGATATTATCATGTATAACATTCATACTAATCTCGAAAATATCAGTTTCATTATATTATTTAATAAATATGAAACTTGTTATATCTTGCTGATGCATGAGACAGACTATTAAAGTATTATTTTTAGTGATATACTTACGATAAAAATGCATTATTCTGACTGATAATTGTGGTGTTAGTTGTATAGAAAGCTAATTTGTTTCCATGTTACTTCCCTACTCAGTCAAATATAAGACTATAGAATGCAAACTATTTACTTAAAAAGAAATCAATTAGTATAACCTCACAATACTGCTATATTTGTACCTGATCCACAAGTCAGTACCAGTCAAAAGATATCATTGATTATTATGTTATTTGTACCTTTAGATTAGGTGTTCTTTACTGAAACACATAGATCAAAGTTATTTTACTAGTCATCAAGTTTGTTTGTATGTAATAGCAAAATAATTTACGAAATTGCAGGAAAGTAAAACATGTGATAATGAAGCAGTCTGTTGGCATGTAATGAAACTGAAAAAGTTAATGTATTTAAAATTGTAAATGGTTGCTACATGCATATGTATCTGTAAACATGTATTTCACTGTAAATTTAGGACAAACTACTATGTAAGAAGGCAAACAAATAAAAATTAATAGCAAAGTAAGACTTTTGTTTTTATGCACACATATATAGGATGCTCATAAATTATTACCATGATTAATTTGTAAATAAAAATGTTCTTTCGATAGGGAATTTGCGACATTCATTCTGTGCTGATGCCTTTACCATTTTCCAGAGATAGGACAGATTAAATGATGCTCACTCTATCAGTATTGGGGGTATAGGCATATTGATAAAATTACTGATACAATATTTCTGTAATGTCCTATAATTTTCTTCTTTTTTTATTGTAAAGTCATGCATCCTGCTAAATGTGTTGTTCCTTTTTCCAAGGCAAATCCCGTTCATTTGTAATTTTCTTTATGGGGTTTTTAGATAAATATATTGCACAAACGTTTTTGTTTTTATTTAGTTCTTCTCATTTTACAATATCCTCCTGTGTCTTTAGGCTAATCACAATGAGGATGATAATAATGCATGAAATTGGCGAAGGGGCACTCACAGAAAAATATCTACAACCAGACTGGGACACGAAGCTGGAACCTTTGGCTGCAAGATCGTGAGTCAATATAAAAAATGAAGCAGTTTATATGAAGTGAAATGATGTCTTATTAAATCATCTTGTGAAGGCAATGGTGTATGCAGTGAATGATTTTGGGCCATCTGCGAGAACACATAGTTGTTACTTGCAATGCTATCACACCTGCTACTTTGCAAAATGTTCTGCATGTGTGGGAGAGATGCCTACAAGTGTGCATTCAAGAACAAGGACAACATATTGAGTAGGTTTTGTAAGTGTCAGATATGGTCATAACTTTCTGATTAAAAATAGGTTGAAAAAAACTTCAGCATTGCATTTCTCATGAAATTCTAGCCTGATTTGATATATCACATCAATCCCTTCCTACTTAAAAATTTTCAGTTGAATTTAATATGATGGACATCCACTTCACCAATATGACTCCTCCCTAGGTCTCACCTGTTTCTCTATGCTACATTTTACAGGGGAGTTAAGGGACTTTTGAATCACCCTATATATCACCGATTATAATGCAAAGACAGTTCAGAATGAAGTATGGACGAAAATCTTCAACAATTAAAAGCATCAAAGCATGGTGTGCAAAGTTTTGAGAATGCTGGCAGTATTTGTGATATGCCTAGAATGGGTAAGCCTGCTGTGAATGACGGGACTGTGGAAACAGTGCACACTGCCTTTAAATGCAGTCCTCACAAATCGACTCGTCATGCTTCAAAAGAACTTGGAATCTCACAGTGGGTAAAATTTTACCAAATGTCTTTCAGTTAGCGACCATGATAGAGGAGATGTTGTCTAACAGATGGAGAGAAATTCAGTATTATTTAGACATTCTCCATGCAACAAATGGCACACATGTTGAATCGCCACTTGCAACAATGCAAAATGACTCCACGAGTCTGACATTGTAACTCCACAACATTCATCTTTCTCTTTGTCATATTTTTTAAAGTAAGGTTTTGCTTAATCCAGGAAAGACTTGTGCTCACGGAGTATATTTCTGTAGAGTATTTATATATATATATATATTAAATGTGAATGTCGCACAGCCTCCCCATTCATTTTCTTTTCTGACACCATCACTGGCAGTTAGTAGGACATCTGATTACCACATAGGAGACATGAGGTTCAATTCCCAGAGTGAGCGATCCCAGAAGTGGGGAATCTTTCATGTCATATCCCCAGATAAAACAGCTCATTCAGCCCCACATAAATTGGTAGCTAAAAATGGTCAGGGTGTGGTTCTGATCACACTACCTTAAGTATCATCAAGATCAAGAATGTGTGGGCCCCTGCCGCCATTGCAATTCACGAGAGATTTACCCCCTGAATAATACCTATTCCATGCAAAAATTAATTGTTTTTAGAAATTGTATTGGTGCACTTGCTTTGCTCTTCTATCCCTTCACAGAACTGAAAACAAAGAGAGGTGAATTGTAGGAATGAGCCAGATTAAACGCTATTCAATTCGCGATTAAAATTAACCGATATGCCATCTGGTGGGATTTTCAGGAAGTACTCTAAGTAGGATACGTTGTGTTGAAGTCGTTTAAAGCATGGGGAATATGCGAGAGAGTAAAGGTCTACTCTTCAGGTTTTCTTTTGCTCTAAATCGTTTTATGGGTCAGAACAAATTCAAAGTGCTCATGTGTTTGCTCCCCGTGGAATCAACAAAATGAAATTTGTTAATAAATCAGGGAAAACTTAATTGACAGAAGATTGGTATGGGGGATATAACACTGTAATTCGGCAAGGAAATTACGAAGAATGCACGAGTCTGCTTACTTTATTTTCCGATAGATAAATATATATTACCATGAAAGTAAAGTTTCAAATTGTACTTTATAAATAAAGCTCTTTTTTTTTCAAAAAATCATGAAGCGTCTTACCCAATGCGTCCATGTATTACCGGTATTACGTATGTGTGAAATTTGGAACAGGTGCAAGTCGATTAAATGAGAAGATGAAAATAGTTTGAGAATGAATTAATGTCAAATCTAACCAGAAAAAATGTGGACATGCTAATGTTACTGTTTCATTCAGTACCATGTCCTTTTTCAGTGAGTACCTATAGCCTGGTCATGAAATCGTGAATATTATTATTAAACCAGCCTTTCTCTTTCGAAAAAGAACTGCAACGATATGTTTGCAATTTTCTCCTGTCCCAGCTTTTCAAGTACAGGTCAATTTCAATTCCTTTATTTTCAAATAATTTCCGAGAACCCCAGTTACAACATGACGTGCAGATGATACAGCACTGCTTTGGACAACCAGTGGGTATACATAGTTTCGTCTGCATTTTCCGTGTTATTTTTGCCTATCATAATTAAATGCTTCGTTCTCAGTACAGCTTCACGTTTATTACAGTACCTGGAATTCACATCACATTCGCAATATTTAAAAATAATGCGTAATTTAAACGTTTTCTACCATACCAGTCATGACAACACGCTGCTATTTTTTACTACTGCTGAATGTAAACGAAGATTTATCCTACTTAGAGCAACCATATTGGAAGCGACACTAGCGCTCAGGTGGTAATTTTAATCGCGAATAGGCAGCCTACAATATAGGCATATTAGCATATCAGTAAAATTACAGATATTTTTTCCTATTTGTAATGTAGGGGAAAATTCGGCAATTTTGACGAATATAAGCATATAATTTATATGTTCTAATTGGGGAACTCATTGTAGTCACTTACTTACAACCATTAATTCAGGATTGAAGATTAGGACACGCAAGAGATGCACTACGTAGAAATTTTCAGTGAAAAATGCAGGTTCAACCAGGACTCGAACCCAGGTCTCTGGCATACCGTGCCATTGCTCAGCTTGGTAGCTCAGTGGTTAGAGCAATGGCACGGTATGCCAGAGACCTGGGTTCGAGTCCTGGTCGAACCTGCATTTTTCGCTGAAAATTTCTATTAAGGAGGTTGAGAACAATTCATATTTCTCAAAGACACATTTATAACTTTATATTGGGTCAGTAGAATGTTGGTTATCGGTATTCGTAAATTTTATGTTGTAAGTTTATCAGTATCAGCAAATACAGGGTCCAGCAACAAAAATCGGACAGATTATAAAATAAAACTATACAGTTGTGTGAATTGCTAGAAAGTATTGTATTGTATCCTTGAATACATATATCCGTGCCATTTACAAAAGTGATAAGAGGAGATGTCAGCAAATAACATTTAGGTTCAAAAAATGATGTCATCCAAATGATGACCACCTTTGTGGATGCACTCTGCGAGTCTTATTAATGGGGCTTTGCATTGCTCGCTAAATCATTGCAAAGGGGATATGGTGTTAATTTCATGGTGAATCACTTCTTGCAGATTGACAACTTTTCGTGGTTCCTCAATGCAAACATTGATTTTGATCACTTATCACTCATCTCTCAGAAAGTTTGAGAATAGGTGCTTGGCGAGCCATTGACCACTGAGGGGTTCACTCAAGTGAAAGCCTTACAGCTTCAATATTCTCTGCCGTTCGAACACTTTTTGGTCTTCTAGTTGATGTCTGTTTTAACACTGATCCCATAGATTGAAAGTTTTGTACCCAAAAAATTGTGCTGGGTTTGAGAACTTTACCATGTCAACCAAAATTGAAATGTCTGAACCTCTGCTGAGTATTCATGACAGGGCTCGAGTAGTAGCTTACAATGCCACCACTTTGACGCCATCCACCCTCCAGCCTAAGTGCTATCGAACCAAAAACCATCACATCTTTTTGCTAGATCCTGTATTGCAAATCAATTCATTCCATGAACCAGATGAAGGCACAAAGAAATATTCATGTATTCTCCAAAATTTCAACTTAGATAATGCTTTGAGAACAGTAAACATGGTAAATATTTGGGGAGGCAATGTAGGCAAGTAGAGTATTATCACTATCAGAGAGTGCAAGGTAAAAGTATACAAAATGTTTTGTTAATAATAAAGTTTATTTTCAAAAGAATGGACACTAAGTTCCCTACTATTTGGTTCACGATGTTCCAATACATCATTTTTTGCAATGACATTTTTCTTACTGTTCAACTTTTTAAAACAAGACACTGCACAAATTCATGCAGGAATACATGGATACTGCAACACTGCAAGCAGAAAACTTTCGGCACATTGTTCACAGCGTTCAGAATTTATATAATATACATAATAAAAAAAACTTACCAAAGCACAATACATACACATCTAGCATTTCTTTTACAACACCACCGTTCACTGAACCATGTACTCATCTTTTAACATATTTAGAAGGAATGAAGAATATATCCTTACAAGTACAGAAATATATATATATATGTCAAACTTTGGCTACCAACCATACTCAGCTTGCCATTCCTCGATGACAAAGCTAAACGTTTTATGCTTGCAATGCAGACATACATGTCCATGTATATTTTGTTTCATATAATACATTCAGAACTAGGCTGTATACTGTACAATGACTACAATATTTCTACTTAAAATAATTTGATAGTAAACTGTCCAGTTTACTACATGAGCAAAACAAACAAAGTACACGATTAGTTTGAATTTTCTCCATCTTTTCATACAGTGAAATCTCTGCACACATTTTGAGCACCAATTTCTTTGTGGAAAAATGCAAAGCAAGGTTGGGTTAAATATGGCTATCATTCTTAGCTGTTCTACAGAGAACTCCCATGCCTGTTGACTTTGTTGTGGTATTCAAGTTTTCATGTTATTGGTGGCACACGTTAGCTGCTGCATCTCGTACCTTGAATTAAAGTATTGTGGATGATGGCCATCGTCCACATGTGGCAACAAATGTTGATACTTGGATTAAAGATTTGTTACTTTTTGTTCTTGCATTGGTAGTTACCAAAATTACATGATTAATTACAACGGTACTTCATTGCTTTACTTGCATTGCCTTGGTTCGCACAGAGCTGGAGGATTTATTTGGCAGGCTTGTTATGTTTTATATTTGTGGATGTAAAGTTACACTGGGAAAATGTGAACTACGGAGTGCAGGTGTGATATGTGCATAAACAGTCAAATGACCTTATTGTATCAAAAAAGAATGGTAACACCTTACTTTTTATTGTGATTAACTTGAACTCTGGGAATTCATTGTTGCAACATGAATTGGGGGTTGCTACAGATCAAATTATATGTTCAAGAAGGAAACTGGCTAATTAATGAAAACGAGTAGACATTCATGTGCATGTACGCCAGTGTTGCGCAAAATAGGTGCTCAAGCAGTAAACATACACCCTGTCAGCTTCTCATAGATGCATCAACTTCTTCAAGACCCGACAACGTACCCGTAAGTCCACACAAATGTCTGTGTGTGAAAAGCTTGTATGACATGAACAGCTACACAGACCAAAATGGAGCATTTGATTTGATACTGTGGTGCACAGAATGAATTTGTGATGTATAGTTTGATATTACTGGATACATGCCATCCAATAACACAACATTGGCACAAAAAGGCTCATGTTAATAGGGCAATTGTAGCACTGTTACTTTCCCTTCGTATTTCTAACAAGTTTATGATCTCAAGGATGCATAAATATCACCTTTTGTTAATGCCAGTTATGGAGGTTCCATAACAATAGTTCTGACAGTAGGATCACTTGATGCCAATATATTCCTCTGAACTGGACTCCAAGGTGCAACAGCCTTTGAGAGCCCAGACTTCTCAACTAGATTTTATAGAGTGATGCATGGTTATCTGTCAAGTGTTGATCACCTCTGTTATGTGGCATTAGGGAACGAAGTCTGCTGCTAGTACTCTAAACAGTGCTGGGTCAATGTCAACTTCAAAATTTTTTAAGCTACATGGAAGCTCAATACATTGCACAACTGAGTGACAATTTGGGGGAGAGGACTATCAATATGAGCTCTGTCCAAAGTGTCTGGAACATGATTATATAAATCAAGTATTACTCCTAAAATGAGTAGAATGGACACTTGCATCTTTTTTCAGAAATTATGTGTGGACCAAATTTTGTTAGCGTTGGTAGGAATCCCAATGTGGCACACATGCATATTGCAAGCAGCTTGTATCAGAGAAAATTTGGAATTACTGAAAAATAAATTTCACAATTTGTGACAGGCAACTGGGAGTCCCCTATAGTTTAGGCAGTTTTCAGACTGAAGTGACAAGCAGCATATAATAATAACCTGTGAGCGGTAGGGCTTACCAACCAATTGCCAGCTTCACTCCCACCTGTCGAGGTAAAGAGATCATCCAATCAGTAACAAGCGAGCACAGCAAACCCCCAGTAATTGTTGTAGGTTTCCATGACTGGGTTATACTACTCATTCATAGTTCCCCAATTTCCTCACAATGTTGGGAGGCCACCAGTTCCATACACAGGGTGAAATCTCAGGAGAAAAGTTGTTACGCTTCCCCCAAGAGACTCGAGCCTTTCGTGCATCCCGTAGCCAGAGCACAAAGCATGTTGCCTTAAACCATACAGCCACGGTGAGGTACAACAAATAGCGTGCCACCCACCCAACCTCAAATCTGTAAAAGAGCATTTACTGTGCATCAATGACTAACAGACGGGAGGCGATACGGTGCACACTACTAAGAAAATGCCTCGGTCCAAGTGACACGCAAGCGACAATGCAGCTTGTGAAGTCACTCTGGTATGGAAGGTTACATTTATTAATGAAGGTTCATTTCGACATGGTATGTGTTGCTTATTTGTCACCTGAGTCTGCAAGCTCCCTTAAAATCCCAAAGGGTACCAACACAAAAATGTTCATGCAAAAGAAAAGCTTCTTACAAACTATATAACAGCCACAATTCAGAACACTTCTCATATGGAAAAATATCCACAACATGTAAATTACATGGATGATAAGGTGTAAGGTTACACTTTTTTTTCTTCAAATATTTCCAAGAGCTCCGCAAACATACAAACTAATTACTTATTTGATCTAGATATAGAGAGCATTCATTTCTCAAATAACTTGCACAAAAAAGGATAAATTTATTTCATAGCCTGTGAACATGTTCCCCTTTCTTAGTTCATCTTGTGCAAGAAAAAAAACTAATTGTACTAATTTGAAAAATGATAATAATGCATACGCACCAGTGGAAGTGAATGAATGTCTTTTTACTCTTCTTTCATACTTTAAAAACTTACTTCAATGCCTCAAAAAGAGTTCGTACATACAGATCAACAGCTTGCCTTACAACATACTCTTTCTTTTAGAATTTTACCCTCACTATGGCAGTTATCTTTTACAGATAGCTGGAAATCTCGCAGATTGTAAGTATTTATATCATGCAACACAGTACCTTTAATAGTATATTTATTTCTTTTTAAGGGAGGAGTCGTTCAGGGTTAGTTACATGCAAGAAACAAAATATGTGAAATATGAACTAGAAAGAGATACACAAATAGAAAAAATACTGCCAAGTGTATTTTTACTAACCCTCTCCCCCTTACATATGACTGGTTTGTTAAAGGGTCAAAACATATATTAAGGAAACTAGGTTGATTATTGCAAAATGAATGTTGAATACAATAGGATTTACTATCTATACTCTGTAAAAGGAGTCCGTGCAGCAAGCAACCGAAAACAAGTCCTCTGCTCAATAAATTACTCAAATGGGTTGACCAGTGAATGGGAGAAGGGGTAAATGATTTGCATGGAGGGAGCAGCTACTAGCCGTTCGCAGCAGAACACACTGCTTTGCTGCTCCAACCACACCCTTTCCACTGTTATGCACGGTATTGCTGCACAGACTCCCGAGACACAGTACAGTGGAACCTCGATATTACATTTTTCAGGGGACTAAGAAGAAAAAGCTTAAAATATGGGAAAATGTAAAATCGAGGAAATTTTTATAACATTTTGCTACGTTTGGTCTAATTAGGATTGAACGTATAATGTGGGAAAATGTAAAATTTAAAACATAAAATCAGGGTTCCACTCTATAGCTCATTTGCTAAATCTGATACTCCAAGCCACAATGATGAAGATATTAATCTCCATTCTTATTCACTAGTGCATACTTTTTTCCTATTAGTGTTAATGTTAAAATAGAATGGCAAAATTGGGTTTAATAATTTTTAAGGCTGAGCCAATTTATAGCAGTTAAAAATTGTTCAAAATAAGCACTAATATGTAAGTATTCACTGCAATTATATATGCATTGATTTACCAGAGTTTTGCTTTAAATATTCAAGAATGACATCAAGCTATTAAAATACCTGTCATTTAATTTAAATCCATTTTTTTTTGCACCAGTATCTCTAGAAAAATGTCAACTGATATCTTGTTATCGGCTCAGCCCCCTAGTAATTTTATAACATCCTATGACAAATTAAAAACAAAAACTTACTAACGGAGAGGAAGAAACATAATGGAGATAAAATGGAAAGGACCGGGGGAGAAACATCTACTCAATATACTGCAATCGTTGCCTAACATGATCTCGTCAAATAATTTGAGTTGCTGCGAGAAGCATGCATAACGTGCCAGGGGCAGAACTAAAAATATACGGAAGAACATGCAACGGTAACTTCTGAATTCGTTTTTTCCATTATTTCGAGTAGAGCAAAGAAACTTGAGACGGGTGTAATAAAAAGAAAATATTAGTAGGCGACAGGATTACAAGTTACAGACGAGTCATGCTATCTTATCCCTATAACCAAAGTTAATACACCTTTCTTCTCCATCTTTCAGAAGACCACTGATTAGTGTAAAAAAACTCGGTAGGAAGTGTTTATGCATGAGAGTGAGTTGTATCAGCAGAAGTGCATGGTTCTTTACTGAAAGGTCAAGGTATAGGAAAATCCACAGACCAAACTCAGTATAGATGTGAATATCCTGTTCAAGCAAATGTAGTTTTGGTATTTACGTGGGGCAAGTTTCTGCTACATGGAAAACACTGTGTTTAGCTGCCTTTTTTAACATTATGTTAGCAAAACAAATGTACAGAAATAATACAAGCAAAACTTCTAATTTAACCATCGTTTGTAAATGGCAGTTACACAAATTGTACATTACCTTTGTTAACAAATTAAAAGAATTTATAACTTACAATCTTGTTCCAGACAAATCCAACTAAAATGGTCTTCGTTACATGCTAGCAAAATGTACATATTAACAAAAAAATCACAAAACGTATTTACATCTATCACGTTAAATTATTTATACAAAATATCTTTACATCAGCATGAAGTTATACAAAATATAATAAAAAAAATTGAATGCAATCATGAACACACGCACACAGACACACATATTCACAAAAAATACAATTTTGCCAACTGAGAGAAAAATTAAAAAGTTACATCGGAATCAATACTGAGTTCTAGTTTCCAGATACAAGACAAAGCATATTGAAAATGATAAAAGAGTGTTATTTTCTTCTTACACAAATATATAATTCAGTGCAACTTTTCCAAAAAAACAACTTTATTCACCTATCAATTTTGGTAATACACTGTTGCCATTCACAGAGGGCTCTAGACTAATAAGTTATTATTATTCCATGAATGGTGAGACAGTCACCGAAATTAATAGACAAATATAGATTTGTGAAACCACATGGAATTCGGTAAACCATGTTTGCACTATGAATTTAAATACAGTGGAACCTCAATTATTCACGGATTAAATGCGGGAAAATTTAAAATCGAGGAGAATTTTTTGTTGACACCAGCGAGATTGAATGTATAATGCGTGAAAATGTAAAATCCGGGAATGTAATTTCGGGGTTCCACTGTTACTTTATTTAACATTGCTCCAAGATGAACCCGAGTGAAATTTCTATCTCGTGGCACAATGCAAAACTGGAAAAATATACAGCCAGATTATGTGAAAGGTATTGCGCTACGTATCCACTGCATGGTCCAACTTTGTATGTTGTTTCCACAGATGTAAAGGTTAAAAATCATAATAATTTAATAAATAAGGTGAAGAAGATACATACAAATGCAGTACATCACGTGATTTGTAGAAACTGCCTTGAAAAGCATTGCAATATCTATAGAAAACTTGACTTCACATACAGTGCTGTTAATAAGTATATTTTCCATTTAGATTGTATAACTGTACAGAAACCTGCTTGGCTCACTGAACACTTGATTAATTAATTGTCACTTGTATTGATTATAGTTATATGCATAGGATAAATCTAGTATGTTCGGGCAAAGGCAGATAAGTCACAAACTGTAATTATCTGTTGCTTCTTTTTAAGTCTCACTGAATCAATTAAAGAGCATATTGTATGATAAGTATAACTTTATGTTGGGCATATGCAAAGATTCTATACAGTGATGATCCAACATATATATCATGTCTACAATGTTTGCTATTAAAAGAATGAACATAAAACACTACTTGCTGTAAAACTGCATTTTTTTACTTAAGTGCTTTTTTCCGAACACCCTAGAAATGTTCACTGATTAATTTTGCTTTGTTCAGATGTTTTATAAATACCCTTAATATTATGCTAATTATAAAAATTAATGTAAATATGTAATATTATGATTGCTCTTGCAATGGGCCCGTTCCGAAAGTTGCACAAGTTTAATGCGTTAAACGAGTTATGGTAACTGGCTGTCCCATAAGTGCTTCCATGAGGTTCATTATGCTGTCCCAAAAGTCGCATTACGTGCGTCAAGTGAAAGAACGAGATTCACCAAACGCACGGGCCAGGAGGCTGGTTTTTTCGGTTAGAATCGTTTGCTGCTTGCAGACAACGTGCGTCCATGATGGCTTCGGAAAATGTATTATAATTTTAACAGAGACCGATATGAAGCAACATGCGCAAGATGAGTGTGCCTTAACTCTTCTTACAGTGTTCGCAGTAGAGTTTATTTCTGCCAGAAGGACATGCCTTCCGCTGGACACCATGTGGAAAATTTCTCTAAACAAAATGCTGTGCCTGCGCTTTTGTCTAGAGCGTCCCGTAAGTCTGTAAAATAACTGGTTTCACCAGGTTCACGAGGCCAGTTACTTTCGTTCGTTTCGTTAAGACTTTCGGAACGCACCCAATACATGCAGAACAAAATGTATAATCTGGGCAATTGCATAAAAATGTCTACTTGTTCAAGATTACTTTAGCGAGATGCGCCAGAACTTATTTCTGAAAAAGTAGTTTTGATTTTATCTCAAAGACTCAAAGATGGATCAAGAATCATTGTAGAAAAGAGCAATTCTCAATAATAATAAAAAATAAATATAAGTTTCTTACCTAGAAACTGCACTAAATATCTTACTACCCTTGAAACTGAATATATGAAATATGATCTGCCCTAAATATCTGCCATTTTCAGATAATGTAGTAGTAATATTTCAGTGTGTGTTCATTCCTAATATGTGTGATAACTGTCTTTACTGAACTTAAAGACTTACACTGCAGTAGGTATACAAATATTATTATTTACATTCACTGTGGTGGCACAAACTTTGTTTCTTAATTCTTGGCAGTGCAAATCTTTCACTGCAGCCACACTAACTGTAGACATGCATCCAACAAATATTTAAATATTTGGAATTGTGCTACTGTTTGAAATTACAAAAAAGAAATTACCTTTCCTTATTCAGACTGTTTACATATTGTGTTTCCTCTCTCTGCCATTTATTATTAAAAAATTGCAACTTACTGGAAAACATACGACTGTGTGTATGAAATACTGAATATGTAGTATGAAGTTTTACAAGTGTTTGCAGATAAGAGGCATATCATGAATTTTGTGGATGTGTAACAAGCATATGATGTACAAGGGCTGCTCAAAAAATAAGGTATGCACGTCTTGTTACTTAAATACTGATCAGCTACTCTCTTGATTGGAAGTATTTATTTAGGGACAAAAGAATGATACATAAAGACTGTGGTAAAGGTGGGAAGAACAAATTATGAAAGAGGTTTATTTTTGTTTCCTTTAAAAGTACACTTTTGCTTAGGTAGGCTAATGCATCTAAACCTGCAGTTCTATGAAGTGCAATAGAGTACTACTTGCGACCACTTGCGCTTGCTCATGCTTGTTCAAGTCTCCCACCTTCAAGCGTGCTATGCTCGAGCATATACGAGTGTCAGTCAAAATATAAGTTGCACTTGCCCATAACATTTTGTCGGGAAGAGGCATTTTGATTAACGTGGCTGGGAACACTGCTCACAGATCCATTGAAAAGGTGGAGTAACGGTTACACAGTGTGTGTTAGGAATCGGACGTTATCAGTGATGAATGGAAGTGCCGACCAAACTGGACGTGCACGCAGCAACTTGCTTCCTGTGGGCAAGCATATGTAACCCTACAGAGATCCATCGCCAACTGCATGAAGTGTACGGTGATAAAGCAATTTCGTGCCAGGCGATTGCAAAATGGTGTGCTTAATTCGAGAATGGGCATACGGATATTGAGGACGACCACGAGCAAGAAGGCTGCCCACTGCAACGACAAGCGACAATGTTGTACGTGTTCATGAACCGATTCATAGTCCAGACCTGGCACTCTGCAATTTTCGTGTCTTTGGGTCTATGAAAGAAGAACTTGCAAAGCAACGTTATCTTTCCGATGAGGAAGTTAAAACTGGAACGTAAGAATGGTTATAGAAAGTTGGGCGGCGAATTCTTCGAACAAGGTATAGAGCAACTAGTGCCACGCTATGAGAAATGTTTAAACAGACTTTGGGATTATGTAGAAATGTCGTTTAAGTAATTTACTTTCATGTGAATACAAGAACTGTCCTCTATATTCCGTTCACTATTTCTTTCACGCTAGTTCAACTAACTTTTCGACTGCCCCTCGTACCATGGAATATCATTTTAATGTGACAATAATCATACATACATAAATGTAAAATATACATCCTGGTAGTTACAGCCCACAATCATCTATTTCGTTTTCATTTTGTATTGGTAAGATAGACCAAACTACATTTTAGCGTGGAGATGATTACTTTCTTCACTTGAGTTTCAATTTCACTGGATATTTCACTTCACAATCCATATTTTAGTGCACACTACCACAGAAAAATTACGGTTATATGCGTACTACTGGGCTTCAATTGATCTGGGCTGCTCGTTTAGTCTGTTCCGAGTGTTATTCGCTTGAGCGAAGATGCTCTCAATTTTGTATGCTATCTAGCACCGTCCGTGCAAACTATTTGGCGCTCGAGCGAAATTCTCTCACTGCAGCCCTCTAAAGTGCAAGGAAGAGAAGGGTTGGAGGGATGAGAAAATATAGAAGGCTTTATCTATGAGCTGAATGATGACGGCTATGTTATTTCAAAAAAGAATGTCATTGAAAGCACCTCCTGCAGATTTCAAGTGAAATGTTAAGTGCTGCACAATCCAAACCACAGTCTTTAAGACTCAGGTGTACCTTTGGTTAATGGCAGGGCTTTTTTTTTAATCCCCTCCTTTCGAAAAACCGCTGTGCTATCCAAAATCTGAAAAATTATGTCTATTTAGAATTCCTTCTCGAGCATTGACGTGAATTTTCGTGTGGTTCGCTTTCACTCTTGTCTAGATATTAGGGATGGGACCCATTAATCGGTACTCTATGGGTATCGGCCGATATAGGCATATTGGTGTATCGGTAAAATTACCGATCCGATATATCGATAAATTTCTTATAATTTAGTGCAAAATTCTGCCATTTTGTTGTAATTTTTATGGATAATCTCCATGCCCTACTTTCTGAAAAAGTAAATGTCTAAATATTCAAATTCTTTTGCATTGCAATCAGCTCGAAACACACATTTATTACGGAGATCAATGGAAATTTCAGGGTCCTCAAGGACCATTTCTAATTTTATATCGGATCAGTAGAATATCAGTTATCGGTATCGGTAAATTTTATATCGGTACTGTATTGGCCAAAATTTCATATCGTCCCATCCCTACTACATATTATCAATAGTCAATCAATAGTTTCATGGCTACGTAAGTCTATTGCACTATTGTGATTATTTAGACAATGCTAACCACACAAAAGTTAACATGAAAGCTCTAGAATGATTTCAAAGTATATATAGTTTTTCAGCATTTGGAATATTGTAGCGGTTTTTCGTAAGATGAAATCTTGAAAATGGCTTCACTGATGTCGACCAAAGGTCAAGGTGAGTCTAAATTGAAAGCAATTGTATCACCATTTAGTTTTAACCTCATCACATACTGGCTTCACAATCCACATAACACTTTGCTGCTAATGCAATATTATATATATAACAAAACAAGCACATGTCACATTGTTAAGAAATCCAGTGCAAATATGATAATTGCAATGAGAATTAATGTTCCTACATCAATGGAAATATATATGTACTTATATATACTGGTAATGTGCTAATTGCTCACAATCGATATATCAACTAAAGGTTAAAAGATTAAAAATCAGTAACTCACGTGTGTGAGCATGAGATTTGTCGAACTACGTTTCGACGGTTATACCACCTCCTTCTTCAGTTGTTTTCACACCTGACATTGACCTAAATCCTCAACAAACGAGGCACCATGTCAGGTGTCTGAAAACATCGCTTCAACCTGAAGAAGGAGGTAGTACAACCTTCGAAACGTAGTTCGACAAATCTCATGCTCACACACGTAAGTTACTGATTTTTAATCTTTTAACCTTTAGTTGATATATGTACTTATTTCATGATACATAGTGTGTCGATACATACTAAGTGCAATTCTAATGAACTGAAAGACTGGCATTAAATGAAACTTCTTACACATGTATGTATGTGTATACGAAATGAATGTGAAGAAAATATGTATGCCTTATTCAGGGTGATTAGGAATTAGTCAACACATTGCTCAAGATTAATATTAAGCATATAAAGATAGAGCTGGACCAAAGTATATTCCGTATGAAAGAGTCAAGTAAATACAAAACCACACACCATTATTACCACTCATGCCTACATACGTATTCTGCAAAAGTTCAAACATGTAAGTAATTTTTTAAAAAAATCTTTTGATACTAATTCCACGTTAACAAAATTTTAGTACAAATTCAAAAGTACACAGAAACTTGAGACAAAGAATACAGATTAAATGAAAATGGTTTGTACAACAGATCTGTGAACAGCAAGGCAGGAGGTTTGGTTAACACTGCTAAGACACTTCAATGAAACAACTTCCATGCTAGCGTAGGACATGCACAAACCATTCACACAACATATGAAAGAAACAAACGCTGGCCACCTATAAGGCCCAATCCACAAAACAACCATCTTAGAATAGGATCGGCCAAAATTCTTGTACATATCTTATCAAAAATCCATTTCACACTAAACTTGGCACGGTCTGTTTCACACATCTCTTACCAAGAAACGGCAAGTAAAATTTATATTAAAAGGACCTACACATATTGTTCTCTCCTTTTGAATTTCACTAAACTGACTGCCAAATTCAACAGCTGCTCTTAATACTAGTTGTAAATTAATGCAATAAGGTTGTGAATTCCTTGCATGAAAGGGACTATTTCTGGGAAACATCCAATCATATCATATCCATTATTATTATGCTACTGTCTTTATAAAATAAACTAGATTTGCAATATAAGCAGAAGTTATGCTGGGAAGAAGTTCAGTACATCAAAAAGCATATTGTTTCAACAGATAATGTGTGAACTTCAATTAAAAACTTGGAACATGCTTTTTTGTTATTAAGTCTAGCTTTCTCCGTTTCTTCAAAATTCACTTATACGAATATAAAAGTATAAAATAAGCACTATAGAGAACATCTTCCTACTTCCTTTTTTCTTATAGTTTAGTTGAATTTATTTCAGTGGAGAAAATATGCTGAAACCTACAGAATGTAACAGCCATTTGAACTTAATCATCCCGATCACTGAAGGTTTGAATATTTTGAAAATAACAGAAAAACAAGCAAATTACTGGCTGGTTCAGCAGCGTTATCACGTAATTTTTTATGTAAATTATCACAAAGCAATCACTAATCCTGCTCATGAAAAGCAGTCATGACGACATACTGAATAAACACATTGTAAATGAACTTTCCTAGTTAAAAACAACCGCACAACTTGCCAATGACAATTTTTAGCATACTTTTGTCAAAATAAACAGACACAAACAAAATTTTCTAAATAAAAGGCATACTGTTACATTAAAGAGGTAGTACGTTCTCTATATAACCTATACACACCTCCATGGCTTAATCCAGCACACAGCTGTTACCTGATCAATAGGAAAACATTCCCTACCTTGTCAAAACTTGTATGGAGTAAGCTTACAAGCATAAACATGCGTATCAGCAACTTCTTACCACTTACAAAATAAAGTCAGTTAGCAATTATTTGCAGCTTTTGGTAGAGGCCTCACCAAGTACAATTTTTCACCCTGTTTGTTCGTGTAAATAGGAGCACGCTGATAGTGATCAACCAGTTGATCCAGAGTGTGGAATTTTCGTTGCCCAATACAATATAATGCTCCTTCCACGTGAACACGGAAATGCTTGTTCCTACCTGGTGCTTTCAGAGAGACTGAATAATCTCCAAGCTGCAAAATATATAACATTCAGTCACAACAGCAAATATATGGCTCCACAATGAAACAATATAGAGTACATATTCTAAGGCTGACTGCTAGGGTGCCATGAATTTATTGAGAAAATTCCAGATACAGCACAGGTGGCCATTTTACACAGAAATTGTCAACAATGAAAATGCAATAATAATAATAAGCAAAAAGATATTAAAAAATAATAATTAAAAGTAACAAAATAACACAAAGAGAATAGCAAATTGACAAAAAAATAAGCAAAACATGGCACTATTTGATATTATTTACAAACATTTCTTCTAATAGAAGACCGAAAGGCAAACTAGGAGGAAAATATATCGATTCTTGTTGGAAGGTCATTGTATTATGTGGCAAGTCTGTAAAAGAGGGATCTTTTTTTGAATTTGTAGTCTAGGTTTCTTTGTATAAAATAATCTTGTGTTGCAAGTTGTGCGCATAGGTACTCGAAAGTGGAATTCCTCAAGGAGTGTGTTGCAGCAGATTTTCCCATTCACAATTTTGTATAAATAACTGAAATCATTCTGCAAACGTCGCTGATAAGCAGTTCGTAAGTTTAGAAAATACAAGAGATGTGCAGATGAAAAATTGCATAATGAGGGAAACCTGTATCGAACTATAGCTAGGAAGAAGTGAAAAACTGAATCGATTCTAGAAAGTTAAGTGGAACATGCCACGGACCAGAGAGGAGAGCAGTATTCTATTATTGGGGAAATGAATGACTTGAAGTATAAGGTAAGGGCTGAGATGTCAGTAATTTCAGTAAAACAATACAGTAGACCTAAGAGACGCATGACCTTTTTTGTTGTGCCTGTGAGTTTTTGGTCGAGATTTAGTCGCTACCAAATTTGCGCATCCAGCAAATGCTTGTAGAATGGATAATATTAATATATACAGGGTATACACAAATGAATGGTGCGGTTATAATAATTTTATTATAACAACATAATAATAATATAATTATATATAATAACAATTTTATTTTTCAACCTACGTGGTTGCAGCAAACACTGTTAGAGGCGTAAATGGCCAATGTAAATGTGCTACACATAAATTTTATGTCTAAATATTCTGAGAATTTTCATTAATTACATGCCCTTATTGCGTGCCAAAAATAAAACTGTTTTTTCCTTTTAATATTTTAATAATCTGATTGTCTCATATTAAGCAAATTCTGATAAGATTAACCTTTAGTGGACCGAACCTCAGATACAGGTTTAGCCACTCCAGACAGGAACTTTTCATGTATGTGCTTTTCAAAGTTGCCACAATGTACAAAAAAAAATTGTAGCTGAAGAATTAATTGTCAGAAGTGATTTTTTTTTCTTTCGGGATATCAGGGCTTTCAGAGGTGAAATTTATACACTGTACCTCCAAATAATGAAAGTTCAAGAAGGAAGAAGAATCATAATTCATTTTTTTTAAAAAAAAAATTGTATTCAGTACACCACTGTAGTCACCACAATGAACCAAAATGAATGAAAAATGTATTATGCAGCAGTGGTACATTCCTACAACCTCCAAGTGATGCATAAACTGATGCTTCTTGGATATAATATAATAGTATAAAATATAATAATGTATAAGAGCAGCAGTGTTGCCAGCATCCGGAAAATTGCTTCTATGATGCTGGATGGACCACCTTTGCAGAGAAGCATGACAAAAGGTCTACCTTTGAGGACATGTAATGCTCGTTCCCTATTTTTTTTTTCAAAAAAAAGCTGAAAATATGCAACATTTTACAAAATCATAATTTTCAGGAAATTCTGAAAATTGGACATTTCCTGCTGTACTCCTAATTGTCACACGTTGTTGTTCCTTTGCTTTCATTATTACACGTAAAAGTTAAATTTATCAGAAAAGAGTGGTGGGTGAAGAGTAAATAGCCTATTTTTAAAATTAACCCATATATTACGGAAAAAGATCAACATTTTCAAACTCTGTTTGTTAACAATAGTAACAATGGATATTGTTTTGTGATTCAAGTATGTCATGCCTTCATATGTATATAAATGGACAAAAAAGACAAAACTGAAACATCACGTGTAGTTTTGAAGAAATAATGCATTAATTTGCTGCCACATGGTGGTGAGAAATATCTACATCCCAGTCGTCCATTTGACAATACAAGCCATCTGCTAAATGTTAATATGGTATATTTAATACACTAAAAGGAAGTACTCACTTCCCTGAAAAACCTTTCCTTGTTGTTTGTGTGTGACCTTTTTAGCAATTTAGGTGGACACCACTACCATGGCCACGGTGGCTCAGTTGGTAACGTGTCTGACTACCATGCTCAAGGTCCCGGGTTCGATCCCTGGCCGGTTCAAATCCGGGAACTTTTCTAACGTTGGAAGCGGCCCCGGCACCCACCCAGTGTCGAATAACATGGGTACCTGGGGAAAACCCTGGGGGGTAAAGGCGGTCAGGGGCGTGATGCTGATCACATCACCCCCACTGACGACCGGATCAAGAAAGTGTGGGGCGTTACCCACACACCCCCTAAATGCCTTCATGGCATGGTGCTAAGCACAGGGGAGCACTTTACCTTTTTTTACCCCTACCATTCTCTCAGTGGCCATTGAAATTAATCACACACACAAAAAAAAAGTTTTGTGGATAGGCGAGTACATTCATTTTGTGTATTAATTTGCTATCACATCTTTCGTTCACCAAAACATGAATGGTACATTAATTCTAAATTTTCTGAACTTTAAATTATTGTCGTCTTCAATTAACCAGAAGCACAGTAAATTTTCCTGACATTTCCATAACTTTTCCAGGATTTCCACATTGGTAGACACTCTGATGTATACACTATATGGTCATAATTAAACTTCCCTTACTCAGAGCCCTCTGGTGCCAGTTTGAAGCATCGGATTGAGGAGAAAATTTATATAGACTATGGAGAAGTTGGGGAAGTGAATGCTGATGTAAAAAAAAAATAGTTCAAATTTTCACCAGCAGGTGGAAATGTGGCACTGAAAATCATTCTGGGAAATGCTTCGTGAGACCATCGATCAGCTGCTGGTGAAAATCTGAACTATTCTTTCCCTCGGCATATGCTTCCCTATGTTCTCCACAGTGTCTACACTAAATTTCAACGCAATCTGGTACTTCAAAAGGGCTCCAGAGGGTTCTTGAGTAGGGTATTTATATATTGCTGAATGAACTGGGAGCAAACTAGAAAGAAACAGTTTTTAGGAATCTTCCTCATATACACCCAACCTTAGAGTTATCATCTTGAATATGCACCGAATGCAGAGCCTAGCAGGTAAGAAATTTCCACATGGTTCTGCAAAGTGAGTGCATGGCCCTTGATAGTAGTGAATGCACCTCCGCAGGGGAGATTACACCTCACCACCTAGAGGTACAAAGTCCAGGGCATTTTGATTGATTCATTGATTTGCTATATTTTAGTTCGCTTCTTGTGCCACTTTTGGCTAATCTGCGAAGCTGGGTATGACTGATGATATGATGAAATTGATGAATGGACACTCACCAACATCCATGCCCAGGCCAAAATTCGAACCCGGGACCTCTGGCATCGTAGCACAATGTGCTAACCACTCCACCACGGGGGCTGGCTCCAGGGGATTTTAGATGGAATAAATACCCAAGGAAAAGAGGGATCAAGAAAAGATCATCGGGTGACACCAAGAGGCAATGGTTTCAATGATAGGCATCACACAGGCCAAGGATGACAGGCAAAAAGAGGAGTTCATAAAGTCGTTGCCGGGACAGGGAGAACTTGCCTTGAGAAAGCACAATGTCTCACAGAATCTAGCCCAGCTGACTTTGCCCGCATCTCTGTCGTGTATTGCCTGCCACCAAGGTGCAATCCCTCCGGTGCCTCCAGCCACCTTCTCCAGGACCCACTCCAAGTTGACACCACTCACTGCAGCGAGAGGCCAGAGACCACATCCAGCAAGGGGTGAGCGACAAATCCGACGACATAGCTTTCCAAATTCCTTCTCCACTCTAGCTAATCAGGGCAGAGACAGCCAGCAAGTCTCAAACTTGATTTACAGTTTCTTTCTTGAATTACCCAAAGTGTGACTCAATCCCAGTACCAAAACATGATCCCACGCTACATGGTTGGGATTGCCGGATCTACTTCATGAATTTTGCATCCCTTTTGTTCTTTCAACTTAAATTTCAACTGCACATGGCAGCCATTTCCACAATTCCTCTTCGATCTCGTTCTACCAATATTCTTTTTTCCCCTTACACTCTTCTTCCATTCATTTCACCTCCATGCAACAACTGCATAAAATGTGGTGTCTAGAATTTCATAAAAACAAAATTCCCTGAATTTTCAGACAAAGTCATTACGGAAAATGATGTATTTACATATATGTGTACGAAGGTCATTACATTTTAGATAAACTGACTGTTGGGTAGAGGCATCAAGGGTGCAATAGCTTTTACATATTTACCATATTTACTAATGGTAAACAAAGAATTCTTTTTCAATAAAAAAACATTATTCTAGTAAAGTATAGTCAGTGACGTGTACTGAGGAGTGGCTAGTCTAGCAGAGATAGATCAATCAATCTCACATCTTGTTACAAACAGTATTTGTTTTTTGTTTCCTTTTTGTGTTTGTGTATGATTCTGTATGCTTGGGTTTCTTCCATGGTTCTGTGTAGTTTAAAAGAACCAATCAGATTTGAACTTTCAGCCCTCCCTCTTGCGACGCGGGAGGAAGTATAAATATGGCCTCTGACAGAGGACGGGTGAGTGTGTTTATGAACTGGAGCAGAAGGGAGAGTGATCTTCGGTCTCCAGTGGACTCCCATGAGAAAGAGCATCCCGAGGCAGTTCTGCCGATACTTAACTTCCACTTGGCAGTTCTGCTGTGGGGTTCAAGTTAGAGGAATGTAAATAATGTAAATTAGAGAATTATTGGAAGAATCCGAGCCTTGTTTTGTTGAATTGTAAATAAATGTATAAAGCCCATTTCTGCGAGTTTTCAGCAATCACCCTGCAACATTAATTCAGTAAGTTCTTGCCTGTGATTGATTCTTTGGTTCCGAGCGCTCTGGTGAGGAACAGGATAGGAACCCATGACTAACGAGCATATTTAGTTCTTTATATGGGTTTTTCCTGCCAGAAGTGGCCTGGTAAGGGTGGAGTGTTGCAGAACAATCTGTAATTATTTTCAAATCACAATATTTATTGTCTTGTTAAAGCCACAGTTCATATGCAACACTTTTTTTTCACGCGCTACTCGTCCCTCGTTGCGATCCGAGGGGAAAACTGGCGTAGCTCGCTCTTCTTCCACCTCATGAATTCCAGGTATAGAAACGGCCGCCCAAAGGAAAATGTAAGATTTCTGCCTCTACCTCCCTTGCCCCTGCTACAATGGTTGAAAGCCCATGCTTTCAGGTCCCCCAGTCTATATCCTATTGAACAGATAGGGGATTGGTTTCCCTTCGATTTCTTTGTAAATCCTCTAAAGAACTTACAGGGAAATTTTCTGCAGTACTTATGTTCTCTGTATTTACACCACAACTTTTTACACGTTGTACAATATGTATGTATAATATGGGATGTAGTCTTATTATTTATGAAATGGGAACGTGTTATGTGCAGACAATAATGTTATGCTTTCTCTCTTTTCTTTTTTTCAAATATAGAATATATAATGATTAAATTACAAATATTTGCTCAGGCTCTATCTCGCTCTCCTTCTAGTAGTGTTTTATTTAAATATACTAATCTCTTGGCCTGTAACGGATATATTTATTTGGGCAAGAGAACGTGCATTCATATTGTTGTTGGTTTGGTTTATTTTACTTCGCTTTTCTGCCACATTTGGTTATCACAAAAATGAGGATGAGTGATGATATGATGAAATTGATGAAGGGACCTCATATGAACACTTCAGGCCGGGATTCGAACCCGTGATGAGCGCACATTCTTGTTCCTATGTGTTGTACTCTGCAGTGAATAATGCAATAATTTGGAATGAAAAATGTATCGCAGAACTCTAAAAGCCAAATGAATATTATTGAAGAAACTAGAAAAGGTGTGTTTTGTTACCTGTTTTATTTCTGTGCATAAAGTCAGCCAACCGTGGGGGCTGACACTAGGAGTTCCGGGTTCGAACCCCAACCTGGGCATGGGTGTTCTTTGTGTTTGCCCCTTCATTAATTTTATCGTATCATCTTCGCAATTAACCAAATGTGACAAAAAAGCGACGCTAAGTAACACAAATCAAATCAAATCATTGATTGATTGCTTGATTTGGTTCATTTTACTTCGCTTTTCCGCCACTTTTGGCTAATCGCGAAGATGATAAAATTGATGAAGGGACACACACAAAGAACACCCATGGCCAAGCCGAGATTCAAACCCAGGATCTCTGGCTTAGTGGTCAAATCAAATAGCCTTTTATTTTCAAGTGGGGGTGGGGGTTACATGTACTTTTTTAGTACTCATTCATCATTTTGCAATCTTTTCCTGTTATTGACATTCTATTTTTTAGGAATACTGGGATCTAAAGGGAGGGGGTATGACCCACACCAACCCCAACTCCCCCCCCCCCCCTGCACACACCACTGATGGCTACCCCAAGTGACGACGTCACCGAACATCACTGAGTTTAGTAATGTATGTATCAATCCTACTATCAACCAAACACAACCCAAAAATTACAACAAGAAAGTGGTAAATGCTAATAGCCATTTACAGTAGTAGATTTCTACTTGAAAATAGCAAAACATGACTCCTTTTCCAAGAGAATTTAATGTGCAATTTCTAATGTAACGTCAGTATATGAAACTGAAGTATAGTTTGTCCACAACAAATTTAAAATCTCTTGTCATTTTTTATTTCGTTCAAAAACCTACATTTAGTGCACTACTCCAAAATGTTGATTTTTCCAGAAAAAGAAGCACATATCCATGACTTTTCCACACTGGTAGACACCCTGACAAAACCTCCCTCACCCCATAATTCAAATGAATGATTCCCAACTTATCCTAAACAAAATTCTAACCTTATCATTCCCCCATCCTTCTCCTCCAATAACATCCAAGGCCCTTAATCCCAACTACCCTCACTTTCTAGACAGCCTCTAAACTTGGAAAATAAAGAAAACCTCCAAAACCAGTATCTCCAAATAATCACCACTACCACTAATCGTACCCAGTTCAGAATGGCAGCAAAAATTCCTCATGATCTTTACTCCGCTCCCTACTCAGGTTAAAAAAAAAACAGATCATGCAGGTTTTTTTTAAAAAAAAAATTAAGAGTATCATGGGCATGGAAGGAAATTTTAAAAATGAGAAATGTTGCACCTTATCTTGAAGACAGTGATCACTTTCTTCAACAAGCTCAAAAACCATGAGGTCTTCCACACCTTCTCTTCCTTGCAGATCAAAAAAGAAATAGTCACTTTATTCAAATGTAGTCATTTGGATAGCATGCCCATTCAGATATTATTCGAATGAAAGCAACTAATGGACAAATCCATGCACGAATATGTGCACAAAGAAAACTGTTTTCTTATGCTTGTAATAACCGTAAACTACAGGAAAATAACACGAATATGTGATTTCAAAGAAAAAATGTTCTTTAATTCTTCCGTCAAGCCATCACCCAATCCTCTTCATGTTGTGTCGGGATTAAGAAGATCCAAACATGCAAATAAATTATAGCAATTGGCAATAAACAGTTCATGGACAACAGTGCTCTCATTACTAGGGAAAGGAACTTTAGGTAAATAAATGTTTTTTCTGTGATAAGATAGAGACCCTCATTTTTGCCAAAATTCTGATCATAGCCTTATATGTCAACACAGTAAATTTTATTTTACATAAAAACACATATTTTCCAGTTTTCCGTATGTAAATACATATTTTGCGAATTTTCATTTTAAATACATAAAATCGCTCATTGACTTCATCTACCTCGAAATCCTCAAAGGAAAAATGTTTATTCTCCGCACCTCTTTCATATCGAGAGTGCTAGGTTTGTTTTGTCTTTGAACACCCTCGGTGGCAGACTTCTGGCACCTCGCCTACGATCCTATTGGGAGAAAATAGCTGTAAGTAGCTGGGGCTGGCTACATGTAACGATAGCAAGGCTTTTTAATGAAGCAATGCAGCTATTGTGGCCAGAAGGTATAAAGTTTGACAATGTTCTTCTCTTAACAGATTCTGCAGCTTACATGCAGTGGTCTTGCCGTTAGCTACCCCAAAATGGTGCACGTTACATGTGTGGCGCATGCATTGCATAGAATATGTGAAAAGATAAGATCTCTTTATCCCGATGTCGATAAACTGGTTTCAAATGGGAAGAAAGTTTTTATCAAGTCGCCTAGAAGAATAGACATTTTTAAACAAAAATTGCATCTGTTGTAAATGATCTCGACAAAGAAGAATTCTGCAAGAACTGTTGATGGAGCCCTCCTTAAAAGTCGAATTGGCATACATTTCAACAAACCTGTCCATTCTCTCTAATTCCATATGAAAGCTTGAATCGTCCGCGAACACTTTGGCAGCTTCCATTGGTGAAGTCCATATAGTAGAAACGAAACTGTAAGAACTCCCTGGATCTAAATGTCTAAATGTACAGAATTTTTGGGGAAAAACCAAGGTTTTCAAACATTGTGCCAAATTGCATGTGTTTTGAACGGAGGTGAAGTAGAGGAAGAGGAAGCTTTGGAAAACTTCGGCGTTAGTGACATTTCATGCTTCAAATATGCAAGAATTGTTTCTTGTGACGTGGAGCGATCTTTCTCACAATATAAGATGCTTTTTAGAGATAATCGTCACAGATTTACAATGAGAATTTGGAAAAAACTATGTTGATCCACAGCAACTCTTCCAAAAAATAGCTCGCTAAGAGGTAATCATTTAGAAACTAATTTCAGGTGTTTAAAATGCATGTTATAGTTTGTTTTTGTTACCAAATGTTTTTATTTTTGTCACATATTTTCCTGTTTTTATCACATATTTTCAACATTTATGACACATAAAAAATAAATATTTCTGAGTTTTTTAGCACATAAAGTTCCGTTCCCTACTCATTACGCACCTGCAGAATCAGGAAAGGCAAGACATGCTGATCCATGCAGGGTGCAATGAAGAGCATGCAGAAGTGATGAAATTAACAGATGTGCGAATTATTTGCACACTTATTTATACAACATCCTCTTCAGCTGTCCACAAGTCTAAAGCCTCAAGGCCTGCCCTAGCCTCCTCCATTGCAACCACCTATCTCCTCCCCCTATTCCCATATATGTGCGTATGTGGGAGGGGGGTGAAAACAAACTCAAGCTCATATCTGTCTGATAAAGGCTTCACAGTATCCAAGACAATAAGAGTTTTTCAGATAGGGCAGCATTGTAATGAAGTTTTTAAAGTGTAGGTAATCATTAATTACTCATTGCAAAGTTAATGAAAATTGTTCCTCATTCAGGCTTGAAACCTTAATAATATGGTTCTACATAGCTTAGATCAAAAATTATGATTAAGCCACAATTTTCACCAATTTCCAAATAAATAGTAATAATAACGCATGGTGCAACTTGAGGGCCAAGGACTACATACCGACTGCTGGCCTCACTCCCACATGCCTCAGCAGAGGTGGACAATCATCCGACCAGTTGCGGGGTGATGTGTGGTCAGCACAAAAAAAAAATTGTCATTGGTGTAGGTTTTCATGACCGGGTTAAGCCATTTATTTGTAGCTACCCAGTTTCCTCATTATGGTGAGTGGCCATTGGTCCCACACACTGGATATAATCTCAGGAGAAAGTTGTTACATTTCTCCCAGGAGACTCGAAGCAGCGTGCATCCCATAGCTGGAGCCCAAAGCCTGATGCCTTAGACCTCACAGCCACGATGCAGTACACCAAATTCTAATCAAGTTACCGGCGTAAACAAGTGTCATAAACCATTCCAGTTGAAGCAATACCCCTATTTTTTTTCTATAACACAGTATATATCACTACAATATTTTAGAATATGTAATAAATTTAATACTTACATTTGTTTCACTATCCCTAATAAGAAAATCACCATCCTGACCATGTTCATTCAATATCGCATCACACTGTGCACGAGTAATTGTCCCATAATACCAGCCCTTCCCAATAAGGTGTGGCCGGTCAACAGCGCACGCCAGGGACTGCATGCTCTGCGACATGGTCTCACAATTGGCATTGGGTGTCCTCTCGGGATTCCTGTCCAGAGAGCCATCGTGTCTGTCTCTTAGAGTCTGCCCGCGATATGGTTCGGTTAAATATTCACTAAGTTCTTGCAAGTAATTTCTCGGAACCAGTCCTATCTGACCTTGACTATTTCTAGCTTTGTACCACTCAGGATCCGACTTTGGCCTGTCCAGTATTTCCAATCTGTCTCCCTTATCGAAACTAAGTTCTTGCTCGTTTTGCGAATTAAAGGTGTATAGAGCCACCATAATGTCCAAAACATTCTCGGCCATCGCGTAAGTGTGAATCGTGTCATCGTCTGCCTCCTCCTGGGTGTAGTTGCTCGGAAACCAGCCACCGTTGTTGCCGTACTGACCTCGCCACCAGCCATCGTTGCTTTTCTCAAGTATTAGGATCCTTGTACCTTTCACTAACGATAATTCATCTGCTTGCTGTGCCTGGTAGTTGTACTTCACCACTGCCGTTCCTATCGCTTCCGAGGGATCAACTGCTACCCTCCTCGATAATGTAGGAGATTCGACTACGCGAGATGGAGAATTGGTTGATGGAAGTGTTTTTGAGCCTGATCCTTTCTTAACTTTCTTCTTTATGCTGAAAACATAAAAACACAATTATTGTATTGCACCATCGTATAATGCCACATGTTTACATATGTGTATTAATGAAATGACGCTTACTCTGACACATTCTATAAAAAAAAATTTAAAAAAGGCCTATTTACTTTAGAAGCAGCAATAGAACCAGAAAATTTTGAGCAGGAAATATTAGGCGTGAATCTTTTCATTATTACAAATGGGACTGTGCAGGATCTCAAAACATCAATACAGGAAACAGGAAAAATAATCCATGTCCCGATTCCACTTCACAGGCGGCATCCAGAGTCTGCCAGTATGAGTTAGTTATGTGTGAGCTTTCATGCAAATTCCATCACAGCAGTGGTTGTGCATGTATCTGTGGGGAGTCGAGACGAACCAGAAAACTGAGAATCCTTCCAAGTGTTCAGTGAGAGTTATGGGGAGTCAAGATGAACCAGAAAACTGAGAATCCTGCCAAGTGTTGTGAGAGCTATGGGGAGTCAAGATGAACCAGAAAACTGAGAATCCTGCCAAGTGTTCAGTGAGAGCTATGGGGAGTCAAGATGAACCAGAAAACTGAGAATCCTGCCAAGTGTTCAGTGAGAGCTATGGGGAGTCGAGATGAACCAGAAAACTAAGAATCCTGCCAAGTGTTCAGTGAGAGCTATGGGGAGTCAAGATGAACCAGAAAACTGAGAATCCTTCCAAGTGTTCAGTGAGAGCTATGGGGAGTCAAGATGAACCAGAAAACTGAGAATCCTGCCAAGTGTTCAGTGAGAGCTATGGGGAGTCAAGATGAACCAGAAAACTGAGAATCCTTCCAAGTGTTCAGTGAGAGCTATGGGGAGTCAAGATGAACCAGAAAACTGAGAATCCTTCCAAGTGTTCAGTGAGAGCTATGGGGAGTCAAGATGAACCAGAAAACTGAGAATCCTGCCAAGTGTTCAGTGAGAGCTATGGGGAGTCAAGATGAACCAGAAAACTGAGAATCCTGCCAAGTGTTCAGTGAGAGCTATGGGGAGTCAAGATGAAATAGAAAACTGAGAATCCTGCCAAGTGTTCAGTGAGAGCTATGGGGAGTCGAGATGAACCAGAAAACTGAGAATCCTGCCAAGTGTTCAGTGAGAGCTATGGAGAGTCGAGATGAACCAGAAAACTGAGAATCCTGCCAAGTGTTCAGTGAGAGCTATGGGGAGTCAAGATGAACCAGAAAACTGAGAATCCTGCCAAGTGTTCAGTGAGAGTTATCATTCAGTTCTTGCATTCCAAAAACTTTACCTTCTGAAATTCGTCAAATCATGGAGGTTTAAGGTCATAAAGTGAATGAACCAAAAGAAGATTGCATTCTCAGTGGACTGACGGCAGAAGTGTTTAAAGCGGGTATAAAATACCTTTTGTGTCCCAGTACGATACAATGCCATGGGCAATTTATGTAGTAAAATAGGCTTTGTTCAACTAACTCCTTTCTTTATTGTTTTATATTACCAAACTGGTACTACCTTCTAGACATGCTTCGTACAATAATTAGAAACCTGGAATAGATAAAAAGACAGAATATATCAAGGATTTCTTAAGCTTGTATAGGCATAAAAACTAACCAGTACTGCTTACAATCCCATGTGAATTAATCGAAACAAGATATTTTTTTCCTAATTTTCCTGATGGTTGGCAACAGCATGCTATATTTTGCTTATTGTTGCTTATTCCTAGATCCTGTGCTTTCTGTGCATTGGCCATTTTTGCATAGTTCACTTATCGATTCAATAGTACTTAGCTGCTTTGTGAGATGGCTGTTTTAAGTTTAAACGTGCATTTCTTTGCATGTGTGTTTTACTGTTGAAATTTCCTTAAGAGATTCATATCTTTCTTCACTTGATACGACTCCTAGGAAAAACAGTATAATTCTGACAGTCACATACTTCTATGATACAAAAGGAGATGGATACTCAATTTTCTGTTGGTGTAGGCACTCCAAATAGAATTATTCAGCGACACAACTGACTGGCTCCAGTTCAACCAAGAAAAAAGAAAAATTTTGCAGTTAAAAGAAAAGTACACCAACTAATTGCCACTTTCTCCTCAGAAAAAGCTTATTTAAACCTCAGGTTCAATGACATAAACTTTGTTCATGAATTAGGGGGAAAGAGGAATGAATTTGCACGTGTCTAGTGTTCAACATGGGCTGGAAGGAAAGCCTACAAACCTCGAAAAGAAGCACCTTCTAACACGAGTGTTGCGCATCTTATCTTGTGGTTAAGATGTCATCAAGATTACACAACAGAAGATTGAAAAAAAAAGTTATTTTACCTAACGAGAGAGACACTGAAGTGCACGGCAGAAGTTAAATATGTGTGCAGAGCAAAGAATAAGCAGAGTGTCTCCCCAATGGCGTAGTGGTTGTCAGTGCCTTGTAATCAAGGGGTCCAGGGTTTGATACTCGGTGGAGGCACATAGTAGTTCAGATCCCACTTTAACCTGTAGGTCCAGTCCCAATTAGCCTTACTGTGCACAAAGTGTACTTAAAACACTAACTTAACTACAAAGAATAAGCCAACAACATCTACACACTTCCAACAGATCTTAAAACACCCTGTGAAGAAGTTGTTTTGGAGATGTTTTACCCATGAAAGACTGGGACTCTTAGTGCCTGTCAATAGCAGGATGAAAAGTGACCTATATATTGAAATACTGGAAAGGAGAGTTGTTCCTGAGCTGCATATTAAAGTTTCCAGATGATGGCAGAATTTTTCAGCAAGATATGGTTCCATGCCACAATTCAAAAAACGTCAAATCATGAAATTCTTCAGTGATAACAATATTCATGTGCTAAAGTCACCAGGGAACTTTGCTGAAATTAATCCTAAGAAAACATGCGGGCTATTTGGAAAATGAGACAAAAAAAACTCCGACTGTTCCGCAAAACTACACATGATATAGTCTCTAACCCTATGGTTTTCATGATGATGAATCTATGCCAAATCGTGCAATACAAATTAAAAAACAGAAAAAAAATAATGTATTAACTACGTAAGAAAGATTACAGGTATGCAATTGATTGTTTTTGAATGATGTAATCAAAAAAATAAGTGCCTAAGTACAAAACAATGTATATAATGTGCAGTTATTCTCATGGTCTGATTAATTCAGACGGGACTGTAGAATTCATGCCACAGTACCCACCTATCAAATAATGATGGTTTCTCCTTTTTAACGTAATTACTTGGTACATATCCAGCCTGGTTCCGACAATTTTGAACTCTCCACCAATGCTTTGAGTCATCCAAAAGCAGATATCTCTCATTTTTCCTTAGATCCAATTCTTGAGCTCCTTGTGCTGAATAGTCATACTTTGCAACCACGTAACAAACATCATCTTGGCTTGATTTGCCTGAAATTGAAGAAAACATAAATTATGCATTCTGAAAGGTTACCAATCTTAAGACTGCAGAACAGAGTCTGAAGGGCAAATTAATTTTTTTTTAAATTATTTTTTCAATATCAAGGTTCTTGCTGATTTGTGCAAAACCAATTCCCTGAAGCTTATCAGGATTTCCAAGCAGGCAATTCTGTGATACTTTAACACACTAATAAACAAGTTTTAACAGTTCAACTAAACTCCACTTGTTATTGAACTTTGTTTAACATTCTTCAAAATAAAGGAACAAAAATAAACTATGAGAAAATTTTAAAGCTGGAACATTACATGACATGTTATCAGCATCATAGTAGTGATAAGTGATTATATTTATAGTGTAAAAAAGACTAAAACCTAGACACATACCCTTAAAGAAAGATACACATTCTTTAATTCACCTGTGTTCTTTACCAGAGATTGGGACAGAAATGAGTGTTACATGTGATAATTGATTGATTGATTGATTTAGTTTATTTTACTTCGCGTTTTGTGCCTCTTGGCTAATTTGGGAAGATGGGGATGAGTGATGAAATTGATGAATGGACATTCACAAACAACCAAGCCCGAGCGGGATTCGAACCCGGGACCCTTGGCGTCGCAGCGCGATGTGCTAACCACTACATACATACGAGGTTTGGCTAGAAAAAAACCGGATTGATGTTGCTATTGGCAAACAACGAATACGCGAAGGTTGAGCAATGCATGATTCTATACTACCATACCCTGCCTACAGAATGACTAATTGCCCTGGGTGCAGGCCTCTCAGTTTCGCTGTGGCACTTGGACAAAGCGGAACGTGCGTCTGTGCTCCGTCGGAAAAATGCTGAGTATTAAAATGGAACAGCGTGTCAATATGAAGTTCCTTTACAAACTGGGGAGATCCGCAACAGAAGCGTACGACATGTTAAAATCTGTGTACGGGGATGAGTGTTTATCACGCACACAAGTGTTTGAGTGGTTTAAACGGTTTAAAGAAGGACAGGAAATGATCCAAGACAACCCACGTTCAGGATGACCATGCACGTCGAAAACGGAAACAAACATTCAAAAAGTGAGTGATGTGATTCGAAAAGATCATCGATTGACCATTAGAGCAGTTGCTGAAATCACAGGAATAGACAAAGAAAGTGTTCGACAAATTTTGCACGAGAATTTGAACATGAGTAAAGTGTGTTCAAAACTCGTGCCAAGGAACCTGACATTGGAACAGAAGGAAGCTCGAGTGAACATTTGTACGGACACTTTGAAGAACATTGAAACAGACCCTACATTCTTAGAGAGAGTGATAACCTGTGATGAATCATGGTTTTTCACGTACGACCCTGCCACAAAGCGCCAATCAATGCATTGGAAGACCCCGAGTTCGCCACGTCACAAGAAAGTTCGCATGAGCAAGTCCAAATTCAAAGCCATGATGATTGTCTTTTTCGACATTCGAGGCATTGTGTACGTTCATTGGGTACCCGAGGGTCAAACTGTAAACCAACATCATTACATTAATGTGCTGAAAACCCTTCGTGAGCGAGTAAGAAGACGACGACCTGATTTGTGGCAACGGAAGTCATGGATTCTGCACCAAGACAATGCTCCTGTCCATACGACCCTGTCAGTGAAGACATTTTTGGCTAAATATGGCATCCCAGTGTTAGAACATCTGCCATATTCGCCGGACCTTGCTCCCTGTGACTTCTTTTTATTCCCCAGAGTGAAGTCCGCCCTAAAAGGAACCAGATTTGAGACAGTAGAAGCTGTGCAAAGAAAAGCGACGGATGTAATGAACATGATCTCCGAAAATGACTGGCAACACTGCTTCCAGCAATGGAAAATTCGTATGGAGCGGTGTACAGATCGTGCAGGGGAGTACTTTGAAGGAGATAAAGTTCCTGTTGTACAAAATGCCAAATAAAAGATTTCATAGCATCAGTCTGGTTTTTTTCTAGCCAAACCTCGTATGTGATAAAACAGATAAGAGGTTAAAATCGGTTAAGAATATTAAAAATTCCTTCAACGCAAGAAGTCGTTTCCTACTCTTTGGCACACACACAGGAGTCAAATTTTAGACCAGGCTCAACCAGTACTTGAACCCAGATCTCTGGCATACTGTGCCATTGTCAAGCAGTGCAACCGAATCTGTTGACTTTAAAACTATTCCATGTAGATAAAAGAGCAAGAGATATAAAATGAGATGAAACCAGGACAGGCTCTGTATCTCAGTTTGTAGAGCAATGGCACAGTATGGCTAGACCTGGGTTGGAATATTGTATTTTTCACTAAATTGTTCACAAGAAGTTATGTTCAACAGGTTCTTCCACCTCTGTCAGTAAATATGGAAGATTGCCAATACTGAACATAGACAAGTTCAAAAAAAAATTGGAATCATTGAGGTACAGGTCCACATATCTTTTTACACTGTAAAAATGTTTGCTTGTATATATACAAGGGTCGTTCAAGGTTGACCGGGACTTTTATTTCTGCAGAGGAAATAGGTAGCAGAAGAAACACCAAACTATGTCAGTTTTTCAAAGTATTCTCCGTGCGCGCCGAGGCACCGTTGCCATCGTTCTGGCAGCTCCCGAATTCCTTTGGCGTAGAAAGAACTTGGTTGTTGTCGTAGCCACTGGAGGACATCGCTCCGCAGTGCTTCATCTGTCGTGAATTTCTTCTCTCCCAAATGGTCTTTAAGGGGTGCAAACAAATGATAATCACTGGGGGCTAAATCCAGACTGTAGGGGGGATGGGGCAGAACTTCCCAGCGCATGTCGACCAGAGTTGTTGTCACATTGGCCGTGTGAGGGCGGGCATTGTCATGGAGAAGAATGACATTTCCAGACAACATCCCAGGTCTTTTCTTGCGAATGGACTTTCGTACAGCACCACTCAACAATGTGGAGTAATACTGGGCATTAATCGTGCTTCCTTTGTCCAGAAAATCCACATGGATAATGCCCTTCATGTCCCAGAAGACACTTGCCATGATCTTTCCAGCGGACGGCTGCGTTTTGCTTTTCTTGGGGGGCGGGGAACCTTTATGCCGCCACTCCATGCTGCGTCTTTTGGTCTCTGGGGTTGAATTGTGCAACCATGTTTCATCACACGTGATGATGGATTGCAACAATTCATCACCTTCTGCTCGAAACCGATTCAGAAGCTGTTCACAGACCATCCTGCATGTCCACTTCTGATCGAATGTCAGCTGGCGGGGAACCCACCTTGCACAGATTTTGCGGAAGCATAAGTGGTCGTGAATGATTGTCTCAACACTCCCGACACTGATATTCACCTCGGCAGCAATATCCCGCACTGTTACTCGCCGGTTCTCAAGAATCATTTGCTCAACACGTGCGATATTCACTGGTGTGACTGCAGTCGGGCGAATGTGTCCATGCGCTTCATTTGTCACCAGCTACCGTCCTTCGCAAAACTGCTCACACGAATTCGTACACTCTTGTCCGCGACATCGTTTGTTCACCATACTGTGCTTGCAATCGTCTGAAAATCTCAGCTGGTTTCACTTTCTCCTTCACGAGAAATTCGATTACACACCGCTGCTCCACAGCCACAGACACACTGCTTGCCGCCATGTTCGCTGCAACTGATGCGCATGTGCGAAATATGTCATGCCGGGCGCTAGTTACTCGCGAAGGAATACATTACGTCACCCGCACGTTTCATCATGATCCGGCTATTCATCGATTTTTTACGTACGAAAATCCCGGTCAACCTTGAACGACCCTTGTACAAGGGGTATTCAAGTCAATCTGAGACTTTTCATTAAAGGTTTGAAAACAAATCTAAGGGTGGATGTAGTGCATGCAGTAGGAACTGGCAACTGTGTCCTGTTACTGGTAGACGATGCTGATTGCACGAACCAGTCCAGAGACCAGTATTCAAGATGGCGGACAACAGTGTGAATGTGCACACGGAACAGTATGTGGTGATGAAGTTTTTAGTGAAGGGCGGCATAAAACCAGCTGAAAATTATAGAAGAAGCACAGTATGGTGTTGAAACACTCAGCTGCAGTAAGACATTTGAATGGTGCAAGCACATCTGTCACCGACAATCCCGGTCATGGTGGTTCCCAGCCCATAGCAGTCATTCCTGGGAACATTCAGCGCATGGAACAGCTTATCATTGACAATCATCGCATAACTTGACGTGAAATTGCTAAGGTGTGTAATGTTTCGGTAGGAACAGTAAACATGACAATTTGCTATTCCGAAAAGTTGAGTGCATGCTGGGTACCAAAACAGCTTTCTGCTTTTGACCGGCACAGAAGAGATGAAGTCTGTACTGAACTGAAGAACCGCTATGTCAGGGAAGGCTAGTATTTCCTGGATCGCATCATCACATGTGACGAAACATGGGTTCACCATTTCACTCCGGAAACAAAAAAAGCATTGAAGCAGTGGAAGCATGCGAACTCACCACCAGCTAAGAAATTTCGAACAATTGCGTCGGCAGGTAAAGTGATGGCAAGTGTTTTCTGGGACAAACATGGGATTATTCACGTGGATTTTTACCCCGTGGTGTCACTATCAACTGCGAATATTACTGTCATGTTCTGCATGTTGTGCATAAGAATCTGAGTAAGAAACGGCTTGGTTTGATCATGAAGGGTGTTCTGTTTCTGCAGGACAATACAAGACCTCATATTGCTCAACGCACTATGCAAATATTACAGGAAATTGGCTGGGAATTATTGCCACATCCACCTTACATTCTGGACTTAGCACCAAGTGATATCCACGTGTTTGGACCCTTAAAGGATTCCTCGGAGGTCAACATTTCAGTGATGACAAAGTGAAGCAGACTGTCCTAGAATGGTTCAAACATACTGACAAATCTTTCTATGCCAAAACTTTCCAGGCATTAGTTAAACGATGGAATAAGTGTATAAATGTAGCAGGGGAGTACGTCGAAAAATAAAAGCCGTTTCCACCCCTTGAACTTGTTTTTATTTTATAAACTCAAAAGTCCCGGATTGACTTGAATGCCCCTCATATATAATCTACCATCAAGAAGCTAGTTCTAGAATTTTTTACAGTTTCCCAAAACCTGTCGGGTACAAAGAAAAAAAAATAACACTGACTTTGCTAGATTCTTTTATCTATTTTCAAAATTCCCTGACCTTTTCACTTACAGGTTGTCTTCCTGGAATTATCTGGGTTTGACAGGTCAGTGACTGGGTCGGGCTGAGAAATCTTCTCGCCGCGGTGCCCTTCCAAAAAAACACATTCAATGCCTTTTTTTCTACGGCAGAAATACTGCAATCGGCCGCATTTATAGCAGTGGTCAATAAGCCTTTTCTTTTTCGTTCCCTTGTGGGCTTATAACAAGAAAGTCGGACTGAGTGCCCTGGCACCTACTGAAGAGAAACAATGACTTCGAAGGATTAGTAATAATCAGGAAAAAAATAAAATGATCGTAATTCGCACGGAGTGGACACTGCCCTATATAGGCCAGTCTATCAGAGTGCAATTGCAATAACATCCCAGTCTATCAGATAGACACTTGCTGCCATTGTGTTTACTGCTTTAACCCCAGAAGTTTTGTTCAAGTTTTATTCGCCATGAACCTACTTACCGGAGTTACGTGCTGTGTACAATATTATATTTATTTCATTTGCTGGTCTTGTGTCAGGCGAATAGAGGAAGTAAACTGTTCAGAATACGCTAGTTGTCAGTTCCATTCTGCTTGTGAAAATTTGAAGTAAGTATTTTCATGTAAAATAATGAAAATCATTTTGCAGATAAAGTATATCTCAATCTGTTAGAAAACACCTTCATGTGATGTTGAAAATGCAAAAAGAAGGGCTAACAAATTTCACTCAACTAGTGTAGTATCTGGTCTGGTCCTACAGTCTTGTCGTACTGGCCTTGTGAAAGTATTAGTGTCCTACTACACGATTATCTAAGTTTGTTTGTTTGGAAAAAATAGATGCAGTAAAAATATCCTTGCCCATCAGTCGAAACATTAAGACAATGATTTCACTAGGTCAGTGCATCTCCTTCACACGACAGAAGGCACCTTGAATGGACAACTACACAATGTTTACCTCAGCGACGGAGAAAAAATTATGAGGGCAACAAAATTTCTGAAATTCATCCATGGGTGTCAAGCAATCTCCACCCCCTTCACAGCTTTCGAGACGACAAAATAACAAATCCAAATTCCTTGACATTTGAATGATTTTTCTTGTTTCTTGGCCTTTTTTCTTCTTAACTTTAATTTATACAATGAAGTCAGAATATGAGAAGGAAATCAGTTTGCCAATCACAGAACTGGCTCTTTAAGATCTCACATACCCTTCATTTTCAGGTTGGTTCAAGATTTTTCAACTTTGTGATGGTTACTTTGATATAGAGCGACCACAAGGAAAAGAACCTTTGATGAAAAGTCTCCGCACACCTTTCTGTTCTTCTGTTCAGCTCGGGCCATAAGAAAGCATGATCTACTCTGCCATTCCCCTACACGCGGGAGTATGGTGCACATGAGTTGCGGGTCTGAACAGGTTTTTCTTGCTTGTGGTTCCACTACAGTCTATCCTTCAAACATATCAATTACAGATTTAAGCCTGGTGAAAGAGGAAGCCAAATCTATTGAAGTCTAAGAAATCAGTCCAGATACCCATTCAAGATTCCTCTATCATGTTAGCTTATGTGAGAGATTGCCAACATATTTACAGTACGTGGTTCCACTTTAATCAAACACATGTAACACGCACTTTCTCCTATCTACTCCACTTTGTTTGATTTTGTTAAACTTTTTGTTTCAGCCAAAGCACAAGCAACCATTTGTCATGTTAAGACCTCTCAGGTATGAGAAATTATTCAACACGCAAATAATTTATGTATGGGGCAAAAGTGTAGCATCATCCTGTGAAGACCCTGTATATCTCTTACTCAAAGTACATGCTAAAATTGAAAAAAAAATCAACTCGTTATTTACACCAACTGAGTCCACAATTGTGATTCTGAAGAACAGCAAATCTTGATTTTTATGGTGGTCACACACTTCTTGGTTTTAACAATCCCACTAGCTCCCACTGGGAGCGTTATAACCCATTTGTGTGTGCAACTGTACATCGATCAGATGCAGGTTTAGGTTCTATGATTTTGACATTGCAGCTATTTGGTTAAAAACTACATATTTAAATCAATTAGATTAAATAAATGACGGGATAACACAATAAAACAGTGTTCTTGTCAGGGCTCAAACCCTGAGAGATGCAGTTGGGAATCAATCCTCAAAATACTTGCTCACACACACAAAATACAGCCAATATCGGTAACTTCAAAAACTATTCACATTGAATTTCATCACTAATGCTGGCCAATACTTTACGAAGTCCAGTAACTGAACAACACTTTCAGCAAGCCCATACTAATTTTCTTTAGTTCTGCACCAATGCGAAAGGGTTCTTCTCTATTAAATAACATTTTTCAATAGTCTAGTTTTACCATATGTGAATCTATAAGCAAAACTTTGGTAGTCTAAAACGTTATAGTTAAAAATACTCTGAAAAGCTTGTAATTATATTTTAATTGAGTAATGAGAGCAGCAAGAATGGATAAAGATATCAATATTGGTTCAAAGTGGTATGAGCTAGGCCTCATTTCTTCAAAAAAATTTTGATCTGATGAGTATGACTTCTCTTTTCATTAATCAATGTTATTTTAATAAATCATCCTTTTGCTTCAGCTTTTGTTTTTTTAAGGAAAGCTGTCCTAATGAAAGAATATAACCCCTATCAATCTGTACCTCCCTACCTTTGTGACGACTAATTTCAATGCTACGATATGCACAATAATGGTGAGTACATAACTAACACAAAAGGAACATAAATTTATCTCTATTGGATTACTATGATAAATGAGAGAGCTGCAAAGTATATTGAACTACTCTTCAATCACAACAAGCAAACATGTGAAATAGATTACGTACAATGTGAAATATCTATCCTAAATCCATTAACCAATCTATGTCAGAGCAAAAGAGCCATTTGCCAAGCTGAAGCACTAAGTGCAGCAAGCTATATGCCAAAAGATTAGCAAAAAAAGAGAAAAAATAGTTTCAAAGCAAAACATTTATCAGTCTACATTAAAAATATAGAGAAAGATAGTGAAATAGATTTAAAGAAAAACAAAAAATTAATAAATGAATAACATTAGGGATAAATATCAACATGTGTGTGTGGTATGTATCAGTATTACATTTTTGCTTCTAATAAAGAATTCAAAAGCATCAAAACAACATTGGTATTTACTTATACAGATTAATTTATACCTTGATTCATTAATGATTTAACTGTTCAAGTTAGCAAGTCAGATATGTCAGATTTGCATTAACTTTTAATAAATCATGGGAAATATCCTTTAATTTATTTGCATCTTGAACTTGAGAATGATTGGTCAAATGATTATTATCATCAGCTACTAATGACAAATCAGTATATTTCTTGATAATTTTACTTATCTGATATTTCTAAAAATACAAGACTTGATCCCATATTTCTGCCCTTTGTAATTGTCTGAGTATGAAACTTAGTGTTAGAATGAGTACTGTTTTTTCCAATACACTTTCATTTTCTATGGACTGAGTTGGTATATTTTAAGTCTACTTTATGCACATTGAGGCTAATCGGGACTTGACCTACAGTCTAAAGTTGGATCCGAACCACTATGTGCCTCCACATAGGTATCAAAAAGGGACCCCTAGACTACAAGTCAATGACGGTACCACTGCACCATCGGGCAGGCCCAATATCAAAAGCTTTCATTTTCTAATAAGACCAATAGAGCTTTCAACTAAAAGGGGTAGGAATTTCATTACTGTACACATTCTTATTTTTGTATAAAAGTCTAAAATGTTTTTGAAATCTATAGAAATTCATGTTATGGGAAAACTAAATTAAGGTGCTTTGTTCTGAGTTACACACACACATATATTTAGCCATTCCAACACAACTGAACATACTTTAAATGTTTTTGTCATATTCAGCATATTTTCACTATTTGAAGGTATTTCCAAATATTTCTATTGTATCAGATGAAGTAGAAAGAAACTTATCCACGTACAAGGCCCTGTTGGTTGAGAGTATATCAGATAATAGTCTGAATGTTAGTAGCAATTGCTCTACATTAGCATTCAATGTTAATTCGACATTATGCATTGTCTAGTGATTGAAACTGTAATTATTCTAACACTACATTTCGAGAGAGCACCTCTTCTCTCATCTTCAGGCGAACAAATTTATTTTTGCCAGTGGTGGGGATTGAACCTACAAGAGACCTGTGATTTTACTACAAATATGATGAAACTAACCACTATATCATGTTGCTCCCCGAAACCCATACTACCTTTTGCTCCTCTTACGATATAATTTCTAAATTTTGAGGAGGAGAGGGGGGGGGGGGGTATTTGCTTGACTTCTACACTGGGATGACTTATAGGATTTTGGGCCATTGCTATGAACGCTGCTTCCTTGATTATCACTAGTTTCCAATTTGTGTAGTACTCTTACGTACAGTGAAAAAATAAACTTTTATTAAAGAAGTGTACAGCGAGTGGCTGGCAAATATTTTGTCAGTACTCTACATCATTAATTACGGATGGCACAAATTAATCATTAATTACTCTATTAGTATCGGTCAGTACAAGCCTATCAGCATATCAGTAAAATTTTCAACACGGGCATCGTGGAGTAGATGGTTAAAGCTGTGGATTTGTAGTAAAATCACAGGTCTTACGTACGTTCTATTCCCACCACCAGCAAAAGAAATTTCACCTGAAGAGGTCCTCTCTAAACATAGCGTTAGAACAAGTATAGTTTAAAGCACTGTACGATGGATAATGTCCAATTAAGATTCCATGCTAATACATAGAGGCACATATTTTTGGTAAGTAAAAAAGCAAAATTTCGGTACAAAAACAGTCAATTTCGGGTTCAAAAGTGATAAATAAAGTGAAGTTTCGCTGTTATAGCGGTGGAAAAGCACCATATAAAATGACATTTTTTTAAAAAAAAATTGAATTCCAAATTTGATTTAAAAACTGACTGACACAAAATAAACATATCCCTTCTAATAGCACATTAAATCATTACCAGAATATTAAATTTCTTCCTATATAAAGGAGTCGATTTTTGCTTCTCAAATATTTACAGCAGAATTAATCAATTTTCGGTGAATTGCATGACTCACAGGATACTTCAGACTTCAGAAAGTGCTGCGTCGGTACATAAACGGTAAATTTTATGTTTAAGAGTCTATTTCGCATTTTGCAGTTCATTTCGCATCATTTCGTGACAAAACAGGGTAGGAAAATGCACCTCAAATCTTCCAGAAACATGAAAAATTAACATTAGAATGTGTTATTTTCCCTTTTTGTCAAAAACGAAATATGTATGCCTCTACTAATACAGAACCATTGTCACTAACATTCAGAGAACTATAACAAATTTACCGATTCTACATTCCTATAAATAATACGACGGATAATCAGGAAAAAAAATACTAACCTACAAATTCCAGTAGGTATTTATTAGACGAATAAAATTGGACTCACGTGAAAGGACACTTGGCACACTACTTCTCAACATAGCCTCCCCGTTCAGGCATTTATCCCAGTGATAGATGAGGTTCATGATGCCTGTCTCATAGAACTCAGGGTCCTGTTGTCGGGATCCCAAACCCTTACATTCTGGCCTGGAGGGTTTTGGGTGGCATGTGCTTACTCCATCATCCACCATACTTCCAGGAGCTTGATCCGAGCAATTACCATCTCTTTGCTCCTTTGAAGAAGCCTCTCAGAGGACTCCAGTTTTACTCGGATGATGATGATGTCAAGCACGAAGTAAGGGTTTGGCTCTGTCAACAGGATCCCAAGTTCTATGAGACAGGCATCATGAACCTCATGTAGAACTGGGGTCAATGCCTGTACCGGAGAGAGGAGACTATGTTGAGAAGTTGTGTATGAAGTATCCATTCACGTGATTTCGTATGTATTCATCTAATAAATACCTACTGGAATTTGTAGGCTTTGTATTAATTTTCTCCAATCATCCCTAGTATGTAATCAAGTAGCTATTATATAATTTGGTTACTAATTCTTTTAATCCATTTTGTAGCTTCTTTCCAAGGGAAAATCCACTGGTCATACCTAACTAAGGAAGTGAATGTTTTATGTCAGTTCTTTATGCAATATTTGTAAAGTTATATCCGATTGCTTTCCGATATCAGTAAATTTAATATGTGTACATTATCCCTAATCACTGGCCATGCCTAGTGATAATGGAAAACTTTGTTAGCCTAACAAAAAGGATTGTCAAAGTTTGTTTAAGTCCACTTCATTTTCAAATAGGTTAAGTGGGACTAGACCTGGGACTTCTTGATTACAAGGCAACAGCATTAGCCACTATATTATAGAGGAGGTCACAATTTGTGCATTTTTTCATCAGTGGGAAGCATTTTTTTTTTTTTGCGTACTTGCAGGTTTTATTCCTTTGTACTAAATCATATGATTTTAATACTATAAGTTCGTTTTCATAATGTTTCTAGTGTTTTATAGTGACTATAAATGCCTTTTTTTAGGGTTAGTGCCCATTTTGCTTAATCATACTTAAAAATGCCTATTCCGCTTACTTCAGCTTTTTTTACGCACCTTTGGATTTCCCCAAAGTGAAGAAGGCAAACCTTTGTTTATGTTGAACTGACTGAAATCTGGTATTCACCATTTGAGGGTCACAAGGGATGTCAGATTCCAAATGTAGCTTAATCAGGGTATGCAAACTGGACAACTTGTTTGCAAACTTGGACAAAATAACGCCAACCCACCCCTCCGTTTTTTCCAGCTGAAAGCATGTAGGAGTAAATCAGTACTGAATTTGCTTTGTTGCGTGTGCAAGGAGGTTTATCTGTGTAGCGTGTGTTTCAAAATGCCAAAGGACAAGGTGGCCAGAAGCTGGTGTTACTACTGATGGAAACTTAATTGCTTATTCATCACTTGTGAACAATTGTGCATGCAATTACGGCATTTGTTCAAATTGGCAGAATCATTAGCACAAGTTCTTTCATTAGCATCAGCTACTTTCTATATTATTACTGGCAAACAGTGTTACAGATTGCCTTATACGCAAAAACAAAAGTTAATTTGAAGAAAGATTTCAATTACAAAAAGTCAATACTGAAAGCTAACACACTCAATAACAGTTGATTTTGGGGGGACAGGGGCAGGAGGGGATGCAATGCAAACAATTTGTTTTTTTATAGTATATTCTAGTCTATCCACTCTATAGTGCATTATAAACCAGTACACAAAACCAGTTTTATGCACAAAATAAAAAATTAATGGAACTCACAAATATTGTTCTGGTAAAGCTGCTGACACAAAACTTAAGCGATGAAATGGCAAATTACTGTAAACTGGTTGCCCAATAGAACAGCATATGCACAAAAATGGTGTTTGTGGAAACAAAATAATAATAATAAATAAGAAAAGTATAAACTAAACTACAAATAAATAAATTTAAAAAAATTAAATGAAAAGGAAAGAAGAGAATACTTGCCACTTAGCATGATATTTATCTTCCTATTTATGATGCTGAAGCTTCTTTTCAAACCTTACTCTTATAATACAGTCTAATGTACATGAAATTCATTCATTATTACTTAAACTGGCATGTGTCATCATCTATCAGCTGCCAACCCTAATAAAAATAAACCTGCTTATTACTTCAAGAAGAGGAATTGAAATAAAAAGAAAAACAAAGAAAAACATTACAAGACAATACAATAATATTCATATACAGGGGTGGAAATTCGTCACATTTCTTACTTAACTGACCAAAATTTTAAAAACTGACCACATATTTACTAGTTAATGGCAAAGAATTATGACCTATAGACAAATTAGCATCTGACATTTCATTAAAAATATTTCATGCCTGCCACGTCCCCATAGTAATAGCTTGGGACCAACTTACAGCCTGTTTTATATCATGGCTGGTTTTGTTTTCCGAATTGATTGAAAATAACAAGGATCCATTCCCTCAGAAGTCTTTATCATAGGTTTTGCTTTCACTGAGAAGTCTTCATGTATGCACCAAACTGCAGTAACAAAAAAAAAGGGGGGGGGGCAATAAACTGCAGCCACGAAGAAAAAAAATTCCAAATTACAGACTAAGATCTAAAAACTTATTTTCCCTAACTTTACTGACCATTTTCCACCCCTACATACATTAACATAACAAAAATAATAAAAACACAACAAAAAACATTAAATATAGCATACACACACAATTGTCTAAATAAAACAAATAAAAATAAATCTGTCTATCACCTCTGAGAGAGCAATTCAAACAAGAGAGAAAAAGAGAAGGGGAAAAAGCATTACAAAACATACAAAATTCAGCTATACAAGTCTGATATTCTGTCTTTCTGAAAAAAAAAGTTATAATTTGTCATTTTCTTACAGCATAAATTTCTTCTCTATTAAAAATCAATGAATAAAAATACATAACATGAACTCATGGTTTGTTTAAAGTCTTCAGAACAGAAACAATTTATGCATAACGCAAATATCATATATCAAGACCAGTACTTTTTTATGGTGACCCCCCCCCCCCCTGAGATTTCTGGAATGACATCGTACGTAGTCGAGCCTGCATGCTCTCCTACCACTACGTACGGCCCGCACGTAGCTGCTACTATTGGCCGACAAGGAAATATTCTTGCATGGTAATGGCCAAGAAAATGTATGAATGCCTCTGGTTGGGAAGGACCGAAGTCTACGTGTTGCTGTATGTCATTTGAGCACGTGACTATCGCAAGCAATGAGCAAAGCATGCTCGTTACGCCATCTGTTGCTGAAAGTACATAACCGTACTATTGAGGAGACCTGTGTGTTTGTCTTGTTGCATATTTTGTAAAACAAAAGCAGAAAAATATGGAGGTGGAGGATAGTAGTTCGTCAGATTATGTTCCGGAAGAAGAGAAGAGTGACTGTAGTGAGTCTGAATATTCAGATATATCCAATGTGGAAGACTAGGCAAAGTCTGTCGGAGATTGAACATATGTGAACGATCCTTTCAGTGATGCACGTGAGAATTCGTTGCGTGCTTTTTTTAAAAAAAGAAGAATTATATGAATAATAGAGTTAAAAAGAAATAACTAATTGAGATTTAATTTATTTTATTTAGCTTTTCTGCCATTTTTGACAAATTGCGAAGATGAGGAGGTGCGATGATATTGACGAAGATATGCTCACAAAGAACACCTATGCCCAGGTGCGACGATTGGGTTCCAAAACCAGGGGCCAAGGTGGCAAAAATAGGGGGTTGCAAAGACAGTAAGTATATTTCCCTTTGTATATAAGATTTAGGATAGTGCGGCGGAAAAGGTGGACTGCCCCCCACCCACGCCTCCCTAATAGCACCCACTGCCCAGGCAGGGATTCGAACCTGGGGCCCTCGTCATTGTAGCTTGCTGTTATAACTAATGCGCAGCGGAGATCAGCATTAAAAAGAAATAAATACTAAGTGACGATCACGTTATCCATTTCTTTAATGTGAGAAACATTTCCGAGACTGTTATAAGTATCATGGTCGTGGGATCCTGCTCTCTATCTACAGGATGGAATTCAAAGGGTTAATATAATCAAAATTTTTAAATTGTAGCGTCAAAAAATAGATGTGGAGTGCCGTGAAAGACAGCAGATTAAATGCATAAGCAAATTATCATAGTACAGAGAACGTTTTATGAGAATTCTCTTAACTGGAGAAAAGCATCATTACACCTTTCCCCCACTTTAAGCACTGCTGCTCCCCCTGAAAAAATCCTGCAGGTGGCCTTGCTTAAGTGTATACATTTTCCAATGGGACGCAACAAAATGAAACTGACCACAGAATCAAAAAGTTTTATTTGGCAGCACTGTACTTACCACATTGGGAGATTGCTCAAGAGAGAGCAGTGAATGTATTTTGGTTTTTAAAAAGAGCAAAAAAGTTATTCCATCACAAAAGCAAGGTTATTACAGAACTCACAATGGAAATGGTTCACATTCACAAAATGTTATCTCTAGTGTGGGTTTACACTGGTCAAGTAAATAAGGAAAGCAACTCTACTCGTATAAATAACTCAGGAGAGTACTATGGAGAGTACTGTCTCCTGCAGTTGGTTTTATTGAATAATTTGGTTTATTTCAATTCGCTATTCTGACATTTTTGGCTAATCGCGAAGATGAAGATGAGTGATGATATGAAATTGATGGCAGGTCGCTTAGAAAGAACACCCACGCCCAAACCGGGATTCGAACCTGGGACCCCTGGCTTCATAATGCACGGTGCGAATCACCCACCCCACTAAGAATGTTAGTTCCAATAGTTGGGATTGCCAAGCCACTGTGCAACGAGGACAGACACCCAGCCAAATACACTCAAGTACTTCTTGTGAAAATCTGGATGATATACGCTGATGCATGGATCTGTTGGGCGAGAGTTGAATCTGAGTCAGCTATTACACTCCCTTTGGGTGTTCACAAATTATTTCTATTTTCCTTCGATTCGATTTTCCTTTACTAAATGCGAGGTTCAGCCTGCAGCTGTTCTACCACCTAACCCCAAATCCTGAATGAGTCAGATGGTTCCACTAATGTATTGTTGTTTACAATTGCAAAACAAATCACATACATCTGTAATGTTAATTTTCACCATATTTCATTTACATACTCCAAATTCTTGGCCTATACTTGAACTGGGTCTCAAGATCCCCTTTATACACTAAGTGCAAAATTTAACATATATTAGGAGAGATTTTCGATTTGTCTAGATATTTGCGTATGAAAAATTAGTGTTGCACTGATACTGACGTATTGGCTGATACCAATGATATCAGTATCAGAAAGTATTGGCTGGATTTTATTTGCCAATACCAGCAAATACTTTTCTGGTATTTTGATCATTCGCAGAGTCTGCAAAAATGTCACGCAACACTTTCATGAAGCCTAATTATCTTGGAAGTTATGTAAAATTGTAAGTTTCCATTGATTTTGTACCAATATTATGTGAAAAAACTGTATTTTGTGATTACATAAAAGGTATTTTTATAGTTTGATGTATTTTTTTAATACTTTAAAGCCAAATTCTCGAAAATTGATGCTTATAAATTGGAGTGGAACATTCAGCTGCTAATATTAACAAACATGTGCATCTGGAAGGGGGAGCCAAATGGATGTTACCATGAACTTATATACGAGGGGATATCAAAAAGTAATTGAGTAAATTTTTTACAGCCAAACGGAAATGTATTCACAAAAACTGAAATATACATTTGGAAATACATGTATTTCACCACCTTTCGACAAGATGGCAGTGTGTGCACCTTGTGCACGCCGAGAGGCAGTTGTTTCAAAATTATGGGGGGAAACATTCCTTGTTGTCCCCCCTTGGAAAAAAAATACAGTGTTTTCCCCTCCCTGGAAAAATCCTGCGGACATCCATGTGAATCTCCCATAATTTCATTTAAAGAAGGACGTGTCAGTCTACAGTGCACAATTAGTGTGAGAGTCAGGTTCAAATTGTTCAATATCTACAATTTGTTTTAGTTTTATCAGTTCAGAACCATGCAGTTTACATTTATTTGAACATATTTAATGTTATTAAGTATGCAGAAGTTTTGTGTGTTCCACAGTTTAAAAAAACATACATTTAGTACTTTTCAAACTTGTCCTGAAGAACAATCATAGAAAACTATACAAACTAAATTAATTGAACAAATGAAAGAAGACTTTATTTTAGTCAATGATTGATTCAAAATGTTATTTATAAGTTTTCTTCAATACATAACTTTGTTAATGTTCTATTTGCCTAATTCAAATACTACTTGAACCTTGATGTTTTAAGTCCACTTTATGCACAGATAGGCTAATCAGGACTGGACCTACAGTTTAAAATGGGATCTGAACCACTGCGGAATGTGCCTCCAGCAGGTATTGAACCCGGGACCCCTTGATTACAAGGTGACAATGTTACAACTATGTCATCGGGGAGGCCTTCAAATAAGTTGAGTTTAAATCAAGAGGAAGATGGAAATTTTATTTTTTCATTGCCTTTTATGTTACAATCAACTAAAGAAACATACCAAACTATTGCATATCAGATTATAATGTAAAATGCTCCTGAATTCCCAACAATTCAAACAAAAATTAACAAATACAATTCAGTATATTTAAAGTAATTCTTACTGAATATTGCTATGTCACCACAACACATTTCGCTATACAACAACTTAAGTTTTGGTGTTGTTTGCTTTATTACTGAAAATAAGCAAAATGAAATCGTAATAACTACTGACTAAATAATATCAATGGAATACAAACTTTGTAATATGTTTGTTGCATTTTACTAGCCAATTTCTGATGCATTTCTAAAAAATTAAGCCTCTACTTTTATTAAACTTATATGGTAGCTACTTTTATATGTATGTGTATGTAAATACAATCATCATTAAATCAATTTAATGACATGTATTTTAAGATAAATTTTCTTTCTAAAATCACTAAGTCAATATTTAAAAGAATATTTTAAAAGCTTTTATCATCACTTACATTCTTCCTGCATTTGGATATGTGTCTAGTGTCTGCACACACTGTTCTTCAAAGAAGTTATGTAGTAGAGAACTTTAGCTTCAAAATTTAACCACCAAGATTTTCACACACCTGCAGAAGAATTTATGAATGTTCTACTTTGTTTAGATTAATATTTAAACATATATTTATAAAAAAAAAAAGCGAAAAATGCACCAAAAATAGCAAGCACAAAATAACTAATTGCATAAACTGAACTGTACATGTAGCTAGATGTAAATCAAAGATGTCTAAGGATACTGTGACAAAGTAAAAAAAAAAGAAATTATATTGTGATCTACTGTGATAATCTGCTGATTTGACATACAAATAGAATTGTTACATAATAATTTGGCACATACAAGACCAGTGCTCGAAAAATTTTCTTCAGAGCTAGGCGCCAGCTCTGAAAATCAGGTGCCAGGAAACCACCTACTAGCAATTGTGCATACTATTGTATGTTTCAAAACTTTGAAAATGTATATCATGAAAATAGTAAGAGAGATTTACACCGGGTTTTCTGCACTAAACTAATCCTGTAGGCTATCACTGGGTTCATAAATTTATGTTAGCAATTACATTATTTTAAAAAACATTGTTAATTTGCTGAAAACATCTGAGAACTGATTTTCAACAATAAATACCAACTCTTAAACAATTTGTGGGATAATTTGTTGGTGTTTGACTGGTTGTAAATCATTTGTTTTGTGAGGTACAAAAGAAACAGGGCATTTTTATTGGAAAACCCCTTGCCCATGAGTGTAATGAGTAGTAAAATACTCTTCAGCAATGCACACGCACTGCTCCAATGAATATGCCATGCTGAATCAATTTAGTGGTGAAAGTGAGCGAAGAGAATTCCATGTAACCAGGGGCAGTTTAGGATTCTCTCAAGAGTTCTATTTCGGCACAAAATCTTGATTTACGATTTTCTGTAGCATTTTGATAGTTCGTGAAGGTATTTTCTTTCGTTGTGGGATGTATTTGACCGGGAATTCATGTGTTTTTCAAGAAAAATATCTCTCCGATGCACATTTGCTTCCGTGAACTGGATGTTGCGATGACGTAACCCCCTATCAGCGTTTCCAACCATGCCGTTGTTTTGCAAGATGAAGAAACGAAATATACATTCCTGATATTACAAGGACCCAACATTTTAACAATGTTTGCCTAACCTAACCTTACCATGAATGGTTCTTGGGGCTATGCGTGAATGGTTCTTAGGGCTACACATGAAATGGTTTGTGGGGCATTTTTCGGTTACGAAGGTTGGTAACACTGCATACCCACTGATGATCCATGATGCTAGTCAAGCTGCATCTGCCATATTGTGTGTTACGGAAGCGAAAAAAGGAAGAACAATAGTTACTCGTTATGTGAAAAATTGAAATAATTTTTGTGAAGAAAGCCAAATACCACATTGAACAATCTTTCGCAATGCAGATTAGGTAAGTACGAATGTTAAAAATGACGAAATAAACGACTGAGACGTGTTGAGACTATACGGAAATAGTAATCCCACGTGTCTTCCATTAGTGCTGTTACTCTACCAACATAGGTACAGAGTTTAGCCTCATTGTTTGCTTGCACTGCTTTAACTGTGTGGAATTTTCTGTCTTAGGTAAAACAGAACAAGCCAAAAAAATCATGTAAAACCAATGCAGGCTCCTTAAGCTGAGGAATGTTACTCTTGATCAAGACTGCATTTTGTGCTTAAATTTCAAAGAAGGGATGTTACAGTGTGTTTTAAAAGTCCTCCAGGATTCTAAAAAGCTATAACTTTAAAGTCATACGTTTATATAATATTGCTTTTTTACACAGAAGAGAATTTAAAATTTTGCTCTGCCCACAATGCTGAATGACGTGTATGTAGGTGACCATGCGATCACGTGATTCCAAGATGGCATTGATGCAGGGAAAAGCTCAGTGCATGTTATGCAGTGGCATATGCTGGTTTTAACTAGTGGGTAATCTCAGACACTTGATTCATCCCCTCACTCCTGAAGTCTCCCTGCAAATTTACCTCAACATCCATACAGGATTTATGAATATATGTGTGAAAAATTTTGCCTTATTGTTGCAACCACTGTCGAATTATTGTTGTGATTGAAGTTAATCTACGTTTATAATTTCAAATAATAAAACAAGAAAGTATAATAAACCTATAAGAAAGAAACCTGTAACAAAGAATATGAAAGGAATGTAGTAGTGAAATAATAACCCTCAATATTAATTGAAGTGTAAAATTCAACTTACAACACCATTAAGCCTTGTTTCCATGATTATGAAAAAATATAAATATGCTGACCAAGGCAGTAATTTATTTTATTAAAACCATAAACTAAACGTAACGTTTCAACGTTCTAGCAAGGTCTTCATCAGACTCTGTATCAAGTACAAAAGTAACAAGATACCAAAAACAGGGCATAATGGAGGGAGTAATGTTTTGTGTATATATAATGCCCTGTTTTTGGTATCTTGTTACTTTTGTACTTGATACAGAGTCTCATGAAGACCTTGCTAGAAGGTTGAAACGTTACGTTTAGTTTATGGTTTTAATAAAATAAATTACTGCCTTGGTCAGCATATTTATATTTTTTCAAATTCAACTTACCCCCAGTACCCAGTTACTCGTGCATTCCCAATTTTTGTTTTATACATGGAAGTTTAAGTTCAAGAGCTGTGGTACAAGAGATGCTACTGGCCTACCTGCATTAACTATTTGCAATTTCTCCGGAAAAGATCCTGTTCCAAATATTTTCACATGGACACACGCGAATATTGTATTTTATCCATTAGCTTTAACTTCAGTAAACACAGCACTAGAACGAATACTAAACCACTAACAGCTAAACAAATATTAAATTTTCGAATCGCTAATAGGAACAACAGCACAAAGCCACCTACAACACGCATTCAATTAACTGCGCCAATCTTCTATTGCGGATGCTTCCTGCTTGACTCAGAATTAAATTCCCTGTGTATGCTGAAAAAATTCACTTTCCCAGCTTTATATTCCCTGCGATGTGTGAGGTTCTATAAGTTGGAATCATTGCTTTTTCTGTTTATATATTTTACATTCATACATCTTTTATGTTTATAAGATCATTATTAATCTAAAGAGGGGGGGAAAGCAACTTAAATTAACTAATATATGTGTACGTATATATATAATTTATTTCTGATAGCTTTCCCTTTTAAAAAATATTCATTTCTGTGAAAGAAGTACTCTCATTGGTTTTGAAGGCTAAAAAGAGAAAGTAATCACGCATTTTAAAATACAAAAATGAAAAAAGTAAGCATATAAATAGTGTAATTACTTCATTAATCGATTGATTAAATTGTTATTTGACGTCGCTTTTCTGCCACTTTTGGCTAATCACTACGAGTGATGATATGACATTGATGAAGGGACATTTACAAAGAACACCCATGCCCAGACTGGTATTCGAACCCTGGAGCTCTGGCGTCGTAGGGAGCTGTGATAAAACTCCGCAACGGAAGTCGGGAGTAATTTCTTGAATTTCTAGTTCAAATTTTAATTTATTTAATTACCTTCATCTTTAATATTAAAGTTGTTTTTTTTTTTTCCTTTGACAATGTCTGTTGAAATAGCAGAGATCAGGAAGACAGAAGCAAACGTAAAATGAGAATTAACATAGAATTGGTTCGCAAATGTTGTTCAGATTTCCCTGTTTCTCGCGCACTTTCAGATCTATTTTCTCTACTTCCCTTTTCAGTACGTAATTTGTGAACCCAGAATTCTGTTTCCTGAGAAATTTTGCTGTCGTAAACAACACAGCTCCTACGATACAAAGGTCATCGGGGAAGAATGGCAGAAGAGGGTGCCACTGCAAGCCGAGGGAACGGAAAAGGCTCTGGGGTGGAGAGTCCGACTGATGGACTCTCTCCAAAAGGAGGTTACCCTTGCCAAGAAATCACCGCACCTGAGAAGCATTGTTTCCTTTCCCTCCCTCCCGTCAAGGGATTTAAAGGGAGCCGGTGGAATCTCACCCTGACGTCAACAGATTCCACCAGCTGGAGAAAGTGGCTGAAAGCCTCTTGGACATTCAGAGGCAAACGGTTGAAAACATTCGCACACTGGAAGCAAAGAAATAGGTGAATCAAAGATTGGTTCGGAAGAATATTGCGAAGAAATAGAAAACAACTTTTTTTTAAATTATAGTCGGGTCATCTCTGCTGATGTTATGGCTTAATGAGTTAAAATCTTGTGTTTTGGTGCGGAGAAGCTTCCAGACCTTACGCCTTACGATTACTGAGGAGGCATTTCAAGACCCAAGTGCATGCACAGACACTGACAGATCTTGATGACCTGAAGTTCAAGATACGTGTTGTGATTCACAACATTCCCGTCGAGCACCATCAGAATGCAATTGTAGGATTCAAACGAAGAATGCAAGAGTGTTTGGACATGAACGGTCCCCAGCTGGAGATCTAGCAATGAACCAAAAAATCAAACATTAAAATGAAAGTTTCCTCTGCGTAAAAAACAATATTTCATTGTAATAAGCCTATTACTTTAAAAGTTATAGGTTTTTAGAATCCTGCAGGACTTCTAAAACACACTGTACAGCTACGTGAAACTCAATGAAGGCAGCAACATGGATGAGTGTGTGATTGTATGTGTATTTGGTTATTTTACACTGTCTTTCCACACGACTAAATTAATCGTAACACTGAGAATGAATTATAAATTGATGAAATATGTATAAAAAAATATTTAAAAAAACCACTGGAGCCCATGTCTTCATACTGTGTGGTGTAAATCACAGACTGTAATTGTTCATTATGAAATAAAAAATTTCACCAAGGGATTACACTTTCCATTTCTATTATATCGTGACAATGACGATGGATGTTGAACTGATAAAATGGATGACAGGACAAACAATGATGCATTGAACAGGGTTCAAACCTGGGACTTATGCCTTCGTATCACAATTATTTATACTTTCTTTGAAACCTAGGTATAAGTGTTTTATGTGGCCATGATCAGGAGAAATAATTATCAGAATTTGGCCTCGGAGTTTAATTCAAGTTCAAGCTGAAAAGATCAATAAAATCAATGCAACTTTTCAAACAACGAACAAGAAATTATTGAAAACTCAAAGGGATCGAGAGTGTTCTACGAAAAACACAATAATATGAGGTAACGAATTTTCACATTAGAAAGTTTCTCATACATATGCATGGTTCCTTTCCAATGCTTTCATCAGACATTTAAAAAAATTCTCTATCATTAGTATTTCCTTTCTATTTTTATTTGTAGAACTATTGCAGTTTGTAATTACTCATATTTTACTTCTTTTGCAAGTTCTTCTCGTTCTTTCAGAACGTATGTCATTGTGAAGTAAAGTTAATCTGTTACCTTAGCATGTTACTTTACTGTGAAGCAAAACAGCCCAAAGGCTTCGTGGAAGTGAATATGACCCAAAATGACTTTCCACAACAGCAGCTATAATTTTACATAGTTAGGTTAGGATTGTTAGGTTTGGTACTGATAGCTATTTTCGACGTGTTCTTTCGCTATTTTAGTGTACATACAAATAGTTTCTACTAACAAAAAGCTGCGAAAGTAATCCAAAATTGCAGGTTTTAACTTACGTGGGTCATTCATTGGGATCAAATATCGCCGTGATTTGTGCTTTCCTAATGCTGGAACCACTTTTACATTACGTAAAACCTTCAGATCTGTCAATTAAAAAAAAAATCAACATAATTCTTGAGGGGGCACAGTGAGTAAACGGCCCCGTTCGTTTCACTTCTTGATACTAGTTGTAGTGCAGGTGTATCCCAGTGTCAGGCTAGTGCAAGGAATTGACACTGAACCAAGTACATGATTTGCAGTGTTCAAGTTCAGAATATTCAACAAATACCTGTCTGCTGCTTTAAACATTCATTTCATTAGTTGTGACCAAACACTACACTGCTACAGAACGTAGTGCAAACACCAAATGCACTACTTGACTCCAAATCAATGAAGTAAACGAGTCAGTGTTGCACCATGTAACCAACTTGACGTGTGAGTGTAGAGTCAAAAAGCGCAGTAACTAGACGGGGCTTTTGTTTTATTTTACTCATAACGGATGTTATGAAAATATTTTAAAAATCAAAGTTTTTTTTATTGTATAATTTGACACAAAGACACAGTTCTTATTATACAGGGTGTCATAAAAATGGCACATCCAGACAACAGAAACTTACAGAGGACATCAAAACAAACAACTAGTCTTGCTATCATATTTGTTGGGTGTGCGGTGGGTCAGTTGGTAACGCATCTGACTACCATGCTCAAGGTCCCAGGTTCGATCCCCTGCCGGTTCAAATCCGGAAACTTTTCTAACATTGGAAGTGGCCCCGGTGCTCACCCAGCGTCGAATGACATGGGTACCTGGGGGAAACCCAGGGAGATAAAGGCGGTCAGGGGCATGATGCTGATCACATCACCCCCACTCATGACCGGATCAAGAAAGTGTGGGGCGTTACCCCCCATACCCCCATATGCCTTCATGGCATGGTGCTAAGCACAGGGGAGAACTTTACTTTTTTTTATATATATACAAAGGTTCAAAAGATGCTTTTTGAATTTAATTTTATTTTAAAATTTTTGGTGGATCAGCACCCAGTCACATTATACGGAGTCCAGCCCTTACCGTTACAAATAACAACTCTAACGTTGCATAACTAAAATCTTAAAATATTCTGACTTCCGTTAAAAGCTGAGGCTGTAAATGGGCACTCAGCACAGACAAGGACAAAAAAACAAGACAACACACAGAATTATACTAGCCATGGGGCCAGTCACCAGAGCCTCGTTTGTATGCAAAATACAGTCTAGGGTGTACTATGTGGAAGTGAGGTTGACAGTTGGGTGTACAAAGTGGAAGATCATCCCTTACACCCCTCAAAAGATGCTGTTTTACCACCAGTACACTACCAATTCATCATAAACGTTCATCACATCTGTGATATTGCTTCCAGTCATGAAATGGTATGTGTCAGTGTTGCAAGGAACACACATTCTGTGAAAAAAGACATACTACTAATCACAATGTGTGTTTGTAAAACATAGTGAGGAACATGTCCAGTAACACAACGGGGAGGAAACTAACAATACAAAAAGCAGTGAAAAACAAATAACATATCCGAAAGAAGTGGTGAACACTAAGGTGAAAGGGAAAGAAATGAAACCTTGCCTCAAGCGTGTCCAAAGGGTGTACTAGATATTGCTCGTAGGGTTGCATTGCCTCGGAGAGCCAAGTACTTGGGAGGGAGGGGGTGTAAGTCTTGTTTCCTACACCTAAAAACTGTTCATACCAGGTTTAGTCTCTTAACCTACTTTTCATTTATTTGCTTCTGTTCTGAAATATGTACCTTGATTGATTTGCTTTATTTTACTTCGCTTTTTGTGCCACTTTCGGCTAATTTGCGAAAATTGGAATGAGTGATGATATGATGAAATTGATGAAAGGACACTCGTAAACATCCATACCCAGGCCAGGATTCAAACATGGGACCTCTGGCATCATAGCACAATGTGCTAGCCACTCTGCCACTGGGGCCGGCTGAAATATGTAACTATTTTATCCAATCTAATGTTACTTTTCTCAGTAGTTGCATGTTACTGTGCTGTTTTATGATAGGAAGCAACATCACGGATATGATCAAAGGCAAGACCAACGCAGGGTTAACTGTGACTGCCCTCAGAAAATATTACCGCCACCTCTGTTCCCTCACTCATTTTTAATTAGTACCATCACTGTGGATAGTCGAAGGGAGGGGGGACAGGTACCCCAGGCTAGGGTGACCAGACACGTACATTCAAAAAGGAGGACAGGGCATGGCGAAAAAGGAGGACACAGACATAAAAAAAGAGGACACAGCAAAAAATTGCAGCACATTTGCCATTATCATTAATTTCATAAATATATAAAATGTGCTTCTTCCAACATATAACAATCTATTTCAGACCTAGATCCCTATTTTTGCAAAACAATATTGTTCCTGTTTATAGTACTACTTCTCCTTAGTATAGACTAGTGCAACTGTAGGCTGGAAGCGATTTTACGTGGGGTGAGATATCCAACTGAAATTTACCCCTACCAACTGTAACTACTGGATCCGCCACTGTTTTCAAGTTCCGGGATTCGAACCAGGGGCCTTTTGCATCGTAGGGCTGTGTGCTAACCACTCTGCCACTGAGGCTGGCATTCTGGTATTTCATAAATGTAAATATTACTTAATAATCAAATTACTCATTACACGTTTCTGTGTCGCGTATGTATGACTCGAAAAGGAACTGCAGTCTGGGACGCGTTGAAGGCTCATTTGGACAAAATGATAGTGGTTGAGCTCCCAGGTACTCAATGAGCATTGATAGAATACTTATCGCGCCTCAAGTGATATGCTTTACATATAAAATAACACCTGGTTGATCGTTATAGGTGGAAGCATTTTTCCAAAAAAGGAGGACATTTAACGATTCTTAAAACAAAAGGCCCGGACTCCGGACAGACACCTTAAAAGGAGGACATGTCCGGATAAAAGAGGACGTCTGGTCACCCTACCCCAGGCTGGAGCACAAACAGGATTTCATTTATGCTGGAGGAAAATCGCCCAACTAAAAACTAACATTTGGGGGAGGAGGGAAAGTACTCAAATAATGCTTTGCAATATATCTGTCACCATACACATCACGTGTGACTTTGTATTCATAAAATACAAAGCAATGAACAATTAATACAGCTGCATTTAGGCCTACTTTCAATTGCAACTTTTGGCCATTCAAAATTGGCTTTCTTAAAACACATTTAACACTTCCTCTGGTGTAATCTGTGCACAGTTCACCTTGTTAGCCCATTAATGCATTATTCACCCAAGCATTAATCAGTGAAGGATGGAGAAGAATCTCTCTTGAAGTAATGATAGGAAGAGTTGCAGCAGTCCATTAGACATTCAGTTAAAAAAAAACTGTTTTTTGTACTGAACAAGTATCATCACTAGAGCCCGGAAGTTCAGGCATTTATTTTCGTTAAAATAGGCAGGCAAAAAGGCATTTATAATGTGGAAAATAGGCACTAAAAATGAAAAAAAGGCAAAATAAAAAGAAAAAAGGCACATTTAGAAGTCGCTTACTTTTATCTATAATTTCTGGCAAAATGTTAAAATCTAAATTGGGAAGAGCATTTCAATTTTCTCAGTCTTGATTGCACATAAGGTGCTTTTCTTTTTTTAAGTTCTAAACATTCATTGATAGTCGTCTGTCAGAGAATGTTTTTCATAATAGAAAATGATCTTTCTACTTCGACAGAAGTTATTGGAGCATACATATAACAAGCTAATGTAGCTGGACTCATTTTGGTAACAGCATTTTCACCTTTTAGAATATCACAAATTGTTTTCAATTGTTTCAAGTCCTCATTTGCACTCACTAGCCGTTAGCACTTTTCCGCAACAGCTCACCCCTTTTCTCCTGGCACTTCCATCATCTGCTGCATAGATTCCTCGAAGATTTTCATGGATGCTATAATTGTAATTACAGCGAGGTTATTTCAGTCGTTCACCGCCAGCGTGTCGGCCGTTCGGCGGACTCTTCATGCAACAGGTCCCGGCAAATTGCATTACAGGAAGTCCGTAACAGAAACCGCTTGTTTTCTAATGTTTCCACTTTTCACAATTACAGTTACAATTACAATTGAAATAAGCACGTAACTTGTCGCAAGGATTGCAGGAAAAGGTGCCCTCGCAATTACAAATATTTCTGGCACCTTATTTCTGACATCTAATCTTAGATTAGTCATCGCTACTTTATTCTCAGTTGTCGCGACAGCGCCTGCAGCTTATCGGGGGTTGGGTGAGTTGTCAGCCGCGAGAGGGTGCTTCATACTGCACGTGTCGGCAGTGATGCCAACCGTAGGGACATGTCCCTACGCATAGGGACTTTTCACTAAATTTCGACCGCGTAGGAACGTTGGGACAGATTTTGCCAAATGAGGGAAAACGAAGGTACTTTTTTCAATCTTGGTAAATTACATTTTATGAATTAGTTTATCTGGATACTTTAGCGAGGAGGAGAAAAAAGAACTAACTAACAGATCTCCATCAGAATTTTGGAACATGTTATCGGTTACCAAAAACTTTCAAGGCAAGTTCCTTTTTGAAAACATTTCCACTCTCGCGAAAATAGTGCTAACATTGCCGCATTCTAACGCGGAAACGGAAAGAATATTTTCAATGTTAAGTGATACAAAAACAAAAAAGGGAAATAAAATGGGACCAAAATTGTTAAAGAATGCAGGAAATACAGCATCACCAACCAACATCTATCTCTTCACAGCAGCAGCATGTATGACTTCAAATAACATAATCAACAGTAAACGACTCAACGTTATTCATTAGGGGTGTGCTGGATTCTTTACTTTAAAAAGTCGTTAATTCTCGACGTTTTCTGCCTTGTAAGTTTCTGGAACTTATCGAAAGTTGTAAGTTTTTATTCTAGAAATGCAAAAACAATCACTTAAAGTGAAAATGACTTGTAAAATTCGAGATTTCCAGTGCTTCGGGAAATTTCGAACATTTCCCGTCCAGAAAATTTTCCGACTTGGTTGGGAAATTGCAAATTTTTCAGTCCCGAATGTCGGGATTTAAAAAAATTACCGTCCCGATCCCGTCCCGACCCAAAAAATTCTGTCCAGCACACCCCTATTATTCATTAAGGAAAGAATTTACAATACCGGACCCTTCTGTAATTTCTATGCTACGTCTTATACTCACGAAATAATTATTCGTGATTATTTATCTCAAGTTAACATGTTGGGGTGAGGGGGAAAAAATGTTCATTAACGTGTAGAAGTTGTAAAATAAGCTTTTCAATTCTCGCAATGATTCTCCGTATACAAGTATGGTAGCCATGTTTGTTGATATGAACAAATTAAAATTAGTTACGCTGTCTACAGCGTTGCCACACTGTTGATTTCATACTTGGAGAGCATGGATCGTGTAAGAATGGCGGAAGAGAACAGTAAAAAAGTTGTTAATGTTGTACAGATTGTTAGGTGGAGTGTGCAGGAGGATGGCTGTGGGCTAATTAATAAACTTATGGATTTCAGTATATTGCCCAAAGAACGTGCTTACATGTGACAGCGACAATCACGATGTAGAAGAACTGATTTGATTACAGGTAAATTTGGCAACAGTACATCAATCATAAAATTGCAGGATACGAAAATGGCGTCTTCGATGATGAACGTTTGCCGTTAAAGTGCTACGAAAATAATATTTTTTATCGGTTCGTAATCACAATTACCGCAAAACCATTCAGGAATAGCCCCACTGACCATTCTCGGTAAGTTTAGGTTAAGTTAGGTTAGGCAAACATAGTTAAAATTTGGGCTCGAAAAAAACATGCACGGGTAGCCCAACAAACCATTGACGGATAGCCCCACGAACCATTCAGGTACGGTTAGGTTAGGTTAGGATAGGCAAACATAGTTAAAATTTGGGGTCGTAGTAATATCAGGAATGTATATTTCGTTTTTTAAGTATTGGAAACACAAAATCTTCCGGTAAATAATAAGCAATCGTGCCGATCGCGGACTACTCAATGTCACTTATTTTGCAATTTCTACACGTGACCCCCCAAATTTTAACTTCAAATTCGTGATTAGGAGGCCTCAATTAGTGAGTATGCGAAATATTACAAAAAATCGGGGAGAGGTCCTGTATTGTAAATTCGCTCCTTCATTAATTGTGGAAGCACCGAGCAGAAAGATTTGGTAAGTAAATGTGTATATTTTATCTTCTGTTTGCATGATCATGAGGTGTTTTTTTTTTTAGTCACTTTACTTGGCGTAGGGACATTTGGTCAGTTGTAGGGACATTTTGACTACGTCTGTAGGGACATTGCCGAAAAATGGTTAGCAACACTGTCGGCTACCAGACGTCAGTGTACATTCATGTTCACTTCTGTTCATTTATCAGTACGCGTGTTGCTTATACTGTGTTATTGTAATGTGCTTACTCGTGGCCAGTGCTTTATTGTGTGTTAATTGTTATTCATTCATTACTTATGTCGTTAAACAAATATAGTCTTGAACATAGAGTTTTTATGTACGATAATTACGTGAAAACGAATTCTTGCAGAAAAGTGGTCAGGGATTACGATAGACAGGATCTCTTGAACCTAAGAAACGTGTTGTATTGCTGTTGAAGGAAGTCATTTTCAACATCTCTTATAACACAGGAGGTTAGTGATCATCATTATTATTACTTTTAAATATCATTTTACGCTTTCGGTTTGCTTTATGCGCCGGGATGCTGTCTTCCCTTTCTGTCAACTGAGGATAAAGTAGCGATGTCTAATCTAAGATTAGATGTCAGAAATAAGGTGCCGGAAATATTTGTATTTGGGAGGACACCTTTTCCTGCATCCGTGCGACAAGGTACGTGCTTATTTCAATTGTAATTGTAACTGTAATTGTGAAAAGTGGAAACATTACAAAACAAGCGGTTTCTGTTACGGACTTCCTGAACGCAATTTGCCGGGACCTGTTGCATGAAGAGCCCGTCGAACGGCCGACACGCTGGCGGTGAACGACTGAAATAATCTCCCTGTATCTCTGGCAATGCACCATAATGTGCAAAAGTAAACTTGAATAGCACAGGAGTTTTTTCACTTCACGAATTGAAGCCGCTTCATTTTCTGGAAGAGCATCGATCACCTCACTGATTTTTTGAAGGTTGTTAGCATAATATATAGATGCTGATATCCAGGTTCCCTATCTCGTCAAGACTGGTTGCTGAGGTAAACTAAGCTCAATCGCAACTTCCTGAAATTTTCGGGTTCGAGAGGGAATTTCAGAAATATTTTCTTTGTGTTCGAAATCAACCTGTCCACTTCAGCAGTCAATCATGCACAAGAAATGTTAACCGAAAGGCAATATCCTGACTCAGCATGAAATACTTTTTTCTCACACTTTTCTTCTTCAGCAATGTTGAAACATGCGTGAGTTCAATATTAAGGCGAAAATTATTCACATAATAAATGGAAGAAAAATAAATGCCAACAACGTTTTTTGGGAGAAAAATAATTTAATTAAATAATTAATTTTTTAAAAAAATTTCAAATTTCATTGAAAAAGGCAAAAAAAGGCATTATAATTAAAAATAGGCAGTGGGGTCCCAAACAGGCAAAATAGGCAAAATGAAAAGGCTTCCAAAACATTCGAAACAACATAAGAAACGTATATCCGGAAAAATTTTATCAATATATGCAGTAGATAAAAAGAGGCATTTTGCCAAACTTCCAGGCTCTAATTATCACATTATGTGGTTGCACTCGTTGCAAGTATTTTTTTTTTTTTGGTAAGAATTGACAATATAGAGAAAGTCTGTAATTTTCTTAATTTTCGGTATACTAACTAATTTTGGCCTCCTAATCACAAATCTGTTGTAAAAAACCAGGGGTCACGTCTGGAAATTGTACATTTTGAAGAAACATTGTTCATTAGCCCCAAAAACCATCCACGGGTAGCCCCAAAAATCATCCATGAGTAGCCCCACAAACCATTGACGTTAGCCCCAAAAACTATCCACGGGTAGCCTCACAAACCATTCACACGAGGTTAGGTTAGGTTCCATTAGCACTCATTTCACCCCTAAATTCATCGAAAAAATATGGTTCGTACTAAAATTGAACATCATAAATCATTTTCTTGTAAAACAATGACGTGGTTGGAAACATTGATAGGAGATTACATTTTTGTTCGTAAAACTACGCATACACACCTATATAATATTAAAAAAATTCAATCGGCTTTTTTTTTCAAATTTCCAGACGTGACCCCCGGTTTTTTTACAACAGATTCATGATTAGGAGGCCAAAATTAGTTAGTATACGGAAAATTAACAAAACTGGAGACTTTGTCTATATTGTCAATTCACTCCTTTTTTTTTCATTATTGTCACCAACCATGGGTTTATGATAAGTTGACTCACCTTTAACAAAAAAACAGTGGTTTATATTAATCTAGTTACAAAGTACAACAAAGTCACCTACTTTGTTGATCTGGTGTCAGATAGTGTATTTGGTGTTTGCACCATTTGCACTACATTCTGGAGAGGTGTATAGCGTGGTCACATGGTACATGTTAACCAAGCAAATGAATGTTGAAAGCTGCAGACAGGCATTTGTTGACTCTTCTGAACTTGGAACATTGCTTTTCTAGCGAACAGTCTCTATTTGATTGAACACAATTTTCTTGCACCCGTCTCACATGGAATGTACCTGCACTACACCGTATGTCAAAAAGTACAGCCGGCTGGGCTATTTATGTCAGTGGCCAAGAAATTGAGAGGTTGGACAGAAATGCACTGGTGCCATATATGCAAAAGGCAAGACAAAAAGATACTTAGAATTGGTGTACACAGTGTAGAAACGTACATCATGCAGGTTTCCTAGTCAAAATGTCAATCACTACCATTCAGATGTTATTGATGCCATTTTTGTATCATATATATCTCAAAGATAAACTATAAAATGAGAAAATAAATTATTGTAGACCTAAAAAAATCCAGCTGAGGACAGTTAAAGCAGTGCAAAATTATGTCAGCAAACTAATATTGTATTTCTGAGTGTAGTATAGTTTCTTATGTGGGTGTCCTAAAGAAGAAGTGTGGAACTAAAGCTTGTTTTACCCACTGAGGGAAAGTGAATCTGTGTTACACCCTGTAACATAACTGGATTTCTTCTATCAAGATATGGCCTTGTACTTGTCTTATATGGGTTAAATTTTTAAGGTTACTTACTTGTATTCTTTAGTACTTTTCTATCTAGAAAACATCAGAAAATGTTTTAACTTCATTGAAATTACCAGAAGAAATGCACTATTGATGTCAGGCCGCATGAATTGTCAGCCTATTGTCAGTCGCTCATTGGCTTCGTACTTTTGAATAAAATGTTCACTCGAAGACAAACGGTATAATATGGATAACGTAAGAAGAAAAGACAAATATGCGGGTGTTATGATATCTTATATAGATAAGGCTATTGTTAAATGGTGTTGCAACTGTAGTTTAAGGCAACTAAATTGTATACTAGAAGCATGTTGAAAACTGCAACTTCGCCAACAAACTTGCATTCATGTATTAAGAGTTTCGAATTTCTGGTAAATATGGACACACCTGTTAAATTTTCCATGACAAATTCACAAACTGGTATTCTACTTTAGTCTATAAGTGCAGAAATAAACTTCACGAACTCATTGTATTCCCTTGCCGTAGGTCTGGGTTTTTACTGTCGTACATTTGATTAATTTCCTACACTCAAGATATCAACTTTACCATATACCAAAGGACAGTAAAAATTTTCACGAAAGTTAATAAGTACCACACGAATTCTACAAGACTGTTCTGAATCATCTCAATTTGATTTTAGTTAATCATTATTTTCCTTCGACATTTCATTGAACATCCGGTCATAAATTGTTTAGAACTGGTGACGCTGAAAAGACTCTATTTCCTACAATGAATTATAATTATGCTACTTACTTAATTTCAAACTGGACATATTCTTCAAACAGGCATAGATTTAATATATATTTTCGAGAAATGCCTCTCCCACCCAAACCGGGGACCAGCGCCACTTCCCGAAAACAACTTCCAGTGTGACGATCTCGTGTTTGGCGAGATCTTGCTGCCTGGGGTAGTGATTTTTTTCCTGTTTTTTCGTCTGGTGTTATTCTAGTTATATGCTACATATAACCGCACCTAACAAATAAATAAAAATACGGAGGGAAATGAATTAAGCCTATACTTTGAAAAAATGCAATTCGCGTTGTGCTAGTATTTTTATTTGTGAAATTAATAGTTCATGTAACTTGGAGCTCTATCCTACCGTTAGTGCTTTACAAGATAGGGCTTCTGCAGGTCGCGGATGTTTAAAGACGATCAATATATTCTCATCTCAACGTTATCCATGGTGTGGCTTCACGGTTTCGAATTGTGCTATACAATCAGGTGATTCACACACGTTCTTCAATAGAAGTGGGTGTTCATCATAAATCAATGATAACGTCGATTACTATTTTTACCTTATTAGCTCGCTTCCGCTTTTCATTGTCCAATAAGTTGACAAATTGGTAATCCCGTAAGCTCTACATGAACACGCACCATGTCATTATTCTTATTATGGTGATGTAATATGGGAATGTAACAACCAACGCGCCTTTATTGTTGTTGTTGTTGTTGTTATTATTATTATTATTATTATTATTATTATTATTATTATTATTATTACATCAACATGTCTTGGCGCTTTAACTCTAGACGGGACAAGGGGCGGCGGCAGACACACCAGTGGACTTGTTTCTCTTCAATAGCATAGTGGTTAAAGCTGGCGCCTTGTAAGCCAAGGGTTCTGGGTTTGATTTCCAATGGAGGTACAGTGGGATCCATGAGTATTACCGTGCAAATTGTCCATCACCATGTTCGTGCACATTATTTGACCCAATGAGAGCTTCAAGAATTAAAAGAAAAATCAAAACAAGTTGTTGACAACTTCTGCACCAGCATGCATAAAAATTCATCGCCTAAGAACACACAGGATGTAAGAGAAAAATTAATGAAATTAGTCATGGACAATTTGCACGGTAATACTCATGGATCCCTCTGTACATTGCAGTGTGATTCGGATAAGGGGTGCCCATCGCCCTCGAAATCTATGACGCATTCTCCCCATACGATAGCACCCCCTTCTCATTGCTCTTGAGAATTATTTTTTTCAGTAGCAGTTCTTGGCGTTTTAGCGCTAGAGCGGCGTGGGGTAGACGACACACCTGTGGATCTCTTCATTCCTGACAGGGACGGCGCCAGGGGCCAGCTACAGCTACATTTCTTCTCTGCAATATGAGGAAACTTTTGAAAGTGACCACAGCGCTTACTTTTGGAGGAGATTCATAAAGACAGTCTATTACATGGAAATACGTAAATATCTTGATATCGCAGATAATAGGTATCTACGTAATATATTTCATTAGTATAGAATAAATCTAATATCCAGATAACTAAACTGAACTGGCCATGGGCGTCCGGAAGGGGGGGCAAGGGGGGCCGTGGCCCCCCCTGGAAAATGAAAGTCAACCAAAATTTATATATTTGTCACATATAATTTCATTTCAGCCACAATTATATGTCTTAATTATTGCATGAATATGATAAATTCAAATTTAAGCAATGTTTTTTGAGGGAACAACACTATTATTGGGGAAAATTTACCTTGTTTGCCCCCCCTGGAAAAAAATACCTTCCTTGCCCCTCCCTGGAAAAAATCCTGCGGACGTCCATGGAACTGGCATATATGAATATATTCTGGCTAACGGCTACGTTTTTTTAGCTGCATCGCTATTTTGGGGAGAAAGATGCTTCGTTTGCGGCAGCCCTAAAAAAAGACCTCATTTGCGCCAGCCCAGGAACAAATCCTGTTGATGTAAGAGGCAGGTAAATGTCATTAATCTCTGTGTAAAACACAACTTGCATTGCAAAAACGAGCGATCCAGTCTCCACTACAATGACAAAGCAATAGTGCCAGCAATCAATTGTTCAGCATTAATCATTGTTAGGATTTAGGATCTCACCAGCAAGAAATTATTGTTACAAGAATGATAGACATACACTTTCTGGAATTACAATAATTTTCGATATAATATTTGTTCAGATATTTTAAAATTGCAATACGTCTAGAACACTCGAGTTTACACACCACTTTCCTCAATATATTTTATGATATTGTAAAAGGTATGTACGAGATATTGACTTTTCTGCAGAAACGATATTTTTCTTTAGTTAATATACAGTTTCCAAATGTATGTATTTCTTCTATTTTTACGTAGCTTTTCTGTAACTTTTGCTAATCATGGCATTAATGACGATGAATGGTTTAATTTGTTATAATCTTATCTAGAGTCGGTTTCTGCCACTTTTGGCTAATTGTGAGAATGAAGAAGAATGGTGAATGATGATGATGAGTAGTGTGGGGAATGGAGGAGCATGAGGATCCATCCTCCCAAGTAGGTGTCTTTCCTACTTTTTGTTTTGAGTACACTTTACGCACAGAGACAAGCTAATCCAGACTGGATCTGAACCACTAGTGCCTCCGCCCAGGGGTGCCCACAGGGGGGTTTCATGACGCGCCTGCGCCATGGGAATATTTTGAGGGGGACAACATTTTATACCAATTCTATATATCTTCACACAAAAGGGGGGGGGGGTCGTATAGAGTGATTGACTTGTCATTGATTTTTAGTTTTGGTTATTATTAGGGAGACAAATTTATGGTAAATAAAAACTGAGGAAAGCTGTAAATAAAATGTTAGATCCGTGGTATATACCAGCGGTGGAAAAAAAAAATTGGCACACACTTTTTCATTTTGAGAGGAAACAACATACAAAAGAGCTATAAATTGATAAACTACTTCATTTTTATATACTGTACACATACACAAGTACTTAGGTGTCCAACCAAAAAGAAAACATCAACACAAAATTACTTCATTTCTATATTGCATATCTCAAGTGATTTATTCATTGCATGTATTTAAAGGATATCCTTTCTGTCCAACGAATAAAATAATCACAACTGCACATACACCAACACATGTTGAAAATCACATGATAACAAACAAAATTCATTCATGACTGAACACAAATGACACCATTGTTTCCCTTGATGTGTGGGAACAGACTAATCTTATCGCTGCTACAGCTAGCAAGTTCAATGAAACTGGAAGTTGAGTAGACATTCGGGGGAAGAAAGGAATGCAGCTTGACAGGGAGCGAAGTTTTCGAACTGAGATTTTGTGCATGGGAAATCCCAATTTGCAGCGTCTTCCTGATGTGATCGAAGATAAAACGTTCTTCAGCTGCAAGTGGTAGGAAACTTTAGGCAAACGTTTCGTTACAAATCGACAGTTTGCGCGCACAACCTCGATTGCCGGTTTTTGCGTGTTTTCTACTTAATTTGATGATATTTCACGGTTATTTTGCGAAAAAGCGTTCATTTCGTGGAAAAGTACATATTTCGCATTACATCGCGGATGAAACTCATGCATATTTCATCATTGGGGTGTAGTTACGTGCAGAATGTTCAAAATTACATCTTTTTTTAACATTTCGCGATTTCGCGCAACGCGAAAATTTAATGTCCCTAGTTATTATGTATAGTTCTTCTATCTACCTGTGGGCGATCGCGGAGATAGGGTTGAAAGAAAACACCACCTCTTATGCCTTTAGAATCTGTTTGGATGGAGAGGGGGTGGTATTCGTATCAATACAAGGTTAGTGTTAGTCGAGACGACAAACTGTGCAGAATAAGGTTGTGACTAACAATGGCAATGAGCCTAAAGTATCTAAAGTAAACATATATTGCTTAAATATGTCTGTATTATACAGTGACGCAACCACAGGGGGGCATGGGGGTCATAGCCTGCCAACCTTCGACAGAAGTAAATTCTAAGGAGGCAAGGGGACAAACATTGACGGCCAAAGGAACCTGCGGCGGGGCACGGAGGAGCAATTACCCCTTCGATTTAAACTTTTAAGCAGATAAAAATTCATTTTGTAAAATTTTCTTGCTTGCATCGCTCGCATTATCTGCTTTTCTCGTTTTCGTCAAGTTCAGAGATGTAGCTAGGGGCGGTGGGAGTCGGCTATGGGCGCCGAATGATCTAAAAAAAAGTTGCAAAAGAGTGAATTTCATGGCGTCCAGTGAAATTATTTGCGCAATATTAAATCAATATTGTTTTCAATTGCAAAAATTGGATTTAAAATTTTCTTACTCGCTTCGTCGGAATCTGCTTGTTTTCTGTAATTTAATGTATTTAAATAATATGTACGTTGTATATTTGTATTGAATAACCTTTGAATAAAAAAAAAAAAAAAGTGTGCTCCCCTGTGCATAGCACCACGCCATGAAGGCGTATAGGGAATGTGGGGGTAACGCCCCACACTTTCTTGATCCGGTCGTGAGTGGGGGTGATGTGATCAGCATCACGCCCCTGACCGCCTTTACCCCCAGGGTTTCCCCCAGGTACCCATGTTATTCGACGCTGGGTGGGCGCCGGGGCCGCTTCCATCGTTAGAAAAGTTCCCGGATTTGAACCGGCCGAGGATCGAACCCGGGACCTTGAGCATGGTAGTCAGACGCGTTACCGACTGAGCCACCGCGGCCACTACCTTTGAATACGTACACAATTTAGTGTTAGCTTGTTGCATATATATTTTCTATTTTATGTCGCTCCATGTTGCAGGTCTTCGAGAGGCAGAAGGAGAATTTGTGTGGAAAGAAGTTGGAATTTTAAAATTTCCTTTCGACAGTGCATTTGACTGTTTAGTGAAATCTCAATATGGTTTACACTTTTTGAGTGAAAAGTATCGGCGAGTGAATTACTGGCTCCGTACCAACAAACACGGTCTCAACTGGGAAGATGAGTGGCTCCCGTATGAGAAATTAGGAGACCTTTTATATTTTGTGGTTGTGAATCAGGAAGTGTACGTCAAAGGTACGGAGAAAGTAAAATGGTTGGAAAAATTACATGGAGAAAAACGTATGGGTAAAATATCTGTACGTAACATCGAAGAACTTGAATGTCCAAAATTTGATAGTGTGAAAAAGACTTCAGGAAACTTAAATTGCAAAGGTCAAAATGTAAAAGAAACCTGTGCAGTTCAAAATGTCTGGAAGATATACAATTTCTATAATAAGTACAGTGTAAATATTTAGTAAGGCTTCGATGAGGCCTCACCTTTTACAAAAAAACAAAAACAAAAACCGATATTGAATTGGAAACACTGCAGCGTCAATGCCGAAATTCTATCCAAGATAAGGAAAAGCTGCACAGCGGTCAGTCGTGAACACCACACAGAAGAGCAATGATAACCATGAGTCATCAATGATTTATCACAGCGTTTCTTTCTGTGGTCATTCGGCCTCGGAAGAAATATTTGTTGTTCATTTTGAGATCGCAAGAAATCAGGTTCTGAGCTGGCGATTTATTTCCTTCATGAGTGAAAATAGGTTGTTCATATTTTCGTTTCTTTTCTCTCTTTTGTCATTAGCTCTAAAACAAATATAAAAAGTAAAAAGTCGTAACTGTGCTATTATTACGACTATATTATATCCCTCTTGTTTACTTTCAACGATAAGGACGAGTGTTGGAGTCACCAGAAAAAATGAACGAACACAATAAGCTCTTAAATATTACCCAAGCTTCGAAAATAGATCTGGCCCCAGTGGCAGAGTGGTTATCACATCGCGCTATGACGCCAGGGGTCCCGCGTTCGAATCCTGGCCTGGGCATGGATTTGTGAGTGTCCATTCATCAATTTCATCATATCGTCACTCATCCCCATATATGATTGAGTTTGATTCATTGAGTTTGTGTTTGAAGTCCACTGTATGCACATTAAGGCTAATCGGGACTGGACCTACAGTTTAAAGTGGGATCCGAACCACTATGTGCCTCCACCGTGTATCGAACCCGGGAACCCTTGATCACAAGGCGACGATGCTACCACTGCACCATCGGGGAGACCTCCCCCATATTTGCAACTTAGCCAAAAGTGGCACAAGAAGCGAAGTAAAATAAAGCAAATCAATCAATCGAACATAGGTTCTCCGGTTTCATAGAGCAGTATGCAAAGCACTCGGTCATGGAAGACCCTCAAAATTGAAATAATAAGTGGGAACAAAAAACGTTATATTAGAGTATTTTAAGAGTTTAGGCAGATTAACAGTTCACCTCAAGCTGCAACAATTTCACCTGTATTGTGTGATATATGGTTCTGCCCTAATATAATTGAAGCAAATCAATCAATCGAACATAGGTTCTCCTGTTTCATAGAGCAGTATGCAAAGCACTCGGTCATGGAAGACCCTCAAAATTGAAATAATAAGTGGAACAAAAAACGTGATATTAGAGTATTTTAAGAGTTTAGGCAGATTAACAATTCACGTCAAGCTGCAACAATTTCACCTGTATTGTGTGATATATGGTTCTGCCCTAATATAATTGAACGTGCTCTTGCAATACATATTTCCTTCTTGCAACACACAACCTCGACCCGACACGATATGTGCATTTCCTTGCCACTTTTCTGTATTTTTTTTTCTATGTAGGATATATTACGTTGCCTTTTTGCCTCTTGGTTAATCCGTGGCGATGAGAATGATTGACCAATTGAGTACATGGATGTGATGGGGCAAACATGACTTAATCATGGTTCGAACTTAAGACCTCTGTCTTCAAAGCACGTTACAATCTGCCACGTGTGTCTTTTCATCTCCAGTCACCATTAATTTCAAGAGGTAGAAAACGACGTTACTTAAACAAATGGGATAAATAATTTCCATTTCCATAAACATTTGTTGCACTTGTTGACAGAAATCCATACCCTCGTAACGTTATAAGTAGAGCCCGGAAGTTCAGGCATTTATTTCCATTAAAATAGGCAGGCAAAAAGGCATTTATAATGTGGAAAATGGGCACTAAAAATGAAAAAAAGGCAAAATAAACCGACAAAAGGCACATTTGGAAGTCGCTTACTTTTATCTAAAATTTCTGGCAAAATATTAAAATCTACATTGGGAACAGCATTTCAATTTTCTCGGTCTTGATTGCACATGACTACAAGGTGTTTTTTTTTAAGTTCTCAACATTCATTGATAGTCGTCTTTTCAGAGAGAATGTTTTTCATAATAGAAAATGATCTTTCTACTTCGCGGTGGCTCAGTGTCGACCTCCGTGGCGAAGTGGTTAGCAGAGCGCGCTACAACGCCAGGGGTTCCGGGTTCGAGTCCCGGGTAAGGCATGGGTATTTGTGATTGTCTGTCCTGAAAAAATCCTGAAATAGAAATGTGAATGAAATGATATGAGTGAATGTGATGGGGGAAGTTTCCGACTAGGGGGCTTTCCTTTAAAAAAAAAAAAAAAAAAAAAAAAAAAAGTCGGTAACGCGTCTGACTACCATGCTCAAGGTCCTGGGTTCGATCCCCGGCCGGTTCAAATCCGGGAACTTTTCTAACGATGGAAGCGGCCCCGGCGCCCACCCAGCGTCGAATAACATGGGTACCTGGGGGAAACCCTAGGGGTAAAGGCGGCCAGGGGCGTGATGCTGATCACATCACCCCCACTCACGACCGGATCAAGAAAGTGTGGGGCGTTACCCCCACACCCCCTATACGCCTTTATGGCGTGGTGCTATGCACAGGGGAGCACTTCACCTTTTTTACTTCGACAGAAGTTATTGGAGCATACATAAAACAAGCTAATGTAGCCGAACTCATTTCGGTAACAGCATTTTCACCTTTAAGAATATCACAAATTGTTTTCAATTGTTTCAAGTCATCATTTGCACTCACTACCCGTTTGCACTTTTCCGCAACAGCTGACCCCTTTTCTCCTGGCACTTCCATCATCTGCTGCATAGATTCCTCGTAGATTTTCATGGATGCTATAATTGTAATTGTCTCTGGCAATGCACCATAATGTGCAAAAATAAACTTGAATTGCACACGAGTGTTTTTCACTTCACGAATTGAAGCCGCTTCATTTTCTGGAAGAGCATCGATCACCTCACTGATTTTTTCAAGGTTGTTAGCATAATATATAGCTGCTGATATCCAGGTTCCCCATCTGGTCAAGACTGGTTGCAGAGGTAAACTAAGCTCAGATGCAACTTCCTTAAATTTTCGGGTTCGAGAGGGAGATTTCAAAAATATCTTCTTTGTGTTCGAAATCAACCTGTCCACTTCAGCAGTCAATCATGCACAAGGAATGTTAACCGAAAGGCAATATCCTGACTCAGCATTAAATACTTTTCTCTCACACTTTTCTCCTTCAGCAATGTTGAAACATGCGTGAGTTCAATATTACTTAAATAAGGCGAAAATTATTCACATAATAAACGGAAGAAAAATAAATGCCAACAACGTTTTTTGGGAGAAAAATAACTTATATACACATTTTTTTAAAAAACAAATTGTCAAATTTCATTGAAAAAGGCAAAAAAAAGGCGTTATAATTAAAAATAGGCAGTGAGGTCCCAAATAGGCAAAATAGGCAAAATGAAAAGGCTTCTAAAACATCCGAAACAACATAAGAAACGTATATCCGGAAAAAAAATTTCAATATATGTAGTAGATAAAAAGGGGCATTTTGCCAAACTTCCGGGCTCTAGTTATAAGTAAACGTCGACCTAGTTGATGTCCCAGGAACCCTTCCTTGCACGGAAATCACACTGTGTCCACAGGATTTACGACTGAACGCTTACTAAAGTAATAGATGTGCATCCCCATTTCCATTAATTGTTCACTCTTCATTTATTTTGAGGTCAGCTAATTCGAACATACGACCCTAAGACAGCTACACACTGCCAAAAAATCTGCAGTGTGAACAAAGTAATTACTGTATGTTATATATTTTATTTTTGGTAATGGAATATTTTTCTCTTCAGATTCTTATTTGTGTTTGATTTGGTTTATTATACTTCGCTTTTCTGCCACTTTTGGCTAAACGCGACGAGGAGGATGAGCGATGAAATGATGAAATTGATGAAGGGACACTCCCAATGAACACCGAATGAACACAATGCCAAGGCGGTGTTTAAGCAAGCTGTGTTAACCACTCTACCACGGAGGCCGGAATGCTTTTTAGTTAGGAGAAATCGTTCTTTGACAGCGAACTGAGAACAGTTAATATGCGTCACGTCAGAGTTATAATATTTTAAATTTCTAACAATCAATTGGGATTTACTCTTAACCATTTTTTTGCCTACATAAAAACTTCCACACAGTTAAGATCGTTTACACTAAGGACAACAGCGTTAAAGTCTATGCTTTAAGGAATGATTAAGCACACTATGATGACGGAAAATAATAATTCACATGACTATAGTGATGCATTACATCGGTGAAACATTAATTTTCGATCAGGAAGAAATATTGAAAAACGCAGGGACACAATGACCAATTGATTTATTTTTTTAGCTTCGCTTTTCTTCCACTTTTGAGTAATCACATAGATAAGGATGAAAGATGTGTTAAGATGAAATTTGTGAAAGGCAATCACAAACGTAGGACACAGCCCAAACTCCACAGACCATTATACTGGCCTTGTGTCTAGACGCCAGATCCTCCTTAGTCTGCAAAATACACTCCATGGTCACAATGACGTAAGCATTCGTAGAATAAATTTGTATATCATTCTCCCCCCTTCCCAAAAAAAACATGAGCTAAACTATTGCGCATTCTGTGATATGTTCATTACTTCTCAGGAACCACTCGCGGCCTTCAACTAGTTTATCCTGAAAAAAAACCTGCTGGTTAGGATGTTAACAGATATTTCAGGGACAATATTCAAAGAATACTGTCACATACGCAGAATTCAAAACATTTATATTTTCTCATTTCTACTACAACCCTGGTGGAAAAAAAAGACGGCTGGAGCGTGGTGCTGATCGTATCCCCTCTAAAATGGACGAGCTCGAGAATATGCGGTGCCCTACTACCACATCCCATAAATGTGCCTTCATGGCACGTTGCTATACGCACGAGGATCTTTACCTAACCTTTACTACTACTAACTACTCATGCCAGGAATTTTGGTATTTTTTATACCTTTTTATTTGTCCACTGCTAACCTGGTTCATTCCCAGCCATAACAGCAATTAGTCGATGCAATAAAAATACGCCAAACTTAAAAAGAAACAGTACACACACACACACACACACATAGAGGGGGGGAGGAACATAAAATTCTTCCATAAACTGCCCAGATCATGCCTGACAAGACTCCAACAGAAAGCTTTCCGGAAACAAGTTTACGTGCGCATAGGGTAATGATATCCTTGGCTGCAACTGCCTTCCCCCACTTTCTTATCCAATACAGGAGTATCGAAGTGTTTCCAACTACTTTCCAATCTAACTAAGAGGAGGGAGACCTTTTTTTAAAGTTCGCCAGTGTACAGTGTCTCTCCAAAGTTTTAGGACAACGACATTTTAAACTAGGCAACCCAATTTAAACAAAGCGTTGGTGGGTTGCCTGTAGAGTTAGGCTCAATTTCAGGGTTGCCACATGCACAATAGATATTTATAAAATACGCGAAAGAAATAAAAACAAGTATTATTGTATAAAATTATTTAAAATACCACTATTATATCTCAAGTGACAAAATTATTTCTCAAAAAAAAAAGTTTTCTAGTATTTCATCGCTGATGCGTCTACAGAAAGGAAAAGAGGTGAGAGAAAACGAGAGGTGACAAAGGAGAGGCGAAAGAGAAAGCGAAAGGAGAAGAGGAAAAGTAGAGGAGAGAAGAAAGAGAGGATAGACGAGGAGAGGAGATGTAGTGAGGAGAATGGAAAAATATTCTAGGAGAGATGAGGAAAATGGAGCAAAGAAGAGGAGAAGAGGAGACGAGAAGAGGGGAGTGGAGAGTAAAGTAAAGGAGAGAAAAAGAGAAGAACGAAAAGAAGAGGAAAAGAGTGCAGTGGAGTCGGAAATCTAAGACAGGAGAGGATATTGGAGGAGTGGAAATGAGTGACATGGAAATAAGATGCGAGAGAAGTAGGGAAGGCGATATGAGATAAAAGCAGAGCAGAAGGAGGGGAGAGAAGAAGGAGAAGGAGAAGAGAAGAACAGAAGGGACTGAAGAGAAGAGGTAGTTGCGGAAAATATCGTCTCAGCGTCAAGAATTCATGCATTGGTCAAATTATCGACATGAAACATTGAATAACATTTTGAAATGTATTGGAGAATGAATGTATTGGATCGGTTCGAAATGCCTTTTGGCTTAGTTCAGACCAAGGTAAATTCTTCCATGTAAGATCTTTGATTTTACCTGCGATTATACCACTAAAAACATGAACGTAACTTTAATATTTATAAGAATTATCCAAATTTTGGCCACTTTTCGGTTCGTTGAAATGGAGATTTTGTAATTTAATAATTCCCCTTCCCCATCGTTAATTCCAAATAAATAAAATAAAAAATAAAGAAATAAATGAATTGACACACAAGGGATACTTTCATGTATAAGATCGTGAATTATACTACTCTAACGATAATTGTGTACTGCTTCAAAGACATTGACAAATATTAATGAAATAACTATTTATGTTCGTGGCAATTCAGGACATACTAATTTTCCCACTTTTCCCACTCTAGTTCAATGCATGGATAACTCCACAAATATCGAATGAAAAGTTCTGATCATGTGCAATTCTCCATTAAATGTTTTCGCCGAGTCGTGCTACCTTCGTTTTCTTTGTTACAAACAAGTATTGTTTGCACATTACATGTAGGAGGAGAGTTGCATCTACATTTCACATTGGTCAGCTCCTTCTACTTGCTTTCAGGAGCCAAAGCTCGTAGGGTAGTGTTTACCGTTCAGGACTGTCAATCTGATTGTCGTAGGTTCAAACCCTTCCGGTGGCAGAATATTTTCGTAAGTTTTAGAGCTATCCCATTGTGTTCATTGTTTACGCCGTGTGAAACGGAATGACTCAGTTTGGAATTAACGATGGGGAAGGGGAATTATTAAATTACAAAATCTTCATTTCAACGAACCGAGAAGTGGCCAAAATTTGGATAATTCTTATAAATATTCAAATTACATTCATGTTTTTAGTGGTATAATCGCAAGTAAAATCAAAGATCTTACACGGAAGAATTTACCTTGCTTTGAACTAAGCCAAAAGGCATTTCGAACCGATCTAATACATTCATTCTCCAATACATTTCAAAATGTTATTCAATGTTTCATGTCGATAATTTGACCAATGCATGAATTCTTGACGCTGAGACGATATTTTCCGCAACTACCTCTTCTCTTCAGTCCCTTCTGTTCATCTCTTCTCCTTCTCCTTCTTCTCTCCCCTCCTTCTGCTCTGCTTTTATCTCATATCGCCTTCCCTACTTCTCTCGCATCTTATTTCCATGTCACTCATTTCCACTCCTCCAATATCCTCTCCTGTCTTAGATTTCCGACTCCACTGCACTCTTTTCCTCTTCTTTTCGTTCTTCTCTTTTTCTCTCCTTTACTTTACTCTCCACTCCCCTCTTCTCGTCTCCTCTTCTCCTCTTCTTTGCTCCATTTTCCTCATCTCTCCTAGAATATTTTTCCATTCTCCTCACTACATCTCCTCTCCTCGTCTATCCTCTCTTTCTTCTCTCCTCTACTTTTCCTCTTCTCCTTTCGCTTTCTCTTTCGCCTCTCCTTTGTCACCTCTCGTTTTCTCTCACCTCTTTTCCTTTCTGTAGACGCATCAGCGATGAAATACTAGAAAACTTTTTTTTTGAGGAAGAATTTTGTCACTTGAGATATAATAGTGGTATTTTAAATAATTTTATACAATAATACTTGTTTTTATTTCTTTCGCGTATTTTATAAATATCTATTGTGCATGTGGCAACCCTGAAATTGAGCCTAACTCTACAGGCAACCCACCAACTCCTTGTGTAAATTGCGTTGCCTAGTATAAAGTGTCGTTGTCCTAAAACTTTTGAGATAACCTGTACATGAAAGTTAGACTTGTATCTTCGAAATGCATTTATCATTCATTTTCTGTCATTCAAGAATACAGTTTGTGTGCTTGATTTCCATTATGAGCTAATGTGAAATTGACGGTGTTGAAAAAATATTACAAATCGTTTGTTCCAAAAAAAATGCTTTAGCACAGACTTCTACCCCCTCTTTGCGTAATTTATGAGGATAATAACGTTTTTGATACTACTACTACTACTGGTAGTAGTAGCAGTAATAATAATAATAATAATAATAATAATAATGCCATTATTAATGTTATTATTATTATTTTTATTGGTACGTTTATCCTTGCACTTGGCCCCCACCCCCAGACAACAATTCGTGGTTGCACGTCTGGTATTATATTTTTCCGCAAATTTTAGTCCAACAATAACAATTTGAGTAATTAATTCGACATAAACGGGGGTGGGGCAAATGTTCTACCTTTTGGGGGAAGTGCGTCATGGGCCTTTGGGGGGGGATGGGAACCCCTGCCTCCGCCAGGTATCTAATCTGGGGCCCTTTTGATTACAAGGTGACAAAATTTCCACTGCCTTCAGGGAAGCATTCCCAACAGGAAATTTACATAAAGCATATCTCCACCTGTCGCTCATTTAGCTATACCAAAGAAGCAACCCTCCAGTAGTTATGCACCCGCGTTGAGGTCGATAAATCAATTGATTGGAAAAGATCGATCAAAGATCAATTGACGATAAAGCTGTGTGGGCAAGCAAGGGTAGGGTTTGAGTGATGACGTCATAAAATGGGTGTTGTTTATTTTGTGAGGCTTATTTTGATTGGTGTGACGTCATAAAATGGGCTGTGTTTATTTTGTGAGGAGTGTTTTGATTGGTTGTTGGGGAGGAGGAAAATCGCCTGTTTTTCTGTGGCAGTTGGGGAATTGATAAGATGTTTCGGTTTCCTGTTGTTAATGTGGAGGTGACGGTTGGTTTTCTGGGAATGGTGATATGGGTTTCCGGTGCGGTTGGGAATAAAGGGCGTAAATGACTGTTGAAAGAAAAGAAGGGGCAGGGCATAATGATATTGGTTTCCTGTTGTTAATGAGGGCTTGATAAGGGTTTCCGGTCGGGAGGTGAATGACGGTTTTTGGGTGATAAGTTTGAGATTGCAGGAAGTTTTTCCTGTTGTTAATGAGGGATTGATATGGGTTTCCGGTCGTTGATGGGATGGATGACTATTTTTGGGGAGCGTTTCCGGTTTGAGTGTTTTGATGAGTCTGAAATTCCGGTTGGTTTTCTCGGAATTGGAGTACGTGTTTCCGGTGTCGGAAAACAGATGGCGTTGATGAGTCTGAAATTCTGGGAATTGTGATACGTGGTTCCATTGTTTGAGGAGAGATGTCGTTGATGAGTCATTCTGGGGAGGAGGTAACTGTTTTTCTCGGAATTGGGGCGGTTAAAAGAGCGGAAATTGATGAGTTTGAAATTCCAGGAATTGGATGTGACAGGTTTCTGTCGCGGTTGATTTGTAAAGAGAGTAAATGTGTAAAGGGATATATGAATATATCCAAAACCTGTATTGAATATTGAATCCGAGTAATAAACAGTTTACACATACAAATTAATGTTATTGTGTTGAACTATAGTTACAAAATTCTCTCCGTCCATCGTTGTACTATAACTGGTGTACTGTTAAAGATGTTGAGGAAGAATGGAGACTTTGCAGTGATGATCAGAACATATGCACATATCACTTCCTTGTCTATGACGGAACGGATGCAACTTTTTTGTATCATTCCTGAGATAACCACAACTTCCTCTTGGAGGCGGCATGAAAGAGATAAGTTGATTCACACAACTTCCGTGTTACACTGTGCCCAGAATATCCAGCACGAAGACAGCCTTATGAATGAATATAATGCTAGACTGAACTTATTTCATTGTAAAAAACATAAGGGAAACAGAAATTGTTTATAAAATACGAGAGTATAATAGAAAAGGTGGTACCTTCTCGGGGTCCGATCGATTGATCGAGTAACGGATTGAACCGATATTGCAAATCCGTTTTATGCACGACGGTTAACCGAAACAGAAATATATGAGGGCATGGTAGAAAATGTGGTATTTTCCTGAAGGTCCAAGCGAATGACGGATTGAACCGATGCTTCAAATTTGTTTTATGCACAGAGACTAATCGGAACAGAAATATATGAGAGCATGGTAAAAATATGGTATTTTCTTGAGGGTCCGATCGAATAACAGTTTGAACCGTAGTTTCAAATCTGTTTTATACACTGAGGCTAATGGTAACAGAAAAATACGAGGACATGGTAGAAACTGTGGTACCACCTTGAGTTATTTTCACCCTAGACCCCTTCCATATACTCTATGGAAAGGTCTTGACGTACAGATTCCGAATCTACAATTGCCTTCGCTCTAGTTCAATTAGGTCCGGCTGCAGAGCCCTTTAAAATTTTCAAGAAAGGTTTTTCAAGTTTTCAAATTTACCTGCAACAACTAGCTGACAATAAACATCGCGCACGATTACTATGTAATTTTATACAATTAATTGTCATCACAGCTCGTCATGACAATGGGGGCCGACATCTTGGCCGCCAAGTTGGTTTTTTGTTATTTTGGCCGTAGACCCCCTTCCATATACTCTATGGAAAGGTCTTGACGTACAGATTCCGAATTTACAATAGCCTTCACTCTAGTTGAATTAGGCCCGGCTTTAGAGCCCTTTAAAATTTTCTGGAAAGGTTTTTCAAGTTTTCAAATTTACCTGCAACAACTAGCTGACAATAAACATCACCCACGATTACTATGTAATATTATACAACTAATTGTAATCTCAGCTCGTCATGACAATGGGGGCCGCCATGTTGATTTTTGTTATTTTGGCCGTAGAACCCTTCCATATACTCTATGGAAAGGTCTTGCGTGCAGATTCCGAATCTACAATTGCCTTCACTCTAGTTCAATTAGAGCCGGCTGGAAAGCCCTTTAAAATTTTCTGGACAGGTTTTTCAAGTTTTCAAATTTACCTGAAACAACTAGCTGACAATAAACATCACCCACGATTACTATGTAATATTATACAATTAATTGTCATCTCAGCTTGTCATCACAATGGGGGCCGCCATCTTGGCCGCCATGTTGGTTTTTGTTATTTTAGCCGTAGACCCCCACTTCCATATATTCTACTGAAAGGTCTTGTTGTGCAGATCCCGAATATACGATTACTTTCACTGTAGGTTAATTAGGATCGTCTCCTAATTAAGATAGGAGGATGGTTCAAACGCCATTTTACTCAGAAAAACATGCTCTGTCATATGAACCACGTTTCATCCTCCTAGTTCCAGCGGTTTCCTAGTTTCTTTATTTCAGGCCGGAGACCTTCGATGTTACATTCAAATGAAAGGTCTTGTCTTGCAGATTCCGAATCTGTAATTACTTTTGCTCTAGCTGAAGTATGAGCCAAGATATCGGCATTTGAAATTTCCGGGTTTTTTCTTCGAAAATGTGAAATCGTCACATCGTCGTCTCTAATTGAGATAGGAGGATGATCGATAGCATGTTGAACTCTGAATGAAGTTCTTTTTCCATTGAAATTGGTTCCATTGTTCCAGGACCAGCGGTTACCGATCATCCTTATTTCTGACCCTAGATCAGTGGTATATGGGACGCAAAGATTCCAATATGCAATTAGATTTTCTCTTTCGTCCCTATATGAACTAGAAGGATAGTTGATAGCTTGTCGGACTCGGAATGAAGTTGTTTCTCCGTTGAACTAGGATTCATCGTTGTAGAACCGGCGGTTTCCTACTTTGTTTATTTTCAATTGTAGATTCCCTTCCAACGCTCTACAGATGCAGATTCCGAATCTACAATCATTTCAAATGCATCTACAATGCTAGCTGACAATAAACATCACCGACGATTACTACGTAATATTATACAATTAATTGTCATAGCAAATGTTGTTAGTCTTTTTTTTTCACTGATAAAAACATCTGTTGAAGACTGTTAACTAGTTTCGAGAATTTTACGTAGGGTTTCATATCAGTCAGGAACAGGAAAACATCTGCTGAACACAATTAACGACTTCCACGAATTGTATATGAGCTTTCATATGTCAGGAAAACATCTGGTGAAGACGGTTAACTATTTCCGATAAGATTACATAGAAACAACAAAAATTGAATCAGTGAGTTGTATGTTAGAAATGGGTAGAGGTTAAATTATTTGAAAGGCAACATGTCAGAACATGTTTGAACATATCAGAACATGTCTGAACATGTTGTGGGTGTAGCCTTCTAGGAATTGTGACTCTTTCAAATATGTTTAACGGAAAACGTGACGTATGATACAAAAAGATAGAAATAGAAGGGACACAAGATAAGAGGATCATGTTTGAGAATGGATGTGTGCGGTACAAGACTGTCTGATAATGGCGTGAATTTCTACGAGACCAGCTACGAGGAGTTCTGGGAACTTGTTCGATTTTGCGGCGACCTGGACAACGATCGGACGGCCCTGCATCGGTTGCTGAGTTATTTCCTGTTTATGTATGTAGCGATACGTGAATCTCCCTGGTGTGGATGTTACCTATTCAACGAATTAGGAAAAGGAGTTCATTTTCATTGCGAGACGTTGAAGGGGATAGAAGAGAGAAAAAGAAGTGCGGACGAGAGAACAGGATTTCCAAGTGCGAACTACGTCGCAGGAAGGAAGAGGACAAGATCAACGAAACTTTGAAGGAGAAAGTGAAGGAGTGGCTTTTCTTGTTGGCGGACAGAAATTCCTTGAGCTGTTCTGGCTGTGATCGTCCATTGTTACGTAAATTAGAAGGACATCCGTGTTTTCCTGTGGTTCCTCCCGAAGGTTTCGGTGTTCGGAGATCACTGTTCCCCGACGATCTTGAGGATATTCTGGCTGTACCTTTATCGTCGATACCAGGGACGTCATCACCTGCAGTATCCGATTACTTTTCGTTTTGTGACATATGAGAGTGTTTACTTACCACGATTGCTTGACTCGCGCCGAGCCGCATGGTATTAATTACGTATCAGTGAATTCGAGATACAGAACGTACAGAAAGTGGCCTATAGGATTATGTCAGACTCCCGAAGAATTAGTGACTGCAGGATTTTATTATTCAGGCTTTAGCGACAGGGTATTGTGTTTTTATTGTTCGTATGGACTTTGCGATTGGACATCCAAAGATTGTCCGATTCTAGGACATTATCTGTTGATACCCCATTGTCCTTTCATATAGAGTGTTGGGGAGTTACATCGTAACTCCAAGAGTTGCAAGTATTGCGACTGTGTAGAAACCCTCAGAAAACGTCCGATAAACCTAGTGGGGATTATGTGACAGTTTGCAAAATATGTTTTGAGAATCCATGCACTGTTGTAAGTCTTCCGTGTCGACATTTTGTTTCCTGCGGATTCTGTGCTTCTCAATTGGACAAGTGTGCCGTATGCCGGGGCAGCATTGAAGATACATTGACTGTTTTCACCTGTTGAACAAAATGGATGCTTGTTTTTTGGACGTTCAAGCTCTTCGAGGAGCAGAATGAGAATTTGTGTGGAAAGAAGTTGGAATTTTAAAATTTCCTTTCGACAGTGCATTTGACTGTTTAGTGAAATCTCAATATGGTTTACACTTTTTGAGTGTAAAGTATCGGCGAGTGAATTACTGGCTTCGTACCAACAAACACGGTCTCAACTGGGAAGATGAGTGGCTCCCGTATGAGAAATTAGGAGACCTTTTATATTTTGTGGTTGTGAATCAGGAAGTGTACGTCAAAGGTACGGAGAAAGTAAAATGGTTGGAAAAATTACTTGGAGAAAAACGTATGGGTAAAATATCTGTACGTAACATCTGTACAACAGTGCATGGATTCTCAAAACATATTTTGCAAACTGTCACATAATCCCCACTAGGTTTATCGGACGTTTTCTGAGGGTTTCTACACAGTCGCAATACTTGCAACTCTTGGAGTTACGATGTAACTCCCCAACACTCTATATGAAAGGACAATGGGGTATCAACAGATAATGTCCTAGAATCGGACAATCTTTGGATGTCCAATCGCAAAGTCCATACGAACAATAAAAACACAATACCCTGTCGCTAAAGCCTGAATAATAAAATCCTGCAGTCACTAATTCTTCGGGAGTCTGACATAATCCTATAGGCCACTTTCTGTACGTTCTGTATCTCGAATTCACTGATACGTAATTAATACCATGCGGCTCGGCGCGAGTCAAGCAATCGTGGTAAGTAAACACTCTCATATGTCACAAAACGAAAAGTAATCGGATACTGCAGGTGATGACGTCCCTGGTATCGACGATAAAGGTACAGCCAGAATATCCTCAAGATCGTCGGGGAACAGTGATCTCCGAACACCGAAACCTTCGGGAGGAACCACAGGAAAACACGGATGTCCTTCTAATTTACGTAACAATGGACGATCACAGCCAGAACAGCTCAAGGAATTTCTGTCCGCCAACAAGAAAAGCCACTCCTTCACTTTCTCCTTCAAAGTTTCGTTGATCTTGTCCTCTTCCTTCCTGCGACGTAGTTCGCACTTGGAAATCCTGTTCTCTCGTCCGCACTTCTTTTTCTCTCTTCTATCCCCTTCAACGTCTCGCAATGAAAATGAACTCCTTTTCCTAATTCGTTGAATAGGTAACATCCACACCAGGGAGATTCACGTATCGCTACATACATAAACAGGAAATAACTCAGCAACCGATGCAGGGCCGTCCGATCGTTGTCCAGGTCGCCGCAAAATCGAACAAGTTCCCAGAACTCCTCGTAGCTGGTCTCGTAGAAATTCACGCCATTATCAGACAGTCTTGTACCGCACACATCCATTCTCAAACATGATCCTCTTATCTTGTGTCCCTTCTATTTCTATCTTTTTGTATCATACGTCACGTTTTCCGTTAAACATATTTGAAAGAGTCACAATTCCTAGAAGGCTACACCCACAACATGTTCAGACATGTTCTGATATGTTCAAACATGTTCTGACATGTTGCCTTTCAAATAATTTAACCTCTACCCATTTCTAACATACAACTCACTGATTCAATTTTTGTTGTTTCTATGTAATCTTATCGGAAATAGTTAACCGTCTTCACCAGATGTTTTCCTGACATATGAAAGCTCATATACAATTCGTGGAAGTCGTTAATTGTGTTCAGCAGATGTTTTCCTGTTCCTGACTGATATGAAACCCTACGTAAAATTCTCGAAACTAGTTAACAGTCTTCAACAGATGTTTTTATCAGTGAAAAAAAAAGACTAACAACATTTGCTATGACAATTAATTGTATAATATTACGTAGTAATCGTCGGTGATGTTTATTGTCAGCTAGCATTGTAGATACATTTGAAATGATTGTAGATTCGGAATCTGCACGTCGAGACCATTCAGTAGAGCGTTGGAAGGGAATCTACAATTGAAAATAAACAAAGTAGGAAACCGCCGGTCCTACAACGATGAATCCTAGTTCAATTACATGTGTAATTTTGAGTACAATGGAATTAACACATACTTAAACATATTAAAAAGTATAAAGAGTATAAAATAACATTACAATATAATTTTGAGTACAAAGGAATTAACACATACCCTCGAGTGTATGTGGGTCCCCTCCCCCAAAATGTACAAAATTTTCATTTCAATCAACTAAACAATATGACACTGCTACTACATTAGTTTAACAGTCACGAGACAGTCTGATATGATATGATATGATTCATTTCCATCCACTTGATCTTATAAGTACAAATAGCACTATGATATGGGATAGGTTAATTACATGTATGATTTTGAGTACAAAGGAATTAACACATACTTATGCATATTAAAAAGTATAAAAGAGTATAGAATATCTTAAAAAATAGAAGAAAATCAAAGGTTATGGCTATTAGTGAACATACAAATAGAAGCTACATTTTTGGACGAGTAGCGATAGCTTGTAGCGAAGCTACTTTTAAAACGTAGCGTTCTGACCACTGTCAGTGAGTTACTTTTTGGCATTGTTAAACGGTTTTATTGTCCACCTACTTGTTCCTGTTTTCTCCAAGTTGCACTGTGCTTTCAACTGCTTTCAAGATATCATCAAACGGGCTCGGGAAATTATTTAACGCGAGTTGTATCGTGACGGGTAGTTTACCTGTTAGTACGTTCTAAACGTTCCACGTAACATGTTTAGTAAAGTGCCATTTCAGACTATGCCTAGGAGCCCGAAGTTCGCGAAGAAATGTTACAGTTCGTTGATGGTGGTTAGTGCGGCAGAAGGGGATTTTAACAAAGATGAAGTTGAAAAACTCAATATGCTTACCAAAGCAGAAATTTATTTTATTATAAAAAACAAACTAAACGTAAGGTTTCAACCTTCTAGCAAGGTCTTCTTCACCAAGTACAAATGCAACAAGGTACAAAACAGGACGATATATATATACACAAACATTACTCCCCTCCAGACTATTAGAAAGTTGTTCTGGAACATTCTAGCAGGTGGCTTTCCCTTGTCAACTTTACTTTCACCTGAAAATGAATGTGGTTGGACTCGTTATCTCACGCTCTTTTTCCTTCATTCCTCTTCCTTCTTCTCTCCTCTTTCTCTCTTGTCCTTTCCACTCTTTCTAACACCTTCTTCCATTCTTTGTTTATCTTCAGTCCCCATTTCAGTTCATTGTGTCTTCTTCACCTTTCTTCTCTATTTCCTTGGCCTCCTTCCATTTTCTAACTAGCATTCTCTTCTCCCTTCCTATCTGCTTAGCCTTAGTTGTTCCAGAACAACTTTCTAATAGTCTGGAGGGAAGTAATGTTTGTGTTTATATATCGTCCTGTTTTGTACCTTGTTATATTTGTACTTGGTGCAGAGTATGAAGAAGACCTTGCTAGAAGGTTGAAACGTTACGTTTAGTTTATGTTTTTTATAATAAAATAAATTTCTGCCTTGGTCAGCATATTGAGTTTTTCATATCATGGAAACAAGGCTTAATGGTGTTATAAAGATGAAGTTGCCGTGCATTTCGCGTTTTGTCCTGACACCACGCAGCATCTGGGGAAGACGGAAGATAGCCAGTGGAACAACTACGGGGAGGGGGGGGGGGGGGGCAGGAAGCATTACCTACCCCCTTGGTCGGAAATCAATGGTACGGGGGCTAGAGGGCAAACATTGAACTAAAAAAAAGCAAGGCAAGCAGAATCTAAAAGTAGCAGGACAAAATGATACTCAAGATGGAATTAGTTTTCATGTATTTCTTCTCTTTTTTTGTCTCCTAGACGGGCAAGGGCGCCTGGAGCGGGGGAGTGGCACAGAGAGGAAATTTCGATCCTGGATTTCGAAGTTAATGCAAATAAAAATATATTTCGTAACTTTTTTTCGTAAATTCGTAAAAGATCAGAGCCGTAGCTAGGGGACGGCAAACAATCCAAATTAAAACGTTAAAAAAGAGAGAATGCGGCGTCCTACATTAATATTGTTTTCAGTTTGCAATAATTTGGATCTAAAAATTTTCATGCGAGAGAAGCTAGGAATATAATTATTTTCTGTAATGCATTGTAAATTACCAGAGAAAGAATTAAGATGAACTATGTACTTCAGACTTCAGCAGTTTGGTCCTAAATGAACAATTGTTTTGATGAAAAGGAGCGCATGTTTGAGAGTTTTATATCATTTTTTATTGTTAGTTTGTTATGATGCGGATGAATTGGTTATGTAATGCATTCAAATAATACGTTTGTTGCATATATAGAATCAAGAGTGTTAACATGTTGCATATGTGTAAAAGATGTATGTTGTAGGCTACATGAAAGTTACACATGTCATATGTACAAAAAGAAATATATTCGTCGTGCATTTTCTGCCTTTCAAAACTACAGTTTGTGTGCTTAATGTTTTCAATTATTAGCTAATGTGAAACTGAACGTGTTAAAAAATATTTCAAATCGTTTGTCCAACAGAAATACTTTAGCACCAGCTTCTGCCCTTTTTAAGTGATTTACGAGGATAATAACGTCCTTCATACTACTACTACTATTACTACTGATGATACTACAACTACTAATAATAATTTCATTATTATTATTATTTTATTATTATTATTATTATTTTATTATTATTATTAATTATTGGCACGTTTATCCTGGTACTTGCCCCTCCCCCAGACAAAAAATCGTTGTTGTGCCTCTGCTAAAACGTGCCTTCTTTATTTTCAACATCTCAACCCCTAAATTTAATTCCGGACCACCAGATGTTTAATCCTGGCGCCGCTACTGATTCCTGATAAAGTAGTGATAAAGGTAGTCGCATTGTAATCAAAGGGTCCAGGCAATGGACGTCCACATTTTTTAAAATTTTTTTCAAACAGCTGGGGTGGGGCATAGACAAGCGCAGTCGCTAACAAACGGACACCTTGATGCACGCATGTATGCAATACTTCATGTGAAACTGCACTATTATTTCAGCAGATTACAAAACTAGACAAGAGCCGCGGTGATCCAGTCGGCCTCTGTGGCGGGGTGGTCAGGGCATCGCGCTACGAAGGCAGGGGTCCCGGGTTCGAATCCCGACTAGGACATGGATGTTTGTGTTTGTTCGTAATGAGAATAATCGGAGAATATAATAAAAATTGATATGTGTGAAGGTTGAGAAAGTGGTGAATGACGGGAGATACTACCACATAGGGGTATTCCTTTAATCACCCCAAAAAATCGGTAAGGCGTCTGACCAGGGTTCGATTCCCGGGGTGGCTGTGCGAGTATGGCGGCGCCGAGGGGATATACATCCTGCCAATGTTATGGAGAGACACACCGGCATTGCCATCATGGTGTGGGGAGCGATTGGGTATGATTTCAGATCACCTCTGAAAGTGGTTCTGGGGATTCTGACGGCACAGCCGCACAGTGCTACGTCACGGACATCCTGCGTCCGCACGTGTTACCCCTCTTGAGACATCATCCTGGTACAGTCTTTCAACACGACAGCGCTCGTCCGCACACGGTACATGTGTCTATGGACTGTCTGCGCCCATATCGTGTACATAGGCGCCGATTCCTTCAGACATCTGGGGAGAGGAGTTCAAAGCTAAGCAAAGCGTAAGGACCAATTTCTTTCAGCTTGCTGGGGGTGGGTGAGCAAAGATTTTTTCTTTAAAGAAAGAATCCGAAGTAGAGACCTAATAATATACAGACTTCAGTTAACCTTTCAATTTTTGTAATTACAATTACTAGCTCTTACAACAATAATATACCTATCAAGGTACAGGGTGTTTCAATAAAAAGATAACTAAAAGTATCCAAAACACACCTTGTTCAGTTACCATGTTTTCGAAACACCTTGTACAGTGGGATCCATTAATATTACCGTGCAAATTGTCCATCACCGTGTTCGTGCAATGTATTTGACTCAATAAGAGCTTCGAGAATTAAAAAAAAACTCAAACCAAGCTGTTGACAACTTCTGCACCAGCATACATAAAAATCCATCGCTTAAAAACACATCGGATGTAAGAGAAAAATTAATGAAAATAGTCATTGACAATTTGCATGGTAATACTCATGGATCCCACTGTACGTACATTACATTCACAATATTAAAAACAATAATAACCATATCTACCTGTATAATATATATATTATATATTATATTTACATGCATGACTTTTTTTTAAAAAAAAATAAGAGTTACATTGTTCTCTCTATGGTATTATTACATTTCTTTGTCTACTTGATATTTGTATCCAATCTAATTTATAGTTCATTAATGTCATACAGAGCTCTGTCTGTGAGGTATTTTTTGATTAGCTGCATTTTTTTCTTTAAGGGAGTGATATTTTTTAGCCAATGGGGAAGGTTGTTGTGGAATTTTATGCCTGCTGAATATGATGATCTGTCTGTCAGACTTAATATGTTAGTCTGGATATGAAAGTTTTGTCTTTGTCTTGTATTATGTCCATGAATTTATTCATTTCTTAATTGTATCTTGTCATTAAGTACATAGATAATAGATTTATAAACATAGAGCGAGTATAGCTATCTATCCCCATCACAGGCACTTACTGTACATAGAACTACATTTTGGGATGGATCCGAGCCAAGTGTTTTACATGTGATAATAATGATAATAATAAATTTCATAATTAATAGGATAATGAGATCTAATAAGCCAATTAAGTTTTATATGAGTTTGCAGACCAAGTTAATACTCACATTTTTTTATTTCTTCTTGAAATAGTCAAAAGGTGTCCAGTTTTTCTTTTTCCGTTCTCCTTTCTCAACTCTGAGCTCAACAACATCCATTCACTGTTATGTGCTGAACCACTGGCGTACGCAGAGGGGGCTGAAGAAGCTACAGCCCCCTACGATTTTCTTTTAGAAAATCAACATTTTCAAATAAAGGCAGTGAAGTCTGGGAAGAACCAGAGTGGTAAATGGAAAGCCTCTTTAAACTAGCTCCAATTGGAATTTTGAGAGAGAAAACTTCTAAGAATACGAAATATCTCATTGTGTATACAACCCCCCACCCCCGCTCCGCCTAGAAAGCAACTATGTACTATAGTCCACGCGTTAACTTCTTCAGAAGAACTGAAGAATGCCGCCGCCACGAACGTGGGTGGGGATAAATAGCGGGCGGGTTGTTTTCGTCTAACGACATTCAACTTTCAGCCAATGGGCGCAGCTGTCATTCTGCTCGTCTACTCCACGTGGAGTCCCAGTCACATGACTTGCGGATACGCTGTTGCCGTACTTTGCAACTTCAATATGGAGACCGTGGGAAGGTGGTTGTGCGCGGAGGCATGGGCGTAACTTGGGCCCTAACTTTGGAGGGGCAAAATCGAACCTTGGGGGAAGGGGTGAAACTTTGGACTTAATTTTTGGGGGCAGAATCAAAAACTTATGACTTAACTTTCGGGGACAGAATCAAACTTATGACTTAACTTTCAGGGGCAGAATCAAACTTGAAACTTAACTTTAGGGGGCAGAATCAAACTTATGACTTAAGTTTCGGGGAGAGATTCAAACTTGGACTTAACTTTCAGGGGCAGAATCAAACTTTTGACTTAACTTTCGGGGGCAGAATCAAACTTGGACTTAACTTTCGGGGGCAGAGTCAAACTTATGACTTAACTTTCGGGGGCAGAATCAAACTTGGACTTAACTTTCAGGGGCAGAATCAAACTTATGACTTAACTTTCGGGGGCAGAATCAAACTTATGACTTTACTTTCGAGGGCAGAATCAAACTTGAAACTTAACTTTCGGGGACAGAATCAAACTTGGACTTAACTTTCGGGGGCAGAATCAAACTTATGATTAAACTTTCGGGGGCAAAACCAAACTTGAAACTTCACTTTCGGGGGCAGAATCAAACTTGAAACTTAACTTTCAGGGACAGAATCAAACTTGGACTTAACTTTCGGGGGCAGAATCAAACTTATGATTAAACTTTCGGTTACAGAATCAAACTTGGACTTAACTTTCGGGGGCAGAATCAAACTTGAAACTTAACTTTCGGGGGCAGAATCAAACTTATGACTTAACTTTCGGGGACAGAATCAAACTTGAAACTTTGGGAGCCAGGATCAACACGTTTTCCCTCGTGTAAAAAGTCCAGAACTATTTTGCTAAGTAAAATGCATTGCGCGATCATAAAATATACTCTTCAATACTTTGCTACTCAAGTCTCAGAAGGTTAAGAAAAGAATCCTTAATTTTTAAATTTAGTAACCTTAATATTTGGGGGGCAAGTGCCCCCTTGTCCCCGCCAAGTTACATCTATGCACGGAGGGACAAGGTAGCGTAGTGTAGATGTGGATAGTAGATGTGTGGCAACACTGTGCGTTGACTGTGATTGTTGCAGCTGGTGGGCGCTCCGTCGACTTCTAAGCCAGCCGGTCGTTAACGTAGCTAGCGCGTCGACTATATCCATCTTTACAATTCCAGCCGCTCCCGAAAAAAAATCTGCCCCACTGTACTGAATAAAGAGGATCAATTCGTTTTCTCATTCCTCTCTTTTGTCTCTTTCGAATACAAGTGATAGCCAAATCATTCCAAATTTTGTCGCCTCAGAAGTTCATAAGGTGAGGTAACCGATGCATCAACAGACGCCGACAATGGAAGATAAAAGCAGCTTACATTCGTGTGGAAACCTACCTATTTTTCGATGGACTGACATACTCAAGAACACGAGGACTGCAGTATCCCCATGCTTCTTTCTTTATTCGTGTACCTAATCCATAATATAAAGGGTGTTCCATATAGTGCGCAGGTTTTCAATCGCTTGTTATTATCTTGTTTGAAGGTTGGCAACACTGTTCTTATCATTTTTTGCTAGAAAACACATTACAGAAACGGGGAGTGGCCTGCGCTGGATGAACTGGATAACGTGAATATGTAATTTCCCGTACATTTCTATTGTTGTTGGGGTGCCAGGAATAAAGATCCATTAAGCAAACAATGCATAGCTACTGCATAGTCGACAGTTTACGAACTGTCTCTGCATAGCACTCCCCGTTTCTGTAATGTATTTTCAAAATAACGACGCGTTGCTCGATAGTGAACCGCTCCATGGAACTCAACTGAACATCTGAAAAAACAAACAATTGCTCAATTAATAATCGGAATGATAAGAGATAGCGAAAATGATAAGAACAGTGTTGCAAACCTCCAAACAAAAAAATGACAAGCGATTTAAAACCTGCGCACTTTATGAAACACCCTTTACAATGCGTTTTCCTTAATTAACTGTGTATTTGGAAAAATAAATACTGAGATAGAGTAAAATGCCCATTTCAGAGTAGAATCCTGAGTAATTTCCCACAGAGTCCTCAAATAATAATAATTTATGAAATTTCCATCACACAAATAATATTTTGTTTCAAAATGAAATCGTGTTGAATGTTATACATTGGGCCCAGTGATGTGCCGTAGACTATAAGTTTACGTCTACATGCGTTGTCTACACGTAATCTACGCGTAGATTTCATTGGGTTGTAGTTTACATAGACTACGTAGACAATCTAAAGTGCATTTAAATTAATTTTCAAGGGTTTCATGAAAGGAAAGTGATATTTTCAACTATTCCTCTTCTCTTCTATTATCAACTATGGAAGAAGATAAATAGTATGCAAAAAACAACAACAGATGGCAGTCGTGAGGCAAGAGTGGTCTTTTCCCAATAAAACACTAGAATATTTCCTATATTAGGTTTCTTGCTAGGTGAGACATTGTTCGAATTTGGAAGAAAGAGTATGAAAATTTCTTCTCACACATCAGCAACTGATACGCAGTATAATTTTCTTATAATTCCACGGCGCCCTTTGTTAAGTTATCACCTTTCGCCACGTTGTTTACGTAGATTACGTAGTCTAAGTGTATAAAATAGTCTGTGTGTAGAATCTAGACTATCGTTGTTTACGTGTATACGCACATCACTGATTGGGCCCCTTATAGGAGGGCCTGGAATCCTCCCCCCAATCTTCCCCGGTTTCGGCGCTCCTGATAATGCACACTCTGTTGTTTGTTTGATCTGATTTTGTAATCATTGCAATACAGTTACATAACCTGTGAACAGGTGCAGTTTCCTTTCATTTCCACTTCTCCTCTTAGATGCTTCGTGCCTCCCCGATGGTGGAGTGGTAATGTCGTCGTTTTGTAATTAAGGGATCCCGGGTTCGATACCCGGTGGAGGCACATAGTGGTTCGGCAGTGGCGTATGCTGAGTCTAATACCCGTGCTATCTCACTATGACACCTGATCCTAGGCTATGGAGGAAGGCTTGACGTCTTCAAGGAAGCCACGTTGTTATCCAACGGTTGTCAGATTGCAAACTTAAATAATTCAGGTTGCCAACTTCAAATAATTCAGGTTGCCAACTCCTAAGAATTCAGGTTGCCAACTTCTAATAATTCAGGTTGTTAACTCCTAAGAATTCAGGTTGTCAACTCCTAAGAATTCAAGTTGCCAACTCGTAAGAATTCAGGTTGCCAACTTCTAATAATTCAGGTTGCCAACTCCTAATAATTCAGGTTGCCAGCTCCTAATAATTCAGGTTGTTAACTCCTAAGAATTCAGGTTGTCAACTCCTAAGAATTCAAGTTGCCAACTCGTAAGAATTCAGGTTGCCAACTTCTAATAATTCAGGTTGCCAACTCCTAATAATTCAGGTTGTCAACTCCTAATAATTCAGGTTGTTAACTCCTAAGAATTCAAGTTGATAACTCCTAAGAATTCAAGTTTGCCAACTCTTAAGAATTCAGGTTGCCACCTTCTAATAATTCAGGTTGCCAACTCCTAATAATTCAGGTTGTCAACTCCTAATAATTCAGGTTGTTAACTCCTAAGAATTCAGGTTGTCAGCTCCTAAGAATTCAAGTTGACCTCCTAAGAATTCAAGTAGCCAACACCTAAGAATTCAGGTTGCCAACTTCTAATAATTCAGGTTGTCAACTCCTAAGAATTCAGGTTGTCAACTCCTAAGAATTCAAGTAGCCATTTCCTAAGAATTCAACTAGCCATCTCCTAAGAATTCAGGTTGCCAACTCCTAATAATTCAGGTTGTCAACTCCTAATAATTCAGGTTGTTAACTCCTGAGAATTCAAGTTGATAACTCCTAAGAATTCAAGTTTGCCAACTCTTAAGAATTCAGGTTGCCAACTTCTAATAATTCAGGTTGCCAACTCCTAATGATTCAGGTTGTCAACTCCTAGTAATTCAGGTTGTTAACTCCTAAGAATTCAGGTTGTCAGCTCCTAAGAATTCAAGTAGCCAACTCCTAAGAATTCAGGTTGCCAACTTATAATAATTCAAGTAGCCATCTCCTAAGAATTCAGGTTGTCAACTCTTAAGAATTCAGGTTGATAACTCCTAAGAATTCAGGTTGCCAACTTCTAAGAATACAGGTTGCCAACTCCCAAGAATTCAGGTTGCCAACTTCAGAATCGCCATTATCTTCTTTATCAAATCAGCTTAATTCACACAGTTTCTAAGAGATTTCCCTTCAGTATTTTACTTTCTAGGTCTCAGGCTCCACAGATAGCCTAGCTAGCCCGGAATATTCGCTCCTGTGGTTCGGATCCCACTTTAAACTGTAGGTAGAGTCCCGATTAGCCCTTCTTTGCTCAAAGTGGACTTGAAACAACAAATCGATCAATCAAATCAATCAACCTTCTAGGTGCATCATTTTTTTGACAATTCCTTACTTGATAGGCATTTCTAGGGGTTATTCATAGAGATATACTCCCTCTGTCCCATAATTATAGTCCGGTATGCCAAAATGGTAGTACAGGAATTACAGACGAAGAGGCAGATGGAAAGCACACGCATGAGGAGAGGCACACTAGATCAGCCTTCAAGATTGTGAAAAGGAACAACGTGACCTTATCGCAACGAGCAACAAATACCGCCCAACCGATTACCAATTATTATGGGAGAAGAAACAAAGGTGTACCGGACAATAATTATGGGACAGCGGGAGTAGTTAAAATTAGTAGCCTAATGTGATTTTCGGTAGGTCTGGACACACTCGGTATACGTCTGTGTTCTTTACCCATCAATACGATAACACAGCGAGATAGTAGACCCGTACCGAGAAGAGGGTCTATGACCCCTGAAATTATGAAATATTAGAATGTGAACTATAAAATCCTGCAAAACAAATTTTGAACTAATTTAGATTTCATCCAACTTGTTTAAAAAAAATCTGGAGTGGTGTCGCGCAAATGCCTCGCTTTTTTTTTTTTGGATAATTCAGAATTAGACACATTACATATAATTTAATATATAAATATATTATTTTCTAAACCTAGCCTAATGACTGTTCAACGGTGCTGGTATTAGAAAATTAAAGGAAATTTGAAAACATTGTTAATTTGCAGAGCCCAATACTATTTGAATACTTTTGAGAACTGAATGAGAAACGAAAAAATGAACAACCTATTTTCATTCATGAAGGAAATAAATCGCCAGCTCAGAACCTGATTTCTTGCGATCTCAAAATGGACAACAAATATTTCTTCCGAGGCCGAATGACCACAGAAAGAAACGCTGTGAGAATTCATTGATAACTCATGGTTAACATTGCTCTTCTGTGTGGTGTTCACGACTGACCGCTGTGCAGCTTTTCCTTATCTTGGATAGAATTTCGGCATTGACTCTGCAGTGTTTCCAATTCAATATCGGAATATCAACAATAAACACCAAGCTGTACGAGTGTACGACATCCTTTGTATGTGAGCAACGTCAGGTTGGTGGAGGGGGTGTGTATCGATGAGTTGACTTTTTTCCATTACCTTGCGCCATTATTTTCAACTCTACAATTATACATTTACTTCGTTGCAATACCACCATAGCATTGCTGGTCTATAATACTTCAACAGCAATTCGCCGACCAACGTGGCAGAATGGTTAGCGTATCACGCTAGGAAGGCAGATATCCCAGGCCAGCATCTTAAACTCTGTTAGATCTACTAGCTTGCAATTCCATTAGAAACTGTCTTCCCAATGGTGCAGTGGTAGCGTCACCGCCTTGTCATCAAGGGGTTCCGGGTTCGATACCCGGTGGAGGCACATAATGGTTCGGATTCCACTTTAAAAACTGTAGGTCCAGTCCCGATTAGCCTTACTGTGCACAAAGTGGACTTAAAACACCAACTCAATCCCAAGAATATCATCATATAATCAAACATCCTCATCGTCACGATCACACGAGCCAAGAGTGGCAAAAAAGTGACGTAAAATAAAATAACTCAATAAGTCCAACAACATTTTTGGCTGCCCTCTTTGTTCCACTTTTTGGATCTGCCCCCTCCTCAAAAAATGCTGGTTACGTGCCTGTGAGATGGAATCAGGTTTTTCTCTCCCCGACAGGTCTTTCATCTAAGCTTTTGCCCCCCTCCCCCCTTAATCAGAGGATCTGCGCACGCTAAGGGCCTGTATGTTAAGCCCCTGGGTTCACCCCTTACACCCCAGCAGAAACGATTGCATGTTCCTCTCGCTTATAATATTTTGAGGGACTTCTCACATAAAAATATTCATTTCTGGAATTCTGAAAAGTCATGGTACCAGTGGAATATGAAAACAGATTTCTACATTACACACGAAACGTTCGGAGCTATTTTTCATTCAGCTATTTTTTTGGAATTTCAATAAACTGAAGCAGTGGAAGGGATAAGGGGTTACGAGGGGGCTGTTGCCCTCCAGTTTTTGTCAGTTTTGCTCCCGCACTATGCTAAACCTTGTGTACCAAGGGCAAGAAAACTGTTCTTGCCCTCCCCCCACCCCCGCAGTTTTGGAAAAACAAATCGCCGCCACTGATTTATCAAGTATCAAAATAATAAAATGTTTGCTCTCACTATAATTCAATTAACTATGCCAATTTGCAACGGGAGTCCACCCGCCGGTTCACCCTTTTCGTGAATAACATGACGTCAAGGAGTACTAACTGGAGATAAAATAACATTTGGTTTGCTAGAAGTGAAATATTATCCTTCTTTTCTTTATATCTTAGTCTACTACATATGAACTGACCTCCATGTAGGAGTGGTTGGTTACGTTACCGTCAGGTTATCTTCCCTGGTCCTTCCCCTACAACCCTGCGGTAGGGGTTAGCGCGCAGACCTGGGGCGTCCGGAGGGAATAAGTAGAGTGCATGCGTACATAAAATATAAACGTACAGGGCGCGGCAGTGCGCTACGACGCCAGGGATCCCGGGTTCGAATCCCGACCTGGCCATGGGTGTTCATTTTGATTGTCTCTTCATCAATTTTATCATATCATCACTCACTCTCATCTTCGCGATTAGCCAAAGTGTCAGAAAGGAGAAGTGAAATAAACCAAGTCAATCAACCACTCTACTTAACATGAAAATTATGGAAACACAACACAACCCTGCGAGCGACGATTCACATCTCGCGATCAATTTGATTCAACAAGATGCCGACGACTTGGCCATGAGTCAAAGATTTATGAAAATATGATTAATTTAAAGTTGGACAATGGAAGCTGTATTACGGCAAAGTTAACTTTTGATTGAGATACTGAGCTCAGTTCACCATAACCTAGGACCCAACATGGCGTCCATGAACTGCTACATGCTCCGTGTGTTTAGAGATCTGGATTTCCGACTGCAGCGCCTGCTGCTTGTAGCGGAAATTAGTACAAGTAGTTCTGCATTGATTTCTTCTTGTGTATGGTGGACTGTTTATAATAAGAAGATACGGGAAAATTCGTAAGAGAGGATGACGATCGTTACGAAGCCTATTTCTGAGAAAAAAACAGACAAGCTAGAAGAACCTCTTGTTGAGAATGAAGTAAACGAAAGTTTGGTAAGTAAAATAGAGTTGAATGTACTATAGCCATTTGTTCCTTCATTTGTTGTAGGGTTCTCATCTGACAAGCCAGTGAGCATATTTACCGTTTGCCCGTGTTTTCTTTGTGTGATATCCCCTACGGAATTGTAATGCTTTTCTCTTGACTCACAAATATTGTAAGAATCTCCCTTACCTATATACGTTCCTTAAAGTTTATAACGTTCTTTGACGTAAATTTAAAGAATTATGACTAGAAAAAATTATCCCATAACAGCCAATCGGAGATATGTGCTTTGGGCGTGTGTTATCTTACAATGTGTAGAACCCTGTACTTCATTAATTTCCTAAATTAACATCAGATTGTTAAATATCTAGTATTTATAACAGACTCTTGTTGGCGGGAATGTATCACCTCTGGTCACATAAATCGATTTTTCAAACATAGAACGGATAGACAGACTGATGCCGTACACACTGTAACATGCTTTTGTCAAAGACGCCAGTCATTTGGTGCCTGTTGCAAAATATTCACGGATATATTTTTTACAGACTTCTTATTTCATAATACAGCAAGATTGTGTGAGCAATATGTTTAGTATTTTGTTTCCATGCAGAATTGCACAATATGCGATTTTAAATTAACTAATCCCCATACAAATTATGCACAGACAGTGGCGGTGTCTTGGACTGTATGCTTGCAGTGGCAAAAGTTGGTAACTTTGCAGCATACTTGGAAATACAAATGAAATTGGCAGATTTCATGTTTCATTAAGAAGGCGAGAAAAGGGTATGTCACAGGCACTGATTACAGCATGTGAATATTTGCATTTGTGCAGAGCCTGTTGTATGCCCTGTTTGCAGGGTGGTAGGGGAGGATGGGGGATTTCACCCCTCTGGGTACTTGTGCCCCCTTCCTCTGCTTGATAAATTTTATCCATGGGGGGAAATGTTATATGGCATAAAGTCATTTTCTCATGCTGTCCCTAGACAATCCGTAGAATTTCCTTCCCACTGAAAACTTCTTAATTATCACACTGCCTGTATGGATTGCTTCTATGTAAAACGTACCGCATACATAGGCATTATTATTTTTTAGGATATTCAAGTTTCAGGTGAAGAAAGTAAAATGTCCCAGTCAGAAAAACATTCTTCCAATATGTCCTTTATGAATACTACAAGATTCAAATACCACACAGAACATGAATGCAAATACTGAAATGAAAGTACTAGTTCTGACACATTGCTGATTTCTAAGCAGCAAACTTCAGGATTTGCTAGTTGAAGGATTCACTTCTATTGTGTATTTTTCATATTTATAATAAGATGTATAAATGATATCTGCAATAAGTTGATTGGTTGAATTAAAGGTTCTACTTTACTATAGGGGTGACACCTATAAATCATTAATTTCACACTTTTTTACATGCTAACATACTATTCTGCATTGCGGAACATTTCTTTAGGTGAAGTGGTGAATTTCTAATGAAAATAATGTATATTTCTTACATTTACGATTACTTACTGTTACTCGTTATTTCGATTCTGTAACACACATTATGGCGATAGCGTACTGGTACATTTCACGTTGCGAGAGTGTTTTGTCAATTTATGCACTGTTGCAACCTTGTTCATCGGAAAATACGTACTTTCGTGCCCGGATTTGAAATTATGCTAATACCTCACAAACCATTCACGTTAGCCCCACAAACCATTTTCTGTAAGGTTGGCTTAGGCAAACATATTTAAAAAAAATAAAAATACTAGACATGTCATGTTATAGTGAAAACTGCGAGTTTGAAACACTGACTACGGGGTTTACGTCATCTAACACACAGAACATTGTGCTCTCGTGCAGAAAGCAAATGGCGGCAGCAGAAACAGCGTGTCGGACAGAGATTTTAGCAGAAAACAACATGTATTTGCATTAAAATTTATCAAAACTACATTCACGAACTTCCACAACGCTACAGAAAATGATTTGCGTAAGTATTTTTTCCTGTAAAAAAGTTTTACCGAATTAAAAAGTAGTTGTCTAGTTGGCTGCACTTTTTGACACTCTGTGTAGTGCAGGTGTATTCCAGTGTCAGGGTGGTGCAAGGAAATGACGTTCAACCAAGTAGATGGAAAGTGGTTCAGACGGTTCAACAAATGCCTGTCTGCTGCTTTAGACAGTGATTTGATTAAGGCGAGGAGGGACAATTTCCCCTAGGTCTTTCTCGCTGGGTCATCTGCTGATCACTGTTGCCAACTTCGCTCTTTTGGAGCCAGATCTGGCTCTTTCGTGCACGCGTTTGACTGTGAACTGTGGCACCCACCCTCTGCCTCACTATGATACCACCACTGGCTCCGGCCCATAATACCAACTTTTGCCATGAGTGTACATTTTGCACGTGACGTGATATTCGTATAGCTATAGGCTGCGTCACCCACCTTTTCTTTCCTCCCCATGTATTTTTATATATAGCGCTGTGGCTAAGATGAAGATGACAATTTTGTTATCCGGGAACCCTTTATTTTCGATTTTATATTAACATCATTGGATTATTGAGATGGGTGATGCTGCCAAATCTAGGCGGTGAAAACTAAGAATAAATTGCCATCACTTTAAAGCTAACGGTAATAGCAGCACCCCCACCCCTCTGATAACTAAAATTACCCTAGTAGGCACTTTATGCAGCCTTCGTTAATTTAGCTCCTTGAAAGTCCTCTTTAGCTATATTAATGGTGAAATTTAGCTCTATTATGCACATCAGGTTTGGCAGCACTGCCAGGATGGCCGTAGGAGGCAAGGAGAAATGCACTAAGCTTATGGGACCATTATTTTATTCGTTCTCTCGGGAATATCAAACATCCGATGACGTAGAAAAGTACATGGAAGGAAAAAGGACACGTTGAACTATGTTATAGTAGTAGGAAAAGTCAAAACTCCCATTTGATGAGCCGTAACTTGAAGTTGATGTCCCATAAGGAATACATGGGATTCGGTAAATACTAATTCATCATATTTTTCAAAAATCGTAAATGCCTTAATAATCAACTTAGGAAACCGCTTCCACTAGCCACATGGGGAGAAATTCATACTCTTCATTTCTGGCGGAGATCTTTTTAGTAGCATTGTTCATTCCGACGATATTGGAATAAATGCATGCCTGGTGCATAATTGTCCCTCTTCGCCTTAATTATCACTCACCACTTCGGAACGTAGTGCAAACGGTGCAGACACCAAATACACTACTTGACTCCAAATCAACGAACTAGACGACTTGGTGTTGCACTGTGTAACGAACTAGACATGGTTGTGCAGAGAGGGGCAAAAAGGGCAGGAAACTAGGGCTAGTATTTTGCCTTGCCTGGGACTGAACCCTTAACCCTTAGTACGCCGCACGGTCTGACGAAAGTAAGCCCAGTGTCGCCGAGGCTTTGAGCGGGAAATTTGAATTCGTATACATAATGGAGAAAAATCATAATAACTCTGGCACTATGGGACCAATCTACTTCGGATAACTTTTGTTTTGCAGGCAATACATCGGTGCATGCAACCATGTAAACTTTGGATGCCCCAACCGTGGGGTGGGTGGGTTTCGGTTGGGGGCTGCATCCCCCCAATTTCAATGAAAAAATCATAAAAATATGGAGTTTGCCCCCTCTTCTCCAGCTACTTTGGGGAGAAAACCGGAACTTTTGCTTTTTTCTCAAAGAATGGACCTTCCGCAACAGAATGAAACTTGATTCATGTTCGTGGGTGCAATACAATTTGAATAATAAGGCAAAACGTAAAACTCTAGCGAATTTTAGCCAATTTGCATATTATTCATAAAATTGTTATAATTGACACAATGGGACCAATCTACTTCGGATAACTTTTGTTTTGCAGGCAGAACATCAGTGCATGCAACCATGTAAAATTTGGATGCCCCAACCGCGGGGGGTTATGGGCGGGGGCTGCATCCCCCGAATTTCAATGAAAAAATCATAAAAATTTGGAGTTTGCCCCCTCTTCTCCAGCTACTTTGGGGAGAAAACCCGAACTTTTGCTTTTTTCGTTCGCACTTGCATCTTGTGTATCTACTGTGAATCTATTTCTCCCTTTTGACTCGGCTCTTTGTGGAAATATGTCCGGAAGGAACGTTTGTGCTTTAGGGAAATCGATGAGCTGTTATATGATACGAAGTGTTTATGGTGAGGTCTTTGTTAGTCCTAACAGAGGAGGGAGGGAGCCTTTGCAATCCTTTCTTTTGTCTATACTTCTGGATAGACGCACGCTTTAGACTCATGCTTTTGGCCTCTGGCTATCGTCAAGCTTCATTGCATTTCTAACATAGAGGTGACAGAAAGCTGACACTGCCTAACCTCATCCAATCCCCTCTCTCCTTGCCCTACCCCCCCCCACCCCCGCCACTACTTCAGCTCGATCACCAGGTCTAAACACAAAGAAGAATGTGTGCCTTATCAGTACTAAATCACAGCGTTGGAAGCTTGGAGGAAAACAGCATCGTAAATACCAAGCATTTATTGTGTGTGTCAACTGAAGAGCGAACATGTGTTTGGGTGAGCCCAAACACGTGATATATTCCGAGAAAGGAGTGGGTGGGGGGATTTGGAATTTTCGAAACACGATTGCAAAACATGTTCCCAAAACATGTTCCCGAACGAACTGTCAGTGTTTCAACCTCAATATACAAATATAAGTGTGGTAAACCCTCGATAATTGTATCTAAAGTTGTTTGTAACATATGTGTTACAGCGGCTACAAGGGACATACTTTTTTTTGTAACATATGTGTTACGGCGGCGAACTAAGGGTTAAACTCTGGTTGACCAAAAAAAAACAAATCTAAAGTTTACATTTAAACACACAACAGAAAGTTTCTGCATTGACATTGTTTCATTCTGTTCGTATGACTATTCTGCTCAATGGTAGACAGCTGTTCCAACAATCTGTAATTTATTTTGACCACGTTATTAGATACAGAAAAATAGTCACAAATAGTTTTGATGGGATATTCATTATTGTTGCTTCAAACATAACATATTGTCACTTGTTAAGATTGTACTTCATTTACATGTTTTCATTTTTAATTCTACATTGATTTGGGATGGATGGACAAGAAGGTACTTGTTTACTATCCTTCGGACACATTTATTTATTTTTACGGAAGAAACTATTTACCGTAATAAGTTCCTGTAGGATTGTCGAACATCGGGAAGGTGTTTTGTGTGATGTGGGAATGTTTCATAGCTGAAATTCATGTTGTTCGTTGAAAATTAATTCTCCGACGGAGAATAGCGTTTGGAGTGTACACCTTCGTACACCGTTGTGATTGTGTTTTGTTCATGTTCATTGGGTATCCAGTGTTTCAAACTGTCTGCGTTTGCAACGAGAGTTAGAAGCATGATGTGTCCTGGATGCGTGGTGAAGTTTGTACTGAGTGTGAAGGATCCAGTGGGTTTGTAATTGAACACGGTGTCGTGAAGAAAGGAAAGGAATGTCGTGTTAGTATCAGGATCTAGAAATTGGAAAGAATTGCGAACCATTGACGCTAGCCCCACAAACCATTGGTGCTTGGTTAGGTTAGGATACATAGTTAAAATTTGGTGTCGTGTTAGTATCAGGATCTAGAAATTGGAAATAATTGTGAACCATTGGTGCTAGCCCCACGAACCATTGGCACGTGGTTAGGTAGGATACATAGTTAAAATTTGGTGTCATGTTAGTATCAGGATCTAGAAATTGGAAATAATTGCGAACCATTGACGCTAGCCCCACGAACCATTGGTGCTAGCGAAGGAGACACGTAAGTACGAATGTCAAAAATTGAGGAAACGAAAAAATTAGGGGTGTCCGAAGGATAGTAAATTTTTACCCACCCTTGATTTATGAAGAAAACAACTATTTCTTGCAATGATTAGCGTTTCGAAACTATGTTTATGATGACCTTGAATTTTAACTATGCTTGCCTAACCTTACCATACCATACCATGAATGCTTCGTGGGGCAAACATTTTTTCCACCTTATGCAATACCCCATTTTCTCAGACAGCGTAATGAATAGCAAACTACTTGTTCACATCATCAAACATGGCAACCATATTAGTGTATCGACAATCATAGCAGTAATATCTGCATGTAATTTTTCAATTTCTAGATGCGACCGCCAATTTTTAACCTCAGATTCGTGGTCACGAGGCCAAAATTAGTGAGTATGCAGAATTTGAAAGCAATCGGGGTAAAAATTATGCAAGGTAGCTCACCTTCAATATTATGTCAGGTTTAGGATCATGGCTTCAGTAAGTTGGTGTTTATAACCATTCTAATTCTAATATGAATTATACACTTTCTATGGAGATATGCTTTCCAAGCATGCCAAGTACTCGTCTTTAGTTCCTGCTACCAAAATTATAGCGTAGTACTTACTTGAAGTGCCAGACACATGCAGGCAAGATGAGCTGGTTCAGTGCTATTCAGATACCCACCTAGATGAAAGTTCTTGTATAACAGAGCACTCCATAGTTTGCTGCCATTCTTCCACCACAATATTTTATATTTTTAAGCCTGTGATCTTTTGACCCAAGTTGCGATTTTTTTAAAAATACGTTTTAATCTTCTCGGACAGCTGGGGGAAAAAGAAAGTCCAAGAAACAGGGCTATAATGTCATATTGGAAACAAAACAACAATAAAAAAAATGTAAGTACTATTTACATATTTCTCATGGGATTCTTGTAGACCAGTCTTCTGCAACATTTTGTAATGAATACAGTGGATTCAACTTAATAGGAGACTTCTCATTTGACCAAGTGTTATTCCTTTCCTGCACAATGTGATGATGGGTGTTGTTCACTCATGGGCATCCACATGATTTATTCCTGAGTGGAGCAAACATGGCATTTTCCTCATACAGTGCTGCCTCCTGTGTTTGAAGTTGGTGTTTCTGCGATGACTCTGTAGCAATCTTACTTATACTTATCAGTCTCTTATAATAATTCACATAAATTATATGTGGGAAATATGTAAGTTAGGCTGACACCTTCCTTCACCTTTTGTATCCCCTTGAGAAACGTTATTTTTTGCATGGTTTATGAAGATTATGTTGATTATGAATGTTTTCAGTAGTTTTTAGCTTACGAACATGTGTTATTGTGAAGTAAAGTACACCTGTTACTTTGGCACGTTACCTTAGCATGAAGCAGAACATCCCGAAGGCTTCGTTCAAGTGAATAAAGCACTTAACATGACATTCCAAAATAGCAGATTTAATTGTATGTCCGGGTAATTCCATGTCAGATCAACCTAGAAAAAATAAATTTTGGAATTTGATGTCGTGGATTTAACTAATTTTAGGTATACATGTTTCTTATCTGAAATATATAGAAAATATATATTTTTTATTTTTCATCTTGCCTGTGTTTGAGTTATAGAATTTTAACTCCCTAGCCTTCTTAAACCCGAAGCTTCATGGCTGCAGCAACACAGGCCTTCCATCTTTCCCTATCTTGAGCAAGTTCTATATACTCTTTTCCATCCCTACCGATTTCCCTTAGGTCCATCTCAATATTGTCCCTCCATCTTCGTCTTGGCCTTCCTACAGGTCTCTTACCATCAGGTTTCCCAACAAGAATCCTGTAAACTCCTCTTTCCTCTCCCATTCGTGCCACATGGCCAGCCCACCTAAGTATTTTTGTAAATTGCCCAAAAAACTGCTCACCACTGAAACTTGAAATACAATTTGCAAGAGACCTGTTTCAACTAAAGGGCTATGTATGGTCTCATTTTAAAGATTATGAAGTGGGCTTTCATTTGATATACAACATACTTGGTTTCTTGTTACTCGTGGCCTGCAATCCCTCAGTATTTTTAATATTAAAAAAAACATAGTAAGGAGTAATTCCATGCGATTGTGATAGTCTAATAGTTTTCATTCGTAAACAAAGTAAAATAAATATATTGTTCACTATTATCACCCAATCAAATGAATTAGGTATAATTGAAATAAGACACCAATGCTGGCATGCAAGTAAAAAAAAACTTCAGATTTTTCGGCAAATTTCGATATTTTTTATTAAATTTCCCTTTTCACTGAAAATTGGACCTGCATTTCCCTTCACCAAGGGAAATAACATTTCATGTAGCAACATTGCCTCTGCCAAGCGGGACACAGGAACAGTTATCTTCCTCCAACACTGTTTCCAGGGGTGGAACTGACGGCTCCGATTTCCCTTTCTACACCCTCGATTTCAGGCACATTTCAAGTATTTAGTTCCTCATAACAAACAGTGTTTGCAAATAGTGCGGAAGTTAATTTTTTAGATCTACGTGCTACGAACTTACGTTTTTTTAAAAATTAAAATTCCGTGCGTAACGTCAGAAAGGTTTTTCAGAGCTTCTATGATGGTGGATGATGGATTCATGTCACAGACACAAGTCTGAAGATTTCGGATCATGGATTCATGTCGCAGGCGCAGGTCTGATTATTTTCTTTTTCTTATGATTGACTTGTGCAATGGGAACATTTGCGATTGCGATATGTTATTTGTATGATATATTGGCAGGTTGGACATTTCAGACACAGGATTTCATTTATGCGACTTCAGAAATTTGAATTAATTATTTCTTTTTGACAACTGCAGGCCGTAAAGGGGAGGATTATATTTTCTAAATAACTTGTGGGATGGGATAATTTGCGACTTTTTATTTTTATGATGGGAAGGGAGTGGAGGTTGGTATTCTGTGGAAAAGGACAACAAGGACTTTCAACGTAGGGGTTACTTCATTTTTGGACTTACAAATTTAACTTTGACTTGCAATTCAGTGCCTGGCCTTGGTAAAAAGAGGTAAGTTACCTTCTGAGGTTTAATTTTAGCCTTCATATTTGGTATCTTCATGTGTCAATGCAGAAAACGGTGAGAAATAGTGTTTGGGGGCAGGTGACTCCTGCCAATTTCTAACATGCCTTTAAAGGGGACACTATAGATAAAGGCGGGTATCTGAGCATAGGAGAGTGGAGGCGGGGCAGTGGTAGGGGGTGGTAGGTCAATTACCCCAGGGGCATAGCCCGGAATCGGTGGGAAATTTGGACTCAACAATTTCAAAACACAATATGTCAACTTCAAACGGCTGTACATTTGTAAATACTTGTTTTCACGCTCCAAATTTTTGTTCTTCATAATTAGCATCACATAATCTTCATAACAAAAAAAAAAAAAAACCTCCGGAATCGAGGGTGTAGAATGGGATACCGGACCTGAGCTGACCATGCCGGCTGTGTGTTTTTAAATAGCCACCTGCGCAGTGGTTGCATTGTCGCCTTGTGATCAAGAGGTCCCAGGTTTGATACCCATGGCAGGCACATAGTGGTTCATACAAGTTCTTTACATAATTTACTTAAATTCAGGTTTAAAAGCAAGCCTGTTTTAATAGTTTGCTTAATATATAATGAGCTATTTCCCATATATTAAAGCTAAATTTATAAAAATATGTATGAGAAAACTTGGTTTACTGGCGGTAAATGCGGCAACATGAATACGCCACTGCTTATAGCGAATCTGGCCGCAAAAAAAAACAAATAATTTTGTTTGAATCAGCGGTACCGGTATCGGTAAGTATTAGTTGAATTTTATTTGTCAATACGAATGATCTTGAGTGGCTAGAGGAGGGGCCAAGAGAAACAACTCATTTGTCAACATGTGTTCTTTTCCAAGGTTTGTTCACCCTTCCTTGTGACAGGTTGGGGTCCAGCACAGGAATTACATGTAGATTTCTAGAAATGCTGCATCCTCCTGGAAAGCAGATGACAAAATCGAAAGCAGTATTAAAGTGCGGCATGCAAATGTGAGATTGGAGGTCAAAAGCAAATTCTTGCTCACAAACTCTTCGGCATTTTCAAAACCAGTATTTTGGATCATGCTGGGCTGATTTCCGATATCTTGAGAAAGGGATAAATGTCGCTGTGGTAGGGAGGGTTGTGAATTTTCTTGTGTTCTACCCTTCTGTTTAAGTCTTTTGTGTGACTGCTGGCCGATACTGACGCTGCAGTGACTTGTCTTTATTGCAAATGGCAGAGAATAATGGTCAGCAGGGCATAAACAGAACCGGCCAAATTAGCATTTTATGTATTTGTAGACAGTGTGTCCCAAAATAATATTTACACTCTTGAAACATTAGTAACAGATAAACTGTTAAAGATGGTTTGAGTGGACTTTTTGTATTTGATGCTACAATACCTACGTTGAGTGTGTATGAGCGCATGTAGGCATTTTGTTGTTTTTAGTTCAGTCACAGCTCGACAGGCGGTAGACATTATTGCACACAAAAATGGCAGAGGTGAGCAAAACAAGAGTCGAATATGCACCCAGACATCCTGATTTAACACTAGAGCCATATGTACAGCAATGGGTGACATGGGGCATGAGACAACCCTTACCGTGAAAACCATATCTGCTGTTTGTTCAGGGTTGCAGATGACGTACCGGTAACGGTTCAGATTGTTTTATGATTTTTTCAGTCTTCTGGCAGGAAGGCTAATTATCGTAGAATTTTGGCAATCATTGCCACACAAAATTTGAACCTTCCTTAAAGTAATGAGCACTGTTTGGATTTTGAAAAAGGTTATATATGTTGAAAAAAAAACAACTTAAAAATTACCTTACGCAAGCATGCCCGCTTCCCATGGACAATGTATTTTCCGTTGACAAGCGATGTAAGTATCCTAGACTAGTGGCAATTAATGTAGAAGTAAATCGGAACCTTGGTATAGTGCATTTATGGACTTTATTTTAAAGCTAAGGGAACCAAACAAACCTTGCCTGCCTAACCTAACTACGAAAGCATACTATATTGAACAAAATCTTAAGTAATCGCTAAAACTCATGTGTTAACAGAAGTAAATCTAAATACAACCATGTTAAAATTGCATTCGTAGATTAATGAAATCGTAATAAAACAAAAGGAACTTGGGCCTTGCTACCAATGGCAGTCATTTTGAACATGTATAACGTTAAGGTTGTGTGACAAAAAAGTTCATTTTTGCTGTTATTAGGTTTCCTGTTATTAACGTTCAAACAGTGTAAACAATATTTTGCGACACACTATATTTTTAGGTCGTTTTCCGTTTCCGGTTAATCCAAATGTCAAGAATGTTGTTCACATTAAATTGAACCAGCGACGCTTCCCACTGATTTTTCTGTGTAACTTCAACACTTTGAAAAGGCTTGCAACATTTCAAAATATTATTATTATTATTTTGCATCCTCTGCGTCTAGGAAGAAGTTCATACAAAATGTCACAAGATATTTTAAAGTGCTCTAATACTACATGAGAATACAGTAAAACGTCGTTAAGCCGGACTTCGCTTGATCGGGACAGGCAAACTGAAAAAAAAGCAGAATGCAAGGTTTTAAATGTTGCTAGAAGTCAACAAGAGAACTTCCCAAAGAAAAGGCCTGATGAACTTCTGTTTTCCACAGACTTTCTACTGTATAGTTGGTTGGTTGTTTGCTTTGGTGTTTAAAGTCCACTTTATGCACAGTAAGGCTAATCGGGACTGGACCTACAGTTTAAAGTGGTATCCGAACCACTATGTGCCTCCACCGGGTATCGAATCCGGGACCCCTTGATTACAAGACAACGACGTTACCACTGCTCCATCGGGGAAGCTCTGTACTGTATACTGTATGTAGGCCTATGCCCTTTAAATAGACCATAATGAACGTGTTTTGTTGCTATAAACGGAGTTTTAATGCACTTTCTACTGTTCTTTTAGGTTATTTCAGTTAAACCGGTCAACTTATCCCCCCATTAGTCCGGATTAACAAGGGTTTACTGTAATTTGCGAGTTATTTAATGTTTAGTAGATTGTGATGAGTTGTTACGACTCTTAACTATGCTTTGTTATTTTAAACTGGAATTTACAACTATCTGTCAGGTATCAAACATTGGCGTAAATTTGCTTTAGTTAAAATTTCCGTTGACCCCGATGTTTTCGTTTCCCGAATCCGTTTATGCGCTGATCGCGTGGTGACAAGACTACACAAGGAGCCAGACTGCCAGCAAAACTGTGATTTGTACAAAGGAATCACAAGAGTATACAGTCGTTCCGATCTGTTGCCAACGTTACGGTCTTCAGTGCAAACAATGTACTCGGTCCATGCACGATGAAACTGCCTGTAATTGGATGCCTTTGTTTATTGTTGTCGGGGCTCCGCATTGAGGCCGGAAAGATGCAGGTAAAATGCATTGGATAAAAAAGAAAGAGGAAGTTGAAAGAAAGGTCATTCTGTAATGATGAAGATTTCCCGTCCCAGTTGGTGAATTAAAATACCGTAGTATGTCCGGAAGCCGGGAGAGTGAGTTCGATTCCGGGAGGGTTGGTAAGCCAACACCCCCCCCCCCCCATCGTCGCGGTTAGCTTAAAGTGTGGAGAAAACTATATAAAATTAAACAATCATAACGAATAGACATAGAATAGTCATGACTAAAAGATGTTAAATGGGCATAAACTTTTATTAATATTGAATATAATGGAAACTTCTCGTCCAATACATAAACATTAATGACCAGTAAATTAAGGGGCCTCCCCGATGGCTCAGTGGTAGCGTCATCGCCTTATAATCAAGGGGTCGATACCTGGTGGTTCGGATCCCATTTGTAACTGTAGGTCCAGTCCCGATTAGCCTTTCTGTGCATAAAGTGGACCTTCTTTTTCCAGTGTAAATATACAGGGTGTCCGGAAAAGATTGTACCTTTTTCTTCTCTTTTGTTCTAAGTAGTCAGTGTGCGGAGAGACTTGTAACATGTACCGATTACAACTACACTGCAGAATTTTCACTTGAAATACGTCCCGTGCGCGTGCGAACTGTCTGCAAAATGGTACCGACCAAATAACAGAAAGGGATTTGTTGTAGAATATGCGAAAACTACGTGTCTAACCGCAGTTTCGGCGTCAGATTGGATTTGATCCACCTGATGAGTACTCCATTAAGTGTTGGTGTTCACAGTACTTCGAGAAAATTTGCCCGTGCAAGGGCAAAAGCTCTGGTTGCCCATGATGTTTGGTGGATGCAGTGGATAAAGTTCTGCGAACCTTCCATGGTAGTCCCAGGAACTCGGTCGAAAAGCGAGCAGTGTTGGATTTGCTCCCCCCCCCCCCGCCCCTTCTACGGTATGGTATGTGCTTTGTAAGCGTTGCAATTTATCACTTAAAAACAGGATGTAAGAGAAAAATTAATGAAAATAGTCATGGACAATTTGCACGGTAATACTCATGAATCCTACTGTATGTACTCTGAACCAGAAAAGGCAATTCACTCGGTCCTCAGTGTGAACATCCAGGAATAACCACGCAGGTCACATGAAAATAAACCTGTAAACTTGTAACATAATGTCAAGAAAATTTGGAGAGATTATCTTCCTTTTATGGCAGAAAGCATGCTAATATCACCCGTTGGGCTGAGAATATATTTTTTGATGAGGGGTACATTCTTTTTTCGGACGCCCTGTATTTATAAACAAATTAAGCCCATGTGCGTTACACTTGCATGCAAAACACGGGACAATGTTTCGTTCGTCGACACTGGAGTGCAATGAATGTTGCAAGACAGAGCGCACAGACAGGAGCGAGAAAACAAGTGACTGTCAAATTCGGTTCCTGAGTTTGCCTGGGTTTTTTCTCATCTTGGTAGAGATGTACTTCGTGTTTTCCTGATTTAAGTCACTGTTCTCAGGTTGTCTACCAGTCTGGAACTCCTGGAAAAGTCAGGGAATTTACTTTTTTCTGGAAAAGTCATGGAAATGTCAGGGAAATTTCTTGTTTTTCTGGAAAAATCTATTTTTTTAAGTAGTGCACTAAAAATAGGTTTTTGAACAATGAACGAAAGGACGAGCTAGTAATTTTAAATTTTGTTGTGGACAAATTATAATATAGGAAATGGGTCATGATTTGAACTATGTTCAACTACGTACAATAAGTGGCTAGCACTTCCTCATGGGGGGGGTAGATAATTATTAAGAGTAATACATATATTACTCAATTGTTCCATTGTTATGTGCTATTTATGCCATAATTGTTGTGATTGTTTATATAAAATAATTCTTTGTCCATCATTAGTTAATACTTGCTTCCCTCTCTCTACCCAACAGCCATTTAGTGTTGTTTCCCTTCTCATTGTGAAGTCAATATTCTAAAACTTGGTGAAGTGGAATTCTAAATGTGTGTTTAGCTAAAATATTTTGATTTTCTTCCAAACATGTTCATGTACTAATTGCCTTAATGATTTGATCTGAAAATTTTTGCTTCTTGGTCTGGAAAACCTGGAAAAGTCAGGGAATTTAGTTTTTACAAAATGGTAGACACCCTATTTCTGCTTCTTCAGGCTAATCGCAACCATGTACACGTTGTCGATGAGATGAAATTGATGAACGAACGCTCAGACCAGGACGCAAATCTTGAAATCGTGAGGAAATTCCTTTGTGTCCACTGTACGTATCTCGGACGAGATACCTTTTTGGAGCTTGCCGTACGTGTCTACATGCTCTTCTCAGCCCAAACAAAATATCCACACGGCTTAGGTATGCTCTATGGGGTAACTGCGGCATGCGCAAGGCATTTCTATCATGTGAGTTTTGCTCTTTAGCACGTTGCTCCTAATGAAGAGTGACAAGTGTTGCAAAATCCGAATAGCTAACACATACCTGTCGGAGCTGCACGTACTGCGTAACCATGATATGATACATGAGTTCTCGGCAGAAAGTGGAAAATAAAATTTCATTCGTTACTGATTGTAGTGGTCAAGGGCCAAACAAGTTAACGAATTTGGCCAGTCGTGGCTGTCCTCTCTGCGGCGGCTAGAGCACTGTTGCCATCTTAGCTCTTTTTGAGCCAGGTCTGGCTCTTTCGTGCATTGGTTTGGCTGTGAACTGGGGTGCACGCCTCCCTGCCTCACTATGGTGCCATCACTGGCTCCGACTTACATAGACCAATTTTTGCCATAAGTATACAATTTGCACGTGATATTGTAATATTTGCTTCGTCGCCCCACGCACTCTTTACCTCCCCAGCTACTTTTTTTATAACGCCTTGGCTGACGTGAAGAGGACGTAGTATTGTTATCCGGAAATCCTTTTTTTTCGATTTCATACGACCATCAGTGGATTATTGAGATGGGTGATGCCGCCGGATCTAGACAGTGAAAAACAGAATAAATTGCCATCGCTTTAAAGCTCACGGTAATAACAGTGCCCCCCACCCCCACTCATTTGACACCTAAAATTACCATAGGAGGGACTTTATACAGTTTCGTCAATTTAGTTGCTTGAAAGTTTTTACTCCATTTACGGTGAAATTTAGTTCTTTTATGCGATCAGGTTTGGCAACGCTGCCAGGATGGCCGTAGGAGGCAAGGAGAAATGCATTGAGCTTATGGAAGTATTATTTGATTTGTTCTCTTGAGAATATCAAACTTCCGATGGCTTAGAAAAAGATATCAACGGAAAAAGGACAGACTGAAGTAGTAATTAACATGCGGAAAAGTCGAAACTTCCATTTGATTAGCCATATCTTGAAGTTGATTCCCGATATGAAATACATGGGTTTCTGAAAATTCTTATTCATCATATTTTTCAAACATCGTATCTAGCTTAATAATCAAACTTTAAAAAAACGCTTTCACTTGCAACTTGTGGAGATTTTCATACTCTCTTCAACACCGGCGTTTTTCTTCAGTAGCATTCCCTATTCTGATGATATTGAAATAAATGCACAACTGGTGCGAAATTGTCACTCTTCCCCTTAATGTTTTGAACAAAGCATATGCTCCAGAAAATTGCTAAAACAGGGTGGCTACTTACCGGGAATTCCTTGAATTATTGGCTCCGGGAATTATATGTTAATTCTACGTGAATTTTCCTCCGTAGACGTGAAAAATTACTTTTATTAATCGAAATGAATTCTACATTTACAAATACCCGAGGCAAGTTTTTCACCGTTTAACTTATCCTTTTATCGAGAAAGTAAAAGAAGAGAAAGCTCCGTGGAAAACAGAAATTTCACAATTAGTTTACTTTGTTAGTGTCCTTTGCAGAACAATCTGACAGCCAGATTTTTTTGAAGATAAGATATCATGAAGTTGATTAAGTAAATTTGTGTTTGAAATTCTTGTACAATTTACAATTTTTCGTAGATTGGTATGTTTCGTAGCGTTTAGGATTTGTGTTTGTCAAATGGCAAATGTAAACTTCACACCTTAAATTGAATATTTAAAATAGTGTGTGTATACCGTTTAATTGAATTAGAATTTTTGGATTCATTGGAATCAGACAGACCCTCTATATTATTAATATATTATTTTGTGTGTGTGGGTGGTGAGAGGCGGTAATACGTAGTTACAAATAGAGAAAACATATGCTTACAGCCTTGAATTTTTGGAAACTTCGCCATGAAAACCGGGAATTATACTTGAATTTTATTATGATCCTAGAGTAGCCACCCTGTAAAAGGACCATGTAAGGAAATTTTACATAGTGGTTCGGATCCCACTTTAAACTGTAGGTCCAAACTGTTTACAATTGAAAAAACTAAAACATTCTTCCGTACGTGTACAGTAAACGCTATGAAATGTGTATTTAAGGAGCGCCATTCTTTTATACCTAAAAGCATTGAATATGAAAGGTTATTCATCTCGGTTGAATAGTTATCGTCTTTTAAAAATGTGAAGTGATACATTTGTTTACATCTCACGCGGCCGCCATTACAACTGCACTCGTGACCTAGAGCTCGCTTCTGATTGGTTAAGCTACCGAAATAGGACGGATCCTATCCTTGAGAAATGACATAAGATCTTTCACTCTACATGGTAGCATTTTGCTCACGGCTTAAATGCTAAGGGAAATGCTTTCGTCTAAAGCTGGCCTTAGGCTAGCAAATGCATTTAAAATTCACGAAACAAAAGGGGAGGAGATAGGCTGCCCTTCAGTGTACCTTCCCGACTTTCTTAGAAAGGGTCTGCGCCGACATGCCGTTCAGATTGGTCGCACCTCTCCCGCGCCGTGTTGGGTTGGCGTCGTACAGTCATGGGCACTTCTGGGTTGTAACGATTCCATTGAAAGTTAATGGAATTGTTATAACCCAGAAGTGTCCGCGACTGTACATTTTACGATGGGTTAGTGACTATGTGTGTTTCATTGATCCACCAAGCTTTCTTGAAACCTCGGAAAAATATGCGAACTACAGGCTTCCCCTTAACTTTAGCTAGCGACACTAGCGCCAGGGATTGAGATAAGTTGGTGGATCTATACTTGTGGAATCTGTGGGGTTGTATTAGTGCTGTTGTAGGTTAAAAGCAACGTTAAATAAGCAAAAGCAATCAATCATGGTTGAGGAGGTCCGACTGCCGGTAAAAGGGTGTAATTTCAATTAATAACCATAAAAAATTACGTTTTGTATATTGTGGATAATTTTTAGTGCTCATGTTATTGCAAACAAGTTTAATTTGCGAAATATTGTTTTAATATCATCAAGTTTCTTTTGTTGTATTTCAGACCCTAAATTTTGCATGTCTGGGCCTGTGTTAAATAAGAACAATTGTAAATAAAAATATAAAGTTAAAATGAGAAACTAACGAAATTAATTGTTAGACTCGCAATACTATGTTCGAATAAGAAAGAAATGTCCAATTTCGAAAATCACGAACTGTTTTGTAAATACAATAAAATTAAAATACCATTGTAAAATTTAAGAGGGGTTAATGAACACTTTTCTCACGGTAAAGGTTAGTGTTCTAGGGTTAAAAAAATGAGTGTAGGAGAGATCGTTCCGTGCACCAAGTTTTATCTTTTTGCGTCTTGTAGTGCCGGAGAAATCAGTAGGTATTGATTCTATTATTCGGCCAGACAAGCAAATGGACGAGACATATTTTATGGGCATAAAGTTGGTAATTCATACTAACTGTTATATCAATTTGCATATTTTGTAACTTCCGTTGTTGGAGATATCGAAGGTCAGTTTTTTATCAGTTGACTTCTTTTATTGTGTAATTTAATAAGCAAGCGGATATACATCGATTGAGAACATAAACGTTTGCAGGATTGTTTCCAGGGGACAAAAGAGGCACACCCCCGCCATTAACGATATTGTCCCCTCAAAAGACATTGCTTCAGTTTGAAGTTATCCTGTTCCTGAAACGCCCTTCCAGTAACATGTATTACTGTGACTAAAATTAAAATATATGTGTGAAATATATACTTTTTGGTTGGTTTTCATTTTCAAGGGGGGACGTACCCCGTCCCCCTTCAGGACGTCCATGTGTCTCAATAACATGCCGTATCAGGTGATCTTCAGTCCACATTTTTTCGTTGAATCTAGTGGTTTCCAAGAAATCTATTGTTTTTTTATTGTTGGCAAGATCAGGATAATCGAGAGTGTGCATCTCTTCAAGTTGGTAATTTACCAGCTTGAATTAGGGATGGTAACGATTAGTTATTCTGTGCAGAAAGTTAATTTAAGACAACAATTCCAAGAAACTAAGGAAGACATCATGAGGACTACATGTGGCTGCAAATTAACCGAGTTGGCAACAGTGATATTTACAGTTGTGCACACTGTGTGGTTTGGTTATTTCTGACCATTGTTAGCACAGCACTGACGAATCTTCTGTGTATGTTTGTGTAGATAAGGATGTTCAATTATCACTTATCAATTGTGAAATTGCAAGTCTCGTGACCTTCATCGTCCTTTTCATTCGTGTTAGTGTTGGATAGCTTCACTTCGTTCATTCATTCATTCAATCTCCCGTGCTCGCACGTTGAGTCGCTTTCTTTGAAGTATGCCGCGAAATTTCCAAGTAAATGTACCTTCTGCAGCGTTGCCCGTGCGCTTTGCACAATGCCACGAGGCATATTCTTCGATCTCGGCCATTTTTAGATGTTGTGATCAGCGCCACGCTTCGGCCGCCTTTACCCCCCAGGTACCCATTTATTTCGGAGGCTGTGTGAGTCAGAGTTGCCTTATACGGAGACAGGGCCGGAAAATTCCGCCCTTGGATCAACCACTCTGGAAATCGAACCCGAGTCTTCCGCGTGACAGTCAAGCGCCCTACCGACTATACCACCGCGGCTCCCCTCTTCAGTATCACCCGACTAAATAGATATGTGTGAAATGTTAATAAAATATCAGTTCGTCCATGTAATCACTCATCTGGTGGATCTAGTTGCAGTCTTCTCGATCATGATGTTAATGTTAGCAATACGTGTATTATTAGATTACAAGAATAATAATAAAATTGGTACAAAAATATTTCATTATTAGTTTACAATAATTATGGCCATTTGATTTATTATCATTATTATTTCGATGTTCAGTTGTGTAAGAATGGGTTAGCCCCCCCCCCCCGCACCCTCCATCCGCTAAAAAAATTGTAGGCGCCCATGTATTCTTCCACGAATTCCATTAACAAGACTGGTTATCTATGCAATCAGAGCTTATTCATCGCTACTAGTTTTCTAGGCAATCAGAGCTTATTCATCGCTTTGCACTGTCTTCTATTTTGTAGCAACTAGTAATTAGTTTTATTTATTGAATTTTTGTTTCAAATTAGAACGCAGTTTTAAATTAGCGTGTTGGCTTTCGTTCCCCTCGTGAATTTGTTTACTTGTATTACGTCAGTAGTTTTTTTTCCATAATCTATTAATTAGATTTTTTCCTTTTCTTATTAAGTGAAAATTGTAGTTTGAAATGCCACACTCTTGTGACCTTGATCTTAATTATGCTCCACCTCTTTATGTAAGCGTGTAATTACAATGTAGAACAACAGCTCTATTTTAAAAGAAACCTCCGCCAACTGGTGAATCTAATATTCAGCAATGCACTCATGAAATAAGTAGATGTGCACATACATGCAATCACGTACATAGACACACATATAAAAACCTTAATTATTCCTTACATCTAATTGCTGGTCAACGACTAATTAACACAATACAAAAACCAATAGAGATTTATCCGACCGTTATAATGCCTGTTTCTAGAACAGTGGTTCCCAACCTTTTTTTGCTCACGGTGCACTATACTATGTAGTAAGATTCTGCAGCACACCAACGTAAGAGTTGGCCACAGTGAGAGTGGTGAATGACGTTCGACTTGGCAACAGCACAGCTTGCCTTCAGAAGTCAGTTGTTTGTAGCCTGGCAGTTGTACCGTCTTTTTGTCCGGGTAGCTTCAGTATGGATAAGTTTTTGGTGAAAAAGAGGAAAGTTGAAGATTTGAGACAGTTACGGAATCATTGAACAGTGCCTAAAGTGAGGATGAACAAATTCTAAGTGCAAGTGTCGTGAAACAATCCGTAAGTACCAAGAAAGTTATTTAAACTTCGGATTTACATTCAGTGGACCTGAAAATCGTCCTGTACCAGAATGTGTTGTGTGTGGAGATAAACTAAGCAACGAATCGATGGTTTCTAGTAAATTGAAAAGAAATTTGAATACCAAACATAGTCAGTTATCTGGGAAAGATAAGAACTATTTTAGCCGAATGTTGTCATCGGAAAAAAAGCCAAGCAAGAGTTATGGTAAGTAGAGCTAGTATTGCTGAAAAAGCACTAGTGGCCAGTTATAAAGTTGCCGAAATAGTAGCAAAAAAAATGCAGCCCCATACTATCGCAAAGACGTATTTTTTTTTACCTGCCTGCAAAGAAATTGTGAAATCGATGTTAGGTGACAGCGCCGAGAAAAAATATCCTTGGTTCCTTTGTCAAACAATACTATATCCAGGCGAATTGATAACATGTCTTCAGATATCCAGTGCCATGTACATGAAAAGCTAAGCGACTGTCGAGTATTTTCATTACAGAATGACGAGTCAACTGATATAAGTAAGGAATGTCAATTACTGAGTTACATCAGATTTGTTGATGAGGATTCCATTACTGAACAATTCCTTTCATGTACTGAATGGCCATCAACGTCAACCGGAGCAGATGTGTACAGAGGTTGTTTGCTTTATATCCGACCATTTTTGACGGGTACTCACCTTAAGAGATACCGCGCCGCCACCACCGATCATGTTCTATTGGACCCCCAGCATTGTGGACTATCGCCCGGCATCGCAGTTTCCTTTGCAGCAAGCTCCGGTGCAGGACAGGCATGGGAATTCTGTCCCACTCCTCCCTGGAAGCTTTCCATAGACTATCCAGGGGGCGCGGGCGGCGATGTTGAAGACGTCGTTTCAACAGTCCAAATGCGCAAATATCCATTGGACTGGCATCTGGGCTTTTCACAGGAATGTCTTCAAACGGAATGACACGAATTCCTAATTCCTCTGCCATTTCCTGATAAAAACGTAGTGATGTTCTGGCGGTATGCCTCGAAGCCTTGTCCATATGGATCATCACCTGGTTCGCGTCCGTTCCAAACAATTGTGGGATGTCTTTCCGATAGATAGGTGTCAGAATGGAGTCTTGGAAGTATCTGGCATTCACCTTCACGTTTTTGTCCACCTTGCGTATCATCAACTTACCCTCATATCCGAATCCCGTCACAACCATAAAGCCACGAGGGAAACTTTCCCTGCACTGACGAACAAAGTTGCTGCGCCCCTTGCCGTCAATGTCACGGTATGTGATCGCCCGAATGTGACCACCAGCAGTGACACTTTGCTTGCAGCCCTTCTCCTGGTGGTTTTCGTGGGTGAATGTTCCGCAAGGAGAGCCTGTTGTGTGTAACGGGCCACAATAGCTTTCGCAGTAGTCACCCCGAGTGTTAACCCATTCTCGCGACACTGTTTCACAATGCGTACGTATGAAAACTTAGCATGGAAAAGGGCCATTACGTAACCCTCCCAATACCGGTTGATTTTTGGCGCCATTTGATAACATTCACTACCAACACTCACGCACCTACAAGGTCAGACACAACACTGCTCCCGCCAGCAGACCCATAGTTCCAGCATGATACGCCAGGTGGCAGCACCGAATCGAAAATGGTCGGATATAAAGCGAACAACCTCTGTATAATTGCATATCCAGCGTCTTGGAACAAAATGGGCTGTCCTGGAAAAATTGTCTTTCTGTTTGTACAGACGGTGCACTAACAATGACTGGAAGATTCAAAGGATTTGTTTCAAGACTGAAACAATTTTTTTCCGAATGTTGGTTCAACACATTGCTTCATACATCGTGAGGCTCTAATGACAAAGACTATACCAACCGAACTTCAAAGTGATTTAGACTCAGTCGTTAGCATGGTGAATTTTGTTAAGTCCTCTTAAGGCAAGACTTCTGAAACAAATGTGCAACGAAACGGGATCTCATCATAATACTTTGGTTCTCCATACTCTGATCCGCTGGTTGTTAAAAAGGTAAAGGAGTGGAGTGGTGTGCAAAGGTAGCCTACTTCGCCATTTAAATTACCTAAATGAGAGTATGTAAGGAAAGCAAGTAAGTGTGCTGACGTCAACTGATAAACTCAACGGGTTCTTAAAAAAACTTGGAATATGGAAATCACATGTGGAGAAGAAAAATCTTAAGATGTTTCCTCCGACTTTTGAAGCAGATGTGCAGGGGAATATTACATCGCAACTAATTTTAAATCACCTCATAGCTCAATATTTCCCCTCCATCACTGTCGACAATTATGATTGGGTGCGCAATCCTTATGCTATGCCCCCAGAATCAACCACCAAACTTTCTCTGGAGAAAGAAGCAGCTTGCAGAATTTCAGACAGACCGAACACTTGAACTGAAATATGGTGAACTACCACTTACCAAGTTTTTTATGTTAGCAAAGAATGAGTACCCAGCAATATCAGTCGAAGCAGTTAATACCCTGTTACATTTTTCAACCACCTACTTGTGCGAACTGGGCTTTTGGGCACTAACAACCATCAAAAACAAGAAGCGGGAGAGACTTCTCTCAGTGGAACAGGAAATGCGTGTGTGTTTGTCTTCAATTCCACCATGAATTGAACTTTTGTGTAAGAAGCAACAAGCTCAAGTATCTCATTAATAATTCAAATGTTTTTCTTTAAGGCTTTAGCGTAGCTGTTAGCAAATACATCACCTGTAAAATAAGTTAATTTCTTGAATATTATTTAAATTTAAATTGAATATTATTCACTTGTTCTTTGCGTAACAATAAATATTGTGTTATTGAGTGAAATTGCTTAAATAATTTTTACCAGCAATATCACAAAGTGTACGAAGTTTTGCGGCACACCTCGAGATTCTCGCGGCACACACGTTGGGAACTACTGTTCTAGAACATATGTAAAACGTTTATAACTTGGCACCGTACTGCAATATGTTCGATGGGGCGGGAGGAAGGGGGAATCAAAATATATTTCCTTTACTGGAACCACACCCAAAATAACCTGCGCAGACCTGCGACTCCTGTGCATCGTACTCCCGCGTGAGGGGAGGGCAGAGTGGAGCATGATTCCTTGTGGGCCGAGTTGAACAGCTGAAGGTGCGCGGAGACTTTTGGCCGAAGGTTTTTGTTTGTGGACGCTCCATAGTAATTCATTCAGCTGGTTCCAAGTCACTTTTGCTACTAGGTTTTGATCGATTTGGTTTATTTTACTTATATTTTCTTCACTTTTGGCTAATCGCGAAGATATGAGGGTGACTTATGATATGATGCAATTGATCAAGGGACACTCACAAGGAATACCAAGGGCCAAACCGGGATTCGAACTCGGACTCCTGCTGTCGTAGCTCGCTGCGCTAACCACTTCACCATGGACCTCTGCTTTTGCTATTAGCTACACCATGTTTAATTCGTTGGATGAAGGAAGGAACGAATTTAAGCAATAGGGTAGTAGTAGACACGCTGTCGTAATGAAATACTTCATTGAGATTATGACATGATCTGGGAGGACACGCCATTGGCCTTGGGGCTGTTGGGCACCCGGTACATGTTCCAAATTAATAAACAATGCAGCAAGGGCAGCACGCCTCATTTAATCGAAAGTTGGAAGAGAGATGTGAGCATCCAGAGAACATGTGCCCTTTCTATCTCAGAGCAAGTCTATTGGTGCGATGTCTTATCACACTGCGGCCTTCAGTTCTACATCGTGCTTTCCCAGTGAATCCTGCCGTGACTCCTGAAGCATCTCTGACCAGCTGACTGTAAATAAACCTCACTTTCACGTTAGTTATTGTTTTATGGTGCGTGCTAAGGAGCCGTTACGATCTCAAGATTTTACTTTCTCGGGTTCTTTATAGGGCAGGATTTTGGTTCTTAGTGTGTGTGATGCCGTTCCTTACGTGCAGAGAGGAGTTCTTTTTCTAAAAGAACAGTTTCATGTTCGTCGTTGTGCAGTTTACAGTTCAAACTAAAATTTAATACAATTCCACCCATCCGATATGCATGAAAGTATGGATTCTTAAAGTCTGGACATTAGTAGGAGGTCGGGCCTCCCCGATGGCGCAGTGGTAGCGTCGTTGCCTTGTAATCAAGGGGTCCCGGGTTCGATACCCGGTGGAGGCACATAGTGGTTCGGATCCCACTATAAACTGGCCCAGTCCCGATTAGCCTTACTGTGCACAAAGTGGACTTAAAACACCAAATCAAATTAGTAGGAGGGCTCTGATATCTTCGTCATCCAAAATGTCACCCGCTTTCTTTTATGTAATTGAATTCCGCTTCTACATAAAATCGTTTTTAAAGAAGCATCTCATTTCGAAAAAAGCTGCCGTGTCCACTGATCTAACGTACCAGAAGTTTCGAAGGGGTTAAGCCCATATAAGTTGCAAAGGTTTCATCAGCTGTAAAAACATGTAGGACCGACGTGTACCTACCAAGAGGTTATAATCACATGCAAGAATTGAATGCTGCTTGAAAAAGTGAAAAACTATTTCATCAGTTGATTGAAAGCCAGGATTTAGTGAAATTTTGCACAGAATAATGAAAACTGTGCTTTCGGGTTGAGGTCTCATTGCAGGGTGGCTACTCACCGGGAATTCCGGGAATTCTGCGTGAATTCTACGTGAATTTTTCTCCGTAGACGTGAAAAATTGCAACTTTCATTAATCCAAATCCCATTGAATTTATAAATATTTATTAATGCCCTGAGGCAAGTTTTTCACAGTTGTAGCTTTATTTTTACCCAGGAAGGAAGAGAAAAGAAAGCTGCATGAAAAATAAAACTGAATTCTCTCCACCCGCTCACAAACCGTTTGCTGTGTTAGTGTCCTTTGGAGAACAATCTATCTGATAGACGGAAGATTATTGCAAGATATCTTGAAGTTGATTAGATAACTTTCAATTTGAATTTTTTATACAATTTTTCGTAGATTACTTATATCCCGTAAGATATGAGACTTGTGTTTGTGGATGTATTTCGAATCTCCGTATCTGAAATGGGGAATGTAAACTCCGTAATTTAGATTAAATATTACATACACGCACCGTTTAATTGAATTTAATTAGAATTTTCTCATAAATTGGAATCGCACAGACCCTATAATATTGTTAATATATTTGTGTGTGTGGTGGTGGGGGAGGGGTGAGAGCCGGTAATACGTAAGGTTCAAATAGAGGAACATCTACTTGTACCCTTGAATTATTTGAAAGTTCGCCTTGAAAACGGGGAATTATACTTGAATTTTATCAAGATCCTAGAGTGACCACCACTTGACAGTCTGGTTTCATCAGTGAAGATTCTTGTCTCGGTCTAGCGTCGGTCATGGCCCCACTGCAACCACCGTGGGCACGCCACTGCTAATTTCATTATGCGCGAGAGGCGACTCAGCGCTAATTACATTAGTCGACACTTACAGATGGCAACTTCCTGTCCTCTTGTCACCCTTTTTTTTGGAATCTCAACTCTTAAGCTAAGATGCGTCCTCAGCATTCCACTTTCTACCATCACAATTGATGTCAACGGACGAGCCATAGGAGTAATTGCAAAAAGTAAATAATATGAGCTTAATTACTTGCTTTCGTGAGAATCTACTCAGAACTCTGCCCGGCGCTGCTGAGAAACCGCGACGTTTATTGTTGTGAAAGTTGGAGAAAGCAACAATCCAAGACTGTAATTATTCTTTGTCAGCTACTCTGCTGCTTATGTACATTTCCATGGAGAATATGAGATTGACGACGTGATAACGGATGTAATAAGAACACATGCACAAACACCTACGCCTCGGCCGTGGTTCAAACCCAGAAACCTTTTTACTTTTAGATTTCGGAGCGAATGAAGAATATAGAGAATGTCTCCAATTTCGTTAATTTTTGGTATACTAACTAAATTTGGCCTTCTAATCACGAATCTGTTGTTAAAATGCGGGGGTCACGTGTGGTAATAGGGAAAAAAGCCGATATAAGTGGATTTTTTTTAGGAACAAAATTTTAGCTAAGCTTTCCTAACCTTACCGGAAATGGTTCGTGGGGCTATCCGTGAATGGTTTGTGCGTCTACCGTACATGGTTCGTGGGGCTACCCGTGCATAATGTACTGATTACAAGGCCAAAAGTAGTTAATATACCAAATATTAACGAAATTCGAGATCCTTTCTTACCCTAAACTTACCGAAAATGGTTCGTGGGGATATCAGTTAAATGTTTTGCCAATGAGCACATATTGTAACAAGTTACAAGTTTTGTAGCACTAGCTTCCTCACTGTGCAAGATGCCATTTTTGTAGAAGAACGCTCGAGCACCGTTGCCAAACTTACCACTAATCAAAGTCCGTCTGTTCCGCCATGCTTCAACGATTAATGATATTCAAGTAACGAAGCAACAATTAATGCTCTGCAAGTAACGAAGGAGCAGTGTGGCAACGCTGTAGACAACGAATGCCGAACGTCACTTGTTCATATCATCAAACATGGTTCTGTATGGAGGAGAATGGTCGCTGTAATGCAGAACGCAATTTTGCAACATATATAGACGTAAGTTTACAATTTTTCCACGTGACCCCCAAATCTTAACTCCAGATACGTTACCAGGACTGCATATTTAGTGAGTATAAGAAGTAGGAAAGAAATTGGAGACATTCTCTGTATTCTTCACTGTTGTACAGCAGAGTTTTTTTCCAGGTGGCGTTGCTATCGGGGAAGTGAGCCGCAGTCCGCTGTGAAATAGTCTTAGCACACTCACGTAGCGAATTGAAGTTTTCAGAATTGTTTGTAATATAAAACTATAAACAAGGAATAAACATTGGAAGAGGAAGGAAGAGAGGGAAAGGAAAAATGAGAGAATGTGAGAAAGGTTGAGTGGAAGAGGAAGATAATGAAGGATTATGAGAAAGAAATAGGAAAAGAGAGAATGAAAGGTGAGAAAGAACGAATGAATGATCGAGGAGAGAAAAAGAGGTAGATGGTGAGAAAGAAAGAGTGTGAGAAATTAAGAAAGAAAGAGGTAGGGAAACCGGAGGAAGGAAGAATGAGAAAATACGAATTTAAGAGGGAAGGGGAGAATGAAAGAGTGTGCGAAAGGAAGAACGAAAGAGGGAAAGGGAGAGAAATATTCTACCTCAGAAACGAGAAGGAAGAATTTGAGTAGAATGAGAGAGTGTGCAAAAGGAAGATTTTAAGATAGATTTGATTTAGTTTGATTTGATTTAGTTTATTTTACTTCGCGTTTTGTGCCTCTTGGCTAATTTGCGAAGATGGGGATGAGTGATGAAATGATGAAATTGATGAATGGACATTCACAAACAACCAAGCCCGACCGGGATTCGAACCCGGGACCCTTGGCGTCGCAGCGCGATGTGCTAACCACTCGGCCACAGGGTCGGGCGATTTTAAGATAGAGAGTGTGGGAAAGGAAGAATGAAAGAGTGAAAATAAGAGAAGAAGTTTTCGTCTTCGCTTCAGTTCAGCCGAACGAAATTCTCGGGCGATGCAACTTGAATTCCATATAAGTGGTAGCAGCAGGCAGATGCTCTCTCTCCATCTACCTTCTTATGTGAACGGCATCCTGTAACTTAACACTCGTGTAGGGTGTTGAGTTGCGGACCAGTACAACGCTGCGGCCGTCTCAGGTACTCGGTGATTAGAGACTTCCATAGAAATTAACATCTTTAGACGATACTGACTTCGAGACAGCTTGTCATATCCGCGAGATAATAGAGACCATGGGCAGACAAAACTGAAAACAATTCAGCCGCCACTTTGTTTTATTTTTTTGCAAATATCGGTTAAGAAAGCCATGAATCCAACTGACATAAAGCTACACATTTTCAAATGTGACCTTAAAACGTTTTATATATTAATTAAAGATCTCGGGGGTTAAACATGGTGACATTTTGGTCATTGAGTTAGAAAGTAAAAAGAGTGAGCGTCCACTTTCACGTGTAACCGCCATATGCAGACGCATTGAACGCTTCTGAAGTCGTTAAGCACAACATGAAAACAATTTACCTATGGTGTAACTTCTAATAACCTTACCGCTTAATAACCTCAGTAATGACCAAAATTTCATTCTTAAATTAATACAAGATTGGATTAAAAGTAATTTAAGGGCTTGGATGTAAAACATGGTGACATTTTGGTTATTTCTGAGTTCATTAAGAAAAATGTTATTAGAAGCTATACTGTAGATAAATTGTTTTCGTGTTGTGTTAAACCAATTTCACAAGGCTTCGCTGAGTCCAATGCAAATTGTATGACATTGCAATTTCACTCGAAAGTTGAAGGATGGCACATTTTACATTGTAACTCAAAAATTTCCAAAATGTCACCATGTTTTACACCCGAACCCTTCAATTAATTCTTGGGCCGGATTGGCTTTTCTCCCGGTAACAGCATCAATAACTATGTAATAATACCTCTCTTCCTTGATGCTGCAGATTGTAACATTCGGATAGCGATGCAAAAAATTATAGTGGCATGTTTATTGATGAACAGATTCTCTCGGGCTATCGACCAGGTGAGTTATATCATTCGTCGCCAGGAAAGCTTCAAGTCTTACGGCATGTTTATTATTCCGATTTAAAGACACGTGATACTGAAAACACAAAAAACAGGCGAAACATATACTGTATTATTTATTTCTATAGAAGAAAGGTAATGAAAATTTCCATAAGTGAACGTGAGTTCAGACATGAAGTTTTTGCATAGAGAGAGAGAAGTGCCTCACTCATCCCCCTACCCATCTTTCTCTTTCTCTCACTCTCTCTCTCTCCTCTTTTCCTTCGATCCAGGGGAACTTCTTTCTATCTCCCTCCTCTTTGAAAAGAGAGAGAGAATGGCCCCTCCTTCCCCCCCAGAAGAAAGGGGAGAGAGGGGGAGACCCACCCACCATCCCTCTCTCTTCCCCTGGACCCCTCCCCTAACCTTTCTCTCTCTCCCTTTCTTTCCAAGGAAGAAAGAGTGCAAAACCGAATTCCTAGTCAACCAATTTCATCTACGAGTAGAGTCCGAGTGCATTCGAAACATCTCCAGCTGACTGCGTGAGTCTAGCCAGCGAGTCTACGAGCAGTGTACAGCGTGAGCAATAGAGTTAGTTATAGGCGCAGAGTAGAGATGACGTCAGCGGTTCACTTCTTGATTGGAGGCGTCGGGAGTTATGACTCGCTCCCAAGGTGCAAACGCAGAACGGCCAGAGCTGTTACGGAAATAATCTCACTCTACCCACACGTCCAACCCGCAACGCAAAGCTCTTTCACAATCCCGCTACAAGGCTCTCCCTCCTACAACGGCGGTGTCTTTACTATAGGCTCCCTCACTTATATAATAACCTGCCCGTAAATATTGATATTTTCTTGTCAGAACGCAGTTTCCGACAATCGCTAAGAATGTACACCCAACGACAAAAGAAAGAGTAGGCGAAATGTCCATTATCATTTTCATTCGGTCTGAAATTACACAATGCGATGATGATAATTAAAATAAAGACATCAATAAGCAGAGGGCAATACGTGCTTCGAAAAAAGATAATTTTATTCCCTAAAACAACACAGGATGTAGTATAAAAAAGCAATGAAAATAGTGATGGACAATTTGCCTACCATTATCTTTGCCGTTGACTGTACGTGTAACATTTTTTTTCTTATATCGTCTTGCTTTGTTTTTGTTTTCTTGCTGCTACAGTTTCAGTATAAAATGGTCTTTCAGTAATGTATCTGCTATTGTAAGTATATAAATAAAATATTTTTATAACTGTATTTGGAAATCCATGGCGACCGGGCGGCCTGAATTTTTATACCCCTCGTCAGGACTACCATCCTTCGCTCAAAAAGTTATGGAATTAAAATAAAGTGACAAGTCTTCACGGTCAACCGCCTGCCCTTCCTTTTCGTGTTTACTTCCTGCTCGTTTCTAACAACAGGAAGTTGCAACAAACTCGGAGAATATGGTTGACTAATACTTCCGCCCTTTTTTAAAAAACGCAGTGTGTCCGGTAGAATTACCACCAAGAACCAATTGAAATATCTCCGAAAGTAGTGAATCTCCACATGTGCGTCCTGATGGCCTGACAAATATCAAGACTGTGCTCTGTCTCTTGCCAAGTGTTTTGCAGCATTTGTGACGTAACAGATTCACAAGCGTCGAGTTCTCCGTTTTTGTTTGTTCGGTATTTTTTTTTCGTGGTGTAGGTTGGATACCCTCACAAATTTGAAACCCAGACACTATTCGGAGACTGAAATTCGTCAAACCAAAAAAACAGCATTTCTGTCGCCCTGTGAAAGCCACCATTTTGTCATGTGGATCCGCGGTTAAACCGACTCTGGGACTCACCCAGTCTCAAATAAATGCTTACCGGACCGTTCTGCTGATCACGTCACTTCTAAAATGCCCAATATCAAATTGCACGGGGAACTTTTACCTTTAGTCACGTGCCGCATGCGGACCATATGTATCAATAATTTTCTTTTGTGGGTTGTATTAAAACTTGCAGAGTTTTATAACAAAGAAAATTGTTATTCAAGCATTATTTGTTTAGGAGATATTTGCAGTTGTTCTTGGTAGTAAATCCGCCTGGCGCCGTGTGCCATATTATACAACGGGTTATTTCTCTGTAGGTTGTAAATATATAATGTTAACCACGGTCGTATTTGATTTGTCATTAATTTCCAGCTGTTGATGTAAACCGGATATTAGAAATTCTTAAACCTTTTTAAATTGAGAGAGATTCAAGATCCGTTCTGCTAGCCAATGTTCAGGTTACGTAAATGCTCTTAATTTTCCTATTTAACTCTTCCTCTAATCTTCTCGATACTTAGGGGATTTCGTATTTTGTATTTTTGTCATTTTACGTCACCTTTCTATCACATTGGGTAATCGCGATGATAAGGATAAGTGGACTCGAACCTGGGAATTTCGGTGGCCAATTAACGCTCTCGACCACCAAGCCTGCTCTTAAAGAATATCGCCCAACAATCCAAGCTTCACTGGTTCCAGTGTAAGCGTACTTTGGACTGTAGGAGATATGTACAGCTTGGCCATTTGTCTTGCGCACTTGTGTGCGTGGAAAACTAACTTTCAAAGTTGCTGTTAGACGACATACTTTCTCTTCGTGGTAGGATATACAGTATATATATATATATATATATATATATATATATATATATATATATATATATATATATATATATATATATATATCAACGGTTACAGGAGTGTTCGATTCTTTCTGATCACCCTGTACTGCCACGAGGGCGCGAAATCCCGAAAGTGGGGGGGGGGGTCCCCTCCAACAAAAATTCTCCCCACTAAAATTTTTCAGTGCAGAGTTTCTGTGTTGTAACAGCAAATATAAGGAATAAATTTTTGTTTCAAATATACATTATTAACAATAATGTGGAAAAACACACACAGTGGCGGCGATTGGGTTCCGAAAGTGGGAGGGGCAAGGTACCAAAACTGGGGGGAAGACAGTATATTTCCCTTTTTGTATATAAGGTTTATCTTAGTGCGGGGGCAAAAGTGGCGAAAAAAGGGGGGGACAACTGCCACTGCACACACACACACAGGGAACGAATGATAATGTCGATCATTGTGTGTGCGTTTTGGTTGCTTCTGCATATCCCCCCCCCCTTCTCTCTCTCTCTTTCTCTTTCTCTGTGAGTTTCTTTTTGTTTTTAGTAGTGAGAACAGCATATGAAGCCAGCACAGCATAATAGATTAAGAATTACACAAATTCAATGAAGGAAGCTATGCAAGTGTATAATACGCATGAAAAAGGAATTTGAATATGTTACTAAAACTTTGAAATTCAATCCAAATAAATTGTCGTTAATCCTTATGTTGTAAATACAAGTACTAGTGCAAGACGTATATAACAACAGGTTTCTCAATTTTTAAAAATATGTGATAGAACAATTCTACTTTAAAAAATCTGTTAGGGTGGGTGAGGGCGTGAGGTGCCTGTATAAACAATCTGTATAAACAATCTTCAGAATAATGATTTTGCGCTGAAATATGTAAGAAAATTCAAGTTTATAATGTAATATAATTATAGTAGTTTTTATATTACTAATGTACGAAAGAAAATTAGTTTTTTACGTCTGCCTAAAAAACTGGTTTTCTACGTGAAGTAAATTACGCGTAATTTATGTAAAAAACCTGAGTAAATTGCCTTGCCAACCCTGACATCGTGTCATTAAAATGGCGCCCCCAGACCATACACATTTATAGAGGAGAACGAAGCAAACAACTGGTCTATGTACGATTGTTGTCGTTTCGGCACTACGAACGTCCAAAAGATGCCATTTTACCACCTGCACCCTTGCAACCCAACATAACGTGTGGCGTTTCTTCCTGTCGTGAAACTGCGTATGTGGAGAGTTGCAAGGAACACACATACTCTGCGAAAAATGACACATTACCAACTGCATTGCGTGTTGTAACACGTAAACGTCCAGTAACCCAGCGGGAAGTAAATTTACGATAGAACCGTGGAAAAAGGAATAACGTATCCAAAGGAAGTTGTGAAAACAGTCAGAAGAGGATACGAAGCTAGTTCCTGTGGAGTGGTTAGCGTAACGCGTTACAAGGCCGTAGGTTCTAGGTTCGAATTCTTTGGTAGGCATAATGTAATTGTGTTTGTTTCTTCATGGCTGTGTAATAATTTTCAGCATGCAAGTATGTTCTCTTGTTAGTAATGATTAGGATGCGGATTTATAGACACTAAAATCTTGTAAAAATACACAAAAATAAAAAGACACCAAAGTAGGAAGTATTTTTTTTATTGTGTTTATTTTTTATGATCAACTGCACACTTATAGACTCGAATTATTATATGTTATTCTATTTTTCTTATGTTTTGCGGGCTGCAAGGGATAACCTCTGAAAACCACAAGTCAACCTTACTTCCACGTAGTACACTCTGGACATCAGCTTAGAGAGTAGATGCTTTGGTGTCTGGACTCTCAGCCAGTGTAATCCTCCGTGGTCTTGTGTTGTGATTGCCCATTCATCAGTTTCACTTTATCACCATTCATTCTCATTTTCACCAAAAGTGACAGAAAAGTGAAATATAAATAAATCATTATTTTTGCCTAATCGCAATGATGGTGATGAAATTGAGAAAAGTTACTCATGAGTAGGGCTCGCAAGTTCAGGAAAAATCATTTTTTTCCTAGTGTCCGAAGACTAGGCTCAACATAATATATGTTCATTTTGGGTCATTGTAGGCTAGAAAAAGGTGGGTTTTATTTCCTTTTTCGGCGGTTTTTTTTGGCTTAGTGGTCCTTTTTTTTAGCCTTTTCTAGCTCTTAACGGCTTTTTTTTGCAACTTCACCTTCTTCTGTAACCCTAGTGTGCTTACGCCAAGTATGATTTTTCAAATTATGTTAATCTAAAAAATATACAATATCTGAAAGAAGATGCATTTCATTCATATAGTTTTTTCGCACTGTGTGTTTCATATCACCAGGATTTTGTCTTTTCTTTATTCTTTAAATCTGTAATTACAACGGAAGTTAATTAATTTGGATTACATTTATACGTCCTTTTTTCCGTTTGTAGGTCCTTTTTTGATATTTTTAGGTCTTTTTTTTTTGGCAATTTATAGGTCTTCAACTTTCGAGCCCTACTCATGCGCTAACCATACTGTACCGTGTACTCAGGGGGTGCTCGTTGCTATGTGAAGTACGTATGCATTACGTCATCTGGGAGGATCGGGTTTGACGGTGCTCGTTGCTATGTGCAGTAAGTTTGGTGCGGGGTACATTTAGCTACTAACACGTCGCAAAAATCGGAACAAGCAGGTTGTTGATTTTGTAGCGTTCGATATATTTTTATTGTATTATTTCTCTTGAAATTAGATTGTTTTGTTCATTCCACCTATAATCATGCCTAATTGTGCAGTAACAAGCTGTGAGAATTATAACCAAAAAAGTAAAGGAAGTGATATAAAATATCATAGATTTCCAGCTGATAATCGTGTAAGTAAACAGTGGATTCGTGCTTGTGATTGAGAACATAATATTAATATTAAAAATGCGAGAGTGTGCAGTGCCCATTTTTGTAAAGAAGACTATGTGCGAGATCTAAGAGCAGAACTTCTGTGTTTGCCAACAAAGAAAGTACTGAAGCCAACTGCAGTGTCATCACCAAAATTACACCATATTACTTCAGTGCAAAATAATATAGAATGTGGTGTAGCAAATTCTCCTGAACCTTCCTCTTCAAATCATGAATCATTTTTAGGATGTGCTGATAAAGACTGTGGAGATGTACGCTACGAAGGGTGTGAAATAAGGAAACGTTCCTTAAATAAGCTAAATACTATGTCGCCGAAAAAAAGAAAAATAGACGTAGGTACTACAGAAACTGCAAGCAATGTTTCGTTGTTGGAAAACACTATTCATCGCTTACAGAAGAACAACACACGTTTACATAAAGAAATTTATAAGTTAAAGATTAAGAACAAGCTCTTGCAACTTGCTTTAACAAAAAAAACTAAATAAAGATTAAGAACAAGCTCTTGCAACTTGCTTTAACCAAAAAAACTAAACAAGTTCAAAATCTTCAACATAACCTAACCGACAATGTAACAAGAAAACTCACTAATATCTTGGGGAAAGTGTTCAGTGACACTCAAATACAATACTTAGTACACGGTAAAACGAAATCCCTATGGACTAAAGATGATATAAGCAAAGCGTTGACTCTTCGAGCCGTTTCAAAAAAAAATGTTACGTTTATTTGAGAAATACAGTTGGTATACCGTTACCTGGACTTTCTACGTTAAGAAGATGGGTGTCAAATTCATTTCGTTGCCGGCCAGGTATATTAGGTGATGTTTTGCAATTGATGAAATATGTGTGAACTCTCTCTAATTGTAAATCACATTACACTAATAATTTGTTTAAAACTTTGTTTTATTTAATTTCGTATAAATTATGTTCGGTTCTCTGAGTTCCATATTTTCGGAAATTTTACGTACAGGATCATGAGGAAGTAGAGTGTAAGATTGGCATCTCGTGCTACAAAATTTGTGTTGTAAATAAAACCCCAAACCTTGAAAACGCAAGTCCAGTTTGTAATTTCCATAAAATGTTAATTTTCGATATCAAAGTGAGGTTGTACAAGTTAACGTGCTGATAAGTTACAGTTATGTGAAATCGTTTTGCGTATTAAAAGCTATAATACGTGTACGTGCAAGCGAAGAGCGAAAGTGTACAAATACGAATGCAACACCCTTAACTAGCCGAACCTACTCGAAACTGGATGCTAAGAACACCAAACCTAATTCACCTAACCTACTAATTCAAGCGAAATCTTGTCATGCGATTCTGTGTGTAATGCAGAGATTATCATCCTGCAATCTAAACTTGGGCCAAATTACGAATTCAAAGGACATAATTAATTCTTCAGAGAATAGTTTTTCTATTAACTCTGTCCATTTAATTGATAATCATTAATTAGATTTAACTTGATGTTCACTGACATTAGGTTAATAATGTTGATAATTATATTTCTCCCTTGTACATGTGACATTTAGAACAGGTTAAGATAATATATCTGAAGCATAAATGAAAATATAGCAAATAAGTTACAAGAAATCACAATGAAGGACTGTACAAGGGTATGAATCGTTAAATAGTAAAATTTCATATTTGGACTTTGTCTTGAATTTTCCTATTACATTTACAAATACATTTTAGTCGTCTATAACCAGGAAAAACTATTCTATATGCCGAGCTCGTGGCACAAGTATATAGTTCGTCAACTACACCACAAAGAGCTTACTGTTTTAAAGAAAATTTTCCAAGAAAGGAGAGTATGACATCTATTGTTTACACTGAGCAGAAAGGTACAAAATCATCCACATTATATTTGTGAAATATTAAATTGAACGAAGTAGTAAAACTTCATTAATGGGCATTATATTTATTTCATACAATGCTCAATATCGTGTACATAATGTTAAAAAACCGGAATATACATTTTATTCAAGAAGTGTAATTTCCTTTACTGTCGTTAGAAGGCAATTACGTGAAATTTTACTATCTTGTCTTCGCGATTAGCCCAAAGTGGCAGAAAATCGGAGTGAAAGAAATAAACAAAATAAAGCTATGAAACGATCATTTCCTTTTTAACTCTTTCATTCATGCAATTCTTCTTTAGCATGTTAAAATTATATTATACTATGATTATAGAATGAAGACATGGTAAATGAGAACATGCGCAACTATCTTTATAACACATCGATCAGAAAGTTTGAAAAGTATGGATTTTTACAATACGTTTGCGAGTTTTCAATTATGTTACTACTAGCGCCTCCTAGATGGCGCAATGGTAGCGTCGTTGCCTTGTAATCAAGGAATCCCGGGTTATATACCCGGTGGAGGTACATAAAAGTTCGGATCCCACTTTAAACTGTAGATCCAGTCCTGATTAGCCTTTCTGTGCATAAAGTGGACTTGTTGAAACACCAACTCAATCAATCAGTCATATTACTAATCATTAAAGGAATGCCTCAATAACATCCCGAAGTTTCGATAATTAATAATTCCCCCTCCTCAAAGTAATAAAACACTTTCCCTCTCTGAACCTCGCATAGAAATTATAGCGGCCGTTTGCTTCGGCCAAGCCCCGAACGAACATAACCGAAGGGGCACCAGGCATAACCGATCCTCCCATAAGACGTCACGCGCTCGTGCATGATCGGCAATTTTCGGATGGCGCTACCTTATATATTAAGTTACCTTGCCGTGTACTGTGGTGTCACAATAGCGAGAATAATTTTTAAAAATATCAAAACGGTATTTCAGGCAATGTATAAAAAAGGCATTATAAGCACAATGCATTATCAAACTCGAAACAACATTAAACGAATTCAAAATATTATTAAAGCCTTATTTTAACACAAAGGACTAAAAAGGCAAATAAGCAAAAATTCGCCCCCTAGTAATAATATATATATTATTTCGTGTATGTATGCCTATGTGGGCCTTACCCATGGTAACGTTGTCGCCTTGTAATCAAGGGGTCCCGGGTTCGATACCCGGTGGAGTCACATGGCACAGCGGTTCGGATCCCACTTTAAACTGTAGGCCCAGTCCCGATTAGCTTTACTGTACATAAAGTGGACTTAAAACAACAATTCAATTTGTATGTATGCATATGTGTTTTACATTCTTTCAATACATACTTGCCATCTATTATTTCTTTTACATGTTTAGTGCTCGTCTCTTGGTCGGGGATTTCAGATTCCCGATTGGTTTCGAATCTAGTCGCTCGTCATTCTTGTAAACAGTTCTGTCAAATAGGGAGACTGAACTTATTTTTTCTCATTGGAAACTTGTCTTTCGAATCAATGAATATGCTTAAATCAAGCTTGTCCTGGAATAGTAAGAGAGATATTTCTTGATATGGTTGTGGTCAACGTTATTGTCTTATAAAGTTTTATTGTTTAAATCCGTTTCGCACACTTCCGCAGAAAAGTGGTTAGCACAAGGAGCTACTACGCCAGGGGTCCTGGGTTTGAATTCCTGCGGGTTCTTTGCGAGTGTCCCTTCATAAATTTCATCATGTTATCCCTCATCCTCATTTTCTCGATTAGCCAAAAGGGGCTAAAAAGTGAAGTAAAATAAACCATATCAGATTAAATCCGTTTCATGCTCAGAAAGTGTAATCGGGACTGGACCTACAGTTTAAAGTGAGATCTGAACCAATGTGTAATATTCCTCCACCGGGGATCACTATCGGGAACCCTCATTAGAAGTCGACAGCATTTACCACTCTGCCAAGGGGAAGGCCCCCCCTTGCGATCAAGATTTCCAGGGTTCGAGTCCCGGTGAGGGCACATTTCAGTAAACTGTAAGTCAAGTCACTTTCTCTTGAAGGTGAAACTCGTCCATATGCGGACGATGCACATGGTGAAAAATACCCGCGCAGTGGGACTTTTTCATATGATTGGCAACACTGCGTGTTAGTAGAATTAGCAATGTGCAAAGCAGCTTCAAGGGCTTGAGCTGTTCCCTTTAATAAGTGCGAGTCAAACATTACACGTGACGTCACAGCAATCATTTAATTTTCGTGCAGGTTCCAAAGCCTATACTATGGGCGACAGCTGGGCTGCGTTTAGAATTCATGTCAGATTTCCCTCCTTGTGTTTATTGCGCGGAAGGCGTCTGGCAAACGTGTTAATGGGAGTGTAGGGTGTCCCTGAGTAAACACACGCCAAGTGTCTGTATCCTGATGCCTCTGGTTGGACAACGATCGGCATCTGCACTTTGTTATCGCTTCTCCGTTCCGAATGAGCAGAATGCGTGCAGTGGGGACTGTCTCCTTGAAAGGTCAAGTGATTTATGAAACGCTCCCCTAGACAAAATAAACCCAGCATTTTCTGGGCCGAAATGCTAGATAAAGACTTCGAAGGGGCAGGACTGTGCTTTCTTTGTGTATAAAATTGTGATCAGCTGAAATATTTTAATACATGCCTCCTCGCGCGTTCCAATTATTAAAGAGCAGTCAACGTAAAACTTGTACTGTCCTTGTGAAAGGCTACGTTACCTACGGGCCGATCTCAGTGAGGGAGTGGTTAGCACAGCGCGCTACGACGCCAGGGGTTCCGGGTTCGAATCGCGGCATGGATGTTCTTTGATCATATTATCACTCTTCATTACCTTCCCGATTAGCCAAAAGTGGTAGGAAAGCGAAGTAAAATAAACCAACATTACGTACTGTCAAAAACATGTTCCTCGACAAATCGAAAAAGAACGCTTTTAAATCATATACAATGTTGAGAAAGACATGATCTTATGGGTCACTTATAGAATACTGTAATTGGATAATAAGATATTCGGAACTAGAGGAAATCTTACAAAGCTGCACATAAATAATACAATTGTGTTTCAAAAGTTGCGCAACGTAAACTTTGATAATTTATATAAGCTTAACATTATCAGTTTGCTCCATGCAGAAGATTATGTAAATGAATAACTGGCAGAAGGCAGCGTAAAAATGTTTCCAGAATGCCACTTTTCGTTGAGAAAATTATGTTTGAGATACAAGAAATTATGGAAGGGTCATAGACGTCTGATGACTAATGCCATGTCAATCTTTCATTTGCAATAATATTGGCCATGTGCAGCATTTGATGGATTCATGACTGTCGTAGCGGATTATATGGGTAAAGTGAAAAAGTACCATTTTTGGGTAATATCGTCTTAGCTGGCAACACTAGCAGGTCAAAATTTTGTGTGAATGTCTGTGATTTTTTTTTTATTAGCGCACAAGTAGAATAATGCAAAGAAAATATAAGTTACATAATTGATTTGGTTTCTGTTGCTTCGCTCTTCCACTTTTGACTAATCGCGAAGATGACGAGTGATGATGTGATGAAGGTACACTCACAAGGAACACCCATGCCCAGGCCGGGATTCGAACCCGCGACCATTGCGTCGTAGTGCGCTGTGATAACCATTCGGAATAAGTTACATAAAGCAAGGAAAACGACCGTAACGCGTCATGAGACGATATCACAAAACCGGATGCACAGATGAACAAGAGAGAAGCTTTTTCAGATAAGGAATGGTGCACTATTGTCTTCCATCATTGTGGAGTATGTTGTTTAAGATTTGAAGCGATGGGAGAGGCTGTAGGATGAGAATTGGACGCTGGTGGTGGAAGAGAACAAGATTCGCCAGGTGCCTGAAAAGAAGAGAGAACGAAAGATTTGAAGCTACAAAAGGAGCATAGTAAATAGGTTTGGGAGGTGACCAAGAGCTGCAGTGCCTGACAGAGAAAGGTGTTCCTTGCCAGTAGGTCGACAGTTGTTTTTATAACATTTTGGCGATCTTAACTACATCTATATTCTTGTACCATCGTTTTACCTATTCATGCAATTATAACAATGCAAGCTTACTTCATTTAGTCATTATTATGAATAGGCAGGGATAGAAAAACAAAAAAAATAATTCAGACGCCAGCCCCTTTTTCTAATGAGCCAGCTTTCTTTTCAACTACGAAAGCCATGAATCTAACCAAGATAAGCTACGAAATTTCATCTTAAAACATTTAATTTATTAATTAATTCAAGATTTGATTAAAGGTAATTAATTATTTGACTGTTGCCACAATATGAGGGCACAATTTTCCTTTCCAAGGGGCAAAATTTCCCTTGTTGGACCAATTTTTCCCTTCACCTAAGCAAATTATATAATAATAATAATTAGTAGTGGCGGCATTATTAATAGTGGTGCTGGAAGCAGTAGTAGTACGTAGTAAAGCATTCCGTTGAATTCGTTATTCTTTTGAATAAAAAAATATTTTTTTAAAATTTCACATTTTAGTTTCATCACTTCCTGACCAGATGTCCAAGGTTTGAATCCTGGTCAGGAATATATTTAATCGTTAATCCTCATCGTTACTATTTATTCAAAGATGCATAAAAGCAACGTACAATAAATTTAAAGGAGCAGAAACAAGTAGGAATAGCAAAATATATAAATAACATAAAAATGTGGATATGAAAAATCGAAATTAATATAAACTGAATAATGTAGTCAGATGACCTTAAAATTTCCCTGCAATTGTGGTGTTTTTCATCGAAATTCCCTTTTCCCTTTTGGTTCAACTTTCTGTCCGAATTTCCCTTCATGTGGCAACACTGGACTGACTTTCCAAAAGAAGGCTTTACCGCATTACGATGCATTCTAATATATGGGCGTCTCTACCATTTCGCTGTAGATTTTAAAATTCAGTCAGCAACACTACAAAAATGTATAATGGCATGTTTGTTATTCTCATTTAATGATACACGTGATACAGAAAATACACAAACATTAAAAAAACACATACTGTACTCGCAGTGGCGGCGATTAAGTGGCGTGTGGGCAGTTGCCCCCCCCCCCCTACTTTTTGCGACTATTGCATCTCACTATGCTAGACCTTATCTAAAAGGGAAAGTAATCTATCCATACCCCCCACGTCCAAGTTTTGAAACCCAATCGCCGCCACTGTGTACTTCTTATTTACAAAAAAAATGTAAGTGAAATTTCTGCAATCAAACTCAAAATATTAAAAATATTTTTTTTAAGAACGGGCTTAAAAAATCGGTAGTCAGGTGAAAATTTCCAGGCGCCATACCGACCGGGCGACCTATATTTTTCTTCCCTTGTGAATGGGCCTGTAAATTATACATTATATTATTACTATTTCTGAGATACCTGGTTCTGGCCCCCACCTGAAATATATTTCTAGACACGTGCCTACAAGAATTTTATAGCGAAGTTTCAACTACGCTGCAAATTTTATTTCTCTCTCTCTCTGTCTTTGTGTGTGTATGTGTGTGTGTGTGGGAGAGAGAGAGAATTTTTCTCATATCCTATTTCAACTTTGGAACTCGCCCTAAGGAGGCAAACTTACAAATTCATCCCTATTGATTTAATTTTCTACTCTCAACACTTATTATTTACGGCCGTGCCATTCGTCACATGATAATTGCAGGGAGGAAGAATATAACTATTGCACAACGCCAAGCAATATCTTAAGTGGCGTCCTGCAACCAGTTTTATGTATTTTTCTTTGACCTCGAATTACGAACAAGCGGACTGACGAAATTGCTAATGTACAGGATGATACAAAAATTATTATGATATTTTAGAACTATTCTCAGGGAGATTTAATTATAGAAGTCTATACGTACTGAAATCATCGAGATTTATTTTGAAAATTGAACATAATATATAACCGGATCACATCTAATAATTCGGGCCTCCCCGATGGCTTGATGGTAACGGTGTCGCATTATAATCAACGGGTTCCAGGTTCGATATCCTGTATAGGCACACAGTGGTTCGGAAGCCATTTTAAACTGTAGCCTATCAATCCATAGGATTATTCTTTATTTGTTATTTTAACTTTCTCTAAGCTTCATTTCACCTAAGTTCGTTCATTTGTTTACACCACCTGTCCATTCCTCTGAGGTGTTTGAATTGTGCACAGTCGAGTGTTAAGCAGACTTCCACTTCCTGATATATTGAGGCTACAAGGTTTACAACAGGTAAACAAGGAAGCAGCTTACAATAATAGGAAGGTAGAAACTCGCTCATCAGCGTATAGGAAGTTTTGAGTGAGAGGTGTTGAGAGGAACGGACAGACTGGCAAGGGACACACTTTACGATTAGATTGAAAACTGAGAAGATCACCTTTGGGGAGAGATTGGAAGGAGGAGTTATCCTGACTTAGGTCAAGAAGCGACGAAGCCTAGAGAGATCCTAATCCTTAACATGTATGAAAAGGGTTCAAGGTTCTAAAATCCAACGAGTGACTATTTGCCATTTCTAGTTGTTTAAGGTATTTTAATTCAGTTGTGCCTTTTGCTGCCAAGCATTTAACTTGCCATTATGACAAGTGCTCTCATCATTAATGAGGATGAATGATGATTAGCTACATCACCCATTGGGAGTGGCAGGTTCGATCTCATCATTCCTCAGAATGATACGGTAGGATCAGTTCCGATTAGTCGGTCTCAGGATCTAAATAATTCAGCGTTGCCATAGTTTCAAGAATGTCTGCATTGCCAATCGCAGATTACTTGCCTTGAACATGTTCGGTGTTCGAGTGCTTCAAGTGTCGACTTTCCATCTCGTCATTCGCAGAAGTTCCTAGGTTTGCGTCCCGGTCTTGGCACGAGTGTTCTTTCTGAGTGTGTATGCATCTAATCATCACTCATCCTCATCGTCGCGATTAGCCAAAAATGGCTGAAAAGCAACGCTAAGGGCTGGACCCTCCGATGTCTTTCCTCAGACAGACTTTTAATCTTCTCGGCTGTTTGTCATCCCTCTTGGGAGATGGCAACAGTGTTTTATCAAAAATGGTTTTATCTTGTTGCGAAGAACTGGTCTCTTCCACCCGTTAGCAAGCTTTTAATGTGTTCTGACTTTTTTAATGTATTGTATTTGTCTTCTGCAGTTCCCTTTACAACCTAGCATTTTTATTTTTCCCAAGGGGCTTTATACACCCCATTTTTAACTTCTTTTAAGTCAGAATTTTAGGTAAGGGGATATTTCCCCGAATATATTGATGGGTGCAAAATGGCCTAAAGTACCGACGCACCCAAAAATTTTAATTCAATCAATCAACAGTAAGACCAACACAGTTTTGGATGAAAGGATAATCTTCATGACAAAATTCGAGCGTTAACTGCAGATACATAATATGCTTCAACGTTTTGAATCTGAAAACAGCTTCTAATGTATTTATTTTTATTTATTTATTCCAAGTTTCAGATACAGTACTTGAAAGGCCATTTTACACTGAAAAAACTAATAAATCAACAAGAACAAGTCAAGGTGGTTTTAGGTAAAAACAAAAAAGGATACATATAAACATAAGACATAAACAAGAAAACAAACAAGATATTTACATATTCGTTCTTAGAGAAGATCGGAAAATGCTTTCAGGGGCAAAAATGTCGATGTTTGTAGGTAGTTTGTTATAGAACTGTGGCAGCCTGTGGATCAGAGAGCGCTGTATAAGGGAAAGCCTAGCGGTAGAGGTGTGGAACAAATCAGTGTTTCGGGTCGATCGGGAGGGAACTCTGAAATTGAAAAAAATAAACACGTCTTTTGTTTTAACAACGTTAATGAAACTAAATTAGCGTTAATGCCCATGAGCAACGTTTGCCTTACAAAAAAACGAAGGATTTTTATGATGTCAATAACAAGTGGTTATTTCGTTGCATATCAATAAGGGAGGTAAACCGTAAAACGTAAGCCAAGTCATATTGATATTTTTTTGGACATATCTTTTCATCGATTTGTTTGTTCATCCTTCTTTGGAAGGGGAAGGGGATCTACTCCATCAAGTCACGATGTTTTATAATGCAAAGTAATGCTGAATATATCTCAGGGCAGTAGCGACAACTTTTGAGAAACATTGGGTGGGCTGAACTCGTTTTTGTTTTCAATTTTATGCAATAATATGTGTCATATGTAGGCTGTTGATTTGCCCTAAAAGACCCTTTTTTTCCTTGGCCAGATAATGCAGGCTTTTTTGACGTATTAATATGTATTCGCTCGACTTTTACTATTACTTTTGTAATATACGAGGGTTATTTTTTAAGTAAGGTCCGTTTTGCAATAAAAGCGAAGTAAATAAATGTTATTCAGAAAAACATTTATTTTCTGTATTTACATACACTTCTCTATCTTTCTACATTATTTCCTTGCCGGTTTAAAACTTTATCGTAATGAAATACGAGTATTTGGATACCCTCCTCATAGAACTCTGCCGCCTGTGAGATAGCCAGTTACTCACGGTCGTTTTCACTTTTTCGTCAGTGTCTAAACGCTTGCCGCCCAGGAAGGTCCTCAGATGGCGGAAGAGGTGGTAGTTGCTAGGTGCAAGGTCTGGAATGTATGCGGATGATGATCTGATAGAATCTTTTGGCTGGAAGGTATTGAAATGTCACAATTACTACACAGAGAAGAAAATCTGGTATATCCAAAACATAGTTTTTGGTAAGCAAACATTAGTGTAAAGAGGCGACAAACGAGTGATTGTTCTCCAGAACCTTATTATTTTAGTAATCGTGGACATTTGTTTAGTTACCAAAAATTTTGAACAGAATTAGCAAATTTAGTAAAGGCTACCAAATATTTTGTTCAGTTACCAAAATGCCTAACCAAATATGGAACCCACGATAGATACCATTATAGCTGTAACGATCGCTACAAGAAGACACACGGGTTGTTTGAGCTTTTAAGTCCACTTTAGGCATAGAAAGGCTAGTCGGGACTGGATCTACAGTTTGAAGTGGAATCCGAACCACCATGTGCCTCCACCGGGTATCGAACCCGTGACCCATTGCTTACAAGGCGACGACTCTACCACTGCGGGAACCAATATAAAGGCAGGCCATGGTGAAAATAGTGAAGGAAACATTGTCTCTTCTTTCTGTCTGCTACGAGACGGCAAGAGACACTCTTGACAAGGAAGTTGGCGGGGAAGGATGTGGTTGTCAAGGAGATGATTTAATTGCTTCTTGTTCTGAGTTTATAATAGAGCTCTGCATGCCTTTGCGAAATTGACGCTTCTGCGACTTAGTGGAAAACAGCGACACACGCAGGGTTTTTAATTCCCTTCAAACATTCGGCGACTGGCTCCATCCGGAACATTGGGACTGTTGTCATATTTCTTTTGTCTGTCGGAGGCTGACAGGGATGTTTCCCAAGAAATGTAACTTCTTGAAAGCAGTGACTAAAGTTGTTTTTTAAAGGTCAGTTTGTGCTCAGATAGGCTAATCGAGACTGCACCTACAGTTTTAAGTGGGATCCCAATCACTCTGCAATGTTCCCGCAGTGGGAACCCCTTGACTACAAGGCGATGGCGTCGCGCACTGGTTACATTATCACATTCACAATAAAATTGTATTCATAAATTCAGATCAATTGCGCCTCCATAGTAAACACATCTTTAGTTATTTTTTGTGTATTTTTTTAGTTTTGTACTCGCCTTGTAATAAATATGCTGCTATTTTTGAGTCATGGCGGTTTTTCGACAAAGCATATAGCTATTGTTGGTTCTACTGTGTTTCATTCTGGTGGCAGAAAAGTACTCTTCTCATAAAATGTCGGGAGAAAATTGTCGTTGTTATGGAACCACTAAATCTCATCCTGGAGCTCCTATATTCCGTTCCAGTAGTCTGTGGAGTAAGGACACGCATAACGGTAGAGAGGGGGAAGAAAGGGAGTAGGTGGGGCGCACTGCTGCAAAAGGCTAGTAGCCCCCTCCATGTAATCCCTTTCTGTCCCACACTTTCATTGTTCAAGCCTTCTCGAGTCGATTTGCGCAAAGAACTTGTTTTCGTTCGTTTGCTCCACAGACTCCCGAGACAGGGGGAAGTGGGGGGGGGGGCATTCCTTGTAAAAGTGGCCCTGAACCTCATTTTTTAAAATTAAATGCAGTGCTGTACGTTTAACATATCTTGTGATTGAACAATGTAAAATTGTATTTTGGATAAAAGTTGAAGTATTACACATAATTAAGATAGAAAGTAGAAGGTATCTTGCATATTATTCGTTTATTTTAACTTCTTTATTTGCTTGTGTTTTCTACTTGTGGCCCTCCCGTGACACCATAAACCAATTTCTTTCTCCTTTAACTATTACATTTCCCATCAACTCCACTAGAATATTCAATGGTCAATTACTGTCTTCATCATTTGACAATTCACAGAAATGAAAGTAAATTCATTAATAAGTGAACAGGCAGTGTTTCGTCTCCCCCCACCTGTGGCAAGAAATTGTTCACTTATAGCTATAAGTCTGGGAAAGTACAGGGTGGTCCAAATGTCTTGTCACCCCTACGTAAATATGTAATAACATAATAATCCAATACAGCATAAGGTATTCTAATAAACAGACAGATTTGATGGATTCACTGTCACCAGGACGGATGTTTACACATCCACAATGTCAGTATGAGCATCATTTTCGTGAAATGGAGGGTGAAATGTTTCATATTTCATTGCACAGAAACTGAAACAGAAAAATGTTGTTTAAGTATCAGTAGAATAGTTACTTTAATATAACGAAATATAGTCCGCGTGTGTCATCCGTGACGATGAATGCCCCATATATAAAATCCCTTTTTGGCGGATACAAGCCAGGTAATGGTCAAAATCAAGAGGCAATACACCATGCAACGTTGATTTTTGGGATATAGTGAACGTTGTGGTAATTTTAGCGTGCTATCCAATAAATTCCTTTACAACGCCATTTCTCTTCTACTACAATTCACGGCAGCAGCAGTAGGAGGGAAAATGCATAGCAGTATCATACCTTAATCTCCTTCGCTTGTTATCCTTAAATATTAATGCAACTCAATCGATATATTGCGTAGAACTCTTGTTCCTTCCGTTGACGTCACCGAAAAAAAAGAGTGAGGAGTAAAGTATTTTCTGGGAGTGCACCCACTTTTAAGGGTATGAGGAACAGTTTCCGCGAGAGACTTCCCTCCGCGGCATTGTTGCCAACTTAGCTATTCTGTAACCAGATCTGGCTCTTTCGTGCACTTGTTTTGCAGTGAATGGGCCGCCCGCCCCCTACTCCACTATCATGACATCACTGGCTCCGGCCTACTTTGACCAACTCTTGCCATGAATATACATTTTCAACGTGATATTGTTATATTGGCTGTGCCCCCCCCCCCTTACCTTTCCAGCTACTTTTTTACAGCGCCTTGGCTGACTTGAAAATGACATAATATTGTTATTCGGCAATCCTTTATTTTCGACCAGGGGTGCTGCGTTCGAATCCTGGGCTGGACATGGATGTTTGTGAGTGTCCATTCATCAATTTCATGATATCATCACTAATCCTAATCTTCGCAAATTAGCCAAAGGTTGCACAAAAAGAGAAAGAAAATAAAGCAAATAAAAACAACTTTATTTTCGATTTCATACGGCCATCTATGGATTAATGAGATGGGTGATCCTGGCAGATCTTGATGGTGAAAGCTAAACAAATTTCACCACTTTAAAGTTAACGGTAATAGCAGCGCCCCCTCTCCCTCTAACACCTAAAATTATTCTAGGAGGCACTGCATCCAGCCTTCGTAAATGTAACTTCTTGAAAGTCAACTTTAGCTCCATTTAAGGTGAAATTTAGCTCTTTTATCCGCACCAGGTTTGGCAACACTGCCAGGATGGCCGTAGGGGGAAAGAATAAATGCATTACGCTTCTGGGAGAATTTCTTTGTGTTCTCTCGGGAATATCACACATCCAATGGCGTAGAAAAGTACATCGACAGATAAAGGATATGTTGAGTCGAAACTCCCATTTGATGTGCCGTAACTTGAGGTTGATTCTCCATAACGAATATATGGGATTCTGTAATTATCATACTTATTCATCATATTTTTCAAACATTGTGCCTAGCTTAAGAATCAACTTTAAAGCAGTTTGCACTTGCAATGGAGAGAAATTCACACACTTTTGTCCAGGTTTTTTAGCAGTACCCATTCCGACGATATTGAAATAAATGCACAAAAAATGGCTTATTTGGGCAAAATGAACACTTTTATATTGATTTACTTATTTTCCGGGGAGGGTGACCGTCCGCCAACCCCCTCCAGTGTACCGCGTCGGTCTCCCTTACTTCTTGTGTTGCTTTGCCCAAGAATATGTTCGTCGTAGATGCACAGCTTACCTACAATACAAGGCTGCACAACCCGAATGTAGCAAGGAACGCTTAGTGGCACAGCTTTATCACATGCACTATATTCCTACGCGCAAGATTATTGCACATTTGCTATTCGAACAACCAATAGGATTTCTCCCAAACCATGCGTTTTTGTTTACATTAACCTCTTTCTTATGGCGGACAGAGAATTGCAAAATTATCATATTTACAACAACAACCAAAAGAAAATAATCTCATTCTGTTTCAAATATGCACTGTCGGAGAAATTTAAAATAAACATAATGTGGTAATCTCCCCTCCCCCATCCTTGAGAATATGTAATACATAGAGGCACATATTTTTGGTAAATAAAAAAGCAAAATTTCGGTATAAAAACTAAATAAAATAAAATATCGGTGTTATAGCGGTGAAAAATTGGATCAAAAGTGGTATATAAAAAGACATTTTGGTTTTAAAATTGTGAATATAATCCTAAATTTGATTTAAAAACTACACTTATTCCACAGAATTAACATTTCACTTCTAATAGCCCATTTATGTAGTTATCAGAGTATTCAGTTTATTTCTGTGTAAAGGAGTCAATTTTTGTTTCTCCAATACTAACAGCAGAATTAATCAATTTTCCTGGAATTGCATAACTCTCAGGATAATTCAGACCTCAGGAGGTGCCGCGTCGGTGAATAAACCCTAAATTTCGTGTTTAAGAGTTAATTTCGCTTTTTGCAGTTCATTTCGCATTATTTCGTGACAAAACATGGTCACAAAATGCATCTCACACCTTTCAAAAACATGAAAAATTAACATTACAATGTGTTTTTTCAAATTTCGTTTTTTTGTCAAAAACGAAATATGCATGCCCCTAGTAATACATTGTGTTTGATAGTTTGCAGACATTGTAAAGAACTGTATAAGTCGCTTTACACATTTCAACAATTGAAACACAGAATAATTATCTTTCACTCTTATAAAACTCGTTGTTAACAATTGTATACGCGTCCATGTAGACTGCCATTGTTTACACGTAGACGCACATCACTATCTTTCCCTGATGCCGTCACCTATGTCCTGTAGTACGGTGACTTACTTTGTTTGGTTATTGTACCGCTTGAACGCTTGCCCTTATAGCGGTTGGGACCACACCGCTTGTCGGCGAAATCTGAAGTGCGTATCCCCTCAACTCAAGGGCAAAGCGCATTTGGTAGCTTTCCAAGAGGAGGCATTGTCAAGTTTCTCTTCGATAAGCAAACTGCGGAACACTGCAATAGAGCCAACTCGTCAACAACAGATCCATTTCGTCGTAAGTACACTTTACAACAAAGAAATCTTATGTGGAAACAAACTCGTGCAGAAGTGTGAAGAGGCTTTTTTTTTTATTGAACTTTCTCAAAAGATGTGAAAAATATGTGGCACTACAAGAAAAACATTTCCGTCTTCTATAACAAAAGTACGTGATTACTTGACTAGTAATTGTGAAATAGTTTAATTAAAATAAGTTTATGCACTTCAGTTGAGGGATTACGCATATCCTATTTCGCCGGCAAGCTGCGTGGTTCCAGCCGCTACATGGGCACACGTTCAAGCGGCACAATAGCAAAATGAAGGCATTGGTAAATGCCAGGAGAAAGAGACGTTCTCACACTGATTTCCATCTGGCTGATTACAACAATTGAGATGGCAAATAGACCAAAAGGCAACAATTGATTTTTTATTTTCTTTCCTTAGATTTGTAGGAAAACCGAGAGCCCCCTTGAAAATGGATTTTGAAACGAATCTGCTGAAGAACTGTCGTTTTCTAAAGTTCAAAAAATAGATAAAGAATTCGGAACGAATAGAAGCTTATAGCATTAGGGAGGCATGCATTCATCATGGACAAGGGTGCATGTAAGGGAAAAGGGGGGGGGGGCTAATGGGTCAGGAGGATACCTTCCCCAAGAAAACAATTTATTCACAGGTGGTAAATTTAAATGAGCAAAATCCTTATTTAAAGGTAAGGTAAAGTTTCCCCCGGGCCATGAAGGCACTTTTAGGGGACCTGTAGGTAGGGCCCCACACTTTCTCGATCTTGGCCATTTTGGAGGGGATGTGATGAGCTCCACGCTCCAGCTGCCTTTACCCCCAGGGTTGCCTCCAGGTACTCATTGATTTGAGGCTGGCTGAGCCCCAGAGCGGCTTTATGCGGGGACAAGGCTGGAACAATTCTGACCATAGATCACTCAATCTGGGAATCGAACCTGGGTCTCCCACGTGGCAGTGAGATGCCCTACCCACTATACCACATCGGCTCCTTGCTTATTTAAAGAGAATACATAATTAAATCAATTTTGTATTATTCCTTGTGTTCCTAAAGTTTGTGGAAACTCATGTTTCCCATGCACTCGAGTTTTCACATCTGTTTTTAATTTGTATCAACTAAGCTGTCAGCTTTTGGAGCCTTAATATTATCGCCAATCGACACCTGAGTATTGAAGTCTGGTTTTGAACCCCATTTCACATGCAGAAAGTAAGTTTTCCGTGGTGCCTATCTGTGGGAACGTGATACTGGCCATGTGCTCTCTCTGCTGGAAAATGCCTCTTGTGATATCAGTGTTGCCCTTACCTCTTGGAAGTATAGTACATAAATTCAGGTTGACCACTCGACTAGGAAGGAACGAGAATTTGCACTAGGGAAAATAAATGAATCAGTATGAAATAAGGTTGGATCATCTGTGCATTTGTACCAACTTCACAGAGCCCCTTTTTATCTCTTTTCATTTGAAAATGTGTAACATTAGAGGTCAATAGTTAATGTTTTTCAACTGACGGAACAACAGTGAAATTATGTCAAGTAAACCAATAAATGAATATAACCCATGTACCATTATTGGTGGATAATAGTTGAGTATTGCTTAATCTGTGCCAGTTTATGTTTTAAGCCAGCACATTAATGCAAATAAGAAAATTAATATTGAGTTGAAATTGCAGTGCTTTAATAATAAGCACACCAGACAAAAAAATTAGACCCCTCCAGGCAAACACGGAATGGTTATGTTTTGCACTGCCAGTATCCACTATGCATTGCACTCACTGCAGCTGGTAAGCAAATCGTGAGGTACGTGGCCCACAGTATCTGTGGCAGTCATGGTTTCTGTCAAGCGTATGTTTCCATTGTGCAGGATGGCTAGAAAGAAAGACGTTAGCGAGTGGCAAAAAGGGATCATTGCATTTGGGCATTCAAAAGGACACTGTCCGGGAAGTGGCAGAATTCGCTGGAAAGAGACTGCCGACGAGTGTCAGTCACGTCTTGTGTAAACCAACCGTTTTGCATCGAGATAACAATTTCTGCAACTCATCAATGACTGGCCACATGCCTCAATTTCTGAACGTACACTGCGAAGAACTCCACACCATGGACATCTGGAGTAGAGTATAGTCCCGTTTCTGCATCTACAATAATGATGCCCAATGTAGAGTGCACCGCCGACCGCTTGAAGCTTTCTATGAGGACGGTGTACAATGTGTGGTACAAGCTGGTGGTGGGTCGGTGATGTTCTTGGGGTGCCACAGAATTGGGTCCTTTGGTTGAAGTCACTATGCACTTAAATCAGCATGGCTGCATTTGACTTCTGGATGAATAGGTATTGCCATTTGTCCAACATCTCACCGATAGTCCAACTGTGGACACACATTTGCTCCAAGGGAGAGCCAATCAACTATTAGGTATGATTTCCTTTTGGGGTCTAATTTTTTGTCCGGTGTGCTTATGTTGATAACATTTCTGTGCAGCCAATTTTCTTTAAAAATTAAATAAATATGAAGAGCAAGAAATGACTGTTATTCATTGGTATTATAAACGGGTATTTCTTTCGTATCTCAGGTGGGAATTTTTCTGATAATGTTCCTGCATTAAGTGCCTCTGTGGGTCACTAAACTTCTAATCAGTGGGTACCTGATGGCAATCTGGGTGGGGGGAGGTGGAGCATGGTACTGATCACATCACCTCCAGTGCCAGCTTGATGGCCATTCATGTTAAATGGTCGACTTTCAAAAGTATTATGAATTTCTAACAAACATTTTTTTTTCTTTTAAAGATAGAACCTAGGACCCTGAAAGAAGAAATTCTGGTTACAGTGGCTGTGTGAAATCCTACCTTCAAACTCTTGTGTGCATAGCATAAGCGTAGCTTATCTTTTTAAAATTCTTTCCTATTACAAGTGGTGCTCCACAAACTTGTTCATTATCATTAGACCCAATGGACTTGTAATGAAAACTGCAACAGTTTCTTCAAGTGCTCATCAACTTCATTGAGTCTGATGGTGTATGTCACCGGAGTCATTGACCTAAAATGTTATTTAGAGAACTTTAGATATTAACGGAAATAACTACGTTAAATAGTATTGATTAATTTAACTACTTAACGTGAGTGAGTATGGAGTCTTATTAGGACAATGTTTCGGAGGTCAGACTGGCTCCTTCATCAGGTTCTTGGTTGTTTTTCGTCACAGAGCATAGTGCCATGTAAAAGAAGTCTTGAATGAGGATTTGGTTAAGGGTTAAGGTTAAAAACACTTACAAAATCTCTGCCATATAAACTTAAATATAGTTATTTTAACATAAGTGTGGAGTATTTTTACGACTCCATACTCACTCACGTAAGTAGTTAAATTAATCAATACTGTTTAACGTAGTTATTTCCTTTAATAATGAGTAACGCACAAATCTATAATATATTAGATATTAACATATAACCTTGAATTTTTATGATGTTGCTCATTTAGACTTTGAAGTGAGTGCAAAAAATTTTATCATTGCATGTGCATTGTGTTTCTCACGAAGCTCCTTCTTATTTCCAGCCCTCCAAAGTCGACATAGAGGCGACGGCTGAACCAGAGCCTCAGTATTTTCTTCTCAGGACAAGAGCTCGTCGGGTGTCCACTACGACAACAGTATGTCTTTTCCTGACTGCTTTGCTTGTGATGAGCATCGGCATCATTGGTGGTGTGTATTTGTATCGGCAGTTTGCACGGTCTCAGGTAAGTGTGTATATGTGTGTGTGTATAAATATATGTACATATATATATTTTTTAAAAAAAACTCTTATATGCCATTCAGTAATCACAAATATGACTATGAAGTTTTCATTAATCCACTGTAATAAACTAAACTGAACATGCATCACAGTATAATTGTAATGGGGTGAGGATAGTTTTACCTAAGCTGCACATTTATTTTAATTCAAAATGCTTGCAAGTACTGGAAAAAAGGAAGTGATTTCTATGTTATGGATTTCTCCTCGTGGCACTGTTTTATGTGGATGTCGAAATAATTATTAAGGCTCGGCTGGACCTTTGGGCGTTGCTAGGGCAGTTTTTTAAAATTTTCCTCCTTTCAAAAAAATGCCGTGATATTCCAAATTGTGAAAAATTATGTCAGCTTAGCCTTCTGGAGCACTGAAATGAATTTTTGTGTCCTTTGCTTTTGCAAATAGTTTAAAAGAGTTATGTAATCACCAGGACCAGTTTTTGTTGTTGTTAATTTTTCAAAAATTTCATGAAAAATATATAAAATATCGTGTTTATAGTTAAAAATATTGCAGTAATTTCGTGAAAATTTCGTGGCAATTTTTAATGCCTTGCAGTTATACATAATGTTACTAAATCAATAAACATTTATGGGAAAATAAGCTTAAAAATAGTAAATAATAAATTTCTCCTTCTGAAAATTAGCCTTACTCAGTTATATTTATATTTTCGAAAAAGTGGAGTGTACAAAACAACCTGTCTCATTTATTTTCATTCATGAAACATCAACATACAAGAAGTGACAACATTTTGCTCCTTCATACGAGGGTCACTATTTATATTTTGAGCCTTGGCAACAAGTTAGGCGCGATTTGACGTTTGCACGGAATCGTCTGGCATTATTGACCATAACGTACTTCAAATGTTTTGTCAATAGCTTCATTTGTGTTGTTTATATTGCCTTGGAGATTGCGCGACAACAATAAAATGGAATTAACTCGTGAACATTTTCGTGTGATGATTTTTTACGATTTTCGACGTGGATTATCAAGACAAGAGTGCATCGATCAACTTACTTCCACATTTGGCGATGAAGCCCCATCCTTTGCCACTGTGAAACGCTTGTATAACGAATTTAATCGTGGCCACCATTCGCTCACCGACGAGATTCGCGAAGGTCGTCCAAAATCAGTTGTTGTTCAAGAAAACATTGATGCTGTGCAAAACCTAATACTGCAAGATCGTCGTGTGACATACTGTGAGATTGAGGCAACCATAGGCATTAGTTCCACCAGCATATATAAAATATTACATGATCATTTAGCTGTGAGAAAGGTATGTTCTCGTTGGATCCCACACAATTTGACAAAAACTCAAAAAGACGCTCGCGTCAATTGGTGCAAACAAATGCTCAATAAATACAATCGTGGTGCTTCAAAAGATGTATATAAGATTGTAACAGGTGACGAATCCTGGATATATGCATATGAGCCGGAACGTAAACAGCAGTCGACTGTATGGGTGTTTCAAGATGAACCCAATCCAACAAAAGTTGTTTGCGCTCGAAGCACATCGAAACAAATGGTCACCTGTTTTTTCGGGAAAACTGGTCATGTGGCAACTGTTCCTTTAGAGGAACGTAGAACGGTCAACTCTGAATGGTACACAACAATTTGTTTGCCAGAGGTCTTCGGTCAACAAACAAACGCCGTCGGATCATTCTTCATCAAGACAATGCCAGCTGTCACACATCTCGTCTAACAACCGACTTTATCAACAGTCAAAAAATCGAATTGATGGGTCATCCGGCGTTCAGTCCTGATTTGGCACCCAATGACTTCTTCTTGTTCCCGAATGTCAAGAATAAATTGCGTGGACAACGATTTTCGTCGGCGGAAGATGCCGTTGATGCGTTCAAAAACCATATTATGGAGGTGTCTCAAGAAGATTGGAAAAACTGCTTTGACAAATGGTTCGAACGAATGCAAAAGTGTATTGACCATAAAGGAGAATACTTCGAAAAACAATAAAGCAGTTTTCAATGCCAAATTCCTGTTTTTTCATTGTTAGGCTCAAAATATAAATAGTGACCCTCGTACTTCTTCTCATATCTGACACTACAAGATTGTACTGTGAAAAAAACGTTCACTATCTGCATTTGAAAGAGGTAACCACAATGACTTCATACATTCATCAACAAATTCTTTAAACGCATCACCTATTGATTTTAATGCTTCCAGTATGTCGATTACATTGACAGGGTGGGGACAGACCTGGAAAACCGGGAAATGTCAGGGAATTTTGTCTTGATTGACTTTATATATATATATATAATTAAAATATCGTTATGGAACTCTTCACGGAACAGAAAATTTTGTTGCCAAGTTTCGGCCTCAACTTTTAGGCCCCTTTTATGCACAACACAACCACGGTGCCGGAAACCAGTGATGGCAGGAAAGGAGAGAGAGAGAGAGAGAGAGAGAGAGAGAGAGATTAATTAATTTCCGGAGGGGCATAAAAATGTGTTATGCCTCTAAATATTACGTAGAAAATGCATTGAATTATCATTTTTTCTTGTCCTAATGGGAATAGTAAGGGGACAGAACTGTCAACAGACAGAGGGGATGAGAGTGGGTGGCGCTGTCCGATAGTTGTCGGACATCCTAGTATGGCATTTTGTTGGACAAACTGAAGGAACATGGAAACAAATAGGCTCCATTGATACATACAACTTTTGTCGAATATCGCCACCTGACAAAGTATCTCAGTACAACATGTGACACAAATTGCATGCATGGCACTCTCATGGAATTGATTTTTGTTGGATGTCTTTGGACTGCAACAATCAACAAAAATCGCATGCATAAACAAGAGTTTTAGACGTGCAAATATACTGCCAGAATTTTATTAATCTTCTTACTTACTTCACCTTATTTAATGTAGCTATGCTTACGAAGATTTTCTTTCATCATCCTTGGTAGTGTCTTTGCCTTGTAATTAAGGTGTCCCATGTTCGCTACCTGGTGGAGACACATAGTGGTTCGGATCCCACTTTAAACTGTAGGTCCAGTCCCAATTAGCCTTACTGTACATGAAGTGGACTTACACCAAAACACATGTCACCCCAGAACCGATTGGATGATCTCCCACCTCAGGTTAGTGAGTGAGTAGAATCAGGTGGGAGTGACGCCGGCAGTCGGTAGGTAGGCCGTGGCCCTCACAGGCTGTTTACTTCTATAGTTCATCCAGAATGTTTTATTTTCACTGGAAGAAAAGTTACTGAAGTTATTATAGTTTCATTAACACAATCAACAAACTTTTCCAAGGTAGGTTCATATATACAGTATCAGAAACAGAAAAATGTATATTTACATATAATTTTCTATTTGCTTTATTGAACTGTTCAAACATTTTACAGCGTCATTTACCAAAAAAAGCCTTTCTATAAAAAATATATATATCTGTCTGTACAGTGTCGAAAACACAAGCGATTTTAAGCATGTTTTTTTAAATAAAAAAATCAATTTCAATAATAAAAAATCATCAAAAATGGTTTATATTATCCACCCTGCCTGCAAAGTCTACGCTCAAGTGACTGACTACTAGAAATGATACATACAGAAAAAGGGGATTACTTACATGGTACCGCGTACCATCTCCACTTCAAACGCCGTACCCTTTTGTGAATGAAGACAGTGGATCTTCGAAATTAATAGGATTGAACCATTGAATTGTGCAATGCAGAAGTGCGAAATCTTCTAAATTTCATGTAAGTAATTTTAAACCGCGTTTACCGCAACCATAATAAATAAGAAAGGGGAGTTACATGGGGTACTTATGTGCATGCGTGTGCACACACAAATATGTATCAGGGTGGCTACTCGCTGGGAATTCCTTGAATTCTGGGAATTATGCATGAATTATTGGCTCCGGGAATTATGCTTGAATTTTTCTCTGTAGACATGAAAAATTGCAACTTTTATTTATCCAAATCCAACTGAATTTATGCATATTTATAAATGCCCTGAGGAAAGTATTTCACAGGTTAACTGTCATTTTTATCGAGGAAGGAGCAAAAATCTGTGTGGAAAATGAAACAAAATTCTCTCAATTCGTTTACTTTGTTAGTGTCCTTCGCAGAACAATCTGACACATGTTAAGCTATTGCAAGAAAAGATATCTCGTTAGGTAAATTTGAGTGTGAAATTCTTGTACAATTAACAATTAGTGTATCCTGTAACATTTGTGATTTGTGTTTGTAGATATACTTTGAGTATGTGAAATGCCATAGATAAACTCCGCACCTTAAACTAAATATTTTAAATATATATATACCATTTAATTGAATTGAATTGGATACATTGGAATCACACAGACCCTTCATGTTGTTAATATATTTGTGTGTGTATGTGTGTGTGTGTGATGAGAGGCGATAATACGTAAGATTGAAATAGAGAAAACAACTACCTGGGTTGAGAATTTAATAGTGGCAACACTGCTGTATATATATCATATGGAACTGGTGCTTCTCGCTTACACCAAACGTTAGTTTGATACGTAACCTACCTCCTGGTGAATGGACTCTTCCTTCCAAAACTGGGTGCATGTGCAGCGACTGGAGGTATAGAGTATCGTTGGAGTTGGTGGTCTAAAGTTGTGTAGTTGCAACAATGTTTTCGAAGCAGGAACAGCGGAGTTGGATAAAGACTGAATGTGCTCTCGGCTGTACAGCATGACAGTGTCATCAAGGTCTACGTGAGGCGTGCGGGAAATCTGCATTGTCTGCGACCTGCATTGCAAATGAAGAGGCAACACTTTCTGCTGAATCCTACCATCATTTTGCAAGACAATGCATGTAGCGCAACCTGTGGCTGATTTGTTAGCTCGATGGGGCTGGCAAGTGGTCTACCATCTCCCATACTACTTGGACTTAAGTCTCTGTCCGAACTGTTCCACAGATTCTTCAGGCAATCGACCACTCCATTCGAACCATCAACAGAAGAGGCACTGCCACAGGTATACTGCGACTTGCACATCGCTTTCAGCGGGTTGTACACAATGTTGGTGACTACATCGAAGGGCTGTAAAAGTTTCACAGAAATATATCTTTCCTACTATTTTTAAATAAATAGTTGCCACTATTAAATCTCCAACCCACGTACTTGTTCCCTTGAATTTTTGGAAAGTTCACCTTGATAACCGGGAATTATACTTGAATTTTATCGTAGTCCTAGAGTGGCCACCTTGTGTGTACATCAGTTTTTATGAATAATGGGTTACAAGTAGTCACTTTTATTAGTAACTTTAACTGTAACTAGTTGCTTTTAGAAATTAGCAGCTGCTTTAGAAACTATTTGCTAAAAAAAAATAATCCTAATATATGCAGTATACACATACATATGTTACAACAGGGTGGTTACTCGCTGGGAATTGCATGAATTCTATGTGAATTTTTCTCTGTAGACATGAAAAATTGCATCTTTTATTAATCCAAGTCACATTGAATTTATAGATATTTATAAATGCTCTGAGGCAAGTTTTTCACAGTATAGGTTTTATTTTTATCGAGGAAGTAAACAAAAGCTACGGGGAAAATAAAACAGAATTCTTTCAATCCGTTTACTTTTTTAAGTCCACTTCATGCAGAGTAAGGCTAATCGAGACTGGACCTACGGTTTAATGTGGGATCCAAATAACTGTGCCATGTGCCTCCACCAGGTATCGAACCCGGGACTCCTTGATTACAAGGTGACGATGCTACCACTGCGCCATTGGGGAGGCCCTCTTCACTTGTATTTGAAGATGCATTTCAAGTCTGAATATGTGGAATTGCAAATTTAACTCCGTACCTTAAATTAAATATTTTAAATATATGTACCTTTTAATTCAATTGATTTAGTTTTTGGATACATTGGAATCACACAGACCATTTATATTGTTAATATATTTGTGTGTGCTTATGTGTCAATGGTGAATTTCGTAATACGTTGATGTAGAGAAAACATCTGCAACTCTGTTATTTTTGAAAAGTAACTTTCTAAAGACTGGTGTATATCCTCAGCGATACTTACTCATAATCTGTGTTATTTTCCTCTTTTGTTGAAGATGCACAGATTCCGTGGATGGTGCAACATCCCGTATGATGCCAAGTCAGCCATGTTCTTAGATGATAACTCAGGACACCATCACAGTTCCCTGTTGGCAGATTCCGATTTGTTTAAGGTAAGGATATTATAGAGAGCGGTGTGTTTTAAAAGCCCTACAGGATTCTAAGAAGCTATAACTTTAAAGTAATAGGTTTATTGTAACAAAATGTTGTTGTTTTTTTACACAGAGGAAAATTTATAATTTTGTTCTGCCCATACTGCTGAATGACGTGTGTTCAGGTAACACGTGATTCCAGGATGGAGTCGATGCAGGAAAGGATCTGTCTCTCGTGCGTTCCAGGTTTCGGGAAAAGTGAATAGACACAATTGGCGAATTTGAGGGGTTGAGAATCCACATGAGTTTGAGACACAGAAGCGGGATAGCCCCAAGGTCAATGTGGGGTGTGCAGTTGCCATGCATCACCTGATTGATCCATTCTATTTCGAGGAGGACACATTGAAGGGTGCCAGCTACCCGAACATGTTGCAGACATTTCTTGTCCTGGAACTTCCGAGGTTAGGCATCATCAATGAGGTCCACTTCCAGCAAGATGGTGTCTCCACCCCACCCCACCCCATGCACATATACTACATTTTGCCCTTGAAGTTTGTGAGTTTCTTGATGGTCAATTTGGGGAGAAGTGGATTGGCTACAGAGGAACCACACTTTGACCTGTAAGGTCACCAAACCTTAAGCCTTGCAATTTATTGGCTTTGGGAACATGTCAACATGCAGGTGTGTGCACAGAAACCAACAGACCTTGATAGCATGAAGATCAAGATATGTGATATGATTCACAACATTCCGGACAAGCACTGTCAGAACGCAATTCTCAGATTCAAACTTAAGCTTGCAAGAGTGTTTTGATGTTAATGGTGCCCAGAATTTTAAAGTTTCCTCTGTGTAACAAACAATATTTCGTTGAATAAATTCTCTCGGCTATCGACCAGGTCAATTTTGGAAAAGTTTCTGAACTTTCGAAAGCTAACGTCACTCATCTTCTACCCTGAAGATGAGAGTGACATTAGCTCTCAAAAGCTCGGAAACTTTTTCAGAATTGACCTGTTGATAGCCTGAGAGAATTTATTCATTATTCGTCGCCAGGAAAGCTTCAAGACTTAACTTAAATATTTCGTTGTAATAAACCTGTTACTGTAAAAGTTAGTTTTTAGTATCCTGCAGGACTTTTAAAACAGACTGTTAGTTTTTTAGTATCCTGCAGAACTTTAAAACAGACTGTATGTATATTGCTATTCTGTAATTCAAGATTTTTTCTTAACACTGGTCCCAGTAACTCCCTTGCACATACCACTATTAGTTAGGCAGTCTGTTGTAGCAGTAAATATCAAACCGGAAAGCACATGAGATTAAACATAGTGTTTGATGCAGTGAAAATAAAGAAGAGTTCAACTATATTTTTCACTTATGACATTAAAAATAATCACCTTTCTGACGATAGCATTTTTTTTTTACCAGTTTTATACCCCCTCCAGTTCCCCACAGTGTAGTAGCACAGTTTTTAACTATTGAATAGTCATAGTTTACCTATGTTCCATTTTTATCACCTGTATTTCTTTTCAACTTCCCTAGGTGAAATAATGTTAGTGATCCATGTACACATCTTGGCGAGTAATTACCTGTTTTTAGAAACAAATGTTTTCTCAGAATGATAAAATGTGTGCTTTTATTTTCATCACTAAAGTGACAAAAAGTTATATTTTGTTTCTTTCCATGTCTGTAAGCAGGAACGTGTATAAGTAAAAACTATTTTTAATCTGATGTTTTGCCAGCTGGCAAAATTATATCATAATTTTAATAGTGTTACTTTACCATCTGGGAAGTTGGTGAAATATCACATTTTTTAACAGTTTTACTTATACACTCTGTTTCTTTTAGTGTTCACAGTAAGACAAACTTGTATCGTTCAGCATATTGTGTTGGAAGCTACGAGAGTCCTACAAGTCACACTGGGGCTTTTGATTTATCACAATAACAGAACACATCGTGATGTATACAGAAGACTTTACATCTACTATTACTACATGGGGCACTAATGTTACAGGCAACAGGAGACACTTATTAAACAAGATGGCAGACAAGCCTGTGATTTCAAACGTGGAACAGCAGTTTTGGAATGTACTTACTTTGTTCTATAGCTTTCACCACATCATGTGGCTTCCTAAGGAGGTAGAACAAGAATAGTCAAGGTTTAAAAACATGGAACTGAACAGTTGTCAGTCAGACATGGAGTAGGAAAGAGTGACAGGGCACTGCACTGTCTTTTATCTTTTTTAACCTTAACTTACCTCCCCATGTCTTAAATCTTTACTATTCTTGTCCTGTCTCCTGAGGAAGCCACATGATGTGGTGAAAGCATAAGAACAAAGTAACTACATGCCAAAACTGGTCTTTATTACTTAGTGAAATGATTGCATGTAGTGTAAGTTATGCCATATGTGGAACAGCATGTTGTGATGAAATTTCTTGTGAATTAAGGAATAAAACTAAAACTTAGTGCAAGATGATCCTCGATGAGGTGGCTTGGGGTCCACTGCAGTCGTTGCTGTGAACATTCAGTGATCCTTGAAATTTGGTTGATAACATATGTCGCCAATGAATCTTTCTATGGGAAAAATAATGGTCTCGAGCAACAAAAAATCTGGTTTGATCACTAAAGGCATTTTGTTTCTACAAAATAAAGCACGTCCTCTATACTGCTCACCATGCGATTTGCACAGTATTGAATAACAATAACAATCCAGACCGTGGTTCAAACTATTTTCACCTTTTTCGAGCCTAAGGAGTTCCCTGGAGACCAGCATTTCAGCAGTGAGGAAGAGGTGAAGCAAGCAGTCAGGTTATGGCTCTGGCATACAGAGAAATCTTTCTATTCTTTTGGCATCCAAGCACTATGAAGTGTTTTTTTCTTCTTTTTATTTTGAAAAACCAATTGCCAGTTTGACTTGAACACCCCTCGTATTTATGTTAAAGATGTTTTTGGTATTTACTGTATTGACATATTTCAAGCATTTTATTTTTCAAAATTTTTTGTGTTGGTGGAAATAAAAGCAGCATATATCCATAATACTTGCATCCTGTGATTTTGTGTCATAGTTTGTACTGGCAAGATCATGGCTCTGTTTCTTGAGTTTCACATTCCTGAAAAGTGTGAATAAGTGTGGTGACTGGACAATTTGTGTACTCGTATCTTAATGTTCAATTGCACAGCCAGCCATGGTGAGTTGCCTATCCTCTACTGACTTACTATTTCATTCCAGAGCCTGACTAAGCCTGTTCACAATGGAAACAGCGAAGACCCAAGGCTATTCAAGGAGGAGTTCGACCTGGATCTGGAAAATGAAAAGTTTGAGAAGATCGATGTGCCTGACTTCACTGGTGGGCGAAGAGGTCGTTTTATCCATGACTTCAATGCTGTAAGTTTTCTATTTCTTTTTGAAAGTACCGAAAGATGGAAACATTTTAAGTTGGGATCTTTGGGAGAACTCGAGACTTTCTTTCTATTTGATGTTTTACGTCACTCTTCTACAGAGCGATCCTTTGAAGTGTAGACTGCCACACCAGTCTTTACACTATCAGCAAGCTAGGCACTTGCGGCCGTTTGTCAGCATCTTACTTACCAGATTTATAAAAGGAGGTGTTCAAACTAGTTTGCCTTCGATGCACACACATTTTTTTAGGAAAACACCCACTAATGTAAGCTGGTGACGGAGCTAGAAACTGGTTTGTAGAGAGGTCCTGGAAGTAGAAACAAGACGGTGAAGTGAATAGGGTCCTTGTTTTGTATTGTTTGCCTGTTTATTAGTCTGGCGACTGAAGTGATAGGGTGTTTGTTACATATTGTTGTTTTTTTTTCTAGTATTTTCAACCGCAAAGTGTGTTAACAGCTCAGCAAATTTTTTCTACTGCACAGCACGTATTTATTTATGATTCATATGTGTTAACTCAATCGGCACATGAAACTCAAAGGCAACCAAGATTCCCAGGTGTAAAAGTGTCGGAAATAAATCACTCTTTAAACCGATATTTTGGCATCGTTATTGGTTCAGCCCTAATATAAATGTATATGTAAGACACCATTCTTATTTTTGCTTACATGCATATAATTTCATATATTGCAACTCGTTTTCGTGTAATTTTTCATATCAGATTTTTCTTGTGAGCTTTATCTGTTCCTTATGTTAGCATCTAATAAGCTTTTTTTTCTGCTACAGTTTTCAAACAAAAATATGCACATTCTAATTCTATGTGATACTGATACTACATGGTATGTTATAGTTTTATTGGTGAATCACACTTTTGTTTCTCAGTACTATTAACTTCTGGTCATGTAAAAGAGTAAATACGGAGAAACTACTACTCACTTTTATCCGCGAAGCTGTTTTTTCTTCTTTTTCGATTAATTTCAGTGGCCACTACCACCATCCTCGTTGGAACTTGCTGTACTGTTGCTTGGCGTGCGTCTTTTGTTCGTAGTTTTCTGGCTGCCGCTAGGTGCATTGTGCGTCTGGGTGTGTCGTCCGCTACTTCCGAGCGATAACTGCTGTAGAAGGGAAATCCAAGTGTGGTGTGCTTGCTCGCTATCTATGTTTAGTTCGTGCGGGAAGTGCATTATGGCGTGCGTTTCCTTGATTTTGGTGTCTACGAGCGTGTGGGCAGTGTGGGCAAGCGCACCACACTTGGATTCCCCTTCTACAGCAGTTATCGCCCGGAAATAGCAGACGACACACCCAGATGCACAATGCACCTAGCGGCAGCCAGAAAACTACGAACAAAAGACGCACGCCAAGCAACAGTACAGCAAGTTCCAACGAGGATGGTGGCAGTGGCCACTGAAATTAATCGGGAAAAAAAACAGCTTCATGGATAAAAGTGAGTACTAGTTTCTCCGTATTTATTTACTACCGCGTGTCTCTTTTCCCAATTATGAATAAAAGAGTAAGTTAATATTTCATTCATATAATGCTTTAAATACATTTCATCTTTATTAGAATACATAAATTTTAGGCAAGTATGCATAAAAATTTCAATATGAAAATTTGCCACGATGCACTAACATTCATTTAAATAATAAGGCCAGCCACACACCGGATCTGACACAACACAATGTGATGAGTCATTTTTGCTGCAAACCATCGCAGGGAAGTTTAACATTAGTCTCTTATGGGCGGCCACACACCAGACAAAACATTTGACTCAAGTCACATGGCAAAGGTTTGAGACAAAACAATCTGGGCATGCACAGGTCCATTCACTTCAGCCACAGAGATCTAATTGCAGATCGGTAATGGTGGAAAAAAAAGAAAATGGTATTTGATGAATAGCCCCTGTGGCCACTGCAATAAACATTGCCACAGTGCAGTATTATATAGATTCAATTCATAAATTGATCCATTAATTCTACACACACATTGATTCTAATGCATTGTTACCTGCTTCCCAAATTATAAAAGACAGACCTAGACCTATAGTGTACATAAGATGAAATCTGTAATCAGATTTTAGCTAACAAACAAAATGACTTGTGTCCTGTTGTGTTGCGGCTCTTCGTCATGTCTTGTTGGATCCAGTGTGCAGCTGGCCCAAAAGAATATAACAGCATTTTAAAGTAATCTTCAGTATGAAAGTGAGACAACTATTTTTCACAGGTAAAGATCCATTGAATAAGTGGTCATTCATAATCTGGCACCATATGGCAATTCTGTTATTAGTGCAAATAGTGAAAAATAAAAAGAGAAGTAGGTTGTTGGAAATATGTGACTTTTAGTGTAATGTGCGCGAATTTTCACTGTAGAATGTACCGTTACGGCTGTACACTGGTATGAGCATCAATGACTACATGGAAATGACTGGGTTATTGTCCCCTAAGCTGGTTATTAGGTATTTGCAAAACCATACTGTGTGAGGTAAATGAAGATTTGATGGTGGTGATTAGAATTTTTCTTGTCTATTACAGTGCAGTTTTGTCCCCTTTGAGAATGAAGCATTTTGTATTTTCATTGAGGCATATGCCAACCCAGAATGCAAGGTTTTAAACTGTCCCAGACATGTACTTCAAACCAACTTCCACAGCACATCATCAGGGCCGGCGCTAGTCATTTTGCCGCCCTGGGCAGTGGTGACAGACGCTGCTCCCTTTCGAAGGCCCTCCTCTCCCCCAACCCGTCAACGTAGCAACGGGAAATTGAAAACCAATGTATTCCTAAGTAAAACATCAAACTATAAAATAAATAATGAGACTTTTTACGCTATTTTAAGCACAAAATGATCTCCCAGCTCGACCACAGTTAAGCTTTAAAAAAATGCAACACTGATTTTATGTTATTGATATTATTATATTTTATGAAAACTCTCTCTCTTAAACGTACCTTAAATGTAACAAGTATTAGGAAAGAAATGAAGGCTTGACTTCATATGTATACCGTTGTAGGTATGTGATATATGATTGGATTTTCTAATTACATGTAATATTCCCATATCTCCTGTGTGTGTGATCTAAGGTCTTAATTCTTTCCTGCGTTTTCCCCCCATAAAGCAGGTCCTGGGTTCACCCAGCCTCAAATTAATGGGTACCTGGGGGCAACCCTGGGAGGTAAAGGCAACCAGAGAGTGGTGCTGATCACCTCCAAAATGCCCGAGATCGAGAATGTGCGTGGCCCTACCCACACATCCCTTTATAATGTGCCTTCACAACGTGGTGCTATACAGATCTTTTTCGTATAATTCTATCTTGCATAAAATGGAAACGAGTGTTTCAGACATGATTGACCGAAGATAGTATTTTTATTAGCCTTAATTTAAAAAAACAACAACTTTGTTTGCCACTTGCCACAGTTACCGACAAAGTTAATAAATTCGAAGCTCTACACTCACATTAGGTGCAAAATCATGACCCTTTATCAGTTTAAGTTCTCCTTTGGTGTAATTGTTTTATTACAGCCGAAAGCACTTTTAGTTCATCTTTTAATTCAGTAGCCTTCATGTGTTAACATTCCAGCAAGTTTTCTACACTTTTCAGACAAAAGATCAGATGGTATGTCTTTATGCTTACTAATATCATAAAATGAATTGAAAATTCACTATGATGTTTAAGCTGCTAACATCTTTCTCTTAGAGCTAAATATAATTGTCTAGGACCTGGTAATAAAAATGAACTTGACTGATTTTGCGGATCTTCAACAGTTTCATCATACTGAAACTGCTTCTTTTTCGATTTCGGCCCTGTACAGTGTTGCCTATCTTTGGATCATCTATATCTAAATTCGATGCCAATTCTTTCTCATAAACCGGAAGTCACACACAGGTTGCCTCGTCACCCCCCGATGCCTCCACGAGTCTAAGAAACTGACATTTTTCATCACTCCTGCTTTTTTCAAAGTGCTGATATGTTTGCATGAAATCATCTAACGCATCGTAGATTAATGTTTTGAAGACATTTGCTCATTACATTACGTGGAGTAAAAAGTCCTACCAGATAACTTGTGAGCACAGGAATGTAAAGCCACGCAACTGGTTTGCAATATTATGACGGTTTGGAGTCATAAATCCCTTGTTTATACCTAACCTATAGAGATTGTTCGTCCATTGAATGAATACTCTTAGTGGTTTGTAGAATTCACGAGAGATGGTGCCAGCATGCAGAACATAACTGCGTTAAATGATTTTTTTTACTTCCGGAACAGAATCGGAGTAAAATGTTTGGTAGACAAATTTTGTATATTCGTTCAGTAATAGTGATTATTGATCCCACGCATCATTGTTGTATTCATTTTGCAACTTCTTTGTTAACATTGCCTTGGTTGTGATTAAATTTTAAACAATCGGCCAGATGCGAGTCCGCGGTGATGGACAGCTCGGCAGACCATTGCATGAAAGTTGCGTTCTGCTGATGCTACACCTCTATTAAAAAAGCATATCTAGGAATGAAGGTACAAGTGTTCTTTATAATTTAAGTTTGAAAACACGATGGAACGTGTGTTTGGTTTAACAAGAAATTCCTTGGTTCGTGTGTTCAAGAAATTTTAATCGATCCTGCGCCGATGTTCGATTGGAGATGGAAGTTATCGATTTCGGTGCGCGGTGATCGAAAAGGACTTCCAGTGAAAAAAATGGAGTGATGAAAGAGGAGACTCTGCAGTTAAGGAAATTGTCATTGTTTCCAGTTGTTTCTGGATGAATCCGATGTCTGCTGTAATGATAAAACGGCGGATGAAAGCACGTTGGAGGTGAGTTGAACTCTCGGTTCCCAGAGAGGAAAAGAGTGGACTCGTGCATGCCGGATTCTTCGTTCCCGAGACACAAGGTAAGGAAACTAAATTTCCTTAAGTGACTTTGAGAAGAAGAAAATTCTCGCAAATCGTGGTACCTACGGATACGCAAAGTTCGTTAAAGAGATAGCTATCTCGCGTGTGTTGTAACTTATGTGACACGGTACTAGTACTCGCTACGAACCATGCGATAATTACAAAATGGCCATCGACGCCATGTCAGAAAAAGGTTGTGTGCACACATAAAACGAACTATTCTCGTTCGAGAAACGTATAGTACATGCCAAAATAACTTAGGAACATGTTCCAAGATTAGTTTTACGTCTATTTTACGAAGCAATATGGGCTTTTGTAACCATTTTATGTAACATAAAATGTGCATGCTAAAACTCGTATGTCACGGGTCAATGTAAAAGACATATTGGCAACTTTTTTTGTTAAGAGAAAACGCTTGATAAAACGATTCGATCGTTAGCTCATTTTGAAAAGCAGCTCTTTACTTTTATTTCTTTAAAAAAAATTAATGTAATATAATATTATGGTTGTTGGAAACTATCGTGTAACCATCCATACACGTTGGGTAAAAATTTAAATTGGAAGGTAGTCAAACTGTGTTATAAGTGTATGTGACCTAACGTGCAAATGTGCAAATAAACTGTTCCATGTCAACAATAGCATTTAATTATGTATGCTAATTGAGACATTCCTTTTCAGTGGGGGGACCCTCATGTGTATAATGATTGGGATTGGTCTTTGACATATTGTGGGGGAGGATCTGGTGAATTTATTATTAAAATTGAGTCATGTTTCTATGTCTCTATCAAAATAAGTGAGCAAGTAAGGAGGCTATTCTGTATCATGGTAAATTGCAGAAAAAGGGTGGAAATTTTTGTTGTGACATGGACACCTGATATACATTAAAAATTTCTGGGGACCCAAAAATACTGTTTGCTGGAAAATATTGATGGATATCCTGGCACACTAAAATTAGGCACAGGGTGTTCTAAAAGTAAAGGGACCAAACTTTGAATTTAATTTAGTTGTTGTTACAAGTTTGAATTATAATATATATATATATATATATATATATATATATATACTATTCTTTTCATTGCAAGACATAGTACTGTAGAACTCCAAACGTTTATCCTGCGTCACCGTACGGTTGTCATATGATATGAAGGTGTGGGCTACCACGCCAGGGGCGTACCGTTTTAATATACTGAGCCTCATGTACGACCATTTGGACAGTTTATTGTTGCCAATTATTTGAAGGAGCGTATCATAGGCCTCTCCCACTTGTTATCTCAACGGAGTTAAGGCATCGAATCTGCTTTCCCACCGTGTGGCACTCAGTGGTTGTAAAGTGAGACTACTGATATGTTCCTTCAAAACGGTGGGTGGTATATAACTTCTAAGTTATATAATATAATATAACTTCAGAGTTATATAATATAATATAACTTTCAAGTTATATAATATAATATAACTTTCAAGTTTTCAATAGGCTTATTTTTTTCTTCTCTTCAAATTTTGAAATTTTCCGCCCTGGAAATTTGCCACTCGGGGCGGTGGCACAGCTCGCCCCCCCCCCCTTTCGCCAGCCCTGCACAACATCATAATATGAGTATTGCGTATGTACGTACTGCACTGTCGAATTGCTTTACATTTTACTGTACTGTATAGTGTATTTAGGCCTATGCCCTTTAAATACACCATAATAAACATGTTTCGTTGCTATAGACGGAGTTTTAGTGCACTTTCTACTGTTCTTTTAGGTTATTTCAGTTAATCCGGACTTTCGTTAAACCGGTCAACTTATCCTCCCCCATTAGTCTGGATTAATGAGGTTTTACTGTATATTCAACAACTTTCCCCTCGTTCCATTTTTCACCATCTGCACTAATAACAGAATTGTCCTGTGGTACCAGACTTTTGAATCACCCTGCATATTTAAGAAGTAAACATAAATTATTGATGCATTTCCACATAAATAAGTAGAATAATTCTGTGGCTGTATGGTTTATTTTTCATTTTTTTCCTGTTTATGTCTTAATCACCTGTATATGAACTGACAAACAGCACTACCCACACTTTCCTGCTTCCTCTATCAGTTTGTGATACCCAGTTTTATTTTTTAATGGTCATAACAGCTTTTAGAGTCGTGCAGTACACTTTTCACTGTGTTCATACATAAAGTTTCCTTCGTAATGCATTTCCTCCATTTCAGAACAAAACTGGGATAATTGACCTTGACGGACACCGCTGTTTTGTGATGCCACTCAACCGCAGACAGATCTTGCCACCACGGTCATTGTTTGATCTCGTCAGGAAGATGTGGTCTGGTTAGTGAATCATTTTATTTCAATGGCATGTACTTTTATTTGGAATGCATGAAAATTGTCACATATGTGTGGGTGCTGCATTTGCAATCTTTGTTGCAGTATTTCTCAGCATTGTTGGCATGGCAGTTGTGCAACATAACATCATACTGTACTAGGGATGTGTAGAGTGGATTTAGTTTTCATCCCTCATCCCATCTTCGCAAATTAGCCAAGAGGCACAAAACGTGAAGTAAAATAAAAAACAAATCATTTTTTTTGTTGTTGGGAAGGTACAATTTTCGGGCAGGAAATCACCAGTGTATACCAGCACTCTGTATTGTTTTTTTAGTTCAGTGGTTCAGAAAAAGAAAAAAGAAAAGGTATTATGTAGCAGTACTAAAAAAATACATGAGAGGTGCTGACACGTACCGTAGTCTATCAGTACGTTATGTAAACATTGTTATATTGTAGTACCATGTATGGATAGATATATATTTTCTACTGCCACCATTTTTTTTTCTCGCCATATACTAAATGGGGTCAAACAAGGACATACATTCAAGTAATTTGGTTACATAGCTAAATTTTTTTTATTTTTTGAGTACTTATGAATAGTTGGCAACACTTTTTTTTTTCTTCTTGTATATACATATTGTGTGCATTGTAAAATTATTTCTAGTTTGAATAATATTCAAATTTGAATATTATTTGAACAATATAACGTGAACATGTTAAAACATAAAAATATTTAAGTTTTAAGTAGGACCGAGCCGATACCGATGCCGATGTATCAGTATCTGAAAATATCGGTTTGACTTCATCTACCGATACCAGCCGATACTTTTCCTGAATATTTATCTTTCATGGAGTCCGCAAAAATGCCGCACGATCCGTGGTAATTTAATGCATATAATTGTAGAAGAATATTTACACACTAATATTGGTTAATGTTTTGAACAAATTTTCAATTATTGCAATTTCCAAGTATCGGTATCGGTGGGAATCAGTAAGAGTATCGGCTCGGCCCTAGTTTCAAGTTGCTGCCCTAAAGTACTTACGTCTCTCATTTTGGTCACACGGTTTCTGTTAACTGTTGTAAACTAATGCTGTTTTTTTCCGTAACAGGCTACTACGAAGTGGACACTGAAGTAGTGAAAGAAACAATGCGAGTTGTCACTCCGCCCATCAATGATTACAATTACGTTGGATACTACATTGCCAGAGAATGTGAAGGTGTCCCCACGTACATGCTTGAGAAAGTCGTCACTTCAGGTGAGTATTTCTTTTGGTACATGTTCTATCGTTTTATTAATTAAAAATTTGTTGAAAAGAATCTTGTGATTTTTCATGCTTGCACGGCATTATAAAATTCTTGAATAATCCTGTATCACATGAAGGGTTCTAGTAGTTGTTTGTGCAAATACCCCATTTTATTTTTAACTAAGAAGAATGGACATGAATTTTTTTGCCAATACAGATATTAATATTACTGATGGCGATAGTTGATTTGATATTCCATGACCAGTTAATTAACCTCCGTAATTAATGTATGAAACCAGATAAATGCAATAGGTTGTAGTTTTGAAAAAATAAACTGTATTTAGGCTTTTACTATCCGTGACAAAAATATTGAGCCCTCTGTTTACATCCTTGTAAGATTGTACTCTGTGGGAGGAAAGAAGTCAAATATACCTTATTGGAAACTACAAGTGTCTACTTTTGGAAAAAAGCAAGACAAATTGATTTTAGCTTTGTCTGTTCTCTATTCAAACAAAAATGTTCGTAAAAGTGTAGTTTTTTCATGTTTATTTTACAAGGGTCGTTCAAGGTTGACCGGGATTTTCGTACGTAAAAAATCGATGAATAGCCGGATCATGATGAAACGTGCGTGTGACGTAATGTATTCCTTCGCGAGTAACTAGCGCCCGGCATGACGTATTTCGCGCATGTGCAGCACTTGCAGCGAACATGGCAGCAAGCAGTGTGTCTGTGGCTGTGGAGCAGCGGTGTGTAATCAAATTTCTTGTGAAGGAGAAAATAAAACCAGCTGAGATTTTCAGACGATTGCAAGCACATTATGGTGAACAAACGATGTCATGGACAAGAATGTACGAATGGTGTGAGCAGTTTCGCGAAGGACGGGAGCTGGTGACAAATTAAGCGCATGGACCAGTCACACCAGTGAATATCGCACGTGTTGAGCAAATGATTCTTGAGAACCGGCGAGTAACAGTGCGGGATATTGCTGCCGAGGTGAATATCAGTGTCGGGAGTGTTGAGACAATCATTCACGACCACTTACGCTTCCACAAAATCTGTGCAAGGTGGGTTCCCCGCCAGCTGACATTCAATCAGAAGTGGACAAGCAGGACGGTCTGTGAACAGCTTCTGAATCGGTTTCGAGCAGAAGGTGATGAATTGTTGCAATCCATCATCACGTGTGATGAAACATGGTTGCACAATTCAACCCCAGAGACCAAAAGATGCAGCATGGAGTGGCGGCATAAAGGTTCCCCCCCCCCCCCCCCCCCCCCCAAGAAAAGCAAAACGCAGCCGTCCGCTGGAAAGATCATGGCAAGTGTCTTCTGGGACATGAAGGGTGTTATCCATGTGGATTTTCTGGACAAAGGGAGCACGATTAATGCCCAGTATTACGCCACATTGTTGAGTGGTGCTGTACTAAAGTCCATTCGCAAGAAAAGACCTGGGATGTTGTCTGGAAATGTCATTCTTCTCCATGACAATGCCCACCCTCACACGGCCAATGTGACAACAACTCTGGCCGACATGCGCTGGGAAGTTCTGCCCCATCCCCCCTACAGTCCGGATTTAGCCCCCAGTGATTATCATTTGTTTGCACCCCTTAAAGACCATCTGGGAGGGAAGAAATTCACGACAGACGAAGCACTGCGGAGCGATGTCCTCCAGTGGCTACGGCAACAACCAAGTTCTTTCTACGCCAAAGGAATTCGGGAGCTGCCAGAACGATGGCAACGGTGCCTCGGCGCGCACGGAGAATACTTTGAAAAACTGACATAGTTTGGTGTTTCTTCTGTTACCTATTTCCTCTGCAGAAATAAAAGTCCCGGTCAACCTTGAACGACCCTTGTATGTAAGTCAAATTCAATCGTGTGTAGCTTCTTTAAAACCAGTCGTAAAAATATGAAATTTCTTGTGATTGAAGCTTGTTTATGTGTAAATATCTCGGCCATATATGATGTTGCTATCATTTGTGGAACAGCCAATATTAATGTTTAATAACAGTGTTAACAACAATGTTTAATAACGGTAATGATCAGCCCAATGGTGATGCAAAATATATCTAAATAATGAGAATGGAATAAAAATCAAATTTTTATGGCTTTTCTATTCATATTCTGCAAATTGAAAACTAGACAGAATTGTTTCTCTTGGCAACTGGCTCACGCGTTTTTCGTCTCATTGCTACGACGAAGTGCCATACGCTGCCGGCAGCCCTTTAAACTTTGCGTTCAGCCAGCAGCTTGGACACTGAAAGTAAGTCGAAAGTTTTGGTTACAAAGCGAATTGTTGTGCACAGAGAAGCATTGTTCAGATGCTGTAATTGACGAACGCAGATTTTCTTTTATCACTCTTGTGCTCCTACTATATATCCTGAACTCACACACATGCACTTTTTCTTGCTGTTTTCCTTTGTTATAAAGTTGCTCTTGCTGTACATCACAGGCACTTTTTTTATATACAGAGGAGACTGCGAAGCCAGCAGTCACGGGTTCAAATATGCCTTCATCAAATCAAGCTCATCGTTGCACTTACTCTTTTTAAATGGGCGACATAAAATTATACGGAGAAAATGACGTTCGTATAAAGATAAAAGCTAGAAAATATAACTAACTAACTAAAGTATACAAAGAAAATGTATTTCATTCATAATATGATAAATTGTTTATTCATTATTTTACACTGCCACAATGTTTTGGATTGGACCAACGGAACGCACTTTCGTTATTTACATCTTTGTTGGTGCCATTCTCACTGTTTTTTCTTTCTTTTTTCACCTTTCAGAGTTCAAGAGAAGCATTGAGGAAGGCCACCTGAAATTTGCCGAGTTTGCCGGAAAGAATATCCTTCAGTTGGACATAATCAACACAGAAGAACTAGAAAAATATGAACAAGAACACAAATAGTGTGGTGCATGTGTGGTATATATATATGTCTACATATGTATATTATCAAGGAAGATTTATATATATATATATTTTATGTGTGAAATTTTCTCATTGCTGTTTTATCTAGTTTTATGGGATAGTTACAAATGAAGACTGATATGAAAAAAAGGAACATCTGTGCAAAATTCTACATATAGTGTCATAAGAAAGTGTACGATAGAATTTTTTTAGTGGTGAAATGAAATGTTATCAGTTGTTCTCACAGCAATACTTGTGATTTAAGAATAGCGATATTGTAGAAGGCTTCAATCAAATCTAGGAAGAAATATTGTAATCTTTTTTGTATGTTAGGGAGAGCTTTGCTTTCTTTTATCCCTGCCCCCGAAAATAATATATTGTAAACTGTAGCTGTATGTTTGTGTGCGAGGTGAAGCAACCAATTTGGCATTGTTTTGCTGATTTATGTGCAAACGTGTTACTCTGTGTTGACTGTCATTTGGTATTCGTTGGATGAAGGAAGATGAAGAAGGCAGAATGTTTGGGGAACCCTGATGTGGAGAATCATTGCTAGTTGTGAAAGACGTCAGGTCCAATCCGCAGCAAAAGTAACCTATCGGAAGGAGTTACTTTTAAGTGTTCACATTTTGTTGTTATTTACAAATGTTAAGCATTTGCGGTGATAATTATAAATTCAGTATTCAAAATAAATAATTAAATTCTAAAATGCTTGTTTTGTGCAAATATTAATATGCATTGAGTTGATAACAAATGTTTTTGGTTGGATTTAATTCTGTTAATAAGTTCTACACCTTGGCCGTGCGATCTAAGGTGCAAACTTTGGGCTCTGGCTGTGGGACGCATGAAGGTTCCAGTCTCCTAGGGGAAGCATAACAACTTTTCTCCTGAGATTTCGGCCTGTGTATGGGTCTGGTGGCCACCCACCATCATGATGAAATTGGGGCGCTACTGGTCATAGTAAACCTACAACAACTGTGGACTTTGATCATGTCACCCTTAAAGAACATTCAAACGAGGTGGGGATATGCATTGGTTCATTACATTTCATTTTGAGATAGGATTTGGCCATGTCGAGAGTGCCCACAAAATCTCTGTCGAAGCTGCTAACAAAGGAGCGAAAGCAACTTATCTCATTCAAGTTTTCTTGGCCAAATGCAACATTCCTCTGGTTCATCAGTCTCCCTACTCTCCTGACATGGCTCCTCCTGATTTTGTTAGTCACGATAAGACATGTAGAATGTGATCGCCCAACTGTATTCCATTTCCAAAGAAGCCTACCTCAAATACTTCCAACTATGGCTGAACCAAGAGATAGATAGATAGATATATATATATATATATATATATATATATATATATATATATATATATATATATATATATATATATATATATATATATGTGTGTGTGTGTGTGTGTGTGTGTGTGCAGTCCCAAGGAGAGTAATTTGAAGAGGCTTAGGGTTTCAGAACTTCAGGTTTTTGTATTAATGGGCTATGTTACAGGGAAAGATGTGGTAGTATTGTTATACTGGAATGAAGTACTCACTTATCCACGAAACTATTTTTTTTAGAGGTTCTATTAATTTCAATGGCCCCTGCAACAATCCTCTTGGAAACTTGTAACAAATAACTTGCTAGGTATACATATTCGTGGTAATTAATAAAAATATAAATTTCAGTACACAACAGGACTGAATTTAAGATAGTAATTTGGTATACAACGTGTAATTTTGGTGGCGATTGAAATCTACATTTAAAGCCTAGTTCATGCCATATGCCAATATACCGGGTGTCCCAGAAGTCTTTCCCTGATTACAAACTTTATTCATATCCGCTATATGCAATGTAGAGATGTGAAAGTGGTGCCAAAATGTTGGAAAACTAACAAAGTTTTTTTGTTGCAGGTTTCAGTAATGTGGTTGTAGTGTAGCAGTGTCGGTGCCAAGGAATCCGGAATTAATGCTTTTTACATCGGGTGGCATCTTTCCATACAATGTTACTTGGACTTGACAGGATTTGGGAATGAAGATACATTCCATTTTTTAAATACCAACTTATTGATGGCAGATATTCTAGACGAAAGAATTCTGTACATTTGAAAGTTCCTCTGCACTGTTATTGGTGACTGGGTCTCGTAATACCAGAGGACATGCTGAGCTTTTTCCTGATTTGTGAACATTTCCAGTTTTCTGGGCACTGACACTGCTACACTACAGCCACAGTACTCAAACCTGCAACAAAAAAACTTGGTTAGTTTTCCAACATTTTGGCACCACTTTCACATCTCTCTTTCATTGGCTTAAATGTCTGGCTGAAGAGGAAGGGAAAGTTCCAACTGAAAATTACATTCTTGAGGAGGCTGGATACTACTAAGCCCCGCGACAGGTCAAGTTTGCAGCAACTTTTCACATGTATAGACACAAACCTGCATGCAGAAAATAGTTCCGCTGCAATACTGTCGATTTTCTCACTGTCTACGATATGAACATCTCTGCGGTTGAGGCAAGACTGGTACAGAAAATTCTTAGCACCGTTCTCCTGTGGATTAATACATTAAACCTGCTGCAAACTTAACTTGTCGCGGGGCTTAGAAGCCAGTCTTGTCGTTTGGGCTACACTGATGATGCAATAGTAATGTTGTCACCTTGTCATCAAGGTTGCCCCAGTTTGGTTTGGTACCTGGTAGGGATGGGACCGATTAATCGGTACTCTATTGTATCGGCTGATATAGGCATATCAGTTTATCGGTAAAATTACAGATTACACAAGTATGCATTTTGAAACTTTTTATCTGCTTCACTGCAAGTAAGAACTGATTTACATAAACTTATGTGTGCTGAATTCAGATCTGCTTTCAGTTTTCTCGTATCACGTCATTTTCTTTTGTAATATCGTTTTAAAATTAATGTACATTAATCAAGTTTGGAGTAGTTTCAATGGAACTGAAGTATTACAAGAAGTCATAGGAATTAATATTTTATACAAGTTTTGTCATTGATGTCAGTGCACCATCATAAAGAGAAGTTCATAGAGTGTGAGTGAACCCTAACAGATCAAACAGAAGATATTTTGCGCCGTTTCACTGAGCTTCTACTGTAATTGACAGACGTATCTCTCTTGAGGCACCAGCAGTATTCAGTCATCATGGCCTCATTCCACCGCCCTTGATATCTTGTTTATATGGTTCTATCTTTGTGGAATCTTTCACCTTGCTCATCTCTTTTTGCACCAAGATTCTCAAGGAAGTAATCAATATGACTATTCAAGAAATGCAACTTAACACTCATTCTGCACCCTAAAAAATTCAAGTTTTGTAGCATTTCGTCAACAATCTGTTCGTAGTTTTCTGATTTCTTGTTGCCCAGAAAGTTTTCACATACATGTTTGAATGACATCGACTGAATTTTCCACTTCATTCATGCAGTTAAGGAGATGTTGGTCTTTCATAAGAATGCGTATCTGTGGGCCATCAAATACACCTGCCTGAATTTTGGCTTCAGATTTATTTTGAAACTTTGACCTCAGATATTGAAGGACATTGCTTTCCTGGCTTAGACTTGTTATGAATTGCTTCATGATGCCTAACTTAATATGGAGTGGAGGAAGGACACATTTATCTCTAGGATTCAAAGATTCACTCACAACATTTCTCTGTACTGGTATAAGATCAGTACGTTTTGGCCAGTGTCTTCTCGTCCAGTGTTCATTTCATGCTCTGCTGTCCCAGAAACACATAAAGCAGGGATACTTAGTAAAAGCCGTTTGTTGACCAAGAAAAATTGTTAACACTTTTAAATCAGGGCAAACAATCCAGTTATGTTCGTTGTACTTTATCTTTTCCAACATGAACCCTAAGTTTATGTACGTTTCCTTCAAACTACTGAATATCTTAGAGGTACTGAGGGCAGCAAGTTGCCGTTATGAAGCAGTACTGCTTTCATGCTCCACCGAACTGTCAACAAATAACCTCCAATCAGCAACATTATACTCGACTCCAAGGGCTTCAATCAAACCTACCACATTATTGCAGTACACCAGTTTATCTACCTTTGAAAAAAAAAATACAAGTTCATTTTCCCTATGTCTGTACCAAGCAAACGTAGTTCCCGGAGCAAGTAAATTCTTTTCTTTGAGTCGCGATCCAAGAAGTTCAGCACTAATTTTGGTTAAATACAGGTCTCTAACTAAATCGTTTAATTCACCTTGTGTGAACAGATGAGGAGAAGAAGGTCCACTTGTTTGAAATGAAGGATCATGTTCGTGTTCAGAGGTCTCTTCTGATTCACTACTGTTATCCTCCAGCTGCATAGGTGCAGGGATTGGCAGTTCATCACTGTGTGGAAGGGGGCGGATGGCTGATCTAAGATTGGGATATTTCACGGATTTCTTGTTCTTTATGCCTTGCACGTTACATAAAGAGAAGTAACAATAACTTCTGTGATCTTGAGGTTCCAACCACACAATTGGACAACCAAACTGCAGTGAAGCGCGTTTTCCTTTCACCCACTGATTCATGTTCACTGAACACGTACTACATTTGTAATGAGGTGCCCAGGCTTTGTTTCGATCGCCTAGACGAACACCAAAATATGCCAAGTAGGCCTTTTTGTAGAAAGAAGTAATATTTCTCCTCTGTGTTGGCAACATATAACTTCCACAAGTGTAACAGAAACTATCGGGATGATTTCTACATGCCCAGTGATACATTTTTCAGCACCACTTCACACTACAATCAAAAAACTAGGTTTCCTGGATAAGCTCACACACAAACACATATAGACCACCTGAAAGCAGTTAAATCCAAGACAGAAAAACAGTTCAACAAGTGAGCAGCATTTCCCAAATGAAACTAACAAACGCCAGTGAAGAAATGAATATTTTCTTCACGTGCATTTTGAAACAATAGGTAGACATTGTTGTATCAGCAATACTCGGGCATTATTGAAAGTCAATTTCAGGCCATTGTTGGACACCAAGTTTCTTAAAACAAAATTGAAATTAACTGTAAATTACTTAAGTAGATATATCCTAACTAATTGTCTTATACTAGCAAAAAAAATATCTGATAATTTAGTACAAAATTCTGCCATTTTGTTGTAATTTTTATGGATAATCTCCATTCCCTAATTTCTAAAAAAGTAAATGCCTAAATATGCAATTTCTTTCACTGCAGTCACGTTGAAACATACATTTATTAAGGAGGTGAATGAACCTTTCAGGTTCTTCAAGGACAATTTCTAATTTTATATCGGATCGGTTAAATTTATGTCGTTACTTTATCCGTATCGGCCCATCCCTAGTAACTGGTAAAGGCACATAGTGGTTTGGATTCCACTTCAAAACTCTTGGTCGAGTCCCAATTAGCCTATCTTATTCCTGTTTGGAGTTTCGTTCCTTACTATATTCATGACATCAACACCATGACTTATGTGCTTACTTCAAATTGTCATTTCTTTAGTCCTAAAATGCTTTAGTTCAAATACCATATATTATGTTCGATATGGTTCCAATTCATAAATGCTTCCAATTTCATCTCCAATTTTTTTACAAGGTTCACTTGGCCTCCTAAGGCAGGTGTACGTACATGTTGAAGATAAAAATGGTAGTAATGTATTTTTTATTTCATTTATATCGTATTGCTTTCAGTGGCATGACGGTGACTTTTTCAAAAGAGTTAGGTCATCAGACGTTATCATCTCCACCCTACCCCCCCCCCCCCCCCAAAAGCATGTCTTTGATATGGATTTTTGTTAATTTCGGGTGTTTTTTTTTTTCCCTGCTCAATGGATTAGCCACAATCACTCCTAGAAAGAACCACCACTCATGAGAGAGTTACCGCGAAAATCCAGTGAATATTGGTCAAGCTTCATCAACCATCTCTGTTTCTTTAGAAGGAGGTGGAAAGGGGAAGAACCATCACACATTTCTCCGGTCAGTTTGACGTTTCTGCAGTGAGCAGAGGACAGAATTCCCCTCCTCCAGTGGTGGGAGGAAGTCCAAATGTACATACTACTGTTGCCACCTTAGTTTTTTGGAGCAAGGTTTGTCCAAATCATGAATCGCATCAAGTACTTATCTTTTCGTCTCAGTTGTAGTTAAATCCAGTTTTGGCTTTTCAGTCTAGCTCTTTTCTAGAAATCCATTGTGACAACACTTGCTGATCCGGTAGGCCGGACCGGCAACTGGGGCCCTAAACAGGCATATGAATAACCCCCTAGCACACTTGCTTCTTAAGTCTTTCTCTACTGTTCCCTTGCATTAGCACCATTTCCTCTTGTTACCGCTTGAGGGTAGCGGAATGGCCTGCCTCTTTGCTTTTCTTGGCTGCAGAAAAAGTGTCCTCTTAATATACACTCAACTGCAACGCTGTCGGTTAACGTATTTAACAATTATAACACCATTAAGCCTTGTTTCCATGATATGAAAAACTCATGCTGACCAAGGCAGAAATCTATTTTATTATAAAAACATAAACTAAACGTAACGTTTCAACCTTCTAGCAAGGTCTTCTTCAGAGACTGTACCATGTACAAATGAAACAAGATACAAAACAGTATGATATATATACACAAAAAGGTTGAAACGTTACGTTTAGTTTGTTTTTATAATAAAATAGATTTCTGCCTTGGTCAGCATATTGAGTTTTTCATATTTAACTGTTATTTTATTGAAAAAAAACTTTTTAATTTCTTCACATTTTGCTGTTTCCTGCAGTAACACCGGTTACACCTCTGATTGCTTTTCTCTCTCTTGGGTTAATCACAACAGATGTATAATTTTTCTTGTATGTACACATTGCTTGCATTGTCATTGAAATGTCACAACAAAAATCCATTTTTATGCTTGTAACAAGTGGCTGATGGGACAACCCTTACCTTATCCAGGGTTCAAACCTGGGACCTCTGGCTTCACTTAGCACCACCACCACTGAGGTGGGCAGTAGAAACACAAAAGTGAATACAGGGTGAGACAAAAGTCATAGGTGAATGGCCACCATAGTCGCCAGACATAATTCACTTGGCTTTTTACTTGGGACATGGAAAACCATCATGCACGCTAAGAAAAATTAAGAGCCTGGACCATCTGAAAGAAAGTATCACAGGCGCCATCTTTCAAATCACCCGCACCACACTAGCAGACGTCTTATGCAACTGGGGGCGTCGAATTGAAGCATGCATTCAATCAGATAGTGCACATATTGAATATGTACTATAACTGTTAGCATTACATATGAATCATGTGTATGTTTGTATACACATATTTGTTTTCGTATGCAACCTCAAAGGAAGGTTAAAAACTATGTACAGTCAATGGCAAATATAATGGTAGGTAAATTGTCAACCTCTATTTTCATTACTTTTTTGTTCTACATCCTGTTGTTTTAAGGAAAGAAACTATGTTGGTTCCAAGCAGGCATTCTTCTTTGCTTATTGAAGTCATTATTTCAATTCATTATCATATTGTGTAATTCAAACCAAATGAAAATGGTGGTGGACAATTCGCCTACTGTTTCTTTCGCCGTTGGGTGTACAAACAAGTAAGGTCCCGGACCATGGCCTTGCAGTCTGAGACATCATGCTTTGGGCTCGGGCTATGGGATGCATGCAGGTTCGAGTCTCCTGGGGGAAGAATAACAACTTTTCTTCTGAGATTTCGGCCTGTGTATCGAACCAGTGGCCACCCACCATCATGAGGAAGTTGGGGAGTTACAAATGAGTACCGTAACCTGGTCATTAAAACCTACAATAACTGGGGGTTCATCGTGCTGACCACGTGTGATGCTGTTACTGATCTCTCACCTAGGGTGCGTGAGTAGGATCATGTGGGAGTGAGGTCGGCAGTCTGTACGTAGGGGCTTTTTTTTAATAAATACAAACCGGTAAGGATCTTAGTTGAAATTGTAAACTTTACACTTATTACACAAAATAAAATTCTCCATTGTAACAGGCAATGTCATGAAAGGAAATGTGATCGAGATCGCACAAGATATTTTATGCAGGAAAAATTCTCACCTGAGGTAAGAGATCTTTGGTCTGCCACCATAGCATTTTGTGAATGCTGAATTTGAAACCCTAACTGTTCCTAAACGACGCACGCTTTAGAAGCGATATCGGGCAGGGCCACGCAGGTGGTGTGCGTGGCGATCAGCCAATGGCAGGACTGCAACGTTGTACAGTTAGGAGACTGCGGTGCGGAAGTTAAAAGCAGTGTTCTGTATTTTTCTTGCGCGCAAGAAGTTTTCATAAAACTCACCACTTTAAGGTTCATCATAAGATGGAGAAAGACATTTTGAACCGGACTGTCCAAGTCCCCTGAATTTCCGTCGCCTACAGCCGGAGTTATCGTTCCTTGAAGAAACAAGGGAAACATCACCTTTCATTTCCTTCCGCCTGTTTTTTTTTCGTTGCCACCGTGTTGACGCAGCTGAGTTGTGTCTAGGGAAAACTGTGGGTGTTAAATTCGTCTCGATATAAACAATGACCCTTCATTGTTTTGGGCGTTCTCCAACATTGAAAGCCTGGGTCAGTTTGAGTTCAGCATTTTCGTAGCAAATTATTCGCTTATCGTTCACTCGTGCGCCACAAAGAACAGTTTGTGAAAAGATTAAATACAGCCCTTTCGTGCAATAGTGTGTGCTCCGTGTGTTCTTTTTATTTTAAATAATGTCACTCTCGAAACCTAGCACCAGTAGTACAGGCACCAAGGGTGCAAAATCTAATCATTAACCTCGAGGAGAGTGACTCGGAAATGAGTGAAATCAGTGACACGGAGACCGAGGAAGACGAGAGCGGTGATGATGAGCTGGCAGTTTTTCTACAATAAATACCTTCAAGCTTCTTTCAGGAATGGGTTTCTCGTATATGCTACAGTGATATTATAATCCTGTGTAGAAATATTCACTATATTATTTCACTGTACTCATATATACTGTGCATGCATTATCAAAATAATGGACACATCGCAAATCTTCTGTCCTTCCCTTGCGCTAGCAGTTAGTTTGGCAACAGCGCAGTAGCACTGGATGGGTATTGGCCGAACTCATGTTCCTTCTCAAAGGGTACGCCGTACAGTAACAGTGAATATATACATTCAGGCTTGACCGCAACAATAAAATGTTATAGACTTTTACACTTTCCCACATTTCTAGTTTCTTTGGGTTGGTTCCCTGAAAAATGTAAATTCGAGATTCCAGTGTATTATTACATTGTATAAGTTTAATTTCCTAGGTCAAACTCCTGTTGGAGGAATAAGTTGTTTAATTCCCTTTATGGCTAAGGGGGACTGGAACTACAATTAAAAGAGTGGAATCCCAAACCACTATACAATGTACCATCATCACGGATCAATGGTCACTACTACACCATCTGGAAGGCCCTAATGCAGATGTTTCCATGATCTGGAACCCCATACGTAATATTTAGCGGACAAATTGTAGCAATTAATGTGTAATTTCTTCATACTCTAATTACAAAACAATATATCCATATTATTTTCTTGTAGTTTATGGTTATTATAAGCATAAGAAAACAGTTTTTGGTAACACAGATCCACTATGGAGTTTTCTTTTTCACAAATGGAGTAAGCCACCATCTTCAAAATTTAATGTAACAGAAAACATCAAGAGACTTTGTGAAAACAATGATGACTTTGAGTTACCCAATGATATTTGGGATTCATAATTTTAAATAAAAAATAATGTGATCAAATTTTTTTTATCTGAAATAAAAATAAAACAGGCTGCTGCTTCTTTTCACAGTTAAGTTGCTATATTACAACAATGTAACATTGACATCATCCATTATATAATGGATTCTTTTTGTTTAAAAAATTGCTAACCATTGTTATAACTGTATCTTTAGTCAAGATAAAAATAAATGTCTGATGAAGGGAGCGTGTGTTCTGAAACGTCACAACCAAAAAACTGTTTTCTTATGCTTGTAATAACTGTAAACTACAGGAAAATAATTCTACAATGCAAGCAATGCGTACATACAAGAAAAACTAATATTAAAAAGCACAATTTGAAAATCTTTATTTATTTTCCCTCACAGTATTATGGGATAGATCTTATAAAATGAGGTGTATCCCTTTAACCACTGCTGTTTGTTGATATATTTCACATTACACGAAGCAAAATTCTGGAAATGTTTCCCCACAACACTGCCGCTCATACATGGTTATCCTCCCGAAGAAGTACATTCCTTCCTTCACTTTGATCTATTGTGTGTGTGGTTGTGTGTGTGTGTGGGGGGGGGGGTTTGCTGACCAACTTTCATTATTGGGAGGTAAAATGTATCAATATCACCTCAGCTAAAAGTCCTGTCATTCAGGGGGGGGGGGGGCTGGGGGGGGAAGGAAGGAAGGAAAATAAATGCTACTTAAATTTCATCTGTGCGAGAATTTGTTCTTGAGCTATGATTTTTTTTGTACTTCATGCCAAATTTGAAATCACACATCTGGAAAGTGCTCGTTGACTAAAACAACCTGTAACTGGCTGTAGCTTGGCTGAGCCATGTGAGAAAGCTAGGCTGCAATCAATCACATAGAATGATTATCAATTCCACATCAGATATTTTGAAGTGAAATAGGAAAGCACGAATGTATCACCATCTCTTGTTCTCTCATAAGATTACAATCTTCAGTTTGAGATTACTTTTTCCTCACTTCTGATTGGCACAAGAACAGTCGAGAAACCGTGGAAAGGACCACACGTTACACCAAATGCAGTTTTATAGAATCTTGCCTCGTAATATGCCGAAGAAATACTCTTCCAGATTTTGTAATTACATTTATTACTATTAATTTGATTAAATACGGTGCCTTATTACAATGGTATTTACAGTTATATAGGTTCACCATTCAGTGCTTTTTGTCGAACGTTGAATAGCTTCTTCACCCATCTATCGAGCTTCTGTTGCTGATCTGCTATCAGCTACAAGGGAAAGAAAAACAAGAAATTACGAACTTGATTAAACTGCACATGGTACACTGCACTAAGATACCAATGTAATGATGAAACATTACAGTTAACAGAATTTTTGCATCAGGATTCTTCATATATGTCTGCATTACTGCTGTATATCAATGCAGTAATTACAATTATTAATACTAAATAATGTGATTAAGGCGAGTAGATACAGTTACGCACCATGTGTGCATTTATTTTAATATCGTCGGAATGGGCAATGCTACTGAAGAAAAACGTGGGGGTACAAGAGAGTATGAATTTCTCTACATGTGGCAGGTCGAAGCATTTTTCAAAGTTGAATATTAAGCTAGATACAACCTGTAAAAAATATGACTAATAAGAATTTTCGGAATCCCATGTATTCCTTATGGGGAATCAACTTCAACATCAAGTTACGGCTAATCAAATGGGAGTTTCGACTTTTCTGCTTGACAATCAATTCTTCAAACTGCCCTCTTTCCGTTGATATCATTTCCATATCATAAAGCTATGTAACATATGAAAAAAAATACAGGATTATGGAGCATGTTTCTCATAGAATCAATCGGACATATCTCATAGTGCAGTCGCTAATGCTATCCCCCTTGTAATCGAAGGATTAGATTCCTGCTGGGGAGAATTTTAAAGGAAATTAAAAATATATTTTTAAGAAAAGTGTATTAAAACAAAGTTTGTCTCATGAAAATGATTCCCGCTGGAGGGAATTTTAAAGAAAATTAAAAATATATTTTTTAAAAAAGTGTATTAAAACAAACTTTGTCTCGTGAAAATGATAATTTATAGAAATCTTCCGAAGTACAAAATTGTGTACTATATTTTCTAAAGCCGTAACATATCACTGTCACTTTTCGTATGTGTATTGAGACAGACATAGAAGATATGCTGAAAAGTATATACAAATATATGCATACTTTGAATGCATGCGCTGATTGATAAGCAGTATTTCAAATTTTCTGTAAACATTATTAGAGATCGTACAACAACCACATGCGCTGCAAAGCATGTGGAATGTGGATGTAAAGAGAAACACTAAAGTCATATAACGCTAGCCATAAACACAGAACTTGCCTTTAAAATACGATAAATATTTCAACCCGGATTGGAAAAATCATGCCATCTTAACCACCGACGAAACTGTATAAAGGTATGGTGTTCTCTCCCAATTAATACATAAACAATGGCACACACACACATACACAACGCATTAATTCATCAAAAGTAAACTTCATTTGAAAATATACCTATTGGTCTAGGAATTAATTCGTGCAGTTGTTACGCACACATTGAAGCTGTAGTTCAAACACAAAATACATAAATACCTTAAGAAAAATATTGTCCATCGCGAGCCACCACTTTCGCCCATCTGTCAGGCAAGTTACGGATTCCGTGGCGAAAGAAGTCCTCATCCTTTGAAGCGATCCAGTCAGAGACCCATTTTTTGATATCTTCTGAAGAAGTGAACCGCTGTCCAATCAAATCGTTATTCATGCAATCGAACAAGTAGTAGTCCGAAGGAGCAACGTCTGTTGAATACGGCAGGTGGGGTAAAACTTCCCATCCGACATTTTCTAAATAGATTTTGGGCGGTTTTGCGACATGTGGGAGAGCGTTATCATGTTGAAAAATAAGTTTATCATGTCTGTTCTCCCATTCTGGTCGTTTCCTGGCCAGAGCTTGCTTCAAACGCATTAATTGTCGTCGATAACGTTCTCCATTAATAGTTTCACCCGGTTGCAGCAGCTCATAGTACACCACACCTTTCATATCCCACCATATGCACAGCATAACCTTTGCACAGTGAATATCTCGTTTCGGTTGTGATGGACCTGGTTCACCTGGCTTCACCCAGGCCTTTTTTCGTTTCGGGTTCTCGTAATGGATCCACTTCTCATCGCCAGTAACAATGCGATGCAAAAACCCCTTTCTTTTCTGTCTTTGAAGCAGCAATTCGCAAATGGTTTTTTGTCTTTCAACGTCTCTGTCTTTCAATTCATGTGGAACCCAATGTGACATCTTTTGAATCATTCCCATGGCTTTGAGGCGTTTGGAAACTGTTGTTTGATCAACGCCTAATGCTTCTGCCAAGTTCTTCCTGCGTTTGACACGAATCCTGATCGAGCAATGCTCTCAATTCTTCGTCTTCAAATTTTTTTGGCTGTCCAGGTCGCGCTTGGTCTTCCAGGCCGAAATCACCACTTCTAAATCGTGCAAACCACTTCCGACACGTTCGTTCAGCTAGCGCATGGTCACCATACACTTCCACCAAAATACGATGACTTTCGGTAGCACTTTCCTGCATGTTAAAGTAATGAAGCAGAACACCCCGCAAAAACACTTTATCTGGCACGAACTCCGCCATGTTCAGTTGACTACAAAATGCTGTTGTTGACGCGTCGCCCTATACTAGGAACGATGCGCGCTGACAGGAGTTTCAACGCATGTGTGGCTACAAGGAACTGTGGGACGATACGCTCGTTATGCCATCTCTTGTCCAGGCGCACGAATTAATTCCTAGACCAAATACAATAATAGTAATACAATTAACAATGTTAAACAACAGGTCATTTTCATGCACGCAGCATTTGCTTCGCTTCACGTTTGCTATGGCTTGCCGGACTGAGTGCCGTAGCACGTGTGGTTTAGCCAGATTTCCCATCATGCTCTCCGCCTCTGACGTCCATTGAAACAACTAATTGATTCTTCCATATGTGCACTGTATACACTACAAAGTATGTATTTAAGCAGCAACATTCATTTGTACTTAATAATAACAGTATTCCTCTTGGCTGAATACATAATTATGGCTTTTAAAAATATAAAGTGATACATTGTTTACATCTCACTTGGCCAGGATTGCAGTGACCCAGAAGTTGCTTCTGATTGGTTATGGTACAAAAAATGGTACTGAAATAGGACCCATTCTATCCTTGAGAAATGCTATAAGATTTTTCCCATTACATGAATTTTGGTAATGGTATAAATATAACGAAAAATGCTAAGGAGGACTTACACATATTCTGAACTGCTTTGAATTATTACAATTTTCAAGTATCAGTATTGATCAATAAGAGTATCGACTCAGCACTAACAATAAAATGTTCACTGGGAAGTTGTTTTTTTTTTAAAAGTAGTGCAAAAAGCTACAGTAATTTTACAACAAATTTGAACCTCTGATTGTGCCAAGCACATGAATACTTACACTTGGATGAAACAGAATATCTTTACTCAATTCCCCGGAGATTTTCACAGGCTTTGATGAAACTACCGGTACATTGACTACCTCTGCCCTTACTTGAGGAGAGCTCTGAGTGGCTGTCCTTGACGATGTGAACTGCTTCTGGACAAAGGCAGGAGCATTGATCTCATCTATCATGTTGGCACGGTGAGTTTGCTCTGCTGGGGTAATTTCTGGAACTGGACAAAAATTTCAGTATGCAGATAGGAACATGTGTTTAACCCCTATGTCCGCCTGTTGAATCTCAAGCGGCATTTAAATCGTTCAGCGTTAGCATTTTCTAGTTACATCAAACACATTTCTATATTTTTAAATCTAGAGAATGTATTTAAATCAAACTTTCAGAGTTTTTCACCGACAGTGCCCTCACACATCTTGATCAGTGTGATTTTTCTTTCTAATTCATGCGTTTTGCATCCATTTTAGATGCATTGTGTTTATATAATATTTGAAAGTAAGTAATATTTTCGCTCATAACAGTTTTTATCACACTAACACTTAAAAAAATGATGAAAACTAACGGTTGTAATTGCAAATAACTTGAAAAATTAATATGGGTCATTCTCAAAAGAAGGGGTAGAAACCTTGTCCGGCAGTCATAAAAGATGTTTTAAAAATATTTATGTTTTTTTTTTTCCAGTGGAAGTTAATTTAGTTACTGGTTACAAGATTCATCAGCTGTATTGGTTCCAGAAATAATTTTTCCTCTCTCCAGAATTTTACATAGATGTTGATTTTTCCTCCATGGACTGTGCACATTCAAAATTTATGGATATGGACTATTTTAACATCATTTTCTTTGTACAAGTTAAGTTTTCATATGTTGCGATTAATTTCATAATCACCTAAGAACATCCAAAAATAATTTTAAAAAGATCTTGGGTTAGTAAAACAAAAACATAATGTCCCACAGGGACATTCCACTCCCTGAGCACTGGCAAAAAGTTCCTATAAAAATCCACAGATTGCATCTGCATCACTGTTCACTCCACATCAGGAAATTGGAGGGAATGGAAGCTGCTGTGCTTTCAAGAGACAGTTGGAGGTACTTGTATTGCCTTTTGTGCAAGATTTTTGGGATTAAGTTGAAATGTTCCAACTTTGTTGAGATCACATTTCCACTCCGTGGACAAGTCCAAGGCGAGGAATTTTGCAAACCATTCATTAATACAATTTGAATTATAAACATTATGTACAGAGCTCATCTGAAAATTTCTGTTTGCTTAACTTGAATTTCCATGAAGTAATACAACCGCTTTTAGGCTCAGCTATCCTTTTAAAGTGAGTTTTTGTGGATTCGAATATATATATATTTTTTTACATATCTTGTTTACAAAATGAATAATATAACTTATTGAAAAATAAAATTGTTATTGTTCCTTCCATTTTTTAAAAAAAATGTGAAACTTGCCATCGTAATAGGTCCCTAATAACTATACTGGAATTTTATGGATTGCGTGTAAACAATTTCTGAAAATCATGTTTTGACGTAATTTATTTCTGCTTCTCCACTCCATGGGCAAGCTAATTTTACATATTTTAATTTTCTGATTAACTAGGGCAAATGATCTTGGCGAAGATTAGTAATTGATTATGTTCCTTACGAATATTTAAAGATGCAGTAGCTTAGATATTAGGGTGTCTGACTACCATGCGACAGACCCAGGTTCGATCCCCAGCAGGAGAGAACGAACCTTTCTAACCTGTTCAAGCGGCTCCGGCACCAACCCAGCGTCGTATAAAGTGGGTACCTGGAGGAAACTCTGCAGGTTAAATCGGCCAGGGGCATGGTGCTGATCACCTCATCCCCAGCTCGGCAGAGATCAAGAAAGCATGGGGCCCTAACCCCACACCCCCCGTATGCCTGCATGGCGTGGTGCAAAGCACAGGGGAGCACTTTACTTTTTTACTTTACGAATAGAATATTTCATTAGTTTTACAAGTTTTAAACAATTTTATATTTTTGTGAAATCATCTCCTCGTTTCGACCACTTATTTTTTAGAATGACCCCTTATACATTTGCAGGGAAGTGTCATTGTTGAAGATATGCAATTTGATCTTTCTCTGTTATTCTTCCATGCCACAGGGGCACTCAGCAAATATGATGAGATATAAGGACAACACAGCTCCAAAGAGGATTATACTGTCCGTAAGTCCAGAAACCAGACTCATTGCCCTGCAAGACGCAGTTGCAGGGGTGAACTACATGGAAATGAGGTCTTACCAGAAAGTCACCCCCTTACATGCCCGGCAGAGAGGACTGAACCTACAGTTTAAAGTTGGATCCGAACCACTATATGCCGCAACCGGTTATCGAACTTGGGATCCCTTGATTACAAGGCAATGACGCTACCACTGAACCATCGGGGAGGCTAATACACACATGTACCTTTTTAATTATCTCTTTGGCACTTCCCTACACACCGCTGGTACAAATGACCTGCACTGTTCGTACATTGTTCAGTTCCATGCAGTGTCCTCTTCCATTTTTATATTCCCCATTTTTGTGTCCGTCCTGCATTCTCGTCAAAAAAAAAAAAATAGTTGCATCCTTGTATATAGGCATCACTTAATTTGTCTTTTGCATCTCTCACACTTTAACAACAACAATTAATATTAAAACAGGAGAGTTTCTTGTTTGCTAGGAAAAAAAAAGCAAATTTCTCAAACATGTCTTACAGTTTGCCAGCTCGATCTTAAGTGATCTCGCGACCGAAGTTCCCAAGATCATGTCCCAACCTGAGCATGTGTGTTCTTTGTTTTGAGTTGCTGTTTTAAGTCCACTTTATGCACAGTAAGGCTAATCGGGACTGGACCTACAGTTTAAAGTGGGATCCGAACCACTTGTGCCTCCACTGGGCATCGAACCCGGGACCCCTTGATTACAAGGCGACGATGCTGCCACTGTGCCATCGGGGAGGCCCTGTGTGTTCTTTGTGTCCCTTCATCAATTTCATCTAATCATTACTCATCCACATTGTCAAAATTAGCCAAAAGCAACAGAAAAGTTATGTAAAATTATATTTCTCGAAAAAACATAAAATCGAGGTTCTATTGCACATTATTTCAGGGGCGATTCCTACATGTAGGAAGTGAGGAACTTCCTACAGTTCATTTAGACTTGCTTCCAGTTCTCTACATTTTAGGAGTTTAATAATGAACCACATTATAAAATTATGAGTGCAATGTACGTACAATTGACTAGGTTAGCTACTGTCAAGAGTTGACTGGTGCCGCTCGGCTCCTTCCAGCCACGCCCAAAGACGATGGACACACAGGCTTGACTGCCGCTCGCGGGAAACATCAGCGGACATCCTACAGACAGATGGGTGAGGAGTGGAAATGGGGAAGGTTACAGTTTTAAAAGATCCAGCGAGGAAGCATCGAGGGGTTCCTACATCAGTGGTGCCAACCCCATCAAAATGGTACTAAACATAGCACAGTTTGATCTTCGTGGGCCCCTAGCATCCTGATTTTGGCATAATAGTCAAATCTAGTATAATCTGCAAACGCGAGTCCCTGGGAGAGGGAAATCGAATTCAAAGGAATAGGTTTTCAGGCAATAGAAATAAAATTACATCCAAATCTTATTTATACTTCACAAGCGGACTTGTTTCAAATAAAAGGGAGTATGCATACACAGCGACATCTTATTTTTTTAATTTTATTTTACAACCATGTGACGATCCATCCTCTTATCTTTTCTTTATCCTATCGATTTTGTTCCTGAGGAGATTTTACAGCAGTAAATTGATAGAAGGTTGGAGGTAAACAAACCATTTTCTCAAACCGTTTCAAGTTATACCCATTTCGTTTGTTGAGCCATTCTACACAGTTTTGTGTAGTGAATAATAAGTAACGCAAGTTCAAGACTCGAAAAATATATTCATAATTGAACTTAAAACTGTAGTTATCCGAAAAAAAAAAAAAAAAATAATAAGTAATTAATAATAAATCCTAGCACAATTTAGAAGCATTTAGCATAATTTCAGAGTTTAAGCTGCACTTTTTATTATCCTCAATCCACACGACAGGGAGAGGGGACAAAATCGAAATTATTGCAAAATCTGGAATATCGTCAATACTATTTTCGTTGGATTTTATAGGTTCACATTAAAAAATGTCACGGTTCAAGGGGAAAAGGAACCCTTGCCCTACCTTGTGCATGGGCCTCCAGGTAACATTCTAAATGCAATGGATAGTACGAGCGATTTGTGCTACTGTAAATGAATGCATTTTTCAAACCTTCCTCAGTTTACCATAACTTCTTCCTACACTTCAAGAAAGCCACGAGTCGCCACTGCATTATTTTACAATGATTTTGTACACATACATGCAGCAGCTAGGATTTACATTAAGTTTACATGTATAGAGTGACCCACATTAATATTTACATTTTTTGAATATTAATAAGAGAGAAACTATTAAAGATTATGTGACTGGGCTTCTTGTATTTGAAGCTGCAATGTATATTTTGGGTGTGTGAGAGTGCATGTAGACATTCTGTTGCTTTTAGATCCTTCACAGCCCACTAGGCAGCAGGCAACGTGGGCAATTTTTCTTTAGAGAAATGTAAGAAGTGTCAGATATCCACCCAGATCTCCTGACTTTACACCATTAGATTTCTACCTGTGGGGAACTGTGAAGAATGATGTACACACCACAAAGCCACTGGTTGACATGAGACATGTGATTAAAACCACCTGTCCTTCCCTTCCCGTGGAAATGAATTGTTGTTTTTAAGTCCAATATGCCAATCGGGACTGGACCTACAATTTAAAGTGGGATCCGAACCACTATGTGCCTCCACTGGGCATCGAACATGGAACCCCTTGATTACAAGGCAACCACTATGCCATCAGGGATGTCCCCCTGCCTGTGGAAACCACATCTGTTGTTTGTTAATCTGTTCAGCATTGCAGACAATATATTGATACCAATAATGGTTATTTTTAGGGATGTGACGAAGCTGAAATTCTACCGATGCCGATGTATTCACCGATAATTTTTGGAACCAATACCGATGCCGATATTTAACCAATTCCGATACATAAGATTATTCAACAGAAATGGGATGTTATTTTCGGCATGATAAAAATAAATTTGCTATGTAGCTATATTTCTATTGGATACATTTGCACCTAAAAAAAAAAGTGGTTATGTGAACTTTTAAGAATATACATAGATTCTCAAGAGATTTAACATTAGTACACTAGCAGTACTTTGAAATGTAAAATGAATTCTTGTTCTTAATGTTGTAAATTTAATGCTGGTAGATTGAACTTCAGAAACAGGTATGCCCAAGTATTTTCTCACCACTTGCTTCGGGTTTGGTTACTCACTCTTGAATTTCCAATACAACAGCGGATCCTGGTCACATGGAATAGTTGGTTCAGCAATGTACTGTTTTATTTCTTATTTTGAGTTAGGATGATCCTCTGAATGAGAGTTTGCAATAATTTTATTACAAAAACTTTACAAATGATGAAAAATCATAACCTAATTTTCAATAAATCTTACAAAACTAAAATATAAAACATATTAGAAGGTAAACTCTTAGTATTATCTGTACCAGTTTAAATATCGGATTTTTGCCGATACCGATGCCGATGTGTCAATTTCTGCCGATTTTCATACATCTGTAATCGGCTTCAGCACATCCCTAGTTATTTTCAACATCTATAACTAAGGTATTTTGGAACACTCTGTACATGTTTAAATCATGTTGCCAATAATTCAAGTTCATTTCTTGTCAGTGGACACCTGATAGAACGTACCTTCTCTACGAGGTGGGGCTCCGGTGAGTACCCCCTGCTGACGTAGCAGCTCATCAGCTGACTGAGCGGCTCTGATGGCTTGCTGAAGTTTCGCCCTCAGTTGCTCCTCAGAGCTCAAGCCCTGGTTACTCAAAGCATCTTGGGACTGGGTCCGCGAATCTTCAGAACTTGATGAAGGAGATCTAATCACAAGAGAATATAATTAATTACACAGGAATAGAATACAGAATAAGAAAACAAATGACACAGTACAGCAGTGTTGCCAGAAAGCTAATAGGTGACAGGGGTCGACGAGAAAAGTACTTTAGCTAGTATTTACTGCATGGTTGGTGGTAGATGTTCAGGAAGGAAATGGAGGGGGTGATTATTAAGTGGCTAGGTTTAGTCTGGGGTGTATAGTGATATGCAGGCCGTTTCCCATTGCCTGCAGGAGAAGGTGTCTGTGAATGAGGATAATAGCCACATGGAAACAGTTGTTAAAGATAGTGTTATGACGGTTGGTGTGAGTGGCAACACTGAGGTCTGAGTTTTGTGTTGAAGAACGGTGGTTATTGATTCTGAGGTATCAGGGGGATAGAGGTTTCGCCAAGGTAGAATTCACCACTTACCACACCACTATACACCCTGCACTAAATCTTGAATTTGAATTTAAAATTGTGGGAGCGTCAGCACTTAGGCTATTTTGCTCCCGTCACATTATACGGGGGCCAGCCCCTTGCCACTATAAATAACAACTCTAACGTTGCATAACTAAAAATCTTAAAATCTTCTAAACGCTGAGGCTGTAAACGGGCACTCAGCACACACAAGGACAAAAAACAGGACAACACACACAAAATTATACTGGCCACAGTGCCAGTCGCCAGAGCCTCGTTAGTCTTTAGTCCAGGGTGCACTATGTGGAAGTGAGGTTGACTTTTTGACGTGGAAGGTACCCCTTACACCCCTGCACTAAATCTAATCACCCAATAATCCCTCCCCCCTTCTTTTCTTCCTGAGATTCACCTACCACCAACCATGAATTAAACATTGGATAAAGTACTTTTCTTGTCGACGCTTGTCACCAATGACTTCTTTCTGACTACACTGCTGCACCCATGCCATATGTTTTCTTCTCCTCTGAACATGCGGCCAAGCCGCGAAATATAGGACTTTTCTTTTTGCATTTGTTAAGTGTTTACGGTCTCCTACTTACATTTTTTTATAACTAATTATATATGTACAGGGGAAGGAAGGAGAACATCCCCGAAATTTGACTGTGGGTAAATATGTCTTCCAAAGAGGAGTTGAAAATTTTAAGTATCTTGGTTCCAATATTAATAAAGGGAATGACAGAACAGTGGAAGTAAAGAAACGCCTAACCTCAGTCCACAGAAGCTATTATGGACTCATGAAGCATACGAAGAAATCTAAATTCCTTCCTAGACATATGAAGGTGACCAGGACTGGATTAAGATGAAATTTGGCCTCATGCTTGAAATCTTCGGTGAACAATAAACACGACGACATTATAGATACGTCACAGAGCAAACAATAATAGTACGTAACTGTATAATAAGTAACGCAGTGTCTAGGCGTCCGAAATTGGGGCTCCAAATTTCATTCAAAGATTTATTTTCAGGTTAATATCAAAAAAGAAAAAAAATTCTCGTCTATTTTCATCTGGGCCTATTTCAGGAATGGGCCTAATGCTGCAGAATCAATAGCACCCACCTTAATCCGGCCCTGAAGGTGACACTCTATAAAACAAAAGACCAGTGCTCAAATATGGAGCTGAAATCTGGGTCCTCACAAAGCAAGATGAATCAGACTGTTTTGAGAGAAAAATCCTCAGTCAAATTTACAAACCCTTATATATATATCAAAGAGGTGAATGGTGAAAAAGAACAAATCTAGAACTGTACCAGTTATACCAAGATTATGGTATAATTCACTGTTAAATTTATAAAATTAAGTAGGCTAAGGTGGGCAGGTCATGTTATGTGTCTGAATGAAAACGATCCAGCAAGGAAAGTGCTTGTGTCAGAACCTGAAGGAAAGACTGAAGTTTAGATGGGAAAAGCATGTTGAAGAGGATGCAGCAAGAGCTGTAGCCGCCAGACGAGATGAATGGCAGACACTCTTGAGGAAGGCCAAGGTCCATCCTGGGCTGTAGCACCATGGAAGTCAGTACAGTAGTCTCGTTTATCCGACATTCCGTATTATCCGACATAGCACCGGAAAAAAAAATCATAAATCGGCAACAAGAACTGCAAGTTGTGAGCGTAGTCTATTTTTAGTTTCTCCCGACTCTACCCCGTGGCGTGCCTGTCTACACTATGACTCATGTGTCTGTCATTTGCTACTCAGTGCAGTGCAGTGCAGTGCGGTGGATCAGTTTATCGTCTGTTACATGCGTATGTCTCTGTAACTGTAAGTTCATTTTTCCTGTTAATTTTTTCTATATTGTTGTAAAACATGATTACTGTATTAGGTTCGTAATGTGTAAAATTATAACATTAATTTGACTATTAATAGGCTTTTTCTTCACACCTCCATATTACCCGACATTTTCGCTTATCCGACATTCTGCCGGCCCGTTTAGAGCGAGACTCTACTGTAATGTATAAGCAGGGGTAAAAAAACAAAACCTAATTCAGGTGCCAGCCCTTTTTCTCAAAAGCCAGCTTTCCTTTCATTTTGTAAATACGAACTAAGAAAGACATGAATCCAACTAAGACAAAGATACGAGTTTTGAAATATCATCTTAAAACATTTAATTTCTGAATACAATATTGGATTAAAATTAATTTATTATTACTCCATAGTGGCATTTCTAAAGAAGGCTCAACTGGTAACAGCATGGATAACTATGCAATACATTCTAATGTATGGTCGACTCTACCATTCATAACTTATGGTTGTGCGAATTACTCACTTTTTCAGATTAATACATATTCTCAAAAATATTTAAAAATACAAAACTTCTTGTACTTACGTTTAGGTGAGTATCTATTTTTTCCGAACGACATTTGGGGAAACTACTGTTCCCTTTCTCAGGTTCTTTTTCTAGGCTTTCTGAAATACTCCATAGCCACGTCAAATCTCTTCAAAAGCCCGGAAAAAGGATACGGTATGACTTTGGTGAAGGAAGAATTTGGAAATTTTGCTAAAACTATTAAAACTCCCATCCCCCATGACTGTTTAAAATCACAACATTAAAAAACTTTCGCAGTCTAAAAGAACAATTTCAAATTAAAATTTTAAACAATCATGGGGGATGGGAGTTTTAATAGTTGTAGCAAAAAATTTTCCAAATTCTTCCTTCACCAAAGTCATACCGTATCCTTTTTCCTGGCTTTTGAAGAGATTTGACGTGGCTATGGAGTATTTCAGATAGCCTCGAAAAAGAACCTGAGGAAGGGAACAGTAGTTTCCCCGAAACGTCGTTCGGAAAAAATAGATACTCACCTAAACGTAAGTACAAGAAGTTTTGTATTTTTAAATTTTTTAAGAATACGTATTAGAATTTCGCCGCAGATTTTAAAATTCAACTAGCAACTGAAAAAATTTGAAATGGCTTTTTCATTATTCTGACTTAATGATACACATGACACTGAAAACACATGAACATTAGAAAGCACATACTGTACTCATTGTTTTATGAAAACATGATGGAAATTTCCATGAACAAACTCGAAATATTAAAAATATATATACATTTTTTAGAACTGAATTTGAAAATTGAGGCACCCTATGAGAATTTTCAGGTGCCATGACAACTGCATTTTTCTACCTATGTGTACAGGTATATCCTTGCACATGACTGAAACACAGTAACATTTGCAATATTCTTGCTTTGACTGAAAACAGCTTAAATACATTCATGGCAACACATGGGCATTCAAGTGTGAGAATATACAAAAAAAATACATCAAGTGAGAATTGTTTGGCTGATGTTTCATTTATTCCAGGTGGACTGGCAAGGATTTTCATAGGAAGTGACATTTTGACATCTCACCTTCATACAACTGCAATTAGATGTGGTTGGACAAAAATAATATATTCAGGTGCAAATTTTAATTCCTTATCTTATTCTTCTAACTACACTTGCTGAGAAGTTTCACATTGGTGAAAATATCTTGATTTTTGTACTGCTCAAGCACACACAATTTCTCTCAATATAGAAAAAACCAAGAAATTGGGAAACAAAAATACTATGTATTACCGTCTTGACTGCCGATGACTGCTGCCCTCGGTTTTTGATCTAGACTTGTCATCAGGCCGTCGATAGCTGGGTGATTTAGACCTGGACCTCTCGCTTGAGGAGCTGTTAGACTTCCTATTCTTGCTTCGGCTCCAAGATCTATCTCGGCTCCTGTGGCGATCCCTTGATCTGGATCGGCGACTACTTCGAGACCTATCGTCACTGTGCGAGTGCCTGCCCCTTCAAAGAAAGCAAACAACAGGCTTCAAAATGGGACTTTGGCATTTAAGTGTAAAATGTGAAAACTTAGTTGCCAAAATTTGATTTGGATAGTAATACTCCTTGGTGCAACAGCCTGTCAGGGGCAGGGTGTACCTACCGACCTCTGACCTCACTCCCACATGCCTCAGCAGAGGTGGGTGATCATACAACCAGTTACAGGGTGATATGTGGTCGGCAAACCCCAGTTGCTGTTGTAGGTTACCATGACCTATATGGACGTCTGCAGGATTTTTTTCAGGGAAGGGCAAGGATGGTATTTTTTCCAGGGGGGCAAACAAGGCACATTTTCCCCAATAATAGTGTTGTTTCCTCAAAAAACATAGCTTAAATTTGAATTTATCATATTCATGCAATAATTAACACATATGATTGTGGCTGAAACGAAATTATATGTGTGAAATACAACCTCTGACAATAAAGTTCGGTGAATGATCCTGAATATCGAAAGTAGACGAATTCTTATTGAAACCTACCTTACTGTCCTTCGAAGTAGTCCCCTCCCATGGCTATGCACCGTTGAGAACGGTTGTACATGTCCTGGAAACTTTTAGAAAAGTCTTCTTTCGGGATGGTGTTCAAGACCCTCGTCACGTTCCGTTGGATGTCCGGAATATCCTCAAATCTCTGACCTTTCAAAGCGATTTTGAGGCGTGGGAAGAGAAAGAAATCTGGAGGATTCAGATCCAAATTTCTTGCAATGCATTGCTACAGAGGATGAGAGCTGGTGTGTGAGGTACGACCCTGAAACGAAACGCCAAAGCATGGAATGGCGTTCTCCTGCATCACCCCATCAGAAGAAGGTCAAGGCGTAAAAATCACACATCAAGACGATGCTTATCACTTTCTTTGACAGTGATGGCATGATCCACAAGGAATTCCTGCCGGAGGGAACAATTTTTCCAACTTGGCCTTCTTCTGACGGGGTGATGCAGGAGAACGCCATTCCATGCTTTGGCATTTTGTTTCAGGACCGTACCTCACACACCAGCTCTCAGTCTCTGTAGCAATGAATTGCAAGAAATTTGGATCTGAATCCTCCAGATTTATTTCTCTTCCCACGCCTCAAAACCGCTTTGAAAGGTCAGAGATTTGAGGATATTCCGGACATCCAACGGAACGTGACGAGGGTCTTGAACACCATCCCGAAAGAAGACTTTTCTAAAAGTTTCCAGGACATGTACAGCCATTCTCAATGGTGCATAGCCATGGGAGGGGACTACTTCGAAGGACAGTAAGATAGGTTTCATTAAGAATTCGTCTACTTTCGATATTCAGGATCATTCACCGAACTTTATTGTCAGAGGTTGTATATATTTTTTGATTTACTTCCATTTTCCAGGAGGTGCGAGCGCACAGCCTCCTTGCTCCCCCCCTTTTTTGAACGCCCACGATGACCTGGTTATGCTACTCATTCGTAGCTCCCCAATTTCCTTGGTTACTGGTCCCATACACTGGCTAAAACTAGGGATGGCCAAACGGATCCGGATCCGAAAAATCCGGATCCAACAGTTACGGATCCGGATCCGAGAGTTCCGGATCCGGAAATTTCGGATCTGGATCCGGATCCGAAACTTTCGGATCTGTATCCGGATCCGATTCGGATCCGGAACTGTCTTCATCCCATTATAATATTACCACACCTTAAAAGGTATTATGATCTTAGATTACAAAGAAATTTTTCATTAGTTAGTCCTACATGAATTTTTTTCAAGTGTTGTTCCTAAAATACTTTGCTACGCATCGGCTAACACACTCGTGCACAAAAAGAATCTTACTTGTTTAACATAAAATGTCAGAGGTGATTTTGTAAATGCCATTGAAACAAATATGTATTCATTAGAATGTATTGGAAATGAAAACACACATAAATATGAGACATTCCATTCCAGGATGAAACCTTTAACACACATAAGAAGATAGAAATGTTATACAAAAATTATATAATTGTTCTACAGTTACAGCTTTACAAATTAAAGTAAAACATTATAATATATGCAGTGTTATATAATTACAAAGTGTAAGACTAACAAGGGAGGTTATCTAAGTGTCCCCTCCGATTTCCACGAAACTTGGCAGGCGTATAGCTGGGCCCAATGGAAGAAATACGTGTTTATTTTGTTTCAGCTAAAAAAAACTGTTTTAGGGGGCAAAACCCCCTCAAATGTCAAGATGAGGACAAATTGAAGTGAGGATCTGACACCTGTGTCCCCCTCCGTTTTACATGATACTTGGCAGGTGTGTGTATAAACGGGCCCAAAGGAAGAAATATGTGGTTTTTTTTGTTTCAGCTAAAAAACGGTTTTATGGGGCAAAACCCACTCAAATGTCAAGATGAGGACAAATTGAAGTGGGGATCTGACCCCTGTGTCCCCCTCCGATTTCCATGAAACTTGGCAGGTGTGTGTATAAACGGGCCCAAATGAAGAAATACGTGTTTTTTTGTTTCGGCTAAAAAAACTGTTTTAGGGGGCAATCCCCCTCAAATGTCAATATGAGGACAAATTTAAGTGGGGATCTGACCCCTGTGTCCCCCTCCGATTTTCATGAAACTTGGCAGGTGTATTGTGGGGCCCAATGGAAGAAATACGTGTTTTTTTTTTTTTTTGTTTCAGCTAAAAATCTGTTCTAGGGGGCAAAACCCCTTCAAATGTCAAGATGAGGACAAATTGAAGTGAGGATCTGACCCCTGTGTCCCCCTCCGATTTTCATGATACTTGGCAGGTGTATAGAGGGGCCCAAAGGAAGAAATACGTGTTTTTTTGTTTCAGCTAAGAAACTGCTTTAGAGGGCAAAACCCTACTCAAATGTCAAGATGAGGACAAATTGACGTGGAGATCTGACCCCTGTGTCCCCCTCCGATTCCCATGAAATTTGACAGGTGTATAGAGAGGCCCTATGCTCCCTGTTTCTTCCTATGCCATATTTACGTGGTTTCGGGGTCAGATCCCCACTTCAATTTCTCCTCATCTTGACATTTGAGGAGGAGGGGGGGGGGCTCTATACACCTGCCAAGTTTCATGGAAATCGGAGGGAGAGACTTAGACCTCCCTTGTAAGTGTATTAATTACAAATCGCGCACACACACACCATATACAGGGTGTTAATTTTAACTTGACATATGAAAATAGCGGGAGTGATATGCATGTGAGGAAAATTTGGTCCAAACAAACCATGATCCTTGTCGGGGGGAAAGTTAATGGCGTACAAATGAGCCCCCGCACAGGCCCCCCTGGGGGGCAGGGGGGGCATGTTGTGTTTTTCAAATAGGAACCCCCGAATTTTGTTTCATTTTTGGATTTGCGGAGTCAAAATAAATAATAATTATGCTTGACATGGGTGCAACAACATGCGAAATAAAAAAGATATGGCCATGTGTATGTTTGGAAACACGTAAATGGCGTGCATGGAAAAACGGTAACAGGCACCCACGAAAATACGAAGAATGGCATGTGCAGAGGAAAATTTCATTGCTGTCGATGGTGTTATTGAAGAGTGGAAGAAGTACCACAAGAAGAGTGCGGAGGGGATAGGGGGAGGGTGCAGCATGCAACGAACAAAGTGGAAATACATCTGCTGGATTAATGCAGATGGCATGGAGATGAGGGAAACACAAAAACGTATTCACGGATGCCAGAAAAGTGTAGGAGATGGGAAGGATGGAATGCAAATACTATTACCCTCGAAAACTGTGGGGTGCTTGTTTCAAGGGAGTTTCCTTGCCTCTCACCTGTGGGGTGCTTGTTTCACGTGAGTCCCCTTGCCTCTCACATGTGGGGTGCTTGTTTCAAGTGAGTCCCCTTGCCTCTCACCTGTGGGGTGCTTGTTTCACATGAGTCCCCTTGCCTCTCACCTGTGGGGTGCTTGTTTCACGTGAGTCCCCTTGCCTCTCACCTGTGGGGTGCTTGTTTCATGTGAGTCTCCTTGCCTCTCACCTGTGGGGTGCTTGTTTCATGTGAGTCTCCTTGCCTCTCACCTGTGGGGTGCTTGTTTCACGTGAGTCCCCTTGCCTGTCACCTGTGGGGTGCTTGTTTCAAGTGAGTCCCCTTGCCTCTCACCTTTGGGGGTGGGGTGGTGCGTGGGCATACATGCCTTACCCAAGCAAATGCTCGAAATGGTGACCATGAACGTCGATGCATTTATTTATTCTTGCATGAAATGACTGTTCACAACGCAAAAGTGTGGCGGCATCAATTTGTGTGCAAGCATTTCGTATTCGTTGCATCATGTCGTTGCACGTTGTGGGTACAGTTTGATACACCATTCCTGTAAGAAAACCCCACAAAAAGAAATCTGGCGCAGTAAGGTCTGGTGATCTAGCCAGCCAATTGACAGGACCACGTCGTCCGATCCAGCGATGATGGAACTTGCACGTTAATACTTCCCGAGCTATGGCAGCGTAATGCGCCGGACAACCATCATGCTGATACCACATGGCCTGTCGCTGTGCAAGGCTTAGATCCTACAGCAATATCGGTAGTTCGTCCTGCAAGAAATTGCGATACTTTCGCCCATTCAATGTACCGTCAATGAAAAACGGACCAATGAGTTTGTCACCCATGATGCCACACCATACGTTCACTGACCACGGGCGTTGGTGTTCAACTTCACGCAACCAGTGTGGGTTCTCGGCACTCCAGTAGTGCATGTTGTGCCGGTTAACTTGGCCATGGTTTGTGAATGTTGCTTCGTCGGAGAACAGAACGTCCCGAAAGAATGCCGGATTTCGATGTATTTGTCCACGTGCCCATTCACAAAACACCATCCGTGCACGGAAATCATCACCATGAAGTTCCTGGTGCAGGGACACATGGTACGGGTGAAACTTGTGCCTCTTGAGTATGTTCCAAACACTGACATGGGACATCCCACTCTGGCGAGCTATGTTACGTGTGCTGGAATGGGGATCATACGCCACTGCCGCTAATACAGCAATTTCATTATTTTCCCCAGTGACAGTTCTTCGACGCCGTCTTTGTTGCGGACACACGCTTCCTACTGTTGCAAATTGCTTGACACCCTGGCGAAAGTCGACCGCGAACGCACTCTGTTCGGATAGCGTCTGGCATATTCGGTGACAGCATTGTCCACATTCCGTCGACATTCACCATACATGAATATCATTTCAATTCTATCTTCCACAGATACACGCTCCATCGTCCTAGGTATACCTGCACTTTTACCCTGCACTCACTTCGAACATGGGCACGTCAACTAACCTTCTGAAGCACTCACGCCCAATAACCACCTATTTCCCCAAGCAAACACGGGCACAGAGAGCTGACTTCAGCGCAAGGTCAAATGGCCTAGTTTGTACCTTACGTGTGGCTGGCGTCTGATAACACAGCTGATCCGACAACGTCGGTGGCGATAACATACTCTTCGCGTGAGTTCTGGAAACACGATTTACATCCCCTACCCCTTCACTTTTCTGGCACAGGCACAGTTCGTTATTTTGTTTCCCTCATATCCTTGGCATCTGCATTAATCCAGCAGATGTATTTCCACTTTGTTCGTTGCATGCTGCACCCTCCCCCTATCCCCTTAGGATCCTTAGGATCCGGAGCCAACCAGATCGGGATTTCGGATCCGCTAGGATCCGGATCTGGCCATCCCTAGCTAAAACCTCAACAGAAAAATTTGTTAAGCTTCCGCCCACGAGGCTGGAACCAGCATATGTCCCGTAGCCCGAGCCAAAATCCAGATGCCTTAGAATCATGGCTATGCTGCAAAACTTGATTTTAATAGTAAAATAGTTAAATGCCAAATCTTGTGTGCATGTATATAGATCTCTTCAGATAGGGCCATGAAACACAGGAAAAAGTACTTAGCATAAGATAAAATTATTTAAAATACTCCTTCACTTTGGCACACTTATCCCGATTGAAAATTATAAAAATCAACTTGTTGCAGCGGTGTGCTGATTGTTACCTGTGGCGATCTCTACTGCGGGAACGAGAACGTCGGTTGTGATATCGTTTCTTTCTACGCGATGACTTTTTCCTGTAGGAATGTCTACTTTCGCTACTTGATGGAGTCGAACTTCTGGACCTGCGAATGAAAGAAATTGTGAATACACATACAGGATTTCCATTGAACTGCTTGATCAAATTATTCGAACTGTCAGATATTTTAAATAAATTTTTGGATTACTCTAATGTAACACTCATGTGATTCAAGTTTGTTAAATGTAGATGAAAAACTAGTAAATATGGACTAAAAATAAAAGCTTTTTTTGTGAAGCACTCCTGGCAATTATAGCATATTCACAATATTGTATCCATTGCATTACCTTTTATAAAGAGCAATGTAATTTAGTCATTTGAGCATCAGATTTCCAAATGGGAGATCCAGGTTCAATCCAAGGAGTGGAAATTTTTCTATGAACCAGCACAAAGAAACTTTGAGGCTCATCTATTTTCTTGCCAATGAATATCTAGGATTGATGCAGAAAGACAGGAAAGAATCCACAGGGAGGGCGATAGGGGGATCACCCCTCCCAACTGCCAAGTTTTTGGATATATTATCTACCATTCCTAATATTTTTGAAAACTGAAACGTTCCGTCTTTCATCACAAAATTTAACAGGAAAGAGAATATTTTTAAAGTTTGATTTAAGCCCACTTGATGCTCATGATAGGCTAATCAGAACTGGACCTACAGTTCAAATTTGGATCTGAAAAACTGTAATTATTCAGTTTACTCCTCATATCTGATCATTCAGTTTACGAGGGTCACTATTTATATTTTGAGCCTTGGCAACACTGATTGAAGTTAGGCGCGATTTGACGTTTGCACGGAATCGTCTGGCATTATTGACCATAACGTACTTCAAATGTTTTGTGATTTGTGTTGTTTATGTTGCCTTGGAGATTGCGCGACAACAATAAAATGGAATTAACTCGTGAACATTTTTGTGTGATGATTTTTTACGATTTGCGACGTGGATTATCAAGACAAGAGTGCCTCGATCAACTTACTTCCACATTTGGCGATGAAGCCCCATCCTTTGCCATCACCGACGAGATTCGCGAAGGTCATCCAAAATCAGTTGTTGTTCAAGAAAACATTGATGCTGTGCAAAACCTAATACTGCAAGATCGTCATGTGACATACTGTGAGATTGAGGCAACCATAGGCATTAGTTCCACCAGCATATATAAAATATTACATGATCATTTAGCTGTGAGAAAGGTATGTTCTCGTTGGATCCCACACAATTTGACAAAAAATCAAAAAGATGCTCGCGTCAATTGGTGCAAACAAATGCTCAATAAATACAATCGTGGTGCTTCCAAAGACATATATAAGATTGTAACAGGTGACGAATCATGGATATATGCATATGAGCTGGAACGTAAACAGCAGTCGACTGTATGGGTGTTTCAAGATGAACCCAATCCAACAAAAGTTGTTCGTGCTCGAAGCACATCCAAACAAATGGTCGCCTGTTTTTTCGGGAAAACTGGTCATGTGGCAACTGTGCCTTGAGAGGAACGTAGAACGGTCAACTCTGAATGGTACACAACAATTTGTTTGCCAGAGGTCTTCGGTCAATACGGAAAACAAACAAACTCCGTCGGATCATTCTTCATCAAGACAATGCCAGCTGTCACACATCTCGTCAACTTGAATTGATGGGTCATCCGCCGTACAGTCCTGATTTGGCACCTAATGACTTCTTCTTGTTCCCGAATGTCAAGAATAAATTGCGTGGACAACAATTTTCGTCGGCGGAAGATGCCGTTGATGCGTTCAAAAACCATATTATGGAGGTGTCTCAAGAAGATTGGAAAAACTGCTTTGACAAATGGTTCGAACGAATGCAAAAGTGTATTGACCATAAAGGAGAATACTTCGAAAAACAATAAAACAGTTTTCAATGTCAAATTCCTGTTTTTTCATTGATAGGCTCAAAATATAAATAGTGACTCTCGTACCGTGGCAATTCGATGAATTATGAAAACGACATACAATACTAACCATCTATCTGATGATGTAATGGTAACGTTGTCGACTTGTAATTATAGTGCAGGAGGCCTTAGAAAGAGCGTTTCACGGGCTAACAGCAGACGTCGCTCGCACTCCATTGCCGATACTCTTGTGTCGCCTGCTCCTCAGCCGAACAAACAGGCCGAGGTCACTCACCCTTCCAGAAGGGTGCAGCGAGCTAGCTGTGGCAACCAAGCTCGCTCATTCGTGGACCTGATTGGTTCTCGCAGACACACCCCCATATTGTCGTCTGCTGCAAGCCCGTGAAGCGATCTTTCTAAGGCCTTCTGCACTATAAGAGGTCCTGATTTTGATACTCTGTGGAGGCCCATACTGGTTTGGATTCCACTTTAAACTGTAGGCCCAGCCTCGATTAGTACAGGGTGTTCCGTTCAAACCTCCCACATTTCAATTCATCATTGCTAAAAGGTTATGAAACAATGGAATGGGAGTGGTATTAGACTAAAGAGAAATCAAAGAATTTTATTACATGAAGCACTAAACACAAATACACCAGAACTCGAATACACCTGTATGTGTGGACCGTTTGTAGCACAAATAATATCCAATCTGAGAACCTCCGGATTGTTTATTAAGACTTCCAGTTGTCAAAAACTTCGCACACCATGCCTTCATGGTTTTCCCATCAGGTGCTTCACCTCCATATTCTCTCCGGCAATTTCTTTGCACTGTAATGATTGATTTGGTCTCTGCATACCAGAATACCGATTGCACGCGATGCTGTGGAGTCACCATTGTGCTTTATGCGATTGTGGCGCTGCATAGTGAGAGAACAGTGAACTTTGAGGTCATGCAATAAAATCTTTTGAGTTTCTCTTTTGTCTAGTATCACTCGCATTCCATTATGTTTCATAACCTTTTAGCAATGATGAATTGAAATGTGGGAGGTTTGAACGGAACATGCTGTATATCTGTGCATAAAGTGAACTTGGAAAAAAAACAAAAAAAAACTCAAACCAAAGAACAATCTATACCAGCTCCGGATCTCTATGTTAATTTCTAGGCTATGAAAGTCTGCTTGGTTCCTTCTCACAGTACTCTATATTATTTATGTAAACCAGTGCAAGTGTAGGTTACAACTGGTTCCCAGTGAAGTGAAGTACCCAACTGAAATTTGCCGCTCCCAAATAAATTCTGGATCCACCACTCCTGAGGGGTAAAGGTGGCTGAGGTATACACTTCATGCATGTTGCATACTCGGGGTTGCTAGACGTGTTGTTTTTACAGGGCTGCCCTGTATTGTCTGCTAACAGTTTAAAAATACATTTTTCAGAGAAAGAGTGAAATTACAAACACCAGATGTTCATCACCATATCATTAATTTTAGTAGCTCTTCCTTACTGGAATAATGTGCATGAACAGCAATCAGCCACAATCGGAACTTGGGACTGCATTCAGTATATACAAATGTACTAGGGATGGGCCGATAAAGTACAGATATAAAATTTACAGATACCAATAACCGATATTCTACCGCTACCGATCCGATATAAAATTCCAAATGGTACTTGAAGAACCTGAATGGTTCATTGAGCTCCTTAAAGGTTTGTTTCCATCTGACTGCACTACTTTTTTAAAAAAAAAGTAGAGGATGGAGATTATCAATAAAAAAACATATCAAAATGACAGAATTTTTAACTAAATTATAAGATATTTATAGATAAATTGGATACATAAAATAATCGGTAATTTCACAGATAAACCGATATGCCTATATATTGGCAGGTACCTATAGAATACCGATTAATTTATTTTTTACGTGCAATAAAATGAAAAATATAAATAGTAATATCATGACCTTTATAGGGGTGAAAATATATACATGGTACAACATTCACACATAATCGCTATAAGAATTCAAGCACGCATCACAGCGAGATACCAAGTTCGTTATACCCCTATCATAGAACGTTTCCACCTGAATGGAGAACCATTGGGAAACTGCACGTTTCAGTTCTTTGTCAGTATCATAATGATTTCCAGCAAGGAATGTTTTAACGTGGAGGAACAAATGAAAATCAGATGGGGCAAGATCAGGACTGTAAGGGGTGGTGGTAGTTTTTCCCAATGGAAGGTCGTCAGGTGCTCCTGAGGTGCATTTGCTACATGTGGACGAGCATTGTCGTGGAGGAGAACATCATGAACACTAACCCGTCCACCACAAAACTCTCTCACCCATTTTCTTACCATTGAAGCACTCATTATTCCTTCTCCATACACCTCACAAATCTGACGGTGGATCTCCGCAGCAGCATCCAGAAAACGGATCACGGACCACACCTCACACGTGGCGGGAGTTTGGATTGTCCGAAACATAACAACAACGCACTACTCTTCTAACCAACTTGCCCCAGACTGACGTCTGCACTTCACCAAAGTTGTGGCTACACAACGCACATTCACACTGTCCCGCTTGCAGCGCCATGGTATTCATTGGTGGAACTTACTTTACAAACGACATAATATTTTATTTATTTCTTACATATTTCTCTTTTCTCTGTTAACCCTTTGTGAGAGGGCATGGAAAGCATCATATTACATCTTATTACAAAATATTACCCTGTATCCCTTACATGTTCATATAACTCATACATTTACATAGATAATCTGTTCCATCCCCAAAATGTACAAATAGCAATTTGTAGCATGCTGTGTTAACCACTCCACCACGGAAGTTGCAATCGGAACTTGAGCCTTCATTCACAATACACAAATAGCAATATCACAGAGACACACACAGATATATGTACAAAAGAAAATTTTATCACGCATAGAACAAGAACCTAATAGGAAAATACTATACTTATTAATTGAAATAAGCATGCCTTTTATTAATAATAAATGGAACTCAACAAAAAACACAATTGAGAAGGGTTTAAATAAAAATTGTACTATGTAAACTGTTGTACTGAAATCCATCAACAATGATACAGAACTTAAAAACAAACCAAAAATAAAAAAAACTACTGTATACATACCTCCCCTTACTTTTTCCTGAATACTTCTTCCGCCTACTGCTTCCAGCTGAATCTGAATCACTGGAATATCTGCTCATATTGCTCTACATAAAAAAACAAAAATTATTACATTAAAACCAAAGGTTAAAAATAGAAAATTGCAATATACAATTTGACAAGAGTACAATTTAGAAATATGACACTTACATGCCATATGGGACATCAAGTGTAAGGTACAAAACTGTAAACACCGTAGCCTACTTTCATAATTAGGAGGCAGATTTTTCTCTACTTGCTTTCGGCCTCTCTATTGCCACCTTGTAATCAAGGGATCCCGGGTTCGATACCCAATGGGGGCATATAGTGGTTTGGATCCAACTTTAAACTGTAGGTCCAGTCCCAATTAGCGTTACTATGCATACTATGAAATCTACCTGCTTTCTTCATTCCTTTGAATTAAAAGAGTGGCTTTCATACTTTAAACCCCCAATAGTGCACTGTAGAAGGCAATATCTTACCTTGTGAAATCCGTTCATCAATTTGATCTATCCTTCATTCGTCATCATTGTCACAATTAGCTAAAAAAAATTCAGGCAAGGAAATAAGTTCCTTGACCCTCTATAGCCTCGTTAAGAAGTGAAACTTGTTGCATGGTTTATGTGTGTGTTGATGTATAAGGGTTAACCACTAAAAAACAGACCACCTCGTATATCTTGGATGTGAAGATGACATTCGCACTATTTCACAAAAGCCTGCAACTTGACTTCCACCTACCGGGAGACAACGGAACACCCTTTCAATGGGAGATGTTTCATGGAACGGTGGGATCTATACGTCGAGATATACACTGAAGTGCCAAAAGTCATGGGATAGCAGGAGGGAACTAGTTGATGGCACTGTAACATCGAGGCAAACCAGTCGAACGTCACGAAGCAGTTGCAGTGTTGTCAGGTAGACTTCTGTGAGCGCAGTGAAATGTCGTGTACCGTGGTGATGGCAACCCAACGGGAATTATCGGCGTTTGATCGAGGGATGATAGTTGGTGCTAGATGAATGGGCCATGCGATTTGGAAGTCATCCAGACACTGAACTTTTCTCGCTCCACAGTGTCAAAGGTGGATCGTGAGTACCGCATCGGAGGCATTACGACCCATCAGGGATAATGCAGTGACCGCCCACGAGTGATGAATGACTGCGACCGGCGATGTCTGGGCAGACTCGTCCGGGCAAAGAGATACGCAACAATGCAGGATGTCCCAGGAACGTGTCTCAGAGGTCAGTGCAACGCAATTTGGTCTCCATGGGGTATCACAGCCGAAGACCGACACGTGCATTGGGCCTTAGAGGACTCGCAACGTGTAGCGTGGTCAGATGAGTCACGTTTCCAATTGGTACACGTGGATGGTAGGGTCCGGGTGTGGTGCAGACCCCATGGACCCAAGTTGTCAACAAGGCACTGTGCAAGCTGGTGGTGGCTCCGTCATGGTGTGGGGCATCTTTACTTGGCACGGTTTGGGTCCTCTGGTCCTCGTGAACCAGACAATGAACACTCATCGCTTTGTTCAGCTGCTTGGTAACGATCTCCAACCCTTTATGGACTTCTTGTACCCTGCCAACAATGGGATTTTCCAGGATGACAATGCGGCATGTCACCAGGCCGCAATGGTGCGTGACAGGTTTGAGGAATATTCTGGCAACTTCCAATGCATGAATTGGCCTCCTAGATCACCGGACATGAACCCTTTCGAGCACATGTGGGATGTCATCGAACAGACTATTCGTGCCCAGGATCCTCCACCTGCAACAATGACCGAATTGTGGATGGCAATTGAGACTGCATGGCTCCACATCCCTCCAGTGGATTACCAGCAACTTGTTGCATCCTTGACACGTCGAATTGCTGCACTTCACCATGCTCGAGGGGTCCCACTCGTTATTAGGTAAGTATCCTATGACTTTTGACACTTCAGTGTATGAGGTGGCCTGTTTTCCACTGACTGACCCTTGTATATTATCTGTTGTTCTTTGACTGGGGAAGATATGTTGTGGTGAAATGTTTTCCTAGACTGAAGCAACACAGCCCAAAGGTTTTGTGCAAGTGAATATAGCAGCAAAACAACTCTGGATGATACATTGCATACTCCTTCATAAACAAAATATTAATGACAAAAGTTGACAAAAAATATTAATTATATTACTTTAAAATGTAATGAAGTCAAACAGGAAGAGCATTTGATGCTGAAAGCACAAACACAAGAAGGTTGGAAACACTGCATACCCACTACAGTAGTCAAGTTTTGCCTGCCCTATTCGCGATTAAAATTAACCGATATGCCATCTGGTGGGATTTCCAGGAAGTACTCTAAGTAGGATACGTTTTGTTGAAGTCGTTTAAAGCATGGGGAGGGAATATGCGAGAGAGTAAGGTCTACTGTTCAGGGTTTTTTTTGCTCTAAATCATGGGACAGAACAAATTAAAAGTTTTCATGTGTTTCCAACCTGTGACATCAACAAAATGAAATTTGTTAATAAATCAGGAAAACGTAATTGACAGAAGATTGGTATGGGGGATATAACACTGTAATTCAGCAAGGAAATTATGAAGAATGTACGAGTCTGCTTACTTTATTTTTCGAGAGATAAATATATATTACTATCAAAGTAAAGTTTTAAATTGTACTTTATAAATAAAATATTTTTTTTCGAAAAATCATGAAGCATCTTACCCAATGCATCCATGTATTACCAGTATTACGTATGTGTGAAATTTGGAACAGGTGCAAGTCGATTAAGAGAGACGATGAAAATAGTTTGAGAATGAATTAGTGTCAAATGTAACCAGAAAAAAAAATTCAACATTCTAATGTTACTGTTTCATTCAGTATGTTGTCCTTGTTCGGTGAGTATAGCCTGGTCATGAAATCGTGAATATTATTATTAAACCAGCCTTTCTGATTTCGAGAAAGAACTGCAACGATATATATGTTCGCAATTTTCTCCTGTCCCAACTTTTCAAGTACAGGTCAATTTCAATTCCTTTATTTTCAAATAATTTCCGAGAACCCCAGTTACAACATGACGTGCAGATGATACAGCACTGCTTTGGACAACCAGTGAGTATACATAGTTTTGTCTGCATTTTCCGTGTTATTTTTGCGTATCATAATTAAATGCTTCATTCTCAGTACAGCTTCACGCTTGTTAGAGTACCTGGAATTCACATCGCATTCACAATATTTAAAAATAATGCGTAATTTAAACATTTTCTACCATACCAGTCATGACAACATGCTGCTATTTGGTACTACTGCTGAACGTAAACAAAGATTTATCCTACTTAGAGCGGGCATATTGGAAGCAACACTAGCGCTCAGGTGGTAATTTGAATCGTGAATTGTGTGTTAAGGAAGCGAAAAAAGAAATAACAAAAATTACTCTCTATGTGAAAAATTGTGTTTGTTTTCATGTAAAAAGCATAATGGCACCTTGAACTATGTTCCGCAATACACAATTGGTAAGTAGGAACCATGCAAAACACAAAATATCCGATTTTAAAGTGTGTCTGATCTATGAAAATGGTACCCATTTTTCATTGTATTTATGCTATTGGAACCCAACGTAACAGGCCTAACCTAACCTTGTAAGCATTCATTGTCTGATATGATGAAAGAAACTGTGCATGTGTGGGTGGAATCCGGAGCGACAAATCAACTCTAATTCCGTGAAACGAAGGATCTCACTTATCGCACAACACTAGAGCAACCTTGTGTTCTGATGTCACGGGAAAAAGCATTTTTATTTTAGGCTAGCTTGGTTTAGTTCTCTTAACCGAAATAATAATTTTTCATTGTATTTATGCTAATGGAACCTAACCTAACAGGCCTAACCTAACCTCGTAGGCATTCCTTGTCTGACGTCGGAACACAAGGTAGCAAAACTCTTGTGCAGAGAGGAAGACCCCGAAACAAATGAAAGCAACTGTGCGTAAACAATATGAAAGCGAACGAATGGAGAAATGCATTGCTTTTAGTAGCAAATATAATAGTAATCGGGAGAGTAACACCGGAAAATGGAAGTAGATGGTACTTACTTTCAGCGGATATAAATTTTGTTCGTCTATTTAGAGGAAAAAAGCAGCCCATGTTCTGCAGTGAGACAATTTGTTGCTTTCACTTGTCTTGTGACACTTCATCTACCTTTTCACACTGAATTTCACCAAAATAATCAGAATCACCCACCCTCTCCCCTGGGAGCCGGCCTCCGAGGCGGAGTGGTTGGCACAGCGAACTACAACGCAAAGGGTTCTAGGTTTGAATCCAGGCATGGGTGTTCCTTCCGAATGTTCCTTCATCAATTTCATCATATCATCACTCATTCTCATCTTCGTGATTAGGCAAATTTGGCAGAAAAGCGGAAATAAAATAAAGTGGATTTACCCCAGGGTATATGGAGTGTTGCTACCTTTCTTACATACGTACTCGTTTAAGAGGACGTTTATCAACACTACATGAAACTTCTGTGAACAAGCTACAATGTATCAATAATTAATTATCTACTTCCTTACTTACGTATTTTCTTTACATTACGTTCTCATGGGTTCTCATTTATCAACATCATTCTCTAATACACTCTAATTTCTACGATACTATGAATGATTTGGATGGATGTTTCTAATTGTCCTTCACCGAGGAGCAAGCTAGTCACGAATGGATAACTCTTTTCACGAGAAATACTGAATAACATATTAGTAACTTTATTAATCTAATATATACATCACATCATCTGAAATGAATCACATATGATGTTATGGAAACCATGTAGTTTTTAAAATTTATTTTCATCATTGGTATACAGCGGGACTATTCGGAAAATACTACAACTTTAGTTATCATTTCGGCTTTCACTTATTACACACGATGCAGAGCAAAGCACCTTCGCCAACTGACGTCATCAGGAGTAGATGCCGTTGTTGGGTTAGGCATGTTAATTTTGGGGCTTAGCAAAAATACATTACAATGCTTCTGGTCTTAAACAAAAAGGTGTTATTTATGCTAGGGGGCCTAAACTCAACATGCCAACCTAACAATGACAAAATATCCCATGATGTCAGTAAACGTAGCTGCTGAATAACGTGTGCGATAAGTGAGACCGACTTTAAAATGGCCGAGTCTGCTACCACGCACGTGTCAGCAGTAAAAATAAGCTTCAAATTTGCTCCTGCCACTTAATTCGTCTGCTGAGAGAATGCTACAAATCTTAAGAACAGATTGAGACGAGAGAAATGCAAGTTTATGATTAGTGGGAATGAATGTACAGGTAATTAAGACCCTTTTTCTTTAGAAAGCATTTAGCGATATTATTTTAATGCTAACAGAACCTAACCTAACTACGAGAGCATTTAGATTTATATTAGAAGAATGCTAAGGGACATAATCTTAATTTTTTTTGTGAAAGTAATCGCTACAACTTCACAGTATGTGTTACAGACGTAATTAATACATAGCATTATGAAATCACGATAAGACAAAGACCGAGTCTACTGCCACTCGCATCTTTTTTGAGGTTCCAGCAGAAAAAGAACGTGGCAGCAGACACTGCCAAAATCCATATAGGTTTATCGCCTCACAAAGGCAATTATAAGTCTTCGGAAGCAATGTAAGGGAATGCTCTGTAGAACACCCCAGAAAGTCGTAAAGTCAAAATAATTTAAAGGCCACTCAGTGTGGGGGAGCGAAATTTAGTGCACGTGGGCATATTTTCATGCAAATATTTGATTGATTTAATTAAATACGCCATGACAAAACCTCAACTGTACATAAACGATATACATACGTATATAAATATGTGTGTGTTTCTGCCGGTCTCCGTAGCAGTACTACACCAGAGACCCCGGGTTCGAATTCCGGCCTGGGCATGAATGTTTGTGTCATTCATCAATTTCATCATTCATCCCCATCTTCGCAATTAGCCAAAAGTGGCAGAAAAGCGAAAGAAAATTAACTAAATCAAACAGTCATTCAAAATTTGTGTGTGTGTGCGTGGTGCGTGCATGGGTCCACTGTTAAGAACAGCAATTTTGTCGGCCTCCGTTGTGTAGTGATTAGAAATCGAATTTCGAAATATAGGTATAGACCATGGTGGCTATTTATGTATTTGTTATTTGACGTAATTTTCTGCCACTCTTGGTTAATCACGACGACGGGTGACGATCAGTTTAGATTGATGAAAAGATAATCCCAACCAGGCACGTATCCAAGGGGGGCTTAAAGGGCTCGAGCCCCTCCCAAACGTTTTCGGATTACACTAGATAAATGAGGTTTTTTGTTTCTTTTGGCGTGAAATAAAATAATGTGACGATAATTTAAGGAGATAAATAACACCATGTAACATTTTTTTTTTGTTTAAGTGAATTTTTGTTTTGTTTATGATAAATTAGGTCAAAACTAATATGTATGTGGTATTGCTACCTTCATGTAATTATTTTTCTGGTAATGGTGGTCAATTATATGAAATGTATTGGTTAACATGAATTAAGCATAGGAAAATTCATGATAAGGTAAAACTGTGCAACCTAGTATTCTAAAATCTGTTTTGTTTTTTTTGTTTTGGAGGGTCGCAGTATGTAAGGATAGCATCTTCCCGTCGTTGTAAGCATGATACAGACAGTTTTTGCTATGTGGGTGGCGTCTTCCTTAGTTCAAAGTACAGCGCCTTGAATAACGTAGTGTGGAAAACGATCCAAGAAACTGGTTCCCCAGACGGTTGAGAAACATAGATGGCAGTGCGATCAATGTCGGTGCTAATTTTCTTATGAAAATAATGCGGCTTTGTTAGTTTTTGGAATATATTATGTAGATTTGTTTGTCTTGAAAGGCGGTACGTGAATTGATGGAAACAGTTATATTTGTGGAGTGATTTGCAGTCACGAAATGACATTAATTTGGAAAGAAATGTAAAATAACATTAATAAATAAATAAATAGCATGCGTAACACAAGAAGAAACATCGCAAAGTGATTCCGGACGTCAGGTATTGGATTGTGTACTAGAGTTTTATTTTTCTATGTTATTAGAATGTAAATAGTATCCTGAGATATATTTCATACCGAGGCGACAAACCACAAGTGTCGCTTGGAAGCGAGCAGTCCGTAATCAATGCAGCCTTTCGAACCGTAGGTACACAAGCTCTGACTGCACCGTTTCCTCAAGGAGATAGTACACCAAAGCGACACGCGACAAACGATACGAGGATTTCACACCAAAGCGACACCGGTCGTTCGGTCCAAGGCAACTTTCACACCGAAGCGACACATGTTGCTTGGAAACGAGCCAACCAAGAGCAACATTTCACATCGTAGCGGCATGACGGGAAGCACAGGCCAGCGTTCGGTTGGTTAAATCCTCAAGCGACAAGTGTCGCGTGCCCCTTGTCGCTTTGGTGCGCAATCTCCCTAAAGCAAGACACTCATTGCATCGCGCATGCGCGAACAACAAACCACGGCAACATGTTGCAAGCTATTGAGGAAATGGCTCAGTTTGAGCGACGCACAAGCGACACGCGTGGCTTATCGTGTCGCCTAGATCTGTTGTTGTAATGTGCGGTTTGTCGTGTCGCCTACAGGTGTTCGCACAATTAGCAGCGAACGCTTGCCAATAGACTGAAGGCACCATGTCGCTTGTCACTTAGTTGGGAACTCCCCCTGTAGCGCATCACTTCGGTCTGATCGCCCTTCCTTTAAGGAGCTTTCCGACCGAAGTAACAAGTAGCACGCGAATACGCCATATGAACGTGTCGTTTGCTGTTTGGACCCTCATGTGCAATGAATGCTATTTTACAGTCTGGAAGTGTGTCTCACTAGTGTGACAGTACGAACATCCCGTGTCGCTTGTCCCATTGGTTTGAAAGTTTCCTTACACTCATGTCGATGGCACTAAGAAAGTTTTGTGAGGTTCCCCTTCTCGTTTCATGCAATCATCGTTATCATCATCGCCGCGATTAGTTTAAAGCGGAATAAAAGATACAGTAAATATCCAAAATACAAATGCTTCAGTGTATATATCTTTAAAAGAAATGATGATGATGATAATAATAATGAACCTAATTTATACACAAAAATTTAGTTGCCAAGAGCATTCCACGCGTATTTTTTCTCCCGTATTATTAACGAATGTATGACAATAACAGGACGTGGTCGACTGTCTAGAATGTTCGTTAATATCTTCGCGACCACTGTACCAAATATCATAGCAATTATCACATTCATAGAAATGCTTCATGTAAAAGAATCAGACGTTGCAGCGAAAACTCCATTTACTTCCATTATAAGTAGACGAATAGCAAGCACCGGGTTCAACACCAGCGCCTCTAGCGGATCATTTTCGAGTGGAACCAGCCAGAGCGCGCAGAACTGTGCCGTTTTCCACACTACGTTATTCAAGGCGCTGTAGTTCAAAGACACTAAAACATAGGATAAAGGAGGGCAACAACTTCTGTTCAGCGTTCAAATCTTATTTCGGTATGTCTGTGGGAGACCAAGACAAAAAATGGGCACCACATGTTGTGCGCGGGTGCTGTAGATCCACTCTCAAAGCCTGGTATAGAGGAGAAAACAGGAAAATGAAATTTGGCATACAGTCAACGGAAAAGATAATGGTAAGCAAATTGTCCACCGCTATTTTCATTACTTTCTTATTCTACATTCTGTGTTGTTTTAAGGAATGAAACTATTTTGTTTCGAAGCAGGCATTGTTCTCTGCTTATTGACGTCTGTATTTCAATTCATTGTCAACACATTGTGTAATTCAGACCGAATGAAAATGGTGGTGGACAATTCGCCTACTGTTTCTTTCGCCGTTGGGTGTACTACCTAGAATTTGGCGAGAACCTACGGATCACCTATCCAACTATTATTTCTGTGTTGTAGACTTGTCGAATCACAAGAGCGGTAAGAAAACATGTGTTTTTGAATATCCTAACCTGCCATCATCTCTCCGTCCCATTCCACACAGTGAGAAGCTTCCTGTTCCTCCTCGTCCCCCAGTATGGAATGAACGTGTAGATACCAGTATTGAATCGGATACCGACATCTACCACGAAGAAGGCCTCTCAGGGGATGCAAATAATACACCTCACTTCCACAACCAAACTGAGTTAAATGACTTAATCAGGAATCTAGGACTAACAAAATCCAATGCAGAAATTTTAACATTACGATTAAAGCAGTGGAACGTATTGGATAAAACCTGCAAGATATCCCTCCAGAGGAAGCGTCATGAAACTTTCTCACAATACTTCACTCTCACAGAAACAATATGCTATTGCCACAGTGTGGATGGCCTTTTCAAAGAAATAGGGTTTGAATATAACCCAAAGGACTGGCGGCTCTTCATTGACAGCCCCTGCAGGAGTCTCAAAGCTGTCCTCCTTCAGAATGGAAATGTGTGATCATCATTTCCAAACGCTCATTTGACTCATCTAAAGGAAGATTACTCCAGTGTTCAACATCTTCTGCAGGTGGTAAGCTGCAGACTTTAAAATGATTGCATTTTTGATGGGCTTATAAGGGGTAAACACAATGTATCCTTGTTTTCTCTGCCTTTGGGATAACAGAGATACAGGTAGACATTTTGAGACTGTTGAGTGGCCATTTAGGACGGAGTTAGAGATTGGACAGAAAACCATGAAGTGGGAACGCTTTCTCAAGCAGGAAAAGATCCTAATGCCTCCCCTGCATATTAAGCTTAGTCTCATCAAGCAATTTGTGATATGATTATTACATACAAATGTGGAAGCTTTCAAGTACCTCCAGACTGTTTTCCCCAAACTATCCGAGGCTAAGATAAAGGGTGGAATTTTTGTGAGCCCACAAGTGAAGAAACTTCTTAACGCTGACGACTTCATCAGAAAGCTTCGACCTGTTGAAAAAATGCCTGGAATAGCTTCAGGGACATAGTGAATAGTTTCCCGGGTAATCACAGGGTGGAAAATTACAGAGATGTAGTACAGGGGCTTCTGAATAACTGCAAAGCAATGGGATGCAGGATGTCTCTAAAGGTGCATGTACTCCACTCAGATCTAGATGTCTTCAAATACCATATGGGTGCATACTCAGAGGAACAGGGCGAAAGGTTTCATCAGGACTTACAATTGTTTGAAAGAAGGTACCAGGGACAGTATAATGAGCGGATGCTAGGCGATTACATCTGGGGACTGATCAGAGAAGCTGATGGACATCTCAATAGGAAAAGTAGGAAAACAATACATTTTTAGAGACCTTATTATCTTTACATGGAATGTACACAAACGTTATTGTTAGTACCATCCCACTACGATATGACCTAATGCAATCATCATGTCAAAATGTGGAAGTAAACAAGGCAAACTGCAAATTCTCCAAAGTTTGCAAAGTTTTTCCCAAAAGTGCAAATGTTAAGTGCAAATAAAATCGGAAGAGATGGTCATACCACCCACGGCCAACACTTAAATAGAAGAGGGAAAGATTTGCTGTGTGACGAACTCTCCCTATTGGTAAACAGTACACCTCCCCCCCCCCCAAAAAAAAACGGGAAAAATGCTGTAGTTCTTCCGGCTCCAAATCCTACTGAGAAGACTAAGAATTTACCCTTGGAACAACCCTTACTTCAAGATATCACAGAAGTAAATCAGGAAATAGTAAATAGTGGTAACCACATCAAGAAAAATGCTAAAAACAATCAAGATGATAGTGAATCAAAGGAAAGTTTAACTAGTGAAAGTGTTAATAGAAGTATTGAAGATACCGGTCGGAAATCTACAAGGGAAAGGAAAGTCCCGTTAATCCATGACTAATTTTTTGTGGGGAATGTTATTTGGTTCAGTGGGCTGTATGGATACTATGGTAAGTTATAGGAAGTCAGATACCTTAAATAATTCTCACCAAAGCCTTCAAGTTGTAAATTCAAATGTAGATAAGAAAATAATGTGTACTAGGAATGTTAAGAGAAACGGTAATTCGGTAAGAAATGGTAGAGGATCAATATCTCTGAATATATTCCATCAAAACATCCAAGGACTAAACACCGAAGAGAAACTAATGGTAGAAACACTCCTAGCTGATAAGTTAGCATATAAAAACATCATCTGTTTCACTGAACATTGGCTAAAACATGATGAAATATGTTGTGTAAATTTTCCAAACTTCATTTTAACTTCAAACTTTTCAAGAAGTAAATTCAGGAGAGGTGGTGCATGCATATATAGTAAAATTGATATCGCAGTAGAGGAATGCAAAACGTTTGCTCACCTCAACATTGAAAAACACTTTGAATCGTGTATTATCGAATTGCCAGAATTAAAATATATAATCATATGTGTATACAGAACGCCAGATAGTGATTTGAATATCTTTGTCAGTAACATGGAAGTTATTCTAAATCACTTTCAGCAGTCCAACAAAAAGGTAACAGTGATAGGTGATCTAAATGTTGATTTTCTAAAAGAGAATGTGAATCATGAATTAAACATGCTTCTTTACATGTTCAACCTAGAAGCAATGATTAAAGTACCTACCAGAGTAACAAAAAATACAAAAAGTGCTTTGGACCAAATTCTATTGAACACACTAGTCGTCCAATGCACAGTAGAGGTTTTTGACACTGGATTTTCAGATCACTTTGCACAGTCTTTCTCACTTTCAACACCATTTTCACAAAGCAATAGCAATGTTAAACAAATAAATGATTATACCACCAAAATAATTTTTAATGACGAAAATACAACTTACTTCAATCACTTACTCAGCAATGAAGATTGGAAACATATATATGAGTGCAGCACAGTACATGATGCTTTCGACAAATTTGATTGCATATTTTCTTACTATTTTGATGTAGCCTTCCCAAAGAAGGAAGTTAAAGGGGCAACACAGAAAGAGAAACCTTGGATCACAAAAAGGAATAAAGATAGCTAGTGATAGAATGAGATTCCTAAACAGGGCTAGGAGAAGCACAGCTGTAACAATTGATTTTGAAGAATACTTCAAGAAATACAAGTCAACGTATAAAATTGTGTTACAAGCTGCAAAGAAAGGGCATAACGGGAAACTAATTTCAGACTTTTCAAATAAATCCAGAGCAATGTGGGGCATAAAAAAAAAGAACTGCAGGGAAATTGCAAAAAACTAGAAAACATCACACTTTATCAAAATGACACAAACGTAAGCGATCCTTTGGTAGTGGCAAACTTGTTTAATAAATACCTAATCAATGTAAATAAGGATAAAGTCAAAATCAATCAAAACTCTGGTAAGGTTAAAATGAATACGCATATTGCATCAATGTTTCTACGCCCAGTCTCTGTTGAGGAACTGACAGACATCATCTTAAAAATGAAGAGCAAATGGTCAACTGGCTTGGATGAAATTCCATCCTCAATTATAAAGAAATGTCACACCCATATTCTACACCCATTATGTTATCTAGTGAACTTATCATTTGTTACTGGTGTGTTCCCAGATAAACTAAAACAAGCAAAAATCAAACCTGTGTATAAAAAAGGGGATAAGCGTAGTGTATATAATTACAGGCCCATAGCTCTGCTTTCACCCTTCTCAAAAATCATGGAAATTGCAATGAATAAACAAATTACAACTTTCTTAAATAAAAACAACATAATATCTAAATCACAACATGGTTTCCGTAAAGGCAAATCAACAACTACAGCAATATTTGAATACATCGAACATGTCAGACAACTCCTGGACAATAGAGGACAGTGTGTAGGTCTCTTTCTTGATTTATCAAAAGCTTTCGACACTGTATCGCATGACCAACCTCTGAAAAAATTAAATCACTATGGAATAAGGGGTATAGTAAACACCTGGTTTAGATCTTACCTGCAAAATCGCAGTCAAGCTGTAGAGATCTTACATGTAGAAGGGACAAATAGCAATGCTTCTTCCCATATCTCTAGGCTAGAAGAAGTGACATGTGGTGTTCCTCAAGGCTCGATTCTAGGGCCAGTACATAAATGACCTGCCTTCAAACTTACCCTCAGTTAAAACTACCTTATATGCAGATGACACAAGCATTGTGCTAACTGGCGAAAATGAACAAATTCTAAATTCAAATATAAAAAACACCTCAAACGAACTATGCAAATGGTTCCCCACAAATAAGTTGACGATAAATAAAAACAAAACTTTAGCAATAAAATTCCATCATTCAAGAAATAAAAACAATAAAGAACCAGTAATAAAAATAGAAAATGAACACGTCAAATATACAAATTCCATAAAATTCCTGGGTATTTGGGTACAGGAAAATCTCAACTGGGACATACATATAGAGCACCTAGAGGGAAATTAAGCAAAACCATATATGGCATACGAACCTTAAGAACCATAATAAACAGGAAGACAATAAGAATAACATATTTCAGTCTTTTCCAGTCACAACTAACATACGGAATTGTATTTTGGGGGAATGCTAGAAACAGTGCAAAAAAAATTATTTTGCAGAAGAGAGTAGTACGAATTATGGCAGGAAAGAAAATAAATGAACCATGTAGGAAAATCTTCAGAGATCTTGGCATTCTACCATTACCTTGCCTATATATATTACATTTACTGTGCTATGTAAAACAAGATATGTCTAGTTTCTCCAAACGTATCAAGGAAGTACATCAATACAACACAAGAAAAAATCACAATCTGGTTATCCAAACTCATAATATCACTCTCCTTGAAAAAGGTCCTAAATACGTAGGTATCCACCTGTATAATAAATTACCGGATCACATGAAAACAATGGAATCAAGTACCCAATTTAAGAGGGACTTAACAAAATTCCTATTACGACATTGTTTTTATTCAATAAATGAATTTCTAAATTTGTAAATATTAAATTACATAAATTGTTAACAAAGAGAGTTCGGTTGTACAGAAAATGGAATTATACTATTTATATTATCATGTACGAAGTATTCACTATATGCTATTATTGTACCTAAATGATCATTAATCGGTTCTGTATATATATTACATTCTTCCATGTTGTACCGTGCGTTCATTTCGATCTTCAGCCGAGAGATCGGGAGAAGCGTGGCGGGCGACGCTGACGGAGATGCCGACATTTGCGGACTGTAATGCCCGCTTATTTTTATGGACATATGCAGACATTTATATAAATATTGCAAAACGAGCACTAAACTGTGTTATAAGAGTACGGTTTTAATTTTAGTAGCTTCCCATACAGCACAACATGGTTTCAGATACGTTAGCAACACGTAAGTCGTGAAACATTGTAACATTGCGGCAATGTTGCAGAAAATTACAGAAATGTTTCGGGTAAGTTTCAGTAATGTGGAAATGTCCGCGAACATAACACAACATTGAGAATGTTACAGAAACATGTAAATGTAACATTACCGACATTACAGAGACATTTCCATTAGGTTGCATAATATTTCAGTTACATTACTGCAATGGTATTTTACATTGTGGTTATATTGCATGTATTCATGGATGGCATATTTGAGGGGGGGTTATTGGGGGTTAAGCCCCTTCAAAAATTATTACAATATTAGCTTGTAAATCATTTCCTGAAAATAGAATTCACAAGATTCTACTTAGAAAACTAGGTTTAGGCAAGATATCTAAATGTATTTATTTTACCTCTCATGAATTGACCACATATCTTAAGTGTCGCAATTAATATAAGGGGAGAAAAACTGCATAAAAGTACTGGATATTAATTCATTAATATCAGATAACAGGTAGAGCTAATAAAAAAAGATAAGGAAACTCGAGTGAAAATGAAATATTGACAACTAAATCACTAAATTCTAAAATAACATAAAATTTGTATAAAATATTGTTTTACATGCTATAATAAAGCTCTCCCTGGTTTGTAACACCATGTCATGAAGAAGATTGGATTTGAGTGATGTTATCAGCATCATGCTCCAGTCGCTATCCATCCCCTTTACCAATTGATGAGAGGCTGGCAGGATGTAAAACATCATGGTCATCTGAAAATTCAATTCTGTTTGCATTTCTCAGGGATAACATGTTCAACTTCCATGGTTTTTCAACCTACACAGTGGTCAAACTATCAGTATTACACAGCAATATTCCAAATGTTACAAATTAAGTATGTGGTTTTAAAGTATATAACTTCCATATACTAAAAATTACCATGTGTAAATTCTGGTATAATCTGGTGTAACATATTGTTCTGTTTTGTAATATTCCTGTTAATTACAACAGAATCAAGACGTGACTTCAGCCTTTCATCTCAAATAAAATAATTAAATAGCACACATGTTTGTAGTTTATCAAAACCTTGTACGTACCTACTTGAAATTCTTGACAAGTCTGCATTCTAATAATATTAAATGTGAAGTATTATGCATTATTCTGTAAACTTGAAATACCTCTGGAGATCATGTAAAGGGTCCTAAAGTAACCTGAATTGGAAGACAATGTCTTTTATACTTACATAATTGGAGAATGTAGACACACATTGACCATGAAAAGAGATTCAGTTAATGAACCAGTAAGAAAATAAAAAAAACTGGGGAAAACTACCAGTTCACAAGAGACAAATGCAAAATGGATAAAAGTTAAACTTCAGGAATTTTTGTGCAGTAACATTACAAAAATGAGAACACGCCAAACAATTGTTATGATGTTTGGCCGGTTTGAGCCTACACTGTAACAAATATAAATGAGAGCCTTGTAATCAAGGGGTGTCTAGTTCGATACACAGTGGAGGTACATATCTGTGTATAGTGTGTTTAAAGCAACAATAACAACCAAACAAATATAAATAAACATACTTTGACATAGTTATGATGCCAGTGAGTGCTCAGGCACAATTCATGTCCAAGGGCTTCCCCGATGGCACAGTGGTAACCTCATTGCCTTGTAATCAAGGATCCCGAGTTTGATATCTGGTGGAAGCACATAGTGGTTCACATCCCACTTTAAACTGTAGGTCAAGTCCCGATTAGACTTACTGTGCATAAAGTGAACTTAAAACACCAAATCAACCAACCAACCAAGCAATTCATGTCAGCATTGAAGTCTACAAATTACACATACATTACATGGTTTGTTAAAACACTAAAATCACACACTAAGAGCACGATAAAAAGACTTCGGAGTTCTTCCAAGCTTTCGACTCCTTCACGGAGTCATCTTCAGGGCTGGTCTGTCCTCGAAGAACTCCGATGTGTTTTTATCGTGCTGTTAGTGTGTGATTTTAGTGTTTTAACAAATATGTTGCCGCCACGTGATGTAAGAAGTTTTCTACAATCATATGGTTATGGTTATTATGAAAAAAACATTTTTTTCATAAAATATACCCTTTATTTTTATTTGTTTAAATACACTTTTATCTGTAGTTCAGAAGAATTCAATTGCAGGTTCTGCAATATACCCTCATGTTGGAGTGGAATAACATTCAGTTCCTTCCTGTAAAGGAAATACGGTCATGTGTAATATCAATTCGGAATTAACATTCTCGTCAGAACTTTCACTTAAAGAAAAATATTTTGCATCAGTAAAATAACAACAACCCACATTTTTTAAACTTCTAGTTCCCATATACCAAATATTCTTAACTTCAATTTTATTTCTAAAATATATTGTGTGTGATAATATCTGCGAAAGAATACCTATGATACACTAGGGCTTCTAAACAAAGATGACTTTCATCAACAATAAAAACCAACTTCATCACAGAAAGAATACTCCAGCTGCCTCCATGGTGGAGTGGAGTAGTTATCACAACATGCTATGATGCCAAGGGTCCCGGACCGAAACCTGGCATAGGTATTTGTGAGTGTCCATTCATCAATTTCAGCATCCCCATCTTTGCGATTAGTCAAAAGTGGCAGAAATACAAAGTAAAATAAGTCAATTTAATCAATCAACAATCAGGAATATTGCACAAATTTGCAAGACATTTAATTTGAAAATAAAAACGTTGCAACAATGTGAAAAGTGATCAATAAGTTATCGGGAAATTGTGATTTGACGAATGTTTGAAGATGAAATTTTGGCATTCTGGGCTATGCAACAACCTACTGCATAACATGCCAAGTTTTCTTGTGAGATGATAGAGTTGCAAAAAATCTAGCTTTTTGAATGAACTGTTTCTTTTTTCGATAAAAAGTAGGCTTTTTTTAAAAGAAAAAATAACAGAAATTTTGGCTTTTTACCAATTGCAGCTAACCTATTTCACTTGAAGTTATTGTTATGAGTTTACAGGTTTGTAGTCACATATTTTACAACTAGCTACAAAAATTTACATGATGCAGCAGCCAAGAGACATATATTGGCCAATCTCAGTGGGCACATATTGCATAGTGGTTCAGCTACAATTTTAATCCTAGCTTACCGAGGAAGAGGGGGAGGGGGGCTTGCAGTCCAACCACCTCTTATTTTTTTAGATTTTTCAACTGTTTGAAAATAAATTACATGGTTCCCTGGAATGTTCCCAATATTTCTGTATTACTTCTGCTCATAAAAACATAAATGTAATGTAATTAGGAGGCAAAATGCACTTGGGGGACATATCATGCGTCATCTTTGAATGCATCTCATTCGAGATACTCATGCCAGTGACAGTGTACAATTAGTTGGTAATGATGGTAATTATTGTAATAATTATATTTAATAAACAACTGCACTTCTACAAACAAAAAAATCATTAATAAAAATGTCATCGGTTTTGCGAGTTTTAGGGAATGATAAAATATATGTGACACACTCATGTAATAATTGGAAATTATTTTTTCTTCATGATAGTAATTTCTGTAATTATTATAATTAATAAATAACTAGCCACATATAATCAGCAAAGGAAGCAGTGATTCAATAATAAAATGGTTTCAATGTGACACCCCCACTACCATGCGTTGCTACGGTCTGAATGTTCTTTCTCTATACTTAACAAGATTATTAGCTACTTCATCCGAGATTAAGATTTAGTTTAGCCTGCAAATCAGAGAGAACAATTTGCAAGTACTGTTGTTGGAAAAAGGCCAGCTTTTTATATAAGGTACCTTTCATAATAATAAATGGAATAAAAAGTAAATGCTCTTGCCTTGTAATAAGAAGGGGTCTGAGGTTCAATCCTCAATGGAGGCAGAGTGCTTTGGATCTAATTTCAAACTGTAGGTCCAGTCCTGATGTCTTAAATATTTTTTTGCAATTTGCAGTCAGTCTTATTTGCTTCTGCTTCAGTTTTAATGCCAGTGCATTTCAACAAAAGGTCCGTTGCACCCAGGGGTCGACAACTAATTTAAATCTAATTTCATATTTGACAGCAAACCTATACATAATTGAACTATGTATTACTCTTTATGATTATGCCATAGTTTATATATTAATATTGAATATTCATTGAGAGTGCATGTTAATTTACACAAATTTTAAAGATCAGAAATGTATTTATGAATGAAATTCTTGGGATCAGGACATCGACTTATAATAAATAAATGTAGTGGGCTGTGATCTCAAAGGTGAGAACCACTGCAACAAGTAGCAAAATTACATCACTAGTTGCTCCGTGACCAGGTTTAGCCGCCATTTAACCAAATTATACATTATGTACTGGAAAGCCAGAATACAATTGTATGTTACTGAACACAAACTTTAATGTAGAGAGATTTCATACTAGATTCTCAAAAGATAGAGTATATTATTTTTTTGCTTCATGTAAATGATCCTATAACAAATTCAAGCATTGAAAATCATATCATACTATTAGGTTATATTAAAAACACACACAAAACTACTCTAGTTATGTGAATATTTTTATACTACATAGATATATTTAATAAGCCTACCGAAATATGAAGAAAGAGCAGCCCATTAAAAAAAACCAGCTTTTTTGAAAACACTGTTTATATCTAGCTACAAATTTCATATTGTAAATTGTATTTTATATTTAGAAATGAGTGCCTATTTTACAGTAGGGAGATATACGAAAACCATGCAACAGGAAAAATACTGCCAACTCCTTTTTTTCATTGATTTCAGACACTTTTGTAAAAAAGCTCAACCAAAAACAGCTATGGAGAAAAAAACTTGTTTCCCCCCCCCCCAAAAAGCCAGTTTTTCCGACCACTTTCAACTCTATGAGATTATAAAACAAACATGGAATGACAGTAATTCTATACATTTATATCAAAACTTTTACAGCAATTCCTTCAATCAAACATCTCAAACCCACTGTGCCACATCTAAGGGAAGGGATAGATGTGCCAAAATGAGACTTCTTTTTCTAATGTCTGTGCTTTAAAAATACAATAGGCACAATTTTGGAAAGGGAGAAAAGAAATTAATTATGAGCTCTGTATGTTTGTACAATTCCTCAAAGAACCAAAACCATTGTTGGAAAAAATTCTGCATCTCACATAAAAAATGATAACACAAACACTTTATTACCTCCCTGATGGCATAGTGGTAACGTAGTTGCCTTGTAATTAAGGGCTTCCAGGTTCAATTTCCGGTGGAGGCATTTAGCAGTTCGGTTCCTACTTTAAACTGTAGGTCTAGACCCAATTAGCTTATCTGTGCGTAAAGTGAACCTAAACAAAAAAAAAACACTTCAAACCGCAATGAACACTTTCTTATGCTCTGCGAAAGTCACCCAAAAGGACAAACAGGAATAATCATAGGTGAATATAACCAACTTTTCAAGGCTGATTTGGAAAATAAATTTGCATTTCACTGTCTCTGGATTCTGAGTTTGAAGTGGAAAATGTTAGCTGAGGGATGTTTGATAAGAGCCTTGGGGTTAGTTGGGGGGATGCTCATGTAGTTTAACATGGTGACAGTGAGACAACTAGGGCGGAGGGGTGCTTGCGAAAATGTTTTTTTAATTTTTTTATGGATTTTTATGCTTGCCATATGGAGGGAAAAAGTTTCACGAAGTTTTCTTGCTATATATGCCTTTATACCGCGTTTGGTAGAACCTGTCCCGTTTCCCGCGCTAGGGAGCGCTCGACAGTTTCGGTGCCAATGAGAAACGAGGAAAAAATCGTCTGCTGGGCAGCGAGGAGCGAATGGAAGCCAGAAGAGAGGCGCTTACGTAGGCGCTGTTCCGACGTTGCGTATTTTAATTGGCTGCCTGGCTTTGACTTTCCCCAGCACGGAGAGAAGCCAGCGATCGCCTAGCGCGGGAACCGGGACAGGTTGTAACAAACGTGGTATAGCAAGCTGTCTGGTGGGAGGAACAATGGCTGATGGGAGCAATGGCAGATATCTATATCTTGCTGATGCCAATGTTCTCACTGTAAATCAAGGAGAATGTGATGGTAGATTACACTTTAAAACTAGCACAACCACAAGCCCGGCAAATATCTAATTCGTGGTTAGGTTTCTGTAACTGCAGTGTAAATATGTTAATCTGAATCAGTGTATTGCTTTTCATGACTTTTGCGAGTAAAAAAGTGAAAATTATCCCAGTTTCCATTACATCATTATAACTTACTTGTTTTGTTTGTTGTTTCCGAGTTTGACCCGCACACGCCACTTCTGCCATATTAGACACCTCTTGCTCTAGCATTTGGCCAGTGTTGGTGAACAGTCCCTAAAAGAAGAAATTTTATGAATTAAATCAGTAGTAATTTATTTCTATTTAAATTGGATTCCTAATGTGGATGAGTAGTCAAATAAATTACTTATGAATTAACATGTGAAATGCTCGGTAGTGCATAGAAGACAAATTGCAGAAACAATAATCCAACCTTGGACATTGGGTATATTCTACCCCAGCCCGAACACAACCATTACATGCAACAGTCAACAATGAACTGACAGGATTATTTTGCTGGGTGACTGATAGTGGAATTAATGTAGAGTATAAAAAGGGTAGTGGTGGAACCTACCCCACATGCAAGGTTGGAGTTAATGTTTCATTTCCCCCATAACATTGCAATTGAACATTCATCCTCCCCCCCCCCTACCAACCGTGGGACCATTATTACCATTACAGCAAATTACTTTTCCCCCACAATTTAATAATGGAAAATTATTCATCCTTGTAGCATTTTAAAATAATAGGATTGAATTGTCTGGAATGGCACAGCAGCATTTATCAATCGTAGCACCCTTTTGATGGACTTTCAATTCATCCAGCACTAAAATTGTTGCTTGAGAATAAGAACTACATTAGGTGTATTTTTTAATTATTTTTTTATAAGAGGCATGTTCCTGGCTATGATGTTTATATAACTACATATTAACCATTCTGTACCACGAAGGTCCACCTAACTAGCAGGCTCACATTTTCATTTGGTTGACAACCCCCCACCCCTCTCATACAAATATTCCTGGATGCACCTATGCTTGCACATATGTTTAAAACAAATAAAACTGATTGAATTTTTTTATATTCTCCTCTCCTTGATTGCTGACCTTCCTTGTAACAATTTGGTTTGATTTTAACCACATGCCTATGTATGCAGGGCATCTCAAGCCTCACCAGAAAATAAGTCATACCTCCATCCTCAAAAGACTGGAGAAAAAAAATGAGTGAGAACATACTTTTTTAAAACAGTTATGGCTTGGCTCTCAAAACGTATATATCACAAAATTTAAAAACAGGTACTGCCAGATACAATGAAAGGAAAACATGCATTCTCTGCTTACAAGTGATAAGCCTAACTGAGTAACTTAACGACTGGTGCAAGTAAAGAATTAATAAAATTAGAAATTAAGTTTTGACAGAAAAAATACCCAAGTGGTGATTAATGGTGAAAATATTGGAAAAGCTAACTACATATGATATGGTCAATCCATAGTTAACATAGTCAAACATAGTTAAAATTTCGTGTCGTGGTAGTATCTGGATCTAGAAATTGCAAAATAATTGTGAACCATTGATGCTAGCCCCACGAACCATTGACGTGTGGTTAGGTTAGGCAAACATAGTTAAAATTTTGTGTCGTAGTAGTATCAGGTGTATATATATATATATTTGCTTGTGAAACAAAAAAATTTGCGAAAATAGACTGTTTTCATTCTGAAAACTAACGCCTTATTTTCGCTTATTTTGCAATTTCTAGACATTTCCGACAAATTTTAACTTCAGATGCCAAAGATGAAGAAAATCGGAGAGGGGTCCAGTCATCTTAAGTCATACCCTGTAATAATATACATGTAACCAGCCACACCACTGTGACACTACTGCAAGTCATGGCATGCTGTATCTTTCTCAGAGAGCTATGGTAGCCAGTACCATGTCTGTTTTGTCTATAATTGTATACTTAAATGTAAACAGAATTTTGATTAAGAGTGTCGTGTACATTTTGTGTTATCGACGGCTAATTTTATTATTGCCACCAAAGGAGCTGAAGTAACAAGAATCGAGATTCAAAAATAATTTACATTACAATTTTACTTCGTGCATGTTGTAGATCCCATCCATATTTTAAAACAAAGTCTGATTGCATAAGTTTGCAAGAATGTGACAATTATTTTTTTGCAAGCAATGTAATCAAAAATAGAGTTGGGAAAAACAGCTTGGAGACATGTGCGAACATGTAACAAAAATATTTTTGGGCCTTTTATACAGTATGTATAAACCTGACCTGCCTAACCTACTGACGTATGCATCTACTATCAGAAATAACCTAAACTTGACTTACCCATACTATTCACATATTTATTTCTGCTATAGATAGGATGCACACATGAGTAGGTTAGGCAGCTCAGGTTTATGCATACAAAAGGGCAAAAAAGGTTTTTGTTACATGTCATACAAACTAAAGGTTAAAAGATTAAAAATCAGTAACTTACGTGTGTGAGCATAAGATTTATCGAACTACGTTTCGAAGGTTATACTACCTCCTTCTTCAGGTTGAAACGATGTTTTCAGACACCTGACATGGTGCCTCGTCGAGAAAGTGATGGTTGAGGATTTAGGTGCCGATCGGTGCTCGGGGTAGGCGAGCCTTCATCAGCCTTGAACGTTCTTTTGTTTTTATGGAGTATTGCACGGTTTTAGTATGTGTATTTAACATTATTTTTTAGAAAGTGTCTTTCCTATACCATTTTAACCTAAATCCTCAACTATCACTTTCTCGACGAGGCACCATGTCGGGTGTCTCAAAACATCATTTCAACCTGAAGAAGGAGGTAGTATAACCTTCGAAACGTAGTTTGATAAATCTCATGCTCACACACATAAGTTACTGATTTTTAATCTTTTAACCTTTAGTTTGTATTTAATTGTGAGCAATCAGCTCAGTACCAGTATGTTACATGTCAGCACATATCTCGAAGCAGGCATAGCTGTTGCTATCTACTCATCTAGCCAGTGTGTAAAAACTGCATGACAATGGTGCTGCCCTCAATTTACACATTGTAACAATATCGCAGAATGAATGAGTTGAAACGTGAATATTTTTAGATATAGGCTGGGAACGTAACAACTTATATGGTACAAGGTATTCTACACCTCTTCACTATACACAGGAAAGATAGAAAATTTTCTTTTTCAAAGAATAGGGTAAGTTTTGTGCAAAATTTATGGGGGGGGGGGGTTATACTGTAAAAGCAAAGGTGTATATTTAGGCCACAGCTTCATCACCAGGTGATGAGAATAGCATATGGAATTGCTATCACAACAGCCCTAAACCTGGCCTGCCTAACCTAACAAATGCATTTAGGAATGTAATACCCCTTCATATCTACATCGCAGGCATTGTATTGGTAAGACTGCAGAATATGGGCTGCTTAGGAGGAACGCGGTTAATAATTTTTTTGGTAACGTTTTGTAGTTAGTAATCGGGAAAAGTAAGTTTTAAGGTGTGAAAAATTTTTTTTCTTTAAAAAAAACAGAAAAACGTGTCCAGGTTGGGTGGTATTGAAATCGTAGCAACGAAGGAAAAGGCATATTCCTGCACAAATCTAGTGAAAGCAAAAAATGCCTATGTTGTTAGGTAGCTAGGTTTAGTTCACTTAGCCTAAATAATAGCGACTGTATTTATGCTAATGAAACCTAACCTAACAGGCCTAACCTAACCTTGTAGGAATTCCTCGTCTGAAATAATGAAAGAAACTGTGCATCTGTGGGTGGAATCCGGAGCAACAAATCAACTCGAATGCCACGAAACGAAGGGTCTCACTTATAGCACAACACTTGAGCACATAAACAATATGGACGCGAACAAATGGAGAAATGCATTGCTTTTAGTAGCACGAAAACCATTTTTCATTGTATTTATGCTATTGGAACCCAACCTAACAGGCCTAGCCTAACCTTGTAAGCATTCCTCGTCTGAAATAATGAAAGAAACTGTGCATCTGTGGATGGAATCCGGAGCAACAAATCAACTCGAATGCAGCGAAATGAAGGGTCTCACTTATCACACAACACTTGAGCACGTAAACAATATGGACGCGAACAAATGGAGAAATGCATTGCTTTTAGTAGCAGGAAAAACGTTTTTTACGCGCAATAATATAATAGTAATCGTAAAAGGAACACCGGAAAATGGAAGTAGAAGGTACGTACTTTCAGGGGATATAAATTTTGTTTGTCTATTTAGAGGAAAAAAGCAGGCCATGTTCTGCAGTGAGACCATTGTATTTACGGAAGAATTTTAATGCTAACAGCCCCATATTTGAGCTTCCTAACCTAACAATGAAAGCATTTAGGTGTGTAATAATTATTCATACCAACGTCAAGTGACATTAGCAGCAGTCCACAAAGGAACACTTTGCAGTATTCTTCCACGTTATTTTATTTGTGCGCGCTGGAAATGTTCACTGCAATAGTGGTACCCTTGTCCCTCTGTACCCCAAAAGAAAGTGAAATATCTTGCATTGTTTATGAAGATTTTGTTGTTTATGAACGTTTTTAGTTGATTTTAGCTCTCGGAAATGTGTTATTGTGAAGTAAAGTACGTTTGTTTCCTTAGCATGTTACTTTACTGTGAAGCAGAGCAGTCCGAAGGCTTCACGCAAGTGAATATAGCACCCAAAACGACTTTCCACAAAAGCAGCTATAATTTTACGTAGTTAGGTTACGATTGTTAGGTTTGGTACTGATAGTCATTTTCGGCGTATTCTTTCGCTATTTTACTGTACATACAAACAATTTTTACCAACAAAAAGTGGCGAAAATACTTAGAAATTTAAGATTTTATCTTACGTGTGCCATTCTATGGTATCAAATATATCCGTTATTTGTGCTTTTCTAAAGCTGGAACCACTTTTACATTACATAAAACATTGAAATCTGTCGATTAAAAAAATTTCGACGTAATTCTCGAGGGGTACAGTGGGTAAACGGTCCCGCGATAGTCAGCCACGCTCGGCAGAACGATAACAAACTCTACATGCTTGATTACGTTACACGTAGAAATAGGAAATAAATTACACGGTACGTAAGTAATTCTGTTGTGTGTATATATATATATATGTATATTAATATGTATGTTCACACACACCACTTTAATTTCACAATAAAAGTAACATACTTTTCGCACTAATCTGAAACTGACTTTGTTTACAATCATGGAGGAAGCAGAATTAATAGTAGGCTATATTTAATTTATTTAATGTTGGGAATGCTGTATTTTCGTCGTAAAAAAGACTACTGTTAAAAAAGTAAATATTAATACACTTACCTCTGTCTTTACAAAGACGATTGTCCCATGAAACGAAGCTCAAACCACGCTACTCATATGTGTTTGGTTTCGTCGGTGCGGAGCGTCGTTCAACTTCTTTGGCGCAGTGGATGATGGGAAGCAACGAGGCAGCTATCGCAAGTAACTTCCCCGAAAGATCCCTGTGTAAGATGTAACGAGCTCCAAAAATGAAAGCAACACGCAACGTTAAAGCAACCACGACAGGGAAACACTGAAGTATGTTATGTAAATGAGACTTCGTAACCTTTCAGAAACATGATTCTGACTTCGTGTGCTGTATGGGTTAGTGGCTGTATGTGCTGATGATTTTGACACGCCCACCTCTTGTGAAACACGGCGTAGAGGTTTGTTTGGAGAACGTTCTAACGCTGCACCAATTTGATTGAGTTTTGCTTCGGTTAGAATCCGTCGTTTTTGGTTAGGTGCTTTAAAATTTAACGATACAGTTTCTCGTAATTTAAGGACAAGATGTCTAACCGTATCTCTATGTGGAGGTGAAACTCCTGGGAATTTCTGTACAAATTGCCTACACACGTCTCGACACGAGTCTGTTTTCATGTAAGTGTCATACTTAATTTTTTTTTGTTCTAACGTGAACCTTGCGGCTGGCATTCCAACCGTCTCACTGACACAACACACACACACACTGCAATAACACAAACAAGTAACTGCAAGTAACCAAGAATAATACTATTGTACACAGTACGAAATTAACACGCTCTTGGTTTAGATCTGCTCGCCACTATATTCACAGCTCTGTCTTCATCTAGTCGCGAAGGAACAATAAACTCGAGCTCGGAGATTTCGGATTGCAAGGAAGCTCACGAAAACCATTGACTTTTAACGGTTTCGTCTGCAGCGTAATCTTGATACGGTGTTGCACATTCGAAACTTCTAAACGATCCCCATCGACACAAAACTCTTTCAAGGATATAAACTTAAGCAGGACGTTACTGGTCAAAATTATGATTAAAATGTTTTATTATCTGTGGTTCTTAACATCGTTTCACAAGCGTATTTATTTGTGTATATAAGGGCAGAATTTGGATGAATTACAGAATAACTTTTCCGTGTTATAACACAGGTTAGTACTCGTCTTTTGCAATATTTATATAAATGTCTGCGTATGTCCATAAAAATAAGCGGGCATTACAGGCTGCAAATGTCGGCATCTCCGCCAGCGCCGCCCGTCACGCTTCACCCGATATCTCGGCTGAAGATCGAAATGAACGCACGGTACAACATGGAAGAATGTAATATATACACTGCACTCAGTGGCGTGCCCAAGGGGGATGGGGGTTGGTCGAGGTTATAACCCCCTATCGCCCCGTATTCCTAAAAAAAGGAATGTCAAAAGTAGGAAAATATGACAAAATGAGGGCTGGCAGTGATATGCGTCTACGCGTAAACAACGATCGTCTACATTCTACGTGTAGACAATGTAGACTATGTAAATTATGTAATCTACGTAATCAACGTAGACAACATGGCGCTCGGCGTTCTCCGTTCAAGGCACGCGCATCTTTCTAGAAGCAGCAACCAGCATCAGCAGATGGACGGACATACAGAGCGTGAAGTATTCCACTATCCAGAAATAAAGTGTTTTAAGTATTTATTTACGTTCAACCAATTCACTACGTATTAATTGAACTGCAAAATAAACTTGTCGCGACATACCAAAAAGAAAATGCGATGTCCGTAGAATAACAAGATTTGTTTTACTTCCATTTCCATTATTTCACACGTGGAAAAATCTGCTTTAGAGGCACATGCACTTTCCTATACAGTAATAAGACACAAAAATATTTTCCCCTTTTGTCAGTGTAAAAAATAATGTCAGTTTTCACTATGGCTGTCATTGTTTTTCTTCCTGTAGTCCCTTTTCCCCTCGTTAGTGAAAATTCGATAACTTTGATTACGTCGGATGGTCTTAAGTTGGTTATAGGCCCAGACCACAGACTATCGACATGTTTGAAGAAAAAAATACTTTCTGTTTCAAAGGCCACTGGCATTTCTTTCTTCCCTGTTGTTTGCATTGTCTACAGTAGACTATGTAAACTATAAGTCAATTAAATCTTCGTGTAGATTACGCGTAGACAACGCATGTAGACGTAAACTTATAGTCTACGGCACATCACTCGCTATTCACCGGATGTTTACATTTCTGTGCTTCTTTGGCGAGGGCGGGGACTACACTTCCGGTTTTGAAAAGAATAACATTGAATTCAAAGGTGTTAAGGTAGTGTCTTCGGAAAAGGCGACAATATTTGTGTGGCTTTTGGTTTCAACATGAGATAGGGAACAAACAATTGTTCTCAGGTACAGGGCCGCATTTACGCGCAGGCTAACTAGGCTGAAGCCTATGGGCCCGCACCACAAAAAATAAAAAAAAAAAACTGTTTTCAAATTTTAATTTTGAATAGACTAAAATAAAAAAAATGTATTTGTTTTAATATATGGTGCGGGCCCTCTTATAATCATAAAAGACGTCGAAGAGGTTAATGTATAAACTCCTCCTATAAAAAAAACGTCAAACATTGTTTTATTAATATCCAGGTTACTCTAAGAATGTACCTAGTCTTACCATAAATACTGCCACAAAGTTTTAAGTAAATTGATACAAAATGCTGAGAGATATTGTAATATCCTAATAACATTACTGAAATGGATGCATGACAAATCAAAATCACAAATCAATATTCAAAATGGCCACCCTTAGCACGCACACATTCCGTAAGTCTTTGTGGCCACGCATCAATTGAATTACGCAACACATCGACTGGAAAATGAGCACCTGCCTTCAAAAGAGACCGCTTTAAACTTTCAATATTGGGATGTCTCTTCTTGCAAGCCATCTCCTGAAGCTTGGACCACAATTTGTAGTCCAAAGGGTATAGGTCCGGACTTGCAGAAGGCCAACCCGAAGTGCCATGACTCATCCCCATCTTCGCAAATTAGCCAAAAGTGGCACAAGAAGCGAAGTAAAATAAAGCAAATCAATAATAATGTTATAATAACATTATTAGTATTAACATTATTATTATTATTGGTATGTTTATCCTGTTACTAGCCCCCCCCCCAGACAAAAATTCGTGGTTGCGCCTCTGCTGCACTCATGAGAATTGTACACTAGTAGTGTTATGCATTGTCTGAATTGAATACTCTTTCCAATTTTCCATACAGACAGAAAACAGAAAAGGGAGCAGTTCAACAGCTGAAGTATTAAATGCTAAGATGGTGTGAATCTAGGCTTTTCCGATCTGTACCTGACCCAGACGTTAATGGCCGTATCTGGCAGCGCCTGATAACAAGCAACAAGGCAACAGGAACAGAGGAAGCATAGATTGATTGGGAGCGAGAGCTTGGAAAGTGTAAATAATTTTAAACAAATACATTTGAGAAAAATATGTTTTAGATGCAATAATTGGGAAATGATATGATATAAGTTGAACAAGCATAGACTTTTAACTGAAAGATAATATTTGTAGCGAAATATTTATCAATGTGAAAGACGAAGGCGTAGGAGGAAGGCTCCATTGAATAACTTGGGTAAGTTGTTAAAAAGGTATAATCTTACGCATATCTTTGTCAGTTTTTGTAATAAGTAATCTTAATGTTTCATGACTGCATGAGTATGTGTGCAGCTTTATTTTTCTCTTCTCCTCAGCAATGCAGCAGTGTCTGCTTTGAATGATATGCCATGGAAGACCTTGAAGGAAAGGTTTCGCTTGTTGATTACTAGTGAGTCAAAGTCAACGTAATAGGATTTCTTCGTGATGTGAAATAATAATTGACTTCGCTTGCGCACAGGGACGGTTCACTCTCACAAGTCCAATGTCGTTCATTGAAAACCCTTTTGGTTTAGAAAGTATTGGTTGAAGAAACATAACACGTTGAGAGACCCACCTTGAAAACTTCTAACATCGGCGATCCCAACGTATCTTGAAATTTCCTTCTGAATGAACTGTTCAACGTACTAAAGTGTAGCAAAATATATGTGGTAGCAATTGACACACCATAGAATAATTACAGTCATTACCTTTTAAGTAGGAAAGAATTCACTACATCAATTTGAAAAATCAACAAGTGTGTTTTGGACATTCTGATTTTGTTTTCTGCAAGGATTTGTTCTGTTTAAGTGCAGTTGTTAATAGAAGTGATAAGAGAAGGAAACAAATAGTTTGTCGCTGTCGTCATTAGACCTTAAGGTAAGCTTTTCTTCTATTGGCCACAAAATATTCATCGCAAGAATCACTTAAAATTTGATTAGTAGGGAAGGGGGTGTTTTTATGTAACCTGATCTTAAATATGTTCTGTGGAATGAAGGAAGCTTCGAATTAATGAAGAGGAAAATTGAAATTTACATGTTGACATAAGTACTATCCTATACTTCTAAGATGTTCATCTAAAAGATATCACAAATCTATTTCTATCCCTTCACAGAAATTGAACTCCTCGCTGATGTAAATAATTGTTTCAATACTCTGCTCAACTAGTGGAACACTTCTTTAGAATGCAAATTTAACCGCCTGTGAAGTACAGTCAACTGAAAACTTGCTATCATCCGTTCTCATGATTTTGGAACTTTTAGACAAGAAATGCATCTAATCAAAATACTATCACGTACCATATGCAAGAGGGAAATAGGAATAATTCTATGAACTTCTGTGGCAGGAAATTAATCTGGGGCTTAAACTTGTTTCTTGAGAAATTTTGCTTTCCATATATGGGAAAATGGATGCAGGCATGTACGTACAATCATCTCTCGAGCAAAGGCCAAAGTTCAGACGAACATGAAATATAAATAAGAATGTAAGATGATGGAAAGTTAGTACACTACAAATCAGATGAACTCTCCATCATGATACCACTCTGCGAGTGCAACATTAGTTTTTTTAGAGATGGGTTGTGTCCCCATAACATGGAAAATTGTAAAGCTTTTCACATATCAATGCTGCTAAGACATGTATGTTTATTACTTGTTAACTGGTTTTTTAGATAATATTATTTATGCAACAAAGTGAGTAGAACAGTGTAACCTTTATTTTTTTGTTTATTTAGAAAGTATGCATTCAGTTTGACCTGTCCACAATTTAAAATGCATGGTACTACTTCCGTATAGTGTAAACATCTAGAAATAATTTCTTTCACACTTTTTTACATTGCTAACGTACAATTCTACATTGCGGAACATTTCTTGGTAAGAATTTACAATATAGAGAAAGTCTCCAATTTCGTTAATTTTCGGTATACTAACTAATTTTGGCCTCCTAATCACGAATCTGTTGTAAAAACACCGGGGGTCACGTCTGGAAATTGTACATTTTGATGAAAAATTGTTTGTTAGTGCAAAAAACCATTCACGGGTAGCTGCACAAACAATTGACTTTAGCCCCAAAAATCATCCACGGGTAGCCCCACAAACCATCTTCGGGTAGCCCCAAAAACCATCCACGGGTAGCCTCACGAACCATTCACACGAGGTTAGGTTAGCCCTGTTAGGTTAGGTTCCATTAGCACTCATTTCACCCCTAAATTCATCGAAAGAATAGGGATCGTACTAGAATTGAACATCATAAATCATTTTCTTGTAAAACAACGGCGTGGTTGGACACAATGACAGGAGATTACATTTTTGTTCGTAAAACTACGCATATACACCTATATATATATATATAAAAATTCAATCGACTTTTTTTCAAATTTTCAGACGTGACCCCCGTTTTTTTTTTTCAACAGATTCGTCATTAGGAGGTCAAAATTAGTTAGTATACCGAAAATTAACAAAATTGGAGTCTTTCTCTATATTGTAAATTCGCTCCCATTTCTTTAGGTGTAATAATGAATTTCTAACGAAAATAATAGTATTTTGTCGATTTGTAGTGTGTATGCAGTGTTTCCAACCTTCTTCACCGAAAAATACCTAATTTCGTGGCCAGATTTGAATTTATGCTAATACCTCGTTAGCCTCACAAACCATTGGCGGTAACCCCACAAAACATCAATGTTAGCCCCACAAACCATCGATGTTAGCCCCACGAACCATTGTTGTTAGCCCCACAAACCATTGGCATTAGCCCCACAAACCATTTCCGGTATGGTTCGGTTAGGTTAGGCAAACATAGTTTGAATTTTTGAAAAATAAAAAACCTTGCAACAAAAAGGCATTTTTGGTAACATTGACAGGGGGTTACGTCATGAAACTCATGGACCATGCTTGACGTATGGAAGCAACAGGAATTTCATGTCGGAGAGATATTTTTATAGAAAAAAAAGATTTCACGCAAAAAAATAGTACACGGCAAAATAAAACACATTGAGGAACTTCAACGATGATGCAGAAAGTAATTTTCGTAAGTAGTTTCTTCTGTAAAAATGAAGAAATCAGTTTCCACTATATGGAAGTGTTACCAAATGCATTAACCATTTTAAATTGTGGTGGGACTTTCTCCAAAAATGCAAGTATTTTAAGAATTAATGTTCTATTACTCTAAGTCATGGGAGGAGAGAGTTTTGACATTTCATAAGTATAATTACACAATCATTATCTTCACATGAGATAGCTTAAAATTTATCATTACCATTGTCACCAGGTGACATTTGTTTGTGTAGGGAGCTCTTAGTTTCATTAAGAGCTGTAATATATATATTAAAACAAAGTTTAGCTAATAGCTAAATAAATGCAGATTTTCTTTCAAAAGCAGAGGTATGCCCTTTAACATTAGTGGGTATGTATTACTGTAGGTGTGTTTATTGGTAGTAGGTATGTAATTTTAATTTCTACTAGGATTTCGGCAAATATGGAGTTTAGCTGATACCAGTAATTTGGGTAACAGTTCCGTATATCGGAAACACATTTCTTCATTTTTACAGAAGAAACTACTTACGGAAATGAGTTTCTGCAAGCTTTCCAACGTTTGTTGAGGTATTTTCTTTCATCGTGGAATCTATTTGACCAGGAAAATATGTATTTCTCAAGAGAAATCTGCGTGAACTGCATGCTGCGTACGTTTGATGATGTAAGCCCCTATCAGTGTTAACCCCTTTTTTTCCCCCAGTATGCTTGCCTAACCTAACCTTATCGGAAATGGTTCGTTGGACTATCCATGAATGGTATAATTACAAATGTTAAATAAGAACATGGTTCATTAACCTTCTTGATTAATGTATGTAACTAGGTGACTGAAACTACGTATTTAGACATTCATTTTACAAAACTAGGGCATTCTATAGGTTTATGTCCATAAGCATTATTAAAAATGGCAGAATTTACCACTAAATTACAGGCTATTTGTAGATATGGTAATGGGTATCACCTTTACACTTACGCTTACCCAGGGTAGGTAACAGTTGGGCTGAAAAGTTTGTAGGCTGACTCATAGATGGCGTTACTAGAATTAAATCCATGTGATTTTTACTTAGTACTAACCTTCAAAAGATACGTGTATAAATTTCACAGCTGCCGGATAATTAGTTCATGAGATATAGCATTATGAGTGAAGCAGCTTTTGTCATTGTGAAAAAATGGATAAAAAAGAATTTCGTGTGTTAATAAAGCATTGCTTTTTGGCGAAAAAAAAAGTACTGTTGAAGCCAAGGCTTGGCTTGATAAACATTATTCGGACTCTGCACCAGGAAAATCAACCGTTGAGAAGTGGTTTGCTAAATTTAAACGAGGCGAAATGAGCATCGGAGACGATGCACGCAGTGGACACCCCAAAGAGGCTGTTACCAACGAAAACATCAAAAAAGTCCACAAAATAATTTTAAATGATCGTAAAGTGAAGTTGATCGAGATAGCTGAGACTTTAAAAATATCAAAGGAACGTGTTGGACATATTGTGCATGAATATTTGAACATGCGAAAGCTGTGTGCAAAATGGGTGCCGCGCGTGCTCACAATCGATCAAAAGCAACAACGTTTTGATGATTCGGAGCAATGTTTAGCGATATTCAACCGTAATAAAATTGCTTCCCCATCCACCATATTCTCCAGATCTGGCCCCCAGTGAGTTTTTCCTGTTTGCAGACCTTAAAAGAATGCTCGCTGGAAAGAAATTTATCACTGATGAAGAGGTAATCGCCGAAACTGAGGCCTATTTTGAGGCTAAAGAGAAATCGTACTATAAAAATGGCATCGAAAAATTGTATGACCGCTATAATCGTTGTATCGCCCTCGAAGGCAACTATATTGAATAATAAAATCGAATTTTGTCAAAAAAATATTTTTTACTATGTTAGCCTACGAACTTTTCAGCCCAACTGTTAGGCTTATACAGGATGCCTGGTAGCCATGTTTCTTGAATATTCAAATTCAGTACTAAAGAATATTTTGAATTTGCTTATGGAAATTTCCATTACCTTTTTTTTATTAACTAGTACAGCATGAGTTTTATTGTAGTGTTTGTGTTTTTCCTGTATCATTAAATCACAATAATAAACATGCCATTATGAATTTTTTCACCGTTGCTAGCCTAATTTTTAAATTTGCGGCGATATGGTAGAGTTTGGCATGTATTAGAATGCATTGTATAGTTATTTATGCTGTTACCAGTTGAGCCTTCGTTAAGAAGGCGGCTCTACGAAAGAATTAATAATTTCAACCCAATCTTACATTAATTAATAGAATGTTTTAAGATCACATTTCAAAATATGTTCCTTTATCTTAATTTGATTCATGGCTTTGTTAGCCTGTATTTAAAAAGAAAGAAATGCTTGTTCCTGAGAAAAAGTGGGTGACATCAATAGACTCTTGATCAATCTGTTCCATAATTCTCTGAATGTTACTGAAAATGGTTCTTTATTAACATGCAATGTTGATTGGACAAAATTATCCATTGTCTAGTGCAGTGATCCCCAACCGGATCGGTCTAGGGGAATTATTGTCATGCCCAACAGGTGGTGACACTGATCAATGCACTCATTCTGAACTACATTCTATTCTGATGTTTGTTCCTTATATTATCTTTCAATAAATGAATAACATTAGTACTGGAGCAGGTATTTATTTGACAATAAAATTAACTTGCTCCTTGTAACGTATTCTACATCGATTTAATATTAAAAATGAAGAAAAATCCAAGTTTTTTAATCTCATTCCCAAGGGTGCTGTGAATGCAAAGAGGTTGGGAATGCCTGGTTTTATGCCTTGTTCACCTGAAGATGAGAGAAGAGGTGCTCTCAAAATGTAGTGTTAGAATTAGTATAGGTAAAAGAGCTAGACAAATGATAATGTTCAATTAACATTGCATGGTAATCTATCCAATCCCCAGAGGGATACAAAACTGAAAATAATTAAGGCACCTTTTTCTCAGGAGCCATTTTCTTTTCAATCACAAGCTAAGCTAATGAATGCAACTAAGATAGGCTATGCAATGTGATCTTAATACATTTAATTTATGAAAAGTAATTAATTCTTGCCCTGTAGTGCTCTTTGTAAAGAAGGCTTAACTGGTCACAGCATGACTGACTATGCAATACATGTAATATATGGCTGACTCTGCCATGTTGCTTCGGCTAGCAACAGTGCAAAAATGTATAATGTCATGTTTATTATTTAGATTTAATGGTAAACTTGATAGAAAACACACAAATATACTGTACTCGTTATTGAACAAAATAATGGCATTTCCATTAGAAAAATCAAAATATTAAAAGAAAAAAATTAGAACTGAATTTAAAAATTCAGGCACAGGTGAAAATTGAATATACTAGTATTTTATTTGTAAGTATTTCATTGGGAGGCTATGTTTTTCTTATTTTATTTGAGGTTTGTTTTTGTTAATATTATTGCAATAATACTTTATATACAGAGTGTCCGTAAAATAATGGTGGGGTTTTAACCAGTCATAGTTTTGGAACAAAGCATGGTAGAAAGATGAACGATACGTCAAAGCAAAGAGAAACTCTCCAAGTTTATGTATGGGAAAGCTTACATGCTGGCACCGCCAGGCACAAGGGGTAACGCGTGCGCTTTGTGTTTCAAGGACACGCAAGCTGCATGAGCTCATTAGTCATCATGTTTGCGGTGCAGAGGAAGGTTCAATGTGTGTTGTGGCTTAGAATAACGGGGACCATCTTTCTGGATATGTTACAAGGGTATGCAGTGCCCCAAATACTGGAGAATTCCATTTTCCAGTTAGATGGTGCTCCTCCACATTTTGCCACAATCGTGCGGGATTTTCTTAACGAAACATTTCCTCAGCGATGGGTCGGACGAGGAGGGTGGATTGCCTGGCCCCCACAGTCTCCAGACCTTACACCCATGGAGTTTAATTTGTGGGGTTATGTCGAAACAAGTGTTTTCCTGTCAAGTTCGAAATCTGGACCATTTAAAAGCAAGGATCACTGAAGCTGTTTCGTCTGTTTCGGATGTTCTCTTCCGTGTATGGGAAGAGGCTGAATATCTTATTGATGTCTGCAGTGCAACTAAGGGTTCACACATCGAAGTCTACTGAACAGGTAATCAACTTGGAGAGTTTCTCTTTTCTTTGACGTATTGTTCATCTTTCTACCATGCTTTGTTCCAAAACTATGACTGTTTAAAACCATTATTTTACGGACACACTATGTGTGTATAATTATACTGGATGCCCTGTATTTTTCTACCCCTGTCTATCCTTAAATACAACATTTTCATTCTTATATGATATTTGTATTGTAAATGCAAGTGCAGGGTTAGTAGTTTCATTGAAAATCATGATTTATTTTTGTATTTCAGACATTGTCGGTTTTACCTGGCCCACTCATAAATTCCTTGAAAAGTTGGTTGCCAAGTTATGTGCATATCAGAACATTGTGAAGTTTTAGGTAAGTTTTCAATATTACTGGGAGTGAACCGATTCCAATACTAGATGATTGTTAGATTCAGTATTTTGAAAAGTTCTTTAAGTTCCAGTTATTTTGCTGAAAAATGTAACTCCGTTACTGTACTCTAGATAATTCATAACTTATAGAATGGGTTGCAATCAAATGTGCTGTAGTTTCTTTTTCCATCCAGATTTTCTTTAACCATCGAAGGCTAACACTAATTTTCAATTATTTAAAATAAACCTTCTGCATTTTAAAATTTGAAAATATAGAGGTAAGACAATTCACAATGAAATGTTACATGAACAAAACAATTACCTGTAACAAATGTATATACATTAAAATTTGACTTCCACTTTTTTTTAGCAAACCATAATTTTGTTCATTGTTAAAACATACCTATTGGGGGAATGCTAAAGAAACATGGTGCTGATTACATCACCTCCACTGTGGCCAAGATGGAGAATGTGTGGGCCCCTACCTCCACTTCCCATATGCATCTTCATTGCATGGTGTAATGCACAAGGGATAGCTTTTTTTTATGGTTGAAATCTGCAAGAAAGTAACTGTTAATTTTGTTACTTACTCAAAAAAGGTCACGAGTTACTGTTACCATTTCCAAACTCTTGATTAGTTCAGATGTTAGTAGGTTAGTGCTATGGAGATGTTATCATTTGAAACTATATTGGTATGATAAAATAATTATTACTTTTTTAGCCAGATCTGTACAAAGTTTGTGCTTCAAAGTAAGAATTCATTAGTAACATGTTGATTAGGTAAAGAATGTTTGAAGATATTAGAATATTAACAAATTTCGACAATATACTTCAGTTCGTTATCATTAGTAATAATTTTGAATGTGTGCGTGTGTTTAAACTAGAGTTTCAAGAAAGCTGACTTAAGAGTTTACAGGTTTGTAATGGCATATTTGACAAGTAGCTAAAAAAATTTACATGATGTAACAGGCAAGAGACAGATATTGGTCAATCCCAGTGCACACATAGTGGTTCAGATACAATTTTAACCCTGGCTTATCGAGGGGGGGGGGGGGTCTTGCAAGCTCACAGCCTTTTTTTTTTTAGATTTTTCAACTGTTTGAAAATAATTTACATTGTTTTCTAGGATGTTCCGAATATTTCTGTATTACTTTCGTTCATAAAAACATAAATATAATGTAATTAGGAGGCCAAATGCACTTGGTGGACATATCAGGTGCCATCTTTGAATGCATCTCGTTTGAGACACTTATGCCAGTCACAGTGTACAATTGGTTGATAATGATGGTAATTATTGTAATTATTATATTTAATAAACAACTGCACTTCTACAAACGAAAAAGCATTAATAAAAAATTATGGATTTTCTGAGTTTTAGTGAATGATAAAATACATTAGAGATACTCATGCAATAATGGGTTATTATTTTTTATTAATGATAGTATTTTTTTGTAATTATTATAATTAATAAATAACTGCACACACATAATCAGCAAAGGAAGCAATGATTCAATAATAAAATGGTTTATTGAATTTTTGTGATAAGAAAAAAGTGTGGGCCTGTGAGCCTCCCCCTGGTATGTATGTTTCTTGTATGACACAGGTAAGCTATGGTTAAATCTAAGCGTGTAGTCCTGATGAGCACATATGACCATGAAATGGACTTAAAACAAGCTTTAACATGTTTGTGTCTCAATTTAAATGTCGATGTCATAATATATGAAACAAATGTTAATGTCAAAGTATGCGATGTTTCGGGATAATTAAAAATCTTAACTGTTCACAACACGTATGCAGAAGTATACGTATTACGTGAATGTGTGTATATATCGTGTAACTCTGGGGTTATAAAGCATATACTTCTTGTTGTTGATGGTTCTTATTTATTTTACATTTTGACAGACACGTCTTTTGTCAAGGGGAGAGAAGAAAAGCAATTTAAATTCGGACTTAGCCAGTTCTGATACCCTTTTCAATATTTGGAAATCAAAATTTTTAAAGTAGAGTGAAATATTTGCAAATATTAACTAACTATGCCATATGAATGCTCCATTTTTTATTTGAAATATACATAATTTCCATGATATTTAGACTAGAAAAGCGTTCTGTTGCATTTTTGCGGACCATTCAAGATTTCCGGACTCTTGGAAAAGTATTGGACACTCCTAATACATCGGTTTGGCACTAATTTAAATTTAAACAATCTAATTGATTTTTGAGCTTCCATTGTTTATTGGATTTCTTAAATTTGATATGATTTACCATATTTACATGTGTATAATACGCACCCAGGTTTTGATAGGGAAAAGTGACAAACAATTATATCTCGTATATAATGTGCAGTACAATCCAGGCTCAAGAAACGGCTCTCTTAGTTGTAAGTCGTAAAGCTGTTGCTTTACAAATACTGCTATACCCATCCCATGTGACTGGACGTGCATGCTCGAATTCTGCCAGAACGATACTGCTTTTCTTGGTGTCGCAAAACATTACATTACAAAGTTAAAAATCGTGGGAAATGACCTTTAAACTTTTATATGTGGTTTTGCACATTCCTTCTTTACTTTTTCTAAAAAAAAAACTTCAAAATATATACTTTTACGTAACTAACATAACATTTATACGAGGCATATTCAGGACCCTCAAACTAACAGTTGGCAACACAAGATTTCTTCCATTAAGGCATTTACACACTCCTATATTATATTATTTGGCCAGTAATACATTTTAATTATTATGTTCTTTTTCCTTGTCTTTTCTTTCATCCAAAGTACCATCAAAATCATAACATTCCTTCTCCATGCGCTTATTTCAACCACATTGCACACTGGTATCGCTATCTTGAATGGAACACTAGTTATATTCAGGAACTGCAGAATATAAGCTTTACAACGATGTATAACCTCATAGGGTTCTGTAAACATGAAATATCAATACAAGTGTCACAAAATCATGGAATGACCCTGTACGGTTTCATGTTGGCTGTTTAAATTATTCCGTGCATAATGCGCACCACAGTTTTTGGGGGCAAACATTTGGAAAAAGTGTGCATTATACATGAGTAAATACGGTAATTCACATTTTGCTCTTGATTAAAAAGTGTGTGTGTGTGTTGATACATTGAAAGTACTTCCCCCAACTGGTATAATACAGGGTTCGGCAGAAGTGATGCCCATTTTTCATAAGCTGGTAATCTACACCAGATCTTTTATTACAGGATCAGAATTGTACATATTTCTTGTAGAAAATCATAAGCATGTAATAATGGAACGTAACGTCACACCACTACACTGAATCTAGTAGTGGCATTTTTGTTTAAATGATCAAAGTGGTATTTATCTTGTGCGAGACATTCATGTACCCTATCAACCACACGAAGCAAGTCTTTCGACAAAATTCAACGGTAATGCCAGAATTGCTAAAAACAGGGGTTTGAGGTTGAGAGCATGAGCGTAAATACCCTGGTATGATTCTGTTTGAGCCAAGGATGTAATATTTTGTTTTTTCTTGGCAGGTTTTAAACTTCTGATGTGTTGCCAAAGGGATTTGTGATTTATCCTGGTTAAGTCTTATTTGTTAAGTTCACAGTCTACCAGGAACTGCACCATGCCTCTGTTTGGAAAATCCCAGAAGAGCCCAGCAGAAGTTGTCAAAGCTTTGAAAGAAGCTGTAAATGCCTTAGAGAGGGGTGACAAAAAGGCAGAGAAGGTAGGAGAGTCTGGTGTTTGTCTACATTGCTTAAAACATTAGTTCCTAAAGTGTGTGCCGGGGCATCGCGAAACCTTGGCTGGCTTACAGGGGCACCGCGAAATGTTCCAATATTTTCACTGAAATGACACTCGTTAGTCTACACATGGTTTTAGTACTTTTTACATATAAATTGTTTCTGATTTTGAAATATATGTTTATTAACCCTAGCAATGCCAAGGTTCTTTTTGTTACATGGATTACCAAGGATTTTAATTTTTTATATTTTTGCTGGCAATAATTAAAATATAAATAAAAATTAGTGTTAATGTAATTATTGAACAAATTATGTATGGGTATTGGAAAGATTTTATGATTATTTTTTGAAGGATAGGGAATTTATGTGAGAGATAAAGGCAATTAAAAGTAATAAATATGGAAGAATTGTATTTTGTATAATTAGGTAACAATTATTGAATTTAAATGTGTTTAAATTACCACAATGGTTATTTTTAGTTATTATTGAAAAAATGAATTATTTTTTGGATATTACATGTCAAATTAATAAATTTGATAAATTATATATTTTATATAGAATAAATTAAAATTAAAATTTTTTGGTTTTTTTAGTTAGTTTTAAAAACAACTAAATTTGTGCAATGCAACTAGGAATTTTTCAAGGAGGGGTCAAGAAGATAATAGTCAAATTGTCAGGGGGGGGGGGGCTCAGAGGCCCATGAATGAAGGTTCAATTGAACTGGACTGATGTGTGTTTTCTGTCATTTGTTCACATAAGTTAACTAATTAGTCACATAAATTACATATTGATTTTTAAGTAATTATAGTAAATCACTGTAACATTTATTACTTTTCTTCAATTGCAATGTTGATACTTGGAACAATGCTTAAACTGTGCAAAATTCTAGCAAAGTTATCTTTTTTTTCTTTTTCTACTACCTATACATTCATTATATTGAATTGTTACTATAGTTTAGCAAATGGCCACGGTGGCTCAGTCGGTAACGCGTCTGACTACCATGATTAAGGTCCGGGGTTCGATCCCCGGCCGGTTCAAATCCGGGAACTTTTCTAACGGTGGAAGCGGCCCCGGCGCCTACCCAGCGTCGAATAACATGGGTACCTGGGGGAAACCCTGGGGGGTAAAGGCGGTCAGGGGCGTGATGCTGATCACATCACCCCCACTTACGACCGGATCAAGAAATTGTGGGGCGTTACCCCCACACCCCCTATACGCCTTCATGGCGTGGTGCTATGCACAGGGGAACACTTTACCTTTTTACTATAGTTTAGCAATTGAATATATCCCCTCATGTATTGAAATACCTTTAAAACATCATTGCGAAATCTTTCCTTAGAATTAAGAAGGGTTGGGCCTTTGAGGCCCATAAACAATATCAACGAAATAAAGTAACTTTTTAATGAACATTTTTGGGAAAAATCACACGATGTCATTCTACATATTGCAAGGAATAATTACTATTTTTTATGAATTTTTACGCAAAAAAAGAATCAGTAGGCCTGAGAGCCCCCCCCTTGGTTTTGCTAGGGTTAACCATACTAACTGACGTTGCAAGTGTTAGGTAGGCCTACATTCTGACTTGTGCACCGTGGAAAAATCTTGAAACACTAAGGGTGCCGTGAAACGTAAAAGTTTGAGAACCACTGGCTTAAAATACTCACTGTAAGCTTTTATTCATATTTCTGATGAGAGAATGGCTGAGATCTCTAGATCACAAGCGAGGCTTATATTTATCACTACCAGACTATCATTGGTCTCTCGCTTGTTACAGCAAGTGAACATGTCGAAGATCAACCACCATATATGTCAACTAACGTTGAAACTTTGCTCTCTCAGAGCAATTAAGGGTTTCATGAAAAATACAACTTGTCCCAATTAATTTGCACAGTAGTGTGTGTGTGTGTATATATATATATATATATATAAAATGTTATGGTGTAACTATTAGAAGCAAATTCAAATTGTGTTAATTTTAACAGTGACAAAAAATGTACTGTTCAAGAAAGTTATGTTTTAAAAGTAACTGTTACTCTTAATTATTTTCAAGTATAACTAAGTTGCAGTTATTGTTTCTTACAATGTAACTGCCACTTACTTTTACAGTTATTTTATCCTAGATCAGCCTTTAACTTGTACAGTATATGATATGCATTTGGGGTTGCCATATGAAATAAACGTTAACCCTAGATCTTCTTCTATACCACTGAGCTACCAAACCAACTTCTGGCTAAGTAACTTTGATGGAACATATACAGAGTGTCCGAAAAGTCACGCAACCTGGTGTTTACGACCGTATAACGGAATAGTGAAACGGAATGAGAAGAAACGCTTTCCGCCAAGAGAATGCCCTGTGTATTGGGAAAATTTAGAGAGACAAACATATGTAAGAACATGCATGTTTTAATAACAAATAAGCAAAGTGTTGCCAAAGGCGGAAAAAAAATATTTGCAAATCGTGTATATTGATGCACAGAACTCACGGAGGTAAATTATTGCAACATTTCACAATACCAACGAACAATTTGGATGGCCATCTAATGAATTTGACAGAAAAAGAACTTTGACGAAGTTTCAAAAACATTGCAGAAGGGAATAAATGGGCTGTTCCAAAAATCGATGTTTTCACAATATTACGAGGGACACTGGCAACACTGTTGGTGTCACGTGTCACTAACAGACGTGTTTCACCTCAGGCTATCACACTAAGGCACTTTTAACGACAAAGGAGAAAGTTGGTTATTCTCGAACATATGCAATAAATTACATACACCTTGCAACCCTGAAATGTGGTTTCAATTGGATAGGTATGTCAACAGCCAAAATTCCAGGCATTGGTCGACAGAAAACCCACATCAGTTGCATGAACTACCCTTGCACTCTCCGAAAATCGGTGTATGGTGTGGAATATCGCAACGTCGTATTGTGGGACCGTTATTCTTTGAGACAACAGTGGATACTGCTGTGTACGGGGATCTCATAATGCAATTCGTTGCTCTCCTGGAAGAAGACGAACGTGATGTTTGGCTACAACAAGATGGAGCAACTTGCCATACATCTAATGAATCTCTTCGTATGCTGAGAGAATTCCAAGGATTTATGGCCCAGTCGCTCGCCCGATTTAACATCTGCAGATTTTTTTCTGTGGAGTTCCTTAAAGGGGAAAGTATACCAAACGGGACCCAGAACATTGGAGGAGCTGAAACGAAACATTACACAGGAAATTAATAATATCGGTGATGCAACCCTCAGGAAGGCATCTGAGAACATGATCAAGCGAACCAACTTATGTATCCAAGAAAATGGTGGACACTTCGAACATTTGCTTTAATTTGTAGGGATACCCACATTTCAGGGTTGCAAGGTGTATGTAATTTATTGCATATGTTCGAGAATAACCAACTTTCTCCTTTGTCGTTAAAAGTGCCTTAGTGTGATAGCCTGAGGTGAAACACGTCTGTTAGTGACACGTGACACCAACAGTGTTGCCAGTGTCCCTCGTAATATTGTGAAAACATTGATTTTTGGAACAGCCCATTTATTCCCTTCTGCAATGTTTTTGAAACTTCGTCAAAGTTCTTTTTCTGTCAAATTCATTAGATGGCCATCCAAATTGTTCGTTGGTATTGTGAAATGTTGCAATAATTTACCTCAGTGAGTTCTGTGCATCAATATACACGATTTGCAAATATTTTTTTTCCGCCTTTGGCAACACTTTGCTTATTTGTTATTAAAACATGCATGTTCTTACATATGTTTGTCTCTCTAAATTTTCCCAATACACAGGGCATTCTCTTGGCGGAAAGCGTTTCTTCCCATTCCGTTTCACTATTCCGTTATACGGTCGTAAACACCGGGTTGCGTGACTTTTCGGACACTCTGCATTTTCACGGGAAAGGAAATTTTGAATCTCCTCAATGGCATAGGCATACAGGGTGTACCGAAAGAAGTAAACCCATTTGTCGTATGTATTACGAAACAACCTTATGAGGTACAACAAAAATAGAGATATCTATGGGAAGCCTACAGTTTGGAGATCATCTGTGAAAAATAACATTGGACATATGACCACCATTCACATCCCAACACTGATTGATTCGAGGCACCACACTTTCCATAACCTTCGCCAAAGGTTCTTGGCAGAGACCATGAATGGCTATACCAATGTTGTCCTTGGGAGCAGCAATCATTGCTGGTTTATTCCAGGCCAACTAATGTTTCCATTTGGCTGTTCTGCCAGCGCAAGGAACTCATGTGCAAACTGTAACCTTTGTTGTATGACTCTAGGCGTTATTTTCTGAAGAATTTGAAGTTTATGTATGTGTGTAAGTCAGCACATAATATTCTGTGCAATAATGAGCTCCTGCGAACAACAGCGAAGTGATTTCTGGGGACTGTTTATCACTGACGTACTGACAGTCTCGATTTTCTCTGCAGTGCAAGACTATTTTGGATTTCTGGATCGAGGCTCTTCAGCAACATTGCCTGTGGCACGGAACTGATCAATACATTGCCATATGACATGTTTTGAGGGGGCATTGCAAACATTAAATTGTCATCTTTATGCACACTGAGCTTGCACAATGCTTTGTCCATTGGAAAAGTAAAGTTCAACGATGGAAGCACGTTCTGTGTTAGGCCTGCTCATGTTAAAAACTCCAGACCCACAGCTCTAACAGAAAGAAGGGACATAATTTGTACACTTTAGTAATATTTCGTGTTTCAAAATGGTTTACTTCTTTTGGGACACCCTGTAGTAGTAACACTGTTATAAAAAGTCTTGGTTCGATCCAAGGTGGAAGCACAGTGGTTCATATCCCACTTTTATGTTGAGAGACGTAGAATAGGGCTGTAAATTGTAACACTTAAACATTGTTAAAAATATTTGATCAGTATTAAAGTATTCCACTCCAGTTGTGTGTCTCCATTTACCACTTTTGTTTCAAAATATTCAACACTTGCACAAGTTGTCTACCAGTCAAGAAATACTTGTCAAGCAGTTTTGCTATCACAATGATTGATTGATTCGTTTAGTTTACTTCACTTTTCGGCACCTTTTGGCTAATCACAAAGATGAGGAGGAATGGTGGTAAGTTGAGGTGGATGAAGGGAATAGCACAAACACTAAGGAATGACAACACAAGCCCCACTTACGATTACACTGGCTGAGAGTCCAGATGCCAGTCTGCCAAATGTAGTCCAGGGCATACTACACGGAAGTGAACATTAATTATTACATGCATGAATACATAAAGCAACCATAATTCCCTTCTTAAAGTACAACTTAAGTTTTCGTCTTAACTGACATTTTGGGTAGGGGGTTTTCATTAAAAAAATATATATATATATTTATTTTCTTAATTGTAATTTCAAACTTTACCTAAGTAGGGGTCAAATAAATTAAGGTTCATAAAAAAAATTAAAATGTCAAGATTTTTGGGTTTGCTATTTTGGTAAACATCCTATTACATCAGAAAATTAAAACACCTATTATGTGAACACAAAATCCAGGTTTCACACAATACTGATGCAAAATAAATTAAAAGTTCAAATTTTGCATAATTTCCAGGATAATTTGACTGCAATGCTGTTGCACAGCATTTTTGTAGGCTACGCGGAAGACAGAATGCCAGAAAGGCATTGGCTGATACAGTAAATAAATTCCATCTGATACTTCCCAGTGACAATACATCAACATTGGCTCATTCCTCGTGTACGAGTCTCCCCTTTTTTTCATTTAGTTAGTGCTTTTTCAGTATTCAAGGTGTGTTACCATATTTCACCGCATAATCATCGCACTATTTCATCAGATCAAAAATTTGTTTATAACATTTCATTACATAATCGTCACATCGGCCTGTCAGATAATAAAACCAATAATAGTGACGTAGGATCTTCAGACACAGTAGATTAAATTTTGTAAATCTATACTTTGCAACACTGTAGTAAATTTTCTCAAGTGTAGTACACAAATCAATAACTAATGCGCTAACTTTTTTCAGACCGGAAAAATGTTCCCTAAACTGTCATGAAGATATGATGTGCCTGGATTTAGACTATATTTAATTTTAGCGTATATTCCTGAGTATTCCGTGGATCAAAATCTTGCATCAGACAGTTTACCTAGTAAGAAATTATTTTTATGTATTGGTAATACTGGCACAATTTGCAAATAAAAAATTAGCATATAATCTGCGATGATTAAGGAGTGAAATATGGTATTTAGTTTTAACATTTAAAAGTGTAGAAAGTTGAATAAATAAAAATTTTCACAATTTAATTTTTATTTATTGTGTGTGAACTTTTATGTAGGGAATCTAATTCCATGAGCAATGATTTTGTGGGTTTGTGAAGTAATAGCTGATATGTTTTAGGCTCAGGAAGATGTAAGCAAGAACTTGGTCCTCATCAAGAACATGCTGTACGGAACATCGGATGCTGAGCCACAGACTGACATTATTGTAGCCCAGCTAGCTCAAGAATTGTACAATAGTAACTTGCTACTCCTTCTTATTCAAAATCTGAACCGCATAGATTTCGAGGTAAGCACAATCAGAAAGTTTTCTGTTACTTCAAATCTGTTTTCATGTTTAATTATGGAAATTTTCTGTATAATAGTTTTAAATTTGTGCATTCAACTCTGGGTGTAGTGAACTCACTTGTAGTTAACATTCAGCTGTAGCGAACCCAAATCACTAGTTCCGGCCCAAATATATTACAAATACTCTTTAATTATTTTTTTTAAACGTAGAGAGTAAAATGCCCATGAAATAATATTGTACACCCACTGTACCCCCTCAATAATTATGTTGATTTTTTTAATCTACAGATTTCAATGTATTACATAATATAAAATTGGTTCCAGTGCATGGAAAACACAAATAACAAACACATTGAATCCCAGAGTATGGCCCACATAAGTAAAAATCTGCCATCTCGGTACTTTCGCAGCTTTTTATTAGTAAAAACCTTTTGTAAACACAATAAAATAGTGAAAGAACAAATCTGAAATTGCTATCAGCTCCAAACGTAACACTCTTAACCTAACGACGTAAAATTATTGCTGCTGTTGTGGAATGTCATGTTGGGTGCTATATTCACTTGCGCAAAGCCTTTGAGCTCTTCTGCTTCTCAGTAAGATAGCAGACGTACTTTACACACTAAAAACAACTGAAAACGTTCATAAACAACATAATCTTCATAAACCATGCAAAATACTTCACTTTCTCGAGGTCCTAGAGAGGGTGAAGGTTAACATAATGTCATGGTTAACATCAAAAGTACAGTACTTCAAAGCAAACTATCTCTTATATTAACTAGAAGACTTAAATACACCTTTTTGCTGTCTGTTTTTGTCTAGTAGCATGCACAGGAGGCTTTCAACAGGCACAGATAAGACTTTTTCAAGGTATAGTAAATTAAGTGTACCATAAACTGATTTTATGTTTGTACTGTACATACTTCGTTTCCTTAATAGGGATTCTGAATGTGAACAAAACCCTATGATGCAACATCCCTCTAAGGGCCAGAGTGGCTTTTTCATTGGGTGAAGGGAGGTCTATGCATTGAGTCCCCTCACCGCTGTTTTCTGGTTTTCGAGACTGGAGCCCACTACCACTTTTCAAGTAGCTCTCCAATTGTCCTCACGGACTGCCCTGATTACGTAGTGGTAATGCCATCATCTTGTAATCAGTAGGTCCCAGGTTTGATACCAAGGAGACACACTTCGCAGTAGTTCGGATTCCATTTTAAACTGTAGTTCCAGTCGCAATTAGCCTAGGTGTGCATAAAGTGCACTTAAAACGAGAATTGAAAGAAATCCAATTACAGTATCCTCATGATGCTGGGTCAATGCCAAACTTTTGTAGCCTCCCACAGGGAAGATTATCTGTCAATGAAACTATTTCTGTCGTATTTTTTTTGCATGCCCCAATTCTGGTTAAGGGAAGGCATTTTGGTTTTAGTGTACCAACTCTGAATCTGTGGATTCATTATAAGCAGAGTTGGCTGTATAAATAAGTTAATGTTTTGTTGAATGGTTAAGAGAATAGTTAATGTTTTGTTGAATGAAGCACTGGCACACTATAAAAAGTATCTATGTACAATCACGGACACTGCCGGCTTGTAATGAATACCTTGACTTAAAATGGAATAGTTACAAGCCGGCAGTGTCCGTGACTGTACTAATTTTAGTGTATGTGTATGTTATCTTAGAATTGTTGGTGAAGACTTAGCATATAACACACACAGTTTCTTAATTATGGAGGAACCCTATTCACTGTCCTCTTGCTTCTGGTGTCAGTGAATTTAGGTTTCAAATAGGGTGGATTATTGAGTTTTTTTGCTGGCCAGTCACGTGAAAGTGGTAGACATTCGATCTTCCCACTGAAGTGTCTGGGTTGAGGTCCTGGCTCCCTTTGGTAATTTCATCTAATTACACTTATCCTCCGTTTTGTGATTAGCTGAAAGTGGCAGAAAGTAAGGTAAAATAAACAAAAATACAAATACATAGATTTCCTATATTTTATATAATCCCGCCTTTATTCATTGAATCTTGATGGTTTCGATAAAGCAGCATGTTAAATTTTCAAAATTTTTTACATTTTTCCATATTTTTAGTTTTTTCACCTTGGTCTCCTGAAGAATGTCAAATTGGGGTTCTTCTGTAATTATCTTTCTTAAAATGTAATAAAATAATCAAATGTTTCATGCATCAACTGTTGAACATTAGAATAATTTGCTTTTAATTTTTTGATCAATGCTTTGTATGAAATGAAGAAAATTTTATAATTCTTGAAGCCTTTAGTACAGGTCAGGCATAATTAAATTAACATTCAAAAGAAATCTTTATTCCTGCGTTTCATCTACAAAATAGGCATTTCTGTTGAGAGTTAATTTCACGAAGAATGAAGGAGAGAGAGAGAGAGATAAAATAAACTAGTGGGGATCGGACACATCAGTGGGTACCCTATCAGTTGGGCCACATATGTGAATAAAGGATCAAGATTTTGGTACAAAAATTTGGCACATTTTTGTAACCAAAAGTAGTATTGATTGATTGATTTGGTGTTAAGTCCACTTTGTGCACATTAAGGCTAATTGGGACTGGACCTACACTTTGAAGTGGGATCTGAACCACTTGTGCCTCCACCGGGTATCGAACTCGGGACCCCTTGATTACAAGACTACGATGCTACCACTGTGCCATCGGGGAGGCCCGTAAAAGTAGTATATAAAAATGAGATTTCGGTGTTAAAATGGTGACTATGACTGTAAATAAAAGCTACACCTATTATACAGGGTGGTTACTCACCAGAAATTCCTTAAATTCCGGTAATTATGCATGAATTATTGGCTTCGGGAATTCTAACAGTTGGGCTGAAAAGTTCGTAGGCTAACATAGTAAAAAATATTTTTTTGACAAAATTCGATTTTATTATTCAATATAGTTGCCTTCGAGGGTGATACAACGATTATAGCGGACAGGAAAAAGTCACTGGGGGCCAGATCTGGAGAATATGGTGGATGGGGAAGCAATTCGTAGTCTAATTCATATAATTTTGCCATCGTTTTCATTGATTTGTGACACGGTGCATTGTCTTGATGAAACAGCACTTTTTTTTTCTTCAAATGGGGCCGTTTTTTCGTGATTTCATCCTTTAAACGCTCCAACAACGCTATGTAATAATCGCTGTTGATGGTCTGGCCCTTTTTGAGGTAATCGATGAATATAATACCATGCGCATCCCAGAATACTGATGCCATATAACATAACCTTCCCAGCCGACTGTTGCGTCTTTCCACGCTTTGGATTCGGTTCATCACGTGCAGTCCACTCGGCTGACTGTCGATTGGACTCTGGAGTGTAGTTATGGAGCCATGTTTCATCCATTGTAATATATCGACGGAAAAAGTCCAACACGTTCCTTTGATATTTTTAAAGTCTCAGCTATCTCGATCAACTTCACTTTACGATCATTTAAAATTATTTTGTGGACTTTTTTGATGTTTTCGTCGGTAACAGCCTCTTTGGGGCGTCCACTGCGTGCATCGTCTTCGATGCTCATTTCGCCTCGTTTAAAATTAGCAAACCACTTCTCAACGGTTGATTTTCCTGGTGCAGAGTCCGAATAATGTTTATCAAGCCAAGCCTTGGCTTCAACAGTATTTTTTTTTCTCCAAAAAGCAATGCTTTATTAACACACGAAATTCTTTTTTATCCATTTTTTCACAATAACAAAAGCTGCTTCACTCACAATGCTATATCTCACGAACTAATTATCCGGCAGCTGTGGAATTTATACACGTATCTTTTGAAGGTTAGTACTAAGTAAAAATCACATGGATTTAATTCTAGTAACGCCATCTATGAGTCAGCCTACGAACTTTTCAGCCCAACTGTTACATTATATCTGCGTGTATTTTTCTCCGTTAGACGTGAAAAATTGCAACTTTTATTAATCCAGAACCTATTGAATTTATACATATTTAAAATTCCCTGAGGCAAGTATTTCACAGTTTAGCATTTTCTTTATCGAGGAAGGAGAAAAAGCTAGGTGGAAAATAGAACGGAATTATCTTTATTCGTTCACTTTGTCCTTTGCAGAACAATCTATGCAACACGTGAAAGATTATTGATACATGTAACAGTTTTTCGTAGATTAGTACATCCTGTAACATTTGTGACACATGTATTACGAGTCTTGAGTATACGAAATGGCAAATGTAAACCCCACACCTTGAACTAAATATTTTAAATATATATAATGTTAATCGAACTGAATCAGAATTTTTGAATACGTTAGAAACACTCACACCTTCTGTGTTTGTGTGTGTGGTGAGAGGCGGTAATATGTAAGGTTGAAATAGAGAAAACGTGTACCCTTGAATTTGTGGAAAATTAGCCTTGAAAATCTGGAATTATACTTCAATTTTACCATGGTTCGAGATTGGCCACCCTGTTATACAAAATGAACTAATAGCACATTTGTGTAGTTTCAGAGCATTAAGTTTATTCCTGTGTAAAGGAGTCCGTTTTGGCTTCTCAAATATTTGCAGCAGAATTAATCATTTTTTTTGAGAATTGCATACTCAAGTGATAATTCAAACTTTCAGAGAGTGTTGTGTAGGTAAATAATTCTAAATTTCATGTTTAAGAGTTTATTTCGCATTTTTCAGTTCATTTCACATCATTTAGTGACAAAATATGGTAGGAAAATGCACCTCACACACTTCAAAAACATGAAAAATTAACATTAGAGCATGATATTGTGTTTCTGTCAATCAAAGAAATTAATATGCATGCTCCTACCCGTCAGTATCAGTTGATATGGGCACATCAGCATATTGGTTCATCAATAAAATTACAAATATTTTTGTCAATCAGAATGCCGATTTTACGTTCCTCGATTTAAGTTTTTTCAGCTTGGTCCCCTGAAAAACGTAAAATCGAGGTTTCACTGTATCTGGCAATTACCAGTTCTTTCTTGTAATCAAGGGGTGCTGGGTTTGATTCCCGGTGGAGACACATAGTGGTTCAGATCCCACTTTAAACTGTAGATCCAGTCCCAATTAGCCTTACTGTGCATAAAGTGGACTAAAAACACCAAATCAATCAATCTAAATGCGCAGTTTCTTTTTCAAAGATAGAACTCATTGCAGTCAGTTGGACACATTCATTAATTAAGGAGGTTGACCATTCCTCAAGGAGCATTTGCAACTCATATCAGGATGTAAAACTACAGAGAATAACACTTATGTGTCACTCAGCAAAGGTGTATAAGAAAATATTAGAGAAAAGAATAAGGGAAGAAGCTGAACAAGAGAGAGGAACAGTATGGATTTAGAAGAGGCAGATCAACAGTAGACCTGATATTCACCATAAGGCAAATGCAGGAAAGGCACTACAAGTGTGGAAATGATTTGGTTATGGCATTCCTAGATATAGAAACTGCATACGATAGCATGGACAGAACAATGATTTGGAAGACACTAAGAGAGAAAGGAGTTGAGGAAGAGATGGTGTGTAGAGTGCAGAGCCCATACAAGGCCAACCAGAGGTGTGTGAAGACACCAGTGTGAAGAACGGAGTGGTTCAGTATAAGTAATGGACTAAAACAGGGAAGTGCTCTTTCCCCACTGCTCTTCATAATTACAATGGATGCAATTAATGAAGAGGTGGGGATGAAGATAGGAGAGGAAGAGATGAAGGCCCTGCTGTTCACTGCTGACTTAGTAATATGGGGAAACAGTGAAGAAGTAGTACAGAGACAGCTTGTTAATTGGAATGAGGAAATCAGAAGAGCAGGAATGAACTAATAACAACAAAATACCGAGCTAGAAATGAACTAGAATAAAAATGGACACTGAATTGTTAAGGGTATTGGAGAGCTTCAAATGTCTAGGAAGCATAATTGAGAAAAGTGGAAGAATAAATGAGGAGTTAAACAGAATAGGAGAAATGGGTGGTGGACTATATCAATGCATTCAAAGATTAATATGGAACAGGATGTACCTATGAAATCCAAGAAGGTAATAGATAACACATACTATGTGCCAATAATGGACATTTCCACTCATTTTTTTTACAACAATTTTAAAAATTACACCCTGGATGACCCCTGCAAGCTCTCGCGTTTCTCTACGTTCAGTTTAAGGCAAAAATGAGACTTCCAAAGTTGCGAGGTTAGCGTTGTGCTGAAAACGTGCACCCGCCATGTTAATATGTCACTACTTAGAGAGAGCTAGTTTGTCGTCTGCTTCGAGCATCCAGTTTACTGGGCGTAGCCATCGGTGAGTGAACATGTGCAGCTGTTTCACAAATCTGTACAGATTTAAATAATGGAAGAAGGAGCAATAGTGGAAAGGAAAGCTATGCTTTGTAATGATCATTCTTCCATGAAATATCCCTGCTGCTCATGTGCAAGATAAATGAAAGGATTCTGCTGTGTGCGTGTTCTCAGGTCATGCGAAAAATATTGCTTGGAAAATTGGTTGGTTGCTGACCAAACTTTCAAAAATATATTTTAAACTTATATTTATCGAAAGTTACCATAACCTATGTAGTGCAAAATAAGAATTTTCAGATTCTTCACTTTATTTATAAAGCCTATTTTACTTTCTTTTCCATAAAGCAATTTCAGTTTGCGTTTCATTTCTGTTACGCAAATTATGATCAAATATTTTTGTGCAGATAAGAGAAATTGCACTGAGAAAATTACATCAGTTGCACAGTACATATCAATACTTAGTTTATGTATAATTATTACATGAAAATAATGAGTATAACCATGGATGTATTTAAGGGGTGTGTCTGTCTTTCTCTCTCTCTCTCTCTCTTTCTCTCTCTCTCTCCCCCCCTCCCCTCTCTCCTCTCTCTCTCTCTCTCTCCATCCCTCCCTCACCCCCCTCCCCTGCCAGTTGTGTTCTGCCCACACTGCTGAATGATATGTGTGCAGGGGATCAAATAATTTCAAAATGGAAAAACAATGTTTGGGAAAACATCTTCAGCGGAGACGAAGCATCCAGCGATGGTACGAAAAGTTTAAGGCTACGGAAAGCGTAGCAGATTTGAAGTTCAAGATACCTGATGTGAATCACAACATTCCAGACAAGCTCCGTCAGAATGCAATTCTCGGATTCAAATGAAGATTGTAAGAGTGTTGGACAAGAAAGGTGCCCAGCTAGAGATCTGGCAATGAACCAAAACACATCAAACATTAATTTTTAAGTTTCCTCTGTGTAACAAGCAATATTTTGTTGCAATGAACCTATTACTTGAAAAGTTATAGGTTTTTAAAATCCTGCATGACTTTTAAAACACCCTGTATTTAAGTTTTGTTATATAGTTTGCTGTTCGTCAATTGTGACCAAATGTATCTTTATTACGGCTGAGCTGATACCGATACCGATGTATCGATATTGGCCGATACCAGTAGTATCGGTATTGGAAAGTATTGGCTGGAATTCGTGTGTCGATACCAGCTGACACTTTCGCGCAGTCTAATTATACCAGAAATTATTCAAAATTTAAACTTTTTTTTTTTTGCACCAATTTTGCACGAAAAGCTATATTTTGTAATTATTCTAAAGCAAATTTCTTGGTAAATTGATGCATATAATTGCAGATTTACACGAATATTGATCAATATTTTGAACATTTTATTTATTTCAATTTACAAGTATCAGTTCAAAGTGGTATCTTCTCAGCCCTAATATTTATTTGTCATGGAATATTCCCATTGAAATTTTGTGCATTTCTTTGTGGTTGCAACTAGCATACTACAGTTTAAAAGGCAGTTTTGTGCAATAATATACACGCACAGTTTTTCCACTGTGGTTCAGTTTTATTGTCTTAAATAGCAGTGTGGCTCAATTTCCATTGTACGTTTATCGTTGCAGGGAAAGAAGGATGTAGCTCAAGTATTCAATAACATTTTGCGTCGACAGATAGGCACAAGATCACCGACTGTGGAATACATCTGCACAAAGCCAGAAATTTTATTTACGCTAATGAGAGGGTAAGTGTGTGTATATGTAGAATGAACACATTCTAACCCCCTATGAGCTGGCAGCAACAAAATTTAAGACAATTTTGTAGGAAAATTTAAGTATAATTAAGGTATGTTTTTATTTTATTCACCTTTTTGATTATTGTTGCAAGCATGAAAGAAGTGAAAAATGAATTTTACTAGGTTAAAAACTAATATTGAGACATAATTCTTTTTGTGACATCTTTTCAAGGGAGAAAAGAATTTAACAATGTTTAACAATAAAAATTAGGGTTGGGACCGATTAATCGGTACTCTATCGGTATCGGCCGATATAGGCATATTGGTGTATCGGTAAAATTAACGATTATTTTACCGATCCGATATATCGATAAATATCTTATAATTCAGTGCAAAATTCTGCCATTTTGTTGTAATTTTTATGGACAATCTCGATGCCCTACTTTCTAAAAAAGTAATTGTCTAAATATTCAACTTCTTTTGCACTGCAGTCACCTCGAAACACACATTTGTTAAGGAGATCAAGGAACATTTCACGTTCTTCAAGTACCATATCTAATTTTATATCGGATCGGTTATCGGTATCAGTAAATTTTATATCGGTACTTTATCGGTATCGGCCAAAATTTCATATCGGCCCATCCCTAATAAAAATACAATTGGGATGTAGACAATAACAGAGCAAAGAATTCCACTGTACTATGGGAGTTTCCAAGAAGTTGTACATTATTTAAAAATTAATATGTCTTATATCTTCCTGCTTTCATATAAAATTCTTTATATATTATACATCTGTTCTAATTAACCCTTAACCGACACACACACAAAAAATTACACTTAAGACTTATATGGGTCCCTGGGACCCAGCTTTTTATTTTAATTTTTATTTACAGATAATGTTGAAAGATACAAACTCCGTTCATGCTACTTTGAAGTATGTTTGTTAGTAGTTGTAACAACAGAGTACTGATATAATAAAATAATATATTCATAGTAAAAAAAAAGTAGACACCTTTTGATAAATATTTTCACTGCATGACAAAACATAGAAATAAGTATATCTCGAGAATTAGCTACGTCATCATCTCCAACCTTGATATGTGAGATGATCAAATGTGTCAATAATTAAATACTAATATTAATTATAAAACACAGGAATAAGAACAGTAACACAACTATAGTTTGACAAAAGCCTCATAGCGATACTTTGAGACATAATATTGTGTTGCGGAATTCTATTATGCAATGCTGGTGTTTTGTGCATCTTATACTGATTTTTACTGCAAAATAAATTAGATTTGTCAGTCTCAGCGCCATATTCAGCTTTGTCTTCATCTTCTTCTACATTGGCAGATTCACCTTCACCTTGTACTCTATCCTCTGTGGCTGATTCACCTTCACTAACCTTATACAGGAAAACCTTGTTAATACGAAGTTCAAGGGACCAAAAAATGTCAACTTCGTATTAAACGACTTCGAGTTATCCAAACTTTTCAAGATGGCGCCTGTTTTCAGGTGTAAATAAAGTAGAGTATAAATTACCCCCACAAAGGATGTTTTATACTTGGTGGTAGCTCAGAAAATAAGCTTTATATGTACTATATAATAATATTGTACGTTTTAAAGAAAGTGTAAAAAATGTTACACAAAATGAGAACACGGAGTTTAACGCGGACACAAAGATTCCAAGGAGACGGCTAACACCATTTATCCTGCCTAGTTATACAACCGGTTATGCATGGGATGCATGTCGTGGCAAAAAGTCTTATAAAAAACTGTATTTTCTTTTAATTGTGCAAAGTCGTTGCTCTTCCACGAAATTCTTACAATGTTAGTTCATAAGAAACCCATTTGCACGGAGACCTACGGAAAGGAAAACAATCTCGTTTATTGCAAGAAGTGAAACTCTGAAGAATCTTGACAGTAGTCACACTGGCGCGAGCAAGAGACGGGAGATAATCGGACAGAATGAATATTGGATTTTATGTGCGTTCACTAGAACATTGTCCGTTACAGGATTAACTGGTAAGAGAAGATTCTCTTGGGAGAGAACACAACCTTTCCCTGGCACAAAACAAAACAAAAAAAATCGGGGCTGTAAATTTCGTTCTGGTTCGGCTGTCTAAAACATCGTAAAAAGAGTCACGTATTCTTTGCTTCAGTTAACTTCATATTCGCCCCCCCCCCTCCCCCTTTGCAGGGATCAGTTCAAACTCTTCCTCAACTTGCATTGTAATCCACTCTGAAAAAGTAAACACACAACTTGTGATCTGTTTGCACCGAATGTGTATCCTAGGACACATTAAACAGTGCAGCACTCGATAATCACTCTGGTTTGGATCCCACTTTAAACTGTATATTTAGTCCCGCTTAGCTCATCAGCATGAAATGAACTAAAAACAAGCTTTACGAAACTTGCGTATTTTCAGATTAATCGACAATTTATTGTAGGTTTCAGGAGGATTCTGGAGGTCAAACACTCGCTCCGCCAAAACTTTTCCTCTCGTATTCCTACATTGAGCATTGCTGTTTTTTTTTTTAACAGCAGCAAGCTAATGGTTCTGAAGAAAAGCGGGGATTATATGGCTTTGTGAGATTCAAAACAATGAAGCTTATTCCTTCGCACAGGATGAGTCATTGCAGTTATCGGCGAGCGAGAGCTTTCCAGAAGCTAGACTAAACACTGGCGCCAGCTGCAGCGTAAACACAATGAGACCGGCTGGAAGTTAGAGCAGCAGGTGGCAGAAGGGAAATCATCGGCATTTTAAAGATAACGCAGTTGTCAAAGACCGAACTTTTATCAGCAGTGTGAAAAAAAATGATCCTTGAATTACCTTTTACCATGCAACAGACAATAATACGGGCAATATTTCCTATCCAGACAGCTGCATTCAAACAAGAAAGAGGGACCTGAATTCTGCAATTATCACATTACCATGCACACCAGTGGCGGATAATGACCTGTTGTAGGAGAAGGAAGGGGTTCACTTTTCTTTTACTTATCATGCGGTTTTTGTTTGTTTTAAAGAAGGTATTCATAACTGTTTGCTTCCTTTTTAGACGCCAAAGGAAAGGAGCCTCTGTGCGCACACGAGCAAGAAAATCGTGGCCGAAACGGACCCCCCCCCCCCAAATTTTATGACCGGCACAGTTGGGAAACGTATGAAGCGGGGAAACTGAAGTTGCAACATACCTAAGATCGACGTCAACTTTTGCGGGAAACCTATATGACAACGCATTAAGCTGGTTGACGATCTTTAGTTGGTATATGCGGCTTTGATTATCTAACAGTTTCCCTTTTTTTTATGAAGTTCTACAGGGCACAAAGAACACGCTTTTAATGAAAGTGGTTACCGGAAGTTGTCGGCTACCAGGCCAAAAGTTGCTCGCTCATGGGAAATTGCTGTATCTCGAGCTCAGAGCTAGACAGATGGGTGAGACTTCCAGGCGCCACGCATCTTGTATTTTGGAACATTCGTGCGATCTTATCTTGCATTTCTCATCTAGCACTGGCGAATATTTCCAAGGTGGCGCATTCAGCGGGGAAGGAGCTTGACTTCCCATGCACATTGACAAAGAATGTCAATGTCCAGCGGGCATTTCGGGCTGCTTCCCTCGAGTTGTCAGCAGCTCTTAGGTCAAGGAAACATGTCAAGTTAAAATAACGTCCAAGCTCTCTCCACATTCGATCTTCTCTTGTCGACTTACGCAGGTGTCTACTTCGAATTAAGCGAAACCAGTTTTGCGGAAGGGTCTTGTAAACAACTTCGTATTAAAAATTATCCGTATTTCGATTTATCCGTACTGAAATACATTATAAATCCTATCTTATCGGCTGGGGAATGGGAAGAACTTCGGATTAAAGGGTACTTCGTATTAACCAATATCGTATTAACGAGGTTTTCCTGTATTGACTATCAACACCACTAATATCATCAATGCCTTTTAGGGGATCATCCAAAGTTGCAAGGATGTCTTCTTTGTTCACAATGCTGGACAGTCGTAAAACATCATTAACACAAAAAGTAATGCTAACGACACACCTGCATCCTGGGGACCCAATTCTAGTTATTTCTAGCACAGTAACACCCTCACAACCATAACCACTCCACTGGCTCGAAGAGAACAAAGGTCTAGTAAAGTACTGAGTCAGTCACGTTATTGCTGCCAACCATTTATTAATGCAAGGCAATACAAAATTCTGTTGGGTCCCCAGTACACAGGTGTGTGTGTTACGGGTTAAATTATTCCTTATTCATACTATGGGAATGAGAGACGCGGTAATAGAATTAAGATACTCACATTTTCCGAGAAGCTGTTTTACATTATTTTCTATTAATTTCGGTAGCCACTGCCACCATCCTCGTTGGAATATGTTGTGTGGTTGCTTGGTGCATCTCTGTTGTTTTTTTCCTACATTGCCCCTACAACATCCAAATAGCACACAAACCAACCTCCAAAATAGCTGACCAACTAAACAAACATAAACGGTACTTCCTCTACCCCCTCAACAATCCAGGCATCTATGTTGCGGAATGCGAGTTCAAGGCTCATCACATCGGCAGATCCATCAGGCCCATCAGTGAGAGAATTCAGCAGTACCAATCAAATGCAAAAACTGCCCAACCCACCACCAGACTCGCCGAGCATATCAAATTCCACAACCATAAAATTGAGAAAGTACATATCAAATACAAAGCACACACTCTCATAGACACAAAATCAATGAAACACACACCATCATGCACTACAACCATGAACTGAACATAGTGGTCAGGCACACCATGCCTGGCTTCCGTTACTGCGGCAATTAACACCGGTGAACAGCAGACGACATATACGCAGACATACAGGTGACAGGAGCATACCTAGCGGCGATTTAGGAAAAAACAACAGACGCGCCAAGCAACAACACAACGAATTCCAACGAGGATGGTGGCAGTGGCTACCGAAATTAATAGAAAGTAATGTAAAACAGCTTCGCGGAAAACGTGAGCACCTTAATTATTCCTTAGGTTTTACCCAAAACCAGTGAAAGGTTAACTGCAACAGATGTGTATTACACAAGTTGAAAACAATGACTGAGCCTTGAGTAGTGATCATTTGGAGAAAGAAACCACTAAACAAACACCACATGTTTATTTAGTGTAAATGCAAGTGTAACACATGTGTGAATTGGTCTGTTCTGTTTCCTTGCAGGTATGAGCATCAAGAGATTGCCCTCAACTGCGGAACCATGCTGAGAGAATGTGCTCGATATGAGGCCTTAGCAAAGATTATGTTGTATTCAGAAGACTTTTTTAATTTCTTCAGATATGTAGAGGTTTCAACTTTTGACATAGCAAGTGATGCTTTTTCAACATTCAAGGTATGTTCTTCAGAATTTGAAGATTTTAGGGTATAAAAAGTTGGTTAATTAAAACTTCCCCTACTATATCCTTTGTGTCATTTAATCAGAAATCTTCTGTCTCTTATGTATGTATATTTTATTCTTGGTGATTATTTTAAAAGGGAATATAGTGAAATCCTGATTTTATGTTCCCACATTATAATTGAATGCTGATGGTCCCAACATAGCAAAATGTCTCCGCTCCAGATGCCGTACCCTTAGTGAATGAAGGCAGTGAGCCTTTGAAATTCTGAAAAAAAACTGTTCAATTGTGCAACACGGCGGAAACACGAAACTTCATGTAGGTAATACTTAAACCACGTTTACCGTATCCATCATGAATACGGTGTCTAGTTCAGGGTGACTACTCACCGGGAATTCCAGGAATTATGTGTGAATTATTGGCTCTGGGAATTATGCGTGCATTCTGCGTGAATTTTTCTCCATAGACGTGAAAAATTGCAACTTTTAATAATCCAGATCCCATTGAATTTAATATACATATTTATGAATGCTCTGAGGCACGCCTTTCACAGTTTAGCTTTTATTTTTCTGGAAGAAGGAAAAGAAAGCTGCATGGAAAATAGCACAGAATTCTCTGTCCGTTTACTTTGTTAGTGTCAATTGCAGAACAGTCTATGTGACAGATGGAAGATTATGATTATTGGAAGATAAGATATTTTGAAGTTGACGAGTTAAATTTGAGTTTGAAATTCTTATACAATTAACATTTTTTTAGTAGACTAGTATATCCTGTAACATTTGTGACTTGTGTTTGTAGATATATTTCGAGTCTTGAGTATGTGAAATGGGAAGTGTAAACTCTACACCTTAAATTCAATATTTTAAACTTATATACCATTTAATTGAATTGAATTAGAATTTTCGGATACATTGGAATCGCATAGACCCTTTTTATTGTTAATATATTTGTATGAGTATGAGTGTGGGTGTAGAGAGGCAAGATTGAAGCAGAGAAAACATCTGCTTGTACCCTAGAATTTTTGGAAAATTTGCCTTGAAAATCTGGAATTATAGGGGAGATCGAGGGGAGTTGCCCATAAGGGCGAGTTGACAACGTCCATTTTATTCCCACCAGTCAAGAGTTGGCAACATTTCAGGTTACTGTGAATATGTGTCATCTCTAGAACCAACTCGCAACTAAGAAGTTGAGTGTCTTGTTCACACAGTTTCTCTTGCTTGACAAACAACATCAATTCTTACTTGCGAAGTAAATTTTCTCAACTGTATATTCTTTCTTATTCAAAGTAACTAACTAACTAACTAACAAACTCTCTAGCCTTCTTAAACCCGAAGGTTCATGGCTGCAGCAACACAGGCCTTCCATCTTTCCCTATCTTGAGCAAGATCTATATACTCTTTTCCATCCCTACCGATTTCCCTTAGGTCCATCTCAACGTTGTCCCTCCATCTTCGTCTTGGCCTTCCTACAGGTCTCTTACCATCAGGTTTCCCAACAAGAATCCTGTAAACTCCTCTTTCCTCTCCCATTCGTGCCACATGGCCTGCCCACCTAAGTCTTCTTGATTTAATTATTCTAATAATATCTGGACATGAATACAAATTATGTAGTTCTAAATTATGTAACCTTCTCCACTCACCTGTCTCCTCATCCCTTTTAGGTCCAAAGATTTTCCTAAGGATCTTATTTTCAAATACTCTCAATTTATGTTCCTCTTTCAATGTAAGGGGCCAAGTTTCACATCCGTATAATACTACAGGCAAAATTACTGTTTTGTATATTTTAACTTTTAGTTTCTTAGATATTAAACGAGAAGACAAAAGTTTATGAAGAGAGAAGTAACATGCATTTCCTGAATTAAGCCTACTTTTTATTTCCTCTTTAATATAATTTTCATTTGTTAATATTACTCCTAAATATTTGAATTTGGAAACTGGTTCAAACGAGTTGTTATCAATAATTAGATTTTGATTATTACCTAACACCAGGTTTCGGCCTGTAAGCATATATTTAGTTTTCTCTTTGTTAACTTCAAAACCTATCTCTTTAGGAGTTTTGAAAAATATTTTAGCATTATTCTTAATTGTATTCACATCATCCCCCAGTAAGTCTACATCATCTGCATATGCTAACAACTGAGTCACACCATTTAATTTTAGTCCTTCTTTAGTTTCTTTTACCTTCCTAACAGCATATTCTAAGGCAAAATTAAAGAGCAATGGAGATAATGCATCTCCTTGTTTTAACCCATCATGAATTGTAAATTTGTCAGACATATTAATACCCACACGAATTTTACTTTCTGTTTCACTGGTGCATACTTTTATCATACTAACAAGCTTCTTAGGTATTCCAAACTCTACTAATATATTATATAATTGATCTCTTTTGACAGAATCATATGCTTTTTTGAAATCAATGAATAGCTGATGGACATTTTGATTATATTCCCACTATTTTTCAAGTGTCTGTCTGATCTGAAAAATTTGATCTGTAGTTGATCTGTTACGTTTAAATCCACATTGATAATCACCTATAATTTCATTAGCATATGGGGTTAGTCTTGTTAAAAGAATGTTAGATAATATTTTATATGTTGTCGAGAGTAGAGAAATTCCACGATAATTATTGCAGTTCATTTTATCACCTTTCTTAAACACAGGAACAATTATGGATTCTTTCCACTGTTGAGGGATTTCTTCTTTATTCCATATTAAACAAATTAATTTATGAATTTGACATATTAATGAATTTCCACCATATTTAATTAACTCAGCTGGTATTAAATCAATGCCAGGTGCTTTGTTATTCTTTAGCCTTTTAATAGCATCTTTAACTTCAGTCAAGTTAGGTTCTGGAACTAAAGGTTCTGCTGTGTGGACTTCATTTACTTCTGATTTATCTCCTACATGAACATTTAAAAGGTCATTAAAGTAGTTCTTCCATCTATTTAGAATATCGCTTGGGTCAGCTAGAAAATCACCGTCTTTATCTTTTATCAAGTTTACTTTAGGTTGCCACCCCTTTCTAAACTCATTTACACCTTTATATAAATCTCTGATATTTTTATTTTTGCTGTTTGTTTCAATTTCGTTAATTTTGCTTTTCAAGTAATCTCTTTTTTTACTTCTAAACGTGCGGTTAACTTCTCGCTTTATTCTATTATAATTATTTAGATTTGTATCATCAGAGTTATTTAAAAACCTAAGTCTAGCCTGATTTCTTATTTCTATTAGATTATGACATTCATTATCAAACCATGGCTTACTTTTTCTCGGTTTATGGTATCCTATACTTTCTTTAGCTGCTGATTCTATTGCATTACGTATGTGCTCCCAATTTTTATTTATGTCTGTTTCATTTATATTTTCATCATCATTTAAATCCTGCAAAACATCAAATCTATTTGACAGTTTAATTTGGTAATCTTTCTTAATTCTTTCATCAGTAAACTTTCCTGTATCAAATTTTAGAACTTTTAGATTTTGTTGCTTATGATTTATCACTGAGAGTCTTTCTCTTAATTTAGCAATTACTAAATAATGGTCACTGGCACAGTCAGCACCTCTATGTGTACGAACGTCAATTATACTAGTATGCCTTCTCTTGTCAATGAGAATATGATCTATCTGATTATGAGTTTTACCATCTGGAGAAGACCAGGTATATTTATGGATATCTTTATGTTTAAAAGTGGTACTTTTCACAATTAAATTCTTTGAGGTTGCAAAAGTAATCAATCTTATACTTATCATTACTTAATTCATGAAGACTTTCTTTACCAATCGTGGGTTTAAATGTCTCTTCTTTGCCAATCTGTGCATTACAGTCACCTAACAGAATTTTCATATCATACTGAGAAAATTTATCAAAGACCTGTTCTAACTCTGTATAAAAATCATCTTTAGTATTATCATCTTTATCTTCCGTTGGTGCATGTATGTTTCTTAAAATAATTTTACACCACCTACCCTGTAAAACTGCATATGATATCCTATCATTAATAAATTCTACCGTTTTAAGAGCCGAGATAATTCTATTATTTATGAAAAAGTAAGTGAGCACATATTTTATGCTAAGGCTAATCAGAAGACTATGGTAAATTGTACCGTTACTACATTCGGATACTTTGTTAAACTGCAATGTTTAGCAGAGGCGTGACCAGAAAGTCCAATATGGCGATCGGGGTGAGTTGACAATAGGAAGGAAGAGGCTAGTTGACAATATTGTATTCCTATTGAGAAAATTATTTTTCAATTAATTGTTCCATCAGAAACAGCTTAGCATATACACACCCGCGAAATTGTTTTTTCTTCCTTGTTCTATTAATTTCAGTGACCACTGCCACCATCCTCCTTGGAACTCGCTGTACTGTTGCTTGGCATGCATCTTTTGTTTGTAGTTCTCCGGCCGCCGCTAGGTGCGCTGTTGTTAACTGTATGTCTGCGCCCGTGACGTCTGCTGCTATTTCCCGGTGTTAACTGTGTTAACCGCAGGAGCTGAACATTGATAGCGGACAGGCACACCACACCTGGATTCCCCTACTGCAACAGTTAACACCGGGAAATAGCAGCAGACGGCACGGGCGCAGACGTACAGTTAACAACAGCACACCTAGCAGTGGCCGGAAAATATTTTTGTAATCCGTAATTTTTAAGGCAGTATATTGTTTGAAATAAAATATTCCAAACCGTGTATGGGGTAGAATTACCAGGGTGGCTACTCACCGGGAATTCTTTGAATTCTGGGAATTATGCGTGAATTCTACTTTAATTTTTCTCTGTAGACGTGAAAAATTACAACTTTTTAAATACAAAAAATATTCACATTTTATGCAAATAAAAATTATTTTCGTAAAATGTTCTTGCTAGTTTCGCTCGCAGTTCCTTCTTTTCTTAGTCGTATCAAGTTTATAACTATAGCTAGGGGGCGGCAGAAGTCGGCCGTGGGTGCCGAACTATCTAAATGAAAAAATGTAAAATTGATTGATTGATTTGTGGTTTTAAGTCCACTTTATGCACAGAAAGGATAATTGGGACTGGACCTACAGTTTAAAGTGGGATCCAAACCACTGTGCCATGTGTTGAAAAAATAATTGAAATCGTTTGTTCAAACACAAATGCTTTAGCACCAACGTCTACCCCCTTTTTGCATAATTTACGAGGATATTAACGTCTTTGATACTACTACTACTACTACTACTACTACTACTAATAACAACAACAATGTTGGTCCCGGTGGGTTCGAATCCCAGCTTGGGCATGGATGTTTGTGATTGTCCATTCACAATTTCATCATATCACTCATCCCCATCTTCGCAAATTAGCCAAACGTGGCACAAGAAGGTAAGTAAAATAAAACAAATCAATAATAATAATAATGTTATAATAATATTATTATTAACACTATTATTATTATTAGTACGGTTATCCTGGCATTTTCTCCCTGCCCGCTCAGACAAATATTTGTGGTTGCACCTCTGATTGTAAATAGAAACAACACCTTAAATTAAATATTTTAATTGAATTATAATTTTTGGATGTTGGAATCACATAGACCCTTTATATTATAAAGATATTTGTGTGTGGATGTTGAGAGGCGGTAACACGTAAGGTTGAAATAGAGAAAACATGTGCTTGAATTTTTGGAAAGTTCGCCTTGAAACCCAGGAATTATACTTGTATTTTATCATGGTCCTAGAATAGCCACCCTGATTACACATATTGTCAACTGACCCCGCACATATAGTCAACTCGCCCCATATACGTGGTTAATTGACAATAGTGACACGCTTCGAAAAAACAAGCAATAACTTTTCAAGTTTTTGCATGAAGGTGTAATAAAAATTCACAGTGGTCAAGGAAACTACAGGTATTGCTCGTAGCATTTCATCAATAGTAGATAGTACTTTTTAAGGAGCTGCAGAAATTTAAACAAAAACATGCTCAACTCACCCCAGTCTCCCCTACTTGAATTTTATCATGGTTCTAGAGTGGCCACCCTGTAGTTTGAAATACTTTCATACCTTGACACAATTGGCATGATTGCAAATATGGCACACTTGGACACATGCGGTAAGCAAGGAATGAAGTCTTACTCCCTCTATTGTTAGTCTAGTCTGGATTAGCCAAAAATGGCAAATGCAACATAAATAACCTACTCCAATCTGCTTGTATACTAGACTTAACTGTATCAGATTTTTCCTTCCATTAGGATTCATTGTTTAGAAATGGGAATAAAAGCACCATCATTTTATCAGTAATTGCTAGAGGCACATATTTTTGGTAAATAAAAAAAGCAAAATTTCGGTATAAAAGCAGTCAATTTTGAGTTCAAAAGCAGTAAATAAAATGAAATTTTGGTTTTAAAAATGTGAATATAATCCAAAACTTGATTTAGAAACTGCACAATTACACAAAATGAACATATCCCTTCTAATAGTACATTAAAGCATTACCAGAATATTAAGTTTATTCTTGTATAAAGGGGTCCATATTTGCTTCTCAAATATTTACAGCAGACTTAATCAATTTCTGCGAAGTGCATAACTCACAGGATACTTCGGACTTCAGAAAGTGCCACGTCGGTATATAAACAGTAAATTTCGTGTTTAACAGTCTATTTCGCATTTTGCTGTTCATTTTGCATCATATCGTGACAAAACAGGGTAGGAAAATGCACCTCACACCTTTCAGAAACATGAGAAATTAACATTACAATGTGTTACTTCACATTTCGTGTTTTCGACAAAAACGAAATATGCATGCCTCTAGTAATTGCTATTAGTCTTCAGAATTAGATGAAACACACAATTCCCATTCCAAATCTGAGAGGTATATTGCAACTTCCATTATTTCCGAATTCACAACCGAGTACATTGTTCCAAACATTAATTCTGTTCAAGTCCTATGTGTATTGAAATTGTGAATGATGGAACATAATGATGCCTAGATTGCCTGTGTTTTGGTTCTTTTTTCACCAAATGATAGTGTAGAAAAATGTTGTGTTGCTTATGTCAATGGTCTAACAAATATTTTTTTTTTCCTTCAGGAATTACTAACACGTCATAAAATACTATGTGCAGAATTCTTGGAAGTCAATTACGATAGAGTATTTTCACATTACCAGAGACTACTAAACTCTGAGAATTATGTCACTCGTCGACAGAGTTTGAAGTTGCTGGGTGAACTACTCTTGGATAGGCACAATTTTACAGTAAGTAACACTGTCATACTTTATATGTTATGAAAGGTGTGTGCATAGATAAAAATAAACCTCATGAATGTTACATTGCACTTTTGCGATATTCAGTGTGGCTATAAGTCTCAGTTTCTCAGTGCAGAAATTTGGAGGTTGAAATATAGGCATGAGTTGAAGCCTGTTATTTATTTCCAGAAGCAAGCAAGCAAAAAATTACTGTTTGCTGGATGAAGAGTTGATAAATAGCATATTTGTCTGCTGTAAGGACTAGACAAGTAAACATCGCATCGTGCAGAAAGCATGTGTAAGCCAAGTGGAGGGTCTCAAAGTGTAGATCATGGAATGAATAACATATATTACACATACTTTCTCGCATATGACAATAGATTTTTTTTTGTTAAGAACCACACACAATATTAAACAACATGATATGAAAGTCCATAGAACAAAGCTTAGCAGGCTTCTAAACTTATGACAAGGAACCTCTAATGAACTCCAGCATCTATAGTATTAAATGCTAATGCACGAGGAAATGTATAGGCCAATGCAAGAGACCTATCAAGGACACACAGGATAGATACGCAGGAAAGAAAGTTCTTTCTGGTTGGCCAAACATGTCATAAAAACCAACTACAGGATTGCATTTTTTTCGTGGCACACACTAAAGGAAAAATAGAATGTGACGTTACGGAAGGGGTATACATGATTAAAAGTACAAATAATATCAACAACAATTTATGTGAAAATCTTTATATATCATGGTGGAACACAGTCAAACTTAAAAATCAATCCTCCTCAGCCATCAGTTGTAAAAACCAGGAACTTGCCAAAACTGTGAAAACTCAACAACATCTTCCGGAAGACACAGCAAGTAGCATCATCGGAACCTTGACGGTGTCTTCTTCACAATCTCTTGACCAGCCCTGATGATGACTTCGAGATGGAGTTAAAAGCTTAGACAAACGTGCTGTTTATGTTTTTTGTGTGGTTTTTAACAAGAATGTTGCCAGCATGTTACATAAGATGTTTTTTAATGAATTTCTTCTTCAGTGTGAAGTTTATATGTTAATCCAGTTCAACTGTTGAAGACTTATTGTACTTTCTTGCTTGCCGCCATGTTGTGACAAAGTAGCATAGGGAAAATGAGTTATGTGAGTCAGGCTGCAGGAGTTGAGTCTCACGTGCTTCCAAAGTGGTAATGTTGCGGAACTGTTGTACCAGTTTGATATGGCCATTAGAACAGTGTACTTTATTAAAGTAGAATGCTATGTCCTCTTGTGAAGGTAAGAAATTGAGTGTAGGAGCCAGTTGAATATCAGTTTTTTCAAATTCTGATCCAATTTCCAACCTACTTGAAGGATCTACTTTTTCACGATTCCATTATGTATGTTATTGTGTTACGTACATATGTATATTGCAACTTGAATTTTCTGTTTGCAGGTAATGACTAGGTATATATCTAACCCAGACAATCTTAAGCTAATGATGAACATGTTGAAGGAGAAATCTAGAAACATACAATTTGAAGCCTTTCATGTCTTTAAGGTATGCTAACTACATTCCTAAGGTTAATTGAATTGCTGTAAGGTTTATTAATGCAATTTTACAGTGAACGTAAGATATTAAAAACTTGGGAGTTGTTGTATACCTTTATTCTTCAACTTCATAATAATTCTGTGTGAGGAATAAAGTAATTATCACAAAAAGTCACATCAAATTTTTATACAGTTATTTTAGAGGAGAATTTAACTATATTTGTGCTGTAAATGTAAATATTCTTTGTAGCTCTTTGGAATAGTTTGCAATATCACTCTCGCCTTATTAAACAGCTATAAAAATATGTAAGTATGGTCAGGGGAAATTTAGCACTGTTAAGGAACTAGGAATGGAATGCTCAAATTAGTAGTTTATACCCTTTACTGAAATGTGTGTGCTACCTTTTTGTGTTGTACACAAGAAAGGGATCTGTGCCATGATTCTTTTGAGAGCTCCAAAATTTTACTGTTTATCAATCATCATGAGGACAATTGTTGACCTACATGGTATATTAATGAATGTGTGAGAGAGGAGGTGGGGTTGCTATTTTTCCAATTGATAACATTTGCCTCCCTGGTGGCGTAGTGGTAACATAGTCACCTTGTAGTCAAGGGATTCCAGGTTCGGATACCCGGTGGAGGCACATTGCACAATGCTTCAGATCCCATTTTAAACTGTAGGTCCAATCCCGATTAGCCTATCATTCCATTTTGATATTACAAATGTGTATCCTTTTTTCAGGAGATCCACTTGTCACACAATATATACAGGCTTAAAGAATTGTCATAGAGATAATAATGAACTTGTTAAAAGTTAAATCATAGCATTTAATTTCAATTTCTTTTTCTCCATTGTCTAATTTCCCTCTTTTATTAATCCTACTCTTATGTATTGATTTAATGTGTGTACATATTTTGCTTTTTGTGTCATCCTCTTTTTTCATATTTTGTATGTCCTTCAACTGATGTCCACTTCAAAGGACGTGTTCACTGATTCCTGTAGTCATTCTGTCTTTCCTTGTTGTTTTTCACATGCTCTTCCATATCTGTTTTATAGTTTTTTTGCTTCACCTATATGTTTTTACATCCATTGCATTGTATCCTTCTTATGGATGCTACTTCTAGATTCTCCCTTTTATTGTCCACCACCTCCGTGATGTAGTGGTTAGCACAGGGGTCCTGGGTTTGATTCCTGACCTGGATGTTCTTGAAGGGCCACTCATAAATGTCATCATCACTCGTCCTCGCGATTAGCCAAAAGTAGCAGAAAAAGGTAAAGTGCTCCCCTGTGCTTAGCACCTCGCCATGAAGGTGTATAGGGGGTGTGGGGGTAACTCCCCACACTTCCTTGATCCGGTCATGAGTGGGGGTGATGTGATCAGCATCATGCCCCTGACTGCCTTTACCCCCCAGGTACCCATGTCATTTGACGCTGGGTGGGTGCCGGGGCCACTTAGAAAAGTTCCCGGATTTGTGGCCGGGATCAAACCTGGGATCTTTAGCATAGTAGTCAGACGCGTTACCGACTGAGCCACCTTGGCCACTAAAAAGTGGCAGAAAAGCAAAGTAGAATAAACCTAATCAATCAGTCGCTTTTCTTGCCCATGTCTCTTGCATTGGTAAAAATATGTGCCAATATTTTGGTGACTTACATGCTGATATTGTCGTGAAATTTTTGCAGAAGGGTCAGGCCAATGATAAAAGTTGAATAGTAGAAATAATAAAAATTATAAACAAGGTTAGAAATGTTGTTATATAATAGTAAATATTAGGGATGGGCTGATATGAAATTTTGGCCGATACCGATATAAAATTTACCGATACTGATAACCGATATTCTACCAATCCGATATAAAATTAGAAATGGTCCTTGAAGAACCTGAAAGGTTCATTGATCTCCTTAATAAATGTGTGTTTCGAGGTGACTGCTGTGAAAAAGAAATTGCATATTTAGACATTTACTTTTTTAGAAAGTAGGGCATGGAGATTATCCATAAAAATTACAACAAAATGGCAGAATTTTGCAGTAAATTATCAGATATTATTGATATATCAGATCGGTAAAATAATCGGTAATTTTACCGATACACCGATATCCCTATACTGGCAGATACCAATAGAGTACTGATTAATCGGTCCCATCCCTAATAAATACTATTATTTTAAGTACACACATGTAGGTAATTTAATATTTATTGTTGAATGTTTTTATGTTTATATTTCAGGTATTTGTAGCAAATCCAAACAAGCCAAAGCCCATATTGGACATATTGTTGCGAAATCAAGAGAAATTGGTTGAATTTCTCACTAGATTTCACACCGATCGATCAGAAGATGAACAGTTCAATGATGAGAAAGCCTACCTCATCAAGCAAATCAAAGAACTGAAGCCACTACCTGAACATTAGCACCGGTTTGAGACATTATAGTGAAACAAGTGCATATTACTGCAAGAGTTGCTTCCATTATTTTCTAAAACTTGAAAAAAGAAAAAAGAGAAATGTTTAGAGACATGTGTTTAGCATCAGGTTTGTTTAGAGTAAAAAATAAAATAAAGTTGGTTTTTAAAAAAAAAACAGTAAAACAAAAAAGATTTGTCAAGAATAGAAGTATTTTTGAAATTTGTGAGATACCGGAAAAGAAACTCATGTGAATTCCAAAAAAAAATGTGTGGTTACGCATAATTGAAGTTACTAGTCTTTTTATTTTGAACTCCAGCTTTTCAAGTAGAATGACATGATTCTCCTCTCGTGTGTCAGAGAGTAAATAATGATTGGTTTTTATGTATGAGCTGCCTTCTGGCTTACTGTGTGATAACTAGGTCAATTTCGATGCTGAAAGTAAATGAATTCAATCTTTTAATATGCAGAAGTAGTCTGATGTATCAACACCTGGTGTTATTATTTTTTTCTTGATTTCCCATTAGCATTGAGGGTTGACGGGGTATAATAAAAGAGCTTGTAACTTGAATGTTTGTATGTCTGAGAACCAAGAATCAATATTGTACAGATTAGCCTTGCACACTATTATCCTGTAGTCATCACCCTCAGTCATAGCTGGAATAAGATTAATACGAAAATACCCGCGGAGGTAAATAAAAAAAATGTGTAGTCTGTTGGAAAGGAATAAGTGCTTCAGTATGCATGGTGCTAAGCTGTGCTCCATGTAGAGAGCTGCTTTGTTTTTAGGATTGCAGTTGATTAGATCGAAGAGGCTATTATTTTGATTAAAGTATAGTGAATTAAGTTTCAAGTCCTAATTTTCATGAAAATTATAAATTAGATTTTATTGTAAATATATGTTATCTTTTAATGTAAAATATTATGAATTATATCAGACAAGCACTTACATTGATGTTTTTTGATTGCTATCCAGGATGTTGAGTTCGATTATTATATACAGTATATGGTCGATGGTACATTCCCCCAACAGCTAACATTGGTGTGACAAGCATAATCTTACATTTATTTTTAAAAATAAATATTATCGAAATTTGTCTTTTTGTCAGTTATTGGTTAACATTAGTTAAGTGTTTTCCTGTTAAATTTGATTTGTGTTGCTTGTAGTGTTTACTGTTTTTAATCAGTCCTCCCCTCTCTCGCTTGCTCTCTGTGTGTGTGTGTGGAGGGGGGTGTTGCACTTTCCCTCCTTATTTCCAAACCCCATTGTATTGCTTAAATGAAGAGGTTATGTAATTGTGCAAAACTCATTAATGGTAAAATTCAAGAAGTAAACTTTGCCCTGAAAAAAATTCCAAATCTCTATTTTGAACACTGAAAAATGAATGGTAAAGTGTAAGTAAGTAGTTTTTCCTCCATGAGGCATATGCAGGATTTTAAAAATACAACGGAACCCTGATTTAACATTTTCCCACATTTTACAAGTTTTTTTTTTACAGCTTGGTACCCTGAGAAATTTAAATTAGAGGTTCCCCTGTATTTCCTTGTTTAATTTTTCCAGTATAATTTATCCCTTCAAGGCCAAGGCTGATTTTCCTGTAGACACCAAAGCAAAGCGTGGGACATTTAAAGTTTTGCAAAAAAGGTAAAGTGTTCCCCTGTGCTTAGCACCACGCCATGAAGGCGTATAGGGGGTGTGGGGGTAACGCCCCACACTTTATTGATCCGGTCGTGAGTGGGGGTGATGTGATCAGTATCACGCCCCTGACTGCCTTTACCCCCCAGGGTTTTCCCCAGGTACCCATGTTATTCGACGCTAGGGCGCCGGGGCCGCTTCCATCGTTAGAAAAGTTCCCGGATTTGAACCGGCCGGGGATCGAACCCGGGACCTTTAGCATGGTAGTCAGACGTGTTACCGACTGAGCCACCGCGGCCAGTTTTGCAAGGTTTTAAATAAAAATTAGTATCTCTGAAACTACGAATGCTAGTTTCAAATTTTGGCTCATTTTCTTTAGTATAGATTAGGCTATTAGCCTATAGTCAAAAAACCCTAAATTTTCTTTTATCAGGTAGAAGAAGGTAGTTTAAAAAACTTATGTTTTTAAATGAAATTTAAATGTCTGGCTACCATGTAGGCAATATCAAGACATAAGGGTTCAAAATGCTACTTGCACATTGCCTTCTGCGTGTTCCAGTCTCGTGTCAAGGATTATGCAATGCTGATACTTTCAGAGAAAAAAATGTATTCTAATATAATGCCGTGCAGGTTTGTGGTAGGAAATTTAAAATTCTGCAATGTTTTCAATAAAATTTTTGTATTTCAGAAACTGAATGCTAGTTACAAATCATACCCTGTTTTCTTCAGTACAGACTAGGATATAAGTCTATGGTCGAAAATATCTAATTTTAATTTATCAAGTACAAGAAGACTAAAGTAAAAAATAAAGTTAATTTTGTTTTACAAAAATTTTAAATTCATCAGGTCCCAACATAGGCAGCACTGGAATGCGAGGGTTCAAAATTGTTCCTACATATTGCCTGATACATGTTCCATTTCCTGGCTAGAATTTCACACTTGCTGTTTATACTTTCGGCTAAATTAATATTTTCTCATGCAAAAAAAGCCATGCTTGTTTTCAAGGAAGAAATTTTAAAATCCTACCCACCCAAATATCCCCAGAATCAAATTCAGCTTAGATACTTCAAGGCTCATGTGGCACTCAAATCATGTATCTCTGGACTTGACTAGAGTCACAATATGCTCCAAAAGGTAAAAATGCTAAATACGACACACATGTCGCATCAGTAGAGGCAAATATTTTTGGTAAATAAAAAAGCAAAATTTCGGTACAAAAACGGAGCCAATTTCGGGTTCAAAAGCGGTAAATAAAATAAAATATCGGTGTTATAGCGGTGAAAAAATGGATGAAAAGTGGTATATAAAAAGACGTATTGGTTTTAAAATTGTGAATATAATCCTAAATTTGATTTAAAAACTACACTTATTCCACAGAATTAACATTTCACTTCTAAAAGCACATTTATGTAGTTATCAGAGTTTTAAGTTTATTTCTGTGTAAAGGAGACCATTTTTGCTTCTCCAATATTAACAGCAGAATTAATTAATTTTCCGGGAATTGCATAACTCTCAGGATAATTCAGACCTCGGAAGGTGTCGCGTCTGTGAATAAACCCTAAATTTCGTGTTTAAGAGTTAATTTTGCTTTTTGCAGTTCATTTTGCATTATTTCGTGATAAAATATGGTCACAAAATGCATTTCTCACCTTTCAAAAACATGAAAAATTAACACTACAATGTGTTTTATTCAAATTTCGTTTTTTCGTTAAAAACGAAATATGCATGCCCCTACGCATCAGGCATCCAAGAGCTAACAGGTTGATTGAAGTCAAACCAGTCTGATGCAGTGTCTCAGGCTACTAAAATATGTGAAATGCAATTTCTTGGTTGGTTCTCGCTTCCCTGACGGCATAGTTTTAATGTCGTTTCCTGCAATCAGAGCGTTCTGGGTTCATGGGCTGGAATGCTATGCATTATCCCAGTGGATACACCTAAAAATGACATCGAACCTTTCCAGTGGTTGATTGGTAACGCCGTGCCCTTGTAACTGAGGGGTCCTGTGTTCGATACCTGGTGGAAGCCCTCAGTAGTTTGGAACCCACTTTAAACTTTAGGTCCAATCCCGATTAACCTATTTGTGTACGAAGAGGACTTAAACTCCAATTTAAAGATGTTAAAATTTTCAAAAAACTAGAGCTGCAACACCAAAGCACACACATCAGCCTAATATAACAACTGCCTGCAGAAACGTATAAGTTCTTCATAAATGATTATTATTTTAACAGTCTTGTCGTGCCAAAGGTGTGACTCAAACCCAGGACTGCCACCTCTATTTGTGCAAGGTACATAAATCTTAATATTAAACCACGGCTAATGTTTCTTCAGGGTAGGGTTCTTTTTTGAAAACGAAACCAGACAGGATGTCTTCCAATGTAGACGTTTAAACAATTATATTATCTCAACAAGGATACATGGATTTATATATTTACATAATGAGATACCAAGGACGTATTTAGGGGGGTCCAGGCAGTCCGGACCCTCTCCGAAAGATTTATCAAGTACTAAAATAATGAAAAAGTTATTAGTTTAGCCGTTGTTATATAAATTCCTCTGAACTTATTGTAAGACAAGAATTATATTGGGATCATACGGCTTTGAAGGACACAAAGGATGTATTTCGTGGGTCTGAACCCACCCCCACCCCCACCTGATAGACTTATTAAGTACGAAAATTAAATAATGAAAATATACTAGTTTAGCATTTGTTGTATAATTTCCTCTGAACTTATTGGAAGACAAGGATTATATTGGGATTATATAGCTTTGAATCACATTACAAAGAAGATTTATGTACACTACTAATCAAAATAATATGCATAAAATTTTAATGAAACTTACTTTTGTCCAACTACATGTAACATCATTTTTATTATTTGATAAATATTCAATTATTCATCTATTTGACATTAATTTCATTGCCAGGGCACTTGTTTTTATGTAAATTACCGATCTTAATTACAGGTAAGCTACGTAATGAATATGTGCCGTTATATCTCTATTCTTATACAGTCTTTTTACCTAATCGTATGATGATGATATAATTTTAATTTATGTATTGTAATTAGTATTAACTTGATTTAATATAATTATTTTAATTTAAACATTATTATTATTATTTTATTATTAATCCTGAGACACTTGGTTCAGACCCCCCGAAACATATTTCTAGATACGTATTGCTCAGATTCTGATTCAATTTGTATGCTTTTACGAATTTATTTCTTCTTTCTAATTTGTATAATCTTCTTTAGTATATGCTTCCTTCTGTACTTCTTTCTGGACTTCCTTCTTTGTGGGAATTTGGATCTGGACTTCGTTCTTTGTGGGGATTTGTATCTGGACTCTTATGTAATCCCTGGAACATGTATCCTTTATGCCAATTCCTCTGGTATTTTGACATGTAGGTTTTCCCTCTTCACTAAGTCCTTTTTTCACAAGCTGGTAACACCTCACTTTTTCTTCATTCACACCAAGTCCTAGAGGGTTACGAGTTCGAGGGTGAGGGTTGATATCTATGCCGCCCATTTCTACTCTTCTCCCTTGAGGCAACAACTGGAACGTGCCAACACTAAATAAGTCCAACAAAGTGTATACTTGGTGCAAGACCATTGAAACCCGCTTCCAAGTAGGTGCAACGGCAGGGACGCATAACCAAAGGTAATGTGGTTCAAGACTGGAACGCGCCGCCACTGGTATAAATCAAAATTTCCACTAAGAAAATGGAAAATCAAACTAACAGATTTGAGATCTGTTAAAAGACACAAATTTGTATCAGTGTTTTCACTTCTTTAGTTTTCCGGTATATTTACATATGAGCACCAATTTAATTTATTAAGTATTTACATTAATTTATTGTTTTTATATCTTGTCCTCATCCTTTTATAATGGATTCTATTGTTGTTCATCTTTCCAAATTACTTTGTGCTTATTTACACTGCCATTCGCGTATCTCGTCTTAATCTTCAATCTTGCACACCTTGTGCTGCCATCTCTATTCCACCTCGGCAAACCATTTGAGTTGGTCCCATTGGGTACGTAACAGGACCCCTGGCATCATATAACTATAGTCTAATCACTTCATAAAGGGTCCAGGTTGAAGAAGCTGGAAGTAACTTCTTAAAAGCAAATTACATCAGCGACCCTCGGTGGATCTGATATCTCCGCTGACACTGGATTCTAACAGAAATCCACAGGAAGCATTGAAATAATGCAACATCAGTTTTAGGCAAGAAAAGACGGTTAACGACAAAACTGAACTCGCCAACGGTTTTAACGATCGGAAATTTGAATCCTCCATAAAGAGTTTGAGAAACCATTTCTCGGCCCCAGTTGTACTCTGAGATTTATCGCGTGAACAGTTCTTGCTCCCTGTTATGGGCTGATTCGATTGATACGTAATGAGATACCGCAGGAGTGGTGCGCTGTCGAAGTTCCATTTCAGGAACCGTGTCGTCACATCTAGATCTACAGGTAAACGAATGTTCATTTATCCCACTTTCTATTATTCTTACAACCCTGCCAGACCAGTCAGCCCCAAAGTGTTAATATCAAAGGTTTATGTTGTTCTTGTTTCTCAGGGGGGAGCCCCCTTTGCTTGTGTTAGTGTTCCATCATTTATCTGGAATGCAACCCCATCTCCTTTGTGTCCCTCTTGCTAAGCAAACGAGTTGCTTCAGTCAGCCGTAAGTCACGATCCCCAAAATATATCTTAGATTTTGTACGCAGTGAACATCCTTTTGATTACAGTAATACCCCACAAGTGCAGTTAGGACCACTGATTGCCATCAAAATTGTCAATAGAACAGGACTGCACATCAGCCTAACATCACACCACAGCAAATAACACATGGCCTGCACTTTGCCTAGAACCTTGATTGGTTTGACAAACTAAAATCTTGCTGACACATTAAATGTTGCTGGAGCTACAAGCCTAAAATGTCATTTTTAGCCGATTTCCATAAAATTGTCAACCTCCAAATATTTCAAGTTTCTGAGAAAAGTGTCATGCAAATGTGTTTGTAGAGGGAGTTGATCAATTTGATTTGTCTTATCAACTTGATTGAAGAAGCTGTAAGTGCATCCTGTTACATTACTGTAGACTTTGGGATAGGATGAAGCTTGTTGAAACATTGAGGACGTCATGTATGTGGGACAGGAGTGCCCACAGAGGCGTTTCATGATGTGCCTGCGTCATGGGAATTGGGGGGGGGGGGGGGTGTGCAAAATTTGATATCAATTCTATATATCTTCACCCAAAAAGGGGGGGAGGGATCGTATCGTTTCATTGACTTGTTATTGATTTTTAGTTTTGGTTATTATGTATAGTTTTTCTACCTACCTGTGGGTGATCACGGGGATAGGGTTGAAATGAAACACCACCTCTTCTGCCTTTAGAATCGGTTTGGATGGAGGGGGGGGCATGGTATTCGCATCAATACAAGGTTAGTCGAGCAGACAAACTGTGCAGAATAAGGTTGACTAACAATGGCAGAGAGCCTAAAGTATCAAAGTAAACATATATTGCTTAAATATATATGTATTATACAGTGATGTACCCACAGGGGGCAGGGGGTCATTGCTGCCCCTCAACCTTCGACAGAGGTCAATCCCAGGGTAACAAGAGGGGACAAACATTGACAGCTAAGGGCACCTGCATGGGAGCACAGAGGAGCAATTACCCCTTCGATTTCAAATTTTGTGCAAATAAAAATACATTTTGTAAAATTTTCTTCCTTGCTTCTCTCGTTTTCGTCAAGTTCAGAGCTGTAGCTAGGTGCGGTGGGAGTCGGCCAGGGGCACCGAATGATTAAAATGAAAAAAAGTTGTGAAAGAGAATGCCTTGGCACCCCGTGTCATTATTTGCACCTTATTAGGGCAAATGGGGGGGGGGGGGGGGCTAAACATTGACGGCCTAGGGCACCTGCAGGGGGCACAGAGGAGCAATTACCCCCTTCGATTTCAAATTTGATGCAAATAAAAATGCATTATGTAAAATTTTCTTGCTCTCATTCTTTTCTGTAATGTAATGTATTTAAATAATATGTGTTGTATTTTTGTATTCAATAAGCTTTCAATACATACACAATTTAGTGTTAGCTTGTTGAATATGTATTCTCTATTTTATGTCGTTCCATGTTGCATATGTGTAAAACATACGTTGTGCGTGAAAGTTACACATGTATCTTCGGAATACATTTATCATTCATTTTCTGCCATTCAAAAATACAGTTTGTGTACTTGTTTTCCATTATTAGCTAATGTGAAATTGACGGTTTTGAAAAATGTTTGATATCGTTTGTTCCCAACAAATGCTTTAGCACAGACTTCTACCCCCTTTTTGCGTAATTTATGAGGATAATAACGTCCTTCTTACTACTACTAAATAATAAAGCCATTATTAATGTTGTTATTATTATTGGTACGTTTGTCATGGAACTTGCCCCCCCCCCCCCAAGACAAAATTCGTGGTTGCACATCTGGTATTATATCTTTCCGCAAATTTTGTCCGACAAAAATAATTTGAGTAATTAATTCGCCTTAAATGGGGGGAGTGCATCATGGGCACCCCTGATGTGGGGTAACCATAAAATTTTGCTTTAGTTTCTAATTCTGTCCCCTGTAGTATCCTGCCTCAGCTCGGAAGTGCCCAAGTTACAGTACAGGTAGTTCAATATTAGTAAACATAGGCCTCCATGCAGTGAACCTAACACCACATGTCTTTGGTGCACATATAGGCCAATCAGAACTGGATACAAACAAATCAAGTTACCTGTCATATGTAACTCTACTGTGCACAAGAAATACTACTACTGATGATGATAATAATATGCATTGCTCTGTATAAAGTTAAAGTGAGAGAGGTGTTTTCCGATTAAATAAACATCACAGTCTTAGATTCAAAGTTCTGGCACCACCAGTGCTTTTCGCTCTTAAGCCAGTGACATCTATATATTTAATCTTTTCATGTGTCTGACTTTTTGTTTAGTATATTTGGGGCAAAGTCAGGGTGCAACTTTTGATGAACTTGGTGGGTTTACTATCTTAATAATTTTCTAGATATCTGGCAATCACTCCCCAGAAAAATTGACTTTCATTAACTTAAACCTTGCATACGGTATCTCCTTATGTATGCTTAAAATCTGATTTTGATATCCAGCAGAGCACAAGTCAAGATCATTCTAAATTACAGTGATTTACACAGTTCATGCCACTGAACTCATGTTCATATTCAGATGTATGTTACCTTACTGTTTGGCACTCAATAGATGTTCGTGCAATTTTGATTGAATTCACAAGTTCTTTGTGTACAGTGGGGATGTGTTTTGGATTTTAATTTTAGATGCGAAAATCTTTTAACTAGTGATGTGCACAGGTTTTGCATGCATTTAAATTCACCTTTTCAGATAAAATACGGATTGAAATATTGCAATTAAACACCTTTACAGTCACCTGAAGTTCATACATCTGCATTTAATATGGCTACATTCGAGAAGAAACCTTAGTCTTCAAAATGGTTATTTGCAATGTTAACCAAACATTGAAAAGAAAATCGTTCTGAAGATTTGAAATTTGTTTTATTCATCACTTATTGGTTCTTCAAATGAGTGTCATTTGAATGTAATGTTTTAGTTGTTTTTTTTCTTCTTGTTTTTCTTTTCCTAACTCTTGAACTACCACCCTCATACGTAGTGAACCAATAGTTCTCAGTGTTTCAAGAGTTTTTATAGCCATGCCAATTTCTTGTTTTCCTGTAAGAACTGAAAATTTTCAGTTTTGCATATACAGTGATAGTACTTTCGTTCGTTACTTGTAGAGTATCATAAAGTTCAGCAAATTCCATTATAAATTACCACTTTACAGGTGTGGCTGGTCCTTAGGCACCAAAGAGCAGTGAAAACCTAGTTATGTACCCTATTAACTTCGAGAATGAACAATAAAAAATGTCTTGGAACAATTCCATAAAAATGTTATCCTTGATGGTCAAAATTATATATCAGTGAAGACCGGGCCAGACTGGCCCACAGGGCGATTTCCTGGTATGCCCTTTCATCTCGGTGCCCTTCCGAAAAAACATATTCGGTGCCTTTTTTCTTACTGCTCACAGATATAGCAGTGGTAAATAGACATTTTCTTTTGTGTGACCTCTTGGACTTCCACAGAGGTGGATTAAGGGCCAAGCAACCCGGGCAACTGACTGGAGATGCTGCCCTCAGGAAGAGGACACCAAACTGGGAAATTCCTTTTGGATTAGCACAAAACCTTATGAACCTTATTTATGATTACATAAGCGTGGCTATTTATTTGTTAGTTCGAGTTTATTTTTTAAGTCCACTTTATGCACAGAAAAGCTCATATGAACTGAGCCTATAGTTTAAATTTAAATCTGGACCACTACGTGCCTCCACCTGGTGCTTTGCTAAAGTTGGATTAATTGAAGTTATAAGGTATGCCCAAATGAAAAGGAGACTACCCTTGTATCTAAATAATATTATATTACAGAATATTAGCATTACATAATATGTGAAGTACAGTTAATGTGTAACATGATATCTACACATAATTGCCATTGATATTGATGTACTGATCCCAGTGCGTAGGAAGGGAGTGGATGGCTTCAGTGTAGAAACTCTTGGGTTGCTAACAGATCCAGTTTTTCACGGTGGTTTGCACTTCCCCGTTGACCTTTCAGTGATTGTTTTAAGGGGCCAAAGATATGGGAGTCATATGGGGAAATATCGGGGCTGTACGGAGGAAGTGTGAGGACTTCCCATTTAAATGTTCTCAGCAGGTCGAGGTTCTTCCTCGCCACGTGGGGCCTAGCGTTGTCCTGGGACAGCACTATTCCCCTTCGAGAGCTTACCACTGTACCTGTTTTTGATGGCATGGCTCTCCGTAAACGTCCTTCATCCTGCGATAAATTTGTGAAGCATGCTCGCCTTCTCCGCGAAGAAATTGGATTACAACTCTCTGCACTGATCTGGAGGAATCCATAATGCACCCGTCCGCGCAAAACAAGTCTCGCCAACTGAGGAAACCGCAGGTGAAGCCGTTCGCTACACCTGCAAACTGGGACAAACACTGTGCCATCTATCGGCAAGCATATTTACCCTCTTCAATTAGATATAACGCCGCTACAGCAAAGGTCTCATTTTCATTTGGGCATACCTTATACTACTGGAAGACTGCATAATATATTAATAGTATATAAACTGACAATTCAGAAAAAGCAAGATCAACATGTAAAGTACGATAACATTCTGTACTACAGTATATGTTTAAATGTTATTAAAATACAAGTTTCATATTTTCTATTTTAAAAATGCCTTCTCTATCAGTGGCGCAATCACAGGGGACATCAGGAGCGGAGTTAGAGAAATTGGCTTCCATCAAAAACCTGAGATCCTCGTGTCTGTACTGGCGGTTTCTGTCGACTTTTGGATTGGAATTCAGCAAGTTTGATACGGAAATGTTGTACACGATTTGTGAATGTGGGGAAAGCTTTGATTGAAGCCATTTTCTCGAATGTCACCCCTGGCGGCCAACAGTACACACTACGTGGCTGTACGGTTGGCCAACATAATTTTTTGGTGTTTTTCTTTCTATTCGTACCAATTCTGTGCACTTGAATTTAACGTTGGTAATATCAATATGCGTTTCAAATAGATCGCACCATTTATGCTAGGGCTAACCCTGTATATCCTCAAAGAGCAGACGACAAAAGAGTAGGGGTGTGCGCGATCCCGGGAAATGACTTCCCGACTTTTCGGGAATTCGAGCAGTCTGGGAAATACTGAATGGTCTTTATAAGAAGTCATTCATTCTCTAGGTTTTCTACAACTTTCGGATATTGGTCGCTTTTATTTCAGAAATGCAAAAACAATCACTTAAGGTGCAAATGACATGTAGAATTAGAGATTTTCAGAGCTTCTGGAAATTTCGAACTTTTCCCAACTTAGGAAATGGCGAATATTTCCAATCCCGACCAAAAATTTTCTGTCCCGCACACCTCTACAAAAGAGTGACGTTTCAACACTTCGGGTTCGCGTCGTGGTTGGTCTCGCCAGGGGTGCCCACAGGGGGTTTCATGACGCGCCTGCATCATGGGAATTTTTTTTGGAAGGGGGCAAAATTTGATACCAATTCTATATATCTTCACACAAGAATGGAGGGGATCGTATCGTTTGACTTGTTTTTTATTTTTAGTTTTTGTGGGAGATCGTGACGATAGGGTTGAAATGAAACACCACCTCTTATGCCTTTAGAATCGGTTTGGATGTTGCTCCATGTTGCATATGTGTAAGACATATGTTGTCCATGAAAGTAACACATGCATCTTCGGGATGCATTTATCATTCATTCTCTGCCATTCAAAAATACAGTTTATGTGCTTGATTTCCATTATTAGCTAATGCGAAATTGACTGTGTTAAAAAATATTTCAAATCGTTTGTTCCAATGCTTTACCACAGACTTCTACCCCCCCCCTTTTTGCACTAGTAATAATAATAATAAAACTATTATTTTTGGTACGTTTCTCCTGGTACTTGCCCCCCCCCCCCAAGACAAAAATTTCGTTGTTGCACCTCTGGTATTTATTTTTCCGCAAATGTTGTCTGACAAAAATAATGTGAGTAATTAATTCGGCATAAACGGGGGGGATGTTTCATCTTTTTGGGGGGGAGTGCGTCATGGGCCTTGGGGAGGATGGGCACCCCTGGGCCTCGCAACTTTGCAAGTCTCGCGCATGGGTAACGTCGATTCAATTTTTAAAAGGCCGAGTCTGCTGCCACGCACGTGTCAGCAGTAAGAATAAGCGTCAAATTTACTCCTGCCACGTAATTCCTCTGCTAAGAGGACGTTACAAATCTTAAGAACAGATTAAGACGAGAGAAATGCAAGTTTATGATTAGTGGGGATGAATTTACAGGCATAGGTACAGGTAATTTAGAACCTTTTTCTTTAGAAAGCATTTAGCGATATTATTTTAATGCTAACAGAACCTAATCTAACTACGAGAGCTGCTGAGGGACCTAATCTTAAAACAATTTTGTGAAAGTAATCGCTACAACTTCACAGTATGTGTTACAGACGTAATTGCATACATAGCATGATGAAATCACGAGAAAACAAAGACCGAGTCTACTGCCACGCGCATCTTTTTTGAGGTGGCAGCAGACACTACCTTTTTAAAAGGCAGTGTCTGCTGCCACGTTCTTTTTCTGCTGGAACCTCAAAAAAGATGCGGGTGGCAGTAGACTCGGTCTTTGTTTTATCGTGATTTCATCATGCTATGTATGCAATTACGTCTGTAACACATACTGTGAAGTTGTAGACATTACTTTCACAAAAATGTTTTAAGATTAGGTCCCTCAGCATTCTTCTAATAATAAACCTAAATGCTCTCGTAGTTAGCATTAAAATAATATCGCTAAATGCTTTCTAAAGAAAAAGGTTCTAAATTACCTGTACATTCATTCCCACTAATCATAAACTTGCATTTCTCTCGTCTTAATCTGTTCTTAAGATTTGTAACATCCTCTTAGCAGACGAATTACGTGGCAGCAGCAAATTTGATGCTTATTCTTACTGCTGACACGTGCGTGGCAGCAGACTCGGCCTTTTTAAAGACACGTAGGATTTGCCAGTTAATATTTATGCATCCCATTGTACGGTGCACTGTGGTGTGAACTGCTAAGCGAGCTTCGACTTGATCTCTAATCAGAAGCAAGCACAACGGAGATGGCACTTCAACATAATTGAGCAACTGGCATCATTAATAAACAATTCTACTAATACAGCAACTGCAGAGATGATTGGTTGGTTGGTTGATTTGGTGTTTTAAGTCCACTTTATGCACAGTAAAGCTAATCGGGACTGGACCTACAGTTTAAAGTTGGATGCGCACCACTATGTGCCTTCACCGGGACCATAGGCGTGGGCATGGGTGATCAAAAGTTGTAGGCAGCACTCACAATTATAACAAAACTAAGAAAGCAACAACCTCCTCTTCAACATATTCATGAACTGACAGGAAATATCTTAACCGTACTACAAACCCTAACTTCTTTAATCCAGATACTCTGTGGCGGATAGTGGCCTGGCTCTATGGGTGTGGAATTCAGCCTTGAAGTGTTATAAGAAGTCACCCCTCTCAAATACTCGCACCCGTTCTTGCGTTCATAATGATGCTAAATGTATTGGCAACCCTTATATAGCTGCACTAAGCAAAGGCAATGCGAGACATTGTGTAAAGCACACGTTTCGCTTTCAGTTGCCCCCTTTTTCTCCTTTCTTAATTGCCCCTGCTATGTTCGGAACAGGGTGGGCGAAGATACCATAGAAATTCCCTTTTACTAAAAAAAAACAAAAAAACACTCGATTTACAATGATGTGGGCTGCCTCTACTCCGCCACACCATCTCGAATGGAATGGGATTGCAACACTACGTCGTGAACAGCACTATAGGTCTCGCGCAACAGGAAATCCGATGGACCGGGGCTAACCACTCCGCCACAAACCGTAAGAAGGGGTTATTAGAAGGCTTGTAAGAGATTCTTACTTTGTGGACAACAATGTACCTACACCTATCAAATAAGTTGCGAGAAAAATCAATTTTCGATTTGGGGTCCCATTATGGAAATATGTACTTGATCTTTGTTTTCCTTATTAAAGAACAATCCAATAGGAGGTTTTGATGGAGAAACCAGATATTATTGTTATGCGCGCCGATTTCTTTAGAGATATTCATCACTGGCCAAACACTGTAAGAGCCGTGTACTATTTAGACGAAACATACATAAACGAACATCATAAGATGTCAAAACGTGGCAGTGTGACAAAGACGTTGTAAGGCCTTTACGACCAATTGGAAGAGGAAGGAGATGCTTCTAATGGCAACCATCGACGCAGCACAGTTTGCAAGTAAAAGTGAGAGAAAAATCATGGCCGTATTTAGAGGGGGGGTTTCTAGGGTTCAACACCCCCCCCCCGAAACTTCTGACATGTTGGATTAATGGAAGTTCAGAAACCAAAATCTGTAACAAATTTTCAATTTTTTTTTTCGAAGCATCACAAAAATACATGGAGACAATGTTGAAACGATCGAGCTAGAATTTTCATACATTTGGAATTCTGAAACTTGAGCGAAACAGGATTTATTCTCAGAATCGTAGCCCACCCGCGACCCCACCATTATCACTTCTGTTGTCATCTTTCCAGTGTTGCTCCCGCGTCACAAGGAATATAGACTGAAGATTCCCTTATGATTGTCCCAAAATTCCCTCTCCAGCTTTTAAATTCCCTGTCCGATAAAGTCGAAAATCCCCCTTGATAGGAGTTCAAACCTAGGATCACAGATCACAGGATCTCCAGTTTTGTAGCGCATTACGTTCGCGATTGAGGTTACAATCCATGCACCAGGCTAAGTTTTTAAAAAGAATAACTGGTTCCACACTTTTCAAAATCCCAAAAATTTAATTTTAAAGTCAAACAACAAAAGCTTTATGACTAAAATTTCCATCTAACTTTTAAAGCTTTTCTCTTGAAGGTATCTAAAGTTTAATGACGAAGTATAATAATTGTGCATTTCAGTACACACTGTATGAAACGTAAAAAAAAACAAAAATAAACTTGTGCTTGATATTCACTCATCTGCTGGATTGAGTAAGCCCCCTCAAGGATATAACAATAATATAATAATTATTATTATTAGTATTATTATTATGGAATAAAATTATTTTATTATTATGAAATTTCTAATTATTATTGTACAATTATTGTTATTATTTCTATTATTCAAATTTCTGGCGACGCCCATGGGAACAATTATGAATGAACCACTACCCCCCCCCCCCGATTTTTTTTCCTGCCTACGGCCATGAGAAAAATATGTATATATCGAGAAGAGACGTGTAGGCTATATACGCAATTATACGCAGGGTTGACATGTTTAAAACAAAAGTGTTTAAAACACTTTGTTTTAAACGTTTAAAACACACGGTTTTGTTTTTTTTACAAATGTTTTAAACGTTTAAAACAATGTGTTTTAAACATGTTTTTTTTACAAGTGTTTAAAACACATTTTGGTGGTAGATATTTTATAGTCTGTGATATTTTTTTTGTTTGGCAACCCTATTTTTCATTTAATCTGTGTCAATTAATCCGTGCTTTGCAGGTCTCACTTATCGCACAACACTTGAGCAACCTTTTTTCTGACGTCACGGGAGAAAGCTTTTTAATTTTAGGCTAAATGCCTATGTTGTTAGGTTAGGCAGGCTAGCTATGTATGCACAAGGTAGCAAAATTGTTGTGCGACAAGAAAGACCCGTTCTTTACTGTAGAAATCGAAACCTCTCAGTTCCTTGTTTCGTATCGTCCTGTAAGTTTGAGACTGGTGGAACCTTGAAATACAATGCGTGATTTTGATCATGACGTGATTTTTTTTCTATTGCGATAAGATTCATTGGTCTGTATAACTGAATGAAGCGCAGATGCTTACTTTTGGTAACATAATTTTGTACTACGAAAGATAAATTCATCTGGAGAATCTATTATGACACTGCAGGTTGTTTTCTGCTATATAAACTGTTCAGGCACTCTCTCCCTTTTTTAAGTTTTGGCCTCAGTGTTCGGAATCTCATAAAAGCTAGGGGTGTGCGGGATCCCGAAAAGTCAGGACCGGGATCGGGAAAAAAAAATCCCGTTCCGATTCGAACTTGGGGAAATGATTTCCCGAATTTTCGGGATCCCGTGCAGTCGGGAAATACCGAATGCTCATTTGAAAATGTCGTTATTTCTCGACGTTTTCTGCATTGTCAATTTCTGGAACTTACCGTAAATGGTTAGTTTTTAATCCAGAAATCACTTAAAGTGAAAATGACGTGTATAATTCGAGATTTTCAGGAAAATTTTTCCCGTCCCGATCCCGTCCCGCACACCCTTAATAAAAGCCCATGAATTCCTCAAAAATATTATTTTTTATTCACAGTTCGAATGCAGAATTTTAATTGTCCATGGATGGATATGTCACAAGTTTCGTCAACCGTCAATCATAATAGCAAAATATTCCCGACTTTTTTTAGCTGTTACCACGAAGCGTAAAAGAGATCTCCCTAATATATCAATGATCTCGTTCTGAATGTCATGCGAGAGCCATTTGTAGCCCGAACGTCCCATCCACTACCCTAGTTCATGCACATCGTCTTTTGAAACTCTTTTTTATTAAAATTTGATTTAGTTTATTTTACTTCGCGTTTTGTGCCTCTTGGCTTATTTGCGAAGATGGGGATGAGTGATGAAATGATGAAATTGATGAATGGACATTCACAAACAACCAAGCCCGACCGGGATTCGAACCCGGGACCCTTGGCGTCGCAGCGCGATGTGCTAACCACTCGGCCACAGGGTCGGGCTCTTTTTTATTAAAAATTTTAACAATAATCATAATTACATACTTAGTATATACTAGTAATAAATCATGCGTTTTGCTGTCTCTGGTCATAGCCTCCCCAAAGTTGATGGTTTAGCGGTTTCAGCCCCCAAAGTTGATGGTTTAGAAAATTTTAAATGTGTATTAAAAGTTAAGTTCATGTAGCACAATTCAGAGTAAACTTTACAAGAGAAGCAAAATAATACATTAGATCCTCTTAAGCAAAATTATTTGGGGGGATCTGATCCCACATTGTTAATATTGGGGGGCTAGAGCCCCCCCAAGCCCCATGGAGTCGGCGCCTATGCCTGCAGTAGAGGTGTGCGGGATCCCGAAAAGTCGGGACCGGGATCGGGAAAGAAAATTTCCGTCCCGATCCCGACTTCCGGAAATGACTTCCCGACTTTTTGGGATCCCAAGCAGTCTGGAAATTCCGAATGGTCATTTTAAAACGTCGTCAATTCTAGACGTTCTCTGCATTGTGTTTTTTTTACCAGAAGTGCAAAACCAAGCACTTAAGATGGAAATTACGGGTAGAATTCGAGATTTCAAGAGCTTTCGGAAATTTCGAACACATCCCGTCCCGAAAATTTTCCGACTTTTTCGGGAAATTGAGAATTTTCCCCGTCCCGAATGTCGGGATTTAAAGAATTTCCCGTCTCGACCAAAAAAAATTCTGTCCCCCACACCCCTTCCCTGCAGTATGGTAAACCTTATCTCCAAAGGTAAATAAACTGTCCTTGTCGCCATTGTACTCATAAAAATGAGTATTTTTTCTCTTTAACGACTTTAAGTATAATTTACTGCGAAAAGGTTGAATTTGTTTTGTTTAAAACATGTTTAAAACATGTTTTTTTAACTCATGTTTAAAACTATGTTTAAAACAAAAAAAACATGTTTTAAACAAAAAAAAAACAGTTTGTTTTGTTCTTTTTAAAAAAAACACAAATTTTGCCAACCCTGATTATACGTAATGTCAGAGGGGTGAACAGACGTTTCAACCCAATTCGCGATTAAAATTACCACCTGAGCGCTAGTGTCGCTTCCAATATGGCCGCTCTAAGTAGGATAGATCTTTGTTTACATTCAGCAGTAGTACAAAAGAGCAGCGTGTTGTCATGACTGTTATGGAGGAGAAACGTTTAAATTACGCTATATTTTTAAATATTGCGGATGCGATGTGAATTCCAGGTACTCTAACAAACGTGAAGCTGTACTGAGAACGAAGCATTTAATTATAACAGGCAAAAATAACACGGAAAATGCAGACGAAACTATGTATACGCACTGGTTGTCCAAAGCAGTGCTGTATCATCTGCACGTCATGTAACTGGGGTTCTCGGAAATTATTTGAAAATAAAGGAATTGAAATTGACCTGTACTTGAAAAGCTGGGACAGGAGAAAATTTCGAACATATCGTTGCAGTTCTTTCTCGAAAGAGAATGGCTGGTTTAATAATAATATTCACGATTTCATGACCAGGCTATACTCACTGAAAAAGGACATCGTACTGAATGAAACAGTAACATTAGCATATCCACTTTTTCTGGTTACATTTGACATTCATTCATTCTCAAACTATTTTCATCTTCCCTCTTAATCGACTTGCACCTGTTCCAAATTTCACACATACGTAACACCGGTAATACATGGACGCATTGGTTAAGACGCTTCATGATTTTTCGAAAAAAAAAGCTTTATTTATAAAGTACAATTTAAAACTTTTCTTTCGTGGAAATATATATTTATCTCTCGATAAATGATGTAAGCAGACTCGTGCATTCTTCGTAATTTCCTTGCCGAATTACAGTGTTATATCCCCCATACCAATCTTCTGTCAATTACGTTTTCCCTGATTTATTAACAAATTTCATTTTGTTGATCCCACGGGTTGGAAACACATGAAAACTTTTAATTTGTTCTGACCCATAAAACTATTTAGAGCCAAAAAAAAAAAAAAAACTGAACAGTAGACCTTACTTTCTCGCATATTCACCATGCTTTAAACGACTTCAACACAACGTATCCTACTTAGAGTACTTCCTGAAAATCCCGGCAGATGGCATATCGGTTAATTTTAATCGCGAATAACTTCCACCACGAAAAGGAGAGAGAAGGAAATGGGAGAAGAGGAGCTCGCGGCATTGCGTACAAAGCCAATATGGCCGTAATAGGTTAGAAGGTCGATATACTTCTTTGTATTATGGCCCATAAGGCCATAATACTGCAAGCTACAGGCACCAATCCCCTTTCTCTGTTCTTGCGTGCTGCAAACAGCGGGAAATGAGAGCACTGCGACTTGTGCGAGAGGGACGCACCTCAGTCTGCAGGCGCTCATAAAGCAAAGATATGGTCGCCGATGTGGCGTCGGAACGTTTGATCTTTTGAAGGAGATAGTGTTCAATGAATAAGTATAACAAAAATTAATTGCATTGCAGATTTATTTGGGTGTGTACGTGCGAATGAAGTCAATACTGCAGATACGTAAAATTCCTTTGTTATAGGAAATTGAATTTTTAATTCAATGGAATTTTCTGCACGGAACATAGACGTAAACAAACTAATTGAGGAATACCATCACTTAATTATCTGCCTGCAAGAGACTAAAGAGACAACATGAAAATTATAATATCAAATATAATACCACCATTGGTCCGCCATTTCAAGATAAAGATAGAGGTGTCAGCATACACATTCTACATGAGAGTGTAGCTCACCAAATACTCTCTTCATGTCCAATAAAAGTATAGCAAATAAATGCCATGTTGAAATAATAGCAGTTCGCATAAAAATATAAAATCTAAAAGTATAAAAGTGATTTGGAAAATTGGAAAAGCGAAAGTCACATTCGAAGGAGACGACGTAAAAATTAATTTAGGTGAAAAATATAGTTCGTCCAGGTATCCGGGTACGGTTGGACTGTGAGAACTCATCACCAAAAAATATCCGAAAGATTAAGCATATGAAGATTATCAAAGTTACACGGAAATTTTAATATTATGCGATGCTCTGTACCAAAACAACGACGCCACTCAGAATCGTGTTAAATCCAGCAGCGGAGAAAAATACAGGAATCTCATCAAACCTATTTGGAACGATATTAGAAGTGGAAGCGGCGTCAAACGCTACAACACGTTACCGAAGGAATTCGTATGGGTTGACGATGTTAGGAAACTCGTGGATCGTTTACTTGTCATAGCAGGCGAAGAAAATGCAGGTAATCGTAACTTTCACAACGAAAAGGTAGGCATCGTGAAGACGATCAGCACCAAACTCTCCAACTTCATCGTGAACGATAGTAAAGGAATAGGATACCTGATCAAAATAATCAACACTCTTCCACCGAAATTTTGGAACGTGGCCGAAGGCATCATAAATAAATTACCGTTCGAAATACATATCCCAGGTTATCAGTACTGCGGACCGGGTACCAAACTCGAACAACGCTTGGAATAAGGAGACAGGGGAGTGAATCCGTTGTACGCTGCATGCAAAGATCACGACATCGCTTACAATACTCAAACAAATCTAGATGTACGTCACGAAGCAGATAGAAAATTGGGACATGCAGCATTCGGGAGACTCATCAGCAGGGACGCTTCTCTGGGTGAACGGGTTGCAGCTTTGGGCACGACCATCGCCATGAACACAAAACGAAAATTGGGATGGGGTCTATAAATAACACCACATAAAAAATAACACAGCTTCAAATAACAGAACTTCCTCCCGAACTGTTGCATAACACATTTACGATGACGTTCGATGAAGGTGACGGGAATGTCGATTTGGTCAAAGTAACAACAAAATTTCGACCACCATACAAGATGGTTCTCATGGACACCTTCGGAAAATATGCTGCAGGGAAAAAATTGGACGACAGGTTGGACGAGCTTCACAAAGCAAGACAAGCAATAAGACGATATCCCGACGATTGGTACATGTCCAACATGGAAACAGAAAGCATCATCGCGCCATCTCATCGCGTTGTCCGAAGCACGAACTTTTTTCTTCGACTCGCACGATATATAAATAACCGATTGTCAAAAATAAAAATAACAAACTTATCACATGAATTATTCACAAAACTCATAGACCTATCGAGAAATTAGATCAGATCAAATCGAACACAGAGACTAATAATATTATCGATCACATCATCGCGCTGAGTGAGACAAAAAAGTTTCTTTTTTCAGGTGTCGTGTATCAAGTACCATACTCGAATTAAATCTTTGGGTGCTCTCGATGGGTTAATCACCAAGAAACAACGTGAGAGAAACTTTCTTGCTTGTCCAAAGGTCCCGGAATGAAATTGTTGCTCAGCACTCCTCAATTGAAAACATTGCTGCGTTCGAGGAAATAACCTCACATGGGAGGTTTCATATTCAGCATTCCAGCAATTCCAGCGGCTTTGGGAGCCGTAGGAAGTTTGGCAGGTGGTAGTGCCGCCATAGCAAAAACCGTAATCGACGCTAAAAATAACAAGGCGGAATTGGAAGAACAGAAACGTCACAACCTGGAAATGGAGAGAAAACGTAAAGGCGTCAAGAGAAAACATATCAACGCTTTGAGCAAGTTTTAAAAAAAGAACCACTCAGTAACCACGACATTGAATCTTTGATCGAACCGTTGGAAATCAAACACTTCAGAGGAGTTTTCATGTCAGATTCTTTACCCTCCGCCATAAGAAAAAAGAGTGTGGAGTCGTCAACTTGGACAATTACGAAAATCCAGGCATACATTGGATATGTTATCCTTCTCCCCTTTCACATATCTTCTCATATTTTTCTTTTCGGATTCCTTCATATAACCAGTGTTTCATTAATTCACATACCTTACACTGTATTATTTCTTCCTTATTTCCTTCTTCGCCACAACATATATATTTTCCTTCCTCCATTTTTGCTTTACTTATCTTTCCAAATTCTTATTCTTCGCGTTATTTCAACCTCTGGTCTGTATCGTGCCCCACACGTTGGTCGCCATTGATCAATGCCACGTCCTCTCACGTGAGCATCTGCCAGCTTAGCACAGGGTAGAAACAATGAGATACCTCTGGGCACAGATCAGGGTATACGAATATATTGAAAGAAACAATAGATTTAACCCACTACGGAGGGTACAATTCGTAATATATTCTTGAATAATCATGTACAAATATTAGATAACTTTGGAAATCTTTTATACAATAATTTTCTTCTATTTTTATTTCTTACTAATTGTAGCCAATCTTCTTTGGGCTTCTACTTCTTGTAATCGCCGAGGCTTCTTCTTCTTATAATTAATAAGGCTTCTTCTTCTTGTAATTAATAAGGCATCTTCTTCTTATAACTACTAACAATGCTTTATCTTCTTGTAATTACTACATACTATCTCTGTCCCATAATTATTGTCCGGTATGCCAAAATGGTAACTTTTTATTTATGTTCTTTTGGATACTTGATCGGCCAATTTGTACTGATCCTTGAGTAATAACGTTGTATGACTCTTTCCCGTGTTTCATTTTCTTCTTCTGTATACACAAGTGTGACAGTTTGAATATCGGACAAGTATTTTGTGACAACAAACAAAAGTGTACCGGACAATAATTATGGGACAGAGGGAGTATTGTTTTTCTTCTTTGTCGATCTTATCCAAACGGAAATATTAATAAAATCGATCTCCCAGACAAACAAAGAGAAAGGGGTTAGTTAAAGATCGCCGCCTGGCCGGCGCTAACCTTAACTTGGAGCTGCAATAGATGAGCCTACCAAAAGTGCTTGGGTGCCTGCCGTGAAATGGCGCTACACCTGGGACAAAACAACCCAAAAGCCGCACGAAACTCTCAGTTCGTGGGAACCGAAAAAGACCCAGAATCGTAATTACAATTCGACTTCTTTACTTTTATATAATGATCACTTATGCTATTACTGAATATTAATTACCCTTTCCACCTTATTTATATCCTATTATTGTGCCAAGTTCATTTATTTCTTTCATTATAATTAGTATTAATATCTACAATCATTATTTCACCACATCAGCGCTTTCCTTTTTCTCTATTTACAATAGTATACGTTTTCTTGAGTGCTGCCATCTCTAGCCCACTTTCTAATCTGCTTTAAGCATCATCAAATATATGCGTCCTTCTTTTTGCATGCTGCCATCTATGATCTCTACCTCAAACAACAACAATGCAGTTTGTGTAAGTGACACGCTTTCGTTTTCGATTCTTTCGGAGGTGTTCCACCGCCGAATTTAGTAAAATATCTCAAAGCTTCCAATCTCTACTACAACGACGAGAGAATCCAAGGTTTCGAGGACGTGAACTGCGGCCACCTCTGCGTTTCCATGCTTGTATTTTTGTCTCGTATAAATAAACCATCCATTCAAGATTTCCAGAAAGCATTGTGGAACCTGAAACATCATCATGGGAGTGTTCCATCTCATAAGCGAAATTTCGGTCTTGAAACTCACATTGCACGACGATATCGTCTATCCTAAATCCATCGCCCTTCGTGCATTCTACAGCATGTATCTGATTCCAAATGTGAACGAACACAACAACACCATCAAGATCGGAAACGAAAAAATCAACATCATGCCGGGACATTACAATTTGTCCACTTTGCAAGTCGAATTACCAAACGGAGTATTTCTCAATCAAAATTCCGTGACCCACAGAGTTGAGTTGGTATCCGCAACAGAAACCGTGGACTAGGGTACGATCGGAGAGCTTTTGGGTTTCGAGAACAACACCAAACTTGAACCTGGCATCAAACACTTCGGCTCCAACATTCCTAAATTTCTGATCATCGAGACTTTGAACGTGCACTGCAACGTAGCGGAAGGCATGATCACAAAAGCAGACAATGTCGGCAGTCACAAACAAACGGGAATCATCGCTACATTCAAAGCAAATTCAGAATTCATGGAACCGATCATCTTCACGCCCTCGTCACCGAAATACTTTCCGTTGTGTCGCAACAGAATCGATCATATAGAATTGGTGGTAAACAACGAAAAAGGTGAAGTTGTGGATTTCGCAGGAGCCACCGTTGAGATCAACATATAAATAACTACAATGGAGCAAATCGAAAGTTACGAATTGCAATCTTTCCCTCCCAACCGTCGCACGTTCACCAATGTTAACGAACCGAACCGAGAAATAGAGGTGGACATCGACGTTAGAGACGGATTCGTTCATCCTCACAGAGCAGACCTCTACGTTAAATTCGACGTGGTGAAAAAGGAAAATAGAGAAGCATTTCCGACCAACGCAAATTTGAAACTCGTAGACAACTTCGTGCATGACCTGTTCTCGTAAGTTGAAGTTAGAAAACACGGAACGATCATCGATAGAGTTGATCATTCAGGCATCACTTCCACGGTAGTGGAAACATTGAAACTTTCGAAAACAGATGCCACTTACTATACCAAGCAGGAGGATTCGAAGCAGGAACAAAAATCTTGACCAAAAGTCACAGGGTACTGTTTCCCATGCGTCTACTTCCGGGTTTCTTTTCAGACTACAAGGAGATCATGTGGAAAGGAGGTTTGACAATCACTTTTCGCAGATCCTTGAACGACACCAATGTTTTGATGCGATACAGTAACTTGAACGCCGACGACACACCACTGCCTAACACCTACCCGAAGCAGCCAAATGCATCATTCAGAGCATGGAGCTGAGAATTCCAGTGGTAGAATACGAAACCAACTACGCCCTCAAGTACAAAGCGGAAATCTTGAAAAATCCACAGGTACCCATTCAGTTTTACAGTTACCAGTGAGTAGTGGGATTGGCTATAGGATAAACCCAGGAAAGTATGAACCCCCCTCAAGCAGATTTGGCTATACTTAAAACAAGCTCAACATGCCCATATGAGCTTTTTGCTCAAGTGTGGAACCCTGTCTAATCCAAGATTTTTGTAAAAAATGCCCTCTGGAATTTCTCGGAAAGTATGAACCCCCCTCAGATTGATTTGCCTATACTTATAAAAGGCACTTCTGTGAGATTGTTGTCCATAAACTTGTTAAAAATATGCCCCTCTTGATATTTTTTTTGGCCACACTTAAAACTAGGCCAAGATGCTCATATGAGCCACCCACACCCACACCCACCCACATACACCCACACCCACCCACACATATTTACTTCCGGTCCATTTCCGGTCTATTTCCGGTTTACTTCCGGTCCACTTCCGGTCCACTTCCGGTTTGCCTACTTCCGGCCCACTTGTGGCCAAGTTGTGGCCTATTTCTGGTCTTATTGTTTCAGATATTTTCAATGCGGTCCGTGTTTAGGCTATATAAAAAGATTTTGTATTGCATATCAGCCAGTATTGTGAGAGTTGTTGAAGAGAAAAAATGTGTTGTTGCAGTGCTGCTCATATTTTTTAAACACAAAAATATTGCAGATTTGTATAAATTGAATTACAAATCTATTTGATTTAATATACAGAATTTTTGACAACCTGTCATAGGTTTATTAAGCATAGAATTTTGATTTGAACCCCAAGAAATTTTATATAAATACCAAAGCCAAAAATATTAATACACATACACACATACACACACTAAATATACAAAACACACTGCTGAACCCAACTGATATTTATTATTAAGTATAGAATTTTGATTTGAACCCCAGGAAATATATATAATAAACCAACAACAAAAATGCCGAATCAAAAATATTGCAATCAATGCAATAAAAATATATCCAGCCCCAATTGGGATAAGCACCAAAAGAATTGTAACCCAGATAAAAGCAGAATTCTCACAAAAATTTGCCCCAAATGCCATTGAGAATATAGCATGAAATACTTCACATATGAACATATAGATACTTCTTCTGCACAGTCATCAACATTTCCAAACAAAATTGATTGGAAATATTTGTGTGATTGCCCTGTATAGTTTGGATTGCAAGGCTAAGTTTTGCAATTTTCTAGACCAGGAACTTGACCCTGTGCACCAGAAACAGGCTCTCCACAAATTATGTGAACATCATGGAGCACACAATATATTTTACAATTTTGAGAATCTCAATTTAAATTCAGGAGCAAGAGATTTGGATTTGATGTATCTGGAAATATTTTTGCATCTTGAATCAACCTGCAAACAATATTACATGTTAGGCTGGGCTATTTCAACAGCAGTAAATATTTACCAAAAGTTTCAATGTTAAAAAACAATCAGAATAATATCTTCCAGGAAATATAGATACCTGAACATGCAAACATATTTTGAAAGAAGAAATATTGCAAGATATATAAAATCAGACCACCTGTTGGATTGTTTTAGGGAAAATTTGAAAATCTATCAGAGTATGATTTTTTTAAAGTGCAAAATGAAACAGAAGCAAGATGGGTACTTGACAGTGATGTTGGGTTTGGGTATGTGAGCATAGAACTGGGTTCTGAATATGATGATTTTGAATCCAATACATACTGGCATAGAATTGATGCATACCTGTTGCATTGTTATTGGGGAAAATATGTTGCTTTTTTTACAAAAAGTACTTCAAGTTTAGAAAAATTTAGGTTTTACAAATTTTTCCATGATCATAGAATTTATACAAACAGCAGGTGGCCTGTTGATGACATATCATGGGACACAACAATTTCCATACTTGATGAGGCAGGAAAATTGGATGTAAATTCTGGTTTATATTTTAATGAGTTGATTATGTACCTGCTTAAAAACAATATCAATTCTGGCTCATTCAATACAAGATGGACTTAAATAATTAGAGTTTTTACACAAAATATTTTTTTTGTAGATGGAACCTCCACCAGATTCAAGTTCCCTGAGTGGGAATATGTTGTTTCTAAGATCAGTATTGATTCTGTAGTACAGTATTGCTGTGGAACATGTTAAGTTCTTGGATTCTGTCACACCTATTCTAATACAATTAATATCACAAGTACTATTACAAGGCACGTACCGCATAAAATCATAATTCCAAGCGATGGCATGGAGTAATTATTTTTCCACGATTCCATATCATACATACTGCACTTGGAGCTTCAACAATTCGGGACTGTGCAATATATTGTCTACAAATATAGGAAAAATTATATTGACTGGGTTGCATACAAAACTCCCAAAGCTTATGTGTTTCAGGTTCCTGAAATTTGAAACAGAATCCAAACTGTCTGGAATTTCATAAAAGTGAAGCTATTCTACAAGCGGGTCTATCTCAGCTTCTGCATGATATATTTGAGCAAGAGGTGATGTGTTTATAATATTTGTTGGGTTGTAATATGTTATTCCATAATTTGACCTATACTGGTGATACCTGGGAATGGATATAATTTTTGAATTTTGGCTGAATGAAAATATATCAATGTTCTGTGTGAAGTCTTTCAATTCTCTAAATTGATCCAATCTTGTGCTTATAATTGTTGCCCTTACAAGTTTTGCATATTTTATTTTATTTACAATCTGTGCAAACATCTTAAACCTAATAGGACCTAGCTCCATTATATCATAGGTTAAAACATCCAATGCGAGCAGGGATTCAACATTGTTTTTAGCAATAAATATGCTCTCTTCTATATCCATCATGTCCATAATTGATAAAGAGACACAAATTTACAACTATTGTAATTGATTGAAGCAAAACGGTGAAACTTGATATTGCATTGATTACATATTTGTTCTGATCAAAGGCATGAGCTATGGCACATCCAGATTGAATGGCTGCATATATTAAGTATAAGCCAAGAAAAACAATCATCTGTAAGAAAATGCACTGCATTAAACACAGACACCATATGTTCCATAATCCTCTGCTGTAATGCCGAGACTCATGGCCTCATGGTTGATGTGATACTTTTTCATCATGTACAAATTTACACCTAGATCCTTCAAATTTTTACAGAAATCTGGAATATTACAAATATCTTCTGGTGAGCACAAGCTGTGATACACAGTGACATATTTTAAATTTGGAAATTTCTCTATGAGGATTTTTCTATCCTCATCTGTGGGGATACTATCAAAATGGATCCATGTGACTGTTTTTGTGTTTGGGATCATGTCATAATATCGGGAGAGGAGAAAAGTGTGACCCATATTTGTTACACATTGCAGGAATTTCTCACCGTACAAATTTAATCTGTATGCATTTTGATATTGTTTCACAATGGGCCTCCCATATTTCATTGACAGATTTTATTTCCAACATAATGGGGATGACAGAATATATACCTATGAGGATTTTAGACATTTGTTGTTTGGACTGAATGAAATGGTCCTGTACTTCATATGGCACAAATTTAAACACTGTGGCCTGGACTGTGTGGGAAGAATCATGGAGTGGGGATTTTTTAATGTGAGATGCAGATGCGGCATGCAAATTTGTGACTCAGAGTTGTTCTAATTTCAGATGCAAACATATTTTGATAGAAGATGCCTATCCCGATTTATTAGATCCAAGTGTGTACTTGATGATATCATGCCCAGATTCCACCAAATTACAGAGTTTGATTTGTTTTGTGCGAGAAATGAGACAGAGATTCAATGGGTTCTAGACTGTGGGAAGCAATTTAAATATTTGAGTCTGGGGGACATCACCCTATTTGAGGAATATCAATATATAAAGGGGGGAAGGATCAATGGCTTTTTTATTTTCTTCGATGTGGATTATACAAGAAGGTGGTACTCAAATTATATGATTTCCGGATTCAAATTCAGTTTGCACCGATACGACATAACAGATAGAAACTATTTCAATGCATTAGAATTTCACCAGGAGGATGACAATCTTATGTACAGGGGTAGTGATTTCAACCCTGAAACCTTTTACAATTTTGATAAGAATCTTATATCTATGAACGAACTATCTATGTGTTTTATGTGCAGAAAATTTCAAAAATGCAATGCCTCTTGCCTAGTGATTGTTCTGCAAAACGGCATATTTCATTCCCAGTGCAGTTGCGGGAAGCAGTTGTGTTAGACAGATCTCAAATCTATGCGTGAAGATTTAACAATTGGGAACAATATCTGAGAACAATATAGAATCTATAAGATGCCAATTTAATTGTGACTCAATCAGTTGTTAATATGTATGAGTGCAGGTATGAATATATTGATTCTGTTTTGGGGATATGCTATGTAAATTAATTTGGCATTTTGTTTTTATAGGGTGCCAAAATGCAAACATATTTTGACAGAAGAAACATTGCACGGTACATTAAATCTGACATTCTTGTTGATTCTATAAGGCATGAATTTTCAACTCTATCAGAGTATGATTTTTTTGCAGTTAGGAATGAGATAGAGTTTAGGTGGTTGCTTGACAGGGATCATAGTTTTGGGTATGTAAGCATAGGGCTGGGTGATTGCATATATTACCATGAATCACAGGTAAATCACTATAGAATAGATGCATTCATGCTTCACTGCTATTACAGATTCTATGTAATATGGTTCAGTAAGGCCCAGGTTCTGCCCACAAAACTTATGTTGTGTTCAAGCAGAATCTCTACACACTGATGTGATAGGGGTGTAACACCATGGTCAAGACCTAGAATCTTATTCTTGCTGTGAATAGTGTTTTTGGAATTTTGAATGGAATCAACTATAAATGGTTGCTCTTTCTTATTAAATACAATAAAAGATCCTTTATACTCGGACAATGGGCCCGTGTAGACATATGGTCCATAAAATGAATTATAATCAGGTGGGGGCGCCATATCTAAAAAAAATTTATCAATACATTATTTTGCATGCAATAGGTATTTCTATGTTAATAGCATATAATTCTACACACCAAGCATGTACATGAGTAACTTATTAAAACATGCAGCATAAGAAGAATTGTTGAATTTTACATTCATAAGGCATTTGCTGAATTGTACAATAAATTTTTTTGTATTTTTCTACATACCCCAACTTCATATAAATAATAGGGGTTGGTTTAGATTTAATAGTGCAGATATTATAACAGATGGGGAGGGGAATATATATTTCAACATATGTTGAAACGAAACGTTTCAACGTATGTTGAAATATATATTCCCCTCCCCATCTGTTATAATATCTGCACTATTAAATCTAAACCAACCCCTATTATTTATATGAAGTTGGGGTATGTAGAAAAATACAAAAAAATTTATTGTACAATTCAGCAAATGCCTTATGAATGTAAAATTCAACAATTCTTCTTATGCTGCATGTTTTAATAAGTTACTCATGTACATGCTTGGTGTGTAGAATTATATGCTATTAACATAGAAATACCTATTGCATGCAAAATAATGTATTGATAAATTTTTTTTAGATATGGCGCCCCCACCTGATTATAATTCATTTTATGGACCATATGTCTACACGGGCCCATTGTCCGAGTATAAAGGATCTTTTATTGTATTTAATAAGAAAGAGCAACCATTTATAGTTGATTCCATTCAAAATTCCAAAAACACTATTCACAGCAAGAATAAGATTCTAGGTCTTGACCATGGTGTTACACCCCTATCACATCAGTGTGTAGAGATTCTGCTTGAACACAACATAAGTTTTGTGGGCAGAACCTGGGCCTTACTGAACCATATTACATAGAATCTGTAATAGCAGTGAAGCATGAATGCATCTATTCTATAGTGATTTACCTGTGATTCATGGTAATATATGCAATCACCCAGCCCTATGCTTACATACCCAAAACTATGATCCCTGTCAAGCAACCACCTAAACTCTATCTCATTCCTAACTGCAAAAAAATCATACTCTGATAGAGTTGAAAATTCATGCCTTATAGAATCAACAAGAATGTCAGATTTAATGTACCGTGCAATGTTTCTTCTGTCAAAATATGTTTGCATTTTGGCACCCTATAAAAACAAAATGCCAAATTAATTTACAAAGCATATCCCCAAAACAGAATCAATATATTCATACCTGCACTCATACATATTAACAACTGATTGAGTCACAATTAAATTGGCATCTTATAGATTCTATATTGTTCTCAGATATTGTTCCCAATTGTTAAATCTTCACGCATAGATTTGAGATCTGTCTAACACAACTGCTTCCCGCAACTGCACTGGGAATGAAATATGCCGTTTTGCAGAACAATCACTAGGCAAGAGGCATTGCATTTTTGAAATTTTCTGCACATAAAACACATAGATAGTTCGTTCATAGATATAAGATTCTTATCAAAATTGTAAAAGGTTTCAGGGTTGAAATCACTACCCCTGTACATAAGATTGTCATCCTCCTGGTGAAATTCTAATGCATTGAAATAGTTTCTATCTGTTATGTCGTATCGGTGCAAACTGAATTTGAATCCGGAAATCATATAATTTGAGTACCACCTTCTTGTATAATCCACATCGAAGAAAATAAAAAAGCCATTGATCCTTCCCCCCTTTATATATTGATATTCCTCAAATAGGGTGATGTCCCCCAGACTCAAATATTTAAATTGCTTCCCACAGTCTAGAACCCATTGAATCTCTGTCTCATTTCTCGCACAAAACAAATCAAACTCTGTAATTTGGTGGAATCTGGGCATGATATCATCAAGTACACACTTGGATCTAATAAATCGGGATAGGCATCTTCTATCAAAATATGTTTGCATCTGAAATTAGAACAACTCTGAGTCACAAATTTGCATGCCGCATCTGCATCTCACATTAAAAAATCCCCACTCCATGATTCTTCCCACACAGTCCAGGCCACAGTGTTTAAATTTGTGCCATATGAAGTACAGGACCATTTCATTCAGTCCAAACAACAAATGTCTAAAATCCTCATAGGTATATATTCTGTCATCCCCATTATGTTGGAAATAAAATCTGTCAATGAAATATGGGAGGCCCATTGTGAAACAATATCAAAATGCATACAGATTAAATTTGTACGGTGAGAAATTCCTGCAATGTGTAACAAATATGGGTCACACTTTTCTCCTCTCCCGATATTATGACATGATCCCAAACACAAAAACAGTCACATGGATCCATTTTGATAGTATCCCCACAGATGAGGATAGAAAAATCCTCATAGAGAAATTTCCAAATTTAAAATATGTCACTGTGTATCACAGCTTGTGCTCACCAGAAGATATTTGTAATATTCCAGATTTCTGTAAAAATTTGAAGGATCTAGGTGTAAATTTGTACATGATGAAAAAGTATCACATCAACCATGAGGCCATGAGTCTCGGCATTACAGCAGAGGATTATGGAACATATGGTGTCTGTGTTTAATGCAGTGCATTTTCTTACAGATGATTGTTTTTCTTGGCTTATACTTAATATATGCAGCCATTCAATCTGGATGTGCCATAGCTCATGCCTTTGATCAGAACAAATATGTAATCAATGCAATATCAAGTTTCACCGTTTTGCTTCAATCAATTACAATAGTTGTAAATTTGTGTCTCTTTATCAATTATGGACATGATGGATATAGAAGAGAGCATATTTATTGCTAAAAACAATGTTGAATCCCTGCTCGCATTGGATGTTTTAACCTATGATATAATGGAGCTAGGTCCTATTAGGTTTAAGATGTTTGCACAGATTGTAAATAAAATAAAATATGCAAAACTTGTAAGGGCAACAATTATAAGCACAAGATTGGATCAATTTAGAGAATTGAAAGACTTCACACAGAACATTGATATATTTTCATTCAGCCAAAATTCAAAAATTATATCCATTCCCAGGTATCACCAGTATAGGTCAAATTATGGAATAACATATTACAACCCAACAAATATTATAAACACATCACCTCTTGCTCAAATATATCATGCAGAAGCTGAGATAGACCCGCTTGTAGAATAGCTTCACTTTTATGAAATTCCAGACAGTTTGGATTCTGTTTCAAATTTCAGGAACCTGAAACACATAAGCTTTGGGAGTTTTGTATGCAACCCAGTCAATATAATTTTTCCTATATTTGTAGACAATATATTGCACAGTCCCGAATTGTTGAAGCTCCAAGTGCAGTATGTATGATATGGAATCGTGGAAAAATAATTACTCCATGCCATCGCTTGGAATTATGATTTTATGCGGTACGTGCCTTGTAATAGTACTTGTGATATTAATTGTATTAGAATAGGTGTGACAGAATCCAAGAACTTAACATGTTCCACAGCAATACTGTACTACAGAATCAATACTGATCTTAGAAACAACATATTCCCACTCAGGGAACTTGAATCTGGTGGAGGTTCCATCTACAAAAAAAATATTTTGTGTAAAAACTCTAATTATTTAAGTCCATCTTGTATTGAATGAGCCAGAATTGATATTGTTTTTAAGCAGGTACATAATCAACTCATTAAAATATAAACCAGAATTTACATCCAATTTTCCTGCCTCATCAAGTATGGAAATTGTTGTGTCCCATGATATGTCATCAACAGGCCACCTGCTGTTTGTATAAATTCTATGATCATGGAAAAATTTGTAAAACCTAAATTTTTCTAAACTTGAAGTACTTTTTGTAAAAAAAGCAACATATTTTCCCCAATAACAATGCAACAGGTATGCATCAATTCTATGCCAGTATGTATTGGATTCAAAATCATCATATTCAGAACCCAATTCTATGCTCACATACCCAAACCCAACATCACTGTCAAGTACCCATCTTGCTTCTGTTTCATTTTGCACTTTAAAAAAATCATACTCTGATAGATTTTCAAATTTTTCCCTAAAACAATCCAACAGGTGGTCTGATTTTATATATCTTGCAATATTTCTTCTTTCAAAATATGTTTGCATGTTCAGGTATCTATATTTCCTGGAAGATATTATTCTGATTGTTTTTTAACATTGAAACTTTTGGTAAATATTTACTGCTGTTGAAATAGCCCAGCCTAACATGTAATATTGTTTGCAGGTTGATTCAAGATGCAAAAATATTTCCAGATACATCAAATCCAAATCTCTTGCTCCTGAATTTAAATTGAGATTCTCAAAATTGTAAAATATATTGTGTGCTCCATGATGTTCACATAATTTGTGGAGAGCCTGTTTCTGGTGCACAGGGTCAAGTTCCTGGTCTAGAAAATTGCAAAACTTAGCCTTGCAATCCAAACTATACAGGGCAATCACACAAATATTTCCAATCAATTTTGTTTGGAAATGTTGATGACTGTGCAGAAGAAGTATCTATATGTTCATATGTGAAGTATTTCATGCTATATTCTCAATGGCATTTGGGGCAAATTTTTGTGAGAATTCTGTTTTTATCTGGGTTACAATTCTTTTGGTGCTTATCCCAATTGGGGCTGGATATATTTTTATTGCATTGATTGCAATATTTTTGATTCGGCATTTTTGTTGTTGGTTTATTATATATATTTCCTGGGGTTCAAATCAAAATTCTATACTTAATAATAAATATCAATTGGGTTCAGCAGTGTGTTTTGTATATTTAGGGTGTGTGTGTGTGTATGTGTGTTAATATTTTTGGCTTTGGTATTTATATAAAATTTCTTGGGGTTCAAATCAAAACTCTATACTTAATAAACCTATGACAGGTTGTCAAAATTCTGTATATTAAATCAAATAGATTTGTAATTCAATTTATACAAATCTGCAATATTTTTGTGTTTAAAAAATATGAGCAGCACTGCAACAACACATTTTTTCTCTTCAACAACTCTCACAATACTGGCTGATATGCAATGCAAAATCTTTTTATATAGCCTAAACACGGACCGCATTGAAAATATCTGAAACAATAAGACCAGAAATAGGCCACAACTTGGCCACAAGTGGACCGGAAGTAGGCAAACCGGAAGTGGACCGGAAGTGGACCGGAAGTAAATATGTGTGGGTGGGTGTGGGTGTATGTGGGTGGGTGTGGGTATGGGTAGCTCATATGAGCATCTTGGCTTAGTTTTAAGTGTGGCCAAAAAAAATATCAAGAGGGGCATATTTTTGACAAATTTATGGACAACAATCTCACAGAAGTGCCTTTTATAAGTATAGGCAAATCAATCTGAGGGGGGTTCATACTTTCCGAGAAATTCCCGAGGTCATTTTTTACAAAAATCTTGGATTAGACAGGGTTCCACACTTGAGCAAAAAGCTCATATGGGCATGTTGAGCTTGTTTTAAGTGTAGCCAAATCTGCTTGAGGGGGGTTCATACTTTCCTGGGTTTATCCTATAGCCAATCCCACTACTCCAGTGCGTGCAGAAACCCGCTTCGGGCAACCATTACGAATTCGACGCCACGACGCAATTCAACAACATACAGTTCGACATGCCAGATTTCGTGGTTGTGCTTTTTCAGACCGGACGCGATAACAATCAGGAAAAAGATCCCAGCATGTTGGACAACTGTAAAATCAAGAACGCCTAACTTCAAGAACGGAAGAAACGAAGTTTTCCCACGTGAGAATTACAACCTAGACATTAACGCCAACGATTACCTCAAGCTTTACGAAGCGTACACCGCATACAAAAGAGTAACCACGGGTAACGTCGACATGTACTACACTCCAAGCAAATTCAAAGCACAGAGACCCATGTTCGTAATCAACACGTCAAAAAAAAAGCAGGTTGTGGTCAACGATCGCATCAACATCAAAATAGTGTGTGAATTTCACAATCTACTCCCTGACGATACCGTTTGCAGCGTAATCCTGGTTGCAGAGAAGTCATTCGTCCAAGATGTCAAAAATGAGAGGGTCACGGAACAGTTTTAACTCAGGAAGTTTCAAAATTAAGAACAAGTATCACCATTTTAGAAATCATAAAAATTTGCACAAAATTGTCAAAAATTTAAAAATACTAAAAAAAGAATGTTGACGTACTCAAAAGAAATTCCTATATCCGAGTTTGACTGTCGTCGTCTATCAAAAATTCCGTGACCCTTCCGAAAAAAAAAAAAAAAATCCGAAATTCAAAAATGGCGACCGGAAGTGGACGTATCTCGAAAACGGTAAGAGAAATCGCGAAAATAACTCGAAAAATCTCCCCGTTAACACCCTTGTCGATTTTGACGATGTAGAGTAAGAGTACAAAATTTGGTGGTTCTGAGGTCAAGGAGTGGGCCAACTGCCGATTTTTTTTCGATCGCTCGTAACTTTCGAAAGGATGATCGTAGAGACATGGTTTTTTTTTTGCGTTAGCATCGTCTCGATGTCCTCTGTCCTCCCTGACTGAAATTGGTATAGGTCGTCATGGAACCAAACTTACCTCCTCTGGAAATTTTCCAAGCCCCGTGTTAAAAAACCTAAAAATGCGAATATCTCGAAAACGGTGAGAGATAGCGCGAAAATATATCGAAAAATCTCCCCATATGTACGCCTTGTCGATTTTGGTGATGCAGAGTACGTATGCCAAGTTTGGTGGTCCTAAGTTTATTTGGTTTATTGGTTTATTTATAAGATCTAGTGATTCGAAAATGAAAAAGACTAAATACCGTAAAGTAACAATGTCTACTAGTTTGGGTCCAAAACTGAAGACATTGACGACAGCGGAACTTCCGGAGCGTCATTGTAGTGCTAGCTCACGTCGAAGGCCGAAGAGATCGAAGGTCTCTCTCCTTCTCTAAAGTGAATATTTCAGCGGTTTATTAAAAAGAAATAAGCTTCACAGATCAACTGAAAATCAAAGTTTTGAGTGATGGTTTAGTTGTGCCTGAACAAAATTTCATGTACGCAGTCCGAGAATTTCATGGCATAAAAAAAACAACTTTTTTTAAGCCTACTGGGTTCGCACTTACACAAATACGACATACATTTTATGAATGTCCAGAAGAGAATGCAAGAAGATGTTGAATATGTAGTTATTTTAGTGGAAATTGCAGGTTCTACCAGGACCCGAATCAGGGCTCTGGCATACCATGCTATTGCTCAACTAACTGAGCCACAGAGCCACCCTTGACTTCGCCTGATTTTGCGCTAAAATGTATACATAGTACATGTTCTGTGTATGTAAAATCGTAAGATATTACCGGTTTAATTAACAAGCACAGAAAACATAGGAGATAGAAGAAAACTGAGGGGTATTCCCACCGGTTGAGGAGACATTTTACTTATGTAAGTCAACACGAGCTGCCGCTTCGAGGTGACGATGACAATGGCCTACTAAGGGAGATTTCACACCGTGTTGCCTGAGGATTTCACAAGTCGAATGTTGGTTTGTGCGGCCTTTTGTGTAGCTACGGTGTGAAACGTTTCTGTTGATTGGCTCGTTCCATACGACATGTATCGCTTGTCCCTTCGGTCTGAAATCTTCCTAAGTCTTGAAGATGCAAGTCACAAGGATGGAAAATTAGGACTTTATTAAGGTTAGGTCCGAAGGCAGGCGACAGCACTCTAAAGGATAATATCAAAACCTGCAGGAAGAACGCATCTTACTTATGTCTTCAATACGAAATGATAAAATCTTCTGGTGAGTTGATTTTAAAGATTGTATCCGAGATAAAGAGTGGCGTACCGAGGATTATCGGATGGGAGACGGGTTACGAATACTACGTATTTTTGGTAGTCCGTCCTCATTTTGCCATCTTTTCCTGTCTTTGACGTTCCTTTTTTTTAACGACTACTGGATCAAATGGGGTTATGACCCCACCAATCCTCCCTTGGGCACGTCACTAGAAATAAATGTGTAAGCATTTGGTCATATTGGGCGACGAAACATTAGATGTGTTTGGAACGTAAGGGTTTTCACTGTGCATTAATTGTTTCACGATTCAACTGTATTCGAGAAGACTTCCTTTGTTTCGTGCTGCGTGTATGACAAGACTGCAAGCTGTGAAACAATTTTGAACACTTGCGATTGCTTAGGCCTGAATATGAACAATTTGGTGGGTTTCGGCTTTGATAAGAGCTGCAAACATGGAAGGACAAGACAAGGCACATTAGTGGCATTCAGGCTCGAATCAGAGAGAAATATTCGAGAACTATCTGCATCCAGTTCGCAGCCCACAACTTGAATCTCGCGTTGTCGAGTGAATTGTCCATCCCGTGCATGTGTAACAGCTTCGTAAAAACACTAAAGACACCATAGATGTTTTGATGCCTGATGAGAAGAAATGGACAAACACACATACTCTGTTTCGAGTGGTAAAAAACGCTCAAATTTCACGTCCTGATTAAAATGGCAGCCTTAAACAGAGGCATCGATATAGGGGATAGTTGTTCCCCATTTTGTTGCCTCGTAATCCTAGGCCTTGTCTACCAAGAGAAAGTAAACTTTCCTTGCACCCCCCCCCCCCCAGTTTTGAAACCCAATGGCCACCACTGGCCTAAAACATACATTTGTGAGGCTATATCTATACCCCTTAAAAAGATGATGTTCAGCCCTCGCCCGAAAGGAATTCCTGGATACGTGCCTGTACTCGGGAGCAGGGCCGGCGATTAGGAGGAGCGAGGGGGCAGTTGCGCCCCTGCTCTATGCTAAACTTTATCTACCAAGCGAAAGTAAATTGTTCTTGCCCTCCAGTTTTGGCGTCTTGCCCTCCCCCATAGTTTTGGAACACAATTGCCGCCACTGATCGGGAGTTCCTTCAATACATTTGTTCTAATCCGAAGCCTCTTTTTCTCAAAGGAGTTTTCCTCGGAGCGCGTGGGGGGGGGGGTCGCAGCGATCAAACTGTGGGGAATGTGTGGTGATACTATTCCTCCAGTTAAGAAAATTCTCATAAATTATCCCCAATAGGATAATTTGCATAGACATTGCCCCGCCCTACCCACTGCATTTTCCCCATGTTGATCCATGCAACTTTCCCCAAACTGGTTTTTCCATATATATCAGGGTGAAAGTGGCCCTCTGCCCCCCCTCTACGGGCGCCCTTGATTATATATCAATTTGTGATTAGCTTTTGCATATAAAGTTACCGATTGATAATTACACGTGTAATTGGTATAAATTCTCATTACTGACGGTTTGTTGCTATATTGTGTTGAAGATTACCTACCCACAAAAGCTACGTACTTTGAGATGTCCGAAGGATCATGGTCGTGCTTAAGCATGAACTATCTAACATGTAATTGACATGTGACTCTATTTACATTTGGAAAGACTTGCTTTTTAAGAGGATAATCGTACAAATGAGCGTAAGCATCGCAATACTAAATAAGTGACAGTGCGGAAACGTGGAAGTTACAAGACATTGTGAGGCATTTATATCAGAGAAACCGGCATTTTGATAGTCTTAAGTTCATAAACTTCTGAAAAATGGCGTCCGATCCGCTGGCGAAGAACAGGATGCAGATATTCAAAAACAAAGGGAAAGACCAAGAGGTAACTATTGATAATGTTTATCCACCTTTGTCGGGTATGCAGGTTACTCAAAAGCTTTGAAGTGATGTTTTTACGTAGTATTATTGATGTTCTAGATGCTTTCACGGACTTCATGGCTACATGTGAAAACTGTTTTTTAGTAATTTGAAAGACATTCCAGTATATTAGCGGAGAAATTGTACAGTAAAACGAAGCTTAATACGATAAGTGTTTTTATTTCTGTGCAGATCATGCAATTAGGCTGAATACTGGTCCATGGTAGTCTCAAATCTGTCCTGCTGCATGTAACTTAACGTGAGAAAATATCGAAGTACAACGAACATTTCTGACTTAATGTAAGACATTATTGTAAAGCTGTCTCACACAGTACGAATAGGTTGACAACTTTCCTTTACATATAACAGAAAGAGAACATGAATACTAAATACATGTATAATCCTCATGAGTGCACACTTTTGTTATTGTGTGCCAATCATTTTCTCACTCATTCGCTATTTTATAGCATAAGCATGTGTTCCAATTGCAATATTTTGATAGTTTTGGTAATATTGCATACATTGTACCATGTATTGGACGATAATACACCTTGATCCATATTAGGAAATGACAATCTTCACTGCAATTGTTATTGTAAATAATGTGGAAGCTGTTTAAACAGCTATGAAAACAAATTAATGAGTGTAATTTTTGTTGATTCCCTTTCACCTCAAAAGTTGGAAATTTGGTAGTACTATATGGATCAGATTAGATTTTTTAAAATTGAAGGTTAACAATGCCTTGTTTATTATTTTTTGTGTGATTTTGAATCTTTCTAATTTTTAAAACCTGTAATTGGTTGATTTAAAAAGTAAGCATTATGCAAGTTCGAAGTTAAATGTAGACTTGATTGTTTTATTCCGAACTAATGATCTTGCACACACACACACACTTTTAAGATGATTCCATTTCTGGTGTAGGTCTTCTATGGGTGTTTTCTCTGCCATAGACTCGAATATGCATATGAATTTGGGCTTAATTGAAGATGACGGGAGTGTTCCTGATTTGTTTGAAATTTTGTACACTTTCTACATGAGGCCTCCTAAACACGAATCTGACATTAGAATTTCCCAGTCACGTCTATAACTTGAGATATAACCGAAAATTTCACGTGAGGTTAGGTTATGTTTGGCAAACATAGTTAAAATTACCACTAAGCTTACCTTCAAAGTCTGCACAAACCATTCACGTAAGGTTAGGTTTTGCAAACATACTTCAAATAACACTAAGCTTAGCTTCAAAGTCTGTAGTGTTTAAATCCAAAGGTGGATACAGTGTTGCCACACTTAAAATTCACACTCAGCATGTTCCTCTCCCTGTCACTGACAGTAATATGAAAAGCAATATATTACGCCTTACACACTTAATATCCAAATTTCAAACAGTGACCGGGACATCAGAACCTCTGATACTTCATCCAGAAAACTTATTTCGTTAGTACATTCTCTAGTAAATAAATCAGAGAACACCCCCGTCACCTTCAATTGCTCCTCAATTTGCAAGTAGCATCTCGTTTACGGTTGTCTTTGATATGGACTGCTGTTTCTACCATGTAACGTGACTCAATCTGTGAAGGGGTTTTCCTTTCCTAAATGCTTTCATTGTTATCGTAGGTGGGCTATATTTACACCTCCTAGCATTAAAATAATGCATGTAAATGCTTCCAACAGCTCATCATGTAATACCTAGACTCAAGAAGAAAAAAAAACTTCAAAACCTCATGTAGTAGTCCAGATATGAGATGAGTGATTCATTTGTCTAATCGCAAACATGATAATGAGTGATATGATGAAATTGATGAAGGGACACTCGCACAGGACATACATACTCAGGCTGGGATTTCAACCTGGGACCCCTGTCATCGTTGTCAGCCTGAGATAACTGTACACCAAGAATGGCTGCTTGCCGGAAAAGTGCAGATGATCATGTGTGCTACGTTTCAAATTATAATAAAGTGAATATGTGCAATGGGTTTACCGAACATTTTCCATTCAGGAGGGTGTAAGGGTCAACTCTGGGTATGGTTAGCCAAATGGCCATAAATTTTGCCATTATGGAAATATTTTTGTTGTGGGAAGGGGGGATAATTCACTAATGTGTAAAATGGTTGGAACCTAAAAAACTTCGCTTGCTACATCTTCTATTATTTGAATTAGAGCAAACACAAGTGTGTAAATTAGATTTTGAAAGTATTTTATTGTCATGTTTTTCCCAGACTGTATAGAGCGAGACCACAGATAAAGGATAGCTTGTTGCTTGTCTGTCTTAAGATTCTGTAGAATGACGTTTCCATTTCAACTTTGATAGAAATAAAGTTACATGTTTCAAATTGCACCAGGTAGGTTACTGCCCACTTAGTTATGCATCGAAGTGGCATTCACCATTGTCATTGCAATTAATACATGGAAAAGGGGTGTAAAAATCTAAGGTACAACAATATAAAACAAGATAATGGGTCCAAGTGTTTTATGATTTTTTTAAAAATTCTCTTAGCAGCAAGATTAATTATCGTAGAATTTTGATAATCATTGTCACACGAAATTTGAACTTTCCTTAAAGTAATGAGCATTGTTTGGATTTTGAAAAAAAAAAAAACTTTAAAAATTACCTTACGCAAGCATGCGTGCTTCCCATGAACAATGTATCTTCCATTGACAAGCAATTGTATCGTAAACCGGTAGGAATTAATGTAGAAGTAAATCAGAACCTTAACAGAATGCATTTAGAGGCTTTATTTTAATGCTAAGAGAACCAAACCTGGTTTGCCTAACGTAACTACGAAAGCATATATTGAACAAAATCTTGTAATTGTGAAAACTCCGCATTATTTATTAACAGAAGTAAATCTAAATACAACCGTGTTAAAATTGCATTCGTAGCATGATGAAATCTCAATAAAACAAAAGGAACTTGGGCCTAAAGCAATGCTATCAAAGCCTTTCCCATGTTCAATTTATTATTTAATCTTCAGAAATACACTAGACCAGGGCATGAAATTTCAAGTTTGAAGTCAGTCGCTGGACTCAAGTCTTTGGTCGCCACTGTTTTATATTGATAAATAATAAAAATATTCGCAATTATTAAAAATAACATGCCTCAGGAATTAATGTTTGTGTAGCGTCGTTTTACACTGAAGTACCACTTATCAATCACAGCTGCTGGGTCAAACACTGACAGGGGGTCCATTTACGGAAACTGGGAGCAAATCATCCAGTGTCTTAGTCGTCAGAGAGTTCCTGTAAGTAGTCTTGAGTCTGTTGTGACACCTGAAACCTCTCTCACATGAAGCTGTGCTCACTCGTAGAACAGCAGAAAATGTCAAAATCTGGAACAAATTTGGGAATCTTGCTGAACACTCCTCACTGTGAATCTTCTCCAGTGTCTGATTCAAAGTCAGAGAAGAAAACAAAAGTTTGTATTCTGTCCACTCTGCTAACAGAACATCCATTTTCTCATCATAGAGGCTCAGGTTCAAGTACATGTAGTGCTTCTTTTTCTTCTATCCCAAACTGAAGAATATTTTCTTTGGGAGGCCAACCCAAGGTGTCGAAAACATGCAGAGATGCAATCACATCTGTTGATATAGATTGCAATCTTTCTGTGATGTACACCTTCGCATTGTTAATTACGTTTCCTCTAACAGTCTGAAACTCTTGCTCTCCATTTTGAATGTTTGTGAGCTGCAAATCCCTGATCTTCCCTGAAATGGATACATGGTCCAAGAAATCTTGTTCGCTTGGTCCAACATTAGATTCCAGGTCAGTCAAAACTGAAATACAGTGTTCAATTCTTATTTTCAGATATGAAATCAAAAGATTCTTATTTTGTAGTGCCACGCTTAAAGGGTTCAATTTCCTGTAAAAATCCAAAAGGAAGTACAGAAGCTTAACAAATTTGAATTGCTTCAAACTTTTCAGCAAACCCTTAGCTTTAGCGCCATCATTGTCTTTTCTATGGAGCACCTGTTCAAGATTGGTCACAACAGCTTTCCATGATTTCAAGAGATCTCTTACAGCACTTTCTTTATTGGCTAACCACCTAATAGTGTGGATACCACTCAGTTTTAGAATTTCTTCTCCTATAACTTCTGCCGTTTCTCTCAAGAGGTGAAGTCTTCAGCAGAGCCATTATAAAACTGAAAAATATTCCTAATCACGGAATCAAATGCTCTACGATATTTAACTTCAACACGGCTAACTGCAAACGATGTGCAAGGCAGTGAATAGTTATCATTTTATTACAAATAGCTTTCATTTGCACAGCCAATCCTGATTTGTACCTGACCATATTTGCTGCACCATCAGTACCCAAGCCAACAATGTAATGCTTGTTTCTGTATTTATTTGAACCTATTGCCTTATCAAAGTAATCAGTTATGGCTGTGAAGTAACCAGCAGAGTATTACTTGTAAAAGGTCCTCTATGATGTGACCATAATTTGCATCCACGTATCGAACATACATACACATTTGCATGCTCGACTGATGATCTATCTGTGGATTCATCCATCAGAAGGCTGATGTATGTACTTTTCTTTATTTTCTCCACTAGATCTAACTTCAAAGTTTCAGCTATGAAATGAATAAATTCTCCTCATTGCGTTTCATTGCCATACTTAGGTAGAACACTCACACTTAATTTTCCTGCCAAACACAGCAGATCTACAAAGTCTTTAAATGGCTTCTCATGTTTAGCTACATAGTATGCTACATTAAATAATTTGTAAGATGGGGTCGGCATTGAGTGGACAAGGCGTTTTCAATCGGCTCGCTTTCCAAAACCATGTACGAACGTTGGATTGAGATGTTCGGGCATGTTTGTCACACATTTGAAACAACAAAATTTTAGTCGCCAGTCCCAAACTTTTGGTCCCCAATGGCGACCTGGTGACCGGAAATTTCGTGTCCTGCACTAGATTCTCACGAATTCGGCCATTCCTTGCACATATGGGTGCCGGATTATTGAGAGGGTCGGAAATTATGTACTACTATGTAGTTTAAACACATAGGGACTATACAGGCTGTACTTTACGTGTTTCCTTGTAGAAGCCATAGTATGTAATGAACTTTACTGTAAGAAAGTCACAATTTCAAATACTGTACGTATGTATAGCATTGTTTAACATTTTGAACTAACAACATTGTTGAACACTATAATTCATTGTTGTGCGCGTCATTTCTGCTTGAGTGACTACTGGCCGGATGTGGGCCAACTACTGAGAGGGCGAACTATTGAGGGCCGGATTAGCGAGAGTCTAGTGTACATTTTTAGGACTATTAATAACTCTCAATACCTTTGCATCATAGTGCAAGCACTGTTATGTGTGCAGATTCTCAAAAAGCTTAACTGAAAAATGTCATAGAAATTTGATTTTAAAAATAAAATGTAGGAGTTGAACCCACAGTTATTCACACCCATACAAACAGAGATATTCAAGTATTTTTTTTTTTTTTGTACTGCAAAACTTGTAAAGAACCTAAAAGTCACATGCCTCACCCAGAGAATCTTTAAATCCTTGCAGGCAATGGAAGATAATTTCTAGTTTGTTTTGTCCCCAGTGGTACTTCTGACGCTTTTTCCAAAAGCGGTTATGTAGTTTATATTGCACCATGCAATTTTTTTTCTGTCATTCTCTATAACACATAACTTGAATGTTTGAAGAACTACGCACATTATGGGTTCAAAAGTAAAAAAAAAAAAGTGCTCCCTTGTGCATAGCACCACGCCATCCATGAAGGCGTATAGGGGGTGTGGGGGTACCGCCCCACACTTTCTTGATCCGGTCGTGAGTGGGGTGATGTGATCAGCATCACGCCCCTGACCGCCTTTACCCCCCAGGGTTATCCCCAGGTACCCATGTCATTCGACGCTGGGTAGGCACCGGGGCCGCTTCCATTGTTAGTAAAGTTCCGGGATTTGAACGGGCCGGGGATCGAACCCGGGACCTTTAGCATGGTAGTCAGATGCGTTACCGACTGAGCCACCGCGGCCAAAAGTGGTGTATATAATGACATTTCATTATTAAAATAGAGTAGCTAGCTATAATCTTAAATGATTGCAATGAGTTACTTCACAGACATGTTTTTTGTAACATCTCATTTGAGTATTAAATTTATATCTGTAGAAAGAAGTCTTACTTTTGTTCTCAAATTTTTACCGCATAATTAATCAATTTTATGTGATTTTGCCTAACTTGTAGGATAATTCAGACTTCAGAAAGTGTTGTCAGTAAATAAACTCTAACGTTCATGTTTAACATTTAGTGGATGATCGACCGGCACTAAGAGGCAGCAATTTCTTAGAAACTGTTTTTCTTGTTCATTAGTATACATATGATGGTATGACATACTCGAATTACAAAACTATAGTATATATCTATTGTTACTATTATTAACAGGTGGGGAGTGATAAAGTCCTTTGTTACCCCTATAATATTATGGGATAGATTTTAGAAAAAAAGTTCTGTAACTCCTGAACCACTGCTTTTGCTAAAAAAAAATTCAATTGTATGTTTACTAATGAGTAAAAAGCAACACTTTAACAACGTTCGGTGATTATAGGTCCGCTGGGGGCCCAGGGGCAAAGGCCTTAAGTTTGAAATTTTCCAAAATTACCCAACATTTCTGAACACCATTTTTTCCCCCAAAGTTGGGGCACAGGCATTACATACCCTGAAAGAGTAGTCTTTTGTTGTTCTTCCCTTCAAATTTGGTCCATCCAGCATCCATAGAGCTGATACTAGAAGCAGCCAGGATCCTGTGTGTGAAATGTATTGTCTCGTTCATATATGTTTGTGATTGATTCTTCACCTTATCACCATTCATCCTCATCTTTGCAATTAGTAAAAAGTGGAAGAAATGAGAAGCAAAATAAATCATTCATTCATGTATACCTATTTTCCTGACTCGGCGTATTGATTTTCTTTTGTATTTTTAAAATACAAACTTCTTTTTTAGGAAATGAGGAGGCGAAGAAACGAAGTTACAGTCGAATTGAGGAAAAGTAAAAGAGATGAAACACTTCTTAAACGAAGAAACGTTCCACAAGCAGATTCAACAGGTAGGTGTAAGCTATAGTGAGGCTAAGGATTGCTTCCAATATTTTTTACTGATAGATTCTTGGTCCAATATGACAAGTATGTAATTTTAGACTTGTACAACGAATATGTGGAAAGTTACAATTTTTTAAAGATTTTTAGAAATTGGGTGGATGAACGAACACAACTTTGAAACTATTTGGAATATTGTGATGATTAGGTATTGCTGGAGAGGAGATAGACAGTCCTAACAGAATAGCACTGTGTTACCATTCTTATCTGCTCAGAAAGTAGAAAAATCTTTAAAGAAAGTAATGCAAATGAAGAAACTAGTACTCACTTTATCCGCGAAACTGTTTTTTCTTCTTTGTTCTATTAATTTCAGTGGCCACTGCCACCATCCTCGTTGGAAGTCGCTGTACTGTTGCCTGGCGTGCGTCTTTTGTTTGTAGTTCTCCGGCTGCCGCTAGGTGCGCTGTTGTTATCTGTACGTCTGCGCCTGTGTTATCTGCTGCTATTTCCCGGTGTTAGCTGTTGTAGTAGGGGAATCCAGGTGTCGTGTGCCTGTTCGCTATCAATGTTCAGATCATGCAGGAAGTGCATTATGACATGCGTTTCCTTGATTTTGGTGTCTACGAGTGTGTGGGCAGTGTGTTTGACTTGTACCTTTTGAATTTTATGGCTATGGTATTTGATGTGTTTGACAAGACCTGTAGTGGGTTGGGCTTTTTTTTGCATCGGTTAGGTGCTGTTGGATTCTTTCATTGACTGATGGATCTGCTAACGTAATGTGCCTTGCACTCGCACTCTGCATCGTATACATCTGGATTATCAAGGGGGGAGAGGAAGTACCATTTGTATTTGGTTAGTTATTCAGCTATTTTGGCATTGGGTTTGTGCACTTCTTTGATGCCATATGAGAGAAGGGCTTTGGATATGCGTTTGGATGTGGTAGGATGTTAGGGAAAGTAATACGTTGTGATGAAAGAAACACTCCACTTTGGGTAATTGTTTGATACATAGTCCCAGGTTTTACAGCAATAAAATTGTTCCACAGCATAATGAATACATGTTCAACATAATATTAAAAAAATCAGAAAGGTAATAATGTTCATAATAAAAATATCAGTTTTAGTATTCAATACGTGAACCATTGTTTTCACTGGCACACAGTTGTATTTTTGAAAAAAGGCCCTAAAACACTCACAAATTACCACTGCTAGAAGTACACATAATATTGTTAGAAATGTTGAATACGTGAAAGAAGCATTACTGTGCTTTTAACTCAGAAATTGTACTAAGACCAGAGTTTTTATTCAGAATGCATATGGGTCAGTCCACACCGTATGATCCAGCACTGGTTGCCAAAAATGCCGAAAGTCATGAAACACAAAATGGCCACCATTTTTAAATGAAGACTAATTTTTGAAATATAATGCCTGCTTTGAACTACCCATGAATAGGGGTAAGAACAAAAAAAAAATATTAAAAATGGTCAAGTTAGAATTGGATAAACATCACAATTAGTCCCACCATCCACACCAGAAGATCAGGATAAATAATGAGCACTCCGCTTACATACGATAAGTTACATTTTAAACTCAATTAGGATTGGTGGTAAGGTTGGTAGGTTAGGTTAAGATTCTCACAAAGAGAAAATATTTTTCTTTGCCTAACGTAGACATTTATCCTATTGATCTACGAGACAGGACAGTTAGACCTTGCCTGCTGTTTGGACGCTGCTGCTCTCTAAAGGCGTAAAAAGGAATTAGCATCCCAGCGCTTGCTACTGGTCCGTTGAATCTTCTCTGCCTGACCTTGGTTTGTTGCATAGTATCTGCAACGCTGAGCCATCTGAGGCACGAGGATAGGAAGGACGGCATTGAACCTGTCTGCAGTAGCACGCGCTGTAGAAATCAGGCCGTTGCTTCAGGTCTGCCACAACCACCCGTGCCTCTACTCATATACTGTGAAATCTCACAGATTGCCTCCTTTTTGAACAAATCATAATGGAATTTGCTTTTTTGAAGCAATTGAAGAGAATGTGTAAAAATACTTTACCGATTATAAGAAAGGAAAGACTACTAGGGAAATACCGGAAAAACAGAAGGGAGTTTATCGAATAGAATGTCAATGTGGGAAGGAGGACATACAGGTCGAAATATGGGTAAAAGATGGAGCAAACATGAAAAAGATATAAGAGAAAAAGTTCCCAAAAAAGGTCTCTCGGAACACATTTTGGAAAGCGGACATAGAATCGCAAAAAAGGAGATAATTAGAAAAGAAAGGAGGAAGTTAGGAAGAAACGTGTATGAAACAGCGAATATTTGTATAGGGGGGAAGAATAATCTTAATAGGGATGAAGGAAATTTAGAAGAAGGATGGATCAATTTCCTCAAAAAATGGGACAAAGCGTGGAAGATTGAACCGAATATCGGTTTCCACGTCACTCCGGAAGTTATCCAAGCTGCCCGGGAAGAACTTGAATTTACGTTGGATTTGTGACGTGATAAGGGGAAATGAGAAAATAAAGGGGAGAGGAAAACATTCGTGGAGAACTGACCTTCATGTAGATTAGGAAGCACAGTTGGGTAGGAATGGCCGAACCTGCAAGATGTATAGTGATTCATGCAGGTTTTTTAGTTTTTTGACATTTTTAACACAAGAATAGGTTTATTGTGCAAGTTTTTTTAGTGAACGACTAGCTTTTTATATACCTCTAGGGCGAGGATATAATATTTGAAATGTATCCACATCAACCCTTGTCCACAATCCTTATATTACATTTCGACGTGGTACTATGCTAAGTACCTAGTTTTTTCATACGAACCTGAAGAAGGGGATAGTTAACCTTTTGGAACCCAAGCGTCTCGATCGAGATACCCAAATGTAACCCTCCCGGTACCAAGCATCTCGATCGAGATGCTGTGTCAAGGTCGTAGTTTTTACGTTATAACTTTTCTATTTTTGGCTAGAATTTCAATTTTTTTTTTTATATATATATATTGTTCCTAACACACGTATTTAACAGAAATGTTTTTTTGCATATTTTTTTGTCTTCATGAAAATGGAGGGGAAAAGGCAGGAAAAGGGACTTCTTTTTTGCATCTCTTTTCAAGGTCAAATTTTTGCTAACAAAGGAAGACCAGCTTTGTTGTTTTAAAGCAATGCTTTTCACTCCCGCCTGTGAACTGCATTCGAAGGAAGCTTGTTTATCAGTATCCGATGTCAAAATGAAAGTTTTCCATGAGGGCGCAAGCAAGGGGGGGGGGGGGGGGAAGACTGGTTGTGGAATCTGCGTTGTGAATATGGAATTTCGAAGCGTGCTGAAGGAAACCTTTGTTTTTTTAGCACAAGTTGCGACAGGGGTTACCCTGCATTGTCTAAAAATAGAATTTCAAGCAGCTGCAAGAATCGGCGCTCATTTTTCACTGCGTTCTAGCTTTTCGTCCGTGAATGTTGTGCGTAGGTGTCGTTTAGTGCCCAAGTGCGAGGACATTTTTTGGGTGAAGTGACAATTGTTTAAAATAATTTTTGGGGGTTTTCTCCCTTTCCCCTCCATATATATGCTAAATTTGCATAAATTTTGCATTTTGTGCATTTTGACATTTTTTTCCAGGGGGGGGGGCAGGCGGAAACACCATTTTTTTTTTAAGAAAAGTATTTTTGAGGGGATTTCCTCCCTTTCCCCCTCTATATGTACGTCGAATGTGCATAAATTATATATCGTCTGAATCTGTGATTCATTCTGCGTAGAATGGTATGTCTTTCATATCTCTAGGGCATTTAGTTTCTGAGCTGTAGTCAATTCAATGTAACTCTGCATTTCGCTCAATTCCGAAGCTTGAGACAGTGGCGTACAAGCCTTTCGTTTCAGGGTACAACTCACGTTACATTGGTCATACGGCAATGATGCAAATATTTTTGTTTCTTACATGCCAGCGATAATTTCTATGTGCATTTTGAACTTTTCATATCCTTTTTTTTCAGGGGGGGAGAAACCCCATTTTTTAAAAAAGTATTTTCAGGGGATTTCCCCCTTTCCCCCTCCATATATACGCCGAATGTGCATAAATTATATATCGTCTGCATCTGTGATTCATTCTGCGTACAACGGTATATCGTTCATATCTCCAGGGCAAATAGTCTCTGAGCTAAAGTCATTTCAAGGTACCGCTGCATTTTGAAGCTTGAATCAGTGGCGTGCCGACCATTCCTTTTAGGGGGTTACATTGGTCATATGATAATAATGCAAATATTTTTGTGTTCCTTACATGTCAGCGATCATTTCCATGTGCATGTCGACACTGTCATGTACTTTTTTCTTGAGGGGAGGGTGGGAGAACCAAATTTTTTTTTCCGAAATTTTGTAATTTTGAGAGTTAGCCCCCTCCCCCTGCCACATATATGCCGAATTTGCTTAAATCTCTGGTTCAGTCCGCGTACAACGGTATATCACTCATCTCTCTAGGGCAATTAGCCTCCGATCTACACTCATTTATTTGAAACTCTGCATTTTGCTCAAAATCGGCTTTGGCATCAAGGGGGTTACATGTGAAAATGGCCTTGGGCACCAAAAGGTTAATCTCCAAAACGTCGTTCTACAATAAGAAATATTGGTACAACATAATCGCATACATAAGTACAGTGTGTAACATCTTTTTTATATTCTGGAATTGTGAGTAATACGCACCAAACCTACAAAATGCTAAAATTACTTGTTTATGTTCAATATATTTAATAGGAAAACAATGATAAAATACTAAAAAAAAGTATGAAATTTCATGGTAAAATATGTCATTGTGCAACACTGCAATAATATCAGTATCCGCCCCTGCTAAGAACTATGCTGCTCACAGAAACTAAAAAATTAACAATACTTTGTTCATTTGTATTTTGTTGGTGTTTCTAGCACACAACTTGTTTTTACACAATATTTTATCTGTTCAACTATTTTAACAGTCTGGGTTTCAAACAGAAATGCCATGCAAACCTACTGGTATATGACACAAATGCCAGTAATATACTCTAACTGGTATCATAAATGTGTTATTTATAACAAGTCATATTGGATAAAGGTGCAAGTAATATTTCAACGATACTAACATTTGCCTATGGTTATATGAAAGACTGTAGGAGCCAAACTGTGGTGGGATTCAGTACACTGCCTCTACATATTATCTTTCCATACTTGAAATGGCCTTCTGTAAGTCAAGACATATCTATAGATATGATTCAACTAAGGAGGAGACTAATTTAATTGAATCAAAGAAAATTCAAGCCACAGAAAGTAATTACCACAACGTGCATCCACCATGGATGCTCTTATAACACGAAATCCCCTTCTATGCATTCTGCCTTCCTACACAAACCAAGACATCAATCAGAAAAATAAATGCTTCAAGAATGAAATTGTGAATGTCATATATTAACATGTTACTAACAATTGTATCTTAGCAACACATTGTTTGTTTACTTATGCTAGACAATCAAAACTTTAAATCTGCCTTAGAAGATGATTTCTTGAGTTAATGCATAGTACACTGAATATGACAATTTATAGGGAAGAAGGAATGGTTTTTATCTTTTACGAAAACATATTGTTAAAATATACAGAGCATTCCCTGACATTCGCTACAAGACTGAATGTCAGGGAATGCTCTGTACATTGAAGGTATATTCAAATATATATATTAATTGAATTTTTAAAAATCCAGTGAATGAAATTAAAGTAAATGGATAGATTGAAATATGCAGATAACTTGGGAAATTTGAATAAACTACTCCAATCCATTCAAATTCCGTATATGATCCAGAATAGCCTATACATAGGAAACTTGATCTTTCGCAAATGTGATAACACTGCAAAAATGTTCATTGTTGATTTATGTATGTGTAGTGGCACGTTCTAAACACATTTGTCGTGCATTCTAATTTGCGAAGAAACTCAAATTTGCCATAAAATGTGGGAATTTCAACGCATTTTAAGCTTACACTACAAATACAATGGAAATTCAAGCTTCATTGTATATTAGGCTTACAAAAAATATAATGTAGCATATTTACACATGTATAATGTGAATGTTTTCCAATTTTTTGTTACTTAATAATAACTACTGTTATCTTCTGTAATAATTCCAACATGAAACCACACGTAAAATGTAAGTTTCCCCACATATTTATGTCATGCAAGAAATGGGAAATAACCTCCTTAAAAGTAGTTTCCAACATATGAGTCATGAACAGGTGTAGGTCATGTGACTTATAAATTAAAATAGTAGTTTTAGGTATATTTGCCAGAAAAGTATGCGGCTATACTGTATAAGCGACCCTGCATTTTTCACCGGGAAGTTCTTATTCTGTGAAATAATATACACTATGTTGACATTTGTCACCTGACACCCCATACCAGTATGTTAACCCGAGAAAGCCCATGACTTTATTTCTGTGAGTTTTGTGGTCATATTAACAGGATTTATTGGTTTTGCATCAAAATGGAATATAATGAAGAAAAAATAAAGTTTTTATTATCCTGCTCGAAAATACAGGGGTGTCACCTGTAGGTGACATTGGGCATTCAAGGTACCAAAATGAACATAACGTGAAACTTATACCATGGAACATCTCTGTTTTATACCTCCCTTCTCATATTTATGTAACACAGTTGATATTAACAATGTCAGAACTTGACATTACACTTTACACTTTTTCCTGTTCATGTATATGCATGAAATTCGTACGAACAGTGTATGTGTAATGCTACACCGCACCTCATACACATTATCCGTGTCCTCTTGTGACAGTGTGCACATCTTCTTTGAGAACACTCTACCTGCACATGTTCTGCAATGTTGATGTCTTGTCTGACTTCATTTGGTACACGCAGGGACACAGAACCAATTTGGGAACTTCTGTAAGGAAGGTTTCCATGTAAAAGGCAGTATGATTCCACCAGTGATCGTCGGAAATCACAATATGTCACACTTTTGCCATTCATTTTCTTGAAAATTAACCATGCATTGTGGCATGCTGCATCTATTCCAAAGGCAAACAAGGAAAACAACCACTTTTTACCCCTGAAACTGACCCACAAGGAGTGAATGTTGTGGTCGAGATGATCAATGCCACCCATGAACATGCCCTCCCGATTCCACTAGCATCAATTGTTGCGGTCTCTTGTGAATCATGATAACTTCTTGTGACAACTTCCACCTTGGCGAGGAGCATTGCTGGAGTAAGGCGATTGACATCTGTGCAATTCTCATCCCCACTGTCTTCATCTGTGAATCCATCATTATCAGGTGGGAAAAGAACTTCATCAATGTCATCATCATTTTCTTCAATAAGTTGTAATGCTTCATCCAAATTCAACCTGAAATGATAGTAGATTCAATGTTCAAAATTTGTATTATTTTTTTATTAGTACTAGACTGTAATACACATACCACAGCATTACAGTGTATATCAGAATAAGATACTATAGCATTGTTTTGCCCCCAAGATTTATCATTATTATTGATGAGGAAAGCATTTTCTTTGTGTTTATTTTTCAAGTATCAATGTTTTTATTCTTGTTTTTACAATAATTATAAATCATTACTCACTATAGGACTAAAATTATTAAAATTATATTTTATTATTATTTTTATTACATCATTGTTACAATATTTATTGCAATTATATTATTATTATTGCAATTATAATTATAAAAATTAACGCTAAAATGCAATTATGTCCTAGTCCTTTATACATTTATGACTTCCAAAGCCCAATGTCACCTACAGGTGACACTACAAATTTATTCAACAATTACACCAACTTATTGTTCATGCAGAAAATTTATATTTACCAGACATAAACCTTCAACCTTTAAGAGAAAGTAAAAGTAATAAATTTCTAATCATCTTACCATTTTGATGTTTTTCAATGTCCTTCTTCAGGAGCAGGTGATGTGTCATCCTTCCTAAGGGCAGCCGTCTTTACCTCAATAGTTCCAGGAAGTTCCACAAGATGTTCCTCAGTTCAAAATTGCAAAAATTTAGTTGAGAAAATGTGAATGAACAGTTTGACATAGAAAAAATATGTGCCCGGCCACAGCATACAATAAAAAAAAAATATTAAAAAGCTGTCACCTACAGGTGACATTGGGCTTTCTCGGGTTAATCCGGTCGATGCACCACATCAGTATCGTGTAGGGCCAGTCACCTTTTGCCGCAATGACATCCGTAACCCTTCGAGGAAGACTTTCCACCAATTTGTGATACATGTCAACAGGGAATCTTGCCCCATTCCTCCTGCAAAGCAGAAAACAGCTCAGTGGTGTTTTTTGGGTGGCATGGCCTGGCTCTGAAGCAGTGCTCAAACTCGTCCCAAAAGTGTTCAAAGGGATTGATATCTGGACTTTAGGCTGGCCAATGAAGTTTTTGCACACCCATTCCTCGAACCACGTGTTGATAATGCCTGCCATATGACATGGAGCATTGTCGTGCTGAAACAGGTATGGGTCAATACCGAATTGTCCCCACAATGTCAGTAGCGCAGAATTGTCCAGAACTTTTTGGTACGCATCAGCATTCATGTTTTCCCGAACTAAAACAAAAGGACCAAGACCATAGCACGAAAAGCAGGACCACACCATGATGCCACCTCTGCCAGAATTTCACTCTGGGTACGATACAGTCCTGTAAACAGCATTCACCGGGCATACGCCACACCCACACATGTCCATTGGACTGCCACATCTGGTAGCACGGTTCATCACTCCATAGGACGGATTTCCATTGTTCGAGAGTCCAATGGCGGCGTTGCTTGCGCCACTGTAACCGACGGGTCGCATTGCAGGCTGTGAATTGCTGCAAGATAATGAAAACCAAGTGCGACGATCTCCCAGCGGACAGTACGATCACTTGCAGCACTACTGGAAGCTGATCGAATCTCCTGTGCCACCATCTGTAACGACTCTTTCCGGTTGGACTTCACACGTTTCAAGCATAGACGGTCACGATCTGTTGATCTGCCTCACTCAGTTCGCGTCGTCTGTCCATGTTGACTGCTGTAGCTGGTATGAGTGTATTCTCAACCGGCAACGCCTTTTATAGGTTGTATGACGTGTACAGACGATCCCGAGCACTTTTTGAGGGGTGTCCGGTGACGGATGGTAACAGTGTATACTTTCTTACATTACTTAATGTATCTTCTTTCCCATATCGGATCCATGCTGTAAACATGCAGTATTGCCAGATCAAACTTTTACTTCTTAAAATGGATATATATGCGATTTTCCATGAGGAATCGCTTTCTTTATTTATGATATTTGTTTTAATTTTTGGATATTCAAGTTTCTATTTTTTAAATAAAGTCTGATATTAAACTCATAAAATTAATTATCCCTCATTTAAATGCAATTGTATTTGACTAACAGAATTTTTTCATACATCATTATAGTTGTTAATTAATATAATTCATAATAATTGTAATTTTTTCATGCATTCAATTACTTATTCTGAGCATCTAAATAATTTATTTTATGATCTCGGTAATTCATTCAACACTCTCTTAGAATATGTTACACCATGTTTCAAAAAGATTGTAAAACGATGGACATCCCGTGAATGAAAGTTGTGTTGCTCGAATGGGCGTGGCCTACAATTTTAGGGAATTGCCGGAAATGCCACTCCGTGCGTTGAACCTGTCAATAACCTTAATCTGTTGCAAGATGGCGACCGCTCAACAAAAGGCTTTTTGTGTTTTGCAGTTTAGCAAGACTGATTCAGTGATTACAGTCCAGCATGCTTTTCGTCAGCATTTTGGGATTGATCTGCCTTTGCCAGAGAACATTCGTCGCTGGTATCACCAGTTTGAAGAAACAGGATGTTTATGCAAGGGTAAGAGTTCAGGTCGACCTTTCACTTCTGATGAAAGTTTGCAAAGAATTAAGCAAGTGTTTGAGCGAAGCCCATGAAAGTCTACTCGCCGTGCCAGCAGAGAACTTGCAATTCCTCATACGACTGTCTGGCGCTTGTTAAGGCAACGTTTGGTCTGTAATCGGACTGATTACAACTAGTGCAAGCTCTTCGTGTTGGTGATAAAAGGAAACGTGTAGAGTTTAGCAATGCTCTGTTAGTGGACATGGAAGACGACAGATTTTTACCGAGGCTGATGAAGCTACATTTCATGTAAGCAGTAAAGTTAACCGTCATAACATGCAGATATGGGTGCTCCAGAATCCTCACGCAATCGTAGAACATGAGCGAGATTCACCAAAAGTAAACTTTTTTTGTGCAATTTCTCACACCATTTGTGGCCCATTCTTTTTTGAGGAAAACACAGTGACGGGAGTGAGCTATCTTGAAATGCCGCAGACCTCGCTTTTTCCGCAACTTCACGAGGACTCGGATGATTTCATATTTCAACAGGATGGAGCCCCACCACACTGGCACAACAACGTACGACAATTCCTCAATGACACACTGCCTCAATCCTGGATAGGGCGTACGGGAGCCCGTGACAATGCCCTACACTCTTGGCCTCCAAGATATACAGACATGACGCCATGTGACTTCTTGTGGGGATACGTGAAGGAACTTGTTTTTGTTCCACCGTTAGCTCGTGATCTAGACAAACTCAAACACAGGATATCAGCAGCAGTGACTACAGTAGAAGAAGTTACCTTGCAAAAAGTGTGGGATGAATTTAGCTATCGACTTGATGTTGTCCGTGTGGCTGATGGAGGACACATAGAGCACTTGTAATAACATTGCTAAAGCCCCTATCACACGGAACTGGATTTCTAGTTAGTTGGCGATGAACTAACTTTCTGGGTAGTAATCATGGCCGCCTGGCTGACTGCTTGACTGGTTTTGAGGAATAGGACATGTTCTAATTGCTACTAACTTCTTCGACTAGATTCTGTGGAACAGCCAATCAGAGCAAAGTTTGGCCATGTGAAGATATTCTGTGAGTTTGTAAAGTAGCCTTTTTTTGTCTGTGGCTTCCGAGTGCATACAACACGAAAGGCAAGTTTACAATTGAAAAAGCTAAAATATTCTTCCATACGTGTATAGTAAACGTTGTAAAGTACGTATTCTATCAGCGCCGTTCTTCTCTACCTAAAACCATTTAATGCGATGCGATATTCCTCTCGGTTGGATAGTTATCGTATTTTAAAAGTGTGAAGTGATACGTTGTTTACATCTCGCGCGACCGCCATTATGGAAACGAAAGACTATCGACAAGTACGGTATAACAAGTACCGTGTGAGGCGAAAACTAGCAAATGGGTATTCAGTCCAGCGTCAACTAGAGCATTCCTACTAGAAATCTAGTTCCGTGTGATAGGGGCTTAACACTTTATCATTTTGTGAGTATTTTGCACTTTGTTTCATTTTTGTAATTTGTTTTCATCACTAAATATAATGTTTTTAAATTGGGTCATTCTTTTCTTAAACACCCTGTATTTTCTACTTATAAATTTGTCTATATGCTTTAATGCATTGTATTGTGTAGACTTGTGCTGTAGAGCTGCGGTGGTGTAGTCAGTAGGGTGTCTGATTCTGGTGCTCACCCAGCCTCAAAATCAATGGGTACCTGATGGACAATCACAAACACACATGGACAACACAACACGAGTCTGTCCGTGGCAGGTCCTGTGGCAAATCTAAATAGGTGATATCCAGGGAAACCAGCAATTTCTTTACTTCCAGATATGCATTCAATCCACATTGCACTATATTTGTGGACAATCAAAGAGGTAAATCGCACAAACATAATCACATTTGATCAACCAATATTTCTGAAAGCGCTCTGTATCGTAGCCAGTGAGGACTCTGATAATCCTCTGAAGCAGCTCATATTAAGGCTGTATGGTCTTCATGTCAATATGAGTTTCATGAGATGTGTTGGTTATCTAATGTAAGATTCAGGCCTTTAACTAATCCCCGAGATCATTTACGGAGATAATACTGTTGAACCTATGATCAGTGGAAAAGGCCCCTTACTTTCAAGTAGTACACTTTGGACTGCATTTTGAAGACTAGCAAAGCTCTGCCATCTGAACTCGCAGTCAGTATAATCCTCTCTGGGGCTTGTGTTGTCATGCATATTTTCCCTTCATCCATCTCACCTTATCATCATCGGTCCTCATCTTGCGATTAGCCAAAAGTGGCAGAAAAACTACAATATAAACTAATACAAATCATATCAATCTGAAAAACCATAGTCAGAGGCACAAGGGGTCATTTTATAGTTTATGCAGCACTCTTCATACTACTTAAGGAAGCAAAGTGCATTGCAGATAAACATATTTCTGACATACGTTCAATAATAATTGGCCTTCTCAGTTCAGAAGTAGAGCTAATGTAAGTTCAAGGTGTGAGATGCTGAAAAATCTTTATCTACATTTGGTTCAACTTTGAAAGATAACAGGATACTGCTCCTCTGCGGCTGCAATACATTAGGATTCTCGATATTCTTAGGAATTTTATTAGAGCCGAGCATATGGGGAAGTGGAGTTTACGTCTTTAATCAGTTATGCGTATGTTCTCCTTTTGCCACATAAGGGCAACATCTGTTCTGCAAGTGCATGTCACCCAACCTGTCATCGTCAGCCATTACGGATGACAAATAGTTAGGGAGTTTAAAAACTGTCTGAGGTAATTTAAGTCGGTACATTCAAGAAGAATGTGTCAGACACTTAAAACGACGTCACAAAAACGGCACAATGGAGGGTCCAGTCCTTGCAGCAAATGGCGTTGAATTGGAACACGTAAATTAAGGAAACACACATCTGCATTAAACTACTACATATCTTCTCAACCCCTGACTAAAGGCACGAAAGTAAAAACAATCTCTAGAGGAAATCATAAGCTGTGAATTTGGTTCAGTGACTTTAGGTTGTAATATTTTCTTACACATTTGCTGTTTCTTACACATTTTCTGCTTTTTGTCAGAAACAAACTTTTGCGCTAATTCTAAAAATTAAAGAAAAAATTTGGATCTTTCTAATTCAATTAAGAGGTATGGTAGTTCTATCAAACAAAAACCATAATTTAAGCAAATTTTCTGCTCTTTCATTTTGGTTATCTTAACTTTTTTTGTACAATGCACCATGTTCGAGATATAATTTTTCAATTTGTAAGGGGAATTTTTGCTGCCATTTTCCAAGATGGCATATTTTACCCAAACATTTGAATGGCTGATTTTTAATATATTATTCACTATACCATTCTGCACAATCTGGCAAAAAAAACATTTGTGTTGCAATTATTTCCAGCTGAAATTGTTTATTTCCTCTACTATAAATGTGCTTTCATGGTACTGTGCTTGGGGCATGGTGTTCAATATACTGATTAATATTATTGGATGAGTATTCCAATCAAATTACAAGCATTGATTCATCAGAGTTTTCCGTCAAAATATTGTTACCATAGACTCGTGTTGTAAATATTGAGAAGTATTCTTGAAATGATAGGTCACTTTCATTTTGCCTTCTCGACAGAGCAACAGATGATGTAAGTGCGTTGGCAGCAGCATTTCCAAACTTGATTGTGGGAAGATAATAAGAGTTATATTGCAAATTGGACCCCTTCCATGGATTTCGATCCATCTACCCATGTTTAAGCATAGGCTTGGGTTCGAATGAAGTGGGAAAATGTATATCTGGTTAGGGTGAGGAAAAAACGTAGCATGAAATTTTAGGCACCTCCATTATAAATGAAACTTAATGAGCGTAATTTACGTGCAAAATACCCTTCCAAATGCACAAACAATAAAATGATGTAACCTAACCAGGATGGCTACTCACCGAGAATTATTGGCTCTGGGAGTTATGCATGAATTCTGCTTGAATTTTTATCTGTAGACGTGAAAAATTGCAACTTTGATGAATTTTCTCTCTCCCTCTCTCTCTCCAAAAGAGAGGGAGAAGAAGTGAGAAAAGAGAGAGGGAAAGAAAAAAGAAGGGGGAAAACAGAGAGATAAAGGGAAAGATAGAAAAAATAATTGAAAGAGGGAAAGAAAATGCTCTCTCTCTCTCTCTCCCTTTTCGGCCAGGGGTGTGGAGGAGGCAAGGGGAAAGGCAGAGAAGGAAAGAAAGCGAGTGGGTGGAACTAAGGAAAGAAGAAGGAAGCAAATAGAGAAAGATGGAGAGAGAGAGAAAGAAATGTCACCCATTCCCACCCCTAGGGATGATTCTCTCATTCACTTTTTCTTGGTAGTTGAATCCAAATTGCATTGAATTTATTCATATTTATTAATGTCCTGAGGCAAGTTTTTTGCAGTTTAGCTTCTATTTTTATCGAGGCAAGAAAAGAAAGCTGTGTTGAGTACAAAACAGAATTCTTTGTTAGTGTCCTTGGCAGAACAATCTATCTGACGTATGGAAGATTATTGCAAGATATCTTGAAGTTCATTCGGCAAATTTGAAATTTCTATACAATTAACAATTTCTCATAGATTACGACGTTTATGAGTATGCAAAATTGCGAATGTAAACTGTGCCCCTTAATATACATATATATACCATTCTGTTGAATTTAATTTTTGGATACATTGGAATCGCACAGACCCTTTATATTGTTCATATATTTGTATATGCGTGTGTGTATGTGTTTGGGTGGTGAGAGGTTGAAATAGAGGAAACATCTGCTTGTCTACTCTTGAATTTTTGGACGGCAACCGGGAATTATACTTGAATTTTATGATGGTCCTAGAGTGGCCACCCTCATAACCTAACCTAACCTCGCATATATACACTCTAAGAAGCAAAGGTTTGATCAGCGGGGCATGCTCTCTCGTTCCGCAATAAAGGAGACTCAAGTGAAACCTGCCAAGAAACAAACTTAACACTGAAAGTATTATTACTAGACCCACAACAAATCAAAAGCAGTGAAATGACAATAATATAACCAAAACTTTATATTTCCCATACAAATTCGAAAAAGACGAAAGTAATTTGTAGTTAAAAATATAGAAATAAATATCCAAAAATAAAACAAAAATCGTAAAGACGAAATAAAGACTGTGATTCCTCGTGGAAAATTGCATATATATCCACGTTAAGAATCAAAAGTTTGACCTGTCAATATTGTGTATTTACAGCATGGATTCCGATAAGGGAAAGAAGCTACAGTAAGTAATGTACAGCACATTCGGTTTAGCCTGAGCTCTGGCATGCGCTAAGCAGGAAATGTTTGTCTGCAGAAGGCATCACGTGACTCATAAGATCAGTGCTGCAATTTGCTGAAGTTACAATTCTACTAGATATGAAACTGGCTAAGGCTATATGCTTTTGTGTCATTAAAACAATTACTTACAAATCTAAAATAGGACAGCATCCTTCAGATTGTGAAATTTGTCAATTGTTCTATGAATAGCACACTTGTCAAATTTGTCCACGTCACTTTAAATTTATTTCTTCTGTGTGGTTTGTTACCCATTACTAAGCCCTTGTGATCATTTTTGCTTAAGATGCATTTCAAAGTACTTACTGACGCACCAGTAGCCACGGAAACACGTTTTTGCACTTGTTTAACATTCAACGTATGACTGCAGTCAACTTCTTTCTTCATAAACTTATGCACGTTAAGATAATATCTCTAACCTGACTGTGAATTACTTTGCTTTCTCCAATATTTCCAGTTTTCCCCTCCACTTCCATTGAATAAAACACCCTAAGCAACACAGGTCAACAATCACCTTTCTCCTAGTGACATCCCCTTTTTCTCATCCCCCCCACGGAGAGGAAGGATGCCTGTTTCGCCGGGAGGGGGGGGGGGGTTGGCTTAATCAATGGGGTTTCACCAACAAAAGAATCTTCTGTCATTCTTTCCTTGAATCATTACCTTCTCAAACTGTTGGTTAAAAAAAAATGCAGGCACCAGTAAGTACTGAACATCCCTACCTGTAAGCTCTGAATTCAGATTACGGATGTATATATAATTGTTAACTCTGATCTCAGTTGAACTCTCGTATCATCACACTGATGGCAGGCTTCTGCGCAGCTGAAGGCCACAGCTCAAGCTAAACCGAATGGCCTGTAAGAAAGTATATATTCTTTCGCAGAACAGGAACGTCCAATTGAAAAATGCACAGTGCCAATTAAAGATGCATGAATTAAGTACTATTAGTGAACATATATTATTTTAATGTCGAAATGGTAAAACACAAGGGTCGCTTATACAGTATAGCCGCATAGTTTTCTGGCAAATATACCTAAAACTACTATTTTAATTTATAAGTCACATGACCTATGCCTGTTCATGACTCATATGTTGGAAACTATTTTTAAGGAAGTTATTTCCCATTTCTTGCATGACAAATATGTGGGGAAACTTACCTTTTACATGTGGTTTCGTGTTGGAATTATTACACAGATAACAGGAACCATAGTTTTTATTTATGTAAAAAAAAATTTGGAAAACATGCACATTATACATGTGTAAAGATGTTACATTATATTTTTTTAAGCCTAATATACAATGAAGCTTGAATTTCCGTGTTATTTGTAGTGTAAGCTTAAAATGTGTTGAATTTCCCCAAAAAAGGTCACATTTTATGGCAAATTTGAGTTTCTTCGCAAATTAGAATGCATGAAAAATGTGTTTAGAATGTGCTACTGCACATACATAAATAGTTTGTTTTTTTAAATTTGCAATAATGATCATTTTGAAGTGTTATGACATTTGTGAAAGATCAAGTTTCCTATGTATAGGACATACGGATTATATATATTAATATAATACTAAATATATATAAAATATATAATATACTAATATATACTAAATTTGAATAGATTGGAATGGTTTATTTTAATTTCTCAAGATCTCTGTATATTTGGATCTATCCATTTTTCTTTATTTCTTTCACTGGATTTTTAAAAATTCAATAGAATATAGTTGAATGGGTGCAGCTACCTTCAATGTATATTTTAACAATATGTTTGCCTAAAATATAAAAACCATTCCTTCTTCCCTATAAATTTTCATATTCAGTGTACTATGCATTAACTCAAGAAATCTTCTTCTAAAGCAGATTTAAAGTTTTGATTGTCTAGCATAAGTAACCAAGCAATGTGTTGCTCAGATACAATTGTTAGTAACATGTTAATAAATTACATTCACAATTTCATTCTTGAAGCATTTATTTTTCTGATTGATGTCTTGGTTTGTGTAAGAAGGCAGAATGCAAAGAAGGGGATTTCGTGTTATAAGAGCATCCATGGTGCATGCACGTTGTGGTAATTACTTCCTGTGGCTTGAATTTTCTTTCAGTTTCAATTAAATTAGTCTCCTCCTTAGTTGAATCATATCTATAGATATGTCTTTACTTACAGAAGGCCATTTCAAGTATGGAAAAAAGAATATGTAGAGGCAGTGTAGTGAATCCCACCGCAGTTTGGCTCCTGCAATCTTTCATATAACCATAGGCAAATGTTAGTGTCGTTGAAACATGACTTGCACCTTTGTCCAACATGACTTGTTGTAAATAACACATTTATGATACCAGTTAGAGTATTTTACTGGCATTTGTGTGATATAACAGTAGGTTTGCATGGCATTTCTGTTTGAAACCCAGCAAATGAAGACTGTTAGAATAGTTGAACAGTTAAAATATTGTGTAAAAAGTTGTGTGCCAACAAAATACAAATGAACAAAGTATTGCTATTTTTCTTTGTTTCTGCAAACAACATAGTTCTTACTTGGAAAGTTAACACAAACACTGTTCTTAATCATAACCATTGATTAATTCATTCACTGATTTTTTTGCTTTGATTTGATTTATTTTACTTCACTTTTGTGCCACTTTTGGTTAACCTTTAAACAGCTGGGCCGGTTTTCGAAAGTAATCCCTTTCTCGCCATGGCCTTTGCGTGCAATTTTTAAATTTATTTCAGAAAAACGTTATATCTCTGAGACTATTTGAGCAATCTACTTCGGATAACTTTTGTTTGAAAGCAAGAACATTGGAGCATGCGACCGTGTACAATTCAGAAAGCCCAAGTGAGAAAAACGGGGTTGGGAGGGGCCAAGTCCCCAAATTTCAATGAAAAAGATCTAGCATTCGCCCCCTCTTCTCCCCTTATTTTGGAAAAAGGGCTCAAACTTTTGCATTGTTTTCAAAGAATAGACCTTTTGCAACAAAGGGAAACTTCTTTCAAGTGTCTAGTCCTCATACAGGCTGAAATATGACGCAATATGTACAATCGTGCATTTTGGCAAAAATGGCTAATTTGCATATTACAGAATAAATTAGTATATCTCGGAGACTATTTGAGCAATCTACTTCGGATAACTTTTGTTTGAAAGCAAAAACATCGGGGCACACGACCGTGTACAATTCTGAAAGCCCAAGAGAAAAAAAAGGGGTTGGGAGGGGTCAAGTCCCCAAATTTCAATGAAAAAAATATCTGGCGTTCGCTCCCCTCTTCTCTTCTTATTTTGGAAAAAGGGCGCAAACTTTTGCATTGTTTTCAAAGAGTAGACGTTTTGCAACAAAGTGAAACTTGTTTGAAGTCCATAGTTCTCATACAGGCTGAAATATGACGCAATATATACAGCTAAAAATAGCTAATTTGCATATTAGATAAAGGGGGGGGGGGGTTCTTCCACATGACATTTCAAAGTCTTATCTCAACATCTGTCAGCGTTTACAACCTCACATACAAGTATGAAGGTCCTAAAGGCACGTGAATGTTGTAATCGGCACCATGGGTCATATGTGACCCATTGGCTGTTTAAAGGTTAATATGTGAAAAATGGGGATGTGTGATGATATGATGAAATTGATGAATGGACACGCAAACATCTTTTTCCCAGGCAAGGATTTGAACCTGGGATCCCTGGCGTCATAGCGTGATGTGCTAACCACTCCGACACGGGGGCCAGCTCCGACTCTTTTAAATGACAGAATTAATGAAATCCCTAAGCAGAGATTGTATATTGGCTGCACTTTTTTCCAATGTATAACAGACTAATGATACTTTTTGTTAAACAATATCTTTAGTTGGACACAAAACTGTTCCCTCTGACCTTAATCTTTGCAGCAAGTATGAAGTGCGTTACCTTTCACGGACCCTCTTTCAAGGCTCCACTTGCCACATATTAGGAACTGCTGCTCTACACCAGGATTTCTTTTCTTTCAGATGATGAAGACCTGGACAGGGGATTAGCAAACACAAATCTGGAGCAGCTCGTACAGAATGCAGCAAGCGACAAACCGTCTGTTCAGCTCAACGCTGTCCAATCTGCACGAAAACTTTTGTCTTCTGACAGGAATCCACCCATTGACGCTCTCATTCAAAGTGGTATATTACCAATTCTTGTCCATTGCCTTGAGTGTCATGATAAGTAAGTATGAAGCTTTTACTATATTACTTGCAACACTTGGATAAAATCACTTTTCAAGTAAATACTGTTAGCACTAGGGGCGAAAAAAATTATATTTTTATGAAATAACTTTTGATCTGAATTGAATTTTTAAAATTTAGATCACAGTATGATTTTTTAAAAAGAAAATGTGGAAAGTGGTGTGTGGTTCGGCACAGTACATATAAATATACACATATATTTTTCAATGTTTGAAATGTATTCTGATCATATCTCTTTCCCTTGTGTAGTTTATACATTGTGAGTGTTATGCTGGGCATCAGAACTTTTTTCCATGTAAAATTTTCAGGTCATAACACACAGTGTATATTTTTATATAACAATGTAAAGCTGCTTGTGGTAGCAGACTGCCTCTGTAAGTGTAACGTAAGGAATTTATTGAGGTGATATTAAGCAAGGTGCGTAGATTAAGTTACTTATATTAGTGTTTGTTTATTCTCAGTCCGTCACTGCAGTTTGAAGCGGCCTGGGCTCTGACAAACATTGCAAGTGGGACATCTGCTCAGACTCAGTCGGTGGTAGCTGCTGGTGCAGTGCCTCTCTTTCTCCAGTTGCTACACTCAACTCATCAAAATGTTTGTGAACAGGCAGTGTGGGCCTTGGGTGAGTTTCCGTTATGTTGTGTTTTGTACCTTGAAAACGGTACGTAGCGTACTGCCACTGGATTTTACCACTACCCTACCTGTTTGCCAAGAATGGAATATAAATTGTTAATTTTAACCTTCTATGGATGGTTAATGTATCGGCAACCACATATATTGCGCTACGAACAGGCAGTTGATGTATCAACCACCACCATATGGCAGCAATGAACACATCATTTCTCCAAATGTACACAGGACATTTCAGTTCTGTCTTTTTTGTTCTTTTGTGTACACATGAGGGTATGACATACTTGAATCACAAAACGTAAGTTATTATTCCTATTGTTAATAAACTCTTCTTAAAAAAGTAATATAATTTAGCCTTTTTTCCATATTAAAAACACTAAAGTTGCGGACCAAGGCAGTTTATTAAGATTTAAGGTAAGATTTTGCAATACCAGACAATTTCCCGATTTCGTTCATATTTCGCATACTCAATAATTTAGGACTTCTAATCACGAATCTGCAGTTAATATTTGGTGGTCACGTGTGGAATTTCCAAAAAAAAGGAGGGTCCGTGATCACAACCGACAATGCACGATTGCTCATTATGTACTGGAAGATTTGTGTTTCTAATACTGAAAAAAACGAAATGTAATTTCTATCCTACTTCTTATACTCACAAAATGCGTAGTCCCGATGAAGTATCTGAGGTTAACATGTGGGGGTGACGTGTTGACATTGTTAATTGACATGCAGAAGTTGTAAAATAAGCTTTTCAGTTACCGCGATTGTTCTCCATATACAAGCATAGAATCTTCAACGTAGTGTTCACTTGTTCAGTAATCTGCATGGTATGAGGAAGATGGCGACTTTGAAGGTAGGAAATGAAGTTCTTTCTTTCCTAAGTTTTTTTTAGTAACTTTTAGTTGGGTAATAATGTATAATAATACAGGGCATTCGTTCATATTTCGCATAGTCAATAATTTATGACAATTGATCACGATTGTGCAGTTAAAATTTGTCGCTCAAGTGCTATGAAACTGACAATTTTTTACGGTGCCCCACAAAGCATTCACGCATAGCCCCACAAACCTATCACGGTAAGGATAGGTTAGGTCAGGTTAGGCAAACATAGTTCAAATTTGGGGTCATCGTAATATCAGAAATGTATATTTCGTTTTTTAAGTATTGGAAACCGAAAATCTTCCTGTAAATAATGAGCAGTCGTGCATTGTTGGTTGGGATCACAGACCTCCTTTTTTTCGAAATTCTAAACGTGACAGCCAAATATTAACTACAGATTCTTGATTAGGAGCCCTAAATTATTGAGTATGCGAAATATGAACGAAATCGGGGAATTGTCTGGTATTGTAAAATCGCTCCACATTTAAAAACACTTTACATGTAATGTTTCTACCCTCTATAATTTTTTTTAGTCTAGTTCTTCCTTCGTCTGAGGAAAACCCTGATAGAGGGTAGAAATGTTATATGTAAAGTGTTTTAAAATCATCGCTAACTTTAATTTAAGAAAAAAAGTAGTATTTTTTTTTTTTTTTTTTTAAAGAAAAAACTGTACATTGTTACTAGAAACGTGGCATATGATTGCGATTTTACCTTTATGTACTGCATGCTTTATTACTCAAGAGTTCCTGATGAAACTTACATTTTACATTTTCATGGTGCAGAAATTAAGGGTCCAGCAGGAGATGTCAGATTTTGGAAATTTCCTGCATTTTCCCATTTCTTTTTTAAAACTATGTGGGTGGAAGTTCCATCATATCAAAGAGTTTTTTTTTTCTTCTGCAAATTTCATGCATCCAGCTTCCTGATGGAACTGGTTTTCCAGAAGTCTTTTCATAAGATGTCTACACTGACTTCCTATTGTATATATTTTTTTCTCAGTTATACTGGTCACATTTCCAGTTGGCAGCTGGGAAACAGCAAATCAGTGATCAGTTGAATTTCCTTCCACTGACATTCCGCATTTTCAGGTCGGACAACAATATATCATCAGCACCAGAAATCAGCGGGATTTAATGGTATGCACATGTGGTCCTGAACAATAATGTTTCCAGGAACAACCACCCACTGGTCAGTATGCAACTTGTGAAAGCAGAACTAAACCCTGTCCGAGCTAACTGTGGAGCAGGGCCGTGCATAGTAGCAGACAAAGAGGAGGAAAATTGAGTGGTGAAACCGCAGCGTTGCCAACCATACGGTTCTGATCGTACATGTACAGACATATGGTCCAGACCTAGTTCATACGCTAAATGTACGGCTTGTCAAAATTTGCGCTTACTGTTATCCCTAACATTTCCCTAAAAAAATCTTAACCTTTAAAGTACCGTGGCGGCGCTTATGCAGTTTTTACCTCTGTCCCAGACCATTAAACAAGTTTTGTAAGGTTTAGCAAAAATCGTTATAGCTTCCTTCCTATGGCAGATAATTTAGTGAAACAACAAACATTTTACTAAGAATAAAATGTACTTTGGCATAAGAAAGACGAAGTGTTGCTATCTGTATGTATTTGTTATTATTCGTGGCTTCAAATGTGAAAATTAAAAAAAAAAGATAATAGGACAAGAATTTTGTCCCTCCCCGTCCCTGTTGAGACATGGGATAGGAACAAATTCTATGTCCTATTTGCAACCACATGTCTACATTATAATTCAATATTTATTTTGTACCTAATGCCTTTGCCATCCGAAGAAAAAAATGAAAAAGAAAGTAAGTGCGCGAGTTATTTTCGTCGAGGGTTGGCAACATGCACAATGAAGTGCATGGGTTATTTTCGACATGGGTTGGCAACACGTCGCTGTCGATTCATATAGACTCTTGGGTTCAAGTTCCACGCACTTCGAGTCATGAGCATAGAAAATGAACAGGGTTGCAAGGCGACGAAAAAAGGTTCTGTTCCATCGGTCAAGGTATGGCCGACTGGGACTGTGGCCAAAAATGCCATCGGTCAGCACATGACCGATTCGGACTTAATAGGTTAATCCAAGTTTACGGACCTAGAAACAAAAATACGGTCCGTTTGCCATGTGCGCACGGTATTATAGTTTTCAAAAGTTTGCAACGCTGTAGAGCGAAGCGGGTAACTCCAGTCGTCCATTAAGCAATCCCGTTTCTATCACTCTTCATTGGTGGAGCCGTCTCACGTCACTACTTGCGCAGAGACTTGTTCTCGTTCACCTGGTCTACAGCTGGCTGGTACAGGGTATACGCTTGGCAATGTTGCTTCGGGAGAGTGATGTTACCCCTACATCTTTCACTTTGCAACCGAGTTTGTTGACACCCATCAAGCCCCACACTGATTGGAGGAGAGAGAGACAGAAATAACCATGAAGATTAACCACCTGCTGGAAATGCAACCAGTATAGTTATTAACAATTAATAACGTGACTCACCCTGTGAAAGAAACTACTGTTCAAATTATCCAAGTTTGGATTTGAAAGTGTTGACTGTACTTGCCAGAAAAGTGTTATACAAAACTTTCACATCTGGACACAACAGATCCTTGATGTTGTAAAGTTATTCTCTGCAATGCTAATGTGTGTGTTTCTCTTGCAGGTAACATAATAGGGGATGGTCCTCACCTCCGTGATTACGTAATTACTTTGGGAGTTGTTCAGCCATTGCTTTCATTTATTAAACCGGAAATCCCCATCAGCTTCTTGAGGAATGTGACTTGGGTGATTGTAAATCTTTGTCGGAACAAAGACCCTCCTCCACCGGTTCAAACAATTAGGGAAATTCTTCCTGCTTTAAATGTTTTAATACACCATACAGATATTAATGTAAGTATGTTTTTATTTAACATGAAGCATGCGATTTTTGTGTGTGTAAATGTTCACATTTTTTTTGTAGGTGTTAATAAGTTTACTGTATGTGTATATGTTCTGATTATTCATGTTTTCAGCTTATTTTGTACACTAATAAGTTGTATATCTGAAATGTTTTAAATTTTAGAGATACACAAAAACATTTTGCCATCACTGTAATCAATATTTAATAGTGTACACAAGAGATTCAATATGATATAGCAAACATCAAATAAATACAGGGTGTTTTACTCACTCTCGGCCCCTGATTTTCGCTTACAAAAATCAAACTATTGGTCGTAATGTAATGAAATTATCACATATGCTTGATCTCTGCCATTTTGGAGGTTATGTGATCGTTTTAGCTCTTAGGTCACCTTTACCCCCAAGGTTGCCCTTAGGTACCCATTGATTTGAGGCTTGATGAGCCGAAAAGCGGCTTTATGCGGGGACAAGGTCTGTAAAATTCCAACATCAGATCACCTACCTCCGGAATTGAACCTGGGTCTCCCACGTGGCAGACACACACCATACCGACTCTTTTGCGTAAAGGGAATTTCCCTAAGCGGTAGTATCTCCTGTTTTCAAGTTTTTCTCAAGTTTCACACATATCAACTTTCTCTCAATTATCTGGATTCTCATTGGTACAAACACAAATAACCATGTCTGAATCAGGGTTCAAACCCGGGCCCCTGGCATTGTGTCGTGTGTACTAACCACAGTGGCTCTCTTGTAAGTAAAAATAGACAGAAATAATTTATTTACACAAATATATTTTAGCTAGTACTAATGGAATCAATAATAATGAAAATATAATAAATGAAATGAAAAAATAAGAGTAATAATATAAATATTGGGCTTGTTTAACGAAAACACTATTTCCAGCTGGCCACATTGACTCCAATTATCTGCACAGAGAGCCTTACAAAACATGACAAATTCGAATTTTACGACCACGTGGCCGCTGGCTGGTCAGCTGGCCTCCTGGGAATACACACACTTGAACCGCCGGCGGTACAACTGTGCATGCTATAGCCAATTCGCTAAAATGCCCATGTCAGCTAAAGTGTTAATAGTAACCAATAAAAGTTAAGGGTACCAATTCTATACACTCAATTACTGATTTCCTTATAGCAATATTGAATTGGTAAAATTATTGGCCGTTTTACTAATAAGTGTACAGATTTGCATGTGTTAGCTCATCCCGATATAATTACTAGAACAGAGCCAAAAATAACACCTATGTTCATAATTAGAAGAAGAGAGATGCAGTAGTAGATAAATATGGAGAAAGTAGTACTCACTTCATCCGCAAAACTGTTGTTTTCTTCCTCCTTTGTTCTACCAGCCCACCACATCCAACCACTTACTAAAGTCTTCTCCCATATGGCATCAAAGTAGTGCACAAGCCCAATGCCTGCTGATAAACTAAACAAACACGAACGGTACTTCCTCTCCCCCCTTGATAACCCAGGTGTATATGACTCGGAGTGTGAGTGCAAGGCACATTACATCGGCAGGTCTGTCAGATCTGTCAGTGAAAGAATCCAACAACACCTAACAGATGCAAAAAAAGCCCAACCCACTACTGGTCTTGCCAAACACATCAAATACAATAGCCATAAAACACAAAAGGTACAAGTCAAGCACACTGCCTACACATTCGTAGACATCAAAATCAAGGAAACACATGGATGCCCCTTCTACAACAGTTAGTGCCAGGAAATAGCAGACGACACAGACTCTGACGTACAGTTAACAACAGCCAGGAAAAAGCAGACGACACGGATGCAGACGTACAGTTAACAGCAGCGCACCTAGTAGCAGCTGGAGAACTACGAACAATAGAAGCACACCAAGCAACAGTACAACAAGTTCCAACGAGGATGGTGGCAGTGGCCACTGAAATTAATAGAGCAAAGAAAAAACAGTTTCGCTGATAAAGTGAGTACTAGTTTCTCCGTATGTAACACCTACGTATTGATATTGGAGAACATCGACTGGAATTTAATTCCTTACACCCCCCCAACCCTTTTCTGGAGTATGCCTTTTTCATTGCTTCCACCCAAATGATGTATGGCACTTTTTTAGTCTAAATATCCTAGTAATTAAGCAAAATGTGTAATTTTTATCATTTTTTTAAAAAAAAACAACATTGGAGAGAGATGAATTTGTGATTAGATGAGTTTTGGAATTTTTAAGTCCACTTTATGTACAGAAGGGCTTGAGGTAGATTTATCAGGACTGGACGTTCAGTTTAAAGTGGAATGAGAACCATTATGTGCCTCCACTGGGTATTGAACCTGAGACCACTTGATTACAAGGCTTTACAACTATGCCAGTAGTGAGGCTCTTGTAATTAAATGATTATCTCATGTTGAGACCCTGGCCTTTGCCTAATCTCAAATTACCTTTTAGTTCACAGATTGCACAAATAAAGAAAAATATATTGACAGATCATAACTTCGAATACACTTGTACAATCAGGTTAAACAGCAGCAGCGCCCCTAGTGACAAATCTGCATATTAATTTCGCATAGCCAGAAAAACTCGACGATTGATCCAACGCATGTGCAAGAGAAAAATCAAAATCTGTGCAATCACTAGAGTAAGACCATTATGAAATTAGGGTAATAATTTTGGGACACCCTGTATAATGAGGAAAAATGTAAAAACTGGTTTTCACGGTATTTTCAAGCAAAACCCTGGTAGCATCATAAGGTATCGTTCCAATAGAAAATGTAGGCCTATATGTTAATATAAATAAATATATTTTATTTTATATTCCTTCAATTTCCAAGTATTGGCATTAATATCGATAGGAGCATTGGCATCAACTGGTATCAACTTAGCCTTAACAATTACCCATTTATTCTGTACCACTCCTAGTTTCTAAGCATCCCCACCACCTGTACTTAAACCATGTTTCACTAAATTTCCATGCTACTTATGAATAAGTATTTAAAGAATCTTTTATTTTTATTTGCAGATATTGGTAGATACTGTTTGGGCCTTAAGTTATTTGACAGATGGAGGGAACGAACAGATACAGATGGTAATTGATAGTGGAGTAGTTCCAAAGCTGGTTCCCCTGTTGTCACACAAGGAAGTCAAGGTAAATTCTGATTTTCATTTCTGCGGAATAACTTTCACTGAATTAGATGATGTATTCACCGTTTTTGTGTGTAACCAAATAACTCTATGAACTTCAAATTTGGAAGAATTGAATTGAAAAACAAATTAAAGTACTGTCTGAATTTTGTGTTAGTTATCATGTATTTTAAAACTTTGTATGAATATTATTTTCTTTAGCTGAAGTGAACTTTGTGTTATGTAAATGTGTTTTTGAAGACATGAAACTGATGTCAAATCATTTTTAATATAATAAAAAAAGGTAAAAAAAAAGGTAAAGTGCTCCCCTGTGCATAGCACCACGCCATGAAGGTGTATAGGGGGTGTGGGGGTTAACGCCCCACACTTTCTTGATCCGGTCGTGAGTGGGGGTGATGTGATCAGCATCATGCCCCTGACCACCCCCAGGGTTTCCCCCAGGTACCCATGTTATTCGACGCTGGGTGGGCGCCGGGGCTGCTTCCATCGTTAGAAAAGTTCCTGGATTTGGACCGGCCGGGGATCGAACCCGGGACCTTTAGCATGGTAGTCAGTCGCGTTACCGACTGAGCCACCGCGACCAACCAATACAATTTTTAATACAATACTATTTCAATTTGTCATTCTGAATTTAGGTAAGTAAGTTGCAAGGCTTTATTACCCACAAAGTTTAATGGGCAGTGCTGACAATCTAGTAACGTAAATACAAGCTTGGAGAAGAATTCAGTTGTACCTCCTGTAACCTCAATTTAGCTTCAGCACTTCCTGCTGTTGCTTTTTCTGTGTGTGAATAACACTTTCCTAGTATTTTTTTGTTTTGTTTAAAGAAGCAATTGAGTGTCGTATATTGTGCATAAAATATCAGTCTTATGTATCATATTCATGTAAATGAAATAAAGATGTCTGTATGTCCATATTCCTAACTGGGTATACCCTGCAAGTCTTTAAACTTATTACCGGTGGACTGATATACATTTTACTGTACCATGAAAATGTTAATTCATGATGTTCTATAATGTCTAGAGGCACATGTTTTTGGTAAATAAAAATGCAAAATTTCGGTATAAAAACTGAGTCAATTTCGGGTTCAAAAGCGGTAGATAAAATAAAATATCGGTGTTATTGCGGTGAAAAATTGGATCAAAAGTGGTATATAAAAATACATTTTGGTTTTAAAATTGTGAATATAATCCTAAATTTGATTTAAAAACTACACTTATTCCACAGAATTAACATTTCACTTCAATAGCCCATTTATGTAGTTATCCGAGTATTAAGTTTATTTCTGTGTAAAGGAGTCAGTTTTTGTTTCTCCAATATTAACAGCAGAATTAATCAATTTTCCGGGAATTGCATAACTCGCAGGATAATTCAGACAGAAGGTATTGTGTTGGTGAATAAACCCAAAATTTCTTGTTTAAGAGTTAATTTCGCTTTTTGCAGTTCATTTCGCATTATTTCGTGACAAAACATGGTCACAAAATGCATCTCACACCTTTCAAAAACATGAAAAATTAACACTACAATGTGTTTTTTCAAATTTCGTTTTTTCGTCAAAAACGAAATATGCATGCCCCTAATAATGTCTTACAAGGTGAATACAGAATCGTATGAAAACACAGAGCACATGCTAACCTTTCTTTGTTCTTTTAGGTTCAAACTGCTGCTTTGCGAGCTGTCGGAAATATTGTAACAGGCACCGATGAACAGACCCAGGTAGTTCTTAATTGTGATGCCCTGTCTCACTTCCCTGCGCTTCTTTCACATCAAAAGGAAAAGATATGCAAGGTAAGCAATCGGATGAGGTAGAACGTTTTATGTACAATATGTAAATAGTACGTCGGTTACATGTAACCAGGCTGTCTACCAGTCTGGAATTGTCAGGGAAATTTACTGTTTCTGGAAAAATCAAAGTTTTTGTAGTAGTGTACCAAAGGTACGTTTTAACGAAGATAAGAAAAACAAGCAAGAAATGTTATATTTGTTGTAGACAAAAAAATACTTCAGTTTGCTACACTGAGTATTGCTGGCAGTCAGTTGCAATTGTATACTCCCTCTGTCCCACAATTATTGTCTGGTACATTTTCGTTTGTTGTGTCATAATAATTGTCCGATATTCAAACTGTGACATTGGTGTATACAGAAGAAGAACATGAAACACGGGAATGAGTCATACAACTTTATTACTCAAGGATCAGTACAAATTGTGCTTTCCATCTGCCTCTTCGTCTGTCATTCCTGTACTATCATTTTAGCATAGCGGACTATAATTATGGGACAGAGGGAGTATTAAATACTCTAGGAAAAGGTGCCATGGTTAGAACTATTGTCATGGAGAAATCTATTACAGTAAGTGGTTATTGGAATTGACCCTTTATTGATGCTATTTTTGACTTGTGTTGCATACATATTTAGGATTAATAGGTATACAGTAAAACCTCGTTAATCTGAACTAATGGGGGGGGGGGGATAAGTTGACCGAACAGTAGAAACTGGATTGAAACTCTGTTACAGCAACAAAACACGTTTATTATGGTGTATTTAAAGGGCATATGCCTAAATACACAATACAAAGTCTGCAGGAAACAGAATTTCATCAGTGGTTGACTGCCTTTTCTTTGGGAAGCTCTCTTGTTGTCTTCTAGCCACATTTAAAACCTCGCATTCTACTTTTTTTTTGTCCATTTTCCTGTGCAGATTAAGTGAAGTCCTGCTTATCGGGGTCTGGATTAATGAGGTTTTACTGTATTACTAAATTTTACTATAATTATGATTCTTTAATATAAATTATTTGTTAAAAGTTAGTCAATACCTACCGAGTATTACATAAAAGCTCATCCCTGTCGGTCAACTTCTGTTCAGTTTTCCTTCTTGTTATTACTTTTAATATGTGAATTAAATATTCTAAAAGCTTGATTAACTTGGACTCTAAGTGTGGTGTTAAGCTAAAATATAGTGACCTTATTACACCCCTCCCCCCCTTTAGTGATTTGCTCCTGAAAACCTGGAAAGTCTGGGAATTTTGTTTTTATGAAATTGCAGACACCCTGGTATAGAGCTACCACAAGGAAAAAAAAAACTTGAACAAAAAGTCCCCACGCAGCTTTCCCTTTTTCCAATCAGCTCTGGCAATAAGGAAGAATGGTCCACTCTCCCCCCTTCACACGGGAGTATGGTTCACGGGAGTCGTAGGTCTGCGCAGGTTTCTTTGCTAGTGGTTCCACTATAACACCTTGTGAAATGGTAGCAGTGGTAGTTGTAACATTTACTGGTCTTATGAAACTATTCCTTGTTGCTGAAATGCACAGTGTTTACCCTTCTCTTCCTCTTTATGATGCGACAGTCTTTAGGGGGTTGAAGGCCTGCCAAGTGGCTCTTCAATGAGAGTGTGGAGTATCATCGCTGCATTTTTTTTTACTTTCTGAACTGGAGCGTATTATTTCTTCAAGTATCTCCCCAGTTGTACTTGTGAAGCTGGGTCTATAGTAGAACTTAGGACTCCCGTTGGGAATTGAAGCTTTTGCCTCTCACACCAGATGTGAAAGCACTAACCGTTTGGCTATGATGTAGCCCCGTTTATTCTCTATAGCACTCATATCTAAACTGATTCCAATGTCCAATATACTTATTAAACGCACAATCTTGAAATTAAGCAGGTGTCAGAAGCTTGCACTGTTGCAAGGTCGGAGCACAACACCGTCTGTCCGGAGGCTTAAGAGAATGAAAGATCTCGTAGAGTTGGTCTCTGTAATCCATGTGATAACATTGTATTTGCTCGAATGGTCAGGGATGACAACTGTATATCGAAGGGGACTCGAAAGTGCCCCAGAGAGAGAGGGGGGGGGGGGTTGGTCTGATGCTCAAATTAGACGTCACACCCTGATTGATGTTGCCACACAGTGAACAGGAACCAGTAACTTTGTTTCGCTCTTGCTTTGCTTTTCCCGTATGTGGCACCAACACAATTCTACCCAGCTGCCTATTATTTTCATGGTCATGCGCTTAGAGATGTACCGATATAAAATTCCACAAGTTCCATGAAGAGGGTCTCACTTATTGCACACCGTATTGAGCTCCGCTCCATTCTTTGTCTGATATAAGTGCGAATTGCTTTCATTGCTAGGTTTAGGGTTCTTAGCAATATAAACACATGATAAATACACTGCAATTTTTCAGGTGTTGACCAAAAAGGTATTATTTTTTTAATAAAGGTTTTGAAATGTATTATGCCTAAATCTAACATGTCTAACCTAACAATGAGAGCATTTATCCTAATGTCAGACAGACGAAGGGTGGGGCAGAGCTCAATAAGGTGTGTGATAGGTGAGACCCCCATGAAGAACTTGAACGGTTTGTTTACCTTTTTAATTAATGTACGCAACAAGGCTGTGCAAAGATTTTTGCTTTAAATAAAGAATAAATGATTCTCTCATGTGAAATTTTGAATATTTTAAAGCAATGCTCTTTGAGATTGTTATGATATACTTTAATGGAAAATTTGTATGTTAAAACTTTAAAACATTCTGAACTAGGGGAGAGTGGGGGAATAAAAACCAGGGGTAATAAGAAACTTATTTTTTTATTTTCATTATTTGTGAAAGTAAAAATTTGAAAAAATCACAAGCTAGCCTCATGATTTGTCTATCACTTAAAAAATCAGAAGATTGTGGTTGTGTTTAACATTATTTCATCATTAGTTTATGCTTGTGTGAAACTATTCCATCGGAAAGTAGCGTTTTCACACTAATATTATTTTCTATAGTAAATACAGATTATACATTCTTGATATTTTTTACGTGATTCTGTGGACAATAGATAGGATTTTCTGGTCCTATTTTGTTAATTTTGTCACAAAAATAGAGAGTGATTATTGTCATGTATCTTATTACCCCAAATATGAAAAGCAAATGGGCTAATAAGATACATGATGTCTATTACCCTTGCTTTGGGCAATAATCAATAACACTTTGATTTCTCGTCATGGCAAGCAGAAGTCATCTCATGAAGATCAAGAAGATAGTGAAACAGATATTATTATGTCAGAACGATACTATGGCATCAGCTGGTATGTGGGACGAGTTACTAAAGTTCAAGAAGACAGCTGCATAATCAAGTTCCTCAAAGAATCTTTGGGTATTTTTAATTGGCTTTCATATGACGACATACAAAGTGTACATAAAGATTTTATCTTGTGTGGCCCTGTATCTTTAAACTGAAACGGATCATTTACTTTAAGCTGCTCAGACCTAGTTACAATCAAAACACTATATGCAGAGAAGAAAAAGGACATTACAAAGTCGCAAATATGATTTACTTTGTTAATTTACCATAAAACCTATTAGAAATATGTATTTGACGATGTCAGTTGCTTTCACTTTGAAAATATAGAGCTGTATCAAAACTTTTGCCATTACATTTATTTTCTAGCATTTTCCTTCCTTTGTAGTAAACAATATATATAAAAAAAACATATGCACCAAAATTTTATGGGTAAATAAGATACATATGTTGAGTGTATCTTTTTACTCCAGCCAGTTTGATAGAATGCATTAAAATACACAGCTCGTTTCTTATTACCCCTGTTGGGGTAATAAGGTGGAAAAAAATTGTCAATTATTGTATAATTTTTGTGTGCTCGTTTTATTGCACAGTTGAGCTCATTATTTTTTCTGTGTACATTGGGTTACCAACTATGCAAGAAAACATTATCAATGCTAGAAATTTAAAATTGTTGGCCATGTTCATTTTTCATGTTTCTTGTTCCCCCACTCTCCCCTACTTTGATTTGTTACAGTTTTCAAGTATGGGAATTCGAAAGGGTATTGGCATATTTCAAAGTGGTATCTAGTCAGCCCAAAATAATATGTTAAACATGAACAGGCGTCATGATGTTCCTGGTTTTTAAAGAAATGTTTTTTTCTGATCGTAATGCATGTTGTCCTTGGCTTGAAGATGTAAGGGAATATACATGTGTATTTAGTTTTGTCATTGAACATCTAATCGACGCTTTTCTTTTCCGTTGCAGGAAGCTGTGTGGTTTCTTTCCAACATCACAGCAGGCAATCAGCAGCAAGTCCAGGCTGTTATCGATGCAGGTTTAGTCCCAAAAGTTATTCAACATTTAAGTCGGGTGAGTTTTGGCATATTTTCACACTACTACCTATTGTTGACCCATGTGTAATGCTCGACTCCTTTCCCGTCACTGATGAAAAACCCATGTGGTTTGAAAAATCAGATGGTTGTTAATCGAAGGTAGCGTATAATGCATGTATGTGTATAACATGCACCCTGGTTTTGAAAACACTAAGTTGCTGACCGGCAGTTTATTAAGATTTAAAAACACTTTACATGTAACGTTTCAATCCTGTATCAGGGTCTTCCTCAGACTAAGACCTAAACTAGTTTTTAGTTTAGTAAAGTGTTTTTAAATCTTAATGAATTGCCTTGGTCAGCAACTTAGTGTTTTTAATATGGAAACAAGGCCTAATTATATTACTTGCTTTTGATAGGGAAAAGCAGCAATAAATTATATCTTGTAGTATATAACATGCAGCACAATTTAGGTTCAAGAAATTATTTTCTTACTCATCTTGCTGCATATCCAGCAGCAATGTAATTATGTTATAAATATGCTGGGCTTGGGGTCTCACCGAATCCACAACTCTGAAATGGTTTGTAAAAATGCAGCTCAACATTTTTACATAGTCTAAAGTATTCTAGAAATTAACAAGATACCTAATTTTCATTATTTTTGCAACAAAATTGTTGGAATAAACTGGATATTGTGATTAAATTATCATCATCTGTGGTATACTTCCAGCGTAAAGAATATGCAGTGGAACCTTAATTTTTATTATTTTCTGGAGACTAAGATGAAAAAATGAGGGAAAATGTAAAAATGGGGGTTCCACTGTAAATATATAGATTTACACGTGACCTTAATAAATATAAAATATGTGCCACAAAGAAACCAGAAGAAACAAACAAATAAAGTTCTGGCTTGCACTGGAACCTTGTTTTAAGCGCTTCAATGGAACAAGGTGAAAAGAAAATAAAAATCTGTGAACAAAAAATTGGGGTCCCACGGTTTTTATTATGATGTTGGCTGGCACAAGGGATAAACTATGCTCTAATAAATTTTTAATTTCATGCTCATACTTTGATTGCATTAATATATTAATTTATTTTACAGGGTGAATTCCAAACTCAGAAAGAAGCTGCATGGGCAATTAGTAACCTTACCATTAGTGGAAATAACGAACAAGTTGCCTATTTAATCCAAGAAGGTGTGATTCCTCCATTTTGTAATTTATTGAACTGTAAAGATACCCAGGTTATTCAAGTGGTGCTAGATGGCATTAACAATATTTTGAAAATGGCAGGACATCGAATAGTGGCTCTCGCCAACATGATAGAGGAGTGTGGAGGTAATGTTTTTATTCTTAACCTTAGTTTTCATTGCATCATTTAAATGTTGCCTCATATGTATATATTACTTTGTATGGGACAATTCCATTGTGACGTGTGTAACATTCAGACAAATTTACATTCATTAGAAGTAATTTTCTTAGCACCATCAAATATGTAACTCAATTCATGTAATTTCATTTTCCTTGATGAAAGTTATAAGTAGGGCTAGGATTTTGATGACCTAAGACATGCAAGAAAATGCCCTATAAACTAGAAAGAAATTCAAATTACAAATTAACATTACAGTATCTATCACATGTTCATTGCGTATGGTACTACAAGTAAGAAAGTTCATTTTTTGTCATCTTTTACACTTTAAGTGCAACGAAAATCATATGCAAATTTTCAAAAGCGAATGATTGTCGGTTGTCAGACAAGAGGAGCGTACTTGAAATAAACAATATCACTAGCTGTTAAGTCACTTTCAATTCCATGGAGTGCAAATTGCTTCCCTGACAAAATGTCTGATACAGAACAGAAAACTTTGTACCCCTTGTTTTTTTAACAATAATCCGTCTGGCGACAATGAGGGGGAAATCACATTGTTTGAGCTGAATTGTTACACAACAGCTTGTATCAACAATACTGCACAGGATTTCTTTGTTTCTTCAAACACAGTCGTTCAGAACTGAGCTGAAGGCAATGAGACGAGTCTGGAACCTCTCATTTTGAAAGGGTTACATTTGCGTGTAAAATGTCCTTTCTTTCACCAAAATGTAGAAAAATGCATAAGATTACTTTAAAGGCCGAAAAATGACTTAAACGGTTTAAAGAGTTTAAAAAATGACCTTTACTTTAAAAAGGGTAAAAAAATGCAAAAAAATTCCTCGAGTAAAACACGTTCCTATCTACTTATGCAATGTTTCTGCCTTACCAAAAAAAAAAAAAAAGATGCATTTGCATCAAAATCCTAGCCCTAGTTATTTCATTTCAGAATATTCCTTCCCCAACTTAATTTTCAGCTACAGAAAATAACATTTTTTGTAATTCTGACGGTTGTGACACTTCTGAGACTTGACTTTACGAGACCTTCCTCAGTCTTTCAGAAAACTCTGTGAAATATATGGGTTTACTGAAACAATTTCATTTTATTTTCACAAAACAAACTTTACTCGACATTTAGATGCTTCTAGTTTCTAAAAATATTACTACACACTTTTTTCATAAACATTTTTTGTCTGCGACTGGTGTAACATCATGCACGTGTAGCATTATGGAACAATGCAAAGCCTATTAGAATTATCATAATTAGATTCTGCAAACTAAGGTTTGTTCAGAATTTAAGTAGAATACTTCAAAGCTTAGATATAGGAACAATAAATGAGACAATTAGAACAAAATTAGAATTCATTTAGTTTTCGTATGATATAATACTGTATCATAATGAAACTAAATTAAATGCAAACGCCACACAAAATTTCACATCTACTATAAAAAGTAATAGGTTTGAAACAATGTTATTTAAAAGTTATGAAACCAATGTTTGTATTAATAATTCCAAATTCTACATATGTAATTTCATATGTAATAAGTAGAGGCACATATTTTTTGTAAATATGAAAGCAAAATTTTGGTACAAAAACAGTCAATTTTGGATTCAAAAGCGGTAAGTAAAATGAAATTTCACTGTTATAGCGGTGAAAGAGTGCCATATAAAATGACCTTTTGGTTTTAAAAAATGTGAATATAATCCCAAATTTGATTTAAAAACTGCACTATTACAAAAAATAAACTTATCCCTTCTAATAGCACATTAAATCATTACCAGAATATTAAGCTTATTTCTGTATAAAGGAGTCCATTTTTGCTTCTCAAATATTTACAGCAGCATTAATCAATTTTCCGTGAATTGCATAACTCACAGGATACTTCACAAAGTGTCGTGTCGGCATATAAACGATAAATTTCATGTTTAAAAGTTTATTTCTCATTTTGCAGTTCATTTCGCATCATTTCGTGACAAAACAGGGTAGGAAAATGCACCTCACACCTTTCAGAAACATGAAAAATTAACATTAGAATGTGTTATTAAACATTTCGTGTTTTTGTCAAAAACGAAATATGCATGCCTCTAGTAATAAGTGATACTTTCAATATAAATACATTAACCTTGTTTGTCCACTTTCACAAGGAGTGGCTCTACTGTTCTTTTTCTTTCATTTTTTAGTGCCTATTAGTGTAAAATATGACTGAAAAAAAATACTTGTGCATTATGTGCAATAATCTAATTTTCACAAATGTTCTTGTAATCAGACATGGTATAGATGTACAAAGAGTAGTGTACTTATTCTTGGGCCCAGATAGTTATGCACTAGAATGAAAAACACCTTACCATTTTTTTAAATATTTGTTTTCCTTTATTTACCACAAAAACCCTACATGTAAACAGATATTTGTTCTTTTTTTTGTCTCCTATGATTTATCAAGTATTGATGTACTAAATGTAAAAGTTGCAGTTCTGAATTCCTCCACACACACTTCTCTCATTTACACTGCTCTTTTATAAGTGAAAAAAATTACATTCCTTTAGATCACGATTGCAAATCTCAAATTTTCAATCTTGAAACTCCTTTTTTTTGGCAAGAATATTTTTGTACTCTGAAAAACACGCTCTACTTCACATTATACAGGGTGGTCACAAAGTGGGCATACCCCCCCCCCCCCCCTCCTGTATTTTCGACACTACGGTGGTTATGGCTGAATGCTTGATATGAATACATACCTGATGGTTTAATTGTCCGGAACATCGGTATGGAGACAGTCTTTTTCGTAGCATGGTTGAACTGTGCGCCATATTTTGGCACACTTTGCAATGCAAGTGTGAATAAGACCTTTTTCCGGGCAGTGACGTTCCCCTCAGTACGTTCTGAAGGACCTCCCAAGTCCCAGAGGTGGTTAATCAGTGACACGGGTATGTGTTCATATCAAGTAATCTGACTATTACCACCGTAGTGTCGAAAATAAAGGGACACCCACTTTGTGACCACCCTGTACAATTGAACAATATTTTAAGGCAACAATGGCACGTCAAGTTCAAGGTCATCTATAGACTCTCCGTTGCACAGTTGTTGTATCTCCCAAAATGAGTACTGGTTGAGTGTTCCTGCGAGGACAACAAAAGAAAGTCTTTAATTCCTTGTTTTGTAATAGAAAGTGGAGGATAAACAGCAGTGATGGAAGGAAATAGAAAGTTTCTTTTATGAAGAAGGCAATCGCCAATGCACAAACTTAAATTACAATTGTATTAGTGTTTTTTTGCTTCTAAAGTATCAAGCCGTTTTATAACAGAAAACTTATGAGATTAATTTATGCAAAATGTATAACTATCGTGGCCTTACTAATCACACTTCTTGTGATCCATAGACTTGATCATTTCTCTTTGTTCAACTGAAACACATATTTTCTTCAATTATGCAACATTCAAAATGGACATTTATGATTTTTACCAAATTCCTCCCAGATGCTGGACATAAGGCTAAAAGCATAGGACATATCAGGGGAAAATGAGTGTCTGGTAACCCTACACGTGTGTGCACTGCTCGTTCAAGTCAAACCAAAACTTCCAAATTTTAAGAAGAATGGAACACACCCAGATGTAAACAAAAAAGATTTACTTACACAAGACCATTTTCTTGTTGCCACATGGAGTGCTAACAACATGGGCAGTGTGAGTCTCTTACAAAACAAAATGGCAGACAAGCCTCTGAATGCAAACCTGAAACAGTGTAGCTATGAAATTTATTTCAGTAAAGGCATGCATATTTCGTTTTTGACGAAAACAAGAAATGTGAAATAACACATTGTAATGCTAATTTTTCATGTTTGTGAAAGGTGTGAAGTGCATTTTCCTACCCTGTTTTGTCACGAAATGAACTGCAAAATCCGAAATAGACCCTTAAACATGAAATTTTAGAGTTTATTTATTGCCACGACACTTTCTGAAGTGAGAATTATCCTGTGAGTTACCCAATTTACGGAAAATTGATTAATTCTGCTGTAAATATTTGAGAAGCAAAAGTGGAACCCTTTATACAGGAATAAACTTAATATTCTGATAACAACATAAATGTGTTAGTAGAAGGGATTTGTTTATTTTGTGTAGTAAGAGCAGTTTTGAAATCAAATTTAGGGTTATAATCACAATTTTAAAACCAAAATGTAATTTTATATACAGCTTTTTCACCGCTATAACAGCAAAATTTTATTTTACTTACCGCTTTTAAACCCAAAATTGACTGTTTTTGTACCGAAATTTTGCTTTTTTCTTTACCAAAAATATCAGTGTAGATGTGAAACAGAGAAATTCGCAGAAGGCCTAAAGCACAGGATGGCGATGGGACTCTTAGCCACAGTAAAACCTAGGTGCTGTTATTGTCAAAATCTGCATTTTTATTTTAGAGCATTTTTTGCTCCAAATACATACATCAGAAATCATGACTTCAGTGTGTTGTTTAACTCGCATTGTAATTGCATAACTTCAGTAGCAAGATTCATAAGTTTGTTGTAACCATTAACAAAATATATGTAAGTCAGATAAACTAAATATAACCTTGAATGAAGTTAATTATATTTCCCCATTTAACAACTTATTAGGTGATAAAGTTTATTCAACCAAATCAACAAGCAACTTGACTTTGTACTTTTGCAACTATGAATGTTTGATTTTTGCATTTAAAGTTCAAAATATGCTGATTTTTTTTAAAAAAATGGAAAATTGCACAATGTGCCAAATTTGCATATTTCACAATTTTATGGGCATCAGAAATGTGATTAGGATGTATCATTGCACGTACATAAACAACTTCTGGTGCAATAATATTTTTTTCAGTCTTACCATAATTACAAAATATCAAATTCACTTGCAATTACTGGCCAATTGCGTACCCGTTGATAGTTACCATCCCTGTTTATCTTCTAAGGTGAAAGTACATTTTATTCCACTTCTCATTTTATGTGCTTGTGGATATTACTATACAGGGTGAGCATAAAGTCTTCCCCTGATTATGATTTTTTTACGTTGCACCTCCTTTTTTAGTTCACCAGTTCCTGATATGCAAACTCTTCAGACACGAATACAGGATGCTATAGAGACTGTGACGAAAGAGATGTTGGCAAAGACATGGAGAGAAATTGAGTATCGCCTAGACGTTCTAAGGGCAACAAAGGGAGCACATGTCGAAGTTTACTCATAACAAAACATTATGAGTTAAGCTACCATTTCCAACAAACCTCATATCTGTATCTAGCATAGTTCTTTAGCAATAAAAGTTTGTAATCAGGGAAAGACTTTATGCTCACCCTGTACTTTCTGTGTACCTACAAAAATACCCTTTTCTTCTGCTGTTACTAATGGCACTTTCTATTTTTCAGGATTAGACAAAATTGAGGCTCTTCAAAACCATGAAAATGAGGAAATTTACAAGTTAGCTTATGTTATAATAGAACAGTATTTTTCGGAAGACGTAAGTACAATTTGTTTATACTTCCTTCTTCTGTTTCGGGATGGTATAGTTAAAGATTTTGCCATAGGTATTGGAAATTAATCACTGATACAGGTCAATGCTTTCTGGAGTCTGGATGTTTCGTAGGGCCCACAAAAATACCACGTGACATTGTTGCAGTCTTAATATCCTGGAAATTATGCAAAATGCATATATTTTTTTCCTCTTTTCTCGACAGCGTTATGGGGAGAAATGGATTCTGTGATTAATTGATTTTTCATGTGACAAAATGAATATTTTAAAGCTAAACTAAGTAACCCCTTTAGCTTTCTTTAACCTGAATAGCTTTCTTTAACCTGAACTCTTTCTAGCTTTACAGTATGTTTGGCAACATGTGGTGCACCCAACACTCATTTGTTTCGTCCCACGAACAACATTTGGTGCCTTGTGACTCGAAAATGCTTGATCTCAGTCGAAGAAAATTCAACTGATTCGCTGTTTCCCAGCCGCCAGTTGGAGTTGAGTTCAGTATAGCGCTCAGGTGGTAATTTTAATCGTGAATTGCAGACAAGTGAAATAGCGTAAGCATAAAATCAAGTGAAACCAGGGTGGGCTCATTAGATGTTTTGGTAAGAGTAGTGGCACAGTAAGCCAGATACCAACTTTGAGCTTTGGTTGAGCCTGCATTAAATGCTTACATTTCTCCAGGGTACATGGTATTTGCATCTGGTTAGGAGCTCCTGCCAATATAAGCAGGTAAAAAAGGTAAAGTGCTCCCCTGTGCATAGCATGATGCCATGAAGACGTATAGGGGGTGTGGGGGTAATGCCTTCCAGATAGTCAGACACGTTACCGACTGAGCCACCGCAGCACCTTCAAATTTTATCACGTTATTTAGTAGGACAGAGCTGATACCAGTTTGAACCGATAACCCATACTGGTACCAATACTGATGCTTAAAAATTGTAACAATTAAGACTTGTCCAAGATATTGATTAATATTAGTGGTTGAATATTCCACTCCAATTAAAAACATAAATTTACCAGTTTTGTTATAGAATATTAAAAAATTTCATCAAAATATAAAAAGAAATCCTGTTATGTAATCAAGGTTTTGATACCCAGTGGAGGGGCAAGTGGTTTGGATTACACTTTAAACTGTAGGTAAAGTAAAAAAGTAAAGTGCTCCCCTGTGCTTTGCACCATGCTATGAAGGCATATAAGGGGTGTGGAGTTAGGACCCCACACTTCCTTGATCACAGCCGAAGATGGGGGTGATGTGATCAGCACCATGCCCCTGGCTGCCTTTAGCCCCCTCCCCCCCAGTTTCCTCCAGGTACCCACTTTATACAATGCTGTGTGGCACTGGAGCTGCTTGAACATGTGGAAAAAATCCTGGTTCTTCCCCTCCTTGGATCGAACCTGGGTCTCTCGCATCGTAGTCAGATGCCCTAACAACTGAGCTACCGCGACACTTAAGCTCTCGATTAGCCTTTCTGTGCATAAAGTGGACTTAAAAGCACAACTCTTAAACAAAATACAGTTTTTCACATAATATTCGTACAAAATATAAGGAAACTTAAAATTGTGCATTACTTCCAGGATAATTTGACTCCACCAAAGGGGTCAAGTGGCTTTTTGTGGACCCCGTGAACAATCCAAATGCCGGAAAAGTATCAATAAATAAAATTGAACCAGTGTTTTCCAGTGCCGATACCACTGTATTCAGATCGAGCCAGCGATAATATTTAGATAACAACGCTTACATGCAAAGTTGCGTTTAAATTTATGAGTAAATATACAGCTTATTTCAGGGTTTATTGACAAATTTAAAATTTCTCTTAACAGTGAAATTTATTGTCAAGTGCATTTCTACTGCTAAAACAGGAGATATATTATAAAGCTTTAATAATTAGAAGTTGTATCATTAAAAGTTAACAATTTTTGGTCTTTTTTTCACTTTGAATGTACAAGGTGTCCTGGTGTTGTGCAACCAGGGGTACTTGATAAGAAGTAAGTGCCACATATATCAACCCTGAAACAACAGACAGTTGTTTTACACCTGTTTTTTTTGTTTTTTTTTTAAATTAGTTTCAATTTAGGCTAAACTGATACTTGTACAGATGCTGATAATCTTTTAACAATTCACTAATGATGATGCTTGAAAATTGTAACAAAAGTTGTTGACAATATTCTTTAATACAGACCATACTTTGAAGTGCCGTAACTTCTTGCAGAGTGGCATGAAAAAAAAACAAAAAAAAAACAGATGGCTTATTTTGTAACACAAACACACTTTAATATCGGTTTTCCATTGTGTAATCAACTTGCATGCCAGCAGCGTCAATTCAGGCCTGTAATCGCAAAGACACATTTTCACATGCTTTTGCACACAGTTCATGAGGAACAGCAGTAAATTCCTCAGTAATCACATCCTTCAGGTCCTGTAGGGTGTTGATGTTGCGGGAATAAATGTTATCCTTTAAATACCCCCACAGGTATTTAAGTCTGGTGGGGTGAGGCCAGGAGAGTGGGCATTCAATTGACCCGCCACGTCCGATCCAACGTCCGGTGAATGCCTGGTCCAACCAATTCCGTACAATTGTGGCATAATGAGGGGGAGCTCCATCCTGCTGCCACCACAACTGATCAAAGTGGTGTGTCTGTTGGAGTAAAGGGTAAACAGTGTCCCTAATGAGCTTCAGGTAATTCTCACCATTGACGCCATCTTCAAAGAAGAAAGGGCCAATGGCACCTTGGTACGTAACACCTCCCCAGACCATGACACTGGGTCTTTTATCATCGTACTCGACTACCACATTTGGATTCGAATGAAGCCAGTAAACACAATTATGTCTGTTTACACTACCGGACAGGTGAAATTTGGCTTCATCAGTCCACACGACACACTGTTCCAACGGTGGGTCCTCTTCCAACTTGGTAAGCCACTCTTCAGCAAACTGCAGGGGGCGATCAGGATCATCTTTAGAGCATTGCAATATGACACTTGTGCTACATGTTACAAGTTAAACCCGTCAGAAAATGCACTTCCGCCAGAAGTTATGGTGATTCAAAGTGTGTTCTACTATTTATGGGCCAGCCGGTATTAGTGGGTGAATATTCCGCTCTAAGTGTAAGCATCAATTGACCAGTTTTACCTTAGTTTTTCAAGAATTGCATCAGAATGTTAATCTAGCTATTACATAATCACAAAATACAGTTTTTTCACATAATGTTGGTGCAAAATCAATGGAAACTTCGAAGTTTGTGTAACTTCCATTTTAGTGGACCTCAGAATGATTCTAATACCAGTCAAGTGTTAGGTGGTATTAGTAAATAAAATTAAAACTGATAATTTCGAATCCCAGTATCACCGGTACTGGGCTGATCTTCAAGATGTAGTGGTTAGCCCAGTGTTCTACTTCATCACTCATTCTCATTTTTGAGGTTATCCAAAATTTAAAAAAAAGTGGCACTTAATAACAAAAATCAAACCACTGGAATTGACTTAGCCCCTATTGTTGTTGGCTCAACTCTAGATAAGAAGGGAAGAAAAATGTGTGTGCATATTAATATCTTACCACATGTAAATTCCCATAACATGAATGAATTTGTAACACATTAAAACATTATTTTAAAGTTTTCGAGCATGTCCTGTTTTCGTACATTTTGACACACAAAACTGAAGGTTCAGGGGGAAAAACCAACAAAGTCAACATTCGTCAAACTCCAAAAGTGAAATTTTAATTGCAAAACGTTACTAAACACATGGCCATGAATTTAGGCCGGTGGAAGAAGTTGGCGCTGTTGCCATGTCTGAGCACAACCCTGTGTGTTTGGAGGTTTAGGAATGAAAGATCTCGTAGAGTTGGTCTTTGTAATCCATGTGATACAAAGTGACAATATTTGCTCGAAGTGTCAAAGATGCAGCACAGTGTCCCCCCCTCGCTTTGCTTTTCCCATATGTGGCACGAGCAATTCTTCCCAGCCGCCTATTTTCATGGCCATGTGTTTTAGACATGTAAATGAAAATGTTCAAAAGGTATATGATTCGATAAATGGTAGTTTCAGATGTATGAAATAAAAGAAATCATGTTGTAAGGTCCAGTACAGCATTAACATGGAATGAAATGACACCACTACCTTGCTTACGAATATTTGCTTGGATTTTTTCCTTGGACCCTTCATCTGAATTTGATTTTCCTGTACTTTAGAGCGACCACAAGGAAAAAACCTTGGACATAAAGTCCCTGTGCAGCTTTCCCTTCTTCTGGTCAGCTCGGGTCGTAAGGAAGCATGGTTCGCTCTCCACCTCCCCTCCCCACGAGAGTACGGTGCACAGGAGTTGCGGGTCTGCGCAGGTTGTTTTGCTTGTGTTTCTGCTATAGTCTTCTAGTCTTCAGCAGAAAAAGCATCATCATATTTTTTTAATACATTTCCTCCAGTTCATGTAGATTTTGTTCTTCCATTCTTGCAGGTAGAAGATGATCCAAACTTAGTACCACAGACAACAGACGGAGGCTTCCAGTTTGACCCAAACACTAGCATACCAAGCGACGGTTTCAAGTTTTGATTTTCTTCCAACATGGCTGCCTCGCTAAGCTGTGCAGACTGTGACAAGATAGGCCTTAACCAAAGCACTTTAAGATTCTCACTGAAGGTGCGGGAAGTGGCAGTTGACCTACAGTGCTACTGTGTAGTGCAAAGAGTGATGGGATACATTCAAGTTATATGCTACTCACACTGCGAAGAAATGTATGGGGAGTATTGACGTACAATGGTGGCTAAACTGTGTTTTATATCTTCGGAGAGATATAGAAAATTTACAATTGTAGTGTGTTGTTGACCATCTTCTTAAGGATTTGTTCCTGTGAAATAATAGGAGGCATTTGTTAAATAAAATAAAAGGACATTATAACAGCAGGTGCAAATCTTGTTACAATTATTAATGGGTTGGACAAAAAAAAATGTTCTCAGCTAAGGTATTCTGTTTTGATTGAACATGTGATAGACCTTTCTGTATGGTGGAACTACCTGTAACAGATGATTCGCTCATTAAAATAGTGTTCTCTGAAATGTACTTGATTAGAAGTCTCAGTAGTCGCATACTAGTCACTACAGTGTTTCATGGAGTGTTCAAAAAGAGTTTCTTTTTTGAAAATGCTATGTTCTCATTTTTTTTTAAGTGTTAAAAAAAGATATGCAACCTCAGATGTGTTTGCTATTGGTATTTCGATTCAACATAGTGAAAGCAAAAAGTGTTAAAGCATCTATCTAAACAATTGATTAATTGCTCTGTTTTCTACTCCTCTCATGTAAAAAAATAAGGTAAATAACTTGTATGCAATAATCCTGTTGCGTTTTTTAAAATTACTTTATGAAATCACTCTCTGCCAGTCATTTTTCATTCTGATTGGGATACATATCTTGGTCTGTTACAGTTTTATATATTCATATAAACGATGGTCAATATATTACATACAGAAATTTTCTGTGCCTGTAATTTTGTTCCGTGAAGTAAACTGTTACAGGAGTCGTGTGGTAGCTCAGAATTTGAAATTTAACACCATAGCATAAGAAGAAACTGTATCGATAACTTCCACACTTATTTTACATGGTTTCATGTAGGGAGTTTTACTTATAATGAAGGAGTTAAAATATACATATTAAAAAATAGTTGTAAAGGTGACATTTTTTATAAAAGAAGCTGTCATTTTGTATGACATTGCATCATGACGTTTGATATCTTTTTCAACTTTATTTTTTTTTATTTACAAGGTTTAAAACACATAGATACTCTTCAGTTGAGATGGTAACAGCACAATATTTTTTTTTGTGTTAGTCCAAAGTCCAATCGGAGCAGCAGGTCGAGAGAAGCGGATACCTTAGAAGAAAAAAAAAAAGAGAAAATTTGAATGGGTACATTATTAGTTTCCAATGCGTAGAGCCAAAAGACTGTTATTTAAGTGCATGTGCTTGAACTTTTGTTAAGTTAGATATCCCAGGGTTTTTTTTATATATCTTTGATGAATTAATTCTCAGAGAAAGGCATTGTCAACTAAATTTTATCTTGTGAAATACAAAATTCATAAAAATGTAAGAAGTATTTCTCATTTTTAGATATAAAGGGGGTCTGTGTGTGTCTTTTTTTAAAATATTGAAGTCTGTTTTTATAAGCTTCCTGTTAAGTTTAATGTGCTTATCAATGGTAAATATGAGATTAAAACAGTTATAGTATTGCACTGTTAAGTCTGGAACAGCCTAATGGTGTAAAAGGTAAAAATTGTAGTAACTGCAGCTATGTATGTTTGTATTATGTGTTTACATGTGACGTTTTTGATGAAATTTACAGTTCTTTGGTGATATAGCAGAAGTAGCAATTGGATTTTTATTGTGTTAATTTTGCATTAACAAAATTTTATCATTAATTGTTGCACTCAAAAAAATGATTAAAAAATCACCTTAGTGCTGTCAAATTATACATATTTGGAGACAAACCTGAAAAAAAAAAGTAGACTTGCTGGAATATAGTACTACTTGAGTTGTATTTGTCAAAAAAAGTCCCAAAGAATCCTGTTGCAGATTTCAAAGAAATGACATCATCAATATGCCTTCCAGTGGCATATTGACCCATGTTACCTAAATTTTTCATGTGCAGTAGCACCTCGATTTTACGTTTGTTCAGGGGACCAAGCCAAAAAACTTAAAATGCAGGAAAATGTGAAATTGAGGAAAATTTTGTAACATTTTGCTATGTTGCGACCATCAGGATTGAATGTATAATGCGGGAATATAAAATTGGGGTTCCACTGTACTATATAGAAATTGCCGGAAAATTTAAGGTTGTCAGATTTCTGTTTTTGTTTTTCTTGCATACCTGCGTTGGTGTTTTATTTCTCTTATATCTAATTAATAGAGCCCGGAAGTTTGGCAAAATGCCTCTTTTTATCTACTGCATGTATTGATAATTTTTTTCAGGGTATTCGTTTTTTATGTTGTTTCGAATGTTTTAGAACCCTTTTCATTTTGCCTATTTGGGACCCCACTGCCTATTTTTAATTATAATGCCTTTTTTTGCCTTTTTCAATGAAATTTGACCATTTTTTTAAAAAAATATGTTGGCATTTACTTTTCTTCCGTTTATTATGTGAATAATTTTCGCCTTATTTAAGTAATATTGAACTCATGCATGTTTCAACATTGCTGAAGGAGAAAAGTGTGAGAAAAAAGTATTTTATGATGAGTTCGGATACTGCCTTTCGGTTAACATTTCCTTGTGCATGATTGACTGCTGAAGTGGATAGGTTGATTTCGAACACAAAGAAGATATTTCTGAAATCTCCCTCTCGAACCCGAACATTTCAGGAAGTTACGCCTGAGCTTAGTTTACCTCCGCAACCAGTCTTGACAAGATGGGGAACCTTGATATCAGCAGCTATATATTATGCTAACCTTGAAAAAATCAGTGAGGTGATCGATGCTCTTCCAGAAAATGAAGCGGCTTCAATTCGTGAAGTGAAAAACTCCTGTGCTATTCAGAACTGAAGAATGAACTGTCGTTTATTTTTGCACATTATGGTGCATTGCCAGAGACAATTACAATTATAGCATCCATGAAAATCTTAGAGGAATCTATGCAGCAGATGATGGAAGTGCCAGGAGAAAAGGGGTCAGCTGTTGCGGAGAAGTGCAAACGGGTAGTGAGTGCAAATAAGGACTTGAAACAATTGAAAACAATTTGTGATATTCTAAAAGGTGAAAATGCTGTTACCAAAATGAGTCCAGCTACATTAGCTTGTTTTATGTATGCTCCAATAACTTCTGTCGAAGTAGAAAGATCATTTTTTATTATGAGAAATATTCTCTGACAGACGACTATCAATGAATGTTGAGAACTTAAAAAACACCTTGTAGTTATGTGCAATCAAGACGGAGAAAATTGAAATGCTCTTTTGCCAGAAATTATAGATAAAAGTAAGCGACTTCCAAATGTGCCTTTTTTCGGTTTATTTTGCCTTTTTTTTTCATTTTTAGTGCCTATTTTCCACATTATAAATGCCTTTTTGCCTGCCTATTTTAACGAAAATAAATGCCTGAACTTCCGGGCTCCACTAATTAATATACAATAGGGATGGGCTGATATGAAATTTTGACCGATACAAATAAAGTACCGATATAAAATTTGCCGATACTGATAACAGATATTCTACCCATCAAATATAAAATTCCAAATGGTCCTTGAAGTACCTAAATGGTGCATTAACCTTAATAAATTGTGTTTCAAGGCAAATACATTTGCAAATGAAGTTGCATATTTAGACATTTCCTTTGTTAGAAAGTAGCACTTGGAGATTATCCATAAAAAATATAATGGCAGAATTTTGCACTAAACTAAAATATATTTATTGATATATCGGATCGGTAAAATAATTGGTAATTTTACTTATATACCTATATCGGCTGATACCGATAAGAGTACCGATTAATTGGTCCCATTCCTAATATACAATAAATAGAATTGTTGCGGTACACCAAGTCAAATTTTCAGAATATACCACAAATGGCTGCATTACATGTTTTGATGGTGGCCATATTTATGATGTGATTTCTCCAAAATCCACAATGGGATTCTGTGGGACTTTTGTGACAATACAACACAAGTAATAATAATAATAACCTGTGGGTCTTCAGACCGTAAGGGCCTTGGCCTATCTCCCGACTGCCAGTCTTCCGCCCACAATCCTACCTAGACGTGTGGAGTTCTTCAATCAGTAATGAGGCGACGCGTGGTCAGCATGTTGAACCTCCAGCCATTAGTAGTACTACATATTCCAGTAAGTTTCATTTAATTTTTTTCAACGTTCAGGTTGACTTCTAATTTGGCTGCACTGTGCACCTTGTGAGACCAATCTTCAGTGTCAGAAACAAGTCTAAATATAACACATGAATTACTTAATGTTTATCCACGTTTCACAGTTGGATACAGTAGTTTTTTCTGATTAATTCCAAAGATGCCATCTGCTCGAGATGCCGTACCCGTTGTGAATGAAGGCAGTGAGCCTTCGAAATTAATTTGAAATAACTATCCAATTGTGCAACATGGAAAAACTAAATTTGTCATAAGTAGAGAGGCATGCAAATTTCGTTTTTGACGAAAACACGAAATATGAAATAACATGTTGTAATATTCATTTTTCATATTTATGAAAGGTGTAAGGTGCATTTTCCTACCCTATTTTGTCACGAAATAATGCAGAATGAACTGCAAAATGCGAAATATGCTCTTAAACACGAAATTTACCGTTTATATACCGACGCGACACTTTCTGAAGTATCCTGTGAGTTATGCAATTCACGGAAAATTGATTAATTCTGCTGCAAATATTTGAGAAGCAAAAATGAACCCCTTTACACAGGAATAAACTTAATACTCTGGTAACTACATAAATGTGCTATTAGAAGGGATAAGTTTATTTTGTGTAATAAGTGGTTTTTAAATCAAATTAAGGATTATATTCACAATTTTAAAACCAACATGTCATTTTATTAAGCACTTTTGATCTGATTATTCACCGCTATAACGCTGAAATTTTATTTTATTTACCGCTTTTGAACCCGAAATAGACTGTTTTTGTACCAAAATTTTGCTTTTTTATTTACCAAAAATATTTGCCTCGACTCCTACGTAATACATAAACTTCGTTTACCGCATCTATCATGAATAACATATGAAGTTCTCACACAGGTGGATACCAGGTGCTCTTGCCTTTCTTAGGTACAAAATGGTCCTGGATAACTGCCAAAGAAGGGGGGGGGGGAGCAATAGGGAAGAATGATGTATTGCCCCCAAATATGCACTTTTTGTATGGTATTTAATAGCATAGGTATGTTCCAGCATAACAGATGCAACTATAGCACTCTTATGCTTTTGTTAGTGACCTATGTACATTCAATGTAAGAAAATTTTACTCTGAAACATATGTTCTTTAATGGTTCACGAAGTGGAGTTACTTGTAATGCATGTAACTTAGGTTGAACATAACATGTGTCATGCTTAGGAAAAATTAAGTTTTCTGTCAAATTAATGTGGTTTCATGCTCTAAACTTCAGACTGTAGAAGGCCATCATTTGGGATAGGAAGTTGATTAATAATCCTTTTTTTTTCTGGGCCTTGAGGATAGTAGTCCATTTTTCTTCAATTAGAACTAGAATACATTGTTTTTAGTTTGCATTTTCTGGCCTTTTTAGGTCATTTTGCAGTTTTTTGGTGGTTTTGTTGCATTTTTATAATTTTTGGTGTTCCTTCTTGCTCCTTTCCTGTTTCATGAATTTTAAATGTATTTCATATCTAAATTCCCTAACTTTGCCATTAATTGGAAATATGATCAACTTAAAAGCACAATATTATTTTAAACTGAAATCTTGGGCAAAGGATTAAATAATTGCGATAAATTTATTTTTCCTCCAGTCAACTAAATATATTTTGGATCAAGCCTACTTTGAGGTTCCTTGCTGGCCACTATTATCCCTTTAATCTGTGGTTTTAAAGTAAAAAAATATAATCTCGTGTATGCAAAACACCTATATTTTCAGATGCTGACTGACTACTTTATTGTTCAAGGTGCACTCAAAGAAGGTGAATGCCAGGAAACTACAAAAGCACTTAATTGCTTTTTTTCCCCTTGGTTGAAACTCCTAAGCAACAGATTTTATCGAATTATTCAATTACTCCCTTGTAATTTAAGAAGAAAAAATCATTTTAAAAAGAGTGAAAATTATTTTTAGGTCATTGTTTAATAAGTTAAAGGTCATTCATTCTATAGGTCAGTTAATTGAGATTTTTTCGGTCATCAATTTCCGAGCCCTAGTCATCATATGTACGGCAGGGCCTGGATTTTGATGACCTATAAATCTTTGAAAAATGACCCAAAAATTTGTACAAAACCCAATCTGCGTATTGAAAATAGTATATATATTCTAAGACAAACAATTTAACAATTGCTTCTTCACCTTGGTGTGTTGTACGGACTGTGAATAAGAAACTCGTCAATGTTGCATTTTGCGATATTCAGACAAAACAGAAATTGTTGAACTTCTTATGTTTCAGCATGCAATGATACATTTTTTTTAAAAAAAAAAATATCCAAAAATGATGCAAAATTTTAAAAAATGACCCAGAAAAATTACATTTCTCCAACCTGAGGAGGGTGTTCAGGATTTGTGTAGTAGTTAGCAATGTCTACGTTGCACCAGTTAAAAGATGAAATGTCATAAAAATCCGGGCCCTGTTCATTACCAATGGGAATGCCAAGATCCTTTAACCTTTAGCATCCAGATGGTCGATCTGGGAAACACGTGTGTATTTCCATTGAGGTCGGATGTTCTATATTTCTACCAGCAGTGCACGGCACCAATTAACGTGCCATTTCTTGAAAACTACACAAGATTTTTCAGTTCTGTCTTTTTTTATCTTTAGTATACAAGAAGATATGACATGCTCGAATTACAAAACAATATATCTATTGTTACTATTATTAACAATCAAAGTTTGGAAAAAGTCCTTATTTTTAGTTCGTTATCCTCATATTATTATGGGATAGATTTATAAAAGTGTATAACTTCTAAACTACTGCATCTTTTAAAAAAATAAATAAATTCTAAAGCAAGATTCAGTAAAAAGCAATATTTTAAGCAACATCTGACAGTTAAGTATTTGTCGGGGATGTGGGGGCCAGAGGCCTGATTGTCGAAATTTGCTCAGACCGTATCACATAGCAGCAATTAATTAGCCATTTCGTGAAAACTATACACTATATTTCAGTTCTGTCTTTTTTGTTCGTTAGTATACATCTAAAGGTACGTATATTCGAATTAAAAATAGTACATCCATTGTTATTAAAAAGTGCTGTTTGAAAAAGCCCTTTGTTTCCCTTTTGTTACTATGGGATAGAACGAGTAAAAATCAACATTTTGAGTAACAACTGACAAGGGTCCAGGTGCGATGGCCCAAAGTTCGAAGTTTTCTGTAAGCTCGCCTAATTTCTGAACACCACGATTTCAATTTTTTTTTTTCAAAGTTTCATGTGCGTTACATATCCTCATAGAGTGGTCTTTTGTCGTGCTTCCATCCAGCGTCCATAGGGCCTGTGCTAGAAGCGAAATTCCAGGCATTGTCCTAAAGCTGGCAACACTGCCGCTTCATACAATCTTGTTATTTTTTACTGCACGGTTGTGAGAATGTACCACTGCTACATACTACATTTTTTTTCATTCACTTCAGTCTATTGAGGGATCACATGGACCATTTTTTTAAAATTTAACTTTGTTCTTCTTCGTTTAACACTAATTATTGGGAGGCACAAAAGCCCTATCTTTAAGAAAGGAAACAAAATTAATTTCATCTCTCTATAACAAGTAGTTCTCGAACTAAGATTTTGTTGTACTTCGCAGCAAGTTCGAAAGACGTGCTTGAAAAAGCGATGGCCTCATACAGGCGTGAGAGGCTCCGGACGATATTTCCATTTTGCAAATGAATGAAAAGCTTGTAATGGATTCAACATAGGAACATCTATGGCAAAAGCTTATCTACACAGTTCTTTCAATGAACCATAGACTTGCCGATCGCATGATGCAGGTTTGCCAACCACATGATTCTTGATTGTTGAATCCGTACACACGCCATGCATGTTATTATTTACGATCAACAGTTTTTTTTATATTTTTTTTCATGCCAATGTCCACATTTTGCTGGAATGTACTTATATTAAAAGTAGCTGTCTCCCTCCAACTGGAAAGTAATGTCAGTTTAAAATATATTTCACGCATACAATGTGCTTAGTGTTTAGTTGTAATATTGTTATTTAGGAATAAGAGGTTGGAAAATGCACAATTTATAATGCATCATTTTCCAATGTATTAGTTATTTTTTTAGTGAAGCAAAATTTTGGCTGGGTAATTTTACTGAAATGATGAATAGAGGAATGCAAGATATGTTAACTCCTAAGGCCGGAATTTTAATACCCAGAAGTCTAGTGCCTGGGCGGTAATTTTAAACTTGGAAACATGGTAGATGCACACAGCATTGTTTAAAATGCTGAATCTTCGGAACCACTAATGCGATTCAATTGAAACTTTCAACATAAGTAAAGTACATATCCATGGGTTTATTAAACCTGCAAACATTGTTCAGAAAGTATTAATACAATACAATAATTTAGTAATGTATAATATTGAATAGTCAGCACCAGTGGCGTAGCATGGACATTTCGGGTGGGAACACCAAGTCCGAAGGAAGGGTCGGCCCTTTCTTGCTTAATAAATTACTCATGGTATTAGTCGCCACAGGTGTTGTTTATTTGCCTGAAGTCAGCTTGGTTTTCAATAAAACATCATCCATGCATGTTTTAGCTAGAAAATTAGATTCCTCACTATGCCACAAATGTTTTGAACTCTGGTGTTTTATACCTTTCTGCATGATGCAAGTCATTAAAAACCTACCTGAATCACAAGCGTCTCTGCACAACATTAGACGTTATTGTTGTGGATGATCCAACTACTGATTGATTTGGTTTATTTTATATCGCTTTTCTGCCACTTTTGGTTAATTGCGAATATGAATATGAGTGATGATATTGATGAAGGGACACTCACAAAGAACACCCGTGCTCACGCCGGGATTCGAACCAGGGACCTCTGTCGTCTTGGCGCACTGTGCAAAGCAGAGAGGATGATCCAAATACCGTACACTCTACTGACGTAACAGTGCCGATTAGTAATTCAGACCACTGTTTATTACATCTTGAGAATGCTGATAAACATTTCCATTGACACCATATTAAGTAGTTAGATAATAACGAAAAAAATTAATACTTTTGCGGGTTAAGTGGTAGAGCAGCCACAGGCTGAATTTCTACCACAAGGACTTCACCCACTTATTTGACAAAAACTGTGTTTATGTTTTAGTTTCTAATGCACATCGCTGTTCGTGCGATAAATTATACAATGCAGTGGCCATTAAGAAGCAGTATATTTGAGATTGGTAAAGTTACGTCAGTCAATATTGTGTATTGTAGCATCACATAGCACGAGTTACATGAGCACGAAGAACCGGGTAGGAATTCTACCGCTGTCATCTGCTTCAGAAGGCAGGAAGGGTCACATGAACCAATCACGGTAAACCTCTCTGCTCCGTACGCTGGCATACGAGAGAGTATTTACGTGCGTGCTGTAGAAATCTAAGCTTTCCCTCCAGAAAGGCAGCAAGGAATATAGGAGTCCTGTACGTCGAACCTGCTCGGCGTCCAGCCAGGAAAGGCATTGAAAAAAGGTGCTAGAACGAGTGTTGAGAGTGGAGCGTTGCAAGCGGATCGCGAAAAATAGCCATTATAATGCCATGAAGGTCAAACATATATGAAATTTGTCACGTTTTACTTTATAATCACAGCATTTAAGCATTTTTGAAATTTTAAATCTGGGAACGCTGAGCGCACGGGCATACTATAACGCTACGCCACTGGTCAGCACTCATATTACGCGTATGTTGTTACTTTGCCTGTTTCATTTGATTGTGATTGGAATTGATTTTTATTATTTAGCATCTCTTTTCGCGAGGATGAATGATGGATGATGTGATAAAATTCATGACTGAAGACACTCACAAAAAAACCGTCATACCCCAGCAGGGATTCGAATCCAGGGCCCTTGGTGAAAAGGTTTGGAGTATGCCTCGCTTGTCTAATGTGTAGATTCTGCCTCTCCCAAAATGTAGCGACGAAACGTTTAAGTAACCAAGTCCTGAATGACCCAACTTTATATTGTATATTCCATCCAGATGGAATCCAGGCAGACTCGGCATTTTCCTTGCAATCCCACTTCACATCCAAAGCAGCTACAGGTGACAAATCTCTCTCGTCATTAGCACTGGTTTAATTTGATTGTTGAGATTCGACTTCAGTGTAGTCTAAATCACTTTCCACACTACCTGACAATAATCTAGAGGATGAATCGTCGTCACTTTCTTCAGTAATTTCACAAATGTTGTCGCTCGCAAGACCCTTCAATCCGCTGCTCCCTGCCATATTTCATTACAAAAGACTACCGCAAACAAGGGACAAACAAAAGTAACTTTCGAAATATTTTCGCAAAATAACACTAGGTGGCAGTAAAATAGTCTTGCCAGCAAGCAGAAGAAAATTAGTTTCTTTCCATGCCAATAGATGGCACGGAACAGGCATTCCTTTAGAGCCATGATGCGGACGTATGGTGTACGTCAAACTGGCCATGGTAGAAATGTGTAGGTCAGTATGCTGTACGTCAAACCAGCCTTAGGGGTTAATTGAAAGGGGGATGAATTCCTATAATTTTCTTATTAGTGACAACAGTTTTTCATTAGCATGCTAACATGCAATGTTAATTGGACATTATCCATTGTCTAGTGCTATGACCTATATTTATGACCAACTATTTGTTTTGTACCATCCATGTGAATGCTGGCAAGCTTACATAGGATAATCTGCATCACTAGAAAATGTTTGTACCAATACTCTCATTGAAACTTTTGCTTAGATTACCATGTACAACACAAGCAACAATAAAAATAAGTTATTTTTGTAATTATAGCACCATAACTTTCCAGCAGCCAATCAGGCCGAGAATTTAAACCCAATTCACAAGCAGACTGGAAAAAAAAAACTCCTGTGAGAAGGAACTACGCCACAGAACTTACCAAAAGGAATTGCCATGGCCATGAAAATAGGAAGAAAGGAAAACATTTTAAAACATGGTGGATATACCATATAACTCCCTGTTGCATTTCCTACTCTCTGCATTTATACTTTGTCAGATTATGAACATGGTAATATTCACTGCCTACTTTTTTCACAGAACAATGCGAAGAAATACAAAAAAAAAAAATAATAATCACTTGGCACCAGGAGTAACTGAGTAGGTGTTGCCACATTTTGAAAACACTTTTTTTGTGTGTTCTCACAACGACCCAAAATCGAAGGAATAATTGAAAAAATATTGGTTACCATAGCTTAATGCAGAACATAATAAGCTAAATTTTGATGTATCTCGTTTTTATGTAGGTCTACCGGTTAATTTTTAATTGCAGTCCAAACTTTAGTATCTATAATTTTTAATCCGATAGTATGTGCTGACATGCCCATAATTTTAAAATCAATGAAGCAATGGTTGTCCCATTGGTCCCATGTTAAAGCACATGAGCTCATCTAGCTCCCAAGCTCAAGCAAACATCCCGCTATCTATAGATCCACCAAGCTCTCTGAAAATATGCGAGCTACAAGCTTTCCCGTAACTTTAACTAGCGCCACTGCTCCCACACCAGGGTTTCAGATGGGTTGGGTTAGTGGATCTATAATTTCCACTGAAAGCACTGTAGAGGCAACGTGTTTTCGGAACATCTCTGAGGTGTTCTTATGCGCAAAGCGAGTCGCACAGAAACCGAATCAGCTGGTGACGGAGTTGCAACACGTGACTGTTGGCGCGTGTTTACAATTCAGCAGCGTTGCAAGTGAACAAGAAAACAGTGGGCCACAATGACTCAATGCAGAATTTTAGAACAACAAAAGCTCACTAGCAAAAACAATACAATAAGCTTACCTTGTGTGTTGTAAATACTGCAAATACGATCAAATGAAGAAATCAATGATTTATTCCAGGTCTTCTATGCCGTCCGAGTGGTAGTCCCCAGTTTTCTGATTTGATTTAAATATCAGAAGGGCGTTAAGGATGAACCCCTTGTCGTTGCCTGCATGGACAATAATGAGACGTTGCCCTTTGGATATTGGAGATTTCAGGCCCTCGAGACTATTGTCGCACCATGTTTAGTGGTTGTGTGGGAACTATGGATGTATGTTTCATCAGTATATACAATAGGACGGCCTTCCCGACAATATCTACTGATGGCCCGTAAATAAGTAATCCTTGCATTCCGAATGCCATTCCTCTCAATAAGCACACGTCTTTAGTTTCCACTTTCTTCCACCTAAACCCAAGTTTTTTGAAGATCTTCAATAAGCTGGTTGCCTGCCCTTTATATCCAATGGTTTTCCTTAATTTTGCAAGCACAGATTTTATTGTTGGGACTTGCTTGTCTACGGTGTAAAATTCATTAATTGTTCTCCGAACAACGCACATGTCAAAATCATCTATATCTGATTTTTATTTCTATGATGACTATGATCCAGCACGAACCGCCGAACTTTCCTTCTTAATTGATTTTACTGTACTTAAAGATACACCTGTCGCAGCACAAACACGGTCAACAACTTTTTTAAGAGGCAACTTCAAATAACTTTTGTCAGCATCCTCTTGCATGAATTGCAAGACATTTGCCACAACTTATATATTTTATGTGAGGAACACACTACGAAATCACACTTCTATACACTCAGCAGCACGCTCAAGTCTAGCACCAGATCCTCGCACCTCGGTATCACTTTCACGAATGATTTCTGGGCATGTCGTTCTGCGCAGCCTGCTACATCGTCACAGGGAAGAAGACTATAGGGTCGCGGACTAGCGAAGCGACCAAACTCAAGAGCTGTTCCGAAAACGCGTTGCCTCTACATTTTACAACATGTCGTGATGATAGGTAACCAATTCAATTGAGTATTCTTTTGTTTTGAATACCATAACATGGGCCAAAATATTTTTTTTCTGGCCGAAGTCGCCAGAGAAACAACAGTGGGCACCAAAGCTTTCACGGATTTTATTACTTCCACTGTACTTTTCCAACCCTTTCTGTTTTTGCTTATGTTCCTTTTGCTTTGGTGTCTAGGACACCCCTTTTTTCACTTCCATCAATGGCTCTCTGAAGTCCGGCACTATTAACCAGGAGTGTTTGGGATGGGACTTCATGTAGTGATACGGTACCCCATAGGTATTGAAATGTCATAGTACTAGCACACAGCAGCCAGCCACGGTAGTGGCTTGCTTGCACCCATAGCCGCCGACTCCATGGGGCGTGGGGGGGCTCAAGCCCTCCCAATGTTAATGATGTGCGGGCAGAGCCCCTCAAATAATTTTGCTTAAGAGGAATGTATTATTTTGCTTCTCTTGTAAAGTTTACTCTGAATTGTGCCACATGAACTTAACTTTAAATACACATTTGAAATGTTCTAGACCATCAATTTGGGGGGCTAAACCATCAACTTTGGGGGGGCTATGACCAGAGACAGCAAAACACATGACTTATTACTATATACTAAGTATGTAATGATGAGTATTGTTAAAATTTTTACTAAAAAGAGTTTCAAAAGACGGTGTGCATGAACTAGGGTAGTGGATGGGACGTTTGGGCTACAAATGGCTCTAACATGACATTCCGAACGAGATCATTGATATATTAGAGAGATCTGTTTTGTGCTCCGTGGTAGCAGATATTAAAAGTCGGGAATATTTTGCTATTATGGTTGATGAAACATGTGACATATCCATCGGTGGACAATTAATATTCTGATAGAACTGTGAATAAAAATTTTGATATTTTTGAGGAATTCATGAGCTTTTATGAGATTCCGAACACTGAGGCCAAAACTTAAAAAAGGGAGAGAGTGAGTCATTCATTTATTTATTTCAGTGATCAGAGCCACCCCAATAATTTTGACAAGTCGGCGCCCCTGCTTGCACCTATTGTATATTCAATAAATATTCACTTTTTATCTATTTGACATTAATTTCCTTGCCAGAGCAGTTGTGTTTTTATGCAAATTTTGGTGATCGTAATGAATATATTCTGTTGTATCTATATTCTTTTAGTATTTAATTACTCGAATTTTATTATTATTGTTGTTGAGATACTTGGTAGGACCCCCTCCCCGAAATGTATTTGTACATACGTGCCTGGGTATGGACAGCATGGAATACAAACTAAATGCCATGGGGCAAAGGATGGATGGAAACAGTAAGAAAATCAAGGACAGTTTGTTGTTCACTTTGTGTGACTGACTCCTTACAACCTGCTCAAAGTTAGCCACAAGTAGAAAGAGCAGCCACTTTAGTTGCCAAAAATGGTGACCAAATAGATCGAGTTAAGCATCTATCTTAAAATTACAGTTAAATTTTGAGACCCGTGACTTCTGACTTCAAATACTGTTAGTTATGTATGTTGCATATTTGCCTTTTTTATTTCTTTGTAGTAAATCATAGGCTTTAATGTTTAAAGTTTATTTCATGGTTTTTCTAGTCCAAAAATGCATTTTTATAGTGCCTATAAATGCCTATTTTGAGGGTTAGCACCTATTTTGCTTGATTGTGCCTAAAAATGCCTTTTCTGTAATTTTTGCTTACTTCAGTATTTTTATGTGCATATGGCTTTCCTTACAGTGAAGAATGTAAGCATTTTTTCATGTTGCGACGACTGAAATCTGGTGTTCAGCAGATTTGAGGGTCTCAAAGGATGTGAGAGCTTTGTAAATACCAAATGTCCCTTAATCAGGGTAAGCAAACTGGACAACCTGTTGGTGACATTTGGACAAAATGATGCAACTCTCACCCCTTCTATTTTTTCACCTGAAATCTTGTAGAAGTTGGTCAATGCTCATCTGCTTTGTTGTGCGAGTGAAAGGAAATGAGGTGGGTGGGTATCTATGGAGATATCATGTTCATGTGTTTAAAAATGTCAAAATGTAAGGCAGCCAGAAGTGCCTTAATTAAAAAATGGATTGCTGCAGAAGGTTGTTTTACCACCGAGGTGAAATTTGATTTTTGTTATTTAGCGTGTCTTTTCTCCACTTTTGGCTAATCGCAACGATGAGAATATATGATGATATTAAATTGATAAAGGGATGCTCACAAAAAATACCCATTCTCAGGCTGGGATTCGAGCCTGGGACCCCTGGCGTCATTGCCATGCTTCACCAATCACTCTGCCACAGAGGTCGGCTTCATCGAAGGAAAAGTAATTTTCTGTCAAGTTTGTGTGAAGTAGATAGGTTTAACAGTTAAATTGCTTGAAATGTTCCTTTCCCACATGGGAAATATATGTATGAATATACTTTTATATAATGGCCTTGTTCAAAACTCTCAGCTGCTGACGCAATTTCAGACTACTCTGAAAATGTTTTTCTACCTCTCGCGTAATTTGGAAACAGGAATAAATGGTGAACAATTCACACTGTGATCTTGCATTACCTCAGTTCTGAATACAACAATGCTAAGTTATGTGAAAAAGAGTTTAGTGGGCTTGTGTTGCATAGAGAATTACACTAAGCAAGGCTTGAATGGAAAATGTTAGCTGGGGTTTGGTTGAACCTTGGGGTTAGTTGGGGGGGGGGGGGGGATGCTCCTATGGTTTAGCATGGTGAAAATGAGATCTGCAGGGATGCCATCCTCCCACACCCCCCTTCACTTCGAGCACTAACATTAAGTCAAATGATCTCTTATTCTAAAATTTCATGTGCATATACAGATAAACATCTCTATGCTCGTGTCCCCCATCCCCCAAAGAAAAAGAACTTCAAATTAACCAGATAATGTTATCCTAGCTTCCCTGCAAATGAGGATTTAATTCAAACTAGTGTCAATTGTTTGTGAAGCATTTGTGCACAATTAGTACAATGGGTAACAAGTTCATTTCTTCAAAGGAATTTTAATTGGAACACTTTAAAATATTTTTGGTCAAAATGGCGCAAATTGTTGTTTTTTGCATTACTTGTGACAAATTGTGCATGCAAGTGGGGCATTTGTTCAAATTATCATAATATGTAGCACAAGTTAATTTGGTGAAAATTACTTTACCTGGTGATTCCCCAGAAAGGTGAAAGTCTATCAAAGTAGAAAACATAGTTCGTAAAGTGTTAGCACACACTTAACTGTACACTGTAAGAAGAAAATTGACATCAGTTCTGTTCAATGCCTATTTTCATCATTTATTTGTGAAGTTTTTAATGCCTATAAATCCGCACCCTAGTTATGTATGTGCGAATCTTAGGGAGCATTAATGTGTGCAGGAAAGAGGGAGAGCGATACTTGCCTTCTTTAAACTCCATGCCCAGTGCCGGATCTACACACTGAAAAACCCAATAGTGCAGGGGACCCAGGGATGAACAAACCTTTAGGGGACCCAGGGATGAACAAACCTTTAGGGAACCCTTACCATGCACAAAATATAGCGTTCATACTCAAATACCTGCATGTAAAGCAATAAACCTAGTAATGCACAGCAAAGAAAGAACCACCTAAATATTGAGAGATGAAAGGATTTGTTATTAGTTTTAGGTTGGCTAACACAATAACTTCAGTTTAATGCTCCAGACCACAAGCTAAAATTAATTTCATCCTAAGCACCAGATTTTCTTAATCTAGCCATGTGGTGTGGGGGCTTCTAGTTGAACTGGGCATACATAGAATTTTATTTTATTTGGTTTTATCTATTATGCTATGCACCAGTTACATTTTTTTACATTTAATAATTTTGCAATATTACATAGGAGTCAGAGGTGAAACGGGTCTTATACATAGGCTGAATCACAGACAAAGAACATGTTCTTTGTCTGTGGTTGAATCAGAACTTGTTCAATATGACCGCCTCCAAGTTCTAAACATATTTCGAGGAGGAACAACTGCTTCATGAATTTCAGGAGGGTTAGATGGATGTCCAGTCTAGATCGCGGCAATCCATTGACAGATCCCCTTGCCTTGAGTTTCTCCAGCAATTGAGACCCCCTGCTTTGCCACAGACCTCTGAATGGATGACCGTCTGATAAATTCGTCAGTAGTGGCGTGCCCAGGATGTTTGAAAGGAAGGGGTTATGTACAGTTTTTCTGGTAGTCAGCCCTCATGTGTTGACATCTTTTCCTACCATTAACGTTCTTTTTTAGGAATACTGGTCCAAAGGGGGGGTTATAACCCCCATTGGGTACGCCACTGTTCGTCAGCCACCGCTTTCGGTGATCGACCCTCACGTCCACGGTTGGAATTAGTACCACAACACTTTTTCTTCTATATAACCTGACGTCACGTCAGCCAATCGGATTGCTTAAAACTGTTGCGGCAGCAATCACGTCCACACAGCAAAATGAGCTCAATACGTTCGTCCCGCGTCAACATGATTCACCTGAAAACAAACAAATGAAATATTTTGTGATTTCACCTATTATGTGGGAAGTGAACGGGATTGCGTGGAGGGGGAAGAGCGAGTGCGGCTACCAGCCTTTCCAGCAGCATATGCTGCTTTGCTCCATCCACTCGCTTTCTCCCGTACTCTGTCTTTATGCGCGGTCTTGCTGCACAGACTCCCGGGCTAGAGTATAGAGGGAATCCGCGAGTGGAACTGTGCTTTAGGTGACAGCAGCTGCAGAGTCGGATGCGGCCATAGAATCAAGGTTTGCCACCTGCACAACGACCCGATCTTCATGCAACAAGGAAGTTTTTGATTTCAAGAGCCGATAAGCTACCGCCATGCAATCTGGCGTGACTCACTGGAGGAAAAGTTTGCGCTGACAGCATTATTGGTTTGGCAAAGGAGAATGCTAACAGGGTTGGCTTCGACTCAATCAATATTGAGGGATAATTTGTCGCAACAATAAAGGGAGTCAACTTCTCGTAGGAAGTGTGTGAAGTAGTTCACTCGCACTCAACAAATATAACTTTTCCTCCTTTCTCAATCACTACCGAGTTTGACACTGCTCTCCAGGGGCGCCGACTTGTCAAAATTATTGGGTGGGGGGCCTCTGATCACTGAAATAAATGAATGAATGACTCACTCACTCACTCCCTTTTTTAAAAAGAAAAATTACGTCTTCGTATAGCAGTTTTTAAGCAGCTATTATATTCCTCATGCAAATGAAATTTAACATGAAAAACGTTTAGAAAATGTTTCAAAGTCTCTTTATGTCTTTTGTGTCTGCTCATTTGTTTTTTAAATAACAATTAACATTTTTATTGAAAAGTATGTATTTACATTAAGAGACCAAGCTAACAGTTTTATGCCGGCCTCTGTAGCCGAGCGTCTTGGGTGGTCGACTCAACTCGCTTTGATCCAGAGGTCTCGAGTTCGAGTCCTGGCGAGGGCATGGTTGTGTTTTAATGTCCGCAACAGACATGTGATGGGTTGCAAATAACCCATAAAATAACGAATATTTACAATATTTAACAGTTTATTTAATTATTTACATAAATGCTAACACAAATTGCAGGAAAATAGTTTTACTTTTTGTTCTTGCTACAATATTTTACTTTTTAAATTTAATTTTGCAATAAAAAAAAGCATGTACACTAAGATATAAAGTGACATACACAACAAAACCATATGAACATGATTTAAAAATAAAGCAAAAGTTGCTCTACGCAGTGGATTATTTTTTTATGAACTCATTAACGAGCGGTCTCAGGTCCAAATTATCAAGCACAGTTTGATGTATGTGGAGTACCGCTAAGCTGCTTAGTCTCTTCTGCCCCATTGTAGATCTCAAATATGTCTTTAGTCGTCTAATAGCACTGAATGATGGTTCGGCTGTGGGTGTTGTCGCTGGCACAGTGCGAAGGACCATCATGAATTTGGCTCTTGGAGGGTACTGTCTTCCAAAAGAAACTCCCTTATGTCGCGCATGGTAGTTAGAACCACTTTCTTCTGTTTGGCGATATCACCAAGCTAGGACATGTGTAAGGATAGCTTATCTGCATCCAAATCTTGGCGAAAGAATTCTCGCGTTTGCAGAAAGTTTGTTGTGCAACGGTTCACAGCTGAGATGAATTCTTTCTCTACCACTGTTACTTTCTGTAGTCCTGTAGATTCATGTCCTTGTTTAACACATTATTTTGCTGTGGCACACACGACAGTGTATATTGATTTATACAGTGACGTGCGGTGACGTCGACACTTGGGGTAGCAGTCAGTGGCGTGCTCAAGGGGGGGGGGTTGGTGTGTGTCACACCCCTCCTCCCTTTAGGGCCAGTATTCCTACACAAAAGAAGAATGTCAATAACAGGAAAAGATTGCAAATTATGAATGAGTACTAGAAAAAAGTACACGTAACCCCCACCCACATTCGAAAATAAAAAACTATTTGATTTGACTCTAAGCAAGAGATCCTGGGTTCGAATCTCGGATTGGCCATTTGTGTTCTTTGTGTGTGTCCCTTCATCAATTTTGTCGTACCAAAGGTGGCGGAAAAGCGAAGTAAAATAAACCAAATTGAGCAATCAATCAATGATTTGATTTCATTTTTGTTACTTAGCATCGCTTTATTGTCCCATTTGGTTAATTGCGAAGACGATACGATGAAATTGATGAAGGGACGAGCACAGGGAACGCCCATGCCCGGGTCGGGGTTCGAACCCGGAACTCCTGGTGTCGTAGCGCGCTGTGATAACCACTCCCCCACGCTTGGTTGATTAGGTGACAGGTAACAAAACACAACACACTTTTTTGTAGTTTCTTCAATGATATTCATTAGACTTTTTGAGTTCTGAGATACATTTTTCATTCCAAATTATTTCATTATTCACTGCAATACATAGGACAATAATGCGCACTCATCACGGGTTCGAATCCTGGCCTGGATTGTTCATATGAGGTCCCTTCATCAATTTCATCATATCATCACTCAATCCTCATTTTCGCGATAACCAAATGTGGCAGAAAAGCGAAGTAAAATAAACCAAACCAACAACAATATGAACACGCGTTCTCTTGCCCAAATAAATACATCCGTATTTATGACTGTTAGAGACCAAGATTAGTATATTTAAATAAAACACTACTAAAACGTGAGTCAGAGAGAGCCTGAGCACATATTTGTAATTTAATCATTACATATTCCATATTTGAAAAAGGAAAAAAAGAAAGAAAGCATAACATTATTGTCTGCACATAACACGTTCCCATACATACATACATACACACATATTGTACAACGTGTAAAAGGTTGTGTAAATAGCCTACAGAGAACATAAGTACTGCAGAAAATTTTACCCTGTGTTCTTTAGAGGATTTACAATAAAAATATGAGAAACCAATCCCCTATCTGCCCTACAGGAGATAGACTGGGGGACCTGAAAGCCTGGGCTTTCAACCATTGCAGCGGGGGGCGAGGGGACAAGGGAGGTAGAGGTAGAAATCTTCCTCTTTCCTTGGGCCGGCCGTTTCTACCTGGAAACTGGTCAGGCGAAAGAAGAGCGAGCTAGGGTATCCAGCCAGCTTTGCCCGCGGAGAACACCGATGGACGAGAAGAGCGTGGAAAAGAAAGTGTTGCGTATGAGCTGTGGTGGCTTTAACAAGACAATAAATATTGTGATTTGAATATAATTCGAGATGTGAGATTGATTGATCTATCTCTGCTAGACTAGCTACTCCTCAGTGCACGTCACTGGATTTATAATACTATTTTGGAGTGTAGAACGTGTGATGTTTGGCAGCATCAGGATTTTCAAGTCTCTTAGGGACGTGACGTTGCCGGGGCAATTCTGGCTCATCAACGAGGCTGGATTTACCCTCTGTGCATTTCTGCCAGAACTGTTCAACACCTATTCGCTTTTCTTGAAAGATGTCAGTCAAGTTTTTTAGTTTTGATTCCACTTCTGTAGCACCAATGAATCTTACAGTTTACCTCTTCTATTGAACCCATCACATGGCAGTAGAGGGAGAGAAAGAAAAATGTCTTCAAGTGAAGCATTGTCTCCAGGTATCCAGCACATTTTAATGCTGCGTCAGTAGAATTTTCTTCAGAAAATTTCTCAAGAAAATTGAGAAGGTTTTCATAGTTCCTTAAGATATGTTGCATACTGGAGGCTTTCAACGTCCACCGACGAGGGCAAAGTGGTCGCAGTCCAGTATTGCCAGCCTTCTCATTCAGATCAATAATATTCCTAAATATTTGCATTCTTTTAGGGGATTCCCAAACAGTCTTTAACAAGTCGTTGGCTAAATTCATTATGTCTGTGATTAATATATGTATAATAGTAAATAATAATTATATACTTAGTATATAGTAATAAGTCATGTGTCTTGCTGTCTCCCGTCATAGCCCCCCCAAAGTTGATGGTCTAGAACATTTCGAATGTGTATTTAAAGTTAAGTTCATGTGGCACAATTCAGAGTAAACTTTACAAGAGAAGAAAAATAATACATTAGATCCTCTTAAGCAAAATTATTTGGGGGGCTCTGCATCCACATCATTAACATTGGGGGGCTCGAGCCCCCTAAGCCCCATGGAGTCGGCGCCTATGCTGCTCTCACCATACATGGGCGTATTCACCCTCACTGCCACACCCTATTTAACCCACTCGCATCTGAAATTAAACACCCTTCCGTGAACATGGTAGGCGATAGGCAGCCCCCCCCCCCCCCAATAGAGACATGAAATTTTTAAATGTGAACCTATAAAAAGCTACGAAAATAACCGACGATTTTTGAAACTTGTAAAAATTTGAATTTTGTCCTTGCATAAATGAATGTGGTTTGTTGTGTAGAGAGGCAGTCTCGATTAGTTTTGTAACCATTGATGCAAGGTTACCAGCAGCGGCGGCGATTGGAGGGGCATGGGGGGTAGTTACCCCCCACTATTTCCACTTTTGCTCCTGCACTATGGCCTCTTAATGCTAAGCCTTGTCTACCCAGACCCGGTGGAGTGGTTCGGATGCCACTTTAAACTGTAGGTCCAATCCCAATTAGTCTATCTGTGCATAAAAGTGGATCTAAAACAAAAACTCAAACTTCTCTACTAAGAGAAATTAAATTGCCTTTGTCACCCCTCGGTTTTGGCACCCAATCGCCGCTACTGGCTACCAGGTGAAAATGTCTCTACCTCTTTCTCCTTTTTTTTTAACCGATGGTAGCGGGGTATGGGTTAACTCACATTTAGAATTGTTTATTGTAATAATAATAATTACTAATGTGTATAATTTAATTCACAAATATATTATTTTCTAAACATAGAATTATCGTGGTGTTCAATGGTTCTGGTATAAGAAAATAAAATAAATTTGAAAATTTGCGAAACAGAATTATCAGAATACTTCTGACCAGTTTCGGCGATTGGGTGTCAAAACTGGGGAAGGGGAGGGGGCAAGGACAGTTATTTTCTCTTGGTAGACAAGCGACAATTTTAAAACCCCTCCTCCCGGAAACAGCCAGCCAGGTGCGAAAATGAAATGCTTGTGTAATGAGTTCAATTGGGTATTATGTCAAAATCACAAAAAAAGCATAGAACACTATATACACTGCATACAGCCTACTTCGTAATTATCCAAGTTCATCAAAGAGCCAATCAACTGCAACCAGGCACGTATCCAGGAATTCCTTTCGGGGGGGGGGGGGGGCTCAACACCATTTTTTAAGGGGTATAGTAAGAACCTCACAATTGTATGTTCAAGACCAGTGGTGGCAATTGGGTTCCAAAAAAGGGGGGGTGCGGAGGGCGGTGCATAGAAAGTTTACTTTCTCTTGGCAGACAAGGTTTAACATTAAGAGGCCATAATGTTGAGGCAAGAAAATAAAAAATGGGGAGCAACTAACTATCCCTTAAATCGTCGCCACTGTAAGGCTGTCATTTTAATCATAACGTGAAATCGGAACATTTTTTACCACTATCTGTGTTTGTCCATTTCTTCTCATCTGGCATAAAAACATCTATGGTGTCCTTGAGTGTTTTTATGAAGCTGTTACACATGCACGGGATGGACAATCCACTCGACAACGCGAGATTCAAACTGTGGGTTGCGAACTGGACGCAGACAGTTCTCGAGTATTTCTCTCTGATTCGAGCCTGAACACCACTAACTTGTCTTGTCCTCCCATGTTTGCAGCTCGTATAAAAGCCAAAACCCACCAAATTGTTCAGATTCAGGCCTTAGCACTCACAAGGGTTCAAAAATGCCTGTCACAGCTTCTGCTGTCTTGTCATATATCGGCACGAAACAAAGGAAGTCTACTCGAATACAGGTGGATCACGAAACAATTAATGCACAGTGAAAACCCTTTCGTTCCCAACATCTAATGTTTCGTTTCCCAGTATGATCAAATGCTTACTCATTTATCTCCAGTGACGTGCCCAAAGGAGGGTTGGTGAGCATGGGCGTCCGGAAGGGGGGCAAGAGGGGGCCGTGGCCCCCCCTGGAAAATGAAAGTAAACAAAAAAATATGTATTTCACACATATAATTTCATTTTAGCCACAATAATATGTGTTAATTATTACATGAACATCATAAATTCAAATTTAAGCAATGTTTTTTTAGGGAACAACACTATTTTTGGAGAAAATGTGCCTTGTTTGCCCCCCTGGAAAAAAATACCTTCCTTGCCCCTCCCTGGAAAAAATCCTGCGGACGTCCATGTTAGTGAGGTCATAACCCCATTTGACCCAGTATTCCTTTTTTTTTAAAAAAAAAAAAAAAGAACGTCAAAGACAGGAAAAAAATGGCAAAATCAGGACTGACCACCAAAAATAGTATGCGTAACCCCTCTCCCTTCCGAAAATCCTGGGCACGCCACTCTTTATCTCGGACACATTTTTTTTAAAATCAAATCACCAGAAGTTTTTATCATTCCGTATTGGAGATTGAAGTAAGATGCCTTCTTCCTGCAGGTTTGGATATGATCCTTTAGGGTGCTGTCGTCTGCCTGCCTTCACGCCTAACCTTAATAAGGCCCTAATTTTCCATCCTTGTGACTTGGATTTTCAAGACTTAGGAAGGTTTCAGACTGAAGTGGCACGCAATGCATGTCAATTGGAATGGGCCAATCAACAGCAACGTTTCACACCGTAGCGACACAAAAGGCCGCACAAACCTAATTTCGACTTGTGAAATCCTCAGGCGACACGGTGTGAAATCTCCCTTATTAGGCCACTGTCATTGTCACCTCGAAGTAGTAGCTCTTGTTGACCACCAAAAAAAAATATCCTCAACCGGTGGGAATGCTCCTCAGTTTTCTTCTCTCCTATATTTTCTGTGCTTGTTCACTATACAGGCAACACCTTACGATTTGATATACACAGGACATGTACTATGTAGACATTTTAACGAAAAATCGGTTGAAGTCAAGGATGGCTAGGTGGCTCAGCTGGTAGAGCCCTGATTTGGGTTCTGGTAGAGCCTGCAATTTTCGCCTAAAATATCCACATATGCAACATCTTCTTGCTTTCTCTTCTCGACATTCATAAAATGTTCGGCTGTCTCTTTATGGTAGTTAAGTGTTTGAATGTGTTTCGAACCCAGTAGGCTTAAACAAAAGTTGTTTTTTTTGCCATGAAATTCTCGGACTGCATATACGAAATTTAGTTCTGGCAAAACTAAATCATCACTCAAAACTTTGATTTTCAGTTGATCTATGCAGCTTATTTCTGTTTTAATAAACCACTCCAATATCCGGTACTGCTGAAATATTCACTTCAGAGAGAGAGAGAGAGGCCTTGATCTCTTCGGCCCTCGAACCGAGCTAGCACTACTCTGAGGCCCCGGAAGTTCTGCTGTCGTCAATGTCTTCATTTTGTCACGTGCCAGTTTCGATGACACAATGAGAGTTGCAAGGAGGAATGGTTTCTCGGAATCGACGAGAGATGGCAGCACGCTATATAAAGAGGAGCAAAGGAAATCATAAAAACTTAGAGCGGAGAAGAAGAATTATATATATTATAGTAAATTGAGAAATATATAAAAGAAGAGTTCAAATACTATAAAAGAAATAAATAGAATGTTGTATATAGTAAATTAAAATAATTAAGAATATGGCCGCATATGAAACGTTTATGAAAGTTATTAAGTAAGCGAACGGATTCAGAAATATATATCTCCTTTTACTTTTCTGACGAGGAGAACATCGTCAGTGTTTTGATTGTTTGTCCCCGGTGGCGCTGTTGTCAAATTAGACGCCCCGAAGCACTTTACGGTTGCGCTTCTTTTTAGTCGCACTGGGCCATTGGCAGCGCTTGTTATTAGCGATCCTGGTTATTTCCCTTGGTTGTTGTTTTAGGAGGAGGCGCTATTGTCAGATTAGACGCTCCTAAAAATCCTCTATAGCTTTGGTTCAATTCTCTACAAGGAATGCAGCATAATGATTTGTCTATATTATTGAGAAGAGATATGGTAAAGAGAAATATTTGCGATAAATGAGAGAATAAGACTTTTTCCAGTGGCAAAGAAGAATGGAAGAAATAAGAATTTGCTGTGGAAAGAATAAATAGAATAATTTATCGAGAATATAAGAATATCTCGGTGGAATATAGAAGACAATAAGAATTGCTGCTGAAATAAGAAATAACAATTGATATGAATAGAGGAAATAAGAAACAACGATGAATAAAAGGGGATGACTATTTTTTTCCAAATAGAAGAAAGAAAAATAAGATTATACTTTTACCAAAGAAAATAAGCGGAAATTGAAGAAAGAAGAAGCCATTCACATGTTTTGTCATAGAAGAAATTGATGAAAGAAGAACGAGCCTTTCCATATTTTATCATAGAAGAAATTGATGAAAGAAGAAGAAGCCTTCCTATTACCATAGAAGCTTTTGATGATAAAAGAAGAAGAAGCCTTTTCGATAATCCAAGAAGAAGAAGCCAATAAAAGAAGAAGAAGCATTGTTGATAGTCAAAAGAAGAAGACGCCTTTTGAAGTCAAAGAAGAAGAAGCCTTTTTGATAATAAAAGAAGAAGAAGCCTCTTTTGATAACCAAAGGAGAAGAAGCCTTTTCGATTATACATATATATATATATATATATATATATATATATATATTCTCTGTATTTTGTATTGTTATCAGAATATAGATCCGCATTTTACCATATCCTCTTGGCTATAAAACGCTTTTTTATTTGGAATTCTTAAATAAAGAACCTATCCCCCTGAGATTAAGATATCTGTAGCCGTGATAAATAACATTTAAGTACGTACCCACAAGGGGCGTGGCATTAGTGGCGCCCATAACGTGGAACCTTACCTTAACGTACCCACGAATGAGAGGGACGTAGCAATTTTCGAAATACTATATCTTATAAAGCAACCAGAGGACGCTGACTGATATGATCACCAATCGACTGTATGAATTGTCTTACCTCTGAAATCTCATTAACCGATTCTTTGTACAGATCAACCGAAAAATTGAATCCGCGTATTTATATCCTCATTATATTCTAGAACGTTTCACAGATAAAACGATTCGTTAATATTGCCAGTAGTTCACGCCTTCTCTCATTCAAGAACGTACCCTCTCCCGCCTTACAGAGATTAGAAATTACAACGAATCGCCCTTACGTGTGGCGCTACCTTTGTTGTGCAGCTTCCAAATGCTGACAAGTCTCTACATAGTGCTCAAGTGCGCTGCGACCGAAAGCGTAAGAAAAGTTTACGTGCAATATTATCAACAACGGGGTTATAGAACATTCTCCGTCTTGCCTCGATAATTTTCTATCTCCTTAAATCATCGTCACATTATTCAAAAAGCCAAAACCCTAATTTTATCTAGTGTAAAATAGAAAATTTCCTGGGGGGGGGGGGCTCGAGCAACCTCAACCCCACCTTGGATACGTGCTATTAACAATAACAGGGTTATAGAACATTCTTCATCTTGTCTCGATAATTATTTCTCCCAAATTATCATCACATTATTCAAGAAGCCAAAATCCTAATTTTATCTAGTGTAAACAGAAAAAATTCCTGAAGGGGGCTCGAGCCTCCTGATTCCCACCTTGGATACGTGCTATTGACAATAATAAGGTTATAGAACGCTCTCCGTCTTGTCTCGATAATTATTTCTCTCAGATTTATAAATTTATTATATTTACATTATTTAAGACGCCAAAAATCTAATTTTATCTAGTGTAAATTGAAAAATTTCCTGAGAGGGGGCTCGAGCCACCTCATCCCCACCTTGGATACGTGCTATTAACAATAACAGGGGTATAAACATTCTCCGTCTTGCCTCGATAATTATTTATTTCCTTAAATTATTGTCACATTATTTTATTTCACACCACAAGAAACCAAAAACCTCATTTTATCTAGTGTAAACCTAAAACTTTCGGGGGGGCTCGAGCCCCCTAAGCCCCCCCTCTGGATACGTGCCTGACTGCAACGTTTCCCGCCGTAGCGGGATAGATTAGTAGCGGCATGACAGGACGCACAAGACTCCAGTCGATTCGTAAAATAAATTAAGCGACACGTTGCCGCTTGCCGTTTCGGTGTGAAATATCCCATAGAAACAAGCTTTCAGAAATAAATGCAACTTTTCGAACTAAAGTGACAATGCAAGCTGCAGTCACTGGATTAATTGATTGGTTTAGTCGCTTCTCTGCTACCACTTTCATCTAATTGCGTTGAGGTGATATGATCAATGGATGAAGAGACAATCACAAACATACTGTACAGTAGCGTAACTAACACACCGTACGCCCCTCGCAACTTTCAATTATACGCCCCTAGTCGTTAAAAGATAAAAAGCTTTACTTTCTACAGCCTACATTTAAGGTATATATAAACGTGAAAATACATAGTCTACATGTAATTTGAATCAATGTAAAAACTGATTCGAAAGGTTAATAACAGACAAACTGTAAAATATTATACAGGGTGTCATTTTGATGGCGCCCACGGACCACAGAAACGTAGGGCATGAAAACAGATAACTTTTCCCACTAACATTTTTATCGTTGGTTCGTCATTCGGCGCTACAGTCGTTCAGAAAAAAAGCTCGCTTTGTAGCCTGTATGCTAGCAACTCAACATCGCATCAGTGATGTAATTTTCTTAGGTGAAACAGTGCACGGTTGCAAAGAACACACGTTTTGCGAAAAAGTGGTATTACTTGATTTTGTCTCAGCCTACATGTTAAATTATTTGCAAATCTCGTTGCAAGGTTGAAAGTCAGCGTTGCCAGCAAATTTTCTTGCCTGTCGCCTACCCTTCGATGATTTGAACTATTCAGCTAATGAAGGTTTTCTTCTAATCTCGTCAAAGAGGCATGGATGTCCGCAGGATTTTTTTCCAGGGAGGGGCAAGGAAGGAATTTTCTTTCCAGGGGGGCAAACAAGGCACATTTTCTCCAACAATAGTGTTTTTCCCTAAAAAAATATTGCTTAAATTTGAATTTATGATGTTCATGCAATAATTAACACATATTATTGTGGCTAAAATGAAATTATATGTGTGAAATACATAATTTTTGGTTGACTTTCATTATCCAGGGAGGCCACGGCTCCCCCTTGCCCCCCCTTCCGGACGCGCATGCAAAGAGGTATCCGGACAATTGCGATGAACACAGAAGTGAAAGGGCGGGTGGACAATTGCGATGACATTTTAAATCTTCCACCAAATTGAAGGGTGACTTAACACCCTGTACAATACCTCTTAGAAGAGAATTATGTGAAATATTGATATTTTCGAATAGAACACTTTTCTCACACTTTCTCCAGGCTGGACTTGAGACTGGCAAGGTAGCTTGTAAACGTACTTGAATTACAATCACATTTAGGCTAGGTTAGGTGCACCTGTAAGTTAATCCTGATCGTCGCAATTGAGGGGTTCAGAGCACAAGTGGAGTAACTCCATTCAATACAGTTTTGAGAAAAAGGCACATTTAGATATCTTAGTTTTATCTTTAGGTTAGATTAGGTTAGGTTAAGCACAAACATAGGGGTGTCTCTATGAGCAAGAATTTGAAACTTAGAAGATACTCACTTCTAGCACTGAAATGTTGATACTTCACAGTTCTAAGTTATACACGTAACTCCATTTCCATGAAAAGTGGAGTTATGCCACTTGCGATTTGAACCCCTCACGTCCTACCATTAATTTGTAAAATGACCTTCATCGTCAAAATCATCGCAATTGTCCGTGATTTTGGCTTCATCGCAATTGTCCGCCATCGCAATTGTCCTAGATTCAATTTAATTTCTACTTGTCTAGTGATTAACGTTTTCTGTTTGCAGTTCTACGAACATAAAAAGATAACATGTTTGGCTGAAAATGTATTTTAACGCCGAAGGGAAAACTTTTATGAACTATCGATCTTTCTTAATTTATCATTCTTACTGCGCCCCCGATTGTTTGTTTTTATCGCCACTGCAAACATATTGACGACACAACACGAGCCCCACATAGGACTATACTGACTGTGAGTCGAGACGCCAGAGCCTTGTTAATCTGCAAAATGCAGTCCACGGTAAACTACGTGGAAGAGAGGTTGATTGATTGATTTATTGTTTTAAGTCCACTTTATGCACATTAAGGCTAATCGGGACTGGACCTACAGTTTAACCCTAGAACACTACCGTACGTAAAATTTACGTATGCTTCGCGCTCAATTCCCTCCCCTGCCTCCCACATTGCACCCACCTACTCCTCCGCCTATGGTTTCCTCGGGCATTCTGTCAGGCGCGTGGCATCACTGTGGTAAGGAGGACGGAAGCAGCGAACGTCTTTAGTTTGTGCGTTATTTGGGACTCTGTACGTCAAAAACACGTAGCGATAGTAAGAGAAGAAAAATCTTGCACGTAATTTTGACGTGCATGTAGTAATAACGCCATTTGTATTCACGTAAGATTTGCGTGCCGCTGGTAATACGCGTAGTGAAAATGTCTGAAAAACGTCTGACAACTGATAAAATTTGAGAACTTTTGGTAAGTTGTGAAGAAGAAGAGCTGCTGGAAGAGAATGAAGAAGATATTTTGGAAGTTGAGGACTCTGATATCAGTGATTGCGATAATCGCTATCGACCCAGAATATGTTCCTATAAGGCCAAACAAAACAAAATTGTGGCTTTAATTTCGACAATGCACAAAGATGCAACAATCAACAGTGAAAGTAAGAAACCCGAAATCATTTTGACCTACAATTCTACAAAGGGTGGAGTAGAGGCTTTTGATCAAATGTCCCAACGAATGAATGCTGGAAGAAAAAAAGCGATGGCCCCTCTCATTTTTCTATAATATGATCAACATCGCAGCGATCAATGGATACATTATTCACACTCACAACTTCTACAACAATCAGGGCAACTCATAACAGAGACCATTCTCACGAATTCAGTTCATGCTTCACCTCCATGAGAACTTGACCAAGATCTGGCAAGAGCAAAGGCTAATAAATCCGGCACTGTCACAGGAGTTAAGAAAGTCAATTTTGAAGGTACTAGGAAAGGAAGAGACAAGTACAGTAGCAGCCACGTCACAAGGGAACAGAAAGTATTGCAGTTTCTGCAACTACAAGAAAAGGAGGATGACAACTACGTACTGCTCCTGTGGGAAGCCAATTTGTGGTGAGCATCAAAACAAAAAGTGCCCCGACTGTGGATAATTCCAGAAATGCACTATTTTTTTCTAAGGTGTCTTTTTATTCCTTATTTACAATGTTATAATTATTTGCAAAATCTGTTTTCATTGTGTATTTTTCACATTAATTCTTAATATACGTACAAGTTTGCCAACTAATACATTATTTTCATATATTCTGTATTTAATAAAGCCATGCTCACATATTTTATAAAGAATAAAAACTCCAAAATGTAGAAAACAAACAAAATAATATAAAAAAATATTTGTCACTTTGATTTTGTAAACTAAGGTGTATATGTTAAAAATCATTCACTGCATGTACGTAATATTTACGTAGCGGTAGTTATACAGTAATATGGGAACATGGTAGTGTTCTAGGGTTAAAGTGGGATCCGAACCACTATGTGCCTCCACCGATAGTGAACCCGGGACCACTTGATTACAAGGCGACGGCGATACCGCTGTGCCATCGGGGTGGCCTAAGAGAGGTTGACAACTTGACATATGAACGTTTTTTTTTTTTTTAAAAAAAAGGCCCCACCCTTTTGTGGCTCGGACTTGGCCGTTTTCTCGATATGGTGCATCTGTCTGTTTGTCGCGCATGCGCGGTGAATGCTTTCTTATAGCCTGAAGGTGCCCGTATCACGTGCTTCCGTGTAAGAAAGCTTTCAGACCGAAGCGACAGGCGGCAAACGACACGGGAGTTTCGCACCGAAGTGACAAGCGACACTGGCACCCCTAGTCTTAAAAAAGCGCACTGCGTATGTGCATTCACGTGTCGCTTTGGAGCGAAAGGTTGCATTTCTGAAGGTTCGTTACAAGTGTCGTGTGTCGCTTCGGTCTGAAAGCTTCCTTGTCGCCTTCACTAGGTCAGTTTTATTCTGTGATTGCGTTGTGGGGGAACAAGGTAGTGAAAGGGAAAGACCTGGCCTTCAGTAAAGTTTCGTAGCAGCAATGGTCTGCCAGTATGTTGTAGACTCAAGGATATCAAGGTAAGAAGAACCTCAGTTAGGATGGATGGATTGGTAGATAAGTACGAGTCACTCAACCTTTTACATACGTTTTTATGAAACCCAAAATATGTAATATGATTTCAAATGAGCAAACATTTCTGAACTCCTCTCAAAACGAATTTTTGTCTCCAAAATACAAACAAGAGAGAGAACACACACGACTGTGATCCTAATCTATTGAAACAGCACAATCTGAAACTATAAATTATTATCGGAAAGCGAATTAATCGCGATTAAAATTACCACCTGAGCGCTAGTGTCGCTTCCAATATGGCCGCTCTAAGTAGGATAGATCTTTGTTTACATTCAGCAGTAGTACGAAACAGCAGCGTGTTGCCATGGCTGCTATGGAGGAGAAAGGTTCACCGGATGTTGGTGGTACCTCGTTGCGGGCGTCGGGGAGGCGACGGCCTCCTTCCTATATCTGTTAGCCGACCATCCTTATGATAGTCCACGCTTGGTAAAAGCAAACCACCGCGTAATGCTTCACCAAATAAAGCACACACTGGTAACTCTCTATCGACAATTCGCTCACGGTACGTAAGAAAAACAAAGTCCACGGAGACAAAACAATAGTCACGCGAGAGTGTAGCGCGGAGGTGCTCTCTCTACAAAATCCGGGTAAAACTGTGTCGTGAACTCCAAGTCTTGCCGATTTATACCGGATTCAAAATTATCCGTTGAAACACGTTAGAGTGGCTTGGCTTGGGTTTCCGAAGAGATGGAAATGACCTCTGGTCCATTGTCTCGAAACCCGGTCACGAGACGCGTCCTCGATTCTTGCAAGCTTGGGCTCCAGCTGATTATCCTGGTCATCCGTGAAAAATAGTTTCGGCCTCCCGTGGCGACTTCTCGGTCGGTCCCGACGAAAAAAAGTCTTCCCTTTCTCCATGACGACCCGTGTTGGTGCAAATATGCCAAGTACTATGCCGTTTTGACAGTTCGGCTGTCACTCAGAAAAACTCGTCTTCCAACTCCCGACGTCTGGCTCGGACACAAACTTTGTCACAAAAATAAACCAAACCTCAACGTTACATTTAAACATACTAGAATCAATAAACAGAAATGATTAATATCGAACTGTGTTTTTCACACGTCACTGGATACCGTGACAAGTAGATACAGGCTTGTATTCAAGGGAGCAGAAATAAGGAGGAACAGGAAAAAAATGTGGATATGAAACTGGAACTTAACTTAATACTGTTATAATGTCGACTCAGATGTCATAAAATTTCCCTGAAATTGTGGTATTTTTCATCGAAATTCCCTTTTCCCTTTTGGATAAAATTTCGGTCTAAATGTGGCAACACTGGAAAACATTACAATTGTATAAAGACACCCAAATTTCTTTCCTGAGTAACTATTGGATCTACTGGATTTTCAGTTTTTATTGTTTTACGCACAGATAGGGTAGTCGGAACTGGACCTACACGTTTAGTGGGGATTTTGAAGACAAAATTGTTGGTGGAGGAAATCCCCCTGCCCTCCCCCCCGGCTCCAGAATTTCGCACCCTTCTGTGGATCATCTACTTGATGCGGTATCCATCTTCTCGTTCGGCCGAACCGACCTCCGTGGAGAAGTGGTTATCACAGCGCGCTACGGAGCCATTGTCCCGGGTTCGAATCCCGGCCTGAGCGTGGGTATTGTTTGTTCGTGTCCCTTCATCAGTTTCACCATATCATCACTCATCCTCATCTTCCCGATTAGCCCAAAGTGGCAGAAAGGCGAAGTAAAATAAACCAAATTAATCCAATCGTTCGGCCCAGGGCTTTAGATCCAGTAAACCCGGTACGGATGTACGAATTTAAGGTGTGGAAATGATGCGCTTAAGGACCACAATATCAGTGAACATGGCTCTGACCTTGATCTTGTCAGAATTGAACAGCGTCCGAGACTTTATTGCCAACTTTGTGTTCCAACAAAGCAATACAGCTTAGTTTAACCAAAGAGACAATGGCTCCTGCAAACTCGCGAATTAAAGTGCACAGTCATTAATTTTCTCCTCTCGCTTCCCCTTCTCTCGTACATTTTGACAGTGCTGCACGGTTTGTCAACGCAGGAACACGGGAAGTAAGAGATGATTGCATCGACCGCACCCATCCGCTCCCTTACGGTTCAAAATTCGACCATAGCGCCACAGTGGCAGTCTGGTCAGCCTGTAATTTAGATTTTAAGGAAGTGAGGGATTCGCGACTAAAATTAACCGATATGCCATCTGGTGGGACTTTCAGGAACTAGTCTAAGTAGGATACATTGTGTTGAAGTCGTTTAAAGCATGGGGAATATGCGAAAGAGTAAGGTCTACTGTTCAGGATTTCTTGTGCTCTAAATCGTTTTATGGGTCAGAACAAATGAAAAGTTTTCATGCATTTCCACCCCGTGGAATCAACAGAATGAAATTTGTAAATAAATCAGGGGAAACGTAATTGATTGACAGAGATTGGCATGGGGAACAACACTGTAATTCGGCAAGGAAATTACGAAGAATGCACGAGTCTATTTACTTTATTTTTTGAGAGATTGACAAGAAAGTAAAGTTTTAAATTGTACTTTATAAATAAAACTTATTTCTTTTTCGAAAAGTCTCTTACCCAATGCATTCATGTATTATGTATGTGTGAAACTTGGAACAGGTGCAAGTCGATTAAGATGAAAATAGTTTGATAATGAATTAATGTCAAATGTAACCAGAAAAAGAAAATGCAAATGCTTATGTTGCTGCTTCATTCAGTACGATGTCCTTTTTCAGTGAGGATATTCATGAAATCGTCAATATTATCGAGAAAGAACTGCAACGATATGTTCGCAATTTTCTCCTGCCAGCTTTTCAAGTATAGGTCAATTTCAATTTCTTTATTTTCAAATAATTTCCGAGAATCCCAGTTACAACATGAGGTGTAGATGATACAGCACTGCTTTGAAGAACCAGTGCGTATACATTAGTTAGAAGAGGTTATCTGAGATAAGGACGGTCGCTATTTAATATTCGCAATTTAATTGCATGGGTTTTAATTAATTCGCATGTACTTAGAATTCATTTGCACGTACTTAGAGTACTTTACATTTATGTATTTGCATGTTTATAACTTTTATGAATATATATTTATTTATTTTATGAAAAATATGTATATAGAAGGTAATTAGAGGTACTAAACGCTATGCATATGGTTTTATATTCATTACTGCAAAGTATGTAATGTATAAAATGTTAATATTAATGTTTATAGTATTGAAAATAAGAGTTTATGGTTTATGAACCGCTATGAACGGTGGTAATGGGTGTAGGTACAGGTCCAATTACGAAAGAAGATGGTCCCGGTACTCGAACCCGCGATATGTAATATTATTAATTAGTACTATGTAATAATGTTATATGTTATAAAAGACGATGGTACGAAATGCCAGACAGAATACTGTCTCCGAATCTCGACTCCGCTCTGATGCCAGACAGAGAGAATGAATTAATATTCCGCGCAGGTAGACGAGAAAGGAATCTGGGGAGTGTGCGTTCAAGGTCAAATGACGTCAGAACGTCACAACAAATAACGAACCTGATTCACCAATCAGAGAACGCGTCGGTAGATTTTCAGAACCGTTTTTTTTTTTCAAGGTTAACTAGTACGCAAGAACAGGGGAAAGGTATGCAATACTGTAGGGCATGGGAGGGATTGATCCAGACAACAAAGGATGTCTGGAAATGCGCAGCAATGGTCAAATTCTGAAGCTATGCGTCGCTTGTAGAACTGGTTTCCACCGTCAATTAATATTCCGCTCAGGGTTGCCCCAAGGCACAGGACGCTTTAGCGCAGGTTTTTTTTTATTTGTACTATGAAGAAGGGAGAGCTATCAGGGACGGGGCCTACAGTTTTCACCATTTGCTTTTATCACGGGGTAACGAACCTAGGACCCTTTGATTATTGATTTAGGTAGTAAATGTATGTTACTGTGTGCTATTTAACTTAATTTTGAGTTTATTTTTTACCAAACTTTGACTTTATGTCAAACATTTTCACAGCTCATCCTTTTTGTTACCAAAATAACACTATTTATACTATTCAGGCAAATATTTTTTATTAAATATTGGACTCACAAAGACAATTTTTCAACTTTTAACTTATTATTTTACAATTTGATATTAATCTTTTACAAAAATAACACTATTTGTACTATTCAGGAAAGACGTTTAGTTACATTTTCGACACACTAAGTGTGTGTTCTCAACTTCTATCTGTTTATTAGGCTTATTATTACTCAAATAACACAATTTCAGCTGTTCAGGCAACATTTTTTATTAAATTTTGGACTGACAAAAAGACATTTTCTAAACTTTTAACTTATTATTTTACAACTTTATGTTAATTTTTACCAAAATAACACTATTTATACTATTCAGGCAACATTTTTTATTAAATTTTGGACTCACAAAGATATTTTTACAACTTTTTAACTTATTATTTTACAATTTTATACCTATTTTTAACCTAAATAACACTATTTATACTATTCAGGAAAGATTTTTAGTTATATTTTCGACACACAAAGTGTGTGTTCTCAACTTTTATCTGTTTATTTCACAAGTTTAGGCTTATTTTTACCAAAATAACACAATTCAATCTGTTCAGGAAAGACTTTTAGTTACATTTTCGACACACTAAGTGTTTGTTCTCAACTTCTATCTGTTTATTAGGCTTATTATTATTCAAATAACACAATTTCAGCTGTTCAGGCAACATTTTTTATTAAATTTTGGACTCACAAAGATATTTTTACAACTTTTTAACTTATTATTTTAAAATTTTATACCTATTTTTACCTAAATAACACTATTTATACTATTCAGGAAAGAGTTTTAGGTATATTTTCGACACACAAAGTGTGTGTTCTCAACTTTTATCTGTTTATTTCACAAGTTTATTCTAATATTTACTCAAATAACACGATTTGAACGTGTTTTTTATTACATTTTGGACACACACACACACTTACACACTTGCACAGACACACACACACATACACACACACACACACACACACACTTACACACTTACACAGACACACACACACACACATACACAGAGAGAGAGAGAGAGAGAGAGAGAGAGAGAGAGAGAGAGATTTTTTCCAAGTTTACAGGATTATTCTCCACGTTTACTCAAATAACACAATTCAAATGTGTTTTGAATTAAATTTTGTACACACGAAGTGTGTTTCGTCAAGTTTTACCCTTTATTTTTCAATTTTATGCTTATTTTACCAAAGTAAGACCTCTTAGTCTATTCAAGAAAGAGTTTTCAATTATATTTTGGATGCAAAAGTATGTTTTGGCAAGTTCTGCCCTTTTATTTTACAAGTTTAGGCTTATTATTACTCAAATAACAACGAAAGTTTGTTTATTTTAGAGTTTTCTGAGTATTTTGTTACTGTTGTACTAGGTAAAAGTTTTCTAAATATATCAGATAGGGCTCTGTATATTTTTGTTTTTGCTATTTTGGAGATGATGCGATGAGATCAGCACCACTCTTCCTTCATCTGCTTTTTTATTTTATGTACCCTAATATTATTTTGAGGCTTAGTGAATTCTAGAGCCTATTTATGCAGGAGAGAGGGCTTGAAAATTTTGATCTCAGATAACCCACAACTATTTGTCAGAGTATTTTAAAGGATATTTTATACTTATTATGGGCCACTAGAATATCTAAGCTTGCTTAATTTTAATGCCTGTAACGCTGTTATTGTATTTCTAGCTAAGGCTTACTGGATAAAGTACACGAAATGTTTAACATTTCGACTATTTGCCAAATTTTTAGTGTAACAAAAATTATTGTGTGTCTATAAAGACTGAAATCCTTTTACCGAGGGGTCCACAACTGGACGCTTACCAACATTGTTTATTTTCTTTTTTAAATATAACCATTTATCAATATATTGACAATTCACAGGACAAGACGAAGTTCACAGACGACTGGCTATATGAACCATAGGTCCACTTGCTAAACTTTTTTCTATGCTAGAAGAATAATTTAGCCTTATAGCCTTTTTCAAGGTATTTTTGAAGTATTACTGGTGTTTTGGGTGCATCAACATTTGGGTTATTTCCATTTGGTTTATTATACGAGGCTACAATCACTATCTGAACACTGAAATCCTCAGATTGAAACTTAAAGCTTAGGCTGTAACTAGGGACTTAGTATGTATATCGACAATTTATAGGACAACACGAACCTTACAAAGGATTGTAGGTGACGTAGGACCAGACGCCAGAGCTTTGTTAATCTTCAAGAAGCATTTACAGCTAATATTACGAGGAAATGAGGTTGATTTTTAATGTTTCACAAGAATCCTATCTTTTATACACCAAATATTTGCTTTTTCAAGTAACTACATGTACCAGAAGTACTTACAGGCCAACTCTAACTAGACTTCGATTTATTCTATATCAGGTGCTAAATTTATAAAGAACTATGATTGTGTATATTTCTGAGGAAGTACGCAAAAGCAGATTACCCGATTAAAGTATCTGAAAAACAGATTTTTCTATGTAAGTATATTTTTATTGACTGGATTATTTAACAGATCAAACAGGAGGACTGCAAAATTCATTAAATGTAGTTCTATAGTATAGGTGGTTTCAGAGATATAAAAAAACAAATATAAGATTTCGCTTTTTTTTTCTTCTGAGGCTAATCGCGACGCTAAGGGTAAATGGCGAGGAAATGTAACGGAGGAGAAACAGTCCCAAAAGTTATGGGCTGCATGTAAGTTAATACCACAGAGATATTACAGTAGGTGTAGGTTCTACCACCAGAACTTTTCTATCATAATAATAATGGTTATGCTGTACTGTTAGCTAAAGATGCTGATATTTGAGAAACTTAAAAGCTTATTTGCAAAATTTTAAGATAAATAATAATCTGGTAGACTGTAAACATATTTTATATCCATTCTGCGCAAGATCCGATGACAAAATTTAAAAATTGTAATCGCCCAGACAGGGACTCGAACCCTGGACAGATAGGTTAAAAGCCTAACGCTATACCAACTAAGCTATCTGGGCACAAGGTATTCTTTTTTTGAAAAGTTAGTTATGTTAAGAAATATATTGAAACATTTGAGAACACTCTTGGTCTGGTTCGACAGAGAAGGAGACAACATTTCCAAATTTTTACAGACTGGGTGTATTTTTCCACTATAGAGGCCTTCACTATATGTAATTCGAAACGCTAAAGTTCAGCTAGCTTCCAAAATTGAGGTAAAAATTGTGTTTGGCGAGATTAACAAGTTACAATTATATCCAGTTACGGACAAATAAAGCTAAAAGTCTAAGATTTGCTGTACTAGCCAAGTTTTAGTAACATTTTCTTCACTTTAGTACAAATATCAAAGAAATAGGTATATTTTATTTATAATTTGACAAAATGTACTAGTATTTAATTCACAAAGTTAGGTAAAAAACAGTATTTTTTAAAAATATTGTTACTGCCTTCAAATTTTATGTTATTTAGCCACTAACAACTGGTTTACACTGTTTGGCATCCTTTAAATAGGAAAATAAGGAATTATTTGTTTAGTATTTTTACTACTTTATATTTATTTAAGAAAACAATTCTACAGTTTAACTTAATTTTTAACAAATTGTTACTAATTTATATATCAAAGTTATGTTATTTAGAGTGTATGAAGGCGTATAAAGTTAATATTTGCACTTATCAGCGCAACTAACAATTATATTTTAAACACAAAAGATAATGTTTACAGTTAAATTACTTGAATCAGAGAATAATATTTTACAGTAATTGATTCATTCAGCACTAGTCAGTACTTTTATGCATCAGAAAGTTTTCTTAATTTTCTATTACGCATGCTATTTTGGGCTATTTTTAAAATGTATTTCTAGGGCAAACTGGTTTAATTTTCTGCTTATAATGCAAAGTTGACATAGTTTTCGCACAATGCATTGTACATTTGTTATATTCTCTATTTACAATCCAAATATTATGCTTATTTAATGTATAACTAACTAACTCTCTAGCCTTTTTAAACCCGAATGTTCATGGCTGCAGCAACACATGCCTTTCATCTGTCCCTGTCCTGAGCAAGATCTTTATACTCCTTTCCTTCCCTACCAATTTCCTTTAGGTCCATCTCTACATTATCCCTCCATCTTTTTTTGGTCTTTCTATTGATCTTTTACCATCAGGTTTCCCAACAAGAATCCTGTATACTCTTCTTTCATCTCCCATTTGTACCACATGATCTACACACCTAAGTCTTCTTGATTTAATCATTCTAATAATATCTGGACATGAATACAAATTATGTACTTCTAATTTATGTAACCTTCTCCACTCATCTGTCTCCTCATCTGTTTTAGGCCCAAATATTTTTTTAAGGATTTTATTTTCAAATACTCTCAATTTATGTTCCTTTTTCAATGTAAGGGACCAGGTTTATTTACTGTATTTAACTTTCATTTTTTTGTAATTAACAAAACTTAAAAGTTTATACTGTAGTTATTATATCTTTTTCTATCAGCTTATTTTGAAATTAATATTATTAGTTATAGTCTTTGATTTATAACTATATTGCTTTTTTATCAATTTATCTAAGAGTACACGCAGACAAACACATGTGTACACACGTTTATGTAAATAGATATGCCTTTTTTCAATATTTTAGTATGAAGATTGCACTTTAGCTATTTAAGCAAGGGTAGGAAAGGTAGGATTTCTGAGAATTTGTTGCAGGATTTTGTTGTCCAAGTATAGATGAGAACTGAGCTGGGAGACTGTTTTGAACATTTTCATGATAGTTTGCATGTGAACTGTATGCAAATTGAGCACTATTGACTGTGCATGCTTCTAAGTTTTGCTGTTATTTTACATCAAGTCTGTGAGACTGTAGTCAGTTTTCCCTTTTCAAGTAGTTTTTATTGATTGTATTTGTATATGTTTTGGGGACTTAGCAGTTTTATGTTATGAGGCAGTTTGTTGTAGAATATTTTTACCGGATTGTTTTGAGATATTGAGTGTCTGCTGTTTTACTTGTAATTATTTTCCTTCTTGTGTTGTGTATTTGACTATATTTTGTCCAAGTTCGTAGTATTTAGAATAATTGTTATTGACTTGTAGATGTGGGGAGTAATAATCCTTTGCAAGATGCTCTATACTTTAGTCTGAACATTATTCTTAGTGTTCACTTTTGAAGCCTTAGTATTCTGGTAGTATTACTAATGTAGAGGTAAATTAGGCTGAAATGTAGGCATTTTTCTGATACATTATACTCACTTAGTTGTTTCAGCAGGTAGAAGTTGCTTGATGGTTTACTGCTGATGATGTTAATTTGCTCTTCTTATGTACTACGTATGATGTAGCTTACTTGAGTAATTGGAATTTTCTACTGAAAAAAGGATTGCTTGTCTATTTTATTCCTATGTTGTTGAGTTTGTCCATAAGCAAGCCATGTTTTTACTCTATCCTATGCCTTGGAAGAATCTAGATATATTGTGTTTGCAGTTTTATGTTTCTCTAAGGTTTCAGCTATGTAGTTTTTTAAACTGTGCTATGGGTGTGACTATTGATTTCTCTTTCTGGATGCCATGTTGGTTTCTGTGTATTCCTCTTGCTGCTTGAATTTGATAGAGTAAAAACATGGCTTGTTTATGGACAAACTCAACAACATAGGAATAAAATAGACAAGCAATCCTTTTTTCAGTAGAAAATTCCAATTACTCAAGTAAGCTACATCATACGTAGTACATAAGAAGAGCAAATTAACATCATCAACAGTAAACCATCAAGCAACTTCTACCTGCTGAAACAACTAAGTGAGTATAATGTATCAGAAAAATGCCTACATTTCAGCCTAATTTACCTCTACATTAGTAATACTACCAGAATACTAAGGCTTCAAAAGTGAACACTAAGAATAATGTTCAGACTAAAGTATAGAGCATCTTGCAAAGGATTATTACTCCCTACATCTACAAGTCAATAACAATTATTCTAAATACTACGAACTTGGACAAAATATAGTCAAATACACAACACAAGAAGGAAAATAATTACAAGTAAAACAGCAGACACTCAATATCTCAAAACAATCCGGTAAAAATATTCTACAACAAACTGCCTCATAACATAAAACTGCTAAGTCCCCAAAACATATACAAATACAATCAATAAAAACTACTTGAAAAGGGAAAACTGACTACAGTCTCACAGACTTGATGTAAAATAACAGCAAAACTTAGAAGCATGCACAGTCAATAGTGCTCAATTTGCATACAGTTCACATGCAAACTATCATGAAAATGTTCAAAACAGTCTCCCAGCTCAGTTCTCATCTATACTTGGACAACAAAATCCTGCAACAAATTCTCAGAAATCCTACCTTTCCTACCCTTGCTTAAATAGCTAAAGTGCAATCTTCATACTAAAATATTGAAAAAAGGCATATCTATTTACATAAACGTGTGTACACATGTGTTTGTCTGCGTGTACTCTTAGATAAATTGATAAAAAAGCAATATAGTTATAAATCAAAGACTATAACTAATAATATTAATTTCAAAATAAGCTGATAGAAAAAGATATAATAACTACAGTATAAACTTTTAAGTTTTGTTAATTACAAAAAAATGAAAGTTAAATACAGTAAATAAACCTGGTCCCTTACATTGAAAAAGGAACATAAATTGAGAGTATTTGAAAATAAAATCCTTAAAAAAATATTTGGGCCTAAAACAGATGAGGAGACAGATGAGTGGAGAAGGTTACATAAATTAGAAGTACATAATTTGTATTCATGTCCAGATATTATTAGAATGATTAAATCAAGAAGACTTAGGTGTGTAGATCATGTGGTACAAATGGGAGATGAAAGAAGAGTATACAGGATTCTTGTTGGGAAACCTGATGGTAAAAGATCAATAGAAAGACCAAAAAAAAGATGGAGGGATAATGTAGAGATGGACCTAAAGGAAATTGGTAGGGAAGGAAAGGAGTATAAAGATCTTGCTCAGGACAGGGACAGATGAAAGGCATGTGTTGCTGCAGCCATGAACATTCGGGTTTAAAAAGGCTAGAGAGTTAGTTAGTTATACATTAAATAAGCATAATATTTGGATTGTAAATAGAGAATATAACAAATGTACAATGCATTGTGCGAAAACTATGTCAACTTTGCATTATAAGCAGAAAATTAAACCAGTTTGCCCTAGAAATACATTTTAAAAATAGCCCAAAATAGCATGCGTAATAGAAAATTAAGAAAACTTTCTGATGCATAAAAGTACTGACTAGTGCTGAATGAATCAATTACTGTAAAATATTATTCTCTGATTCAAGTAATTTAACTGTAAACATTATCTTTTGTGTTTAAAATATAATTGTTAGTTGCGCTGATAAGTGCAAATATTAACTTTATACGCCTTCATACACTCTAAATAACATAACTTTGATATATAAATTAGTAACAATTTGTTAAAAATTAAGTTAAACTGTAGAATTGTTTTCTTAAATAAATATAAAGTAGTAAAAATACTAAACAAATAATTCCTTATTTTCCTATTTAAAGGATGCCAAACAGTGTAAACCAGTTGTTAGTGGCTAAATAACATAAAATTTGAAGGCAGTAACAATATTTTTAAAAAATACTGTTTTTTACCTAACTTTGTGAATTAAATACTAGTACATTTTGTCAAATTATAAATAAAATATACCTATTTCTTTGATATTTGTACTAAAGTGAAGAAAATGTTACTAAAACTTGGCTAGTACAGCAAATCTTAGACTTTTAGCTTTATTTGTCCGTAACTGGATATAATTGTAACTTGTTAATCTCGCCAAACACAATTTTTACCTCAATTTTGGAAGCTAGCTGAACTTTAGCGTTTCGAATTACATATAGTGAAGGCCTCTATAGTGGAAAAATACACCCAGTCTGTAAAAATTTGGAAATGTTGTCTCCTTCTCTGTCGAACCAGACCAAGAGTGTTCTCAAATGTTTCAATATATTTCTTAACATAACTAACTTTTGAAGAAAAGAATACCTTGTGCCCAGATAGCTTAGTTGGTATAGCGTTAGGCTTTTAACCTATCTGTCCAGGGTTCGAGTCCCTGTCTGGGCGATTACAATTTTTAAATTTTGTCATCGGATCTTGCGCAGAATGGATATAAAATATGTTTACAGTCTACCAGATTATTATTTATCTTAAAATTTTGCAAATAAGCTTTTAAGTTTCTCAAATATCAGCATCTTTAGCTAACAGTACAGCATAACCATTATTATTATGATAGAAAAGTTCTGGTGGTAGAACCTACACCTACTGTAATATCTCTGTGGTATTAACTTACATGCAGCCCATAACTTTTGGGACTGTTTCTCCTCCGTTACATTTCCTCGCCATTTACCCTTAGCGTCGCGATTAGCCTCAGAAGAAAAAAAAAGCGAAATCTTATATTTGTTTTTTTATATCTCTGAAACCACCTATACTATAGAACTACATTTAATGAATTTTGCAGTCCTCCTGTTTGATCTGTTAAATAATCCAGTCAATAAAAATATACTTACATAGAAAAATCTGTTTTTCAGATACTTTAATCGGGTAATCTGCTTTTGCGTACTTCCTCAGAAATATACACAATCATAGTTCTTTATAAATTTAGCACCTGATATAGAATAAATCGAAGTCTAGTTAGAGTTGGCCTGTAAGTACTTCTGGTACATGTAGTTACTTGAAAAAGCAAATATTTGGTGTATAAAAGATAGGATTCTTGTGAAACATTAAAAATCAACCTCATTTCCTCGTAATATTAGCTGTAAATGCTTCTTGAAGATTAACAAAGCTCTGGCGTCTGGTCCTACGTCACCTACAATCCTTTGTAAGGTTCGTGTTGTCCTATAAATTGTCGATATACATACTAAGTCCCTAGTTACAGCCTAAGCTTTAAGTTTCAATCTGAGGATTTCAGTGTTCAGATAGTGATTGTAGCCTCGTATAATAAACCAAATGGAAATAACCCAAATGTTGATGCACCCAAAACACCAGTAATACTTCAAAAATACCTTGAAAAAGGCTATAAGGCTAAATTATTCTTCTAGCATAGAAAAAAGTTTAGCAAGTGGACCTATGGTTCATATAGTCAGTCGTCTGTGAACTTCGTCTTGTCCTGTGAATTGTCAATATATTGATAAATGGTTATATTTAAAAAAGAAAATAAACAATGTTGGTAAGCGTCCAGTTGTGGACCCCTCGGTAAAAGGATTTCAGTCTTTATAGACACACAATAATTTTTGTTACACTAAAAATTTGGCAAATAGTCGAAATGTTAAACATTTCGTGTACTTTATCCAGTAAGCCTTAGCTAGAAATACAATAACAGCGTTACAGGCATTAAAATTAAGCGAGCTTAGATATTCTAGTGGCCCATAATAAGTATAAAATATCCTTTAAAATACTCTGACAAATAGTTGTGGGTTATCTGAGATCAAAATTTTCAAGCCCTCTCTCCTGCATAAATAGGCTCTAGAATTCACTAAGCCTCAAAATAATATTAGGGTACATAAAATAAAAAAGCAGATGAAGGAAGAGTGGTGCTGATCTCATCGCATCATCTCCAAAATAGCAAAAACAAAAATATACAGAGCCCTATCTGATATATTTAGAAAACTTTTACCTAGTACAACAGTAACAAAATACTCAGAAAACTCTAAAATAAACAAACTTTCGTTGTTATTTGAGTAATAATAAGCCTAAACTTGTAAAATAAAAGGGCAGAACTTGCCAAAACATACTTTTGCATCCAAAATATAATTGAAAACTCTTTCTTGAATAGACTAAGAGGTCTTACTTTGGTAAAATAAGCATAAAATTGAAAAATAAAGGGTAAAACTTGACGAAACACACTTCGTGTGTACAAAATTTAATTCAAAACACATTTGAATTGTGTTATTTGAGTAAACGTGGAGAATAATCCTGTAAACTTGGAAAATCTCTCTCTCTCTCTCTCTCTCTCTCTCTCTCTCTCTCTGTGTATGTGTGTGTGTGTGTGTCTGTGTAAGTGTGTAAGTGTGTGTGTGTGTGTGTGTGTATGTGTGTGTGTGTCTGTGCAAGTGTGTAAGTGTGTGTGTGTGTCCAAAATGTAATAAAAAACACGTTCAAATCGTGTTATTTGAGTAAATATTAGAATAAACTTGTGAAATAAACAGATAAAAGTTGAGAACACACACTTTGTGTGTCGAAAATATACCTAAAACTCTTTCCTGAATAGTATAAATAGTGTTATTTAGGTAAAAATAGGTATAAAATTTTAAAATAATAAGTTAAAAAGTTGTAAAAATATCTTTGTGAGTCCAAAATTTAATAAAAAATGTTGCCTGAACAGCTGAAATTGTGTTATTTGAATAATAATAAGCCTAATAAACAGATAGAAGTTGAGAACAAACACTTAGTGTGTCGAAAACGTAACTAAAAGTCTTTCCTGAACAGATTGAATTGTGTTATTTTGGTAAAAATAAGCCTAAACTTGTGAAATAAACAGATAAAAGTTGAGAACACACACTTTGTGTGTCGAAAATATAACTAAAAATCTTTCCTGAATAGTATAAATAGTGTTATTTAGGTTAAAAATAGGTATAAAATTGTAAAATAATAAGTTAAAAAGTTGTAAAAATATCTTTGTGAGTCCAAAATTTAATAAAAAATGTTGCCTGAATAGTATAAATAGTGTTATTTTGGTAAAAATTAACATAAAGTTGTAAAATAATAAGTTAAAAGTTTAGAAAATGTCTTTTTGTCAGTCCAAAATTTAATAAAAAATGTTGCCTGAACAGCTGAAATTGTGTTATTTGAGTAATAATAAGCCTAATAAACAGATAGAAGTTGAGAACACACACTTAGTGTGTCGAAAATGTAACTAAACGTCTTTCCTGAATAGTACAAATAGTGTTATTTTTGTAAAAGATTAATATCAAATTGTAAAATAATAAGTTAAAAGTTGAAAAATTGTCTTTGTGAGTCCAATATTTAATAAAAAATATTTGCCTGAATAGTATAAATAGTGTTATTTTGGTAACAAAAAGGATGAGCTGTGAAAATGTTTGACATAAAGTCAAAGTTTGGTAAAAAATAAACTCAAAATTAAGTTAAATAGCACACAGTAACATACATTTACTACCTAAATCAATAATCAAAGGGTCCTAGGTTCGTTACCCCGTGATAAAAGCAAATGGTGAAAACTGTAGGCCCCGTCCCTGATAGCTCTCCCTTCTTCATAGTACAAATAAAAAAAAACCTGCGCTAAAGCGTCCTGTGCCTTGGGGCAACCCTGAGCGGAATATTAATTGACGGTGGAAACCAGTTCTACAAGCGACGCATAGCTTCAGAATTTGACCATTGCTGCGCATTTCCAGACATCCTTTGTTGTCTGGATCAATCCCTCCCATGCCCTACAGTATTGCATACCTTTCCCCTGTTCTTGCGTACTAGTTAACCTTGAAAAAAAAAAACGGTTCTGAAAATCTACCGACGCGTTCTCTGATTGGTGAATCAGGTTCGTTATTTGTTGTGACGTTCTGACGTCATTTGACCTTGAACGCACACTCCCCAGATTCCTTTCTCGTCTACCTGCGCGGAATATTAATTCATTCTCTCTGTCTGGCATCAGAGCGGAGTCGAGATTCGGAGACAGTATTCTGTCTGGCATTTCGTACCATCGTCTTTTATAACATATAACATTATTACATAGTACTAATTAATAATATTACATATCGCGGGTTCGAGTACCGGGACCATCTTCTTTCGTAATTGGACCTGTACCTACACCCATTACCACCGTTCATAGCGGTTCATAAACCATAAACTCTTATTTTCAATACTATAAACATTAATATTAACATTTTATACATTACATACTTTGCAGTAATGAATATAAAACCATATGCATAGCGTTTAGTACCTCTAATTACCTTCTATATACATATTTTTCATAAAATAAATAAATATATATTCATAAAAGTTATAAACATGCAAATACATAAATGTAAAGTACTCTAAGTACGTGCAAATGAATTCTAAGTACATGCGAATTAATTAAAACCCATGCAATTAAATTGCGAATATTAAATAGCGACCGTCCTTATCTCAGATAACCTCTTCTAACTAATGTATACGCACTGGTTCTTCAAAGCAGTGCTGTATCATCTACACCTCATGTTGTAACTGGGATTCTCGGAAATTATTTGAAAATAAAGAAATTGAAATTGACCTATACTTGAAAAGCTGGCAGGAGAAAATTGCGAACATATCGTTGCAGTTCTTTCTCGATAATATTGACGATTTCATGAATATCCTCACTGAAAAAGGACATCGTACTGAATGAAGCAGCAACATAAGCATTTGCATTTTCTTTTTCTGGTTACATTTGACATTAATTCATTATCAAACTATTTTCATCTTAATCGACTTGCACCTGTTCCAAGTTTCACACATACATAATACATGAATGCATTGGGTAAGAGACTTTTCGAAAAAGAAATAAGTTTTATTTATAAAGTACAATTTAAAACTTTACTTTCTTGTCAATCTCTCAAAAAATAAAGTAAATAGACTCGTGCATTCTTCGTAATTTCCTTGCCGAATTACAGTGTTGTTCCCCATGCCAATCTCTGTCAATCAATTACGTTTCCCCTGATTTATTTACAAATTTCATTCTGTTGATTCCACGGGGTGGAAATGCATGAAAACTTTTCATTTGTTCTGACCCATAAAACGATTTAGAGCACAAGAAATCCTGAACAGTAGACCTTACTCTTTCGCATATTCCCCATGCTTTAAACGACTTCAACACAATGTATCCTACTTAGACTAGTTCCTGAAAGTCCCACCAGATGGCATATCGGTTAATTTTAGTCGCGAATCCCTCACTTCCTTAAAATCTAAATTACAGGCTGACCAGACTGCCACTGTGGCGCTATGGTCGAATTTTGAACCGTAAGGGAGCGGATGGGTGCGGTCGATGCAATCATCTCTTACTTCCCGTGTTCCTGCGTTGACAAACCGTGCAGCACTGTCAAAATGTACGAGAGAAGGGGAAGCGAGAGGAGAAAATTAATGACTGTGCACTTTAATTCGCGAGTTTGCAGGAGCCATTGTCTCTTTGGTTAAACTAAGCTGTATTGCTTTGTTGGAACACAAAGTTGGCAATAAAGTCTCGGACGCTGTTCAATTCTGACAAGATCAAGGTCAGAGCCATGTTCACTGATATTGTGGTCCTTAAGCGCATCATTTCCACACCTTAAATTCGTACATCCGTACCGGGTTTACTGGATCTAAAGCCCTGGGCCGAACGATTGGATTAATTTGGTTTATTTTACTTCGCCTTTCTGCCACTTTGGGCTAATCGGGAAGATGAGGATGAGTGATGATATGGTGAAACTGATGAAGGGACACGAACAAACAATACCCACGCTCAGGCCGGGATTCGAACCCGGGACAATGGCTCCGTAGCGCGCTGTGATAACCACTTCTCCACGGAGGTCGGTTCGGCCGAACGAGAAGATGGATACCGCATCAAGTAGATGATCCACAGAAGGGTGCGAAATTCTGGAGCCGGGGGGGAGGGCAGGGGGATTTCCTCCACCAACAATTTTGTCTTCAAAATCCCCACTAAACGTGTAGGTCCAGTTCCGACTACCCTATCTGTGCGTAAAACAATAAAAACTGAAAATCCAGTAGATCCAATAGTTACTCAGGAAAGAAATTTGGGTGTCTTTATACAATTGTAATGTTTTCCAGTGTTGCCACATTTAGACCGAAATTTTATCCAAAAGGGAAAAGGGAATTTCGATGAAAAATACCACAATTTCAGGGAAATTTTATGACATCTGAGTCGACATTATAACAGTATTAAGTTAAGTTCCAGTTTCATATCCACATTTTTTCCTGTTCCTCCTTATTTCTGCTCCCTTGAATACAAGCCTGTATCTACTTGTCACGGTATCCAGTGACGTGTGAAAAACACAGTTCGATATTAATCATTTCTGTTTATTGATTCTAGTATGTTTAAATGTAACGTTGAGGTTTGGTTTATTTTTGTGACAAAGTTTGTGTCCGAGCCAGACGTCGGGAGTTGGAAGACGAGTTTTTCTGAGTGACAGCCGAACTGTCAAAACGGCATAGTACTTGGCATATTTGCACCAACACGGGTCGTCATGGAGAAAGGGAAGACTTTTTTTCGTCGGGACCGACCGAGAAGTCGCCACGGGAGGCCGAAACTATTTTTCACGGATGACCAGGATAATCAGCTGGAGCCCAAGCTTGCAAGAATCGAGGACGCGTCTCGTGACCGGGTTTCGAGACAATGGACCAGAGGTCATTTCCATCTCTTCGGAAACCCAAGCCAAGCCACTCTAACGTGTTTCAACGGATAATTTTGAATCCGGTATAAATCGGCAAGACTTGGAGTTCACGACACAGTTTTACCCGGATTTTGTAGAGAGAGCACCTCCGCGCTACACTCTCGCGTGACTATTGTTTTGTCTCCGTGGACTTTGTTTTTCTTACGTACCGTGAGCGAATTGTCGATAGAGAGTTACCAGTGTGTGCTTTATTTGGTGAAGCATTACGCGGTGGTTTGCTTTTACCAAGCGTGGACTATCATAAGGATGGTCGGCTAACAGATATAGGAAGGAGGCCGTCGCCTCCCCGACGCCCGCAACGAGGTACCACCAACATCCGGTGAAGCCACCCGGCGCCACGGCCAACGACCAACACGCAACGCTGCGAAGCCAAACATTGCACGACGCCCAGAAGGACGTTTCGAGTTCGACGTCCAACCGACGCCCGTTACCATAGAGAGAGAGAAGGATGACTCCAGATCAACGCCCAACCGAAGCCCGTTGCCAGAGAGAGATGATCCCAGGACGACGCTTGATTGATGCCCGACACACTAGCAAGATTCCGGACCGCCGCGTGACCACGTACAGCCGACGCTTCTGAGACACACGCGACGTTCTATGAAAGTGAAAGTGCCCAATATCGTCGCAATCATCCTTCGCCGCGTTCGACCTCGAAGAACATTTTCGTCGCAAAGGAACCTAGTGCAAACCCCGCATCCAGGAAAGATGAACGGCCACGCAATGTAGCAGAGTCCGGTAGAGTATTCTTCAGATGGTCTATGTCCATGTAAGCATGTATTGTTTGTATGAACGCCGTACCGTAAACGCCGAAGTCTCACTTATTTGCAAAGTGACTCAGGAACCCCGAACCTAACTTCCGTGTCTGATTTTTAGTAATGTTATATAAAAGGTCAGTTCTTGTTCATATGTATAATTTGATTGTCTGCATTCAGAGTTAGAAGCTCCATTACATAACGTTAATTTTCCGTGTAAATTGTCAAAGTGTGCTCCATTTTTGTGTAACCGACCGCCCCGTCGCGTCATTTAGCTTAGTTGACCGATTAGTCCTTTTACTTGTGGAGAGCGTATTTTATATTGCAAGGTCGTGCGAACGTAGTATTCTTTAATTGCATAGTGGTTTTTGATGTAATTTTTGCTCGCGCCGACGATTGATTTGTGTATTCCGGCAGCTGGAGCCTATTAAGTTTTGCATCACTATGCAATGGTGTATTTGTTCTCACTGGACGAGAGAGAGGCTTGTGTGTATTGCCCCCGTCCGAGAAACTTGGTAAATGTCGTGCTTACGACTTGATGTGTACGTTCATTCGAACGAAAGGTTTAACTACGCCGACCCAATTGTTTTAGATAACTGCTTTCCGACGGCTGGCGCATATTTGATCTAAAAGAGCACAGGAGCGGGCAGACTAATGACCTGAAGAATGGTATGTTAATCAGATTCATGATTTGTATGTATATTCACGTGTAAAATACCTCAGAAGTAATGAATGAGAGAGAGAATGAGTGAGTGTTTGAGGAGGCGATGTAAACAGTTTGTTGATTCCAATACTATTTTGTTGATACAATATATTCACATTTTTTACCGTTCGTCAGTGTTATTATTTGATGTTTTTCAGGTATCTGGTATTATGCTATTAGTGTGTTATTATTGTTCGAGTCTACATATCTAAGGTAAACAAAACAGTGTAACATTTCAAGGTATTTATCTCCGCCTCGCACTAGTACGACAATAAACGACAGTCTCAGTACCAAACAAAAAACCTGGACCGTAAGTAAGTCACGAACGTTTTCCCGTACACCTAATAACGTCTGGCCCACGTGCCGGGGTATGAATGATACGTCATTCCGGGGACCGAGAGTGCACCTATTACATACTTACTGCATATTTATTTTAAGTTTATTGTACGTCGCTTTTCTGTATCTTCGGATAATTGTAACGATGAGAATTAACGATTTAATGTATTCCTAAGCAGGATTCAAACCTGGAGCATCTGACCAGGAAACGATGAAGCTGACATGTACAGTGGGATCCATGAGTATTACCGGGCAAATTGTCCATGACTATTTTTATTAATTTTTCTCTTACATCCTATGTGTTTTTAAGTGATGGATTTTTATGTATGCTGGTGCAGAAGTTGTCAACAGCTTGTTTTGAGTTTTCTTTTAATTCTTGAAGCTCTTATTGTGTCACATAAAGTGCACGAACATGGTGATGGACAATTTGCACGATAATACTCGTGGATCCCACTGTACGTACGTAAAAAGGTAAAAAAAGGTAAAGTGCTCCCCTGTGCATAGCACCACGCCATGAAGGCGTATAGGGGGTGTGGGGGTAACGCCCCACACTTTCTTGATCCGGTCATGAGTGGGGGTGATGTGATCAGCATCACGCCCCTGACCGCCTTTACCCCCCAGGGTTTCCCCCAGGTACCCATGTTATTCGACGCTGGGTGGGCGCCGGGGCCGCTTCCAACCTTAGAAAAGTTCCCGTATGTGAACATTTTCTTTCATCTTTTATTCATACGAGCATGGACCAACGGAAATATTACTACTACTACTACTACTACTACTACTACTAGCACTGCTAATAATAATAATAATTAGTATTATTATTGTTATTATTATTTTATTTGTTTAGGTGAAGGAAAAAATGGTTCAAAAAGGGAAATTTTGCCCCTTGGAAAAGGAAATTGAGCCCTTAGATTGTGGCAACACTGATGTTTTCCTTCAATTAATGATAATAATAATAATGTGGATTTATCCGATAATATATAATATTTGTTCTACCATTTACACACCACCAACATAATACACCCACAGGTTTCCTGAATACGCTGGCTGCAAATTACCGTATGTCAAACAGCTGATTGCGAAAAATGCAGCCTTTTTATAGTTGTTTTTTTTTCCCCCTGCTATGATTGACGAACACTGCAGACATGATACTCAATGCCACTGATTGATTACAACGTACACAAGAGTTCAAGGATCTTTGTAGCATGTGCAGTAAGTTCATACAAAGGCTCTATGCAAAGGCTGTTCACCTTGGAAAAACAGACGTTGGGGAAGGAATTTCACGTGGAACGAAGAAGGGAAGTATGAGAATTGATTGTTTAACGGTGAGGTCCTAGAACAATGAGAAACTGTTTGGAATACACTCGTGAAAGGCAAACTGCAGAAGCAGGTGTGAGTGAACTTCCAGTGGCAAGGAATGAACCTAACCAGGTGAGAAAGAAAAACAAGGAACACATTGGACCTACGCTAACTGTCCCTCTGCAGTATTGTATTTTGTGGAAAACAGGTTCTACGTGACTGACAGCAGGTGATGGCTTCCGTAACTGCTTCACAAGAGCTACAGGTAAGACAAAGTGAGCATCATAATATGTTAAAGTTGTTAAGATTGCAGGAATTACACTTCATTCCAACTGAAACAGGACCTCCTTTTTTGCAGAACATATAGTGTTAAATTGGGGAATGGGTATACTTATTTGTTTTCATTACTGAAGGTGTAAGGAGTGAGTTGCATACAGTGGCGTACCCTGAATGGTAACAGTTTCATATTGGCACAACTTATTTCTTCATTTTTACACAAGAAACTACTTACGGAAATGAGTTTCTGTAGCATTTTCAAAGCTCGTGCAGGTATTTTCTTTCATCTTGGAATCAATTTCACCGGGAATTAATGAATTTTTCAAGAGAAATATCTCTCCGAAACACAATAGCCGAACCTAACCTAACCTTACCTTACCGTAAATGGTTTGTGGGGCTATGCGTGAATGGTTTGTGGGGCATTTTTCGGTTAAGAAGGTTGGGGTACTACTTTACTATACCGGAGACACCTATCAATGATTTATTTCACAATTTTTTACATTACTAACGTACTCTTCTGCATTGCGGAACATTTCTTTATGTGAAATAATGAATTTATAACGAAAATAATGTCTATTTCTTACATTAACGAGTACTTACTGTTGTTCCTTATTTCCCACAAACCATCCACGGGTAGCCCCAAAAACCATTGACGTTAGCCCAAAAATTCACGATAGCCCCACGAACCATCACGGGGACGAGGTATGCCTACTAGGTTAGGTTAGGCCTGTTAGGTTAGGTTCCATTAGCACTCCTTTCGTTCAATTTAGCATATACGGACAACATCGTGGCGGCAGCAGCAATAGCGCATCGGAAATAGATTTTCGTAGAAAACCACATGCATTCGCATAAAACTGGATCAAAACTACATTCCCGAACATCAGCAACGCTACAGAAAATGATTTGCGTACGTACTTCCTCCTGTAAATTTGAAGAAATCCGTCTCCGGTATAGTAAAGTTTTACCGAAGGTTGAAAACACTACATACCCACTGATGATCCACAACGCTAGTCAAGCTGTGCCCGCCATATTGTGTGTTACGCAAGCACTCGTAATGTGAAAAATTGAAATAATTTTCGTGAAAAAAGCATAATTCCACATTGAAGAATCTTTCGCAATGCAGAATATGTAGATACGAATGTTAAAAATGAGAAAATAAACGAGTGAGAGGTGTTGTGCCCATACGAAACTGGTACCCTCTGAATTTTCGAAAGGAGAAAGTTACGTAGAATTTTAGAAGTTAGGCCTCATTTAGACATGACCCCCACCAATTCTTCCCTTGGGCACGCCACTGGCTACATACTATTTCAGGTCCTTTCCCTCCAATTCACAAGAGTCGCGTGCGAAATTCAAAATATCTGATCCCAAATGCACTCGTGTCGCGGTAGCTCAGTCGTTATGGCGTCTGACTACCATGCGAGAGACCCAGGTTTAATCACCGCAGCAGCTACGGCGCCCATCCAGCGTCGTATAAAGTAGATAACTTAATTAATTGGCTAATCGGGACTGGACCTACAGTATAAAGTGGGATCCAAAGTGGATAACTGTAAGAAACTCTGGGGCATGGTGTTGATCACATCACCCCCGCCTTCGGCCGTGATCAAGAAAATGTGAGGCCCTAACTCCACACCCCTATTCGCCTTCATGGCGTGGTGCAAGTCACAGGGAGCACTTTACTTTTTAACTTTCCACCATGGCCCTTCCCCCAACTTTCTACCCTGGTCCCCCTACTTTCCTCCATTCTCCAATAATAATAATAATAATAATAAAAATAAAACACGACTATCTTATAAATTTACGGTTTTAATGATGAAGAATGATAGCCTTATTTTTAAAATACAGTGCGTTCAGTTTGGCTCGGGGCCGAGATAGCGCTTGACAGCAAAACGGCGAGGCATCCAGTAACGTCCCGCTTATTTTTACGCACATATCTTTAGCATGTAGTGAAAGTGAAAATTTTCCGAAATGCCTTTCTGACGTTTGTAAAACTCATTCTTCTTGTCCTTTTTTTTGCCTATTAGAATCGTAATTCAAATTTATGTTCGGTAGACATCATACGAGTATATCGGAAGCGAGAGGTCTTGTAATGGCACGGGCCTCCCCGATGCCGCAGTGGTAGCGTCATCGCCTTGTAATCAAGGGGTCCCGGGCTCGATATCCTGTAGAGGCACATAGTGGTTCCACTTTAAACTGTAGGTCCAGTCCCAATTAGCCTTACTGTGCACAAAATGGACTTATAACACCAACTCAAATCAAATCACCAACGGCGGCAGCTCTAGAACATGGGGCAAAAGTTATTTCATTTAGAAGGAATTATTTTCTTCTGCAGTTTGTGGGAGGTAGCCTTAGGGTAAAATGTCCAAAAATACAAGATATACACGTACAAAACTGCTCAGTGCATCATACGCAAAATCGTGTGACCTTCGGCTGGCTATATTAGGGTATGTGTAATTTAGCTGTTACAGATACAAGACAACATACGCAGAGTTTCGACTGTTCGAAACCGGTTGGTAAGAAAGGAATGTTTTAAAGTGACAGGCACGTTGTACACACGTGCAGTTCATAATATTTACAGTGTAGTGTCGGGATAAGTTTGAAAAGTATTAAACATCACATTTCTATCTTCTTACGCTATATACAGCGCACACGATTTCACGTTCAAACGTAGAAGAGCTTGAATCCAGACGAAAATATGCGTTCAAAAAATCATCAGATATTTCGCACAACATGTGAATCAACAAAGTGAAACGTACAGTACAGTATCTCAGTCTGCTATCTAAAGTTGAAATTGTTGGTTATTGGCAACACTGTAGATGGATGGCGTGATGACTAGACAGTTTTCGTGGTGTTTACTTTTTTATATAGTGTACTATAGAATGTAACAAGGCAAAGCGTGGATCAAAATCCCCATACTATTCCTGGCATTTGGCAAGTAGAGCATGGAATCAACTGCCTGTGTAAACAGACAGGAGAGAAATTTAGCCAATTAAAACAAATCAAAATGTTAACCTTATGAATACTGACACCCAGTGGCGGCGATTGCGTTCCAAAACTAAGGCAAGGTGCCAAAACTGGAGCGGCAAGGACAGTTTACTTTACCTTGTTAGACCATAAGGTTTAACATAGTGCAGGGTCAAAAGTGGTAAAGAAATGGGTGCAAGGGCCCCCTTACGCCCTCATAATCGCCTGTCAAACTGGCCATGTACTTTTCTTATGTCTTTAAGTTATATGCATTATGTATCAGCGTTAGTCTGAATTTCAGGCTGCACTTGTGTTGCTTTCTTTGCTGTATTTTACGACCGAATCTACAGTCAATCAATATCAATCAAAACTCATTAAATGGTTTAATTTTTGTTATTTCGCGTCGCTCTTCTTCCACTTTTAGCTAATCGCGACGATGAGGATAAGTGATGTATTATGAAATTGAAGACACACTCACAAAGAACACCCATGCCCAGGCCGGGATTCGAACTCAGGACTCGTGGCGTCGTAGTACGCTATGCTAACCACTCAGCCTCGGAGGCCGGGAAGAAGCCTATTGAAGGTTATTCGGTAATAATTGGGGAGAATGTGTTGATAACATAAAAACTTATATCAAGTAGAAAAATTGCAATGTAATACAATATTACAAATGCTATTAGGGCCTAAAATGTATGTATCTTTTGAAGATCATTGGTTCAAATTAACTTAAGGCCTGAATAAAGTGTGAAAGGGAATACATACAGTATATGAACAGCGAAAAGTTCTCCTGCTCCAAAGTTTTGTTAAGGTAGGATCAGGGGCGCCGACTTGTCAAAATTATTGGGGGGGCTCTGATCACTGAAATAAATGAATGATGACTCACTCCCTCTCTTTTCTAAAAAATAAAAAAATACGTCTTCGTATAGCAGTTTTTAAGCAGCTATTATATTCCTCATGCAAATGAAATGTAACATGAAAAACGTTTAGAAAATGTTTCAAAGTCTATTTATGTCTATTGTGTCTGCTCATTTGTTTTTTTAGATAACAATTAACATTTTTATTGAAAAGTATGTATTTACATTAAGAGACCAACATAAAAGTTTTATGCCGACCTCGGTGGCCGAGCATGTTGGGTGGTAGACTCAACCCGCTTTGATCCAGAGGTCTCAGGTTCGAGTCCCGGCGAGGGCATGGGCATGTTTTAATGTCCGCAACAGACATGTGATGGGTTGCAAATAACCCATAAAATAAACAATATTTACAATATTTAACAGTTTTATTTAATTATTTACATAAATGCTAACACAAATCGCAGGAAAATGGTTTTACTTTTTTGTTCTTGCTACAATATTTTACTTTTTAAATTTAATTTTGCAATAATAAAAACAAATAGCATGTACCCTAAGATATAAATTGACATACACGACAAAAACATATGAACATGATCTAAAAATAAAGCAAAAGTTGCTCTACGCAGTGGGTTATTTTTTATGAACTCATTAACGAGCGGTCTCAGGTCCAAATTATCAAGCACAGTTTGATGTATGTGAAGTACCGCTAAGCTGCTTAGTCTCTTCTGCCTCATTGTAGATCTCAAATATGTCTTTAGTCGGTTAATAACACTGAATGACCTTTCGGCTGTGGCTGTCGTCACTGGCACAGTGCTGAGGACCATCATGAATTTGGCTCCTGGAGGGTGCTGTCTTCCAAAAGAAACTTCCTTATGTCACGCATGGTAGTTAGAACCACTTTCTTCTGTTTGGCAATATCACCAAGCATGGACATGTGTAAGGAGAGCCTATCGGCATCCAAATCTTTGCGAAAGAATTCTCGCGTTTGCTGAAACTTTGTTGTGCAACTGTTCACAGCTGAGATGCATTCTTTCTCTACGGCTGTTACTTTTTGTAGTCCTGTAGATTCATGTCCTTGTTTAACACATGATTTTGCTGTGTCACACACGTCAGTGTATATTGATTTATAATACTATTTTGTAGTGTAGAACTTGTGATGTTTGGCAGCATCAGGATTTTCAAGTCTCTTAGGGACCAGCTAGAACTGCTCAAAACACATTCGCTTTTCTTGAAAGATGTCAGTCAAGTATTTTAGTTTTGCTTCTACTTCTGTAGAACCAATGCGTTGAGACTGAATCTTACAGTTTACCTCTTCTATTTGACCCATCACATGGCAGTAGAGGGAGAGAAAGAAAAATGTCTTGAAGTGAAGCATTGTCTCCAGATATCCAGCACATTTTAATGTTGCGGCAGTAGAATCCTCTTCAGAAAAATTCTCAAGAAAATTGAGAAGGTTTTCATAGTTCCTTAAGATCTGTTGCATACTGGAGGCTCTCAACGTCCACCGACGAGGGCAAAGTGGTCGCAGTCCAGTATGGCCAGCCTTCTCATTCACATCAATAATATTCCTAAAGTCGTTGGCTAAATTCATTATGTCTCTGATTAACATATGTATAATAGTAAATAATAATTATATACATACTTAGTATATAGTTATGAGTTAGGTGTTTTGCTGTTTCCGGTCATAGCCCCCGAAAGTTGATGGTTTATCGGTCTCAACCCCCCAAAGTTGATGGTATAGAACATTTCAAATGTGTATTTAAAGTTAAGTTCATGTGCCAAAATTCAGAGTAAAGTGAAGAAAGTGAAGAAAAATAATACATTAGATCCTCTTAAGCAAAATTATTGGGGGGGGCTCTGCTCCCACATCATTAACATTGGGGGGGCTCGAGCCCCCCTAAGCCCCATGGAGTTGGCGCCTATGGGTAGGATTAAAGTCTAACATCTTGAAACGTCTTGATCAATTTCACTCAAATGCCATATCCGGCCAGTTCTCCTAGGTGTATGCGGCTGAAACTCTCAAAAGCTCTGATTTTACAGGAGCAGCTTGCGCAGTGGTGCCAGGCTGCAGCCTAGATAATTATTTTATGTAACCAGGGAGCCCTCACAAAATGACAGTAAATATTTAGTTTTTAAATTTGCTTTGTATAACATTAATTATATATGTGTCTATCTAAACAAAACCTAACGTTGCTCAAAGACTTCGTTGCATACTTTATTGGGAGACACTATGCACAGAGAGCCTATTTGTGTTCTTTTTGTTTGTTTGTCCACAATTAAGTCTGCGGTATCTAGAGAATCGGTCGAAGTAAAATAATCAAATAGTTATAATAATTACACTAAATAGTTATAATTATAACTATATAATTATAATTTATAACTATTTAGTGTAATTATATTTTTTGTATCATCATTCTGCAATATTAATCATAATTTTATCTATTTAAACTCAAATGTTAATATCTCATGGAAAATGTACGGAAATAATATGCACTCCTAATATCAAAAATATATAGCTAACATCAATTTACAAATGTCATACATCAATAAATATGAATCGTTATGGACACCGGAATGGTCTAGAGAGAGATTATAACTAAATATATTTTTTTTCATTTCTTTATTCTCTTCTCTCTTTAGTACGATATATATATTGTTTGATGTACAGTGGGATCCATGAGTATTACCGTGCAAATTGTCCATGACTATTTTCATTAATTTTTTCTCTTTCATCCTATGTGTTTTTAAGCGATGGATTTTTATGTATGCTGGTGCAGAAGTTGTCAGAAGCTTGTTTTGAGTTTCCTTTTAATTCTTGAAGCTCTTATTGGGTCAAATAAAGTGCACGAACATGGCGATGGACAATTTGCACGGTAATACTCATGGATCCCACTGTACGTGTATGTATTATAAATAAAGAACAATAAAGAAAGGAAAATAAAGCGGGGGAACCGATAAATTCGGAGCAAAAGACGTCCTGGTTTATTTAAAGGCACCAGAGCATAAGCGTATAGCATATACCCTCGAATGTATGGGGGTGGAGGCAGGCCTACTTCGGGGGTTCCCCCCTCCCTTTGATCAAATAGTGCCTTCAATTTTAACTTTCCATTTTCTTTCTGCTAGTTCAGGGTTCGCTTTTTCTTGAAGCCGTTCAGGGTTGAGACGGTATAGAGACGAGACGAGGCTCGGTTTCGTCTAGAGTTATTGTCTCGTTCTCGGTCTCGAAATATAGTGTAAAGCAAAGATACAACGTCTCACCGCGCAAACTTACTCAGCATAGAGGCCATTAAGAGAGCATTCAGACCGAAGCGACACGGGCTCCTTGAGTCTGTAAGCAAGAATTCACCGGGCGCCAGCGAACAACAGACCGAGGCGATACGAGGCATGGTATTCATAAAACGGCCAGGCTCAAGCGACACGTGCAGCTTGTGTCGCTTCGGTTCTGCAGTGTTGGTTATGGCACAAAGCCTTAGGAAGATTTCACACCGAAGCGACAAGCGATACATGTCGCTTGACGATCTCACTAATCGAGCGCAGGCTTGTGCGGCTTGCCATGCCGTTACGGTGTGAAACGTTCCTGCTGATCAGTTTGTTCCTAAGCGACACGTGTCGCCTGTCGCTTCGGTGTGAATTCTCCCTTATAGTTCGAGAGGTTTCATGTACTTCATGTCGTTTCCAAACGACACGTTTTGCTTGTCGCTTCGGACTGGAAGCTCCCTAAATTGCATTTACAAGTTTTTGTTTGACGCCTATCCTTGATGTTACGAACCCTCCTAAAACGGGATTTTATCCTGAAACAAAATATATGACTTTTCTCCAAATATAATCAATCGGGTAGATATCGGCTTGCTCGTATATGTGAAGAAATCGCTGAAAATTTGGTTCAGACATATTTTTCAAATACCATTTCAGTCTCTATCTCCCCTCGGCTTTACACTTCTATCTCGTTCTCGTCTCGAAACGTCTGGTAGATTTTTATGAAGTCTTGTCGGTCTCGGTTGGGGTCTATAAGCAATTGGCCGTCCCCGCACCCTTATCCTACAGTCTCTTTTACACGGGCATTTTTTTTATATCAGCATTTCGAAATTGTCTTCGCGAAGGCGGCAATACGTCACAGGTAAAAACGGGTATGATTATTATCAAGCATTTCCGAGATTTCTGGAATTAGGAAGTAGTTCTCTTACGAAGGGTGTTTTGAAATTAGATTAATTCACAGCACTCTATTTAAAAGTACGTTGTGTGTATGCAAGAGCATTCTGTAACACTTGGTGGAGTCTACCACGAAGAAGATACACCAAAAGAAAACTTGTGTATCATACAAGTTAAGGCAAAAACTTGGAAATTCAAGATAAACTTGACTAAGTCAACACGTTGAAAATAACACCATGGCAAAGACGTGCATTAATCCCACACAAACAAGACTTTGAATGTGGAGTTACTCATGCATTCGTTTGCCTTTCTTGTCAGCTAACGAATAGAAACACCTTCGCAGCGTCGTGTGACATTGTGGATTACTTACGCCAACACACTTCTGCTTCATGCACGAAGGATGGTTTTTATATGGCTGTAATGTGGAACCGGCGATTCAGTACGTAATGGTTTTTGTGCACCTGTCTGAAGCTCATGTCCTCCTCAGTTGCTTCGAGATTTGTTATGCAAAGTGCTAACCCACATTTTCTATTTGCAAAGCTGGACTTTTGCTCCTTGTGGCGCTAGTGTGCTTATGAAAGCGGTGAACTGGAAAAGCAGATGGGTCCGTTTTTCTCCTTCCGAAAAGAAGGATAGCGAAATAATTTACACAGTCTCAGCAGTTGGTAACCCTGACTATTAAAAAATATATATTGACAGTTCTTCTAAGAAAGGGAGAAACAACTTGGACCAAAATAGCGGAAACTAATGTCAGATGAAATCTCCACAGGTGCATTGGAAATTTGTGGGAATATGCCACAAGGGTGAGTACCTGTATTATTGTTATTAGTAATAGCATTAATATTATTATTTACGATTTACTTGAACCCAGTGGCGGCGATTGGGTTCCAAAACTAAGGGGAGAAGGTGCAAAAGGGGGGGGGGCAAGGACAGTTTACTTTTCCTTGGTACAGTGGGATCCATGAGTAATGCCGTGCAAATTGTCCATCACCATGTTCATACACTTTATTTGACCCAATAAGAGCTTCAAGAATTAAAAGAAAACTCAAAAGAAGCTGTTGACAACTTCTGCACCAGCATACTTAAAAATCCATCGCTTAAAAACATATAGGATGCAAGAGAAAAATTAATGAATGTAGTCATGGACAATTTGCACGGGAATAATCATGGATCCCACAATACATAAGGTTTAGCATAGTGCAGGGGCAAAAGTGGTAAAAAGTGGAGGACAGCTGCCCCCCCCCCCGCCTTCCCTAATCGCCGCCACTGCTTGTACCAGTTCTGACGATGCGTTAACGTCAACTCAAGATGAACAAGCCACTGGAATAAGGTGATCAGATTTTTGAAACATCAAAACGGGACATTTTCCATATTTAGTGATGGAAAAAGGGACAAAACGGGACTGAAAATGTACACATTTTAATATAAAAACTATTAAGTCTCAATTCTCAAATATTTCTTTCAAAACTATTTAAATAAATAAATACTGCCTTAATAACTCATATTAATGCGGTGATATGCACTGTACTCCAACCAAGCAGTCCTTTAGAATTAGAAGTCATTCATTAAAGTAGTATAAAAGTATATAGGATAAACCCAAGAAAGTATGAACCCCCCTCAAGCAGATTTGGCTACACTTAAAACAAGCTCAACATGCCTACATGAGCTTTTTGCTCAAGTGTGGAACCCTGCCTAATCAAAGATTTTTGTAAAAATGCCCTCGGGAATTTCTCGGAAAGTATGAACCCCCTCAGATTGATTTGTCTACACTTACAAAAGGCACTTCTGTGAGATTGTTGTCCATAAACCTGTCAAAAATATGCCCCTCTTGATATTTTTTTAGTCATACTTAAAACTAGGCCAAGCTGCTTATAAGAGCCACCTACACACACACCCATACATATTTACTTCTGGTTTAAGTTCAATTGGATACCAGCTTCAATTTGTTTATTAAAAAAAATGCAATATGCAGAGACCCTCTAGAATTGCTCCGTGACTCTCTCATTTCTTACATCATAAATATATGATTTTTCACCTATGAGAATAACACTACATATGGTGTCATCAGGTAATGCCTCATGGAATTCACAGATAATTTTAATATTTGTCCTGTCATTCACCACAACTTGTTTTCTTTTTGAGGTGTTGATTACAAACATAGGTCTCTGTGCTTTGAATTCATCTGGTGTGTAATACATGTCAGTATTGCCAGTAGTAACCCTTTTGAATGCCGTAAATGCCTCATATAATTTGAGGAAATCATTCTTGGACATGTCTAAATTATAATTTTCTCTAGGAAATACCTCATTTCTGCCATTTTTAAGATATATGTTCTTGATGTTGCAGTTATCAAATCTACTTGAATTTTTTTCCTGATTGTTGTGTCTTCCAGTCTGAAACAATACCACCACAAAATCAGGCATGTCATATTGTATGCTGGAGAATGAATTTGTAGCATCAAACTCATAATAAGAACCAGTTGCGGGCTTCTGTACACATTGATATGTATAAAATTGCAGAGGAATCTGTGGATTTTTTAGGATATCAGCTTTGTATTTAAGAGCATAACTGGCCTCATATTCAACAACAGGGATTCTTAGCTCCATAGTCTGAATAATGCATTTGCCTGCATCTGGTAGGGTATTAGGCAGAGCTTCTCCTGTAGGGTTTAATGTGCTGTACCTCATCAAAGCATTATTATCATTTGCAGCTCTTCTAAATGTAATTCTTAAACCACCCTTCCACATAATATCTTTGTAATCTGAGAAGAATCCTGGCAATAGGCGCATAGGGAACAGCACTGTGTGGCTCTTAGATATAATTTTATCACCAGCCTCAAATCCACCTATCTTGTAGTAAGAAGCCTCGGTTTTGGATAATTTTAATGTGGCCAAAGCTGTGGAGGTAATGCCGGGATAATCCACTCTGTTTATAACAACACCATGCTTTCTGATCTCAATTTCAGAGAATAGATGCGGCACAAAATTGTCCACCAATCTTATATTTGAATTTGCCGGATAATCTGTACCATCGAGCTTTACAACATCAAATTTGATGTATAGATCTGCTCTGTGAGGGTGTATAAATCCATCCCCTACATCAAGATCAACTTCAATTTCTGTGTTGGGTTGATTTAAATTTGCAAATGTCCTCCTGTTTGGGGAGAATGATTGTAGCTCATAACTCTCAATATTTTCCATTGTATGTATTTTTATTTAAATGTTAATCTCTATGATTGCAGTTGTTGTGGCTCCAGCAAAATCAACTAATTCTTCTTTTTCATTAGTGACCATCAATTCAATATAATCTATTCTATTATGGCACACAGGAAAATATAATGTTGGGGATGGATTGTAGATGATTGGCTCCATGAATTCGGAATTAGGTTTGAATGTTGCAATGATGCCGGTTTGTTTGTGAGTGCCTATGCCATTTGATTTGGTGATCATACCCTCGGCCACATTACAGTGAATATTCAGAGTCTCTATGGCTAAGAATTTAGGTATATTCATAGCAGTGTGTTTGATTGCTGGTTCAAGTTTTGTGTTGTTCTCAAAGCCTAGCAGTTCTCCTATAGTACCCAGATCCACTGTTTCTGTAGCAGATACAATCTCTACTCTGTGAGTGACAGAATTTTGACTTAAGACTACACCTCTGGGTAATTGAGCATTTAGAGTGGATAGATTATATTGCCCTGGAGTGATGACAATTTTTTGATCCCCTACTGCAATTTTGTTGTTGTGGTGCGTAATATTAGGGATCAAGTACATGCCGTAAAATGCTCTGAGAGCTATTGTTTTGGGATACACTATGTCATCATGTAATTTGAGTTTCAATATTGAATTTTGGCTGGTGAGATGGAATACCCCCATGATGTTTCAGATACCACAGGGCTTTTTGAAAATCTTCAATTGATGGTTTATTTATTTGAGACATATATCTAAGAACAGATAAACACAAATGTCCACAATTAACATCTTTGAAGTTTTGAACACGGGCATTATTGTAATAAAGATTAGCTGAATTTAGATATTTTATTAAATTTTCAGGTGGAACACCTCCAAATGAATCAAACACAAATGCCTCATTGTTTAAATATTTAAGATAACAAATCCAGTGAGTGCCCTGATTTTTGTACTTATCCAAATTAACAATGCCACACTCTTTGTTGAGTGGTTGTTCTGGTAAAGAATCAGACATGTACACACCTCTAAAATATTTGATGCTCAGTGGCTTGATTAAAGCTTCAATATCTTGGTTTGTAAGCGGCTCTTGTTTTTTTTAAACTTATTCATGGCTCTCTTAATACCTTTGCCTTTTTTCTCCATGGCCAGGTTATGGTGCCTCTGCTCATCTAATTCTGCCCTATTTTTCTTGGCATCTATTACTGTTTTTGCTATGGCAGCTGATCCCCCAGCCAAGCTCCCAACAGCCCCAAGTGCTGCTAAGATGGCAGGGATAGTAAATATGAAACCCCCCACATGTGATTTTTTCCTGGATTGCTGTAATATTTTTAATTGGGGGGTACTAAGCAACAATTTCATACCATGTCCCTTTGCAAGACAAGAATTTTTTTTCTTGCGCTGCTTTTTGGTTAAAAGACTGTCAATAGTTTTAAGAGATTTGAGACCTGCATAAGGTATTTGATACATAACACCCTTGGCCTTCATTGTAGGTTTATTATATACATATTCACAACCCCCACCCCAGTTTTTGTTTGGTGCTCATAGCTATGGTGGTTCCCAATGCTGCTATTTTTTCACTCAAAGAAGCATCTTTGCTTACAAATCTACCAAATGCAGCCTCTTCTAATTTCTTGTCTGCAACATGTCTCTTGTCAAGATCAGAATCTGTGTTGTATGCTATGTCATGGTCTCTACAAGCAGCATCTAAAGGATTAACACCAGGATCACCTCTGTTTAATCTATGGTCCAATTTTGTGCCTGGACCACAATACTGATAGCCTGGAATGTGTAGTTCAAATGGCAGCTTGTTTATAATGTCATTAACCAGGCCCCGACCCTCAGAAATATTCCAAAATTTAGGTGGTAGAGTATTAATAATTTTTATAAGATATCCAATGCCCTTAGTGTCATTCACTATAAAATTAGATAATTTGGTGCTTATCATGTCCATAATTCCAACTTTTTCATTGTAAAAATTGTGGTTGCCAGCATTTTCCTCCCCAGCTATCACCAATAACCTATCTACAAGTTTCCTGACATCATCAACCCAGACAAATTCTTTAGGCAGGGTGTTGTAATGTTTGATTCCACTACCTGTCTTGATCTGTGACCATATGGGCTTGATTAAATTGTTGTATTTTGCTCCACTGCTAGACTTGACTCTTTTTTGTGTGGGATCATTGTTCTGGTATAGAGCATCTGATTTTATTAATATTTCTTTGTAGTGCTCATAATCTTGATCTATATAGCTGCCAGGCCTTTTCCTAGTCATCAGTTCCCACAACCCAGGTGTGCCGGGGTACTTAACAAAACCACCTCTTTCTCCGAGACGAGATTCTGAATATACAATTATATCATCTCCCATAAATGTTACTCTGAAATTGCCAATTCTATGTTTGATACTACCATCAAGCTCTGTGTCAGCATATAAGCCAAACACCTCATCTTTATTGTCTTTAGGTGTGGTTAAATATTTTTGAGCAAGAAGACCCAATTCAATAGGATCCTGAGTAGCTTCAATTCTTCTAGGAGCAACAGGACTAGGTGTATGAATACTGGAAAGTGGGGTGATTGGATAATCTAATATGTTCCTTGCAGCGACAGGTACAAGCTCTGTGATCAAATTTTGATTTTGCTCTGTAACAGTTTTGATATTCTTACCTAATTCACTAATAGCATCAATGATAGGCTGTTCTGTTTGTTTGTGTTGTTCATAAATTCCTCGGTTCTCTGATTTCCATCCCTTAAATCTTTTTACAAGATAATCTCTTAATTTAAGATCATCAATGATTGGCCTTTTCATGGTTATTTATATATGTTTCAATGTCTAGAAAATTGTTAATTTTATTTCTATATTTACCACTATTGGGTTTTCTTGTCATATCAATTGTGACAAACCCATAACTGTCCTGGTTCCAGCACCTACTGCAAAACTTGGAAAAATTATTGTAGCTCAAGTCCCCACCTACATATTCATCATGTATGTGTTTGAGGTTGGTATGATCTTGATGAAACACACATATAAAATTGCTGTTGTCTCGGATCAGCTGCTTCGGAATTTTAGAAAAAGTCTGTGCCAGGTAGAAGCAATCAATGTTTTTGTGTCGGCCCTGTGTAAAGAAATTTCTAATCTTGTTTTGATTATCCAGTATAATGTCATCAAACACAACAACAGAATTATCGAGACATTCATGAAGTGGCTTAACATCTGGTTCAAAAGTGGCAATATCCAATCCATCATATAGCTTCATCAGCTGCTGATATTTTAATTGTTCCAAGCTCTTAGAGAAGATATACAAGTGCCTGTTTTTCCAGTCTAACCAGTTGGGTGCCAATAAAAAATTATCAACCATTAGTGTAGTTTTACCACAAGCAGATGGCCCAACAATAAGACACCTAATATTTTCAGGCAGCAACTTGCCATTTCTCTTAATCTGCTGTTCAGGTTCTGGCAGCCTTTTTATAACATCCCAGGTGCTCATATTATTATTTTGTTTGCATCGATCCAGCTGTGTTCTGGAAGTCCTAGCCATTTGACAAATAACTTGTTGCCTTTTCTGCGGATGATTTTTTCTATGAGATATGTGTCAGGCTGTTTAGTTTTGCTGAGTTCTTCTTCATAGAATCGGCCTTTGAGAATTTCTCCTCGGTGATCTTTTATTATATATGTGTTAAGGGTCCCGGGTTTAACTTGAACCACTGTAAATAATTCAGTGCTCCAGTTTCTTGTAAAGCCTCTTTTGAATAAGTGCTTATATTTGCTGATTCTTACTTGATCACCCACCCTGTATTTGGCCTTTCTTGTTGTTGGCTGGTATCTAGGATAATAAACAGTCCTGATCAATTTTTGCTCATCAGATGAAGTTACTTCAGAGGGTTTCATGTTGATTGTGGAATGGACAGAGTTGTTATATTTATGTAGAAGTTCTGGAAGAATATTAATCCATTTATAATTACCTTGAAGTGTAAATTGTTTATACATAAGATTTTTTAGGGTTTTGTTGAATCTCTCTACAATTGAGGCCTTGAGGTCACTGTAACTCGAGTAATGTTTTATTGCCTGGCTTTTAATAAATTGTTGAAACACTGAATTATAAAATTCTTTGCCATTATCTGTTTGCAAATAGCGCGGGGATCTTCCACTCTGATTGATGATTGTCCTGATGGCTTCTGTAACACATGTTCCAGTCTTGGATTTGAGTGGCACAGCCCAGGCAAATTTTGAAAATGTGTCTATTACAGTGAGTAGATACTTGTAGCCCTTGTTGATTTTGTTTAAGTTTTTCAACTGTCCACTTGCCATCTCAATCAAGTCGCTCTGCCATAAATCATCTATGCCTTTTGTGACTACTGGGAGTCTCTTATAATTATGTCTGGCCTGTCTGTGTAATTCATCAACAATAATTTTTCTAGACATAATATGAAAACAAGAATATTGCAACTATGGGGTGTTCAGCAGCTGATACTGCAGGATTTTCTAAATATAATTTGTCTCCAATATGTATTTTAAATTCCAAAGAGCCATCATCTTCAACATATGCTGTTTCTAATGTATTGGGGTCTGTAAAATCCTCCAATTCTACACTGGTGATTTTTACTTTGTTATCAGCATTTGTTATTGATAAGGTGGGGTAGTGATGTGCCTGTGGTTGAAGCCAATATTTGATCTTGATTGGTCTCAATGTGCCTCCAACAAAAAACTGGTAATAAAATTGTGCAGGGGACAGCATATATATTTTTCCACCTGGTGTAAATGGTGAATCATATTCTTTGTTGGGGATGCTGTACAATTCAAGAATTACTGTATGTTTTGGATTCTCGATTATGCCCGTTATTTCTTTTTCTGCTGTAAGCAATCTGCTTGTTACAGATTCAAGGTGCTCATTGATGGTCCTAACAACATCATCAATGAGCACCTTGAATCTGTAACAAGCAGATTGCTTACAGCAGAAAAAGAAATAACGGGCATAATCGAGAATCCAAAACATACAGTAATTCTTGAATTGTACAGCATCCCCAACAAAGAATATGATTCACCATTTACACCAGGTGGAAAAATATATATGCTGTCCCCTGCACAATTTTATTACCAGTTTTTTGTTGGAGGCACATTGAGACCAATCAAGATCAAATATTGGCTTCAACCACAGGCACATCACTACCCCACCTTATCAATAACAAATGCTGATAACAAAGTAAAAATCACCAGTGTAGAATTGGAGGATTTTACAGACCCCAATACATTAGAAACAGCATATGTTGAAGATGATGGCTCTTTGGAATTTAAAATACATATTGGAGACAAATTATATTTAGAAAATCCTGCAGTATCAGCTGCTGAAACACCCCATAGTTGCAATATTCTTGTTTTCATATTATGTCTAGAAAAATTACTTGTTGATGAATTACACAGACAGGCCAGACATAATTATAAGAGACTCCCAGTAGTCACAAAAGGCATAGATGATTTATGGCAGAGCGACTTGATTGAGATGGCAAGTGGACAGTTGAAAAACTTAAACAAAATCAACAAGGGCTACAAGTATCTACTCACTGTAATAGACACATTTTCAAAATTTGCCTGGGCTGTGCCACTCAAATCCAAGACTGGAACATGTGTTACAGAAGCCATCAGGACAATCATCAATCAGAGTGGAAGATCCCCGCGCTATTTGCAAACAGATAATGGCAAAGAATTTTATAATTCAGTGTTTCAACAATTTATTAAAAGCCAGGCAATAAAACATTACTCGAGTTACAGTGACCTCAAGGCCTCAATTGTAGAGAGATTCAACAAAACCCTAAAAAATCTTATGTATAAACAATTTACACTTCAAGGTAATTATAAATGGATTAATATTCTTCCAGAACTTCTACATAAATATAACAACTCTGTCCATTCCACAATCAACATGAAACCCTCTGAAGTAACTTCATCTGATGAGCAAAAATTGATCAGGACTGTTTATTATCCTAGATACCAGCCAACAACAAGAAAGGCCAAATACAGGGTGGGGTGATCAAGTAAGAATCAGCAAATATAAGCACTTATTCAAAAGAGGCTTTACAAGAAACTGGAGCACTGAATTATTTACAGTGGTTCAAGTTAAACCCGGGACCCTTAACACATATATAATAAAAGATCACCGAGGAGAAATTCTCAAAGGCCGATTCTATGAAGAAGAACTCAGCAAAACTAAACAGCCTGACACATATCTCATAGAAAAAATCATCCGCAGAAAAGGCAACAAGTTATTTGTCAAATGGCTAGGACTTCCAGAACACAGCTGGATCGATGCAAACAAAATAATAATATGAGCACCTGGGATGTTATAAAAAGGCTGCCAGAACCTGAACAGCAGATTAAGAGAAATGGCAAGTTGCTGCCTGAAAATATTAGGTGTCTTATTGTTGGGCCATCTGCTTGTGGTAAAACTACACTAATGGTTGATAATTTTTTATTGGCACCCAACTGGTTAGACTGGAAAAACAGGCACTTGTATATCTTCTCTAAGAGCTTGGAACAATTAAAATATCAGCAGCTGATGAAGCTATATGATGGATTGGATATTGCCACTTTTGAACCAGATGTTAAGCCACTTCATGAATGTCTCGATAATTCTGTTGTTGTGTTTGATGACATTATACTGGATAATCAAAACAAGATTAGAAATTTCTTTACACAGGGCCGACACAAAAACATTGATTGCTTCTACCTGGCACAGACTTTTTCTAAAATTCCGAAGCAGCTGATCCGAGACAACAGCAATTTTATATGTGTGTTTCATCAAGATCATACCAACCTCAAACACATACATGATGAATATGTAGGTGGGGACTTGAGCTACAATAATTTTTCCAAGTTTTGCAGTAGGTGCTGGAACCAGGACAGTTATGGGTTTGTCACAATTGATATGACAAGAAAACCCAATAGCGGCAAATACAGAAATAAAATCAACAATTTTCTAGACATTGAAATATAAAATAAATAAACATGAAAAGGCCAATCATTGATGATCTTAAATTAAGAGATTATCTTGTAAAAAGATTTAAGGGATGGAAATCAGAGAACCGAGGAATTTATGAACAACACAAAACAAACAGAACAGCCTATCATTGATGCTATTAGTGAATTAGGTAAGAATATCAAAACTGTTACAGAGCAAAATCAAAATTTGATCACAGAGCTTGTACCTGTCGCTGCAAGGAACATATTAGATTATCCAATCACCCCACTTTCCAGTATTCATACACCTAGTCCTGTTGCTCCTAGAAGAATTGAAGCTACTCAGGATCCTATTGAATTGGGTCTTCTTGCTCAAAAATATTTAACCACACCTAAAGACAATAAAGATGAGGTGTTTGGCTTATATGCTGACACAGAGCTTGATGGTAGTATCATACATAGAATTGGCAATTTCAGAGTAACATTTATGGGAGATGATATAATTGTATATTCAGAATCTCGTCTCGGAGAAAGAGGTGGTTTTGTTAAGTACCCCGGCACACCTGGGTTGTGGGAACTGATGACTAGGAAAAGGCCTGGCAGCTATACAGATCAAGATTATGAGCACTACAAAGAAATATTAATAAAATCAGATGCTCTATACCAGAACAATGATCCCACACAAAAAAGAGTCAAGTCTAGCAGTGGAGCAAAATACAACAATTTAATCAAGCCCATATGGTCACAGATCAAGACAGGTAGTGGAATCAAACATTACAACACCCTGCCTAAAGAATTTGTCTGGGTTGATGATGTCAGGAAACTTGTAGATAGGTTATTGGTGATAGCTGGGGAGGAAAATGCTGGCAACCACAATTTTTACAATGAAAAAGTTGGAATTATGGACATGATAAGCACCAAATTATCTAATTTTATAGTGAATGACACTAAGGGCATTGGATATCTTATAAAAATTATTAATACTCTACCACCTAAATTTTGGAATATTTCTGAGGGTCGGGGCCTGGTTAATGACATTATAAACAAGCTGCCATTTGAACTACACATTCCAGGCTATCAGTATTGTGGTCCAGGCACAAAATTGGACCATAGATTAAACAGAGGTGATCCTGGTGTTAATCCTTTAGATGCTGCTTGTAGAGACCATGACATAGCATACAACACAGATTCTGATCTTGACAAGAGACATGTTGCAGACAAGAAATTAGAAGAGGCTGCATTTGGTAGATTTGTAAGCAAAGATGCTTCTTTGAGTGAAAAAATAGCAGCATTGGGAACCACCATAGCTATGAGCACCAAACAAAAACTGGGGTGGGGGTTGTGAATATGTATATAATAAACCTACAATGAAGGCCAAGGGTGTTATGTATCAAATACCTTATGCAGGTCTCAAATCTCTTAAAACTATTGACAGTCTTTTAACCAAAAAGCAGCGCAAGAAAAAAAATTCTTGTCTTGCAAAGGGACATGGTATGAAATTGTTGCTTAGTACCCCCCAATTAAAAATATTACAGCAATCCAGGAAAAAATCACATGTGGGGGGTTTCATATTTACTATCCCTGCCATCTTAGCAGCACTTGGGGCTGTTGGGAGCTTGGCTGGGGGATCAGCTGCCATAGCAAAAACAGTAATAGATGCCAAGAAAAATAGGGCAGAATTAGATGAGCAGAGGCACCATAACCTGGCCATGGAGAAAAAAGGCAAAGGTATTAAGAGAGCCATGAATAAGTTTAAAAAAAACAAGAGCCGCTTACAAACCAAGATATTGAAGCTTTAATCAAGCCACTGAGCATCAAATATTTTAGAGGTGTGTACATGTCTGATTCTTTACCAGAACAACCACTCAACAAAGAGTGTGGCATTGTTAATTTGGATAAGTACAAAAATCAGGGCACTCACTGGATTTGTTATCTTAAATATTTAAACAATGAGGCATTTGTGTTTGATTCATTTGGAGGTGTTCCACCTGAAAATTTAATAAAATATCTAAATTCAGCTAATCTTTATTACAATAATGCCCGTGTTCAAAACTTCAAAGATGTTAATTGTGGACATTTGTGTTTATCTGTTCTTAGATATATGTCTCAAATAAATAAACCATCAATTGAAGATTTTCAAAAAGCCCTGTGGTATCTGAAACATCATGGGGGTATTCCATCTCACCAGCCAAAATTCAATATTGAAACTCAAATTACATGATGATATAGTGTATCCCAAAACAATAGCTCTCAGAGCATTTTACGGCATGTACTTGATCCCTAATATTACGCACCACAACAACAAAATTGCAGTAGGGGATCAAAAAATTGTCATCACTCCAGGGCAATATAATCTATCCACTCTAAATGCTCAATTACCCAGAGGTGTAGTGTTAAGTCAAAATTCTGTCACTCACAGAGTAGAGATTGTATCTGCTACAGAAACAGTGGATCTGGGTACTATAGGAGAACTGCTAGGCTTTGAGAACAACACAAAACTTGAACCAGCAATCAAACACACTGCTATGAATATACCTAAATTCTTAGCCATAGAGACTCTGAATATTCACTGTAATGTGGCCGAGGGTATGATCACCAAATCAAATGGCATAGGCACTCACAAACAAACCGGCATCATTGCAACATTCAAACCTAATTCCGAATTCATGGAGCCAATCATCTACAATCCATCCCCAACATTATATTTTCCTGTGTGCCATAATAGAATAGATTATATTGAATTGATGGTCACTAATGAAAAAGAAGAATTAGTTGATTTTGCTGGAGCCACAACAACTGCAATCATAGAGATTAACATTTAAATAAAAATACATACAATGGAAAATATTGAGAGTTATGAGCTACAATCATTCTCCCCAAACAGGAGGACATTTGCAAATTTAAATCAACCCAACACAGAAATTGAAGTTGATCTTGATGTAGGGGATGGATTTATACACCCTCACAGAGCAGATCTATACATCAAATTTGATATTGTAAAGCTCGATGGTACAGATTATCCGGCAAATTCAAATATAAGATTGGTGGACAATTTTGTGCCGCATCTATTCTCTGAAATTGAGATCAGAAAGCATGGTGTTGTTATAAACAGAGTGGATTATCCCGGCATTACCTCCACAGCTTTGGCCACATTAAAATTATCCAAAACCGAGGCTTCTTACTACAAAATAGGTGGATTTGAGGCTGGTGATAAAATTATATCTAAAAGCCACACAGTGCTGTTCCCTATGCGCCTATTGCCAGGATTCTTCTCAGATTACAAAGATATTATGTGGAAGGGTGGTTTAAGAATTACATTTAGAAGAGCTGCAAATGATAATAATGCTTTGATGAGGTACAGCACATTAAACCCTACAGGAGAAGCTCTGCCTAATACCCTACCAGATGCAGGCAAATGCATTATTCAGACTATGGAGCTAAGAATCCCTGTTGTTGAATATGAGGCCAGTTATGCTCTTAAATACAAAGCTGATATCCTAAAAAATCCACAGATTCCTCTGCAATTTTATACATATCAATGTGTACAGAAGCCCGCAACTGGTTCTTATTATGAGTTTGATGCTACAAATTCATTCTCCAGCATACAATATGACATGCCTGATTTTGTGGTGGTATTGTTTCAGACTGGAAGACACAACAATCAGGAAAAAAATTCAAGTAGATTTGATAACTGCAACATCAAGAACATATATCTTAAAAATGGCAGAAATGAGGTATTTCCTAGAGAAAATTATAATTTAGACATGTCCAAGAATGATTTCCTCAAATTATATGAGGCATTTACGGCATTCAAAAGGGTTACTACTGGCAATACTGACATGTATTACACACCAGATGAATTCAAAGCACAGAGACCTATGTTTGTAATCAACACCTCAAAAAGAAAACAAGTTGTGGTGAATGACAGGACAAATATTAAAATTATCTGTGAATTCCATGAGGCATTACCTGATGACACCATATGTAGTGTTATTCTCATAGGTGAAAAATCATATATTTATGATGTAAGAAATGAGAGAGTCACGGAGCAATTCTAGAGGGTCTCTGCATATTGCATTTTTTTTAATAAACAAATTGAAGCTGGTATCCAATTGAACTTAAACCAGAAGTAAATATGTATGGGTGTGTGTGTAGGTGGCTCTTATAAGCAGCTTGGCCTAGTTTTAAGTATGACTAAAAAAATATCAAGAGGGGCATATTTTTGACAGGTTTATGGACAACAATCTCACAGAAGTGCCTTTTGTAAGTGTAGACAAATCAATCTGAGGGGGTTCATACTTTCCGAGAAATTCCCGAGGGCATTTTTACAAAAATCTTTGATTAGGCAGGGTTCCACACTTGAGCAAAAAGCTCATGTAGGCATGTTGAGCTTGTTTTAAGTGTAGCCAAATCTGCTTGAGGGGGGTTCATACTTTCTTGGGTTTATCCTATATACTTTTATACTACTCATTAATGTTTTCCGATGAGTGGATCTTCTTCAGTACATTCTTCTTTTCAAATAATATTTTGTAAAAGTTTACACACATGTGATTAAAGTTCACCTTATTAATCAACATAGCCTTGAAAGTTTGTACTGAAAGAGCGTTCGTGTTACTTGTCCACATTCATGTACAGTGGGATCCATGGTTATAACCGAGCAAATTGTCCATCACCATGTTAGTGTACTTTATTTGACCCAATAAGAGCTTCAAGAATTAAAAGAAAACTCAAAACAAGCTGTTGACAACTTCTGCATCAACCTACATAAAAATCGAAATTTTCCGTAATTACACAAAATTTCCGAACCCCGTAATTTACACTTTTTTTTTCAAATATGCGGCACGTGTATTGCATATGCTTATAGAGTATTCTTTTTTCGTGCTTTCCTCCAGCGTCCATAGGGTCGATTCTAGAAGCGAAATTCTGAACATTGTCTCGAAGCTGGCAACACTACCGCTTAATATAAGGTTATTATTTTTTTTTTTACTCAAGAAGGATCAATCTGATTTCAACGAAACTTTATACAACTGTAGCAATGTACCACCGCTACATACTACACTTTTTTAATTCACTTCGATCTATTGAGGGGGGTACAGTGGCGTTCCGTATTCCAACTTTTAATGAAAATTCAACTTTCTTCTTCTTCGTTTAACACTAATTATTAGGACGCACAATGTAAAATTTTTACCTTCGCTAAAAGCCCTCTCTTTAATAAAGAAAGCAAAAAAATTTCATCTGTCTACGACAATTAGTTCTTGAGTTACAATTTTTTTTGTACTTCGCGGCACGCGCTTGAAAATGAAGGAAGCAGGGAACATCTAAATACGTACAAACGAGTATCTCTCTCTCTAGTATGTTTCTGTCTAGTAGTGGTGTTTGTGGTGGGATAAACCCACGAAAGGAAGAGCAGCCCTCCAGCAGCTTTGCTATACTTAAAACAGGCGCAACATGCCCATACGAGCTTTTTGCTCTAGTGTGGAACTCCGTCTAATCTAAGATTTTTGTAAAAATGCCCTCGGGAATTTTTCAGAAAAGAAGAGCTCTTCTCAGATTGATTTGTACATACTTAAAACTTGCTCAACATGGCCATATGAGTTTTTTGCTCTAGTGTAGCACCTGCCTAACCCAAGAGTTTTGTTTCGGAAAGTATCAACCTCCCTCTCAAGCAGATTTTTGTCTATAAACTTGTATCCATACCCACCTATACATATTTACTTCGGGTTTAAGTTTAATTGGATACTATTCAATTTGTTTATCTAATATTAAAACAATGCAATATGCAGAGCGCACCTTTAGTCTAGCCATAACCTTGTTATGTATTGATTTTTGCTTCCCGAGTTGTGCGTAAATGGGAAAGAGCGAACAAACATGCTTCCATGTTTTTATAATCTTTTGATCAGTCCCATTAGTAAATGCCTGGGAGTTGTATGTCAACAGATATAATCTATATTGTGTCTTTTCAGAGAGTTATTCATCGTCATTAGTAAATGCCTGGGAGATTATATCTGTTGACATTACCTACACTGTGCCTTTTCCGAGGGGAATTATATGTCATTTGTCATGGAATTCAAAGAGAAATTCTTATCTACACTGTGCCTTTTTCAGGGACCATCCATCATATTGAGGAAATTCCTGGATATTGTCATGCAAACTGAATTGTATTTAGGCTTGGTTTTGTCGCACACAAGTCTGTAACTTACAGAATAATCATTGCAATATTTCTGTATTTCAGCTTTTGGCTGGTTATTTGAGCAGAGGTGCTATAAAATGGGTAGGTAATATATTTTCTGACGGTAAAGTATTGTTTTATATCTAAAGGGCTTCTGTGTTTGAATCGGGTTTTTAGAATTGCTCCGTGACTCTCTCATTTCTTACATCATAAACATATGATTTTTCACCTATGAGAATGACGCTACATATGGTATCATCGGGTAATGCCTCGTGGAATTCACAGATAATTTTAATGTTTGTTCTGTCATTCACCACAACTTGTTTTCTTTTTGAAGTGTTAATTACAAACATGGGTCTCTGTATTTTGAATTCATCTGGAGTGTAATACATATCCGTATTGCCTGTAGTGACCCTTTTGAAAGCCGAAAATGCCTCATATAATTTGAGGAAATCATCCTTGGAAATGTCTAAATTGTAATTTTCTCTAGGAAAAACCTCATTTCTGCCATTTTTAAGATATATGTTCTTGATGTTGCAGTTATCAAATTTACTTGAATTTTTTTCCTGATTATTGTGTCTTCCAGTCTGAAACAGTACCACCACAAAATCAGGCATGTCATATTGTATGCTAGAGAATGAATTTGTAGCATCAAATTCATAATAAGAACCAGTGGCAACCTTCTGTACGCTTTGATATGTATAAAATTGCAGAGGAACCTGTGGATTTTTTAGGATATCAGCTTTGTATTTAAGAGCATAGCTGGCCTCATATTCAACAACCGGGATTCTTAACTCCATAGTCTGAATAATGCATTTGCCCTCATCAGGTAGGGTATTAGGCAGAGCTTCCCCTGTAGAGTTTATCGCACTGTACCTCATCAAAGCATTATTATCATTTGCAGCTCTTCTAAATGTAATTCTTAACCCACCCTTCCACATAATTTCTTTGTAATCCGAGAAGAATCCTGGCAACAGGCGCATGGGGAACAGCACTGTGTGGCTCTTGGATAATATCTTATCACCAGCCTCAAATCCACCTATTTGATAGTATGAAGCCTCGGTTTTGGATAATTTTAGTGTGGCCAAAGCTGTGGAGGTAATGCCGGGATAATCTATTCTGTTTATAACAACGCCATGCTTTCTGATCTCAATTTCAGAGAACAGATGCGGCACAAAATTGTCCACCAATCTTATGTTTGAATTTGCCGGATAATCTGTTCCATCGAGCTTTACAACATCAAATTTGATGTATAGATCTGCTCTGTGGGGGTGTATAAAGCCGTCCCCTACATCAAGATCAACCTCGATTTCTGTGTTGGGTTGATTTAAATTTGCAAATGTCCTCCTGTTTGGGGGGAATGATTGTAGCTCATAACTCTCAATATTTTCCATTGTATGTATTTTTATTTAAATGTTAATCTCTATGATAGCAGTTGTTGTGGCTCCAGCAAAATCAACTAATTCCTCTTTTTCATTAGTGACCATCAATTCAATGTTATCTATTCTATTATGGCACACAGGAAAATATAATGTTGGGGATGGATTGTAGATGATGGGCTCCATGAATTCGGAATTAGGTTTGAATGTTGCAATGATGCCAGTTTGTTTGTGAGTGCCTATGCCATTTGATTTGGTGATCATACCCTCGGCCACATTACAGTGAATATTCAGAGTCTCTATGGCTAAGAATTTAGGTATATTCATAGCAGTGTGTTTGATGCCTGCTTCAAGTTTTGTGTTGTTCTCAAAGCCTAACAGCTCCCCTATAGTACCCAGATCCACTGTCTCCGTAGCAGATACAATCTCTACTCTGTGAGTGACAGAATTTTGAGTTAACACTACACCTCTGGGTAACTGAGCATTTAGAGTGGACAGATTATACTGCCCTGGAGTGATGACAATTTTTTGATCTCCTACCGCAATTGTGTTGTTGTGGTGAGTAATATTTGGGATCAGGTACATGCCATAAAATGCTCTGAGAGCTATTGTTTTGGGAAACACTATGTCATCATGCAATTTGAGTTTCAATATTGAATTTTGGCTGGTGAGATGGAATACCCCCATGATGTTTCAGATACCACAAGGCTTTTTGAAAATTTTCAATTGATGGTTTATTTATTTGAGACATATATCTGAGAACAGATAAACACAAATGTCCGCAATTAACATCTTTGAAGTTTTGAAGACGGGCATTATTGTAATAAAGATTAGCTGATTTTAGATATTTTATTAAATTTTCAGGAGGAACACCTCCAAATGAATCAAACACAAATGCCTCATTGTTTAAATATTTAAGATAGCAAATCCAGTGAGTGCCCTGATTTTTGTACTCATCCAAATTAACAATGCCACACTCTTTGTTGAGTGGTTGTTCCGGTAAAGAATCAGACATGTACACACCTCTAAAATGTTTGATGCCCAGTGGCTTGATTAAAGCTTCAATATCTTGGTTTGTAAGCGGCTCTTGTTTTTTTTAAACTTATTCATGGCTCTCTTAACACCTTTGCCTTGTTTCTCCATGGCCAGGTTATGGCGCTTCTGCTCATCTAATTCTGCCCTATTCTTCTTGGCATCTATTACTGTTTTTGCTATGGCAGCTGATCCCCCAGCCAAGCTCCCAACGGCCCCGAGAGCAGCTAAGATGGCAGGGATAGTAAATATGAATCCCCCTACATGTGATTTTTTTCTTGATTGCTGTAATTTTTTTAATTGGGGGGTACTAAGCAACAATTTCATACCATGACCCTTTGCAAGACAAGAGCTTTTTTTCTTGCGCTGCTTTTTGGTTAAAAGACTGTCAATAGTTTTAAGAGATTTGAGACCTGCATAAGGTATTTGATACATAACACCCTTGGCCTTCATTGTAGGTTTATTATATACATATTCACAACCCCCACCCCAGTTTTTGTTTGGTGTTCATAGCTATGGTGGTTCCCAATGCTGCTATTTTTTCACTTAAAGAAGCATCTTTGCTTACAAATCTGCCAAATGCAGCCTCTTCTAATTTCTTGTCTGCAACATGTCTCTTGTCAAGATCAGAATGTGTGTTGTATGCTATGTCATGGTCTCTACAAGCAGCATCTAAAGGATTAACACCAGGATCACCTCTGTTTAATCTATGGTCCAATTTTGTACCGGGACCACAATACTGATAGCCTGGAATGTGTAGTTCAAATGGCAGCTTGTTTATAATGTCATTAACCAGGCCCCGACCCTCAGAAATGTTCCAAAATTTAGGTGGTAGAGTATTAATAATTTTTATGAGATATCCAATTCCCTTAGGGTCATTCACTATAAAATTAGACAATTTGGTGCTTATCATGTCCATAATTCCAACCTTTTCATTGTAAAAATTGTGGTTCCCAGCATTTTCCTCCCCAGCTATCACCAATAACCTATCTACAAGTTTCCTGACATCATCAACCCAGACAAATTCTTTGGGCAGGGTGTTGTATTGTTTGATTCCACTGCCAGTCTTGATCTGTGACCATATGGGCTTGATTAAGTTGTTGTATTTTGCCCCACTGCTAGACTTGACTCTTTTTTGTGTGGGATCATTGTTCTGGTATAGAGCATCTGATTTTATTAATATTTCTTTGTAATGTTCATAATCTTGATCTGTATAGCTGCCAGGCCTTTTCCGAGTCATCAATTCCCACAATCCAGGTGTGCCGGGGTACTTAACAAAAGCACCTTTTTCTCCGAGACGAGATTCTGAATAAACAATCAGATCATCCCCCATAAAAGTTACTCTGAAATTGCCAATTCTATGTATGATACTGCCATCAAGCTCTGTGTCAGCATATAAGCCAAAGACCTCATCTTTATTGTCTTTAGGTGTGGTTAAATATTTTTGAGCAAGAAGACCCAATTCAATAGGATCCTGAGTAGCTTCAATTCTTCTAGGAGCAATAGGACTAGGTGTATGAATACTGGAAAGTGGGGTGAATGGATAATCTAATGTGTTCCTAGCAGCTACAGGTACAAGCTCTGTGATCAAATTTTGATTTTGCTCTGTAACAGTTTTGATATTCTTACCTAAATTATTAATAGCATCAATGACAGGCTGTTCTGTTTGTTTGTGTTTTTCATAAATTCCACGGTTCTCTGATTTCCATCCCTTAAATCTTTTTACAAGATAATCTCTTAACTTAAGATCATCAATAATTGGCCTTTTCATGGTTGTTTATATACGTCTCTACGTCTAGAAAATCGTTGATTTTATTTCTGTATTTTCCACTATTAGGTGTTCTTGTCATATCAATAGTGACAAACCCATAACTGTCCTGGTTCCAGCACCTACTGCAAAACTTGGAAAAATCATTGTAGCTCAAGTCCCCACCTACATATTCATCATGTATGTGTTTGAGGTTGGTATGGTCTTGATGAAACACACATATAAAATTGCTGTTGTCTCGGATCAGTTGCTTCGGTGTTTTTGAAAAAGTCTGTGCCAGGTAGAAGCAATCAATGTTTTTGTGCCGGCCCTGTGTAAAAAAATTCCTAACCTTGTTTTGATTATCCAGTATAATGTCATCAAACACAACAACAGAATTATCGAGACATTCATGAAGTGGCTTAACATCTGGTTCAAAAGTGGCTATATCCAATCCATCATATAGCTTCATCAGCTGCTGATATTTTAATTGTTCCAAGCTGTTAGAGAAAACATACAAGTGTCTGTTTTTCCAGTCTAACCAGTTGGGTGCCAATAAAAAATTATCAATCATTAGTGTAGTTTTACCACAAGCAGATGGCCCAACAATAAGACACCTAATATTATCAGGCAGCAAGTTGCCATTTCTCTTATTCTGCTGTTCAGGTTCTGGCAGCCTCTTTATAACATCCCAGGTGTTCATATTATTATTTTGTTTGCATCGATCCAGCTGTTTTCCGGATGACCCAGCCATTTGACAAGTAACTTGTTGCCTTTTCTGCGGATTATTTTTTCTATGAGATATGTGTCGGGCTGTTTAGTTTTGCTGAGCTCTTGTTCATAGAATCGGCCTTTGAGAATTTCTCCTCGGTGATCTTTTATTATATAAGTGTTAAGGGTCCCGGGTTTAACTTGAACCACTGTAAATAATTCGGTGCTCCAGTTTCTCGTAAAGCCTCTCTTGAATAAGTGCTTATATTTGCTGATTCTTACTTGATCGCCCACCCTGTATTTGGCCTTTCTTGTTGTTGGCTGGTATCTAGGATAATAAACAGTCCTGATCAATTTTTGCTCATCAGATGAAGTTACTTCAGAGGGTTTCATGTTGATTGTGGAATGGACCGAGTTGTTATATTTTTGTAGAAGTTCTGGAAGAATATTAAGCCATTTATAATTACCTTGAAGTGTAAATTGTTTATACATAAGATTTTTTAAGGTTCTGTTGAATCTCTCTACAATTGAGGCCTTGAGATCACTGTAACTCGAGTAATGTTTTATTGCCTGGCTTTTAATAAATTGTTGGAACACTGAATTATAAAATTCTTTGCCATTATCTGTTTGCAAATAGCGCGGGGATCTTCCACTCTGATTGATGATTGTCCTGAAGGCTTCTGTAACACATGCCCCAGTCTTGGATTTGAGTGGCATAGCCCAGGCAAATTTTGAAAATGTGTCTATTACAGTGAGTAGATACTTGTAGCCCTTGTTGATTTTGTCCAAGTTTTTCAACTGTCCAGTTGACAACTCAATCAAGTCGCTCTGCCATAAATCATCTATGCCCTTTGTGACTACTGGGAGTCTCTTAAAATTATGTCGGGCCTGTCTGTGTAATTCATCAACAATAATTTGTCTAGACATAATATGAAAACAAGAATATTGCAACTATGGGGTGTTCAGCAGCTGATACTGCAGGATTTTCTAAATATAATTTGTCCCCTATTTGTATTTTAAATTCCAAAGTGCCATCATCTTCAGTATAGGCTGTTTCTAATGTATTGGGATCTGTAAAATCCTCTAACTCCACACTGGTGATTTTTACTTTGTTGTCAGCATTTGTTATTGATAAGGTAGGGTAGTGGTGTGCCTGTGGTTGAAGCCAATATTTGATCTTGATTGGTCTCAGTGTGCCTCCAACAAAAAACTGGTAATAAAATTGTGCAGGGGACAGCATATATATTTTGCCACCTGGTGTAAATGGAGAATCATATTCTTTGTTGGGGATGCTGTACAATTCAAGAATTACTGTATGTTTTGGATTCTCGATTATGCCCGTTATTTCTTTTTCTGCTGTAAGCAATCTGCTTGTTACAGATTCAAGGTGCTCATTGATGGTCCTAACAACATCATCATGGCCTGGCTTGATCTTTATGTCCACAACAAGTTTCTTGTATTGTTGCACAATCTCTTGTAGCTGGGTGGCAAAAACAGACAGAGCATTTGCTTGATTGGATTCCATGGTCCCTAGCTGTTGCTTGATATTAGCTACAATTTGTTGCAAATTTTCAACAACTGCCAATTTTGAATTTTGAGCAGTAAGATCATGGACCTGTCTTCTGATATCCTCAAACAAGGCATGCAGTTCATTAATATGTTGATTGGTTGGTAGAGTGGACACTGTCTGAGTGAGTTGTTTGATCTCTGCTTGGATATTCTTGATATCTTCTGATTTCAATATCCTATTCACTGCTCTCTTTATATTTTTAAGTTCCTGTGATGTGGGCAGATTTGACACTGTATTCTGCAAAAATTCAAGTGCCAATTTTACATTGTTTAATTCAGATGCATCAGCCACATTTTGCATAGCATTTTGGAGCAGGGCTATATCAGCCTGAGTGGGTGTTGATTGTTGTAAAATTTCAAGCTTTGTTTGGATATCATCGATCAAGTGATGAAAATGAGATAGTTCAGATTCAGTGTTGAGGTTTTCAAGCTTTGTGATCTGTTCCTGGACACTGACAAGTGTGTCTACAATACCAGGCAGGCGAGATTCTAGTACATTTGCCAAATCACTTTGCACTGCTGCTATTGTACCTTCAAGATGGGTTATGGTACTTTGATTTTTTCCAAAATCTTCATATGTTTCAAGTTGCAGCTTGATATTTGCAACACTCCGAGTTATTGCATTCAAAGCATCAGAAGATGGCAAATTGTTCATAAAATTTTCAAGTGTCTCAATTTTTTCTTTAACCTCGGCTATGGCATTGTTCAAGGGGTCCAGATTAGGTATCTGGAGTGACTGAATCTGTTCCTTTAGAGTGGAAATCACTAGATCAAAATCTTCTTGTGACTTTATGCTTTTGACAATTGTTTGGAGCTGTGTCTGGACATTATTTATCTGCTCTTCCAATTGTTGTTTCAATTGCTCAGAGTTGGTGGCCTGGGTCTTAAATTTGGCTTGAAGAGCTGCTACAGCTTCTTCCAAACTTTGAAAATTATCCAATGTTGCCAGATCAGTATATTTCTGAAGCAGCACTTTGAGTTCAGAATCAATTTTAAGAAGAGGGTCCATGCATTGTGATTGTAAATTTGTAATTTCTAATTGAAGACTGGCATTGAGTGTGGTCTGTAAAGCTTGTAAATCACTTCTTAATTTCCTGACTCTGACATCAAGCATCAGAATCTCATCACTGTGATCTTCATGTCTTGTATGGCCAAATATATCATTAGGCATTTTTATTTTAATGGTTATTTATTATAGAGTATCTAATTCTTAATTCTATAAAAAAGGGTATAAGCTTGTCATATGATCCCGGGACCTCAATATATAAGCAGTCACCAGCAGAAACAGTATAAACAGTGCCAGAAACCATGTTTGAGTGCTTGATTCTATAAATATTTCTCCCTACTGAAATTTTAACATCACCCTCAGGGGTTGTAATAAATTGCAATTGACCACCTACAGGTAATTGGTAATGATTTAAATTATTGTTAAATATGTACAATGTTTTGCCTGTTTCATCATCAACATCTGTAAGTATGCTGTTCAGATGAATAATTAACAAGCCACTCAGTTTAGACAGCATATCAGGAGAGGGTTGTGGTGTTGGCAGATCCATAATAGCCTGTTTTTTGAACCCAAATAAGTTCATAGGCATGTTTATTTATTTCAAATCATGCTCTGTAATTGGGCATTGATTGCCATTTTTCAAATCACAATGCCCCCAAGGTAAAGTATGTATGCCACATGATAAAATGTATCTCTTATCATCATGTGGGTCCAGAGCTACTTTTCTTACAATATTTGAAGTCAGCAAGTGATCCTCACTCTGAATTCTATTTTCTGATGTTCTGATTGAACTCTGGGATTTGAGGCAATTTTCATAATCTTCAAATTGAAGATCTTTTTCAACAGTTACTTTGCCAATACCCTTGGCCTTTTTGGCAGCAACACCACTACATGTTTTAAAACTATACACCTTGGCACTTAACCCAGCAAATTTCACAATAACATCACCAAGTGTCTCATCTTTTAACTTGCCGGGCACTTTTTTGTTGTGGTGTTGAATTCTTGTATGTTCACTGGTATCAAAGTATTGAAACAATTCAGACTGTGCAATATCTTGATAAACATCTTCTGTTTGAATATCAAGAACAAAACTATCCGTATCCATGTACAATAATTTTACACGATCACCATAAAAAGGTTTCAACACCTCATAATACAATATTAACATATGTAATTTGGCCAATTCCAATATCACAGCCCCTACATAAATAGGTTTATCAAACTTGATCTTTGTTTTCTTCATGTTGAAAAGTGCCATGTGCTCATCATAAATTCTTCTATAATTGAAATTAGGCTTTGCAATCAATTTTTTGCTCCGGCTGGGGTCAGTAATTATTTTAACATCGGTATGTTTTCTGACATTTTCAATTGTTTTGCCATACACAGAATTCACCATCAATTTAAACAAGCTCTTATCAAATTGGCTCTTTGCAGATGTTCGAAGCTCCGTGTTTGTATCAATGTATGGTTTCAACCATCTTGAGTGCCTGAACCTCAAAACTTTTCCAATTTTGGTCACTTGAACACCATGTTTCATCAGGAACTGAAGATTTTTGTAATATATGACATAGCCCTGTTTCGGCTCCAGGGTCATCATGAGCTTCTTCTGTTTAGAGCCAGGTGAGCACTGAACCTCAGAAATTGGGGGCAGATCAGAAAATTTATTGTGCAAATCATCAGGAATTGTCAGATCAACCTCTAAGAAGAGGCCATAGTCACTGTCATCAAAATCCTGAAGATCTTCAATATTGAAATTTTCAACCCATTCAAGCCCTGCATATGGCAGTTTATCCATCATGGCATGACCATAGAGGCTGTTTGCATCTACATACAGTATATAATTTGATGGCCGTGCTGGATCATAATCAGGCATATATTTGTTATTTGCTCTGGCATATCTCTGGGAACATTGCACCATCCCTCCTCTTATACATTTCTCCATAAACAGATACTTATCTTGATCGTGGATCAGATCCAATTGCATTTTAGTGTTCAAAAACGTTGCGGCCCATGCTAGGCCCGGGGCACTGTAAAAATACACTGGGTCCAGTTTATAATTTTGCATGGAAGATTTTCTGAATGCCTGCAATATATCAGCTAAGAGGGTGACATCAAGTTTCAAATATGCCATGTGATAATCACCAAATGTCTGGGAATTTAAATTGTTCCACATCAACTGGGCATGGTGATAATCTTCATCAGTGATTCCAGATCCTCTGATTCTGCTGTAAAACGCTTCTTGTGGTGGCAGGGAACACTCATCAAATTTAGAAAAATCTGTGACATAGTCATATGGATATACACCCTTCCGCCTAATTAATTTCAGGTCCTGATTTGGAAACTTGGCACGTGTGATTTTGAATTGATCATCAGGTAATTGATTTGCCAGTGTAGGCAGGCCAGCAGGTAAAAATCTGTAAGAATCAAGAAATCTTATGTGAATAGGAACACCATCAACTTTAATTGTCTTGCTAATAGATATATATTTCTCATCATTTTCAGCTAAAATATTTAAATTCTGTTTCTCAAACCCCTCGTATCTGATCATATGATGGAAATCATAATTGGATGCTCCGTGGCAAAATATGGGGATAAATTTTGGTCTCTTGATCTGAATATTACAGCTATTACACAGGGCCAGTTTATATCGACCATCTGTATGAGAATGGTGATGAACCTTGATATTTATATCTGAAAATTCACAATCACATACCGGGCATTTTTCTGCTTTGTTGAAATCTTCAATCTGTTCCTCTGTTAAAGGCAACATAGGCTTTGATATTAATAAGATGTTAGATGCTATGTCACGGCACACATTTTCTATTCTATGTTTAAATATTTTGATGGCATTTGGTCCCACGTATAAGTATGGCTCACTAGCTACGCCATCCCGTATAACTGTATAACAAAAGCCGGAAGGTTCATGTAGCTGGTATGGTGTACTTGAAGATTCTTCGGGATCTGGATTGCAGAATGCAAGAGGTTTGAGGTTCGATTCAAAATCACAGACAATATATGCTGGGTGTTCCAACAAGGCTTCAAACTTTTTGAATTTGCAATTCTCACTTGGATTGGGCATCACCATATGAACAGGTTTATGATTGCCACAGTATTTCAGATGCTCAATTAACTTGTTTTTTGCAATTTCTACACTCTCTTCACAAACACCATTCACCATTTTTCTACCATCAAATACAGTTAAGCATCTTCTGCACAACTTGAATATTTTTTTATATTTGTCTAGTTGTGTTCTCACTAAAGCTTCAAGATTATGTATCAGAGTGTAATGATATGTGCCATCCCCTTCAATTAAGAGCAGATCAATCGGAATAGCAGATTCATCATCAATTGTACTGATTCTGAGAGGTGCTATCGGGCAATTGCCAGTGGAACAAGTAAATACATTAATGGATAATTGTTTGCCATTGATGTGCCTGCCCCTTTTTTCAAATTTATCAATATTCTGAACAGACATTGGATATTCTAAACCCTCCATTGCATCGTCAAAATCATGTTCATGCTGTTTGTAATAAGTTATTCTCTCTGGATGCCTTGAAACTGGATACAGAGCTGCTAATATACACCACAAAAAGCATTTCTGGTCGGTATTTTCAATATTAACCACGGCTCTTTTGTTTTTGATATTGGCAGGTAATGGCAGATAAGTGGAACCTTGTAATGGGCTGAATTCAGAAATATTAACATATAACTTGTGCGGAGAGCCGCATAGGGTCCATCCGGACTCTTTTGCAGCAAATTCAGAGTGTTTATTATTCAATTGATCTATCAACCTGCTTATTATTGTGTCTGAATTTGCATTTGAATAAACCGGTACAGTTTCTGTTAAGTGGGGATGTATAAATTTTGTGCCGTTTGGTTTCTTATATTGAGTATACAATTTGAGAGACAGCTTATAAGAGCCATTTTGTGCATTAAGAATTGCCTGCACATTAGGATTTACACTGTTCAAGAAATTCTTAATGCCACATCTTGGCTCTGATTCAAACCGGTAATCCCTGAGTTGGGCATTAAAACTGCTACGGATGGGTGCATAGCGTGGCTGTTTTGCTGCTCTGGCATTAACAGGTGCTTCGTGCTTTCTTTTCAGACCAGATGTAGATGGTTGTGCAGAGCAAGTATCTTTATGTGTATATGTGAAGTATTGCATGCTGTATTTTTGTCCGGGTTACAAATTTTTTGGTGTCTGGCCCAATTAGAGCTAAATATATTTTTATTGCATTGATTACAATATTTTTGATTCGGCATTTTTGTTGTTGTTTATTATATACAATTTCCTGGGTTTCAATTCAAAACTTTATACTGGATAAAAATATCAGTTGGGTTCAGCTGTGTGATTTGTATGTATGTGTATGTGTGTATGTATGTATACACTTAATATTTTTGGCTTTGGTATTTATATAAAATTTCCTGGGATTCAAATTTAATCTCTATGGATTAATATTAATAATATTAATCTTATAACAGGTTGTAAAGCCAATAGCCCACAAGTGGAAAAAGAGAATAAATATTCATTCACACTGACCCAGCGCAAATACCTGTACAGACATGCTGGACATGGGACAAATATAAGCTTGACTCTAAATGTGAGTGGATTACAACAAATATCGGATTTTATATTGTTCAATTAAACCAGGTAAGTATGAGAAGCACTGTAAAAACACATCTGCTCTCATCAGCCACGCTCACAATACTGGGTGATGCAATACTCGGGAATTTCTGTAAGTATTGGCGCTGGGGAGAAACGTGCAAAGCAAAAATCAATACTACCGTCTCGGGAATTGTACACACTGACACAGAGGGGGAAACATGCAATCACGGGGCAATACTATAGGGGCGCTCTGCATATTGCATTGTTTTAATATTAGATAAACAAATTGAATAGTATCCAATTAAACTTAAACCCGAAGTAAATATGTATAGGTGGGTATGGATACAAGTTTATAGACAAAAATCTGCTTGAGAGGGAGGTTGATACTTTCCGAAACAAAACTCTTGGGTTAGGCAGGTGCTACACTAGAGCAAAAAACTCATATGGCCATGTTGAGCAAGTTTTAAGTATGTACAAATCAATCTGAGAAGAGCTCTTCTTTTCTGAAAAATTCCCGAGGGCATTTTTACAAAAATCTTAGATTAGACGGAGTTCCACACTAGAGCAAAAAGCTCGTATGGGCATGTTGCGCCTGTTTTAAGTATAGCAAAGCTGCTGGAGGGCTGCTCTTCCTTTCGTGGGTTTATCCCACCACAAACACCACTACTCTGTCTGTCTCTCACTCTGTTTCCTTTGTTTCTCTCTCTTCGTGTTGTTTCTTCTATGGCTTCTATTCGTACTCCGTCTCGGCGATGACACTGAATCTATTCATCCTTCGTCGCCAGGAAAGCTTCAAGTCTTACTGAATGTACTGTTTACACTAGATTTAGGTTATTTATACAGGGTCTCCCAAAAATGAACAATAATTTCAAAGTGAAGTGTCCATTGCATTTTGAAACACTGGCAACTCAACCTTTCGATAAGATACCATGCTCTCAATGCAGATGATCCTGACCACAGAGTGCAGTTTTGGGAGTGGTACTTGGTAATGTGCCAAACAGATGAATTGTATGAAGAGGTTCAGAAGAATATCCTCCGCTTTTTGTACAAGACAAAAGTCGACGAATTGAAGGTAGCCGTTGAACGAGAATGTGCACAAATACCGACTGAAATGATGAGTTTCTTTCAATGTTTGAGATTCCTTTGTTTCGCGTTTCCAGCAGCAGTGCCTGGATAAGGACGATCATCAGTTTGAAAACAGACATTTCAATTATTCATATCAGTAGGTTATGTTAAATTTTGAAAAATTACTCGATGTTAATTGACACCGACTTATAATCAAAGTGTGAATACCATTGACGTGCGGTGACGTCGACACTTGGAGTAGCAGTCAGTGGCGCGCTCAAGGAGGGGGATTGGTGTGGGTCACACCCCTCCCCCCCCCCTTTAGGGCCCAGTATTCCTAAAAAAAATAAGAATGTGAATAACAGGAAAAGATTGCAAAATGAATGAGTACTAAAAAAGTACACAACCCCCACCCACATTCGAAAATAAAAAAACGATTTAATTTGACTACTAAGCCAGAGATCCTGGGTTGGCCATGGGTATTCTTTGTGTGTGTCCCTTCATCATTTTTATCGTATCATCTTCGCGATTAGCCAAAAGTGGCGGAAAAGCGAAGTAAAATAAACCAAATCGAGCATTCAATCAATTATTTGATTTCATTTTTGTTACTTAGCGTCGCTTTTTTGTCACATTTGGTTAATTGCGAAGATGATGCGATAAAATTAATGAAGGGACAAACACAAAGAACACCCATGTCCAGGTCGGGGTTCAAACCCGGAACTCCTGGTGTCGTAGCGCGTTGTGATAACCACTCCCCCACGGTTGGTTTATTTGGTGTTTTAAGTACATTTTGTGCACAGAAACAAAACAGGTAACAACACACAACACACTTTTTTGTAGTTTCTTCAATGATATTCATTTGCCTTTTTAGTTCAGAGATACATTTTCCATTCCAAACTATTTCATTATTCACTGCAGCACATAGGGCAAGAACGCGCACTCATCACGGGTTCGAATCCTGGCCTGGAGTGTTTATATGAGGTCCTTTCATCAATTTCATCATATCATCACTCATCCTCATTTTCGCGACAACCAAACGTGGCAGAAAAGCGAAGTAAAATAAACCAAACCAACAACAATATGAACGTGCGTTCTCTTGCCCAAATAAATACATCCGTATTTATGACTATTAGAGGCCAAGAGATTAGTATATTTAAATAAAACACTACTAAAATGAGAGTGAGATAGAGCCTGAGCACATATTCGTAATTTAATCATTATATATTCCATATTTGAAAAAAAAACGCATAACATTATTGTTTGCACATAACACGTTCCCATTTCATAAATAATAAAACTACATCCCATATTATACATACATATTGTACAACGTGTAAAAGGTTGTGTAAATACAGAGAACATAAGTACTGCAGAAAATTTTACCCTGAGTTCTTTAGAGGATTTACAAAAAAATCTGTGAGAAACTAATCCCCTATCTGTCCTATAGGAGATAGACTGGGGGACCTGAAAGCCTGGGCTTTCAACCATTGCAGCGGGGGGCGAGGGGGCAAGGAAAGTAGAGGTAGAAATCTTCCTTTTCCTTCGGGAGGCCGTTTCTACCTGGAAACTGGTCAGGCGGAGGAAGAGAGAGCTAGGGTATCCAGCCAGCTTTGCCCGCGGACGAGAAGCGCGTGGAAAAGAAAGTGTTACGTATGAACTGTGGCTTTAACAAGACAATAAATATTGTGATTTGAATATAATTCGAGATGTGAGATTGATTGATCTATCTCTGCTAGACTAGCTACTCCTCAGTGCACGTCACTGGTGAATACATTTCATTGGGCTTCGTCTCGATACCAGAAAAGAATCGGAGAAAAAATACAAGTGTGTTTGGCAAGCCGAAGAAGTTCCCATGCACAGAAAGAGATCGGAAAAGAACACTCGGACAAAAATTCCCTCGTGCAAGTGCATGACCATTCTTCATCCGTGGATTGCAAAACATCCCGTTGACCTCCAGCAGCCATTTCAGGGCAGTTTATTTTCAAGGCGACGCCTAAACGCTTTGTTGACCGAGAAAGCGAAAGCATATTTGACGCTCTGTCACGTAGGCCATTTCATCCTGCCTTCCGCTCGTTTGTATGTTCTCGTGTTTCGTCCAACCGGATCCTGTGGCAGAGTGTTCGTCACTCATCCCAATCTTCGCAAATTAGCCAAGAGGCACAAAATGCGAAGTAAAATAAACTAAATCAATCAATCAAACGTGTTTCGTTCACGCCACTGTTTCCGACTTCTGGAACACAATTTTCGCTAAATCTACACATAAAAATAACTAAATCTGCCTTATTTTAAAGCTGAGCGGAAATGATAGGAAATATTCATGGGAGTGGGTCAGTTATTTATACAGGATGTCCACATGAAACCTCACTGATTTCAAATTACAATTGTGAGGAAACTATTCGACATAGAGCCTTCCGGTTTGCGGCATCACGTAGAGCAACTCAATTTTTTATCTTTTTTATTTTTATATTTGTGTGCTGAGTAATTAACAACGATGACGACAGCACAAGAGAGAGAGAGAGAGAGAGGGAGTAGTGCGTGGTGTGGTATGCGGAAACGAAATCTCCAATTTCAGTGCAAGGACATTTCGGACGTGCCTTTGGACAGGAGCCATCAGACGTAAATACAATTAAGGCTTGGTATGACATGTTCCTAGCTACCGGGAGTGTTAACCAACAGTCAGGTTCGGGCAGAAAGCGCACATCTGATGAAACGGCAGACGTGATCAGGGAGGCCTTCGAGAGCCGCGATCCATACTTAACCCCTCTGGATTTCTTCTTCTGGGGTTATGTAAAAGACACGGTCTACACTCCACCTGTACGTAACCTTCGTGATCTCCGCAGGAGAATTGAGAATGCCATAAATCCACCATCACCATGGTAGTGTGCACAAGGGTCTAGAAAGAGTATCGGCTAGACATTTTGAAAGTTACGAAAGGAGCCAACGTAGAAGTGCACTAATGGAAGAGAAAAAAAAAAAAAAACAACTTTTTGAGTTGATTTACATGATGCCGCAAACCGAAAGGCTCTATGTCGAATAGTTTACTTACAATTGTAATTTGTAATTAGGGAGCTTTCATATGGACACCCAGGGCCGGATTAACCTATGGGCAACTGGGGCAATTGACCCGGGGCCCCCACCAAAAGGAAGCTGTGAAGGGCCTCCACCAAAAAAAGCTGTTAACCAGCTGGTTATGCTTGTGAAAAATTACATAAGCAGTTGTATTTTAAAAAATTTAAAAACCTTCAATATTGTTGTATGTCTACACTCTTCTGGATCCAATTGTAGCACAGCTCTCAGTCGATCTGTTTGTAGATATCTGAAGCTCAGTATACTTTATACCATGGATGATTTGGCTGTGGTGTGGAAATAAGGCACACTTATTTACCAACAATCAATTCTCAGATACGATTAAGATAATAAATACTCCTACAAAGTACATAACTTTCTTTCGTTAATAACATCAAAAATGAAAATTAGTGAAAAACAGGCTTCGTGCTACCATGGGACAGGATCGCTTATCCAATCTTTGTTTATTAAGCATTGAACATAAACTTCTTCGTGAATTGGACTTCGATGATATAGTAGATGAATTTTCAGCGACAAAGGCAAGAAAAGTGTGTCTACTATAAGTGTTAAGCCTTTGGGAATTTTCTTGAAGAAAGTGTAGTTACTACAATTTCCACAATGAACCTGTCGGTAATTGTCCAGTAGATGGACCGTGCATATGTAGTGACATATTTACTCTTAATTGTAAATAATATCATTTATAATAAATTGTGTACGTAAGTGCAGTCTACTGCTCAGTTCTCTGTTTCCGTCTGAACCCCCTTAGTATTTAACATATATTGTAGTTACGGTGTTCACTCTTCATAATACACTGTAAACATTTAGACGCAGAATTTTGCTGCTGCTATAGCGCTACAATTTTCGTCCTGTAACCTTATTTTACTCCGCTATTCTCCCTGCAAACCTATCTGCGATATGTTCGATTGTGAATGAATACTGATTCTAAAATCAGGTCTACCATTTCAACTGCTGAAAATTGGTGGTTAACATATTGAGCTAATAAAGCCCCTAGTACATTTTGCCCAGGGGCCTCCACAAACATTGATACGGCACTGTGGACACCCTATACTCTGTCACAGCTAACTGTGGAGCAGGCAAACGAAAACAAGTCTCTGGGCTAGTAGTGACGCGAGACGTCTGCACCAATGAACACGTAAGAGGAACGGAATTGCGTGGAGTGGAGGAAAGCGACTGAAGTTACCAGCCTTCCCAGCAGCGTGCACTGCTTCTCTCTGGCCAATAGATTTCCTTCGCTTCTCCGACGCAATGCTCGTCCTTGCTCAACAGTTATAGCTGCGACAGGGTATAATTTTTTCACAACAGCCCATTTTATGATCATTTTGGATCTAAATTTATCCTCACAGCCTCCTAAAACCGGCCTGGATAAATCCATGCTTCCAGTGTATTCATTACGCGTACACAGCAGTGGCGACGATTAGAGGGGCTTTGGGGGGCAATTCCCCGCTACTTTTTGTCCTCACTGTCTACCAAGAGAAAGCAAACTGTCCTTCCCCCCCCCCCCGCACTTTTGGCACCCAATCGCCGCTACTGCTGCACAATGTTTTAATTATGATTTCTATAATAATAAAAGCCTCGATAGTCGAAAAGAGCCACACGTTTTCGAAAATATAATAATACAATTTGAAAGAACATACCTTGGACACTTAAAAGTTCCATTCACTTGCCAACATCCGTGGCGGAGTGGTTATCACAGTGCGCCACGACGTCAGAGGTCCCGGGTTCCAATCCCGGCCTGGGCATGGCTGTTCTTTATACATCCCTTCATCAATTTCATCATATCATCACTCATCGTCATCCTTCGCAATTAACCAAAAGTGGCAGAAAAGAGAAACAAAATTAACCCAATCAATCAATCAATGTCCAGTCACTTAATTCTGACCCTAATGCCAACACACAAAATATTTTTAGACCCTAATGCCAACACACAAAATATTTTTAGGTGGCGTGATTGTCTTGCGGAATGATTTATTGTTGCTGTCTTTTAACCTTTTCTCTGTAAGTAATAGTTTTTATCGTTTAGTGATCCTTATGCAGAGCAACTCTGTTGGACTGATGACGAACCAATCTCAGCGACACCTTGCTCCGCGAAAATCCAATGAAGCTGATATTTCATAATAAGTGGTTTATTATATATATATAAACCTAGATGCATACGAGTTCGGGAAGAAACTATAGAATGCGACTTACAATTTCTCCTGAAACCGTCAGCAAATATTCCTCTGGTCTAAAAATATTATTTTTGTTCCAGCCCCACGTGCTAAAACCTGAATTGATCTAAATTCCCTACATTTAGTAAGTTTTAGCTATAGTTGGTAACTCTGCTCCATGAGCGAATGCAATGCCTATAAGACCATGGTTGTATGAAAACTGTGTTTACTCTTTTTATTATACTTGCTTGTTTACGGATGCTATTTTCCCAAGGAACTTAGGGATGCATAGGGCAAATTTCGTGTGGCAAGGGACCCAATCCTCCCCGAGGTTTTCATAAAATCAGATAATTACTTTCAGAAAAACTACTGTATTTCTAGTAAGTGATAACTTAGAAATGAAATAATGCATATCCGTAAAATCAGAAGTATCTATTTCGCTTATAATTACATCCACAACAAGGTACTAGTTCTTTTATGAAACGAAAATGAAGAGTCGAAACTAAGGCTGGCCGACCTCCGTGGCAGAGTGGTTAGCTGTTAGCACATCGTGCTCCGACGCCAGGAGTTCCGGGTTCGAATCCTGGCCTGTATATGGGCATTCTTTCGTCAATCTAATCATATCACCACTCACCCTCATCTTCGCGATTAGCAGAAAAGCGAAGTAAAATAAACCAAATCAATAGATCAACACAAAGGCGAGACCAAACCTTCTCTAATCTCGTCTCGGTGCTATCAATAGTTGAAAGAGCGGGAAGAATGACGTAATAAACCAGTTACAATAATTACAAAGCATTATCATCACATTATCTTGAAACAACACTCAGATTGTTTAATAAAGAGATGATAACATTTAATAATCTCTTGTAACTTATCTCTTCACTGTTCACCATATGACAAATTACTCACCTTTTCTTTTCCCTAAATAACGCCTACAAGTGTAATTTTACAACGATGACTAAACGGCATGTTATATTTAGTAATGTCTAGTTACTGGAAATGTATATTTGGTAGTAGAGTTATCTTGATATGTCATTTCGAAAGCGAAGGATTTTTAATGAAATCTGATGTCTCAGTGTTTGTACTAGAGAATCTAGGACAATTGCGATGAAGCCAAAATTACGGACAATTGCGGTGAAGGTGAAGGTCATTTTTCAAATTAATGATAGGACAATTGCCACCATCAGGACCTAACCTAACCTAAGCAAAGGCGCCATAGAACTAATAATGCTGTAGAAGGTTGGAACAACAAAATAAATAGGTGGCTTGGAAGACCGCATCCAAAAATTCATGCTGTTCTGGCCTGCCTCACGAGCCAAGCAGAAGACACCAACATCAAGTACTACATGCGGATGGAACTTAATCTAGAAGGTCAGAAAAGGAAGAAGCGTGACAATAAAATCTACGAGAGAGTTGGAAAGTGTATTCGCACATATAAGGAAACGGTTGACTTCAGAAGGTGTCGGCTCTAGCCCATGTTCAAAAGCTTGATTGCACCAAATTCCCAGCCAAGTTTGGCGAAGCACCTCCGTGCTGACAAGAAATAAAAGAAGAGAGACTAGTAATAACAAAAATACGAGAATGAGGAAATAGTTATGACTGACGATGTGTGGAATAAACTGATTTTAAACATGCCAAAGTGGTTGTAATGCAAGTACATTTACAGGATACTTTGCCAGTGTCAAGCCTGGAGAAAGTGTGAGAGGAATCAGTGTTCTATTCGAAAATATCAATATTTCACATAATTCTCTGGCAAGAGGTATTGTACGGGGTGTTAAGTCACCCTTCAATTTGATAGAAGATCTAAAATGCCATCGCAATTGTTCACTCGCCCTTTTACATCTAACTGTGCTTGTCCGCCATCGCAATTGTCCAGCTACCAACCCGGGACCCCTTGATTACAAGGCGACGACGGTACCACTAAGCCATCGGGAAGGCCCTACGGCCATGGACGTCCGCAGGATTTTTTCCAGGGAGGGGAAAGGAAGGTATTTTTTTTCCAGGGGGGCAAACAAGGCACATTTTCTCCAAAAATAGTGTTGTTCCCTAAAAAAAAAACATTGCTTAAATTTGAATTTATGATGTTCATGCAATAATTAACACATATTATTGTGGCTAAAATGAAATTATATGTGTGAAATACATAATTTTTGGTTGACTTCCATTTTCCAGGGGGGGGGGCCACGGCCCCCCCTTGCACCCCCTTCCGGACGCCCATGCCTACGGCTAGATAGATTACAACTGATTTTCTTCATGTGGTAGTTGGATCAGCTACTTTCTTTCGTGTATCCAATAGTTACTATTTTCCTTGTTCACTATTATCAGCGGAGCGAAGGAGGAAGTTTTTAATAAATATTTTGCAAATCGACAACAATATTGATATTGTAAGAGATCGGTATTTCTATATTTTTCTTTGTTAGGTTATCAATGCTGAATTATCTATAGCCAAATAACATCGCTATTCTCGTGAACGGCAGAAAAATCACCGAGGTGTTTCAAATTTGTAAAATATTATTATTTTAAATTTTTTTCATGAAATATAACTCCGCCATAGACTCATCATCAGTGAAAGTTGGTCATAACTTGGGTTGCCAATACGTCTAGCACCATTATGTGTGTAAAAACGTTCGTGAGTATTTGAGAAGGACGATAACAGTTCTGGACGCGAGGCTGAAGTGCACACCCATAGAGCCAGACCACCATCCGCCACTGTAACGCAAGTAAAGTAATGCAAAGTAATGAAGTACAGTTACAATTACTCGAGCGAGTTCGGTAGCTCGTTACTAACGTGTTAACTCGGCGGTTATCTTAATCATATATCAGCTCCAAATTGCTAACGACTGTCCTCACAACGATTTGCAGTTAGAATGACCACTGTTTCCTGGCCAGCCAGGAAACATTTTCAGGGATGAGGGTTCCCTCATAATTGTTTCCTTGGGCGTCGCCAGAAATTTGAATCATAGAAATAATAACACTAATAATTATTATGTAATAATAATAATTCAAATTTGATGATGATAAAACATTTTTTCCAAAATTTATTATTATTATTGCTGTTATTATCTCCTTGAGGAGACTTTTCAACTCGATCCATCAGATGAGTGAATATGCAGTGCAACTTTTTTTTTTTTAACGTTTCATGCAGTGTGTATTGAAATGCATAGTTATTATATTAAAATTTAGATAGGTACCTTCAAGAAAAGCTTTAAAGGCTAGAGGGAAAATTTAGTCATAAAGTTTATGTTGTTTGACGTGTCACATAAAACTTATTTCTTTGAATTTTGAAAACTGTGAATCCAGTTATTCTTTAGACTAAATTGTAGAATATTAAAAAAGGAAGAAATAAACATAACCTTGTGCTTGCACTGTAACCTCAATATTTCGATTTCGACGCACTTTTTCTTTGATTATTCTGGTTTAATACTAACTAGATGAACTTTATTTCGGTTACGAGGGTCACTATTTATATTTTGAGCCTTGGCAACACTGATTGAAGTTAGGCGCGATTTGACGTTTGCACGGAATCGTCTGGCATTATTGACCATAACGTACTTCAAATGTTTTGTCAATAGCTTGATTTGTGTTGTTTATGTTGCCTTGGAGATTGCGCGACAACAATAAAATGGAATTATATCGTGAACATTCTCGTGCGATGATTTTTTACGATTTTCGACGTGGATTATCAAGACAAGAGGGCATCGATCAACTTACTTCCACATTTGGCGATGAAGCCCCATCCTTGGCCACTGTGAAACGCTGGTATAACGAATTTAATCGTGGCCGCCATTCACTCACCGACGAGATTCGCGAAGGTCGTCCAAAATCAGTTGTTGTTCAAGAAAACATTGATGCTGTGCAAAACCTAATACTGCAAGATCGTCATGTGACATACTGTGAGATTGAGGCAACCGGTATGTTCTCGTTGGATCCCACACAATTTGACAAAAACTCAAAAAGACGCTCGCGTCAATTGGTGCAAACAAATGCTCAATAAATACAATCGTGGTGCTTCAAAAGACGTATATAAGATTGTAACAGGTGACGAATCATGGATATATGCATATGAGCCGGAACGTAAACAGCAGTCGACTGTATGGGTGTTTCAAGATGAACCCAATCCAACAAAAGTTGTTCACGCTCGAAGCACATCGAAACAAACGGTCGCCAGTTTTTTCGGGAAAACTGGTCATGTGGCAACTGTGCCTTTAGAGGAACGTAGAACGGTCAACTCTGAATGGTACACAACAATTTGTTTGCCAGAGGTCTTCGGTCAAATACAGAAAACAAAGAAACGCCGTCGGATCATTCTTCATCAAGACAATGCCAGCTGTCACACATCTCGTCTAACAACCGACTTTATGAACAGTCAAAAAATCGAATTGATGGGTCATCCGCCGTACAGTCCTGATTTGGCACCCAATGACTTCTTCTTGTTCCCGAATGTCAAGAATAAATTGCGTGGACAACGATTTTCGTCGGCGGAAGACGCTGTTGATGCGTTCAAAAACCATATTATGGAGGTGTCTCAAGAAGATTGGAAAAACTGCTTTGACAAATGGTTCGAACGAATGCAAAAGTGTATTGACCATAAAGGAGAATACTTCGAAAAACAATAAAGCAGTTTTCAATGCCAAATTCCCTTTTTTTCATTGTTAGGCTCAAAATATAAATAGTGACCCTGGTATCTATCTTCTAAATATATAAAAATGGATGTATGTGTGTATAGTATATGGATGTTTGTTCCGGCATAACTCTCGAACGCCTGGAGCAATTTCAACCAAACTTGGTACACATATGACTTACAATCTGGAAGGAAATACTGTGGGGGTAAGACACCCCTGGCACCCCTAGGGATGGGGGTGGGAAGGGGTGACATGTAAAAATAATCGAAAACGACCGATATTAGTGTGGAATCCATAGCTTTCGGGGGCGCTAAGATGAATAGTGACACTCCCAATGCCGTTCAATTTATTTATTCTTGCTCTTGGAGGTCAAACTAAAAATGTTGTTTATAATCAATTTTTGAGTTAATTTAATATTATAGTAAATTTGTAAAATATTTTACATTATAATTTGTATATTGTACTTATACTTCTAAATACCTGTAAATAAAATTAGTAACATTTTACACTATAGTTAGAATTTATTATTTTCCTGTCTCCGAGCAAGGCCGGATAATCAGCTAGTTAACAATAAAAAATAACAAACGTTCTGCTATTTTGTAACTTGCATTAATCGATGCCAGTTCCAGGGAGTAGGGGGGGTATGGGCTGGTTTTCACTCAAGTTTCAGGAATTCCAAATGTCGGGAAATTCTAGCTCGATCGTCCTAGCATTGTCTCCCTGTGTATTTTTGTGAAGCTTTGAAATTTTTTTTGCAAATGAGTTACAAATTTTGGTTTATGAACTTCAATTAATTCAACATACCGGAAATTTACGGAGGGGAGGGGGTTTGAACCCTAGCACCCCCCTCTAAATTCGGCCATGAATGGCCATATGCACCATGTAACCCATGTTGCAGAAGATGCAACATCTGAAACTTCACAACCGTGCAAGCTCACTTTATCTTATCTATTACCTAATCAGCGTGCCAGTACGTCACGAACTTATGACCATAATATCACTTGCATTAAATCGAGGTCATGCGCTATCTTCGTAGTTTATAACACTATGAGATTTAAATGGCAAGGAACTGCTTTACGGCTTTCAGATGACAAATGCGATTTCAGGGTAACGGATGTTAATCTCTTGCAAGTTCGTTAGTCCGAATGGGGAGAAGATAAGAGTATGTTGTTTGAAGATGTTTTTCGCCGAAACAGCTTGCGGAAGATATCTATTACAAGAACATTAGAACTTAAAGCTGTTGTTGGCCATTATCGAGTAAATATATATTGTTTGACGTGATGTTCTGTCATTTGAAGTTGTGCGTTGGGCTGCATGTTATAGCGAAGTGATTCAAGATTTCGTGCAGGCTTATCATGAGGACTTTCTGTTCAAAAACTTTGAAATAGAAGTAAGTGTTCTTATTTTGCACTTTATACAGCAATAGGATAATATCAGTATTATTTGAAGTGTTGGGGTCAAGCAGTGCATCAAATAATTTCAAAATAATTCAACTTCTACAACGTGTATCTATTTGTCTGTGATCAATGGCGTACTCAGGATTTCTTTTCTGGAGGGGCTGAGATTATAAAGGTGGATAGCACATAGCTGCTTCTAAGGAGACGGTATACACTACAAGCTTTTTCCATATTTAAAACTTTCTACTCTCAAAAATGGGAATCGGGGCTCATTTTATGGGGGTTTTGCATTTAATACTCTGGTTTTTCCACATTTCTTCACTCCATTTATTATTAGAAAGTTTTAATTTTCTCCAAATTTCGGAGGGGACTGTAGCCCCATCAGCCCTCCCGCCGCTCTGCGTACGTCAGTGTCTGTAATCAAAAGCTTCAGCCATCTTCAAGAGTTGGTAAGTAATTTTCGAGTCACATCTGTTATCTCTGTTGTGGAACACTAATCATATCATAAATACATACATTTGTGTAATAAAGAAAAGAAAGGACAAAAAAGGACTAGAAACTTCATGCGCTTGCACCAAGGTCAAATATGTTTTCTTCGGGTACGCGCTCCAGGCACTTCTGATTGGTTATAGGAGGCCTAGATGTTTTTATGTCATTTTTATTACTTTTCGGTGTTTTTTCCCCGTTGTATTGTACCGCACGTTTCCTGCCAAATATACTACCTATAAAATTATACCTTATTGTGCTTTTAAACTAGTTTTTTAACGTTGCCATTGCCTATCACACACCATCCCCAGCATCCCGCAAAGTCCCTCAATGCGGCCCGCCCTGGCCCCATGAAAATTACATGCATGCAGGACTCTTTGTATATTTGTAGTTATCCCGCTTTACCTTTCCTCATGAAACAAGCCTCGACTCATCCAACCTTCACCAGATTGACCTATTTTCCCTACCAGCGTACATTCTTGCATTCCATGAAGGGGTAGCTGTGGCGTCGATTAAGCAAGTTGATTGACAGGTTACTTCTGAAGTACAAAAATACCTTGCTGGCGCTGGGGGACTTACTTTGCTGGGGGAGGGAAGCGTGCATACTTTCTGTCGCCTCTGAGTTTGGTTTGAGTTGGTGTTTTAAGTCCACTTTATGCACAGTAAGGCTAATCGGGACTGGACCTACAGTTTAAAGTGGGATCCGAACCACTTGTGCCTCCACCGGGTATCGAACCCGGGACCCCTTGATTACAAGGCAATGACGCTACCACTGCGCCATGGGGGAGGCCCCCTGTCGCCTATGAGTCAGTTTCTTGATTGGGAAGAATTTGTCTCAAAGGAAAGTCAGTTTCTCTTAAAGTTTCAGACAACCACGTCGCTGTCTAAGCCTTGCGGTAGTAAGGAAAGAACTATTGAAGAAGAACGCAGAATATTTCAAGTGAAATGGGAGATTGGTTATTTCTGTTGTGAAGTGCGTGGATAGATCACATGTTTAATTTGTGGTCAAAATGTAAGTGTGCTAAAGGAGTATAACATAAGGCGACACTACGATTCTCATCGTTCTAAATACGACCAGTTTCAGGCTAAAGTACGAGAAGACAAGTTAAGGGACTTAAAATTGGGACTCACTAAACAACAAAATGTGTTCACGAACGTACATAAAGACAGTGAAGGAGTAGTGAAAGCTAGCTTTGTAGTGGCAGAACTGTTGGCTAAACATTCAAAGTGCTTCACCGAAGGTGAATTCGTGAAGGAGTGCATAGTGAAAACCGTTGAAATTTTGTGCCCTTGTCACGGTATCCAGTGACATGTGAACAAACACCGTTCGATATTAATCATTTTCGTTTTTTGATTCATATTATGTTTAAATGTAAGGTGAGAGGTTTGGTTTATTTTGTGGAAAAATTTGTTTCCGAGCCAGACGTCGGGAGTTGGGAGACGAGTTTTTCTGAGTGACAGCCGAACTGTCAATACGGCAAAGTACATGACATATTTGCACCAAAACGGGTCGTCACGGAGAAAGGGAAGACTTATTTTCGTCGGGACCAACGGAGAATTCGCCGCGGGAGGCCGAAACTATTTTTCACGGATGACCAGGATAATCAGCTGCAGCCCAAGCTAGCAAGAACCGAGGACGCGCCTTGTGACCGCATTTCGAGACAATTCCATCTCTTCGGAAACCCAAGCCAAGCCACTCTAGAGTGTTTTCAACGGACAATTCTGAATCGGGTATAAATCTACAGGACTTAGAGTTCAACAGACAGTTTTATCCAGATCTTGTAGAGAGAGCATCTCCGCGCTACACTCTCGCGTGACTATTGTTTTGTCTCCGTGGACTTTGTTTTTCTTGCGTACCGTGAGCAAGTTACCGATAGTGAGTTTACCAGTGTGCGCTTTATTCTGTGAAGCATTTCGTATTTTACCAAGCGTGGACTATCATAAGGATGGCCGGCTAAAAAGATAGAAGAAGGAGGCCGTCGCCTCCCCGATGCCCGCAACGATTTACCACCACCATCCGGTGAAGCCACCCGGCGCCACGACCAATGACCGACACGCAAAGCTCCGAAGCCAACCATTGACCGACGCCAAGAAGGACGTTCCCTGTCCGACGTCCAACTGAAGCCCGTTAACACAGAGAGAGAGAGAAGGATGACTCCAGATCGACGCCCGACAGACGCCCAATGAGAGAGGGAGAGAGATGATTCCAGGACGAAGTTTGATTGATGCCCGACACGCAAGAGAGAGTCCGGACCGACGCGTGAGAACGTACAGCCGACCCTTGTGAGATGAGAAACACGCGGCGTTCTATGAAAGTGAAAGTACCCAATATCGCCGCAATCATCCTTCGCCGCGTTCGACCTCGAAGGACATTTTTCGCCGCAAAGGAACCTTGTGCAAATTCCCGCATCCAGGAAAGATGAACGAGCACACGATGTAGCAGAGTCCGGTAGAGTATTCTTCAGATGGTCTATGTCCATGTAAGCATGTACTGATTGTACCCACGCCGTACCGTAAACGCCGAAGTCTCACTTATTTGCAAAGTGTCTGATATTTTGAGTAATGTTATATAAAAGATCATTTCATGTTTATATGTAATAATTTGATTGCCTGCATTCAGAGTTAGAAGCTCCATTACATAACGTTAATTTTTCGTGTAAATTGTCAAAGTGTGCTCCATTTTTGTGTAACCGACTGCCCCGTCGCGTCAATTAGCTTGTCAATAGTTGACCGATTAGTCTTTTTAATTTGTTGAAAAGCGTATTTTATATTGCAAGGTCGTGCGAGTGTAGTATTATCTATTTCATAGTTGTTTTTGTTGGAATTTTTTGCTCGCACCGACGTTTGATTTGTGTATTCCGGCAGCTGGAGCCGATTAAGTATCGCATCGCTATGTGATGGTGTATTTGTTCTCAAGGGGCGAGAGAGGCTTTTGTGTATTACCCCCGTCCGAGAAACTTGGTAAATGTCGTGCTTACGACTTGATGTGTACGTTCATTCGAACGAAAGGTTTAACTACGCCGACCCAATTGTTTTAGATAATTGCTTTCCGAGGGCTGGCGTATATTTGATCTATAAGAACACAGGAGCGGGCAGACTAATGACCTCAATTCACGTAAAGTTTCAAACAAAAAGGAAATGGTATGTTGATCAAATTCATGATTTGTATGTATATTCACATGTAAAATACCTCAGAAGTACGAATGAGAGAGAGAGAGTGATTGAGGAGGCGATGTAAACAGTTTGTTGATTCCAATATTTTTTTGTTGATACAATATATTCATATTTTTACCGTTCGTCAGTGTTATTATTTGATGTTTTTCAGGTATCTGGTATAATGCTATTAGTGTGTTATTATTGTTCGAGTCGACATATCTAAGGTAAACCAAATAAGTGTAACATTTCTAGGTATTTATCTCCGCCTCGCACTATAATATTAATCCGTTGCGCAACAGCCCATGAAGGGCCTAGGCATACCTACCGACTGCCGGTCTCCCTCCCACACTTTCCTTCGTCACCTCTAAGCGTAGAGATCTTCAACCAGTATTGGAATAGTCGGGGGGTCAGCCCGACGTATCACCAGCCGTTATAGTAGGTCTTCTCGACCGGATTACGCTCACTCACTCGGAGCTTCCCAATTTCCTCACGATGGTGGGTTGCCACCGGTCCTATACGTAGGCCGAATAAATTCCGACCCGAGCCGGATTCGAACCTACGCCGTCCCGCAGCGAACGATCTCAAGACGAGTGAACGCCTTGACCCGCTCGACTACGGCTCCGCCTCGCACTAGTACGACAATAAGCGACCATCTCAGTACCGAACTAAAAAACCTGGACCGTAAGTAAAAGTCACGACCGGTTTCCCGTACCCATAATGACGTCTGGCCCCGTGCCGGGGTATGAATGATACGTCATTTCGGGGACCGCGAGTGCACTTATTACACCCTAAAAAAATGAACTCATTCAAAAACATTTCTTTGTCACGAAATACAGTTACAGAGAGGATTGATGACTTAGCAGGCGATATAAAGCAACAGTTGAAAACGAAAATTGCTCTTTTTGTTGCATTTTCGCTCGCAATAGACGAAAGTACGGACGTGTGTGGAGTAGCTCAGTTGGCTGTATTCATTCGTGGATGCGATTCTCATCTCACTGTGACAGAAGAACTGTTTGACGTGATTCCTCTCCGTGACATAACAACAGGAGAAGATATTTTCAAAGAAGTGGACGCCATTTTGCAAAGATACAGTCTTCCCATATCAAAGTTAGTTTGCGTTGCTACAGATGGAGCTTCGGCAATGACATGAAATCGTTCCGGGTTTGTAGCTAAACTACACAACAAGTTTCAAGGTTTGCCTTATTATGCGGAGGTTCGTTGGCTTTCTTGCCACAAAGTTTTGCAACGGTTTTGGCAACTACGTGAAGAAATCAAAATATTTTTGGAAATGAAAGGTCAGCAGCCAGATTTGCTTTCTGACGTCAGTTGGCTTCTACGTTTGGCTTTCTTGGTAGACATAACGAGGCATTTAAATAATCTGAATTTGAAACTTCAGGGGAGAGATCAGATTGTTACTTCATTCTATGACAATGTTAAGGTTTTTAAATTGAAATTGAAACTTTGAGTAAATCAACTGTGTACAAATAATTTCAGTCATTTCCCAACTTGTCAGGAATATCAACGGTCAATTTGTAAACATGATTTAAGCCAATATTCGTCCAAAGTAAAAATACTGCTCGATGAATTTGAAAACAGCTTTCAAGACTTCAAAGAGTGCGAAGAGACATTTTCTTTGTTTACTGCTCCCTTTTCTTTCGATGCCGCATGCGCCAGTCCCGACCTTCAAATGGAACTCATTGAATTACAATGCGACTCAGTATAAAAGATAAATATCACGAGGACGAGGTGGGTGTTCATAAATTTTTCTCATATCTCCCACATCAGTATCCTCGATTGAGTCATTTTGCTGCTGGAATTTTAGCGATGTTTGGTAGCACTTACTTTTGTGAACAATTGTTCTCCATCATGAAGATTAACAAAACAGCCCAACGATCAAGAATGACTGACAAACATCTGTTGTCTGCATTGAGAGTCTCCTCAAATCTTTGAGAAACGAAACTAAACGGTTTCTTGCCACAAAGGTTTGCACAATTGCAACCAATTTATAATCAAAACAAACGTGTAAAATGATAACACTGACTATGAAAATATATTTCAGTTTAATTTTATTTCAATAAAATACATAAAGATTATTGTAATTACATTATTTTTCCATCATAAATTTTTCATAATCATTCAGTTCTAAGAACAGTGGAATTTGAGGGGGGGATTAGGGTTTTTGCATCCCCTCCAGTTGTTAATTGTTGGTAGTAACTAACCAAGAACCAACCGATACTGCAAGGGTAATCACTTGAATCCCCACAACTGGTAATCCTTCAAATACCACAATGATTTTAAGCAGTGCTTTTTATCTGGGTAAAAAGATACCGGTACCCTTCAACTTCGTTCGTGATTGTTATTGCGTTCATCATTTGAACTACTCAAAATATTTTGGTATGTTCATAAATGATCGTTTTATTCTCACCTGTAAAAAGGGTCCCGTATGGTGTACCTTTTTGCTTTTCGCCAGAAAGAAAGCACTGGTTTTAAATCATACAATTACCAGATGCAGCCGTCACAAACTGTATTCTTTGCTTGTTTATTGTTAATTTATATCTTGGAGTATGATTTATTTCTATTGACTATTGATGTTGTTTTCAACTCTTCTTTACGCACAGATAGGCTAATCGGGACTAGACCTACAGTTTAAAGTGGAATCCGAACGATTATGTGCCTCCACCGGGTATTCAACCCGAAACCCTTGATTACAAGATGACTTCTTATCACTACGCCACAGTCGCCACTGAGGAGGGAGAGAGGAAGCTTTTTTGTGTTGTTAGCTGTTACACACATGTTCATTGAATATTTTTTGTTAATTTTGTAAGTCTCTAGGAGGGGGGGGGCGAATCTCTTAATTTTAGACTTCATGGTGTTGGTGTTCGAGATGTGCGGCTCGGAGAGTTTTAACGTTATCGTTAATTGAGTTTGACATGCCTGGGACTCTACTCTATCACCTATATGGCGAGAGATTTCTGTTTTCCTTATACACCATAAATTTTACATGTCACATTTATGCATAATAACAGGATACAATCACATGATTTGCAGTCTTTTTATTTATGAAATGATAAATATTGTGTATGCGGACACAAAATACTTCAAAATGTATAACAACGAAATAACAAACAAAATCTCTCACTTTCTCCCCGTTTTAACAATATTTGTTTAATATGTCTTTCTTGTCTGCAAGCGCGAGTGCTAATCAATACAATTGGATGAGCATACGGTGAGAAATATGCGCTAAGGCGTTGTAATAATTTTGCATTGAAAATGATAAGATGGATATCACTGTACAAATTTAACAAAATCTCTTGTTATCAGTTTACGCGCTTTACTATATTTGAAATATCCCGAATACAGGTTAAATATTGCATTTTTGTCATTGCACACTTCTATAGCTTGTAAAATTTATTAGGGAAGTTGAAAATAGTTAATGAACTCGTAGAAATGATCAGGGAGAGACGGTCGCCAACATAAGCTGAAAGGCGGGGACACCAAGGCAGGCCTTGGTTGCGTCACAGGATTTACATTTAGTTGTATAAAAGTTGTTCAAAGTTAATTAAACAACGCCACAATCTACGTATTTGTGTCTAGGAAGGGGTGCAGCATAATTTAAAGCACTAATAACGAAAGCTATTAATATAATGCTATCATATTGTGCACACACACACACACACACACACACTTGTTTTAAATAACTATCCATACATCTATACCCAACGTCAACTGGGTCCCGGGTTCGATACCCGGTGGAGGCACATAGTTGTTCCTTGTTCGGATCCCACTTTAAATTGTAGGTCCCGTCCCGATTAGCCTATCTGTGCATAAAGTAAACTTAAAAGAAACACTCAAGTTAAAAAACACTTTTCTTGTAGGTGTGTGTTTATTTAATACCTACATAATGATTTCAAAATAATATCTTAGCTTAAATAGGTACATGATTTTGCAATGTACATTATATTATGCAGCAGTAACTTCAATTAGTTGTTGTCAACAATAAATCCGAATCCGAACCACTTTAAACTGGAGGTGAAGTCCCGATTATCCTTTCTGTGCATAAAGTTGACTTAACAAACAAACAAACAAATAGCTTATGTAATAAGAAATAAGATTTTGGCGCTAATCAAGGAGGATGCCCATGTTTGGCGACTCCCCCCCGCGAGGACGGCGCCCCGGGCCAACGCCCGGCCCGTTCCGCCTCTGGTCAAAGCGATATAGGCTATGAAGTTAAATTCTAAACAGAGTGTTGTTCGCTCAAAATAAGCTATAGCTCATTCTTGCACTGTGTTGATTGATTTGCTTCATTTTACTTCGCTTTTTGTGCCATTTTTGGCTAATTTGCGAAGATGGGGATGAGTGATGATATGATGAATGGACAATCCCAGGCTGGGATTCGAACCCGGGACACCTGGCGTCGTAGCGCCGTAGCGCGATGTGCTAACCACTCCCCCACGGCGGTCGACTTGCTCTGTGTTGTACTGGACTGTTTACATACATACATATACATATACATACATATATATATATATATATATATATATATATATATATATATATATATATATATATATATATACAGTATATGAATATGAATTTTAAACCAAGTTTCTAAAGCATGTCAATAGAAATGATATACGTTATGTATAATAAAATGGCATTTATGACACAGTCTACCCCCGGTATTTTTCTTTCTTCTTTTTGCTTCTGAATACCACACATAATACAAGGGTTGGATAAAAAGTAATGGCAACACTGGTATAATTGGTACTTGACTGTATTGGCAGAGGAGCATGTGTTATATTCCTTCAATGTAATCGCCCCCCATCTCTACGACCTTCTGCCACACGTATGGAAGGCGTCGTACACCGTCAGCGCGTCCATCTTTGTCGATGTCCTGCAGTGACCACCCTATAGCACGTATGATGGCTTCGCGCGTGTCGTAGTGCTTCACGCCCAATGGTTCCTTCATTTTGGCAAAAAGGTCGTAATCACACGGTCTCATATACCGGTGAATACTGCGGATGTTTCAGTACCTCCCGCTACCAGTTATGCAGGAGCGCCGTCACATTGTTCGCAGTGTGACACCGTGCATTGTCAAGCAGGATGATGGGACACCGTGCCGTCGCTTCCTTCTTAATGCGAGACGAAGGTGGTGTTGCAAGAAGGTGCAGAAGTAGGCTGCGTTGACCGTCTGCCTGAGAGACGTTGTTCTTCTTGCTTAAACATATTGTTAGGGCGCTTGCACTCTCGTCCTCTGCTTCAGAGCACTGCTGTTTTTGACTGAATAACATACAATCGCTCCCACTCACTATACTTCCTCGTCTGACATTCCTTTATCAGCCACGAAACATTTGTGGCGCTGTGACTCACCCCTTTCACGGGACAGCAGTGTTGCCATTACTTTTTATCCAACCCTTGTAGTTAAACGCTGTCCCCTAGTGGTAATCTGTCAAGGCCACTGGCGCATGTACGGGAGAACTGATGGCGGTAGAGTGCGAAATCATTGAAAAGTGGTGGGGAGAGAAAGATCTTAATCTACACCCCCACAAACATATTCATAAATTACACGATATACATATTTATAATGTTATTGTAAAAGTAAAAATAAATTACTAAATTAAAAATATATTATTAATATATATAATTAATTTCTTACTTTTATATATATCAGTATCAGTAGCTCCTTTACTCACTGGGTAAAGATGTTAATACATTATGAAATAGTTGAAGTGGTTTAATTATGTAGACGTTTTATTTAGTTATTGCTTTATGTTAATATAAATCAATTAGACTTTATAGTTATTATTGTTTTACTTTTATTGTGCGTATTGATGTAGATTTGTTAATGATCTCTTGAGAGAGAGAGAGAGAGAAAGAATTCAACACTCACATCCACACTACTTTCTGTGTGTTTTCGATATTATTCTTAGTAAAGTATATTTGAAATTAAAAGTAATTGCTTATCTTTTGCTTGTTGTAACAAAAATTCTCCCCCTCCGGAAATTTTTATAGGGGGGATTTTTGATGCCAAGATTGTCGGTGGAGGGGAAATCCCCTCGTTCCCTCCAGGATTTCGCACCCTGTTGGTACAGCCCCTCCCGAAATTTTGAGGAAATCAAAAATTCCGAATCAAAACAATAAAGAACTTGAAAATAAGTGGTAAATACAACCCCCTTAAAATGACCCGTGGTTACCATTTTTGTCTTTGGACAACTTTTAACACAAAGCTTAAAAATTGTAATTACGAAATATTTGATTGTGTACCTCCCCAGAACGTTGCTATGTAATAGCCACCTTTTTGTTTCCAGTGCCTCCGAAATAAATCCTGCGTATGAAATATGATAGTGGCCAGGAGTTCCATAAACCGAAATGAAGTTCTAATTAACGCCACTGTACAACCACGTATCTAGAAATATATTTCGGGGGGGGGGGGGGTGGATCCGAACCAAGTGTCCCAGAAATAATAATAATAATTTTAAAATTAAAATGAATAATTAAATTAAATATTAATTAAAATATTTAAAGTTATTAATATTTCATTTTTATTATTACATGAATACTTAAAAAGATGTTATAAGAAAATAAATATAACAGCATATATTTATTATGTAGTTTGCGTGTACTTAAGATCGTCAAATTTGTATAAAACAAAGAAATTAATGTCAAACAGATAAATAATTCAATAGAAAAAGAATTTCCTGATTAATAATTTATGTACATTATTACAAGTGGTAATGTGAATAAATCTTCTTTGGAACTGTTCTTCAAAGCAGTATGATCCCAATGTAATAATTCCTTGTCTTCCAAGTTCAGAGGAAATAAATAACTATCGATTATAGTACAAGAAAATGGTAAGAAGTACATTTTCATTATTTGATTTTAGTACTTGGTAAGTCTATCGGGGGGGGTCCTGACCCTCTGGACCCCCCTTAATATGTCCTTGCCACTGTATCGCAATAATTTCAATTCGACTTTTTTAACCCTTAACCGATACACCTAAAAAAAGTTACACTTAAGACACACCTGGGTCCCTGTGACCCAGCTTCTTATTTTTCATTTTTTATGTACATAAACATTTGGAAATACACAATATTTGTTCATACTGCCTTGAAATTTGTTTATTGGAAGTTGAAACAACAGTATATTCATATAATAAAAAAAATTAATTCACACTGTAACAAATAATTTATTTTGATAAATATATTTCCTTAATGTCAAAATATGCACATATAGAAATGAGAGTATATGAAGAACTATCTCAGTCATTCTCTCCAATCTTGTTATGTGAGATGCCCTAATGTTCCAGTAATTAAATACTAATTATATTAATTAAAAAACATAGAAATATGAAAAATAACATAACTACAGTTTGATCAAAGCATCACGGCGAGAGCACTGGTATAATATCTTTCTCTAGGCGATTTTTCTCTTTTTTCAAAACAATTTAGGCAACGTATATCGGTTTTAGCAATGAAAGAAATTAGATTTGTAATTCTTACTGCCATATTCAGCTTCTTCTACCTTAGCAGATTCACCTGCATTACCATCTTCCTCTACCACTGATATTATCAATATCTATCTGTTAGCGGATCATTCAAGATTGCAAGGATGTGTTTTTCGGGTAAGAATTCACAATATAGAGAAAGTCTGTAATTTTCTTAATTTTCGGTATACTAACTAATTTTGGCCTCCTAATCACGAATCTGTTGTAAAAAACCGGGGGTCACGTCTGGAAATTGTACATTTTGATGAAACATTGTTCGTTAGCCCCACAAACCATTGACGTTAGCCCCAAAAACCATTCACGGGTAGCCCACGAACCATTCACACGAGGTTAGGTTAGGCCTGTTAGGTTAGGTTCCATTAGCACTCATTTCACCCCTAAATTCATCGAAAAAATAGGGTTCGTAGTAGAATTGAACATCATAAATCATTTTCTTGTAAAACAACGGCGTGGTTGGAAACAATGACAGGAGATTACATTTTCGTTCGTAAAACTACGCATATACACCTATATATATAAAAAAATTCAATCGGCTTTTTTTCAAATTTCCAGACCTGACCCCCGTTTTTTTTACAACAGATTCGTGATTAGGAGGCCAAAATTAGTTAGTATACCGAAAATTAACAAATTTGGAGACTTTCTCTATATTGTCAATTCACTCCGTTTTTCGTTTACATTTCTCGATTTAGCTTGGTGGATGTAAAAATCACATTAACACAAAAAATAGTGTTGTCCACGGGACGAGACGGGACAGGCTTTTAAAAATTCGAGACGAGACGAGATTGACCATGTGTCCCGAGACAAACGAATATTTTCGAGACGAGAAGAGATTGACCATGTGTCCCGAGACAAACGAATATTTTCGAGACGAGACAGCATTTCCACGAGACGAGACAGGCCAAAGTCTCGTCTCGTGGGCAACACTAACGACACACCTGGGTCCTGGGGACCCAGTGTTAGTATGCTTTTATCACATTTAGTACCCTCACAACGTTAACCACTCCACTGGCTCGAAGAGCACAAAGGGTTAGGAGACTACCGAGGCAGTCACATCATTGCTGCCAATCACTTCGTAATGAAAGGCAAAACAACTTTCCGTCGGGTCCCTAGGACCCAGGCCTAGGTGTGTCGACTAAGGGTTTTAATATGGCAAGTGCTATGAGACGACTTGGGCACAGGAACTTTCACTGACTCTACAAGCGTAGACAGACAGTATCTGATGTGCCGGCCTCCGTGGTAGAATGGTTAACACAGAACGCTACAAAGCAAGGCGACCAGGATTTGAATCCCGACCTGGGTATGAGTTTTCTTTCTGTCCCTTCATCGGTTTCATCATTTCATCACTCATCCACATCTTCGCGATTAGCCAATGTAGCAGAAAATCGAAGTAAAATAAACCAAATCAATCAATATCTGATGCAATACAAATGCTTTATTAAATGCCAGTCTCCGTAACGGAGTGGTTAGCACATTGCACTTCGACGGCAGGGGTTCCGGGTACGAATCCTGGTCTGGCCATTGTTGTTTTTGTGATTGTGAGTGCCTTTATCAATTTCATCATCTCGTCTTCATCGTCGCGATTAGTCAAATTGGCAGAAAAGAGACGTTACATAACAAAAATACAAGTGCTTTATTAAATAACGTTTCTCTTTCAAAGGTCCCGGGTTCGATCCCCGGCTGGTTCAAATCCGGGAACTTTTCTAACGATGGAAGCGGCCCCGGCGCCCACCCAGCGTCGAATATCATGGGTACTTGGGGGAAACCCTGGGGGGTAAAGGCGGTCAGGGGCGTGATGCTGATCACATCACTCCCACTCACGACGCGTTACCCCCACACCCCCTATACGCCTTCATGGCGTGGTGCTATGCACAGGGGAGCACTTTACCTTTTTTACCTTTCATAGGGAGAAAATTTTCTATATTTTTCGTGAGGGATTTTTTATTCGTGAAATCACATTTACAAGGGAGCTCCCATTTTACTGGAAGTCTTTAGCTTTATGCAGTGTAATCCCGTGTTCAGACGCTTCTTCGATAGTCCTACATACCTACTTACCTACATAAGGCGCTATGGTGTATTGTATCGTGTCCGAAGCTCCCAAGCGAGAAATTCGGGTTGCATCTGCACTTTCAAGCAGTATTGGAATTTACCAAACCGTCGTCGGTGGTCGACGGGGCAATTAGACCAAAAGTGCCAAGATCGCTAATTTGGCTTAACGTGTTTCTCATTATCACTGTGTCATTGAACCTTGAAACTACAGACAGGCGCACAGCACGACAGAGAAAACGTTATCAGTCGAAAAGCAGAAGAAGACAGGTGCAAACAGGTGGAAGTTATCTCCTGTGGATTTCAAACGGTAGAATCAATTACAAAGGACAGAAGAAATATTATCTCCTTCGCCATCTGCGATTGGTAGATTGTCATGAGTGGCGTCAGAAGAGAGATACGAAACTGTGATTTATTGGCCATTTAGTTTCCATTCTCGGTTGCCATAGCAACCTCCAGCTAATGGCCAGTGTCTGTGTTGCTCTATTGATTAGGTCAGGTGAAACTGTGATTTCGCAGAGCGTCGTTGCTTCCGATGACAACAAATTTGTCATGTGACATCATTTACTCCACCCGCAAGCGTGTCTGATACTTGAACATTGGAAGAGTAAAAATATGCCGAATTTGGATACGTTTTTAAAGATGAATTGGAGATTAACAGTGTGCCACTTATATCCATATCTGTAGGTAAGGCAATATATACAATTAGTTTGTAGTAGAATATTCTTTAATATTTTATGTTCGTTGTGTTTGCTTTTGTCTTATTTTGACTGCTTCAATATCAGTAGTTAATACTAGAGAACATAAATCACGCTGTTCTTGTGAATTTTTCGTTGTATACGTGCAAATGTCACGTACTCCTATTTGGCTGGGAATTTTGTGTATGCTTTTGTACTCGAGCGAGTCACAATAAAATCAATATCGAGGGAAAACTATTGTAATGAGATCCATAGGAGGGATAATTAGTAGCGGCAACATTAACAGTCAATATAATGTAATGATAACGTGTCAGTTTTCTGTTATTTGTTTAGTATTTGGTCAGCTTCTTTAGCGGTAGGTCTCTACAAGTGAAATTTTAGGCTCGTTTATGTCCGTGTTAGTGAACTGTGTGCACTTTTGATCATCTTTAAGTTAAATGTGTGCGTGTGAATATTTTGTCGCTCATGCAATAGTTTTTTAGTATTTCTGAATACCCTGTGTGGTACTACTTTACTATACCGGAGACACCTATCAATGATTTATTTGGCCAAGGATACATTGCATGTATTTTGTCACCATAACAAGAGACAAGGGGAGAATAACAGTGATAAGAATGAAGCTGATATGATGCTACTCAGGTTCACATTAGTATTTCAGAATTAGGCACATGAAATTCACTACCTTTATACACACTATGACACTATTTATTTCAACACTTCTTTGTGCACGTACAGGTTAGCTAATGCTAGAAAATGTTATTTGAAAATGTATAAACATCATATACACATCTATTTATACATTTCTGTGTAGATCTTTGACGCAACTGTCAGAATGCATGTGATTGTCATTCTGATTCTCATATTGTTATAATTGTATTAATTGTTTATTACTTTCAGTTGTTGTTCAAGTTATATTTAATAATGCCCCCCATATTATACATCATTATGGCAGCAGAAATTGACTGTCACATGAAAAAAAGTTATTACACTTGCACTTCTAATGTGAAACAGGTGAGCAGTCTTAGATTTTGTAATCTTTGTTTTCATACTTAATAACGTACAAGTTTTGCCTCTTGTTACATAAAATAGTGACTTTATCATGGAGGTAACAAATTAACAATGAGAGATTTTTTTGAAACGCTATCGTCCTTTCATGTTAATTGCATGCCATAGACCAGATAGTATGTGGCATGAGAAGTCACAGGTGATTTTAGTGGTTTGGTGAAATAGTATGCAGTGGCTGTGTATTGCATATTATTTTTGTTACATTTTCACAAGAAAATGTTTGGCCAATGTTCTGATTGTTTAATTGCAAACTAATCATGGTACATGCATTTTTTTTTACATGGTTCGATGTCTGTTAACACACATTTTATTGCTTAGTGATTACTTACTGTGTTTTTTGTATAGAATGATATTTTCCCCTTCTGTATATGCCTATATTTGAAGGCAACCATTTACTGTCATCTTGGATGCAGACTGTTGCTGCTACTACATCACATGATGCGAAGAGCAAAGGGGTATTATGTCCCTAAATGGTTTCGTTGTTAGGTTAGGTTGGTCAGGTTTGAGGCTCTTGGTTTAGAATAATGTCCGTAAGTGCTTTCAACTTCTGGTCTCGTAATATCTGGCGTGAAGAGCGAATTCTCCCTATGAGCCTCGCATGAAAATCTGTCTCTGAGATGCAGTGCTTGAAGTGGAAATTGCTAGTGAGGAGATGTTCAGTTGAGTCTTGGGGGCTAGCTGGCGAGATGATTAACCTGCGCTATCATGCTAACCGTAAGGCAGGGGGGGAGGGGCTGCTTTGCAAAAATTTTGCTAGCCGGTGTTCCCATTCCCTCCCTCCCCCCACTTCGAGCACTGCTGATATAACTGGATGGTTGCTTGCATAAGGTACTTTTCAATCATAATTTCTCTAGTAAATAATACATAGTAAATCTTATAACTGGCTAATTAATTTATCCAAACATCAAACTTACTTCTATAATCGTTCCAGTTGTCTAAAACACTTCTAATGCTCCTATAGATCTTACAAAAATCATAAAACATTTGGAACAATTACCAGATGTTATTCTTGCTGGAGATAACTGTATTTTTCAACTAAAAAGTGATTCTTTTTGTATGTACACATTGCTTGAATTGTAATATTATTTCTCTTGTAGTCTACAGTTGTTACAAGCATAAAAACATAGTTTGTGTTGTGACATTTCAAGAAAATACACGCTGCCTTCATCAGACATTTATTTTTATTTTGATTAAAGATACAGTTATAACAATGGCTAAAAAAATTAAGAAAAAATAGAATCAGTTATACAATGGATCTTGTCAATATTACATTGTTGTAACAACGTACCTGTGAAACAAGCAGTCTGTTATAATATTATTTTAGATGAAGATTTTTATCACTTTTTTTAAAAAAATATATTGATCCCAAATATCATCAGGCAGTTCAAAATCATCATCATTTTTACAGAGATTCTTGATGTCTTCCGCTACATTAAATTTTAAAGATTTGGCTTACCCCACTTGTGAAAAAGGAAATTCTATGGTCTCACTGCAGAACATGGGCTGCTTTTTTCCTCTAAATAGACGAACAAAATGTATATCCCCTGAAAGTACGTACCTTCTACTTCCATTTTCTGGTGTTCCTTTTACGATTACTATTATATTATTGCGCGTAAAAAATGTTTTTCCTGCTACTAAAAGCAATGCATTTCTTCATTTGTTCACGTCCATGTTGTTTACGCGCTCAAGTGTTGTGCGATAAGTGAGACCCTTCGTTTCGCGGCATTCAAGTTGATTTGTCGCTCCGGATTCCACCCACAGACGCACAGTTTCTTTCATTATTTCAGACGAGGAATGCTTACAAGGTTAGGTTAGGCCTGTTAGGTTGGGTTCCAATAGCATAAATATAATGAAAAATGTTTTTCGTGCTACTAAAAGCAATGCATTTCTCCATTCGATCGTGTCCATATTGTTTACGCACAGTTCCTTTCATTATGTCTTCGAGGAATGCCTACAAGGTTAGGTTAGGCCTGTTAGGTTAGGTTTCATTAGCATAAATACAGTGACTATTATTTAGGCTAAGTGAACTAAACCTAGCTACCTACCAACATAAGCATTTTTTGCTTTCACTAGATTTGTGCAGGAATATGCCTTTTTCTTCGTTGCTACGATTTCAATACCGCCCAACCTAGACACGTTTTTCTGTTTTTTTTTAAAGAAAAAAAAAATTCCGCACCTTAAAACTTACTTTTCCCGATTACTAACTACAAAACGTTACCAAAAAATTATGAACTGCGTTCCTCCTAAGCAGCCCATATTCTGCAGTCTTGCCAAGCTTTATTCATTGCAGAAGAACTGGAAGAAATTAAATAGGAACGAGTTTACAATACCGGACCACTCTCCAATCTTAAATAATAAAGGTGGGCACATATATTGAATTTTCTTTTTCACAAGTGAGGTAGGCCACCATCTTTAAAATTTAATGTACTGGAAGGCATCAAGAATCTTTGTAAAAATGATGATGATTTTGAATTGCATGATGATTTTGAATTGCATGATGATATTTGGGATCAATAATTGGAAAAAAAAAGTGATGAAAGTTTTCATCTAAAATAATATTAGAACAGACTGCTGTTTCACAGTTATGTTGCTATGTTACAACAATGTAACATTTACAAATCCATTGTATAAATGATTCTTTTTTGTTAAACATTTTTAGACATATTGTGAGAGAAAATATTGTATAATGAAATTGTAAAATTATGAAATGTAAAACAAATTTTATGTAACTGGTGCATAGCAGTAAAGCTACAACCAAATATATATATATATATATATATATATATATATATATATATATAAATTGTTACAACTGTATCTTCAATCAAACTAAAAATAAATGTCTGATGAAGGCAGCCTGTGTTCTCCTGAAATGTCACTACAAAAACTGTGTTTTTATGCTTGTAACAACTGTAGAGTACAAGAGAAATAAAGAAAGTGATGTTAGTATTCACTCATTCATTGAGGGTTGAGTTTTTGTCTTTAAGTTCACTTTATGCACAGGAAATTAATAGGGACTGCATGTAATTATTTCCACATACATATTTGATAGTGTAGTTCCATTTCTTGATAGTTACCTGGATTAAAAATTATAGATACTTGAGTTTGGACTCCAATTAAAAATTAACCAGTAGATCAACATAAAAACAAAGTGGTAAAACTTCGATACGGTCCCAACGGATTTCTTCATTTTTACAGAAGAAACTACTTACGGAAATGAGTTTCTGTAGCATTTAGAAATTTGTGGAGGTATTTTCTTTCATCGTGGAATCTATTTCACCAGGAAATTATGTATTTTTGAACAGAAATATCTCTCCGATGAACAATTGTCGTTCCTTTCATTTCCTTGCACTACGTGAATCAAGTGTTGCAAATGTTTGATGACGTAACTCCCTGTCGGTGTTTCCAACCACGCCGTTTTTTGCAAGAAGATGACAATTTTAACTATGTTTGCCTAACGTAACCGAACCTAACCTAACCTTGCCGTGCATGGTTTGTGGGGCTATCCGTGCATGGTTCATGAGGCTATCCGTGCATGGTTCGTGGGGCTGTTTATGAATTGGGGCTTTCCGTGAATGGTTCGTGGGGATTTTTCGGTTCACAAGGTTGGAAACACTGCATACCCAATGATGTACCACACCAGTCAAGCTGTCTCGCCATATTGTGTCTTACGGAAGTGAAATAAGGAACAACAATAATTACTCCTCATGTCACACATTGAAATTATTTTAGTGAAAAAAGCAAATTACCACCTTGAAGAATCTTTTGTAATGCAGAATAGGTAAGTACAAATATTAAAAATGATGAAAGAAACAAGTGAGAGCTGTTGGGACCATACCGAAGTTTTACGAAACAGGTTACATCAAAATTTAGGTTATTCAATTCTGCATTAATCTATGCTTACCCATGTGTTTTTCGAGTATGTCTTCTATTTTTTATAGTCATGAGAACATGAAAAGTGCCGCTTTTTTTCGAGTTTTGCTAACAATCTCTTTCTTTGAAATTATATAAATAAAAGCAGGTAGTCCGATCGTGATGAAATTTTAGTATGACCAGACAGAAAGGTTGTAAACATAATTCTTAATTGTAAGATTTTTTAAAATTTGTCAAAAATCCTGTTACTTTCAATTTTGCGAAACAACTTTTTCTTCGTATTGGGTAATTCTACAAATACAATATTGGTCTTGTTTCTAAAATCCATTATCATTGTCAATTCACATTGCAAAACCGATTTTGCCCAGATTTTTAGTCAACGGAGTAAAGATGTACATGGAATGTGTCAAGACGGCACACAGCGATGTCCGTTGAATCGTGGAAACAGAGGGTTGTCCCAGTGAGACAATACGTTAGCATAGATTAACGCAGAAATGAATAAGCTAAATTTGGATGCAACTCGTTTTTATGTAGGTCCACTGGTTAAAGACTCACAAACTCTAGTATCTATAATTTTTTATCCTACAGTAGGTTGCAATATTTTTTTAGCTACTGCTACGATCTTCATGTTATAGTCTTGCAATGATGTGCTGTTATGATGTAGTAAATGGTCTGGTATTTTTGCACCTTCTTTTTTCTTCATGCATGTGTGCACAATGTTATTTCTGGAATAAATTGTTGTTGTGAATGTTTTTATCTTCTTCGTGTACACTATGAACACATCATTGAGTGTGCATGATAGAGACTATATCTTTTATGACAAAAATTATGAGAGAAAAATTGTAAGAGGTGGATTTTAGTCTGCATCCATAATTAGACTAATTGTGACTGGACCTCTGGTGGGATCTGACTGTGTATCAAACTGGAAACAAAAAGGTGGACTTCGTCACTACATGACTGATGAGTAATTGAATACATAATCATCCTACATTTGGGTTGTAGCAATAGTATTGGAAGTCTGTGAGGGATGTGAAGTTTTCATTTTATTTTTCCCTGAATTTCGATGTTAATTTTTACTGCAATTCGGTGTTATTTTTCGCAGCTTAGAGCAAAAATCAGGTTTATTTTTACATGCAGTTTTACTGTTCCCTCTATGCTTAAAATTTTCACATTGTTTTAGTTCTGGAAAATTGAGACAAATTTTAGTTTAAATGACAAAAAAAAAATACGGCTTACTTTTGTGAGAAATGACCAAATTTCTTCAATTTGGAAAACTATTTCATCTCATCAGCGACTAAATATGAAGTGTTTGTTGAATGATAACACCCAAATCTTTGAACACAATCATGTACATGGCATTTCCCTAACAATGCCAAAAACTCCATCTGCGACCGTTTTGTGTACACACACATACACCCCCTCCACCCCCCTTGCAAACACAACAGGTGCTTGCTTCTCCCTGAATATTTTCCCTTTCCTACGAAATTTCCCTTGTGGGAAGATCTCCCATGCACGAATTCTATTTCAGGACGAGGTTAAACGCTGTCAATCACGTCTGAACCAAACTGCAATAAATGAAGTGTAACAATCTCTTTTGAATCGAACTATCACCAGCTACACTACAGATGAAAGAATAGCACTTCAGGTAGTTCTTTTTGAACAGAAGATGTGTTATCTCCAGTTTATATTTGGTGGCGTTTTTCGCGTTAAAGTGTAAAATTCGGTGTCATTCTGAAAAATGGCATAATTCGCGTTATTTCATAATTCTGAAAGACTGAATACATGCTTCCTTTACCTATCCAAATACATTTTAAATACTTTATTTTGCTTTCCTCAACTTTTTGGTGTTATCGTTAAAATGAAAACTTCACGTTCTTACCCATAACTGTACATAACTACTTTCAGTACATGGTCGAACTATATAAACTTGCTACTTTCTGTAGTCAGAATTTATAGAATCCATAACGGTCACACATTTTTTTTTTAATGTAATTAAACTAAACAAAAAGGTAAGGGTTATATTAACCCTAGCTTACCTGTGCTGTACAAGAAACTTACCTGATGTGGTGATCTCAGAGGCAAACACATTTTTTTTATCGCTAAAATTGAAGAAGCCATTTTTTTTTACTGAATCTCTCCTTGCTTTGTTGTTCACATAGATGTAGTTATATAATAATTATAATTGTTACAAAAATTACAATCATTAATAAAAAATAGAATTAATTATTGTGTGTGTGTGGCACACACATATTTTATCATTCAATAAAACTAATAAGAAAAGAATATATAATATAATGTTGCTTTTTTGTTTATATCGCTGCATTTTTATGGTAATTATAATGATTACAACAATTACCATTTTTACCAACCAATTGTACACTTTTAGAGGCATGAGTGTCAGTTCCGAACACACATTCCCAGTTGGGCTCGTAGACCCACCACATTAATTTTGCCTTCTATGTTGTGTTATTTTTATGATTTTTGAACTAAAGTAACACAGAAATATTGGGAACACCCTAAGAAAAACATAATTTATTTTCAGTTTTTTATGAAAATATTCACAGTTGAAAAATCGAAAAGCAAGAGGTGGTGGGCCTGGCAGCCCCCTCTATAAGTAAGCTAGGGTTAATCTTGAAGAACCTTTCTTCAATTGCCCTTGTCCAATCCACACAAAATGGGCGGTAGGACGTTAATTAAGATGATAGTCAGTTGTTGTTGCAAACAGCGTGGTAAGAGCCTGTATGCATACAGCACACACATATCCACGAGATGTCTAATGGAGATCTTCTGGGTATTCATGCCAAAATTCTGTGGATATCCCCTGGATACCCATATGTCCATCCCGGGGACATCCATAGGATGTCCAGGAAGGATGTGTTTTGGACATTCTGGGGATCATTGTTGAACATGTTTTGGACATTCTATGGATGACTTTCAGACATGGGTTCACATGATAGGTACATTATCTGGATGTTATTTTTTTATTGTGCATAGGGATATATTCCAGACTAAAATTGTACCTAATCTGGACATTTTGTTGATATTTTTTGCACATACTTTGGATGCGAAAAGAACATTCCTGGACTGGATTTACACAAATCGAAGACCTCTGGTACATATATGCTTATAACAAGTACTCCACTCTCTCTACCCCTCACTCTGTCACCCATTCTCTCTCTCTCTCTTTCTCTCTCTCTCTCACACACACACACATCTACACATCTGAAAAATGCTTTGTATTCACACTCATATCAATGATAAGCAGTGCAATGCTGGTTTAAATGATTCAAGGACGGTGATGAATCCTTTAAAGATGCAACAGGTGCTGGAAGACCAGCAACGATGGCTCTCAAGGCAGTTATTGAGGCGATGAATGGTCGAACATGTGGCGACCTACAAGAATTTCATGTTAGTGCCATTCGACAACACCTCCATCAACTTGGAAAATGGAATAGAATGGGTCCAACATGCCTTGGTTGCGAGTTCACACATGGCTAAGGTTACCCGTGACACCATTCTCTGCCTTAGTTGGAAAACAGTGATCCACGTGCCTTATTCCCCGGAAATTGATAACCATGTTTTCCGTTCCATGGACAACCACCTTATTGGACAACAGTTTCGAAACCCAGACGAGGCCCACGCCACACTTGACAACTTCTTTGGTTCATGTTCCACAGAGTTCTAGCACAGTGGGTTCCATGGTCTTTCAGAACGTTGGAGACAGGTAATTGATGCTGATGGCGACTATGCTTGACCTGTCAGGTCTGTTACATGTTCCTTTTTGGCATTTGAAGGTGAAGAATGTACTTGGTTACCTAATAGTACAGTGTACCATTGCATTCTACCAGGAAAATAAGCACTGGTTATTTTTTATATATATATATATATATATATATATTTTTACAGAGAAGTTGCAATAGTTTCTGAGTGAATATGGTCTAATGAGGCAACTATGCTACCTGAGGCAGGAGACCCTGGTCTGAATGAGGCTTATCTTCCTCATGTAGATGCATCCAGCATTCCCAACATTTTGGACAGCCCCTGTAAGAAAGGCCACTTGAAGACTTTTGAAGATGTTCACGCCTATGTCAAGTTGGGGAAACACAAAGATGTGAGTATAAAGCAAGTTTTCCTGAAATCAGGAATTAGTCAATTGTGAGAGCTATGTTGTAAAGTTACTGGCCAAAATATGGTTTTATTGTGTTTCACTTCGGTTCACGGATACATTTTAAAATTTATTTTATGCTGAATATGTTATCAAAACATTGAAATTATGTATTGCAATAACAGGAAACTCAACATTTTAAGAAATTTCGAAATATAACTTATCTTGATTATAATTTAAAAATTGGTGTGCCTTCTGTCAGAGTTGGCAGTTATTAGTTGCAAGTAACAGCCCCCCTTTTTTTTGAATGTCAAACTAGTTACTTTTAAGAAGAGTAAATAACTTATTTACTTTTCTGTAAGTTTCAACAATAATAAAAATGAAAAAAAAACAACTTTAAACCTTCCAATGTACATTTGTTGCAAGTAAATGTTTCATGTGATGTAATTTTTTTTTTCAATACACAGGGTGGCTACTCACCGTGAATTCTGCTTGAATTTTTCTCCGTACTTGTAAAAAATTGCAACTTTTATTAATACAAATTGAGTTTATACATATTTATAAATGCCCTGAGGCAAGGATTTCACAGTTTAACTTGAAGAAAGGAAAATAATATGCTTGGAAAATAAAACTGAATACTCTCAATCTGTTTTCTTTGTTAGTGCCCTTTGCAAAACAATCTATCTGACAGACGGAAGTTTGTTGAGATATCTGGAATTTTAATTAGGTAAATTTAAGTTTGAAATTGTTGTATAACTAACTATTTGTGGTAGATTACTATATCCCATAACATTTGCGTATTTTTTGTAGATGTATTTCGAGTCTCAGTATGTGAAATGGCAAATGTAAACTCCGTCCCTTAAATTAAATAATTTATATATATATTCCGTTAAATGAAATTGAATCAGAATTTTTGGATGATACATTGGAATCACAAAGACCCTTTATATTATTAATATACTGTATTTGTGTGTCGGGGGGTGGGGGGGCTAATACGAAAGGTTGAGACAGTGAGAACTTCTTCTTGTAGCCTTTAATTTTGAAAAGTTCACCTTGAAAACTGGGAATTATACTTGAATTTTATAATGGTCCTAGAGTGGCCACCCTGATACAGTAAAAACCTCTTTAATCCGGACGACCCAGATAAGCCAGACTTCGCTTAATCCGGACAGGCAAAAGAAGAAAAGAAAGCAGAATGCAAGGTTTTAAATGTGGATAGAAGTCAACAAGAGAACTTCCCAAAGAAAAGGCAGTCAACCACTGATGATATTCTGTTTCCCGCAGACTTTGTACTGTACTGTATAGTGTATTTATGCCTATGCCCTTAAAAATAAACCATAATAAATGTGTTGTGTTGCTATAAACAGAGTTTTAATGCACTTTCTATGGTTCTTTTAGGTTATTTAAGTTAATCCGGACTTTTCTTAAACCAGTCGACTTATCCCCCATTAGTCCAGATTAACGAGGTTTTACTGTACTTTGAATTTTCTTGCCTCTATAGGTGTGTATTTAAACATATGAGGTCCATTATAATTGAATGAGAATTAATGTGTTTTGCCTGGTCTTCACTCTCCAGTGAAAAAGAACAGTTCGCTTGCATTTCGTGAATGCAGCACAAACTATGGTTGATCCTGAAGAAAGTAACATAGTTACTTCTTTGAGTAACAGTAACTGAACTACTTTTTGAGCAAAGTAATTTACTTGGGTAACTAAGTTACTCACAAAATGAATAACCATAATAACTGTGTTACTTTTCAAGGAAATTAACAGGAACTTAGTCATTTTTTTTTTAAAAAAATACAGTAATTATATTGAGATTGCTTCCTTTTAACTTTTATCTGTGTGAATTCCAGGTGAAGAATATTATCCGTGAAAATCCTTGGCCACTGAACTATAAAATCAGAACCAAGCTATGGCCAGTTTTATGCCAGCAACATGGCCGAGACAAGTCAATCACAGAAGGTTTCTACTGGGATATGGTGAACCAATTGTTTGGTTCTACAGGTATGCACACAGAAAAAGCATGTTTTGTTTTCAGGTATGTACTGTTACAACTAGCAAATTAATGATACATCCAAAATGACAACAGGTCTGCAGATATAAATTTTCTAACCCTATGGTGCATTGTGTATGTGTGGAAATGATCACATTTCTATATCGAATTTTTATGTAAACATTTTGATAAGGCATAACATACATCACATGCCATCATTTCACTAATCCAGTGTATGCTTGTACTTGAATTTTTGGTTACTCGTGCTTTTGCCTCATCATGTGGCTTCATCAGGAGTTAAGGCAAGATTCGTAAAAGTTTAAAATGTGTAAACGGGGCACTAACAGTACACAACTATTCTGTTTTGTGTCACCTCTTTCATAAAGATCTCATATTTTTATTTTGGAATGCAACAAGGCAAGATAGGGACAAGTAAAGCATGGGATCAACTGCCTGTAAAGTGCAGAAAGGAGAGAACTTGGGCCAAATTTAAATGACAAATTAGGATTTGATGTATGAATACTGACACCGTGCCTCTTTCACCTCATTGCCTCCTTCACATATGTAGGCATAAGCAGACCGTTTGAAAAAGCCTTGATGAAATTTCAGTTGGGAAAGAAAAACCCATATACAGGGTGTTTCTAGGCTGATAATACAAACTTTCAGGGATGATGGAGAAGGGCAAATGTATCAATTTGAGATAAGGAACCCTGGTCTGGAACGACTTAGTCGAAAGTTATAAGCGAAAATCGGTGTATGGAGATGGAATATACTTTTATTACCAGCACAAGTTTCACAAGCTGCTACATTCACAACAGTTGTTCAAAGTGGCGTCCCCCAGCTTCACTGCAGGCATGACATCGTCGCACAAAGTTCTGGCATACCTGTTGGAACAACCCAGTGTCGTTCGAACAATGTCACAGGAAGCGAGACTGCAGAGGATCTCCTCGCAAGAATTCTCGCTGCCTGGGTATGCCGAAACTTTGTGTGACGATGTCATGCCTGCAGCGAAGCTGGGGGATGCCACTTTGAACAATTGTTGTGGATGTAGCATCTTGTGAAACTTGTGCAGGTAATAAAAATATTACATCTTCATCCACTGATTTTCGCTTATAACTTTCGACTAAGTCGTTTCCGGATCAGGATTCCTTATCTGAAATTCGTACATGTGCCCTTCTCCATCATCCCTGAAAATTTGTATCATCAGCCTGGAAACACCCTGTATATATATTCCTCCAAACAATTGTGTTCATAACATTTAAGACAAAACTGTTTAGCAACAAGAGTCTGATGTACTTAGTAGTTATTTATAACTTCTCTTTCTGCAAATTTCCAATGCATTACAGAAAACATTAAAACTGCGAACGGAGCGAGCAAGAAAATTTTTAGATCCAAATTTTTGCAAACTGAAAAAAATATTGATTTAATATGGAGCAAAAAAATTCATGGGGCACCATGGCATTCTCTTCTACATTTTTTTTCCATTTAGATCATTTGGCACCAATGGCCAACTCCCACCGCCCCCTAGCTGTGGCTCTGAACTTGACAAGACTGTAAGATAAGTAGACATTCGGAACAAGAAAATTGTACAAAATATATTTTTATTTGTATAAAACTTGATATCAAGGGGAGAAAGTGCCCCTCTGTGTTCCCCTGCAGGTGCTCTTGGCTGTCTGGAAGAAATAATGCAAGAAAGATGTGAAAACTAATTCCATGTTAAGTATCCTTTTGTCCTGCTACTCTTAGATTCAACTAGTCTAATTTAGCTTTCTTTTACCTCAATGTTTGCCCCCCCCCTCTAGAATTGATTTCCATCGAAGGTTCGGGAGGGGAAATGCCCATTGCCCCCTGTGGTTGCACCCCCTTCCCCTGCAGTTGCTTTGAACTTTAATTGGCTTGCAAGTACTTAATCGTGTAATAACGGAGATTAAGTAAATTTCCACTAAATTTCTAGGTGAAAGTACAATACAGGGTTTGTCCGGAAAGTAATAGGACTGATTTTTTTTCGCCGCGACTGTACTTCGGAGCGCGCGCGCACTGACTGTATTCGGTAGAGGGGGTTCCTACCTAACCTACAAGCAGCTAGTCAGTTGTCTCCGAGCACCCGGAGAGTCAGGACAGGCTTTTTCGCGCGACGTGTTTCTGTGAGTGGTGCAAGCCGAAAATGCAGCGTTCGTTAGAGCAGAGGTACGCGATTAAATTCTGTGTGAAACTCGGTAAATCTGCGACAGAGACGTTTGATATGATCAAGCAGACTTACCCAGATGATACTTTAGCAAGAAGTGGTGTGTTTCGGTGGCACAAGGCCTTTTCGGAGGGCCGGGAAGAGGTCGCCGATGAAGACCGTGCTGGAAGACCTTCGACTTCGACGGCGTCTCCTCGCCCAAAAAAGGCAAGAATGAGCAAATCCAAAGTGAAAACGATGCTCATTGTCTTTTTTGACATCAAAGGCATCGTCCACCATGAATTTGTTCCTCCTGGACAAACCGTCAACGCCAAGTTTTATGTGGAAGTGCTCAAGAGACTCAAACGAAGGGTCAATCGGGTCCGACAAGACATCGCAGCCGACTGGAAGTTGCACCACGACAACGCCTCGGCTCACACCACCTTTCTTGTGACCAGCTACCTGACCAAGGCAGGCATCCCAACGCTTCCGCAGCCGGCCTACAGCCCAGATGTGGCCCCCCGGACTTCTTTTTGTTTCCTCGCCTGAAAAGGCCGATGAAAGGCAAGCATTTTGAGACGACAGAGGGGATCCAAGCATCTTGCACCGCGGCTCTAAAGGCTATTCCGGAGAATGCCTTCCGTGACGCCTTCAATGATTGGAAATCGCGCTGGCAGCGCTGTATCGACGCAGAAGGAGACTACTTTGAAAGTTTTTAAAGAATTGTAACGATTGGCTCAATATTTTTTTTTAAATCGACTCAGTCCTATTACTTTCCGGACAAACCCTGTAATGTAGGAGAGACATGGACATTTGGAAGGGGGCAAGGATGGCCACACCTCTCCCTTAGAAATCAAATATCAACATAAAACTATATATTTCACACATACAAGGTTATTTCAAACTCGACATAGTACAGCGAATTTGCAACAAATTGAAAAGTGCCTTATACCATATACTTTCGAGATATTCCACATTTTTTTATTTTGTTGAAAAACTCCCGATTTCAAGATTCAGTATTAAAATAAGAAAAAAGTGGTGATCGAATTCAACTTGTTTTAATTTGTATGTCATGCCAATACGTTGACAATGTTTTATGAACAGTAAAACAATCAAAAGTGCCGAACATTTTCAAAGAACAGGTCAAAACTTACTCCATGTTTAAATTTTCAATGAAGTTGATTACCAAATAACAGCAAATACGAGCTCAAAATATCAATAAGACACTAAGCGTACAAACTACTAGAAAAACTTCCTTGTTTTATCAGCTGTCCGACGACATATTATAATGTTCACAAAAAATTTAAAAATCTGGAAAAAAAAGTTCAATAACAACGGGACAGGTAGAGGGCAACTATGAATTGGAAATTGAAAGAACAATTAAATGGAAGAAAGCTTTTATGTAATAATGGATTTAGTTGACAAGTCTTTCTCAAAATGTTCTCCTCTATGTCGAATACACACCCGAACCCACTTTCTTACTTCTGTTTTAGTTACTCTCGAAGTGAAAGAGCGTCTCATTTCTTCAGTCGCATCGACGATTCCTTGTTGGAGATTTTCCACGGAAAGCACTGGTGTTGCGTAAACTAAGGCCTTCATGTGTCCCCACACATCAAAATCGACAATAGACAAGTCGGGACACCTTCCAGGCCACGGGATTGGCCCTACTGTACAGATCCAACTCCTTGGAAAAAGTTGCATCCAGACACTGCCGTACGGTGACTCCATAGTATTGCCAACTACCACAATCTACATTTTTGTGCACCAAAAGCACAAAGAAACCCTGGAAAAGTTAAACCAACAGGTTCAGAAAGACGTTTTTCTCTGAATTTTTGGATGGGAGTAATTGACAACTACTTGATTGAGCCCTACTTTAAACGGGGAGAATTACAAAGAATTTTTAAGAAATGATCTGACAACATTGCTTGGGAATATCCCTCTCACAACAAGATGACAAATGATATTCCAGAACTACGGCTGTCCAGCGCACTATCGAATCACCGTACGGCAGTGTCTGGATGCAACTTTTTATAGGAGTTGGATCTGTAGAGTAGGGCCAATCCCGTGGCCTGCAAGGAGTCCCGACTTGTCTATTGTCGATTTTGATGTGAGGGTGCACATGAAGCCTTAGTTTAGGCAACACCGGTGCTTTCCGTGGAAAATCTCCAACAAGGAATCGTCGATGCGACTGAAGAAATGCGATGCTCTTTCACTTCGAGAGTAACTAAAACAGAAGTAAGAAAGTGGGTTCGGGTGTGTATTCGACATAGAGGAGAACATTTTGAGAAAGACTTGTCAACTAAATCCATTATTACATAAAAGCTTTCTTCCATTTAATTGTTCTTTCAATTTCCAATTCATAGTTGCCCTCTACCTGTCCCGTTGTTATTGAACTTTTTTTTCCAGATTTTTAAATTTTTTGTGAACATTATAATATGTCGTCGGACAGCTGATAAAACAAGGAAGTTTTTCTAGTAGTTTGTACGCTTAGTGTCTTATTGATATTTTGAGCTCGTATTTGCTGTTATTTGGTAATCAACTTCATTGAAAATTTAAACATGGAGTAAGTTTTGACCTGTTCTTTGAAAATGTTCGGCACTTTTGATTGTTTTACTGTTCATAAAACATTGTCAACGTATTGGCATGACATACAAATTAAAACAAGTTGAATTCGATCACCACTTTTTTCTTATTTTAATACTGAATCTTGAAATCGGGAGTTTTTCAACAAAATAAAAAAATGTGGAATATCTCGAAAGTATATGGTATAAGCCACTTTAGGGTTAAATTTGTTGCAAATTCGCTGTATTATAGTGCCTTCAAAGGAATACGTCGCGTTTGAGGTAACCCTGTATAATTTGATTTATATTAATGGGATAATTTCAAATTGAAGTGGTGTTTTTTTGAGGGGGCAACACTATTATTGGGGTAATATGGCCCATGGAAAAATACCCTGCTTGTCCCTCTGTGGAAAAAATCTATGGACTTCCATGATTGGGGGGGGGGGGGTGGAAATTGCTCCCTTTCCTGGTGGGCATGCCTATGTTCACATATGCTAGTTGCTAAATTGTTTATGTCCTTTTCTTACTTATGTTTGATTTAAATCAAACAACTTTGGTTCTCAATGGTATCAACTTGGCTATAGTTTAAATTATCTTTTACGAAGCTTTCGGACCTAAGTGACAAGCTACAAATGCCAAATGACATGGGCTCCTTCAGTGTAAATAGGCATTAACTGCACATGTGTAGCCTACAGAGGCAACATGCTACATGCTATTGAGAGAACCTCCAGTGGCATGCAAGTAACAAGTGTTGCCTGTCACTTTGTTCTGAAAGCTCACTTAATTGTGCTGTGTAGTCTGATCTCAAGTAGTGTTGTATTCAGCTAACAAACAAAATCTCCTTTTTCCGCTAGATCTTCCAGATAAACCTATTCTGCTGCCACCGTTTGTTGATGGGATGCACTGCTTAACGTACCATCTTGCGAAAGATGGAAGAATAATGGCAGAGAGAGTTGTTGCTGTGTTGGGCTATGCTTATCCGGATATCACATATAGTCCAACAGTCTTCCCTTTAGCCAGTATATTACTTCATTTCATGTCAGGTACGTTTTAGAAAGTTCTTTAATGAGCAAACTACCAATGTTTCAGTATAATCCAGCATCTGAAAGTATTGTTTAACATTTAAAAATCACTACTGGCAAGTACTTTAATTTAATGCAGTCCAAATAACATGAAAATTAAATACAGTAATTCTGTTCTGGAATTGTGTGTAAAAAGTGATCCTCTTTAAAAAAACGTAATGAAGTAATAAGTATATTGTGGACATATATGTAAATATGTGAATTCAGGGAGTGGTTTCGAGACAAATTGAATTGCAAGAAAATATTTTTTTTAGAAATACAAAAAAATTTGGAAAACTCAGGGAAAGTCAAGTGTCTTTTGTACTTCCAACAATTTGCGAATGAAAACAAATTGGAGTGTTTTCTTGAACTAGCTGCTTGACTGGAAATATTCTGTATAAAAATGTTTTTGTAGTTTATTTTTATTCATGTATTTTTAACAATGTTTATAAACTATTCCCTTGAATAGTAAGTGTAGTTTAACCTTTAAAACAGCATGTTAAAGCACTACAGAATGTATGGAAATCCATTTTAAAATTACCTAGAAAAGTGAATTTGTTTTTACCAAAATGAATGGAAACTGCGAGAAATATCGGATTAGTCCATAATTTTAGTAAAATGCCAATGTCATTATCAGCTGCTACCCATAAGAGTACTGATTAATTTGTCCCAGTCATTGTGGTATAGGCTCATAACGAGATGCATGCATATTTCGTTTTTGAGGAAAACATGAAATGTGAAGTAACACATTGTAATGTTAATTTTCCATGTTTCTGAAAGATGTGAGGTGCACTTTTCTACTTTGTTTTGTTACGAAATGAACTGCAAAATGCGAAATAGGCTCTTAAACATGAAATTTAGAGTTTATTAACCGACACATCACTTTCTGATGTTTGAATTATCCTGTGAGTTAAGCAATTCACGGAAAATTGCTTAGTTCTGCTGTAAATATTTGAGAAGCATTTTTTATACAGGAATAAAACATAATACTCTGGTAACTACATAAAATGTACTATCAGAATGGATATGTTTATTTTGTGTACTAAGTCTAGTTTATAATTAATTTTAGGGTATTATTTGCCATTTTAAAACCAAAATATCATTTTATATACTGCTTTCGATCTGATTTTTCACAGCTATCACACAGAAATTTTATTTTACTTACTGCTTTTGAACCTGAAATTTATTCTGTTTTTGCACAGAAATTTGGCTATTTTAATTAATAAAAAATATGTGCCTCTACTCATAACAACTCAGAACATTTAGTGATTTAACTTATCTCTATGTTATTGAAAATAATCTGATAAATCTGCAATAATTTTTCATTGCTAAGTCCGTCCTATTACTATTTGCAGAGGAGGAATGCTACAACTGCCTGACCAATCTAGTAGCAGCCAAAGAGAAGGTGTTTGTTGCTCAGACTAAGCTGGTTCATGAGGTCATGTGGAGAACTTCCATGCAGCTTATAAAGAAGTATGTTGTACGTATCCATTTCTGCCAGGCCTCTTCTGGTATGGGTAAATGTTTACATAAAATTGTGCCTATTTTATGTTTGAAATTTACTTTTTGATTCACAAAATTTGCATCTTTAAAATCATCTAAGAATGAAGACATTATACCTGAGTAGATGTAACATACGAGGGTCGTACCGAAAGTAATGCAAAAGTGGTCATAACCTCTTTATTAACTGATGCAGATCGATCAAATTGCACATGTAGTTGGAGTGACTCTTCCTCTATACAAACCAGCTACTCAACATAGTCTCGAACCCAACTCTCGAATACTCTTTGAAAAAAGTCCGGTGTGCACTGTCCGACATCCACTTCTTCACAGCCACTTTCACTTCGACTGTGTCATCAAATTGTTGTCCCCGAAGACTGTTCTTTATTGGACGAAATAAGTAGAAGTCTGAGGATACCAGATCTGGGCTGTATGGTGGATGGGGGACCACGGACCAGCTCAATTTGCCGATCACCTGATTTGTTGCCAAAGAGGAGACTTCCAATCTTCTCTCCTTCAGCTCGGGTGGCGACTGCCGAGATACGCACTTCGCACACACTTTCTGATACTTTAAGCTTTCCACCATCTTCTGTATGTCATTGTGACCACAGTTCAGTTGTTCCGCAAGCTCACGTATTGTCTGTTTGTGCGAATCAACTCATCCACTCGCTGACGATTCATGTCAGTGGTCGCAGTTGATGGTCTCCCACTGCGCGGTTTGTCTTCAATACTGGTTTCCCCCTTCTGTAAACTTCTTCATCCACCTGTGCACATTGCTCTTGTCAATGGTGTCATCTCTGTACAAATTCTGTAACCTTTTGTGGATGTTGGACACCCTGCACTCCTCCTTCGTCAAGAACTCGGTGACAGCACGTTGCTTCTGCTTGGAATCCATTATTCACCTGCACGGAAGACGACAATTCTGAACCACCTGTCTAGAGGAAGAGTCACTCCAACTACATGTGCAGTTTGAACGATCTACATCAGTTAATACACAGGTTATGACCACTTTTGCATTACTTTCGGTACGGCCCTCGTAAAACATATTAACCTAAGTACATGTAAGTTACTGTGAGTAATAGGAATCTTCTGTTCATACTGTACATACTAAAACATATTTGGATAAATTTTCCACTTTGTATCAACTAAATACAATTATGTACATATTATGAAAATTATCCAGGCCTCCCCAATCGCGTAGTGGTGATGTCTCCTTGTAATGAAGGGGTCCCAGTTTGATACCTGGTGGAAGCACGTAGTGATTTGGATCCCACTTTGAACTTTTGTTTGGTCCCAATTAGCCTATCACACACCATGCTACAAAGCCATGGTTCCCGGGTTCAAATCCCAGCCTAAGCTTGGGTGTTTTTTTTGTGAGTGTCCCTTCATCAGTTGCATCATATCATCACTCATCCTCATCTTAGTCAAAAGTGGCAGAGAAGCAAGGTTAAATAAACCAAATGAATCAGTCTTTCTCTGTGGTGAGTATGTCTACTCATGAAGTAAAGACATGCAAAAAAATTAGCAAATTGAACTTGTATCTCTTTGTCAGATAAGTGAGTATTTGATGCAGAAATGAATTCTTCAATAGTTTGCACAAATTATGCAGCTCTAGCATAGAAAGAAACAGTTATGCAAAAAATAAATAAATGAAAATAAATTATGGACAATTCCATGTGACAGGTGACAGGTGTGTTTCTCCAGTTTCACATGGAATGGCTCTTATGCATTTTTGAAAATCAAAATAAGAGTGTAAGATTGCAACTCTGCATCACACTGAATATATAGTATATACGGTATGCGAGGGATAAGCAGACCAATTTTAAAATTTAATTTTTAAGTCCTTCGTGCTCAACTTTGTTTCCATAATCTTACATTACTTATGTTGCAAGAATTAAAAGAGCACAATATAACTTCATTTGCATCTTTTTAACAAGACATTTTAAATCAATCTTCTTATATAACAAAAAATGAATTGAAATCAACAACTCTAAAAATATTGTTATTCATACAGCATTCTTAGTTTCAATAGTTCCCTGTTAATTTTATAAACATGTGTACAATAAAAATAAATAAATACTGGTTACTTGTGAATGTAAGAGACGGTCACAAGATTTATAGTATTTGTAAATAGGTTTTTCTTGTATGTACGCATTGCTTGCATTGTAGAATTATTTTCCTGTAGTTTACGGTTATTTTAAATTACATAGAGTTAAATGTCTGGGAAGCTTTGTTCATTGCAGAAGAACACTGGAATAAATTAAATAATTTATTTTTGTTTAAAAAATTGCTAACCATTGTTATAACTGTATCTTTAGTCAAAATGAAAATAAATGTCTGACGAAAAATAGTTTTCTTATGCTTGTAATAACCGTAAACTACAGGAAAATAATTTGTAATTAAGGCATTAGTCTAAGTGCAATGCTTTTTTTATGTGTTGATACTCTTATATGACAGTAATGCTTCCATTCATTATTTACTAACGGTTCCTTTCTCCCTTCTAATAATTCACAGAAATCGGCTGCCGTTCATTTGCATCGACATTGTCAAGGATCTTTCAAAGTGGAGCAGATCTACCAAGATTGGTTGTGGTGGATTTTTCAGGGCTTACCATTTAATCATCTTGTAAGTTGTTTCTATCGTGAAGTAGGACATTAATTGTTTAAGGGTAAGAAGGAGCTCAAATGCATGTTGCGAGAGTGTAATTCCACTGAGGGAATGGGAACATGCTGCTTTCATACACTGTTGGTTTGTGCTGCATGCCACTTTGCTGGCTGAATACTGTTATGTCATATGCCCATCTGCACTGACTCTTCAGGAGAACTTATTGAAGTTTGGCATATGTGGATTTTGAATACACTAGAAGATTTGCGCAAATCTGACAAAAAGTGGAGATATGGCAAAGGAGTATTCAGCTGCCGACGTGTCATTCTATTTGGAGTATGCCGTGAAAGAATTTTCATTGAAGCAGTAAGTTGCAAGTAGTATTCAAAATTCACAAAGTGTAACTGCAAGTTTTAATTTGACAACTATCGTAATCTCTTAGGTTTCCATTTTCTTGTAACTAAACAGTTTCCAAACGTGACAGAGCACAAAGTTTTCGCTGATGTTTAGTGGCTGCAACATATTTAGTATGCATTGGCATGCCCTGGATTTTCGAACCGGGGAGGGGGGCTACATATGCTTTTCTTTTGTTTAATAGTCCGCCCTCATTTTGCCTTCCTGCATTTGACGGTCCTTTTTAGGAACACAAGGCTGAAAGAGGGTGGGGGCAGGTTATGACACCCACCAACCCCTTCCTTGGCATGCCAATTTTTGTAGGAAAGGCATATTTGCAGATATTTGCATATATCACTTCACTTGATCAACAAAATTACCCATAATTTGATTCATCCAGTATATTTATAAATAGCCTGCAATTGTGTTAAAAGTAGTGCCATTTTGTTATTATTTTCATGAATATAAATATAATTTGAGATCTGGCTCTCAAAGGGATTGCGCACAGTATAGTTTAACTATTTACCCTAATTGAAAATTGCTCAGAAAGGCAAAGTATACATTTTGTTACTAGCTCGCTCCAAGAATAAATGTTTATTTTCTCACAAACAAAAGCAAATCGGTGTGCCCTTTGTCTAATATTGGTTTTAAGTATTAACTTTCCATGTGTTTCAGTATTTTAGACAGGGAAACCACTGAGACCAGAGAATCGTGACGTACTTACCTTTGAATATTTCACACATGCGAATTTTCATGATTAGCCCAAAGTGACACGAAAGGCAAAGTAAAATAAAACAATGAATCAATTCAACTATCTGACACAAGATCAGTATTTTTAATGGGAGAGAAATTTTTATTTCGTGTGAGAAGTTTAGCAACTCGAAAGGCATTTCTGTTTCCCAGGTATACTCCTTAACCTCTTAAGTGTGGATGGCGTATATATTTACCCTTGCAGTGTCCTGCTGTATTGCAGAAGGCATATATATATATACGCTTTATTTGTTTCAACTATATTCGATTTACTGTGGTGTATATAGTCGCACAGATGTTTGGTGAGATAGTTCTAGCTATAGTAGAAACAAAAAATAATAGCAAGAGAGGAAAGAGATGAAAAAGAAGAAGATGGAAAGAAGAAGAAGAAGGGAAAATTAGTTTTTACCCTTTTTCTCTATTGCTACTATTTTTTGTTTCTACTACAGCAACTATCTCACCAAATGTCTGTTTGACTATATACGCCACAGTAAATCGAATATAGTTGAAACAAACATAAAGCATAAAACATAAAGCCTTCAGCACTACAGCAGCACAATGAGGTATACAGAATCTGACGAAAAAGCCTACATTTTTCCAGCAAAACACTACATTTTCCAGTAGCGACTTGTTCAACAAATTCCACACTTAAGGGGTTAAATATGAGCTTTTTTGATGAAAGTGTACTCAGGTTCAATCACCAATGGGAGCTCCAAAAAGTTTAATGTTGACCCTGGATTGTGAGCTACTTGGTAACAATTGGGAAGCTACTTGAAGCCAGAAAACAGTGGCAATGGGCCTCGATGTGCTGACCACATGTCACCCAACTAAAAACTACCTCAAAAGCTTTAAAGACCAGACAAAGGAAAGAAAAAGCATAATAAAAGATACTTGAAAAGTCTGTCCAAGCTTTTGACTCGATCCGGAGTCATCATCATGGCTGGTTGAGAGACCGTGAGGAAGAAGCAGCTGAAGTTTCAAAGTCTCTACTTTCTGGGTTTGCCGGAATATATCTTGAGCATCTTTTATCATGCTGTTTATATGTTGTGTGTGTTTTTTAACAAGTGCCCAATTACTGCCAACTCTGCAGTGGAACTTCCAATTTTAAGTTCCTGGATTTGACATTTTTCTGTATTTTTTTTTCACCTTGGTCTCTTGCAAGAAGTAAAATTGAGGTTCCATTATATAAAAGCTAAGAAGTAAAGCAGTGTCTATGATACAACACTATTTTTACATGCATATCATGTGAATAGATCTAAGATGATATTGTTAATGACAATTGGTATGATTTGTGTGACTAACAGAAACTAATGATTTATATTGTTCCAGGTTCGCGTTATAGACTGTTATTTGCATGAAGGGAACAAAGTTTTGTATCGAGTTGCGATGGCAATACTCATTCATTTTTACAAACATTCATCAGCACCCAACTCTACGTGGATGCAAGAAATATCATCGAATGGAGTTCACGCTGCACTCAATAAATTTTGTAAACTCATTCCTGTGAGTATTTCATTTTATGTATTAAATGCTATCTATCTTATTTATATATATAAAAATGGATGTATGTGTGTGGGTGTGTATATATGTTTGTTCTGGCATAACTCTTGAACGCCTGGAGCAATATCAACCAAAGTTGGTACACATATCACTTGCAATCTGGAAATAATATTTTGGGGTAAGACACCCGTTGCACCCCTAGGGCTGGGGTGGGAAGGGGTGACATGTAAAAGTAATCGAGAACGACCGATATTAAATTCCACACAAACATCCGTGATTCTATGCAATCCCGCACAATGAGTTTCTCGGGTTGTCTAACATTCAAGCTGTGTTGTGAATGGAATCCATAGTTTTTGTGACACTCCCAATGCAGTTCAGCTTCAAGTTCATCACCTATCGGCATGGGGGTGAGAGCGAGTGAACAACAAAATGCCACGAATGACCTAGATTAGTGTCGAATCCATAGTTTTCGGAGTCTCTAAGCTAATTGGTGACATTCACGATCACATTTAAAATTAGTTACATTTTACACTATAGTTAGAATTCAATATTTTCCTGTCTAATACAAGATTGGGATAAATAAATACCCTGGGCAATGCCGGGTAATCAGCTACTTTAGTATACCAGGTGTATAAGCTTAAATCTGCTGTTTGCTCATAGATGGCGTTAGTGAGTGTATGAAGCTACCATAGGCACGCCATACCTAGTGTTTGTATGAGTTGGACATCTGCCAACACAAATCAGTGCACATTGCCACCATGTGCAGACAACAACAGACAGTGTTCCTGTGGTAAGCATGTCTAGTTTTGTGCCAGAAAAAGAGCATATGCGGGAAGCTCTGCTTTTCTGCTTCCATTTGAAGAAATTGGCTGCCGAATCGCATCAAATGCTTGTGGAGGCCTATGGTGACAGTGCTGTATCGGAAACAACGTGCAGGGATTGGTTTCGTGGGTTCAAAGACGGCAATTTTGACCTGAGGGACAAGAAGTGTGAAAATCGGCCCAGGAAGTTTGAGGACCATCAATTGCAGGCTCTTTTGGACGAGGACGATACCCAAACGCAAAAGATGCTTGCCGAGCAATTGGGTCTCACTCAAGCAGCCATTTCCATGCGTCTACGTGCCATGGGAAAGGTTCAAAAGATCGGAAAATGGGTGCTGCATGAATTGACAGATCGGCAGCTGGAGAGACTCCAAAACACATGCGAAATCTTGCTTGCCAGACATAAAAGAAAGTCTTTCCTGCATCGGATTGTGACTGGCGATGAAAAGTGGATATATTTTGAGAATCCTAAACACAAGAAATCATGGGTTCATCCCGGCCAACCATCAACATATTCCTCGAGACCAAATCGCTTCAGCCGGAAGACGATGCTGTGTGTTTGGTGGGATCAACAGGGTATCATCTACTTTGAGCTGTTGAAATCTGGTGAAACTGTCCCTGCCCACGGCTACCACCAACAACTGATGAAATTGCACCGTGCTCTGTGTGACAAAAGGCCGGATTATCAACAAAGACATGGCAAGCTGATTTTCCTCCACGACAACGCCCCACAGCACACGTCAAGACTGGTCCAAAACTACTTGGAGACACGCAACTGGGAGGTGCTACCCCATCCCGCCTATTCACAAGACCTGGGCCCTTCCGACTACCATCTGTTTTCGTCGATGGGCCACGTCGTCGCTGAGCAGCACTTCGATTCATATGCAGATGTCCGAAAATGGCTTGATGAGTGGTTTGCCTCGAAAGAGAATTACTTTTTTTGGCGTGGTATCCAAAAATTGCCCGAGAGGTGGGCAAAATGTGTAAATGATTATCAACAAAGACATGGCAAGCTGATTTTCCTCCATGACAACGCCCCACAGCACACGTCAAGACTGGTCCAAAACTACTTCAAAACTACGTCGCTGAGCAGCACTTCGATTCATATGCAGATGTCCGAAAATGGCTTGATGAGTGGTTTGCCTCGAAAGAGAATTACTTTTTTTGGCGTGGTATCCAAAAATTGCCCGAGAGGTGGGCAAAATGTGTATCTCGCGAGGGCAAGTACTTTGAATAAATTTCTTGTTGCTTTCTATGACCAAACCATTTTTTTTTCTAACTACAAAACAGCAGATTTAAGCTTATACACCTGGTATGTAATAAGATCATGCATTTTTCTCATTACGTATTGCATGTACTGAAATTATAACATGTCTGAACACTTCATGATTAAGGGTTTCCAGGTTTTACTTCAAACATATTTTTGAAAATTTCATGGAATGTCTAAATTTGAGGTTTATTATTTTCAAAATATATTAGGCAATGTATTGAGTTAAGGAATTAGAATGTGTTTTATTTCCAGCAGGATGAAGCATCTCTTCTGATGAAAATCTGCTGGTGAGATTGATTGGATTACACTAAATATACCCTACATTCACAAGATCAAACACAATTGAATTTTTTAGATGATATTTGTGTCACACCTCTAACAAAAAAAGGTGCTGATTTGAAAGAAGCTATAGAATGAAAATGCACCCTAACGAGAAACAATGCTCGTAATTCCATTACGTTATCAGCATTGCCTGAACCAGAATGCCCATCAAATTGTCAATTTAAGATCATAAAACTTATATGTATTGTAATAAACATTTACTTTATAATTGTACAAAGTGTGTGTATTTCTTGGGGACATCATTTATATGTTTCATGTCAATATGTTAAAGTCCGCCTGGCTAAAGAATGGACTTGAGGAAACCCAGACTTTCTGCATCCAGCTCAAGGGGAGAAAAGTGGTGTTGCTACCGGTTGCTACATGCCTGATTTGTCTAGTCGTACACGACACCTCTTCCTGTTAACATACCCCCTTCACTCGCATTTCAGGGAGAGGCAGGGAATCAGGAGACCTATATGCTTGCTGAGCTGCGGCAACCATTAAGAACCGCTATGCTTGCCCTGGTTGCATTTCGAAAACTACTCGAAACGAAAAATTTGGCAATGCATCACCACGGCAACTGGACAAAGCCGATTGGTTCAGCGGTTCATTTGGCTTTTTTTGGCTTTCGACAGAAAAGATAAAAATAGAATTTCCAAGTCCATTCTCTGGCCGGAACAACTGTAGTCCATGTGTTGTCAGTTATTAAAATCCAAGAACCATCTCCTGGAAATATTAGTTTACAGTTTTGTAGGTGAAATCAATGAATCCTTGTATCTCATGAACCATGTTAACCCTTCATTGGTTGCACCTGGAAAAGTAACACGATCGGTCATACTGTATCTGTGAGATACAAGTACAGCTTTACTAACATATTCATGATTACTTTTTAATTTTCACCTTGTATTCTAGTCCTACATATAATGCTTCTTAACCTTGACTCGGGCGAGGGGGTCAGAAAGGAGCCCCGAGGCCCTTTTGGTGCGAATTTTGAATTCGTACACTTATTTCACAAAACATGTTATAACTCGTAGACTATTTGACCAATGTGCTTCGGGTAACTTTTGTTTTGCAGCTAAAACATCAGGGCATGCAACCGTGCAGAAATCGAAATGCCAAAGCCAATAAGAGGGGTTGGGTGGGCCACGGACCCCAACTTTCTTGAAAAAAATCATAAAAATGGGGAGTTTGTTTCACATATTCGATAATGTAATGCACCCAGGAACATGAAATGACTTTCATTCGGTTGAGAAAGGACCATTCTTTTAAAATAAGGCTAAAGTGTGGGTCCCCTTCTCAAAATAGCAGGGGGAAAAGGGGGGCAAACTCCCCATTTTTATGATTTTTTCATTGAAAGTTGGAGGCCGTGGCCACCCAACCCCTCTTATTGGCTTTGGCATTTTGATTTCTGCACGGTTGCATGCCATGATGTTTTAGCTGCAAAACAAAAGTTACCCGAAGTAGATTGGTCAAATAGTCTACGAGTTATAACATTTTTTGTCAAATAAAAGGTAAAAAAGGTAAAGTTCTCCCCTGTGCTTAGCACTACGCCATGAAGGCATATAGGGGGTGTGGGGGTAATGCCCCACACTTTCTTGATCCGGTCATGAGTGGGGGTGATGTGATCAGCATCACGCCCCTGACTGCCTTTACCCCCCAGGTACCCATGTCATTCGACGCTGGGTGGGTGCTGGGGCTGCTTCCAACGTTAGAAAAGTTCCCAGATTTGAAGCGGCCGGGGATCGAACCCGGGACCTTGAGCATGGTAGTCAGACGTGTTATCAACTGAGCCACCGCGTCAAAATAAGTGTACGAATTTAAAATTTGTGCCAGCTTCCATACGTAACTTTGGAGTCGGTGAGGGCGGGGGTGCATCCACATGATGTGGCAAAGCTTCGTTTAACCCACTGTAAGTGTTTCCGACCTACCAGGAAAGTATAAAGATAATAAAAAAACAGGAATTTTGTAATCAGCTGCATGATCGAAAAATCGACCAAAATATAAGTAGCACCTCATACTCGATGATCGAAAAATCAACCAAAATATGAGTGAAGGTTAAGCGCCGTAAAACCTTAAAAACATTTTTTTACCACTACATATGGTATTTATTGTCATCTTACGAACATTTATTTATGTGTGTCACTCTGCCGTTCATCACATTCTAGTCCAGTCTCTGAATTACCTTCTCTTACCTTTGTATTATGACAATTGCCGACAGACTCGTCATATCATATTCATCACATTCATCATCACTGCTGCAGAGCATGGAACAAGCGAATTCAGTATTTTTTCAGATCCTAACGGTTCTTTTTATAAACGGACTGTGATACCATTAACAGATACAAACGGACTGTGATACCATTAACAGATACAAACAGTCTATAAGCCCAGACATGAAGGGGCACCAGGCAGAGACTGTGGTCACCTGTATTCAGACAAAGAGGAAAGAAGCAAGTCAGAAGCTTAGAACTGCACACCTAATCGTTTCCAAGAAAATGAACAATTTTAGTTGCATGCATCTCAGAGATATGGCACAAGCGATGCTGTGGAGGTTTAACTGAAAATAACTGAAATATTCATTCTAAAGTTACACAGACTATAGGGGAAGGTTTATTTTTGCAAGCATTATTCATTGTTTGTTTTATTGCAGATAACACCAACGAAGCTTCTTCGCACTGCTTTTGCTGTTCGTGCATTTAGTTCCAGTCACGTGGCCCGTGTGTTCCTTAAGAACGAGATGCTTTTAAAGAGTAAACCAGTTGTTAGTGTTTCTCGGCAGTTGGTTCGTTCAAGATCAACCGAAAACCTCCCCGACAGCCAGTCACAAGTTAATATACGAATGATGTCCCACACACTCACAATCCGAGAGGTAAGTGTTTTCTAGAGCCCTTGACTTTACTGTATTCTAAGTAACTGCAACAAAAGTTCATAAATGTATATCCATTATATGATGATAGTTTAATAGGATACATAGATTTCAGTGTGGGGAAGGCTTTGTTCATCAGAAGAAATTAAATACGAGGGTCATCCAAGAAGTTCTTACCTTCACCATGATGTAGATGTGGTAGCGCTCTGAAATTTTACACAGTTGTAGGTTGGTATCTCAATAAGAATAATTTCCAATTTATATCATTACACGTCCTTTTGAACTAAAGTTAGAGCCATAAGAGTAGGAGATGGCAGCATGTTGGACAAAATTGAGTATCGATCTGTGATGAGGTTCCTGCATCTGTAAGAGAAACCTGCACATACTATCCATGACAGCTGTGTTTGGTGAGCAATGTCTATCATATGACACTGTTAAACAGTAGAGGAGAGGATTCAAATGTGGGTGCAGAAGTCTACAAGATGACCCAAAAGTAGGATGCCCATCCACAACCACAAAACCAAGCATGGTGACACAAGTGGGGCAGCTTGTGCTTCAAAATGGATATGTGATGGTTAATTTCTTAGGGAGGAAGTTGAACATTAGTAGATGTCATTGTACAACATATTGCATGACATCTTGCATATGAGAAAGGTGGCTGCAAGATGGGTTCCAAGGTTGTTGGCACCTTTCCAAAAGCAGCAGTGTCTGAAATATTCTTTGACCTATGCGGCAAAGATATGGGTGGATTTTTGAAACAGACTAGTGGATGAAACTTGGGTATATCTATTTTATCCCGAAACAAAAGAATGGAGCAAGACATGGAAACCTTTCTCATCACCCACCCTAAAAAAGCTAAGGTGCAAGGATCATCCATCAAAGTCACGTTGTCTGTGTTTTGGGATCACAAAGTTGTGTGACAGATTACTTGCAAAAAGTAACAACAGGAGCATACTACAGGGACCTGCTGAAAAAGTTATGGCATGCTCTCAAGTAAAAAGACCAGGTTTCCTATCAAAAGGTGTGTTGCTATTAGTTGAAAATGCAGTTGCACACCATGTTTCAGACACAGTCACTTTCGTTTGTCGTTGCGGCTATGAACCTTTACACCTTCCACTGTGTTCACCCAGCCGGACATCATCCGATTTCTACCTCTTCCCAAAACCACTTACGGCAAAGATGTTTCAACAATGATGGCGAGGTCATTACTGAAGTGGGTAATTGGCTCGACACAAATTCAGCAGACTTGTATGAAGCTGGAGTTAAAGGACTGTTCCATAGTGATGAGAAGAGTGTGGCCATAGGAGTCAGATATGTGGAGAAGGAAGAGTTGGTGGACGAAATTTCAGCTGCGTAGCACGTCCGGATCGTATTCAGGGTAAGAACTTTTTGACCTCCCCTCGTAATTGCAATGTAAACTCAGTGTGGAGTTTTCTTTTTCGCAGGTGTGATAACCAACCACTTTAGAAAATTAATTCAACCAAAAAGATCAAGAAACTTTGTAGAGAAGAAAATTATTTTGAATTACCTGATAATCTTTAGGGTTTATAATTGAAGTTCAACAAGATTCTCACTTGATAACTTTGAACATTTATTAAAAATAAAAATTGTTCCTTATTTCTCTATTAATGCAGTTGTTAGGCTCCAACAATAATGATAGCTTATATGGTAAAACATTAGTGACAATATTCATTGTATAACTCTTTGTTTTGTGTAAAATTTATTCCTAGTATAAGTGAAACATTGATCAAATTACAAATAAGTATCCAGGAAGGGAACATGTGTTCTGAAATTTTACATCAAAAGAAACTGTCTTTACTTGCTTGTAAAAATTGTAAATTAAAGTAATAATAGAAGAATTATTACTTCCACGGTGAAACCCTTATATCACTGCCTCTAAAACATGTAATTTATGGTTGATGTTTTTATATATTTCTGAAAATGTCTGATTCTTATCTTGTGCTGCCTAAAGGGAGCAAGTTCACCAGGGATTCGTGGTCCCTCCATGGGTGCTTATCCCATACAAAATGTAAAGTCTCAAATACTTGAGCAGGACCAAGTAAGTATCCATAACGTCTAATAGAAAAATCATGCATGATACTCTCTTGCTACAAATTTCTTTCATATGGAATGTTGGCATTTGTAATGAGTGCATCTTGTACACATGTAAGCAACTGTCATGGCCTAACCTGTTGAAATTGCACAAACAATATCTTCATCCTGTATTTCTTGAATGATCAGGCCTCATTGTGCACCTTATACAATAACAAGGCTGAGGATTTCAATGTTGCCACTAAACGTCTCAGGTTTGAGTCTTTGCGAGTGATTAATTCCATCTAATCATCACTCATCATCATGACTAGCCAAAAATGCCTGACAAGTGATGCTAAATAACAAAAGTATATATATACAACACTGCCACGCAGGAGACCTGGGTTCAATTCCAAGGGTACATGATCTAAATTTTTCCAGCCTTGTCCCCACATAAAGCAGCTCTGGGGCTCACCTAGCTTCAAATCAATGGGTACCTGGGGGTTAAAGGCAGCAAGAGCATGGTGCCGATGACATCACTTCCAAAATGGCCGAGATCGAGAGTGTGTGGGGCCATCACCACACATCCCCTAAATGTGCCTTTATGGCACGGTGCATGGGAAACTTTACCATACACATGCATCCTCCTTCGTGGCTGTGCGGTCTAGACACCTTGCTTTGGACTGCGACTGCAGGACGGCATGGGTTCGATCCCAGGTTCAATCTTGGGAAATTTCGACCTGTGTATAGGGCCGGTGGCAACCCACCATCGTGAGGAAATTGGGGAGCTTCGAGTAAGCGTAATCCAGTCACGGAGACCTACTACAATGGCTGGGGGTACGTCGGGCTGACCCCCCGACTATTCCAATACTGGTTGAAGATCTCCACGTTAGAGGTGATGAAGGAAAGCGTGGGAGGGAGACCGGCAGTCTGTAGGTAAGCCAAGGCCCTTCATGGGCTGTAGCGCAAAGGATTATTATTATTATTATTATTACCATACACATGGAATACACACTCTATGCAAATGCATACTTAAAAAAATTATTTGACCAGAATTTTGTTTCAAAATATTCAAGAATTACATCAGAATATAAATACCTGTTACGTAATAACAAAATGCAGTTTTTCAAACAATATCTGTGCATAATAAATGGACACCGTGAATTTTGCATAACTTCCAGAATAGTTAGACACTGTGAAAGTGTTGTGCGGCATTTTTGTTGACTCCATGAAAGACTAAAATACTTATCGGTTGGTATCGGGTAATAAAATTCAATCGATACTTTACTCCAGATCAGTCACGCCTGGAACCCATTCCTCCTCCCACACCAGCCAATGAGAACGCCAGGATCCAGAGAGAGCCAATAGGAAGACAGAATCCAAACTCCGCCACATTATAGTCATGTATTTTAACCTACACTGATCTCCGTTTCTACATTCCCTGAAGATGAGAGCAATGTATGCCCTCGAAACATTGGAAGCCAACTCCAATTTAACCTGGCTCGTAACCCAAGAACACTTGTTCAAATCACATCGCCAGGAAAGCTACAATTCCCACATTTATGTTGCATATTTTGTCAATTTTGACCAGAAATGCATGTTTTGCATGCAAGGTGTATATTTTACAGAATTTGTCAGGATGTTGCCAGATGTAAGATTTTCCATATTGGAAATTAGTTTTCACGATGTTAATGCTAGCAAGATGACCGAATCACCCTCACTTCACGGGAGGAGAAGAATGAATATTGCAGGCTGAGAAGGAGAATCTTATTCTGGATGTTTGTTGTTATTTAGTTGTGATATTTTTCTTTGGCTTTAAGATGACTAAAAGAAAACAGTTCTTAGAGTTTGGATATACAAAAGTGGAATCTTTGAAGTTAAGGCACTAGTAAAGTAAAGTAGTAGGTGGGGGGGGGGGGTATGAGGGTGCCATCAGTTTGATTAACACTTAAATATGATTTTACATGTGATACTTGGGGTGAAAATTTATTTAAAATGTTTTTCCTTGTCTTTGGGAAGAGGGAGGATATGAAATTTACTCCAGTTTCATCAGCAGGGTGGCTACTCACCTGGAATTCCTTGAATTCCGGGAATTATACGTGAATTCTGCATGAATTTTCTCCTTAGATGTGAAAAATTGCAAGTTTTATTAATCCAAATCCCATTGAATTTTTAAATATAATTAATAGGCCTCGGAAGTTGAGGAAAAATCCTTTTTTTCCTAGTGTTCGAAGATGAGACCCAACGTAATATATGTTCAGTTTAGGTCATTTTAGGCAAGAAAAAGGTGGGCTTTATTTGTCCTTTTTTGCCTTTTTCTGCAATTTTTGGCATATTGGTCCTTTTTTTTAACCTATTTTTAGGTCTTAACGGCTTTTTTCGACTACGTTTTTACTGCCCATTCTCAATTCGAATGATCATCAGTTCATCACCTCTTAAACACCCTTTCTGTAGTAAAGAAATTTAAAAAAAAAATGATAGAAATAAATATATTTGAACGATCCCTGAAACGAGAGAAAAACATTTTTGGACGACTGAAGCAGGTACGGTACAGTCACGGACACTGCCGGCTTGTAACGATTCCATTGAAAGTCAATATATTCATTACAAGCCGGCAGTGTCCTTGACTGTACAAGGTCCTTTAACCGTAACTTGTCTGGAAGGTCGCGCTGTAAGTGGCAACTTTATCTTGTTTTGAAGCTTTCAGCACAGTGTATACGACCAGACAGCACGCGCCTCCAAAGATCTCAAGTCAGATAAGGAGGTGCCGTGCAGAGGGAGGGGGTGGGGAGGTTAAAACTGAAGTTATTAATTAATTTGGATCACATTTATACATCCTTTTTCCGTTTTTATGTCCTTTTTTATATTTTTAGGTCTTTTTATAGGTCTTTTTCTGGCAATTTATAGGTCTTCAACTTCCGAGCCCTAGTAATTAATAATGCCCTAAGGCAAGCAGTGGCAAAGCGTGCTTTCTCTGGAAGGGTAGGCACAGGATGGAGCAGGGATTGGGGGGGGGGGGGGGGAGCTGTGATTTTTTTTTTAAAAGTAGTATGTTAAAATATAGCCCCTAGAAAATAGAAGATAACACATTACCTGAATCTTGTCTACTGCTGTTCGAAAAAGTCGGGATAGGGATTGTAAAGGATAATGTAGTGATTAACGCTCTCGCCTTATAATCAAGAAGTAGAAGGTTCGATTCCCCGTGGAGGCATTGGTTCAGATTCTACTTTAATCTAATCTCGATTAGATATCTGAAAATAAAGGTGCTTCTGTCTCGAAGGTCAGAAAACAGTGACGATGGGACTTGATGTTCTGACCACAAGTCACCCAAAGAAAAAGCCGTTTTGTCAGGCCTTAGCCTGTTACATTTGTTACATTAAAGCTGCTTGTAAAAATTATTTGCTACTTCAATAACAGTATTGTAAATGTTTCTCGCATTAAAGAAATGGATCACTTGACCGTCACTTAGTATTTATTTCTTTTTAATGCCGACCTCCGCGGTGGATTGGTTATAACAGCGACAGCGTGCTACGAAAAGGGGCTCAGGTTCGAATCCCTGCCTGGGCATGGGTGTTGTTTGTGAGTGTCTCTTCGTCAATGTCATCATATTATCGCTCATTCTCATCTTCCCAATTAGCCAAAAATGGCAGAAAGCCAAGTAAAATAAACTAAATCCATCATTCAATTATTTCTTTTTAAATCTTTTATGCATATAATTCTTCTTCAACACTCGACTTTTTTTAAAAATTATAATACGATTTAGAAAATGATGAAATTCTAAATGAGAACACGGACACCTTTCTGTGTCCAGACCAGAAAATTTCAGTAAAATGGATATTCTCAATACGTTTGCACTGTACTTTGCCCCCTTTTAAAAGTAGCACGTTTTCAGTTATGTCACTAATATCCATTTCCTTAAAGAAATAAAATGCTTTCCCCCTCTGAATCGAGATTGGTGTGGGGCACATCCAGCAGCTAACCCTTCGTGAAAAGCGGTTTCTCAAAAGTGCTGAAAGCACCAAACTTAATACTGGTAACCAACTTACATGCATTATTTGCAGTTAGAATTCTAATAATGCCTACGTTGATAGGTTAGGAGGCCAGGTTTAGAGGTGTCAGCAACACATTTTCGCGATGTGTTAGCAGCTGGGTGTGCTCCGCTCCTGGCACAGCTCTGAATCTTCCATGGAAACGCTGCTTCAACAAGCTCTGTGCATCCACTGCCTGCTTCGTCACGCTCTCGTACACGATCGGCACTCTTCGGATGAAGTCGGAGGCCAGCCTCTCCTTGTACGTTACAGGCGATTCCGCCCCTGAAATTATATTTTCCCGCATGAATTACATAGGTTGTTGTGGGACCAGCTGAGACACACTCAGGCGGGCCTCGCTGAATGCGCAGATACGGTTCCAGGCAGGGTTGCAAACTTGCAGAAATTATCGGAAGACCTCGAATTTCAGTTTTCATTTATTAAGCGTCGTTTAATGAAATTATAAGTAATAAAATAATCCGTAATAGACAAATATATTAGGGTAGGCCCGGCCTCCGGGCCTCTTAGGACGCTTCGCCACTGAAGGCAAGTTTTACTGTTTAGCTTTTATTTTTATCGAGGAAAAAAATAAAGTTGCTTGGAAAATAAAACAGAATTCTCTCAATTCGTTTACTTTGTTAGTGTCCTTTACAGAATAATCTATCTGACAGACGGAAAATTTTTTGCAGGATAAGAAATCTTGAAGCCGATTAGGTACATTTGAGTTTGAGATTTTTATAGAAGTAACAATTTTTCATAGATTAATATATCCCTTAACATTCGTGACTTGTGTTTGTTGATGTATTTCGTGTCCCAGTATATGATATGGCAAATTTAAACTCCTCACCATAAATTAAATATTTTAAGTATATATATCGTTTAATTGAATTGAATTTAGATACGTTGGAATCGCACAAACCTTTTATATAGTTGATACATTTGTGTGTGTCTGTGTGCGGGTGGTGAGAGGCGATAATACATAAGGTTGAAATAGAGAAAACGTCTTGTACCCTTGAATTTTTGGAAAGTTCGGCTTGAAAACCAGAAATTATGCTTGAATTTTATCATGGTCATAGAGTGACCAACCTGCATCAGGTGACAGAGATCTCTGAGTAGGGATGGGACAAATTAGTCAGTACTCTATTGGTGTATCAATTTTGTCAGTAAAATTACCAATAATTTTACCAACCCGATATATCTGTAGATTCCATTTTGTTGGAATTTTTATGGTTATAAATCTCCATTCCCTACTTTTTAAAAAAGTAAATGTCTGTATATTCTTCTTTTTGCATTGCAAAATCTTGGTCATCCAGTAGCATATATTTATTAAAGAGGTCAATGAAGCGTTTGGTCATTGGATCAGTAGAATATCAGTTATCGGTATTGGCATATTTTATATCGGTACTTTATCAGTATCAGCCAAAATTTCATATCAGTCCCTATCTCCGAGTGTACCAATGTGACAATTGACTGTCAGAAATTTGGATGAAAGGATTGTTATATATTGCAGCATGAATTGTTGTAAGTATTTTTGATGGAAGATTTTCAGTAAAAATGATAAATTTACATACTGCATCTTTTGTGTGTATTTTATAGGGTTGGAGAGGAATTGCATTTGTGGTTGCTTTTAGTGTTTATTTTTAAGTTTTTGTGGCATGTTTGTAGGCATATTGTGCTAGTTTCTAGTGCATATAGATCACCAGTCTAGTAATAATCAGCATTATATACTTGCTATTACTTCGTGATGACTTGTGATCAGTGTAGATGTGACATTATTTATCCTAGAATTTTTTTCCTTGATTAGAATTTTTAATTGAAAAGCAATACATGTAAGGTGTAAGAAGTAAAATTTTTGTAGATTTTTGTTAGAAACTTATATTCAGTGTTTTCTGCTTGGCATTGAATCAAAATGAAATTTCAAATTTTAAGAGAAATAACTTGTGGAAAAAGCAGATTTTGAGAATATACCGGGTGTAGACAAAATATCTGACACATTTTAATTATTAATAAATTAGAAACGAATGAAGATAAAAATAAATTGGTTGCAATGATAGATAGATAAACTCAAAAAGTTGTATGTCCTATTTCAGTACATTTCTATATGTGCTCCTTTTGTTGCACGGAGAATGTCAAGACAATAATCCATTTCTTCCCGCGTTCGGGTCAGCATGCCGACATCCACAGTGGCTATTGTGTTGTTCATTCTGGCTTTCAGTTCCTCGATATTTATCACCTTTGTCTTATAAAGAATGTCTGTTGCATATCCCCAGAGGAAAAAAAAGTCCAATGGGTTATGTCTTCTCTATTTTTCCTTATCATGTCAGTTGCACACTTTGTCTTTTTAAATGTATCATCCATTTTTTACAGAAATTTGCAGAAAATGAACCTTATATGCAAAAGTAAAAGTAAAAAAAAGTAAAGTGCTCCCCTGTGCTTAGCACCATGCCATGAAGGCGTATAGGAGGTGTGGGGGTAACGCCCCACACTTTCTTGATCCGGTCATGAGTGGGGGTGATGTGATCAGCATCACGCCCCTGACCGCCTTTAACCCCCCAGGGTTTCCCCCAGGTACCCATGTTATTCCATGCTGGGTGGGCACCAGGGACGCTTCCATCGTTAGAACCGGCCGGGGATCGAACCCGGGACCTTTAGCATGGTAGTCAGTCACGTTACCGACTGAGCCACGGCGGCCACGAATATGTATAGAGCCATGATCTTTTTTGTAGGATCTTGTGAACTGTCGAAACAGGCATTTTCAATTCCCTTGTTCCCTGTTCTCAAGGATTTCCTAGGACTGTACGAATGCTTGTAGGATGCATTCAACATCTTCATTGCTTGTACTGGGACATCCTGAATGCTTATTTTCAAAGACACTCTCAGTTTTTCCAGTGAAGGATCCTGTTTCTAGAAGAAGGATCTTTTCTGATCGTTCTGAAGCTTCTCTACGTTTGTGCATATGATTTTCTTTCCAGAAACCAGCACACAGTTTGAGTTTTCCCCTGTGGAGTTGCCATTTTCTTCAATTTCTTCAATTATGGTATAATTTTCCTGGTAGCACTGTCTAAGGACTCACTTGTGATCTGGAAAGTATCGATTAATACCAATACTTATCTTGTACCTGCATATAGGCTGATATTATTCAACACCATAATGTGTCAGGCATCTTGTGTACACCCTGTACATTATGGAAAACTGTTGTTAATATGTAACCTAAAAATAACATTGTCCGTTCTAACTGAAGCTTGTATCGTTCCAGTTGTTAACATTGTGGTCTTGGCTGCCAGTGAGGATCACCATGTACCAACCAATATTACTGTACACGACAGAGGAGCACGGCTGTAGCTTGACAACGTTTTTTTATCGAGTAGAACAACATGAGCCTACGATCCTACTCATCAAAACTTGCAATAATGAGGTGCGTTTCAGTTATTTTGCCACTTCTGTAAGTGTAAAGTGTGAAATATGCACAGTTCACTTGTCTTTTGAAGGAAGGAAACATGTTCAGGTACATACACAAGAGTATATATTCGGTTGATGCATAAGTTCATAGTGCTTTTTCACTGTGGCAAAAGTTGGTTATTTGATACTCATTTGCAATGTACAAAAGACAGAAATTAATCAGTAACCTTCATTGCCCATGACTGTCTACCAATGCTGGGGCAGTGTTTCGACTCCATGCCTAAATAAATCAGCTGATTTGGGGTTAAAGAAGTCCTCAAGCCAAGTTTGAAGAGCACTTTCGTTACCAAAGGAGTTTCCTTGAAGAATGTTGGATAGAGAGAGGAAAAGGTGGAAATTTGAGGGTGCAAGATCAGGGAAGTAAGGAGGATGTGAAATAACTGGATACCAGCTTTTGTCCAAGGGTGCAAGATTGGAGGAGTAAGGAGATGTGGAATAACCTCTCAACCAAGCTCCTTCATAGCAGCTTTTGTCAAGTTAGCGGAGTGTGGGCATGCATTATCGTGTTGCAACAGCACTTGATTCAGTCTTCCTGCCCTCTTTGCTGATTTGTGTTGTTTTCACTTATCCTGAACCTTACCCATTAAATACAAATGTAGCATGATGATTAAATGGTCACAGTTCATCACATTTGATAATTCTCGGGTCGACTGATGTGGATCATTATGGATTAAAGTATTGAAGCAGTATTCATGTAAGCACGATGGTCTTCCTGAACCTTAGAATCACTGAAGTCTTATTGCCCTCTTTGAAGTGACAAAACCATTTTCTTGCCCTGCTTTTCCCTTTGACATTCTGGGCCTCCCCATGGCGCAGTGGTAGCGTCTTTGCCTTGTAATCAAGGGGTCCCGGGTTCGATACCCGGTGGAGGCACAAGTGGTTCGGATCCCACTTTAAAAACTGTAGGTCCAGTCCCGATTAGCCTTACTGTGCATAAAGTGGACTTAAAACAGCAAATCAAACCAAAATCAAACCTTTGACATTCTCTCCGTACACCCTGCTGCCTTTGCTCCTCTGTTGAACTCAAACAGAAGAATATGTCCAAAGTGTTCGTTTTTTTCTTTCTGCTTTACACTCCGGACGTTTTTTTCCACAAATAGCACTAACGTCCTTCAAATTTGCAAAATTCAATGGATATTTATAAGCACAACATTGCCCCACCAAATGACGAAAGTTAAACTATAAACAAACTCCCAACACCGCAGTGGACCAATACCAAAAACACAATCGCTACGAAGTTATGCATCAACCCAATATTTAAGAAACTAGGAAACTTTGCATCAAAATTAATAACTAAATAAACTTTCCTTTTTGCATAAGAGGTTGTACAGGTGAGGCAAACGTCACGTAACACAATGCGATAACTGTATATCACACTGCCATCTAATGATGAGTCCACATACTATGTGTACCATATTCTCCATGGCATATGATCATATTGTGGTACAACCGTTTTAACTGAGAAAAAATAGTTGCCAGGATTTGTGCTCCAACCCTCATGTGTGCTATTTCTTATATTAATTACCAGTGGCGTAGCAACATATCGCGACGCCCTGTGCGAGATTAGAATGAGAGGCCCCATCCGTTCTTTAAATATGAAAACAAAATGTGAATCCATACAAAATCTTCTGGGATACGTCAGCAGATTATCATATTTAAATAATATTCTAATAAGAAGAAATTATTTATAATTTAATAATTTCATTCACCCTGAAAATATATTTCTCTGTTTTCCGGAAGCTGCAGGAACGAAGGAAAAACTGCTAATATTATCCATGCCCTCCTTGGGTTGAAAACAACTCAATCATTTAAATGTCTTGCACTGCTTCGTGGCAGTTGGAGGTGCTTTATTAATATATGTATTAAAATCTGAAGTGTAATATCAAGAGAAAGAAGAAATGACAGACAAGGTGCTTTTTATTAAAGAAAATAATAAATGGGTAAATGTCCATGCAATTTATCATGAATTTTTGCGTAAACATTTCATATGTTACCCCTGATTTGACATATATAATGTTAAAGCCATGTAAACACAGAATGTTGTAATTTTATTGACCACAAAAATTAGTCTTTTCCATATTATTTGTCACTTCTATTTATTACATTTATTACATGGGACACTAGTGGTTGCCCACTTAGCCCACCCCTTGCTACGCCACTGTTAATGACTTGTAAAGTACTATCGCATCCTTATTTATTGTTATAAATAATAATTATAATTTCTTTATTTAGCGGGCAAGTTTCAGCCATATCCTATTCTACCACCTAATCCTTAATAAATGTATTCCATTGCTTAAAGGACCCCCCCGATGGCACAGTGGTTGTGTCGTCGCCTTGTAATCAAGGAGTCCCCAGTGGAGGCACATAGTGGTTCGGATCCCACTTTAAGCTGTAGGTCCAGTCCCGATTAGCCTTACTGTGCATAAAGTGGACTTAAAACACCAACTCTTGGCTCCATTGCTTAAAGAACTTTTATTTATGTTTTAAATGTCATTATTTTCCAACTTTTTATTTTCGAAATATCTTGGTAATGTATTTCATGATTTTTAATTGCAGTTCTTTGGTGTTGGATTATGGCATCCTTCGCTATTAGCAATTACTGTAAATAAAATGAAATAAAAAGGAATATTATCCAAGTATTTCTTCTGATAAAAACAATTTGTTTTCTCTCTTTCTTTCATGTTGCTGTTAGTAGACAGGTATATTTTGAAAAGAAGAAAATAATTGTAAGTAATGATCGTATAATTTTGCATAGTATAAGTGTGACTGAATTTCTTATATTGAAAAATATTAATGATAATAAATAATCACCTGATATTGTGTGCAAAAAAAAAAAATAATGAGTCTTACTCTGCTTATATGTATATTCATTATTTCATTCACTATTACTATTGTACCTGCAAACTCTTGAACAATTATTTTACCCTTGGAACTCTGTTGCAGGTGTTCGGTGCATATTGCTCCACGGGTTGGGCAGAGAGAAACTTGAAAGACGACCATGGGAACAGACAGGCATATTTTGGAACGGGAGAGACGTTTTTGTTCACCCTTTACCCAGAAAGGCACAAGTACCCGTGGGTGGGAATTGATTGTTCTTCTGAAGACAGCAAATCAAATGTGGAGCATGCAGCTGAGCTATTTATGGCAGCTGACAGCAAAATGCTGACTGTCGGAGGAGGGTGAGTGTGTTGAATATGCAAGAATTTTTCTACCCTGTAGTGAATATAATGCACACCCTGGTTTTTGATGGGAAAAAGTGACAAAAAATGGTATCTCGTATATAATGCGCAGTACAATTCAGGTTCAAGAAATGGCTTTCTTAGTTGTAGGTCATAAATCTGTTGCTATTCTGATCAAGAGTGAATGACATACCTATTTAATGAGTCACCTGTTGCTATGTGGACCAAGAGGAGAATATTCTCTTGTGTAAACAATAAGTCACCAAACCACGCCACCTCCCCCTTCTTCCTCCGCTGTGTTTAGTATCCCAAAGCTTTCACTCGTTAACTACCTTATTTGTTCTGTAATAGTAGAAAGCAAGATCAAAATTATGTTATGGATTTGCTGCACTCGGGAAGTTATTTTCTATTATTTCTCAGCCAACAAATACTGCTGATACATATCGCATGCTCGAATTCTGCCAGAATGCACTGCTTTTCTTGGTGTAGCAAAACATTACATTACAAAGTGAAAAATCATTGGAAATGGCCTATAAACTTTTATATGTTGTTTTGCTCATTTCCTCTTTACTTTTTGTAGAAAACTTCAAAATATATACTTTTGCCGTGGCTAACGTAACACACATAGAAGGCACATCATGACCCTCAAAGTAGCAGTTAGAAGCACGAGATTTCTTCCATTAAGGCAGTTACACACTCCATATGTGTCATATTATTTGGCCAGTAGTAGATTTTAATAATTATTTTCTTCTTTATCTTTCTTTCATCCAAAGTACTATAAAAATCGGAACGTGTCTTCATTTTGTGATGGGAGTATTTCAACCGCATTGCACATTAATGTCGCCATCTTGAATGGAATACTGTCGTCATATTCAGAAACTGCAGAATTTAAGCCTTTCAATGATATATAACATGATAGGGTTCCGTAAACATGAATAATCAATGCAAGTGTCGCAAAATCATGTAATGACCCTGTACGGTTTCATGTTGGCTGTCCGAAGTATTCCATGCATAATATGCACCATTGTTTTTGGGGGCAATTTTTTTTTTAAAAAAGTGCGCATTTTACGTGAGTAAATATGGTCGAGGAGGAGGAGACTGACTGACTTTTATACAGTGTTTAATTATTTTATTCTGACTACCTTAGTGTTTAGCAGATGCTGTGCTTCGGATGGCTGGGATAATGGTCTCCCAGCACCACGTGGCAGCAATTAACATGCCATTTCTTGAAAACTGCACATCGTCAGGATGTCTGCCAGTCTGGAAACCCTGGAATAGTCATGGAATTTACTTTTTCTGGAAATGTCATGGAAATTTACTGTTTATGGAAAAAATTCAAAATTTTTGTAGTAGTGCACTAAAAAATAGGCTTATGAACAAAGACAAAGAGAAAAGCAAGAAATTTTTAATTTATTGTAGTCAAAGTATACTTCAGTGTGATATATCGAGTATTACTGGTAATTACAGAAGCAATTGCATGTTAAATACTCTAGTAAATGAGCTCATGTTTTGAACCATTTTTTTTTTTTGTAGAAATTACTACAGTAGGTAGTAATATAGCATATTGGTTACGTGCGTATTACTCACTATCTATAAACAAAAATACGTTAAAAGTATTAAATTTCGTCTACTTACGTATATATTCGTTGTAAACTACGTTTCGGAAGCTTTACTGCTTCCTTCTTCAGGTGGTCGTATTTTAGGCTCGGAACATCAAGCCACGTCAGAGAAGTGTCATATGAGGATGGGGTTAAAAATACTTCATGGTGCTCGATACTTACAAATTAAAACTACCTTTGTTAAAAAAAACTTAAAACTCACAAAAAAACATGTTAAAATCATCAACATGGTATGCTTGAGTGGCTGTTGAAAGCCCTAGTTCCCTGCCGAAACTTGCGAGCAGCTGGCACCGCGCTACGGAGTTGTGGGGAACTTCCTCTCCTACGAGTGGTCCCTCCCTTTTCTTCTTCTTCTTCTTTCTCCTCCCGGTCACCAATCCAAGAAGAATTCGCGTTCCACTTCGGCTGCTTTCTTTACCTCCGCAGTGACATGGAAGCCTATCGGGGCTTTTTTGTCATACATATTGTCCCACTTTTTAAAAAGCTAATCCATACATCATCCAAATTGCCGCCGTCTCGGTTCAGTTTATTTCTGTTTCCCGCACAAATAAGTGCCGTTTCGTATACATTCCTATCCAATTTACTGTTACTTCTTTTGATAATCTCCCTTTTTATGATTCTATGCCCGCTGTTTATTACATGCTCTGCAACCCCGTTTTCCGATCCCTTTCCTTAAAATTCTTATAGTGTTCCCCCCTTCTGACATGCATGTTCCTGCCTGTCTGTCCAATATATTCCATACCACAATCGCACTCGATCTTATAAACCCCTTTTTGTTCGTCTGGGTTGCTTCGGATTTTTACCCCCCTCTTATAATCTGTGAAATGCTTTTCAATATTTCTAGGGGCTTTCGTCCCGCATTTCACACCATATTTTTTCACTGTCTTTTCAGTTGTTTCCGTGAGTCCTTTCCGGTACGGGATCCCAACATAGTGAACTTTATTATCCAACTCTCCCTCCTCAAATTTCTCCTTTCCTAACCTGCCATCAGAATCAGAGTTCTCCTTCGCGATATTCTTTCTCGCTCTTCTGGCTAACACATTCATTTCATATTCAGAGTACCCATTCTTCAATCCTACCTCTATTATCCATGATATTTCCTTGTCTTTTTCCTCGGCATTACTACATAACCTCTCAGCCCTTACAAAAATGTTTAAACAAACATTTGATTTGACCCTACTAGAATGTTTGGATGCTTTATTAATATAAAGATTGCCTGCTAGGGGTTTATGAAATATTTCCGTTCTTATTCCCTTTTCAGTTTTAATAATCCTTAGGTCCAGGTAGTTAATTGTCCTGTCGACCAAGTTCTCCCTTGTGAAACCTATTCTGTCTTCTTGTTTCTCTAATTCAGCAAAAAACAGTGTTAAGATCCTTTTCTTTTCCGATCGCTGGAAAAAAACTTTCGAGGAAAAATTAATAGTAAGTGTATCAGAGTTAATTACCTATCTCCACGTAACCGCCAAACTGATATCTTTAGATACAAAAGAACACGTTTGCTACATGCTGACAGCTAGGCAGCCTGATTGATTCTTGTCCTAACTCCTGAAGAAGCCATATGATGTGATATAAGCTTGAGTAAAAGAAGTTAGTACGTGCCAAAACTGGACCTTTTTAAGTTCTGCCATTTGCAATTAAAGTTAACAAGATTCTGAATTGATAATTAAATTTTTATAAGAAATACAAATTGGTGTTTATTTTGATGCAGTTGTTGGGCTTCAAACATGTAATGACCAGCTTATCAAAGCATTGTGGACAAAATTCATTGCATAACTGTTTCTTTTTTTTTTAAAAAAAAAATATTATTATAACCGCAACATTGACCAAATTACATGTATCTGATGAAAGGCATGTGTGTTTTTCTCAAATATTATGTAACAAAACATGTTTACTTGCTTGTAACCACTGTAAATTAAAAGCAGCATTCTACAGTGCAAACAGCACATGCATACAAGAACAATTTGAGCACATCGCGCTATGACACCAGGGGTCCCGGGTTCGAATCCTGGCCTTGGCATGGATGTTTGTGAGTGTCCAGTCATCAATTTCATCATATCATCACTCATCCCCATCTTCGCAAATTAGTCAAAAGTGGCACAAGAAGCGAAGTAAAATAAAGCAAATCAATCAAGAACAATTTGTGTGCTCTTTTTATGTGCTTCCTTTCAAAACAAAAACCACTATGACTGTGCCAGTGTATAGTATAAAATGCTTTCTAAAAATTTAGTTTAAGAGTCTCTCTAAGTTAATAAGGTTACAATATGAATATTGTAAGGATACCTGATGATGTTTACCAAAAACTCACAAAGGTTCATAAATTAGTAAGTACGGGCTGGGACATTATATTATAACATATTTTTTATTTTTCATCGGATCGAATACTGGTGTGAGATCTTTACGTATCTGATGAAAATCAGCCAAAAACTTGGCATATTTTGACATATTTGACCAATTTTGCATTTTTACAATAAATTGCTTCAATTTTCTCATAAGACATATTTTTGTGTAATTTCGTAACTGTCTTGCTCATAATTGGTTATTTTATAATTTATTCTTCATATGTTTAGTGCAACAGATAGTTTATCAATGGCAGGATAAGGAAATTATGGATGATGAAATCAAAAGCCAATGCCTTCTTTCCTTACCAACTAGTGAACAACAATACTCTATTTTTTTTATCCCGCAACAATCGATAGTGGTGCAAACATTATTGATGAAAATCACAGTAAACAAGTTTCATTTTTCAGATTTTATGTAGTTAGAATCTGCCTGAGAAAGTTGTGTTTGTTTACTGATCGCCTAGATTTTCCAGAGCTGTAGCGAGCTGCCAACGATGGCTTAATTTTCACAAAGGTGTAATTCTGACATAATAGTGAATGAAACGTAGGATAAGTGCAGTGAACCTCACGATATGTTCAGTTTTTTCCCCACTACATTCTTCGGCTAAAGGAATTCTGACTTCATATAATACCCCACCCCCATCCTGGAAGATACTGACTTCCCTTATAATGGGAAATTAGAAAGTACTGTTGTGCATATTTTTGGCTCTACTGGGAATATTTTTGAATTTTTCTGACATATTTTTTAATTTTTTATGACATATTTTTCAATTTTTGTGACACATATGTCACAGATGGAATTTTGTATTGGTTACATTTGAAATTTCAATTGGATTGTGTAACGCCGTTCCCCGATGTCTCTAAAAATGGAAGCAAGAATCAAACATAGACCAATACGTGCAGAGGGATAGTTAACGTGGACAATGATAAATTGAGGAACCACAATTACAATTCCCATAATAACAACAGTTTGAACATACATGCATATATCCGCACCCTTTTTGCCCTTCCAAAAATCAGTAAGTTATACAACAAACTATTATATTTTATACTTTTGCCATCATGCCTCGCACCAATGAAAAAGTATCACGTTCAATTATCCACGTTTATTTCTTAATTTTGTGTTTCAACATTCATTCAATGATTTCCTAGTTTCAATAACTCTTTTCACAATAAAATTCTAGTTCATGTTCGTACGGACAAATTTTCTCATTTTTGGTATTTTAGCCAGAATACATTATAATCAAAATTACAATTCAATTAAAAAACGCCTTTTTACCTTCGGCAATATTGCACGATAAAATTTACTTCATTTCAATTTTTTCAGCATTTAGTACAGAGTGTCCGAAAAGTCACGCAACCCGGTGTTTACGACCGTATAACGGAATAGCGAAACGGAATGAGAAGAAACTCTTTCTGCCAAGAGAATGCCCTGTATATTGGGAAAATTTAGAGAGACAAACATATGTAAGAACATGCATGTTTTAATAACAAATAAGCAAAGTGTTGCCAAAGGCGGGAAAAAAATATTTGCATATCGTGTATATTGATGCACAGAACTCACTGAGGTAAATTATTGCAATATTTCACAATACCAAGGAACAATTTGGATGGCCATCTATTGAATTTGACAGAAAAAGAATTTTGACAAAGTTTCAAAAACATTGCAGAAGGGAATAAATGGGCTGTTCCAAAAATCGATGTTTTCACAATATTACGAGGGACACTGGCAACACTGTTGGTGTCACGTGTCACTAACAGACGTGTTCACCTCAGGCTATCACACTAAGGCACTTTTAACGACAAAGGAGAAAGTTGGTTATTCTCGAACATATGCAATAAATTACATACACCTTGCAACCCTGAAATGTGGGTACAGAAGAAGGTGTTATGTTTTCTGTGCCTTAGGTGGTTGCTGTTTGCCGCGAAGGGCATTCCAAGATTGTGTCTACTTATGCTGAGGTCGTGTGTGTGTTTTTAAAATGCCATATTCTACACAGGAAAGAGTGTTTATTGTTCCGTCATATTCTTGCGTAAGAGAAGCATTTAGGGGATACCCACATGTCAGGGTTGCAAGGTGTATGCAATTTATTGCATATGTTCGAGAATAACCAACTTTCTCCTTTGTCGTTAAAAATGCCTTAGTGTGATAGCCTGAGGTGAAACATCGATTTTTGGAACAGCCCATTTATTCCCTTCTGCAATGTTTTTGAAACTTCGTCAAAGTTCTTTTTCTGTCAAATTCAATAGATGGCCATCCAAATTGTTCCTTGGTATTGTGAAATGTTGCAATAATTTACCTCAGTGAGTTCTGTGCATCAATATATACGATATGCAAATATTTTTTTTCCCACCTTTGGCAACACTTTGCTTATTTGTTATTAAAACATGCATGTTCTTACATATGTTTGTCTCTCTAAATTTTCCCAATATACAGGGCATTCTCTTGGCAGAAAGAGTTTCTTCTCATTCCGTTTCGCTATTCCGTTATACGGTTGTAAACACCGGGTTGCGTGACTTTTCGGACACTCTGTATTTAACACGTGAATTTCAATAAATTATCAAATATGTAAAATTGTAATTACTTAAAAATTAGATTTATGCCTGTACTAAGAGAATGATTAGATGCTCGGGAATTTCTGGATAAGCTTTTGGGAATTTTATACGTCTCGTTTTGTTGTCGTTGCAAAAAATCTTTCTTTACGATTTTTAAGTTGAGTGGTTATTCACTGAATTACAATCAAGGTTAAATGTGGATTGGTTACAATTGGCTTGCTCTGGTAACGCACTTCCACACTGTTACGAAGTACACGCAACAAGTACATTTCTATGTTTCACTCACGATATTTACTTATTCGCATGGTGCGTTCAGAAATGCACCAACAGTTATCACATCTTTTATTAATATTAAATCACTTCTGCAAATCGCTGGTATATTAAAGTTCACAATTTAACAGTCATAAAATAGCACGAGTATCAAAAGAATTTACATGAATAGTAAAAGTATGTACCGTTGAAAAACCTCTTTTTTGCGGTGAATAGGCACGTATGAATTTTTGAGTTTGTTGCTTAAGTTCAATTTCACCATAGACACATGTATTTTTCCTTTGAAAAGTTCTGGTAGCGTATTAGCCTGACTGCTTGTAATATTCTAGTCGTCAAAAGAATAGAGTCAAATTCAAGCATCGCAGTTACGTAATATTTTCCTGTCGTTGCTTCCTTGTAGACACGTGCTCGTGCGGAACTCCAGCGAGCGTATCGGAGCAAAATTGTTCAAGGTCCAATGCCAAAAAGTTCAAATCTTAAGTTCAATTGACACCAAATACTTCTCGCTTAATTATCTTAAATAAAATACTGGTCAGGTGAATTATTTTTATTAAAAAAAAATGGTACCACAAGATTAAAATAACTGGACATGGCAATTTCAACAAAAAATGTCGATCGTAAGTTTTAAAAATGAAAGTTACTTGGTTCTCGAAATTGATCAATGCACAATTTTCTTATTAATATTTCGCGGCACGATTCTTTGTTGCAATAATCAATTTTAGTTCATACTAGCAACACATAACTTTTATTATACATGCCAAAGTTCACAATGTCTCAACTTATAAAAGGTTGTACATGATACAATATGAAAGCTTGACCCAGTTGAGTAGGAAATACCAATACGACGTTTAAGCTTGAGAGAAACGTGACGAACTGTGTTGGC